>NC_139229.1:57962082-60362082 GCF_977018435.1 Lepisma saccharinum
TGATGCTTTAACCTGTATTTAACTTATAGTGCAGTAGCGTTTCTTTTGAAGATGTGTAGGTGAACAAAACCTAGTTTGTTCTTAGATTCTTCCAAAGTTAGTTTGAAGGCTGTGCTGCTGTATAATGGCAATGCCTGTAGAGCGTGCAGAGACATATGAAAATATGAAATTGCTGCTGTAAAAACTCGAATATAGCAAATATAACTGGAATATCTGTAGAGACTTAAAGGTGATTGCCTTACTGCTTGGTTTGCAACTTGAATACACTAAATTTTGCTGTTTCTTGAGTGAATGGGACAGCAGGGGATAAGAAGTCTCACTACATTAGAAAATTGGTGCCTAAACGTGAGTATATTATTCATAAGCAGAGAATAATATATCAAATGCACCCTTAGTGAATCCTGAAAAAAGTCTATTTACCTCAATTGCATATCAAATTGGGAGTCATGAAAAAAAATTCTGAAAGAAATGCATAAAAACTATGCTGCATTTATGTACTTGAAATCTAAATTTCCCAACGTCAGTGATACAAAAGTGAAAGAAGGAATTTTTATTGTACCAAATAAGAACACTAATGGCTGACAAACATTTTGAGGATCTGCTAATCCACTGGAAAAAACAGCCTGGCCGTCGTTCAAAACTTTATGTTGCAATTTCTTCGAAATCATAAAGCAGAAAACTATGGTGATGTAGTGACTGATCTTGTGAATTCGTAGGAAGCTCTACGATGCAGAATGGCTTTAAAAATTCACTTCTTACACTTCTTCCCATAAAATCTTGGGTCTGTCAACGATGAGCATAATGAGCGTTTCCGTCAGCAGATTTCTACAATGGAAAACAGGCGTCAAGGCAAATGGACTCCCGTATGCTGGCTGACTACTGCTGGACCATGGGGAGAGATATCCCAAATGCAAAATATGCCGGCAAATCATTATCTTCAATGTTTTAGGTAAGCTAGAATGGCATATTTCTTTTTCATATAGATGTTGGTTGGTTGGTTGATTTGTTGTTTTAAGTCCACATTATGCACAGTAACGCTCATCGGCACTGGACCTACAGTTTAAAGTAGGATCCGAACCACTATGTACCTCTACCGAGTATCGAACTCATATAGATGTATGTTAAGTACTGATTCCATAAAACTTTATTAGTTTGTTACACATGAAAAATACTTCTAGATTCAGTTAATGTTGTTCTTGTGGAAGAAAAAGTTCATTTTTGTAGACCAGTGTAATCGGGACCTTACTTACAATTTAAAGTGGGGTCCGAACCACAGTCCCCTCACCGAGTATCGAACCCGGGAACCTTTGATTATAAGGCGATGACGTTTCCTCTACGGCCTATCATTTCTTTTTTATTCATCTAATAACATGTTGTACCTTCCTTTTACTAATATACAACTCTTACGAGGTCCCGGGTTCGAATCCTGGCCTGAGCATGTATATTCATCAATTTCATCATATCGTCACTCATAATCATCGCGATTAGCCAAAAGTGGCAGAAAAGCGACGCTAAATATCAAAAATCAAATTAAATTAAATATAGGATATCGTTCTTAATTTTTGCAGCGTCGTATTTGCTTTTTCACATTTTATGATCTACATTATCTTCTTCATTACATGCACTACATAAATACGTGTTACTAAATAGTATCTATTACGAACTAAAATATACCACAAGAATTTAACTTTATTTGTTAAATGCTTTATCTAATATTTTACCATACCTTGTTCCGCACACTGTTGGGAATGTGTTGCTCTACTTTTGTCAGTTGCGTATTTAGGTCAAGTTCGCGTTAAAAGTAGTTGACCTGCATGTTTTGTATCTTACTTCCCGTTCCAAGCCGATACACACATTATGCAATTGGTGTTTAAAGATAAGCATGGTTCTTTGGTTTAGCCTCCGTGTTCATGACCAAGGTCAAAGGAATTGTGTCGAGTATTGAACACTTTCGAGGTGCAGCTATCTGGCTGTTGTACTGGTGTCTGGAGATTACTCGCGTTAAACAAGGCCTCTGTTTTCCACTCCATGTGCGTCAGGACTAGGTCACCTGACTTTGCTGTGTGGTCTGATCTTGCCCTTGCCGGCGATTCACAGGTATTGTAAACGTTCTTGGCTGTAGAGAAAGTGGTGCCACAAATCAAACTTTTGCAAAGAGGTACGTATCTATTTATTTATTTCAGAAAATAAACGCAACAGGTATATTACCTGTTATTTCATTCAGTGGTGCAGGAACGTTTTTAATTGGGGGGGGGGCGGTCAAACCAAATGCCGCAATAATAATGCATAATAATAATTAGAATAATTATATTTTATTAAATTAACATATTAATCAAATAAGTAAATTAATGTTAATTATTATTACATGAATAGGTAAAATATAGTAAAAGAATAGATATTTAACAGCACGTACTCATTATCTAGCTTTCGTGTAGTTAAGATCGCCAAGATTTGCATAAAAACAACTGCCCTGGCAAGCATTTAATGTCAAATAGAAAAACATATTGAATATTTATTGAATAACGAAAAAGGAGTTAGATCCAATTAACGAAAAGTAAAGTTGCTGATCAATATTTTATGGATATCACAATTAGTACTGTGCATAAATATTTGGAACCCTTCAAAGCCGTACTAGCCAAATTCCTTGCCTTCCAATAAGTTCAGCGGAAATAACCATCAATTATACCGGGTGGTCCAAAAGTCCCGGGACGGTCACATATCGTGAGAAATACATATCGAATCGGAAAACGAAAAAATACGCGTTTAATAAGTGAAAGAAAGCTATTCAATGATATTCCCCACCCCCGCCGCTGGGGATAGGGTGGGGGGGAAACTGTGAAATTTTAAATAGAAACCCCCATTTTGTATTGTAGGATCGGAAAGAGGACTTCATTCCGAGTCCAACGAGCTATCAACCATCCTCCTAGCTCAATTAGGAACGGAGATATGGCGATTTTATATTTTCGTGAAAGCGTTTGCAGATTCGGAATCTGCACATCAAGACCTTTCAATAGAGTATAAATCGCCATATCTCCGTTCCTAATTGAGCTACGTAGGTGGATTGTTGATAGCTCGTTGGACTCGGAATGAAGTCCTCTTTCCGATCCTACAATACAAAATGGGGGTTTCTATTTAAAATTTCACAGTTGCCCCCCACCCTACCAGCAGCGGCGGGGGTGGGGAATATCATTGAATAGCTTTCTTTCACTTATGAAACACGTATTTTTTCGTTTTCCGATTCTATGTGTATTTCTCACGATATGTGACCGTTTCGGGACTTTTGGACCACCCGGTACATCTAATACTACACAATTATATTTTGATTATTTACTTTTACTACTTGGTTAGTCTTTCGGGGGTGGGTCCGGACCCCTTGGACTCCCCAAGTACGTCCTTCATACTTAGGTATAATGTGAAGCCATGGGAAACATTATATTTTAGAACAGCAAACACGAATGTCCTGTTATTTAATGCAAAATTTGCATAAAGATATTTTTTCTTTTTGTTTTTCTTAGAATTTATTATTATTATTTTTTTAAAAAAAAAACAGATTTTAAAACCTGATAACAATTGTGAAACATATAAAGCTCTGAACCTCGTTCTGGGCTTATTTGGATTTCACGGAACGGAAAATCAGGAGTTCGAAATATAAAAATTGTGATCAAAGATACATCTATTCATTTTAATGCAGATTGAGATTAAAGGGGGTGAGGAGCATCTTGAACCACTCCAACCAAGAATAATCATCTTCAACCCACTGGATCCGTATATCTTACTTATAGAGTTCCACTTCAGATCAGTTCATTCTAATTTTAAGGTCCCATAGCTACGCATAAAAATATCTTTAAAAAATTTATGGCAGATGTCTACCACATCCAATGCCATTTAGAAGCCATGTATTTGGTATTTTCTCAGACATCTAAAGGGCGATACATTAAAAAAGAAAACAACTGAGTTGAGATAGTTCCCGATCTACTCCTAAGAAGTCGAACTTTAAAACAAAATTGTGAAACATTTAACAAATCATTTATGTGTTATATATTTAGCTGTACCTAATGACACTGAAAGTACTATCATTACATATACAAAACCTAAATCCTTCAGATCTCAGAAGAAGCAAGGAAAGCCATACACTCAAAAGTTTTTTTTCTTTTCTTTTCAATCTTTGGTGGACAATATGAAGAGCCGGCCAATGTTTCTTTTCGTATGGAGTGGTATTAAATGCAGATACATGCTTGTGTTTTAGGGTGACATGTCATTTCTTGTTTATGTTAAAAGGTAAACTTTAATGTAAGCAAAAGCATGCGCGTCACATTTAAATATTTTTGAATCTACAAAGCAAATCAAAACACATTCCCGCCTCGCCGGCCTCCGTGACGGAAGGGTAAGCATTGCGCGCTATGACGCCAGAGGTCCAAGGTTCAAATCCCGGCCTGGGCATGGATGTTATTTGCAAGTGTCCATCAATTCCGTCGTATCATCACTCATCCTCATCTTCGCGATTAGCTTAAAGTGGTGGAAATACGACGTAAAATAAACCAAATAAATCAATCAAACATTCCTATCTCACTCCAAAGACCTTGTGAATCCAACCCAAAATCTACCAATAGCACCTGCAGTGAGTCTGATTTACCTCGTGCATTCATCTGACTAATGAAATTTTCTTACAGTTTGACTTTAGTGTTTAACTTAAAATGGCGTTGTGTTTGTGTTGCATTCGATATCAAAATCAGATTTTAAGCAATTAATGTCCAATTATTAGTATGCCTAATACATAGGTAAAATAAGTCCCCCCTGATAAAATCGCAGATTGGACCCTGTTTAAATTTCTAGGTAAAATTTCATTTCACCCAGGAATGATATCGCAATGCGATGAGTCGAAAATTGTCACAGCCTCATCTCGTGTGGTGAGGTCCTTCTCGTTTTTGTTTGTGTTTTTTTTTGTTGTTGTTGTTTCGGTTTCCACTCTGAAGTTATTAAAACATATTCTAGATTCACTTCATGCTCAGATAGGCTAGTCTGAACTCTATCTCTTAATATATATGTTTAAGTATAGTTTTTCGAACACCCTCTTACAAAGTTATGAAGTCCATTGTACCCCCCCCCCCCCCCAAGTTGGTCTGTCGTGTCTCGTCTCGTTCGTGTAAATATTTCGTTTCGGAAAATTCCATTTTAAATATTCAAAAGAAAATGGGGTCAGCCATACACTCTTCTGATGAAGATTTGTATCTTATCTTCGAATCGATGCGACTACTTCTTTAGAAAAGTGTACCCCCTTACTCAAAGGAGCATTCGTATGCAGCGTGATTTTCTGAGAGCAAATCTGATTCCATCGTTCCACACACATTTTAAACAATTTTCATCTCATTAAAGAGGTTTCCAAGAACATAGGTCAATGAACTAACTAGTAGGAAGCACAATGTAGTAGAATCGGTTTACAATGGTTTGAATTTCTGTGGTAAGGAAGATAATCCTTATAAGTTATAAAAAATATTCACTTTTTATTGACCGAATTTATAATAGGTTCTTTTAAGAGTAGCACCTTGCGTCTGCTGTAAAATTAGCAAGGGGGGTACAGAGGGTACAACTCGATTTACGGATTAGGGGGTACAGTACCCCCTTCAAAAAATTTGGGAGGTATAATGTACCCATGTACCCCCCGTTCTTGCACCACTGATTACGTTCATTATACAATAGTTGAGAATATTATGCATATTATTTTGTATATGTTTAAGTCGTCTGCAAAAAGTAACTTACCCAATTCAATAGTGAACTCTTGATATAAGCGATAGATTTCGTAACTATGATTTCATCAAACCTTGTATATTGCTTGTAATTTTTTTTAAAAATGTATCCTGAAAAAAAAATATCTTAACTAATATTTTAACTTTATCTTCAGTTACACTCTCAATTCTATATACAGTGCCTTTTTCGGTCGAGTCGCCCGTGGAATGGTGGCTAGCTCGGCGGGAAGTAAGATCGCATCTGCCGGCATTTAGACCCACAGCTGTACGCTGACTTGCCACTGGACACGTCAGTGTTTCATTATCCACATAGCTGGTGTCCAGTTTGCACGTGCTTGTGAAGTGTTAAGGTGTTAACAAGTGTTTTATAGATTGTTTTGTTTTAGTTTACGTATTACTGGTGCTTTTCTGCAGTCTAATAATGCCACGCTATCCGTACAATTTGAAACAAAGCATTTTTATGCACGACTCTTACTTGATAACGAATTCTTGTATGGAAGCTAAAATACGTTTTGCAGCTGAATTCCCAGATGTTCCTGTTTCACTCAGAGACAGTCTTCGGATACTTGTGAACAAATTTTGGTAATCAGTGTCTGTTCTTGATAAGAAGCGAAGGGTCAAACGGCGTGTGCTTGATGAGGAGAAGCCCGACCCTGTGGCCGAGTGTTGTCGACCTCCGTGGCGAAGTGGTTAGCAGAGCGCGCTACAACGCCAGGGGTTCTGAGTTCGAGTCCCGGGTAAGGCATGGGTATTTGTGTTCGTCCAGTTGATAAGAAACAAAGAAAAATGTAAGAATTGAAAAGTGTAAAAGTGATAAAAAGAGTGAATGGTGGGGATACCTCCGTGTAGGGGGTATTTCCTTTTAAAAAGAAAAAAAAGTGGTTAACACATCGCGCTGCGACGCCAAGGGTCCCGGGTTCGAATCCTGGTCGGGCTTGGTTGTTTGTGAATATCCAATCATCTATTTCATCATTACATCACTCATCCCCATCTTCGCAAATTAGCCAAGAGGCACAAAACGCGAAGTAAAATAAACTAAATCAATCAATCAATTGATGAGGAGAAACGTTGAAGTACGATTAAAAATCCCTCTGGCGCTTTGCTCAAGAAACAAACCTTTTCATGACGTCTGCGTGGCGAGCTACCAAGGATTCAAACCTGAAACCATACATTAAAATAGTTAAAAAAAATATCAGGAGGGAAATTGAAGCAATTTTGGAAGAGGAACTGATCTGTGTTAGTGATTTGATTTTTTTTTAAGTCCACTTTATGCACAGTAAGGCTAATCGGGACTGGACCTACAGTTTAAAGTGGGATCCGAACCACTTGTGCCTCCACCGGGTATCGAACCCGGGACACCTTGATTGCACTGTGTTAGTGAAAATTTCCTTTAAAAGTGCCGTAAATGTGTGGGTGGAGGAGGACATAATTTCCAACGCCTCGTGTAACAAGCTACTGGCTCGTTTTAATTAGTATAGCTGCCCATGTAATTGTACGAGCACCTGACATTACATAGTAGCTAGCTGCTCCAGTTACGCTGATATTGCATCCTGATATTGCAGACGCGATCTTACTTTCCGCCTCGCTAGCCGCCGTTCCGCGGGTGACTTGACCGAAATAGGCACTGTGTTAAGTTTATTGCTTTCCCAGTGGCAACAAATATAAGTTTTCATAATTTTGTATTTCTTTTGCGCCTGATATGTGTGTAACGGTGAGGCCCAAGGAGAAGAAGAAGAAGAAGAAGAGAGAGAGAGAGAGAGAGAGAGAGAAATCTGGTAGGAAATAAGAAGTGAGGATATGAAGGGAAACTGAGATAAATAAATAAATGAGAAAGAAAGAATGAGAGATAGAAGAAGTGAGCCTAAGAAAGAGAGGAAGGAACTGAGAGAAATAAAATAAGTGAGCTAGAAATAGAACAACCAAGAGAAATGTAAGAGATGAAGGAGAGCGAAGTGAAAAAAATAAGACAAACAAACAGAGGAAATAAATGATAAGTGAAACGCACAAAAAAGGAGAGAGAGAGACAGATAAATAAAGAAGTAAAGCATGCAGACGCAAGATAAGAAAATTGGATTGATAAAGAAATAATATATATACAAGAAGAAACAGACACTAAGTCTGAGAAAATAGGGTGCAAATCTGAAGATATCGAAGAGAAAAGCCACTGGTAAAGAAGGACGGAACAAAGAAAGGACGAATAAGCGAGTAATTATTTTTCTTATTTCAGAATAAGAGGGCAGATGCCCCAACTTAAGATACATTTTGGGGGGCAAGGTAAATTTATGTTTGGGTGGACAAGGTTGGCATCAACACTATTTTATATGTGTAAATATATATAAAATGCGTCCTTCTAGGTGAATTTTGAAGGGGGCAGAACATGCCTTGAACCCCCAAAAGTCCGCACCTATGGTAGGGGGGCTCTCTGAGGGTACTCAAGACAAAGATAATTCAGAACAGGCTGTTAAAAGTGTGTGCCTAGCAAAGAAATTCCACAAGCAAGTAGGAAATTCTCTCCCGGCCAAAAGAACAACAGAAGCATCTCGAAACAGCTAATTACTATAATTAACCTTAATTCTGCATCGAACATAACATTAGCATCAATCAATCACTCCCAGCACAAGGTGTGTCAAAATCAGAACCGCACAAAAGATTGTAGCTTTTGAGACAACCTTTGGCGTTCATATTCATGAAACACAAGCAATCTGGCTCAAGTCTTTCAAGACCCTGGGTGCGTATATGTTTGTCTTGCGTGAAAAATGAGCCTAGGAATATGAGGCTGTGAGTGGGAGGCGCCTAGAAGCAGCGTGGCTTCCTCTTTCTCTTTGATAAACCGTCTTCTCCTCCCTCAGGAGTCTGTGCTCGCTGGAGGCTTTTTCAGCCTTAATCAGGGACTGCTGTAATTTTTCAGTGCACCATGTGATTGATGACGTTTACATGGTGTAAAGGCAGAACAATAGACGAAGATAGGAGGTTGAAGAGAATTGCCTCAAGTGGATTGCATTCGTTGGACTTGTTTAAGAGTAAAAATTGCGAGAATAGGGGCTTTTCTAGCCAAAAGATGGCGTCTAGGAAGTTTCTAATGTAATTTGCATATAAATTTCATTTTCATCATAGATATTTAGTATTTCTTTCAGAAATAAGTAGCAAACTGGTCGAGTTTCAATGTTTTGATAAATAGATGGATATTTTTACAGTAGACATAACCTTTACGTCAAATAATTGTGTCATATTTTAAACATTTTTGCTGAGAAGTTTTGTAAAATTGAAATTGTAGATATGGGGTGCAGGGTACTACGGGGTCCGATTTGGGGAGGATAGAGGTTGCAGAAGCGTGATGCTGATCACATCACCTGCATGGGGCCCTTCCACCAAGTTATGTCGCAGGGTGTAAGGGGAATCTTTATATTTAACTTAGTAATTTAAGGAGCGCCTATACAAATCATGTGAAAATACTCTACAGATTCTTAATAAGAGTGTGCGTTAAGCGATAGGATCTCGTAGTTTCTTGGTTCGAATTCGCGAATGGGCATGAATATTCTTTGTAAGTATTCCTTCATCTGATCATCCTCATGGCAGCGCTTAGGCAAAAGTTGGAGTAAAGCGACTGTAAGTAACGAAAATACAAATCCATACCACGGAGCCCTACCACAATGACTAGGTAGCGGAATTTTAGGTGACAACAGACTTTCTTCGTGTTGTTGCCTCGGAAGTCGGCCATACTCGATAGGAGTGCCGACATTATTGCTTCGATGTATTATCAGAAAACTTATGACACATAAAAATGCATAATTTTTCCTTCAGCGCATAAAAATACATTTCTAGTGAAATAACATAAATTGCACATATTTTTGGCATTTCACCCAAAATTAAGTTTCCGAATTCTTCTTGTAAACTCTTGGTTTGGAGTTAATGCATAAAATAGACGAAAATACGTGGTAAATTTGTAAATTTATCCTATTCAGGATTCCACAACATACCAGTCACTAGTATACAGTATAAAGTTGGATCCAAACCACTATATTCCTCCACCGGGTATTGAATCCAGGACCCCTTGATTGCAAGTCCCAGAACATGTACGCGAAATTGAAGGGGAAAGTGTGTTTTACTATGTGTGATGTGGAAAGGTTGTTTCGCTTTCACACTACAAGCCATATTCATAGATAATCGGCGTGCATTTGCAATGGACAATTTGGAAATGTGCTTTGGTAATTGAAATCAACAGAATGTAAGAAGCAACTGACATAATAATGTTACTGGTGAGTCTCTATTTGTTTGACAAAGAATTTTGAGAAAAACATTTTTTACTTTTCAGCACATATTGCCGCTGTTTTTATAACTTTTTTTTAGCCTAAACATCCGCTCTCTAATAATGACATTTGAAATTAATAGTAGTTTATGAAATCAAAAGTTTCTGAACTTGAAACCTAATACAAATTTTCGTGCAAGAAATGTGGATGCTATTTTAAGTGTAGTGAATCAAAATGACCTTTTTTCCTTGTTATTTTGCTTAGTGTGTCATGTGTGGGAATTCTGCTCAAAGCTAGCCATTAGCCTATGGGGCGCAATTATAACAATTTGCTTAAAGCTATTGGCCTGCTGTTCGGCAGGCAAACTGCTTTGGAGGTTCCATTGGCTTGGCATGACGTTCACGTTTTATATTTTATATTACTTGAAATATCATTTTTGTTGTAAATAATAAAATGAGCATGATGGTACCATGTTTGATAGGAAATTCATATGATAAGCAATTTTCTTTTCACAATATTATGTAGGTTAGTTTATTCCGTATCCTCGAAGGTAGACGTTTTTTAAAACACACAGAATGAAATGAAGGCATGCACATTGAACTTTGGTATCGCTAAGGTGCTTCAATATGAATGCTTTCAAGATTGTGTAGCTACTAGTTGCCGCGTGTTTGTTGACATTCAAAGCTACACAACAACTGAAAGTATGATAGATTCGTTAACGACATTATGGCATTCGAACCCGACGATGGAGATACACGCCATTTGGTGCATTGTCAATTCTGCTTTAATTACTACATCAAAAATCTCCAGCTGTATCTTTCAACAGCAATTAATGCATCAGTGTTGCTTCCGTGTGAAAGCTGAGGACCAGGCATATTTTCTCATCTTTATTAAATCAGAGATGCGTATGAATTGAACTATAATAAGTTAACATAAACAGTGAATGTTCTCTCTCAAAGAAGTATTTACATACGTGCAATCTAACAATGGAAGCTAGCAAAACGGTGTAAAATTAGTACATTTCTATCTTATTCTTTCGTGTGACACGAACAATATTTATTTTCAATTTAATTTCACAAAAGTTGCCAGCCCAGTCGCTAGAAAGTCCAAAAATTAAACATTGAATTTTTAGCAACTCAAAGCGACATCGCTCTTTTAAAAGTGACATCATCAAAGTCTAATTTCATTAAAACTATTTTTCATCCTGAATATTTCTTGTTCAAAAACCACCAGATGGCAAATGTAAATATAGTAATAAATCCATATCATTCAAATTTATAGAACACTTTATACTTCATGGTTGGATAAACGGAGAGAAAATACACTCAAACATATTCTTCATTTCATAACATAACAATAATTGTTTTAAGTGCAGCAATATTTAGTATCAATGGCATTTTTAGTGTACACACGTTAATTTTACATTTCTTACAGCAAACGAGCGTGAAACAAATCCCATTTTTCAAGATTGTATTTTTGGTATAATGATATCTGGTAGACAAATATATACGACATCCAATAATTTCCCAAACGCAGAACACATAGAAACTCACGTCACCCTGCCTTATGCTGACGATACCACCATTTTTCATCAGATACCGTGGGTTCGAATCTTATGGCATGACCACTACATATACGTTTCTCTTTGCAGTCTCTTCCTTCAGTCATGAAACTTTCAAGCACACTACTAGCGGCGAAACAGTTAATTTATAAAAACACCAACACGATTCCAAGAAATCAAATTTACAAAAATTGGTTTTCTTTTAGAACTATAAGGCTTCTTGGAGTGTTTTGTGATTACCTAAATTCACCAAAAGATACAAAATAAGAACAATGCAAGTAATTAATAAATTGTTTTTTAATATTACCTAGTTTTATGTAAGAACAAAAAATTAAATTTGAAAGTATGTAGGACTATTTACTTTATTCTAAATGTCAGTGCCATCTGTTCGCATATTGTCGCATTCCAATTAATTAGTTTTTTGAGCCACAAGTTGTAATGCCCAACGACTATTTCCTACAAATTCACAAATGTACATGAAAAGGCCACTGCCAGCCAAAAGAGTCTCCTATAGAGATAGTTTCTTAGACCTACACTAGAGGAGTAACTTGATACGTTCTTGTAATTAGACGCGTCGTATTATTATACTATTAATATTAACTTAATAATACTCAGCGGTGAACGATGAGACTCGGTGAAGTACACAGACTCCTCTCAGGTACAGGGATTGTGTTAGGCAAAGACAATATTCACAGCACAGAGAAATAAAACCACATTACTGCCGTATGTATAAACTGAAAAGTTTTATTCTTTATTTATTGCAATTATAATGCAACTATACTTGAGACGAAGGCGAAGATTTCGCTTTGTCGATGAATTGACTCAATTAAAACGCATAAAACTCAATGCGTGGCTATCGGCAAGCCTATGATCACATAGACCTAGCTTGCGCCCCGAACTACCACACCAAGAGATATGCAATGATAACTGAGCCAATATTTGCTCTTTAGCCTTTTATTTCCAAATTAATCCTTAGGCTAGCTTTATTATTTAACGCAGAATGGTTGCAGTATTGTGAATATCATCAATGCATGGCTATCGGCGTACCTATGATCACATAGGCCTAGCTTGCGCCCCGAACTACCATACCAAGATGTATGCACAACACCGAGGAGTTCCTTTTAATTTTAAAAACTTCGTCGATCCGTGGCGAAAAAGTGTGATACTTCTTACGCGATATCCTCGCTTTTATACTATTTTCGAGAACACAGATTCAAGTACAGATGAATCACTCACTAATTACAAACAGATTCTACCAACAAAACTGACATCAGTAGTTGTATTTGTGATATTATTGGCACAAAAATCATACAAATGAAGAGCTTTTTGATTAACACACCCGATTTGGCTACACTTAAAACTATGCCAAGATGCCCATATGCCACAATTGCCCAAGTGTGATATGCTCTCAATCCCAAGAACCCTGAATTCTAGTGTACAAATGAAGAGCCTATTTGATTAACACACCCGATTTGGCTATACTTAAAACAATATCAAGATGTCTATATGAATCAATTGGCCAAGTGTGGACATAGTTGAATCTAAAGAATCTTGAGCCCTAGTGTACAAATGAAGAAACCTCAACAGATTGATTTGGCCATGTGTGCAAAAGCTGAATCTGTGAGATTGTTGTCTGTGAGCCTGCTAAAGATATAGTCTTCTTGATATTGTTATGGCTACACTTAAAACTAAGCCAAAAATGTTCGTAAGAGCTACCCACACCCATGCACCCACATATATTTACTTCCGGTCTACTTCCGGTTTAAGTTCAGAGAATTAATATGTTACCTGGAATATGCTCAATATTTTAATTGGGCACCAGGCCCAACTTGCATATCTAGTACTAAGACAATGCATTGTGCAGAGGTTTTCTAGAATTGCTCTGTGACTCTCTCATTTCTTACATCATAAACATATGATTTTTCACCTATAAGAATAACACTACATATGGTGTCATCAGGGAGTGTATCATGGAATTCACAGATAATTTTAATGTTTGTCCTGTCATTAACCACAACTTGTTTCCTTTTTGAAGTGTTGATGACAAACATGGGTATCTGTGCTTTGAATTCATCTGGTGTGTAATACATGTCAGTATTACCAGTAGTGACCCTTTTGTATGCTGTAAATGCTTCATATAATTTGAGGAAATCACCCTTGGACATGTTTAAATTATAATTTTCTCTAGGAAACACCTCATTTCTGCCATTTTTAAGATATATGTTTTTGATGTTGAGTTATCAAATTTACTTGAATTTTTTTCCTGATTATTGTGTCTTCAAGTCTGAAACAGTACCACCACAAAATCTGGCATGTCATATTGTATACTGGAGAATGAGTTTGTAGCATCAAATTCATAATAGCTTCCAGTGGCAGGCTTCTGCGCACATTGATATGTATAAAATTGTAAAGGAATCTGTGGATTTTTTAGGATATCTGCTTTGTATTTAAGGGCATAACTGGCCTCATATTCAACAACCGGGATTCTTAGCTCCATAGTCTGAATAAGGCACTTGCCTTCATCAGGTAGGGTATTAGGCAGAGCTTCCCCTGTAGAGTTTAATGTACTGTACCTAATCAAAGCATTATTATCATTGGCAGCTCTTCTAAATGTAATTCTTAAACCACCCTTCCACATAATATCTTGTAATCTGAGAAGAATCGTGGCAACATGCGCATGGGGAACAGCACTGTGTGGCTTTTAGATATAATTTTATCACCAGCCTCAAATCCACCTATTTTGTAGTAAGAAGCCTCGGTTTTGGATAATTTTAATGTGGCCAAAGCTGTAGAGGTAATGCCAGGGTAATCTACTCTGTTTATAACAACACCATGTTTTCTGATCTCAATTTCAGAGAACAGATGTGGCACAAAATTGTCTACCAATCTTATATTTGAATTTGCAGGATAATCTGTACCATCGAGCTTTACAACATCAAACTTGATATATAGATCTGCTCTGTGGGGGTGTATAAAGCCATCTCCTACATCAAGATCAACCTCAATCTCTGTGTTGGGTTGATTTAAATTTGCAAAGGTCCTCCTGTTTGGGGGGAATGATTGTAGCTCATAACTCTCAATATTTTCCATTTTATTGTATGTATTTTTATTTAAATATTAATTTCTATGATAGCAGTTGTTGTGGCTCCAGCAAAATCAACTAATTCTTCTTTTTCATTAGTGACCATCAACTCAATGTAATCTATTCTATTATGGCACACAGGAAAATATAATGTTGGTGATGGAGTGTAGATGATCGGTTCCATAAATTCAGAGTTAGGTTTGAATGTTGCAATGATGCCAGTTTGTTTGTGAGTGCCTATGCCATTTGATTTGGTGATCATACCCTCGGCCACATTACAATGAATATTTAGAGTCTCTATGGCTAAGAATTTAGGTATATTAATAGCAGTGTGTTTAATGGCTGGTTCAAGTTTTGTGTTGTTCTCAAAGCCTAACAGCTCTCCTATAGTACCCAGATCCACTGTTTCTGTAGCAGACACAATCTCTACTCTGTGAGTGACAGAATTTTGAGTTAACACTGTACCTCTGGGTAACTGAGCATTTAGAGTAGACAGATTATATTGGCCTGGAGTGATAACAATTTTTTGATCACCAACTGCAATTGTGTTGTTGTGGTGTGTAATATTAGGGATCAAGTACATGCCATAAAATGCTCTGAGAGCTATTGTTTTAGGATACACTATATCATCATGTAATCTAAGTTTCAATATTGAATTTTGGCTGGTGAGATGGAATACTCCCATGATGCTTCAGATACCACAGGGCCTTTTGAAAATTTTCAATTGATGGTTTATTTATTTGAGACAGATATCTAAGAACAGATAAACACAGATGTCCACAATTAACATCTTTGAAATTTTGAACACGAGCATTATTGTAATAAAGATTAGTTGATTTTAGATATTTTACTAAATTTTCAGGTGGAACACCTCCAAATGAATCAAACACAAATGCCTCATCTTTTAAATATTTAAGATAACAAATCCAGTGAGTGCCCTGATTTTTGTACTTATCCAAATTAACTATGCCACACTCTTTGTTGAGTGGTTGCTCTGGTAAAGAATCAGACATGTACACACCTTTAAAATTTTTGATGCCCAGTGGCTTGATTAAAGCTTCAATATCTTGGTTTGTAAGCGACTCTTGTTTTTTTTTAAACTTATTCATGGCTCTCTTAACACCTTTGCCTTGTTTCTCTATGGCCAGATTATGGCGCTTCAATTCATCTAATTCTGCCTTATTCTTCTTGGCATCTATTACTGTTTTTGCTATGGCAGCTGATCCCCCAGCCAAGCTTCCCACAGCACCAAGTGCTGCTAAAATAGCGGGGATACTAAATATCAAGCCACCTGTATGCAATTTTTTCTAGATTGCTGTAATTTTTTTAATTGGGGGGTACTAAGTAATAACTTCATACCATGGCCCTTGGCAAGACAAGAGCTTTTTTTCTTGCGCTGCTTTTTGGTTAAAAGGCTATGAATAGTTTTAAGAGATTTAAGACCTGCATAAGGTGTCTGATACATAACACCCTTAGCCTTCATCCTAGGTTTATTATATACATATTCTGGGATTACATAGCTTAATTAAGTGGCTTAAATTTATTTAATTTATCACAACCCCCACCCCAGTGTTTGCTTGGTGTTCATAGCTATGGTGGTCACCAATGCTGCTATTCTCTCACTTAAAGAAGCATCTTTGCTTGCAAATCTACCATATGCAGCCTCTTCTAGTTTCTTGTCTGCAACATGTCGCCTATCAAGATCAGAATGTGTATTGTATGCTATGTCATGGTCTCTACAAGCAGCATCTAGAGGATTAACACCAGGGTCACCTCTGTTTAATCTATGGTCCAATTTTGTACCGGGACCACAATACTGATAGCCTGGTATGTGTAGTTCAAATGGCAGCTTGTTTATGATGTCATTAACCAGCCCCCGACCCTCAGAGATATTCCAATATTTGGGGGTAGAGTATTAATAATTTTTATAAGATATCCAATGCCCTTAGTGTCATTCACTATAAAATTAGACAATTTTGTGCTTATCATGTCCATAATTCCAACCTTTTCATTGTAAAAATTGTGGTTGCCAGCATTTTCCTCCCCAGCTATCACCAGCAACCTATCTACAAGTTTCCTGACATCATCAACCCAGACAAATTCTTTAGGCAGGGTGTTGTATTGTTTGATTCCACTACCTGTCTTGATCTGTGACCATATGGGCTTGATTAAGTTGTTGTATTTTGCTCCACTGCTAGACTTGACTCTTTTTTGTGTGGGATCATTGTTCTGGTATAGAGCATCTGATTTTATTAATATTTCTTCGTAGTGCTCATAGTCTTGACTGTATAGCTGCCAGGCCTTTTCCTAGTCATCAGTTCCAACAATCCAGGTGTACCAGGGTACTTAACAAAACCACCTCTTTCTCCAAGATGAGATTCTGAATATACAATTAGATTATCTCCCATAAATGTTACTCTAAAATTGCCAATTCTATGTATGATGCTACCATCACGCTCTGTGTCAGCATATAAGCCAAAGACCTCATCTTTGTTGTCTTTAGGTGTGCTTAAATATTTTTGAGCAAGAAGACCCAATTCAATAGGATCCTGAGTAGCTTCAATTCTTCGAGGAGGAACAGGACTAGGTGCATGAATACTAGAAAGTGGGGTGTTTGGATAATCTAATATGTTCCTAGCAGCTACAGGTACAAGCTCTGTGATCAAATTTTGATTTTGCTCTGCAACAGTTTTGATATTTTTACCTAATTCACTAATGGAATCAATAATAGGTTGTTCTGTTTGCTTGTGTTGTTCATAGATTCCTCGGTTCTCTGATTTCCATCCCTTAAATCTTTTTACAAGATAATCTCCTAATTTAAGATCATCAATGATTGGCCTTTTCATGGTTATTTATATATGTTTCAATGTCTAGAAAATTGTTGATTTTATTTCTGTATTTGCCACTATTGGGTTTCCTTGTCATATCAATTGTGACAAACCCATAGCTGTCCTGGTTCCAGCACCTACTGCAAAACTTGGAAAAATCATTGTAGCTCAAGTCCCCACCTACATATTCATCATGTATGTGTTTGAGGTTGGTATGATCTTGATGAAACACACATATAAAATTGCTGTTGTCTCTTATCAGCTGCTTCGGTATTTTAGAAAAAGTCTGTGCCAGGTAGAAGCAATCTATGTTTTTGTGTCGGCCCTGTGTAAAAAAATTTCTAACCTTGTTGTGATTATCCAGTATAATGTCATCAAACACAACAACAGAGTTATCAAGACAATCATAGAGTGGCTTAACATCTGGTTCAAAAGTGGCTATATCTAGTCCATCATATAGCTTCATCAGCTGCTGATATTTTAATTGTTCCAAGCTCTTAGAGAAGACATACAAGTGCCTGTTTTTCCAGTCTAACCAGTTGGGTGCCAATAAAAAATTATCAATCATTAGTGTAGTTTTACCACAAGCCGATGGTCCAACAATAAGACATCTAATATTATCAGGCAGCAGCTTGCCATTTCTCATATTCTGCTGTTCAGGCTCTGGCAGCCTTTTTATAACATCCCAGGTGTTCATAGTATCACTTTGTCTGCCTCGATCCAGCTGTGTTCTGGAAGTCCTAGCCATTTCACCAGTATCTTGTTGCCTTTTCTGCGGATGATTTTTTCTATGAGATATGTGTCAGGCTGCTTAGTTTTGCTGAGTTCTTCTTCATAAAACCTGCCTTTGAGAATTTCTCATCGGTGGTCTTTTATTATATATGTGTATCGGGTCCCAGGTTTAACTTGAACCACTGTAAATAATTCAGTGCTCCAGTTTCTGGTAAAGCCTCTTTTGAATATGTGCTTATATTTGCTGATTCTTACTTGATCATCCACCTTGTATTTGGCTTTTCTTGTTGTTGGCTGGTATCTAGGATAAACAGTACTGATCAATTTTTGCTCATCAGATGAAGTTACCTCAAAGGGCTTCATTTTGATTGTGGAATGGGCCGAGTTGTTATATCTATCTAAAAGTTCTGGTAGGATTGTAAGCCATTTATAATTACCTTGAAGGGTAAATTGTTTATAGATATGATTTTTTATGGTTTTGTTGAATCTTTCTACAATAGAGGCCTTGAGATCACTGTAACTCGAGTAATGTTGTATTGACTGGCTTTTAATAAATTGTTGGAACACCAAATTATAGAATTCTTTGCCATTTACTGTTTGTAGATAGCGCGGTGATCTTCCACTCTGATTGATGATTGTCCTGAAAGCTTCTGTAACACATGTTCCAGTCTTGGATTTGAATGGCACAGCCCAGGCATATTTTGAAAATGTGTCTATGACAGTGAGTAGATACTTGTAGCCCTTGTTGATCTTGTGTAAGTTTTTCAGCTGTCCACTTGCCATCTCAACCAAGTCACACTGCCATAAATCATCTATGCCTTTTGTGACTACTGGCAGTCTCTTATAATTATGTCTGGCTTGTCTGTGTAATTCATCAACAATAATTTGTCTAGACATAGTATGTAAACAAGAATATTGCAACTATGGATGTTCAGCAGCTGATACTAAAGGATTTTCTAAATATAATTTGTCTCCTATTTGTATATTAAATTGCAAAGAACCATCATCTTCAGCATAAGATGTTTCTAATGTATTGGGGTCTGTAAAATCCTCTAACTCTACACTGGTGACCTTTGGTTTGTTGTCAGCATTAGTTATTGATAAGGTAGGGTAGTGGTGTGCCTGTGGTTGTAGCCAATATTTGATATTGATTGGTCTAAGTGTGCCCCCAACAAAAAACTGGTAATAAAATTGTGCAGGGGACAGCATATATATTTTGCCACCTGGTGTAAATGGTGAATCATATTCTTTGTTGGGGATACTGTACAATTCAAGAATTACTGTATGTTTAGGATTCTCGATTAGGCCAGTTATTTATTTTTCTGCTGTAAGCAATCTACTTGTTACAGATTCAAGGTGCTCATTGATAGTCCTAATAACATCATCATGGCCTGGTTTGATTCTTATGTCCACAACAAGTTTTTTGTATTGTTGCACAATCTCTTGAAGCTGGGTGGCAAAAGCAGACAAAGCATTTGCTTGGTTGGATTCCATGCTTTCTAGCTGTTGCTTGATGTTGACTACAATTTGCTGTAGATTTTCAACAACTGCCAATTTTGAATTTTGAGCAGTAAGATCATGAACTTGTCTTCTGATATCCTCAAACAATGCATGCAATTCATTAATATGTTGATTAGTTGGTAGAGTGGCCACTGTCTGAGTAAGTTGTTTGATCTCTGTCTGGATATTCTTGATATCTTCTGATTTCAATATGCGATTCACAGCTCTCCTAATATTTTTAAGTTCCTGTGATGTAGGCAGATTTGATACAGTATTTTGCAAAGATTCAAGTGCCAATTTCACATCATTTAATTCAGAAGCAACAGCCACACTTCGCATAGCATCTTGGAGCAGGGTTATGCCTGCCTGAGTAGGTGTTGATTGTTGTAAAATTTCAAGTTTTGTTTGGATATCATCGATCAAGTGATGAAAATGAGATAGCTCAGATTCAGTGTTGAGGTTTTCAAGTTTTGTGATCTGTTGCTGGACACTGACAAGGGTGTCTACAATTCCATGCAGGCGAGATTCTAGAGTTTCTTGTACATTTGTCAGATCACTTTGCACTGCTGCTATTGCACCCTCAAGATGGCTTATGGTACTTTGAATTTTTCTAAAATCTTCATATGTTTCAAGTTGCAGCTTGATGTTGGCAACACTACGAGTTATAGCACTCAAAGCATCAGAAGATGGCAAGTTGTTCATAAAATTTTCAAGTGTCTCAATTTTTTCTTTAACCTCAGCTATGGCATTGTTCAAGGGGTCCAGATTAGGTATCTGTAGTGATTGAATCTGTTCCTTTAGAGTGGAAATCACTAGATCAAAATCTTCTTGTGATTTTATGCTTTTAACAATTGTTTGGAGCTGTGCCTGGACATTATTAATCTGCTCCTCCAATTGTTGTTTCAATTGCTCAGAGTTGTTAGCCTGAGTCTTAAATTTGGCTTGAAGAGCTGCTACAGCCTCCTCTAAATTTTGAAAATTATCTAATGTAGCCAAGTCAGTATATTTTTGAAGCAGCAATTTGAGTTCTGAATCAATTTTAAGAAGAGGGTCCATGCATTGTGATTGTAAATTTGTAATTTCTAGTTGAAGACTGGCATTGAGTGTGGTTTGTAAAGCTTGTAAATCACTTCTTAACTTTTTGACTCTGACATCAAGCATCAGAATCTCATCACTGTGATCTTCATGCCTTGTATGGCCAAATATATCATTAGGCATTTTGTTTTAGTGGTTATTTATTATAAAATATCTAATTCTTAATTCTATAAAAAAGGTATAAGCTTGTCATAGGATCCAGGGACCTCAATATATAAGCAGTCACCAGCAGAAACAGTATATACAGTGCCAGAAATCATGTTTGAGTGCTTAATTCTATAAATATTTCTCCCTATTGAAACCTTGACATTACCCTCGGGAGTTGTAATAAATTGTAATTGACCACCTACAGGTAATTGGTAATGATTTAAATTATTGTTAAATATGTACAATGTTTTACCTGTTTCATCATCAACATCTGTAAGTATGCTGTTCAGATGAATAATTAACAAAGCACTTAGTTTAGATATCATATCAGAAGAGGGTTGTGGTGTTGGCAGGTCCATAATAGCCTGTTTTTTGAACCCAAATAAGTTCATAGGCATGTTTATTTATTTCAAATCATGCTCTGTAATTGGGCATTGATTACCACTTTTCAAATCACAATGACCCCATGGTAGAGTATGTATGCCACATGATAAAATACATCTCTTATCATCATGTGGGTCCAGAGCCACTTTTCTTACAATATTTGTAGTCAACAAGTGATCCACACTCTGAATTCTGCATTCTGATGTTCTGATTAAACTCTGGGTTTTGAGACAATCTTCATAATCTTTAAATTGGAGCTCTTTGTCAACAGTTACTCTGCCAATGCCCTTGGCTTTTTTGGCAACAACACCACTACATGTTTCAAAACTTTACATCTTGGCCTTTAACCCAGCAAATGCCACAATAACATCACCAAGTGTCTCATCTTTTAACTTGCCAGGCACCTTTTTGTTGTGGGGTTGAATCTTTGTATGTTCACTAGTATCAAAATATTTAAGCAATGCAGACTGTGACATATCTTGATAAACATCTTCTGTCTGAATATCAAGGATAAAACTATCTGTGTCCATGTACATCAGTTTTACACAATCAACATAAAAAGGCTTGAGCACATCATAATAGAGCTCCAGCATGTGTAATTTGGCCAATTCCAATATCACAGCCCCTACATAAATAGGCTTATCGAACTTAATCTTTGTTTTTTCATGTTGAAATGTGCCATATTTTCATCATAAATTCTTCTGTAGTTGAAATTAGGCTTTGCAATCAATTTTTTGCTCCGGCTGGGGTCAGTAATTAATTTAACATCAATATGTTTTCTGACATTTTCTATGGTTTTGCCATACACTGAATTTACCATCAATTTAAACAAGGTCTTATCAAATTTGTTTACTGCAGATGTTCGAAGCTCTGTGTTTGTATCAATATATGGCTTCAACCATCTTGAGTGCCTGAACCTCAAAACTTTGCCAACTTTGGTTACTTGAACACCATGATGCATCAGGAACTGGAGGTTTTTATAATATATGACATAACCCTGTTTTGGCTCTAGAGTCATTATGAGCTTCTTCTGTTTAGAGCCAGGTGAACACTTAACCTCAGGAATTGGGGGCAGATCAGAAAATGTGTTGTGTAAATCATCAGGAATTGTCAGATCAATTTCTAAGAACAGGCCATAGTCACTGTCATCAAAATCCTGAAGACCTTCAATATTGAAATCTTCAACCCACTCAAGCCCTGCATATGGCAGTTTATCCATCATAGCATAGCCATACAGGCTGTTGGCATCCACATAAAGTATATAATTTGATGGCAGTGCTGGATCATAATTGGGAATATATTTGTTATTTGCTCTGGCATATCTCTGAGAATATTGCACCATGCCTCCTCTTATACATTGTTCCATAAACAGATACATATCTTGATCTTGGATCAGATCCAATTGCATTTTAGTGTTCAAAAACATTGCAGACCATGCTAGGCCTGGAGCACTGTAGACATACATTGGATCCAGCTTATAATTTTCCATCGATGATTTTCTAAATGCCTGAAGTATATCAGCTAAGAGAGTCACATCAAGTTATAAATATGCCTTATGATAATCACCAAATGTCTGGCATTTTAAATTGTTCCACATCAACTGGGCATGGTGATAATCATCATCAGTAATTCCAGATGCCCTGAGTTTACTGTAGAATGCTTCTTTTGGTGGCAGAGCAAACTCATCAAATCTAGAAAAATCTGTAACATAGTCATATGGATATACACCCTTCCGCCTAATTAATTTCAGGTCCTGATTTGGAAACAAAGCACATGTGATTTTGAATTGATCATCAGATAATTGACTGGCAAGTGTAGCCAGGCTAGCAGACAGAATTCTGTAGGAATCAAGATATCTTAAGTGAATGGGAACAGCATTAACTTTAATTTTCTTGCTAATAGCAATATATTTCTCATTATTTTCTGCTAAAATATTTAAATTCTGCTTGTCAAACCCCTCGTACCTGATCAGATGATGGAAATCATAATTAGATGCACCATGGCAAAATATTGGGACAAATTTTGGTCTCTGGATCTTAATATTACAGCTTTTACACAGGGCCATTTTGAATTTACCATCTGTATGAGAATGGTGATGCACCTTGATATTTGTATCTAAAAATTCAGAATCACATACCGGGAATTTTCTGCATTGTTGAAATCTTCAATCTGATCCTCTGTTAAAGGCAACATAGGTTTTGATTTTAATAAGACATTAGATGCTATGTCATGGCACTCATTTTCTATTCTATGTGCAAATTCTTTGATGGCATCTGGTCCCATGTATAAATATTCTTCACTAACAACACCATCCTGTACAACAACATAATAAAAACTAGAAGGCTCATGTAACTGGTATGATGTAATTGAAGATTCATCAGGATCTGGGCTGCATAATGCAAGGGGTTTGAGGTTTGATTCAAAATCACAAACTATATATGCTGGGTGTTCCAACAAGGCTTCAAATTTTTTGAATTTGGCATTTTCATTTGGCTTAGGCATCACCATATGAACAGGTTTATGGTTGCCACAGTATTTTAAATGTTCAATTAACTTGTTTTTAGCAATTTCTGCATTTTGTCCCCGAACCCCATTTATTATTTTTCTACCATCAAATACAGTCAAACATCTTCTGCACAACGTAAATATTGTATTGGATTTGCCTTGTTGTTTTCTGACTAAAGCTTCAAGACTGTGTATCAGAGTGTAATGATATGTGTCATCCCCTTCAATTAAGAGCAGATCAATTGGAACCATCATCATGAAGTGTACTGATTCTGAGAGGTGCTATCAAGCAATTGCCAAGGCCAGTAGAACAAATAAAAACATTAATAGATAATTGTTTACCATTGATATCCCTGGCCTTTTTTTCAAATTTATCAATATTCTGAACAGACATTGGATATTCTAAGCCCTCCATAGCTTCATCAAAATTGTGTTAATATTGTTTATAATAAGTTATTCTCTGAGGATTCCTTAAAACTGGATACAAAGCAGCTAAAATACACCACAGAAAACATTTCTCATCATTATTTTATATGTTAACCACGGCTTTCTTGTTTTTAATATTGGCAGGTAAAGGCAGATATGTAGATCCTTGTAATGGGCTGAATTCAGAAATATTAACATAGAGCTTGTGTGGAGTTCCACATAGGCTCCATCCCGATTCTTTTGCTGCAAATTCAGTGTGTTTAATATTCAATTGCTCTATCAAACTGCTTGAATATACAGCTACAGTTTCTGTTATGTGGGGCTGTGTAAATTTTGTGCCATTTGGTTTCTTATATTGTGTAAACAATTTGAAGGACAGCTTATAAGAGCCATTTTGTGCATTTAGAATTGCCTGCACATCAGGATTTAAATTGTTCAAAAAATTCTTAATGTCACATCTTGGTTCTGATTCAAAATAGTGATCCCTAAGTTGGCCATTAAAACTGCTATGGATAGGTGGTGCATAGCGTGGCTGCTTTGCTGCTCTAGCATTAACAGGTGTTTCAAGCTTCCTTTTCAGACCAGATGTAGATGGCTGTGAGGGCAATGTTGCTGACTGTACATAACAAGTACACTTATGCCTATTGTAATATGCTTTGCTTAATATTTTATGGCATCTTGGGCACAATTTAGTAGCCTTTCTGCATTTCTTAGGATCACAATTATGCCGGTGCCTAGCCCAATTAGTAAAAAAAAAAAGGTAAAGTGTTCCCCTGTGCATAGCACCACGCCATGAAGGCGTATAGGGGGTGTGGGGGTAACGCCCCACACTTTCTTGATCCGGTCGTAAGTGGGGGTGATGTGATCAGCATCACGCCCCTGACCGCCTTTACCCCCCAGGGTTTCCCCCAGGTACCCATGTTATTCGACGCTGGGTGGGCGCCGGGGCCGCTTTCACCTAGCCCAATTAGTACTAGATATATTTTTATTGCATTGATTACAATATTTCAAGTTTGGCATTTTAATTGTTTATTTATATAAAATTTCTTGGTCAAAAAAAAAAAAAAACAGAAATATGGATAGTATGCCAAAACAATTATAACAGCAGTTAGTGGCTGAGCTGGTGCTTTAATACCCAGACAACAGCAATAACTAGGCTCTGGTGATCCCTAATATAGAGTAGTTTTGCTCTATTATGCTGTTGTATAACACACTTTACCAGGTATCAAACCCGGGAGCTATCAGCTGGATATCAGCTAAATACAATCAAAGTTGGACTTTGGACTTGCAGTGAATATTCTCAAAGTCTCACGTGTGGGGATATTATTCTGCCACATGTATTTCAATCTCACACACTCTACCAGGCCTCAAACCCGGGAGCCTTTGATTACAAGGCAATAATACCAACACTTTGCCATCAAGGAGGCCTACACACTCTACCAGGTATCAGACCCGGGAGCCTCTTGATTACAAGGCAGCAATATTAACACTTCTCCATGGGGAGGCCTCAAACCCAGGAGCCTTTGATTACAAGGCATATAAGTCATGGGGCTATGCCCACACACACTACCAGGTATCAGACCTGGGAGCTATGAGCTGGATATCAGCTAATACAGTTGTGCAGTGAATATTCTCAAAGTCTCACGTGTGTATATATTATTTCAGAGCATAGCCTTTTGGAATTGGACTCAGGGGGTGATGTACTTTTAGTAAGAATTTCCCCCTATTACACAGAAATATTAATTGAAGTTTCATGCTCTTCCAGTGAATTGGAGTCAATAGCATGCAGGCCTGACACATGCTATCATGCAAAAGGAATTTTCCCTAGAATTATACAGAAATATCAATAATGCCCCCTTTCAGCTTATATGCGTGCCAGCATATGAAAGCCCCCAAGCGTGCCAGCAATAATGGAATATAAAAGCCCCCAAGCGTGCATAATTTATTACCAGGTCAAGCAATGCATCAATCTTCCCGATCATAACTGTCTGACAGACTAATGCATTTCTGAGCTAAGTAATTACTGCCCCGGGCATAAAACTGATCATAGATTAGGAAGAAAACAGGTAACAGTTCAATTTGCAGCCTGTCTTTGTCCAAGGTAATCCTGTATTGTATTAGATATCTTTAGCAGGCTTACAAACAACAATCTCACAGATTCAGCTTTTGCATACATGGTCAAATCAATCTGTTGAGGCTTCTTCATTTGTACACTGTGTGATTCTTCATTTGTACACTAGGGCTCAAGATTCTTTAGATTTAACTGTGTGCACACTTGTCCAATTGATTCATATAGACATCTTGATATTGTTTTAAGTATAGCCAAATCGGGTCTGTTAATCAAATAGGCTCTTCATTTGTACACTAGAATTCAGGGTTCTTGGGATTGAGAGCATATCACACTTGGGCAATTGGGGCATATGGGCATCTTGGCATAGTTTTAAGTGTAGCCAAATCGGGTGTGTTAATTAAAAAGCTCTTCATTTGTATGATTTTTGTGCCAATAATACCACAAATACAACTACTGACATCTATGCATGTTTAGAAACACAAATTCGTATATTGCACTCTCTCAAACAATACCCATAATGTAGCATAAAATACAATAAACAATAAACAAAAGATATACATTACAAACAAGGTGCATTATTACATATAATAACAAAGACATTACGCTTTCCTTCACAAAAATAAATACATTAGTGACATATTTTCTACTGGTGACGTCACATAAAAATGTGGATCATATCAAACTTTAATCCGATTCGTAAATAGGTACGTAGCAAAATAAAGATTTTATGTCTGAAAAAAGCGAGAGTATTCAGAATATGACAGAAAATATGCTAAAAAATGCTCTATCAAGCAGAAAATGGTCAAGTATACAAATGTATAGCATAAGAAAGCACATATAATTCAATTAGTTTATCCATTTGAGTATTTATATATTTCAGAAACGCTACTAGCTATACCCTTCTCCCTTTAAAATGCAGTCGAGGAATTCCTACCCCCTGGTAGTCGTCAAACCCGCCATATTTCCTGAAGATAGCTGTAGACAGACTGGAGGGGCTTCCCAATGGAGTAATGGTATCGTCGCTCTGTAATCAAGGGGTCCAAATTTCGATACCCGGTGGAGGTTCATAGTGGTTCGGATCCCACTTTAAACTACAGGTTGAATCCCTATTAGCGTTCATGTGGTGGGAAACCCTGCTGACGGCGGAGTATGGTATTATAATCATGGCAGAAGAGGCAAAAGGACCACACGTAGCTCATAAAGATCCGAGTTGGCAACATTGGCTTCCACAAGTGCCAAGTGAAATGCTCAAGCCGGCCCTAGTTATTTTTCTACAGTGCTTTTCTAAATGCAGGCAGATGCGCCCTTACTTCCCGGCGCTCTAGCTGCCGCTCCACGACCAACTCGACCGTGAAAAGCACTGCAGAAGCTAGGTAAGACTGCGAAATGACCACATGTAGCTCACAAAGACCCGGGTTGCCAAGATTGGACTCCGCAGGTGTCAAGCGAAATATTCGAACATTTCCTAGAAGTAAGGAAGGGTGTAAAATAGGTCTTAGAGGCCTGAGTTAGCAACACTGTCTATTGAAAATAACGACTTTCCGTAGGTAACTAACCAAATCGACTGCGCAGACGTCAGCCGTCTTATCTCCAAGGTTCATGTTGGTTTACTTTCTATCACGAGATGTTTTCTCAGTAGTTGGAAACCAGAACCAACATTTCAGCATTCCAGCAGGGAATCTCCGCTTGAGAAGCCATTTTCACGTAATCTTTCACAGTTTCCTTAACTCAACTCAAACTCCAGCACCTGCTGGGTAAACGAAACCTTCCAGCCCTTTCAACAGTCTGTGTGCTCATCGCTTAACAATAACGATCAGGCTCAAGGGGAAGCAAACAGGGAGAAGAAGAAGTCCTTTTCAATTTAGACCCTCAACCTTGACTCGTAAACAGTGCAACATTTGTGCGCACTTTCTGCCAATGGTGAATTTTGATTGGGTCATAGCATCAACGCTATTGCTGCTGACCTGCTCACTTTGCTGTTTGGTGTTCCTTACTTGTACTGTAGAGTAACCACAGGGGGTTATGAAAGATGCGTGCATGTGTGTATATACGAGCCTAACTCCTTGGCGGAATGGCTAGAACAGCGCGCTACGGCGTCAGAGGCCCCGGATTTGAATCCTGGTCTGCGCATGGGTTTTATTTTGAGTGTCACTTTATAAATTTCATCATATCATCATCACCCATACTCATCTTCGCAATTAACCAAACGTGGCAGAGAAGAGAAGTTAAAAAACATCAATTATATATATAAATAACAGAAAAACACTCGTAGCGTCGTCGCCTAGTAATCAAGGGGTCCCGGGTTCGATACCCGGTGGAGGCACATAGTGGTTCGGATCCCACTTTAAACTGTAGGTCCAGTCCCGATTGGCCTTACTGTGCATAAAGTGGACTTAGAACACTAAATCAAACAAACCAACAGAAAAAAACATTCGCCAGACCCAGGAAAAATACAAATTTTCGCGGCCTGCGTGCTGCATCATCAGGTGTAGAAACAAAGCGTGGTAACTTGGCTACAAGGAACGGAGCGATAGTAATGCCGGCAGTGTTGCCAGTAATGTTGCCCACGAGGCGAGACTTTGGCCTGTCTCGTCTCGTGGAAGTCTCGTGCAAATGCTGTCTCGTCTCGAAAATATTCGTTTGTCTCGGGACACATGATCAATCTCGTCTCGTTTTTAAAAGCCTGTCCCGTCTCGTCCCGTGGGCAACACTAGTTGCCAGATCCAGAAAGAAGTTGTAGAAGGTGCCAGGCTTATGAGTGGTGAAGGATGTGGCTGGGGAGGCAAAGGGTTGTGATGAAGTTGAGGAGTGAGGATGCGAGACATTACTGGGTGACCTTCTTTTAGGACAGGGATGAGATTGCAATCATCGATGATATGTACGCTCTCTCTCATCTTTTACGTACTGAGGTGTTGGTGGATTGTGACAAGGGATGGATGACGTTACCCGGAAGCTATCATTGAAAGGAATTGTATGATGGCAACAGTGAAGTCAAGGTTTTGGGTGGAGGAGCGGTGCTTGTTGATTGAGAGGTTGAGGGTTTTGGATGTTTCCCCCAGGTTTTGCAGGTGAGGATATAAATGAGGTTAGATGTGTGGCAGGTTCATTTTTGGTAGAGGGTGAATTTGGAAGTGGCAGTGTGGATCTTGAAGCTGCGAGAAGTGACAAAAGTTGAGCAGGTTTGCACCATATATACGAGTGTGAGCTATTTTGAAGTTATTTGATGTTGATGTCGATGTTGAATAAATTGAATTTTCAGATTCCCCGCCCTCCAACGTAACATACTGTGAGAATGGAGATTTTTTGTATTGTTACGTATAAAGGAAATTCGCCACTCAATTTTGGATAAGTGCGACGCCAGAGGGGGAAGCAGGGGGTTGCCATCTTATCCACTCCATCAGAAAACAAGAAATACCGATCAAACCCTATCAATGTTTGATTTTTCCTTAGCTTTTATTTAACTTGTAAATAATCGCGACTATGAGGAAGAGTGATGAAGTTGATGAAGGGACACTGTCGAAGAGATCCAATGCCCAGGCTGGGACTCTAATCCTGGATCGTTGGCGGCGTAGCGCACTGTGCTAACCGCTACGCCAAGGAGATTGGTGTATTGGCAATTTCATGATCCGAGTTGAGATGAACTGTGCATTTCCAATTTAGTGTATGAAAGCAGCAATTAAAAATACATTGATGTCTACGCTTTGTTGAAAATTCTCAAACGTTCATGTAACATTGAAATATTTTACTCTGTTTAAAATTGCATAAATAACTAGCATGTCAATTTTTAACTTTCTATCTTCGAAATATAAATAAAATAGTTAGAAGTCACAACTGTGCATTTCCTGATTTCTAAATATATACGCTAATTCTAAAAATGTCCCTCGTTAACTCACAAAATTAACAACAATATGAGTAACTTTATGAGGAAGTAATGAGGCGAAAATCAATGCACAGAAAAGTTCTAATTCAACTGGAAACAATGACTCAATGTCAGCGAAGGACGTGGTGTTTGAAATATGCAGCCGATACATTGCCACGTGCAGCACTTCCTTTTACTATCAAAGAGCAATTGATGACGCATTGCTCTCTACAACTCTCCAATTCATTCTTTCCCCTGGAGATGCCTTTTGCTGCCTTAGACATTGGGACGATTAGGATGCATGATTATCATGTGATATTGACGATATAATTCGTCCAGACAAGGATTATAACCCTGCATCCGTTTCGAGATAGTTAGTCGACTAGGCAACAATGGATTTAAGCTGCAATGTAATGTCCGGAGAGGGGAGAGAAGGGGCAGGGGAGGAGTGACGACCATTTAGGAAATTATTTCATATTTACATGTATCTGACATACGTTTTTAAATCGGTGAAAATACATTTAATTAATTTTTATAACACATGCCTTGCAACATGCCCTGAAGGGAGATGCGGTCAGCAGGAAGCTCCGGCCGCCTTTAAGCCTCAAGTTTACTCCTTTTTCCCCACCCTCCTCTTGAGAGAGAGAGAGAGATTAACTTTTTTGCTTCATTTTTTCTTCTCTCCCTATTTCTCCATTTTGAATTTTGTCTTTTGTCTCTCTAGAGAGAATGGTAAGATAGAGAAATGAAATAGGAAAAGAGAGAGTGAGAGAGACAGAGAAAGAACGAAGAGGGAGAGGAAGAGAGTGAAGTAGAAGGAGGGACAGAAGAGAGAGAGAGAGAGAGAGATAGAGAGAGAGAGAGGGAGACACATAGCGAAAGGGAGTAAGTGAGTGAAAGAAATGGGGAGACAGAGGAGAGGGGAGGAAGTGATAGAAATGGAGTGAGAGAGGAAGAGGGAGAGAATAAAGGAGAAATAAAGGCAGACAAACAATAAAAGAGAGAGAAATACAGATAAAGAATAAAAGATAGAGACAAAGAGAATGGTAGATTGAAGACGAGAGAGAGGGGGGAAGAAAACTGAGAGACGAAAACTGGGAGAGAATAAAAAACAGAATGAAGGATACCCATTTATAAGAGGGTGGGTAAACTCCAGAGGCCCTCCAGGTGGGGACGTTGCTGGAGTAATTCCCATCTGAAATAATCGACCTCAGGTCTCCCGCATAGCAGTCAGATTCCTGACAGACTGGATCACGGGAGATCTCAATTATTATAGGTAACTGATAGTTACTTCGAGAATTGTTTAAGTTTTTGTTTTAAGCCCACTTCATGCACAGATAGGCTAATCGGGACTGGACCTACGATCCAAACACTGTGCAATGTGTCTCCACCGGGTATCGAACAAAGGACCCCTTGATTACAAGGTGACCACGTTACCAGTGTGACACTGACAATTACTACAGTAAACCTCGTTAATCCGCACCCCGATAAGCCGGACTTCGCTTAATCCGGACAAAAGGCGGTAAAAAAAGCAGAATGCAAGGTTTTAAATGTGGCTAGAAGTTAAGAATTGCATTCGTCGTAAGAACGATCGAGGAAGAAGTTTCAAAACTTAGAGAGGAGAATATACACAGAACCAATAGTATGGAAAGAAAAATTGTTGAAAATAAATCGCAAATAGAAGCAGTATCTTCTAGAGTAGATGAAAATGAAAGCAAGATAGAGGAAGCAAAGGTCCTAATGGAAGAGAGAAGCTGGGAAACAAGCAATAGAATGGAAAAGGAAGTTCTAAAACTGAGAGAAGTAAGCACGCGGGAACTGCAAGAAGTTCAAGAAAAAACTAGCAGTATGGAGAAGGACATTGCGGAAAATCAAAGTAAAATTAATGCAGCAGATAAGAAAGGAAAGAAATTAGACAGAAAATTAAATGGGGCAGTGTCAAAGATAGAGAAGACAGAAAAGAAAGTAGAAGAAGTGGAAAGAAAGTTAGGAAAGCTATTCATCAAAGAAGGAAACATAAATCCTAGGTTTCGAGAAAGTGAAGAAACGAAGGTTAAGAAAGAGCTGAGAGAAGAGAGTTCAAGCGATGAATCGACGACGGAGGAAGAAGAGAAGCATAAGAGATATAGAATAGCGGGAGGTCACAATAAAAGGAAATGGAAGAATAGCGAAGATGGAAATAATAATGAAAGGCTCTTAGACATATTGGAAAATGAATTCCCGAGAGACGAGAACTATAGGACCAGGATACCTAGGCCACAAGAATTGCAGCATCTGATAAATGTCCCAGAAAGTTTTTAAGGGAACTAACAACAAATGTCAGACTTATGAGGATCCCCGAAGGAATGATTTTGAACGTCATAGAGACATGTTTTGAACAGTCGGCAGCAGGATGGTATCAACTAAATCAGCACAAATTCAGAAATTTTAAGGAGTTCAGCCGAAAATTCCTGAATTACTACTGCAGTGAAGACATAAAGGAAAGGCAGCTAGAAGCATTAAAAAGAAGATATGTAGATTGGTCAAAAGTCGACAGCCTGGAAGAACATACATGGGAGACTCTTAGAAGCTTCAAAAACCTAAAGGAAGGATGCAGTGAAGAGGAGTTGGTTAAACAAGTTGTCCAAACATTGCCATTAAGAATACAGAGAGCTATAGCAGCGGTTAAGATAAAAGCAGTTGATGATTTGATTGAATATCTAAGAACCGAAGATGTGCTAACAAAAACTCAGAATTCCTGGAACGATAAGGAAGGAAGATTCTATGGAAAGAGGCAACATTCAGAAGAAGAAGGGCGCTCAAAACCAAAGTTCCGGAGACAGGAATTTGATGTAAGAAGAATAGAAGTTAGAAACCAGAGACCAAGTGCAGAAAGAAGAGACGTAGGAAGAAACAATGGAAGATATGAAAGAAACATAGACTCTGTGGAAGGATGAGAGAGAAACGATGATAGATATCGAGGAAATTGGAGAAACGTGAGAGGCCGAAATAATTTCCGAAGATACGGAAGAGGAGGAAATCAGCGATGGAGGAACATATATGAACAGAACGAAAGAGAATACCGAATAAGTGTGCCCAATGAAGAAATGGAAAGAAGAAATGCACTTTCGGATGTAGAAAAAGACGAAGCCATAGAATTAGCCAGAAATTATTGTAATAACGGAAGAAGATTACAAGACAGACTACGGGAAGACAATGGCCCAAGAAATGTAGACTTTAACGATGAGAGAAGGTTTCCGGATAGATTGGTGGAAGAAGATCGCCAAAACGCACAAGATATAATGGCAAATAGATGAAAATATAGTAATATAGTTAAACTGTAAATCGAAGTAAACTATATGTAAATATTTGTAAATAGGAGAAATTATAATTGATCAAATAATCTATATAGATAAAACAGAAATTTTGTTCGAAGAGGAAAGTATATGTTGAGAAGTTAAATAGAGCCCAAAAGATTATTCAGATAAGAGACTCACAAGCTCACTTGAAGACATCGGACAAGGATAAGAATAAAATTAGTCATCGCAGTAGAAAATGGAATTAATATAATAGGAACTGTTGATGAGGATATGAATCTCCAAGGAATAAGTTTCATTGACGACTCAACCTTACCAAAAAGCTGGATATGGAACGCCGATGGTTGAACAACGTTTGAGAAAAGTAGGCTGGACATGATCTACGTTAATGAATGGAAGGCGAGAAGACAATTAATGTAAATGAATATGCTAGGTGTTTCTATGAAAAAGCAATTGTGAAGCAGAAAAATGTGCATTAAAAATGAGAATCTTATGTATAAGACGAAGAAGTTATGAGACATGTGAGTTATAGAAATGAATAGAGAAAATGAAAGATAATTATAATGCATATGTCGATGATACATGAGATAAAGATGATGCACGCAAGAATGTCCCGAAAAAAGAGACAGAAGAAGCGAAAAATGTGCTATTTGAAACGTAGTAATTCATTTATGAAGAGCCTAGACCATCCATAATATATGTTTGTCATGTACAGAAAAAGACTGAAATCTTCCGACAAGAAAAGAGTTGAGTGTTACAGAAATTATAAAAATAGAGCATTTTAGGACAAACAAACATGCTAGTTCCTGAAAAGAAAGCAATGAAACAGAAGCCAAACGAAGATGCTGCGAATGCTAAATATAGTCTGTGAAAAGGAGAGCGGTATATACATAGTGAGTTTTGTGAATCCAACATGAAAATTGAGGAAGATTGAAGAATAGATGAAGAAAAGAAGAAATTTAGGAAGAAGAAAAAAATTTCTATCTTCATATTTTTACGATGAAAATTTTTTATGGCCAACGGGGGGAATATTGTGTTACGTACCCAATAGGACCAAGTAATGTGAATAGTTTGCCAAAGAAGAATAGAGATGGCAGCACCAGGCGTGCAAGGTTAAGAATTGGCATAATATATGTGAATAACTTTATAAATAAGAACAAAGCAAATTGGAAAACAATAGAATATATTATATATATTATAAGAAGACAAAAAATAAATATGAAAGAAGTAAATTAATATATATATCTTATAAATCAAATCAATGATCACATGTAAGTTAATATGAAAATTAAGGAAGTCAAAGCACTGATACAAGTTTGTGTCTTTAAACAGATATTGCATCTGTATGATTGATTTACCATTTCTATAGGGGAAATTTTGTTTACAACAGTGGCGAGCGCGTTCCGATCGACGCCCCACAGCACTTTTTGGTTGCGCAGTTTAACTGTAGCACCTACTTGGATGCGCATGTCAATCGGCTGCACCAAGTATACACTCTGTTGTACCTAGTTAGTGGTGGCGCGTTCCAATTGCAGCCCCAAGGGAGGATATTAGTATTATTCCCAAAGCTTAAAGGAATTCGTTAAATAGTCAAAACCTAAATTGAAATCCATAGGGAAGTTAACAAAAAAGACGAGAAGGAAGTCCCGATCCAGACTGTCCATTAAGAAGGAAGTCCAGATCCAGATCTGTCCATTGAGAAGGAAGTCCAGATCCAGACCGTCCATTAAGAAGGAAGTCCCGATCCAGACTGTCCATTGAGAAGGAAGTCCAGATCCAGACCGTCCATTAAGAAGGAAGTCCCGATAGAAGAATATACAGATAGAGAAAATAAAATAATAAAAAGCATAGAAGAAAGTAGCTTATCATGTAAATATTCTTATTCCATGTATCCTGTGTTTAAATAATATATTCGTTTAAACGTCTCCATTGGAAGGCATCCTGTCTGGTTTCGTTGTCTACAAAGAACCCTACCCTGTAGATAAGCTAGCTGAGTTTTAAGTTTAAGGTTTATGTACCTTTGCACCAAATGAAGGTAGCAATTGTACAGTATTGCTTTACATTTTACTGTACTCTATAGTGTATATATGCTTATGCCCTTTAAATACACCATAATAAACGTGTTTTGTTGCTATAAACGGAGTTTTAATGCCCTTTCTACTGTTCTTTTAGGTTATTTCAGTTAATCCGGATTTTCGTTAAACCGGTCAATTAATCCCCCCTATTAGTCCGGATTAACGAATTTTTACTGTATTACGTATGCTACGAGTTTGATAATTAAAAATTCAAGCGTTGTTGGTGAGTGGAACATAATTTCAGGCGAAGAATGTCTTGCTTGAGATTATCTGAAAAAGAATTCTGACGTCAGCCTTATCTGAATGAGCCATATACTGAGATAAACTGTAACGTGAGAAAATGAACATTCGGAGAACAAGACAACGCTGGAACGTAGATACGGAATTTTCCAGGTGCCTCCAGTCTCTGAAACATGGGTGTTGACAAACGAAACTGAAACTTGGTGTTATAGAACCAAGGACTGCGTGTGTCTGCCGCATAGCTTGTCCAGAGCATTGTATCTGCTTAGAAACTCATTGCCAAAGGGAGTGGAAACTCGGCATAAACAGTCCTTTGTGAACTTCCCACTGGCGTTCCGGTACGCTTATTTACAAACCCCACATTTGAATCACAACCGCGGCATCAACCAATTTCTGGTTGTCCCAGAACTTTGTGTGGGCGCACTCACGTTATGCATGTGAATATAATTAATGTCCTTGTTGTGTGGAAAAAATTGGGTGAGTTGAAATAATGTTATTGTTAATAATTTATTCAGGTTTTTACAGAAACTTTCTAGTTGAGAAAATCGGAAGAAAAATATGCGAAAATTAAATTTCTGCGGACTGAAGTTACGTTAAGTGCACTCAACATTACCATATGTGGGCTAAGATCGAATTTTCCGGAACTCCAAATCATTTCGTGTCAATTGTAGATCCCTAAATTTTCTGCATCTAATAACATATTTGTGAAATCATCAAAGGTGCATTAAAACCTCTTTTACCACCATAAAAAAGCACTCTGGTGAACGAAGTAGATTTTTCATGATTTCATTATTACATGTATGATAAGCTGTTGTGAAAATAAGCGTTTGTTTCATCAGTAAATATGGCGATTCGCGCGAAGTAGAGAGTAGTTATAGATCCAATCTTGAAGAGCGAAATGAAAGAAAGAGAAAGTTAAATAGTAGATAAAATATTCCTTCTCTTACACTTGAAATACAGAAGGAAACAAAGCACTAGTCAATTTACTCAGAACGCTTCCGCGAAACAAGCCTCATCTCTGGTAAAAGGAAAACTCTGTCGGTGCCAATTTTGGTGAATAGTGTGGATGGAGAGGAATAAGCTCCCTGGAAACTGCCGTACAGCAGAGATTCAATCGGAAAGTTTGTAAAGATACTCAGAAAACTTGAATCTGTCTGTGCCTCAGTCATTTCGTGAAGCTGTTGGTACTTTACAAGTAATGATCTGACTCGTTTTTCTTTAACCTGCGTACACATTGTAAGTAAATATGTGGCTTCTTGTATCCCTTTAGACCTTACATTTAATCTAACAGCCTCCTAGAATAGGCAAATATAAACAAGACACACAGCAGGTACAGAAAATCTAGATAGTTCGTTAGGAAGAAAACAAAAGTTGATAAAGTGAAGGCATTTGTGTGAGCAAATATTCATTTTTTCTTATACACATTCTCTCAGTTTCCAGTTGAATTAGAACTTTTCTGAGAAAGGACTGTGAATAGTAAAATGTTGGAGGTCAATTTATATCCCGTAAGGTTGCAGCGCAAGTACTTCACCTACAATTTTTCCTTCCCGATTTTATTGCTTCATAAATGACCTGTAGTTTGTATGCTGGTGCTTCATATGTTGTGTTGAATAGCAGACAGTTTGAGTAATCAATAATACTGACATCTATTGAGCTTTTAATGAGAATAGAGCGTCAATGTCAGTTTAGTGGGAACACAGTAAAACATTGGGTACTTCAAGAACTACGGTCGTGATATAAAGCATAGAAATATCTAAGGAGAACTGATTATCTAACACTGGCATGCACAGTATTGAAAATAATATTTAACCTACTGCAGCGTAAGCGGCACGATCCCAATGTACATCTTGTAGAACAGTCTGGAAAGATACTAATTATCATCCATTGTAGAGTTGGATTTGATGAGGCACTTTGATGACAGGAATCTACAATAAACTTTGAAAAATATTTCAATAGACTTGATATCCTATGCGGGAAGTAATATGGAAGTATGGTTTTATTTCCAATATAAGACCGAGTTTATGCATGAGGAACTCACAATGTTCTCTACAGTGCAGGGGTAAGACTTCAATCTTCGTTTGCCCTATATATCCAGGGATATCATATTTGCAATAGTGTCATCTGTGTCGAGGCGCGAAGTATTTCCGATTAGAACGCAGCAAATTTCTGATTGGCTAAAGTACTTTTCCGTTCCACATTGCCCCAGGGACGTTGTTTACCATGATTCATGTACAAATAACATTAACTTGAAATGGCTACATTTTGTTTTTCAGAGAGTCGGATCTTCCTCTTTTCTCTTATTGCAAGATGTAGGTATATTAAGGAAAAATGCCAAAGCAAGACATCTGTTGGCGTATTGTTAAACTACTATATAATTATGTAAGATGTTCATTGATGTCAATTAAGATCTTTTACTACTTCCATTGCGTTTTGGGTGCTCTAAACTCTTGAATTGACACGAGGCCAATCCAGTGGCTTTAGCAAGAATTCCGAAAAAGGGGAGTTATGCCTTTTTATGCAATCTCCATTTTGCAATACTCCATTGACTGTGTTTGCATGTTGGTGTATAATATGTGTATCCGTTGTTAAAAAAAAAAAAAAAGTTTAATATTTGTTGATTCTGAGAGAGCAGGATTTTTGTGTTAGCCCTGTGTTTGTGTGAGGGCCTCCCCCATGGCGCAGTGGTAGCGTCATTACCTTGTAATCGAGGGGTCCCGGGTTCGATACCCGGTGGAGGCACAAGTGGTTCGGATCCCACTTTAAACTGTAGGTCGAGTCCCGATTAGCCTTACTGTGCATAAAGTGGACTTAAAACACCAAATCAAATCAAACCAAACCCTGTGTTTGTGTGTATATGTAATGTGACATAAGGTTTAAAATAATAGAACATCCGATTTTCACATGTTTAAAGTTTCTTATTCTCTTTTAATGTCCATTTTAATTATGTTAATGATTCAAAGCACAGGACAAAGTACTAACATAGTCGCAAATAGTACTGTTACGTGCTTGCTTCACATAATTACAGGAAAGGATAGTTTTATTTGTGCGGGAAGAATTAATTTTGTTGGATAAGAAACATCTGCATGTTTTAACGATATTTTACTTTCAAATGTTCAACGCATTCTTCTTTGATTTAAGCTGCATCTTGATATTAATGAATATTTAAGCTAACACCCAGAAAGTAATGAAAGAGCTGTGATTCTTGCATCTTGTATAGATTGTGCCCTTGTCAATGAATCAGTATTTTGTTGAAATCCAATATTTTTTGGGCTTTTGTGTGTAAAGGGTGATTCTTTCTTCACCCAAATACCACTCTCTTTTCAACCTTGGACTGCACTCTTGCAGACTAACGAGGCTCAGGTGTCTGGAATTACAGCCAGTATTTTCCTCCGTGAGGGTTGTGTTGTGTTCTGTCAATTTTGGGTTCGTGATTATCCATTCATCAATTTCAGCTTGTCATCATTCTCATCTTCACATTTTTTCAAATTTTATTAATTTTTCATATTCTTATCATTTTTCATTTTTTTTAAAGCGAAGTAAAATAAATTATATGTCAATGAATTTCCTATTTCTCATTCTGAAAAAAATATTCATCAGTCTCGACTGGTTTATTTGTGCCTAAGAGGAAGCAGCTTTGAGTCAAACAAGAAGTGAAGTTAGACATTATGCAGCTTTTTCTATATAAGGACTATATCACCTGGGACACCACTGAAGGAGCAATTGCAACCTTTGCATACTGGAATATACCTCAGAAACAGCTATGTAGAAGAGCGAGGTGGAGAATGAAAGAAAACAAGTGAGAGAAATAAATGGAGAGAGAAAAGAGAGACAGGCTAAGAAGAAGAAAGAAACGGGAGGGAAGGAATGAGAGAACAGGGAATAGGAGAAGGAAATCAGAAGAGAGAGGAAAGGGAGAAAAGAACTAAAGGAAGGAAAGATAGAAGAAAATAAAGAAATTGAAGAAAAGGGATAGAAAGAGGCAAGTAGAAGAAGAACTGAGAGAATGGAAAGAAGGAGAAACAGAGAAAGAAAGAATAAAATATAGGAAAGGTAGAGAAAGAAATGGAGAGAGAAAAAGACAGAGAGAGAGAATAATAATATAGGACCATGTGTGTAGGGGAAGAAGGAGAAAAGGATGGAGAACGAGGAATAGGGGAAAGTAGAGAAAAAGAGAGAGAGAGGAAAGGGAGAAAGAGGTAGAATGATATGAAGAGAGAAAAAGATAGAGTTGGAGGGGAAAATGGAAGAAAGAGATATAAAAAGAGAAAAGAAGACAAGATAGAAAGTTAGTAACAAAGAGGGAGAATCTCTTGGCCCTCTTAAATACCTATTAGCAACAATATTTGAGTCATTCGTCTGTATAATATCTTAACTGGTGCATCACTTTTTACTTGTTCCTAACATTTAAATTTCCAGGTGTTGGGATAAAGAGTGATTTAACAGCTATAGAACAGTGGTTGTTCTGTTCACGGAATTCCCATTGAAGCTTTGCAAAAATAATTCCTCGTGGTACTTAAGCCCAAAAGACCATGTGAAACAAAGCAGAGATGCCCGAATGTTGGAGTGTAAGGGCTTGCTGGAGGAGATAGCTGGAAGTTTGCTCGTGGTTCCGTTGCGTTGCGGTAACAAAGCAGGATCTCCATGGATGTCATAATGCTTTCATGAAGCTAAACTGGATAATATGGGAGAAGTCCGCGTGCTATTCAGGAGTATTTACTGAACTGAAATGAAGTTCTCGCCCACGAGTCAACATTGCAATTGTCTCGCTGCTGTTCCGGTGAAGTTAACCACTAGTATTGGGCCATATATCGTCGTCCAGACTATATATCGCTATATTGAAAAAATATCGTCCAGGCGATATCAACTAGCTAGACGATATATCGTCACGATATTTGGCGATATATATCGTGGAGACAATATATCGCCGATATTACGATACGGAAAAGGTATCGTATGTGACGATACGATATATCACGATGTCAAATTTCCGATATCGTCCATCCCTATTAACCACACTCTTCACCATTTATCGGTTATACAGTGTGTTTAGAATCTCCTGTTACCCCCATCTGGTTATCAATGTGGAAATAATTAAATTAAGTTGGACACAAGTAACTATTTTGTGTATGAATGGTGAGCAACATGTGAGGCCCAGCCGAGACAGACTAGCCGTATAATCTCACACAGAATATGCAGACAAATTTTTGTGTATCAAAAAAATGGTGGAAACTTTGTATATTGTTCTGCAGCGGGTAACAAGACTTTCGGATCAACTTGTACTTTCCTACTCTGAATTATATTGAAAATCTTATAGAGCAAGAAATATATTGTTTATTTATTTACTTAAGCAGTTGAACGTAACAGGTCCACACCGAATGATGGCGTTCATTATACAATAATTTAAAACATTGTAACACAAATTAATGTAACATACATATCACCGGAAACGCTCATTGAACAAGAATGTAAGTCTCAAGTTTTGTTGTATGTTATGTGTTCTAATAATACAATGTTGAAGGGGTGGGGGGAGTCCACACTGTTCTTTTTAACTTTTAACAATATCCTGAAATGTTATACACGTGTTCAAAATTGGTGTTATTGCCAGTGCGTTGGTTGTACTAGGAGAGAAATATTCATGTAAAGAAACACTGTTCTTCTGATTCTGATTCATATCTGATTCTGCTATTGTATTGGACAATTTACAATACCCGATTGGTCATGCCTCCACATATCAATGGCGGTACCCATATGGGGTAGTGGTAGCGTTGTCGCCTTGTAATGAAGGGGTCCCGGGTTCGATACTCGGTGGAGGCACATACTGGTTCGGATCCCACTTTAAACTGTATATACAGTCTCGATTAGTCTTACTGTGCATAAAGTGGACTTAAAACACCAATTCAATCAATCAATCACACCACATATCAATGTTAAAGTTACCCCCACGGACACTAAATTATAATGAAGAGTTTCTATGTCAAGAAATTTTCTTTTCCATACTTTTCTCGTAGACTATATGTCAATTCAATTCTTCCAGTCATGTGAAGACAAATTTATCGCAAAAAATTATTTCCGGGAAACTCAGTATAGAAATAATGAATTTTAATCTTAAAATATTACTTGAACTGTCAAAAAATATGTAATTTGATCGTCAGTTGGCGGTACAATGTAGGAAAATGTATTTCTTTTTGTAAACAGTATGCAGCTGAGGAATAGTGAAGATAAATTGCATTTATATTACGGCTCATCTTCGGAATAAACAACGCTTTGAGTAGAGCGTTTCCAAAACAGAATTTTCTTTATTTCTCGAGGCAAAGGCGTTAAGTTCTCGCGGGAAGACAAAGATTGATGACTGTACAAAAACAGGAAGCAGGAGCATTAAAGCCGCTACTGGACGCAACAAGGGAAAGAAATGCGTGTGAGAGAGAGCGAGCGAGCGAAAGAGAGAGAGAGATGGAAAGTGGTAGAAACAAGATAAATGGAAATAACACGTTTCCATACATTTACGTACGACTCGGCGGAGAAACCTCATGAAAATTTAATTTTGTCTTAAGCGTAATTTCTTTCTATTTATCTTTTTCCACGTGTGAATGAAAGAAGAGGGGGTTTGGGGGTGGGGGGAGATGAGAAAAGGAGAAGAGACCAAAAGGAAAGAAACAATTCTCTCACAATACGGACCACTGCTATTGTTCTTCGGCCGTCGAGTGAAGTAGTGTGAGAGAAATTAAAGAAACGGCAAAAAAGGGAGAATTATAAATGGCTACGGGGGAGAGGTGAGGGGGGGGGGGGGCTTGAAAGTATCCAAGACACAGCTGGTTGCTATCTTATCTCTCGAGCGCAGCAGAACTTAACAAAAGCTACGTGTATTTACACTGGCTCTCATTCCTAGTAATGAAATGTCAAGGGCTTGACATTATTTCAAAGAATATTACATTTGAGATGAAGGGAATTGCGAAAGGGGCTACGAGAAAAGAAGTCGTTCTTTCGTGGAACTTTAGATAAAAGGTGAATACGTTTTTACTTTTCTTTTTCCTTTGAAAAGAAAGTTTTTGTTTATATCATGGAGAAGCCATGTTGCACACCGTTAAGTTTGGAATTGCGATATTTTCCGGTTTATAGAAATTGAATCAAAGAAAAGTTGAGCCCAAAGAATTTTATAAAAACCCAACAGATGGCGCTGAATAAAGAAGGGAGGACGGGACTGTAGAACGACAGTAATGCCCAACGCCATGCATCAAATTTGTGTTTCGAAAATGAAAAAAAAAAAAGTCGTAAAATGATTAATCGATCGATTGATGCATTTGCTTTATTTTACTTACTTAACCGAACACTGTTGTGTATATTATAATTTGCTTAAAAGGTATTATTAAGGAAATAAAAAAAAGTATTAACACATTGTAAGACCATTTACAGAAATTGTTTGCATCCCCTTTTGGAGCATTGTCGTCCTGCTTCACAACACATGTGTCCACAATGTTGCCATCTGCAAACTGCTTTCAAAGGTTCACACACGTGAAAATCCGATGGTGCCAAGTCCGGCCTGTACGGTGGATGTTTCAACGCCTCAAAGTTTTAGAACACGTAGTGTATTCACTGTATACGCAACCGTGTTGGGGAGGGCGTTGTCGTGAAGGAACAATAAATACGATTTTTGAGACCCCACGTTTCGATCTTGTTCAATAACATGTCACTGTATCTAACACTGGTCACAGTTTGACCATTTTTCTGGAAGTGCACCAATACAGGGTCATTGTAAATCCCAAAAGGTGGTCAGCATGACTTTCCCAGCGATTGTTTGACCGGAAACGACGGGTGCTTCCACTTCATCGATTGTCTCTTTCTTTCTCTTTGGTTCATTGATTGATTTGCTTTATTTTACTTCTCTTTTGTGCCACTTTTGACTAATTTGCGAAAATGGGGTTGAGCGATGATGTGATGAAATTGATGAATGGACACTCACAAACATCCATGCACAGGCTGGGATTCGAACCCGTGACCCCCAGTGGCGTAGCACGATGCACTAACCACCGGCACCCTTTGGTTCATAATGGTGCACCCAGCACTTGTCTCTAGTCAGAATTCGATTGTGGAATGCATGTTTTAAAAAAGCATTATGGCCCATTTGCTTCTGTATCTGCCGTGAACGCTTGGGACTTACTTGCTACACACTTTCCTGTAGCTGAGGTCTTTGCTCACTGTCTCAGTACTGAACCTTCCTTCTTCTGTAGATTGAGGAAGGTTTCGAAGTCTCTGACCCCAGAATAGAAACGTTATTCGTTTCTTTTTTGTCCTTGCTCTTCCACGGTGCAAGTCGACAGTAGAGCGACCAGTTGTACGAGCTACTGCTCATGTGCATACTGCTCGATAGTCACGGCATGCAATAATGCGCAATCCGATTTCCCCGGCAAGGAGCGAGATCCCAACCGCTACACGAGCATGCGTTCGATCGGCACAATAATTGAATGAAGACATGGCACTTTTTGAAGATCAGAACATTAAATGTATATTCTTTTTGAATTGTTTATGGTAGCAAATGACACAATTTCATTATAATCTGTGTAGATATGTTGTAATATATACAGTTTACATAAGTTTGATACATATTTCTTCTGGCCGTGGGCTTGTAACTTTACATTTCAAGATAACTCATGATATAATCATTTTCCCACAAATTATAACGTGTAGCCATGAATAAGTAGCAAGTCCATGTTCATTCGGGAAATATAATTAGCAGCTGCTTTGTAAACATCCCACAAGCTAAAAGCACAGTTGACTGAAACTGCAACGAATTATTTACGGGTGACTGTCAGTGTTGCAAACTGTGAAGAGCTCTCGCTTATTGGCGTGTCATTGTTGACGAAATGCGTATCCTGGAGGAATACAGGTGGTGTTTATGTATCTCTTGTTATTGCGCTTATTTATAACGATAACAGCATTTGTGTGCTCTTTTTCATTATGCGAAAATTCAACACGCATCCTATATCATTTTGTAAATGAATAGGTTTTAATGATTATTTTTATCTTCTTTTGGAGCCAATGTAGTATTCCTTTTTTTTTCAACGAATTTCACAAGACCTATCCTTGAATTCATTGCAGCAAAATGATTTTGAAGAGTGAAGCAAGAGTAAAGAATGATTCCTGAAATGTGATTTTGCTATTTAGCGTCTCTTTTATGCAACTGTTGGCTAATCGCGACGTTGATAGTAGATAAAAATTTGACGAAATTATGGAAAGGGCACCCACACCTATTTCGAACATACTTAACTTTGATTTGTCTAGGATGACCAGCATTTATCGCTCGCGGCTGTACACATACACACATATTTATTGTAGCCTATCTCCGCAGTAAAGTGCTAACGTGACGAAATCGGAAGTCCCAGGTTCGAATCATGGATAATGCATATGTGTATCATTGTATTAGGCCCATCATCCATTTCATCGCTTCGCCATTCATCATCTTCATTTTTGTCTTGGACACGAAATATGAATTTGTTAACAATGAGTTATTTTCCTAAAGTTGTTACAAATTTACCCATTACTTTTTTAACAATTGCAGACCGAGCTAGATCACTACCTATGAGTTTCCATATTACGTCACTTATATTACATGGTAACTTATGTAAAGCAGAAAGAAGTATTTCTCTTGCTGGAAAAAGATCCTTTCCAATTATGCTGTTTATATGCCATATAAAGTTAAACAGCTGAAGAGGATTTTATTCCATTACTTAGGGAACATTGCTAATCAGACTTAACAGAGTTTGACTAGCGACATTACTGGTTATTTTCTTAATTCAACTACCAGCAAAAATTGGAGAATTATTATCCCCATAATGTATCTCATCATCACTGTAATCGGAAAAGTTAACATTTATGCCTACAAGGCATTCGATCATACGATCTTTTAACTTCAGCTACGAGTTCTTTCTTCGCTGAGTCATAAGCTGGAAGGAAATGACTCCACAAGGCCACTTAAGGAACACTTTCCTGGACTGGGCTAGTTGGATCAACTGGCACGACTCTTTAAAGTTCATACATAAAGGTTTCTCTACTAGCACATGCTTTCCATGATCAATCATAAGTTTCGTCAATATAAAGTGACAAGGATGGATTAACCCAATGTAAACAACCTCAACATTCTCATCAACAGCAAGCTCCTCATATGAATCATATGCTCTTGGTATACGGTGTCTTGTGGTAAATTCCTGAACCCTGTCAATTTGTCTGGCTGCCTGAAGGCAGTGTTGATAATGCTGTAACAAAATCATGGCTAATTTTGCCAGCAGTCACTATTCCGCATCTTGTTGGCACCTTCCCGCCTACAGCCTGAGCATATTCCGTAATCCTCCCGATTTCGGCCATTTCGTATAAACCTTGCAACCGGGCCTTGATTTCATGGAATTCAGCAAAGAAATGGATTTTTCGTGTCTGGTATCAAGTTAATATTTTTGCTAAGTGTCGAATTGTCTTAAGTATGAAAAACGAGTTTTAAAGTGCTCCCCAGAAGGAAAATATAACTGTGGCTATCTGATTTTGATAAAATAAATTTTGAATTACTTATTGTAACAGTATTACGCCTTGATTCCATGTTTAATGAAACATTAAAGATGGTGACCAAGACAGTGTTTATTGTAACACACTGAAAACGTAAAGTTGCCATCCTCTAACAGGGTTTTGGAGCCTCGCCGATGGTGTAGTGGTAGTGTCGTCGCCTTGCAATCAAGGAGTCCCGAGTTCGATACCCGGTGGAGGCACATAGTGTTTAACCAACCGAATACAGGCACAATAACATGTGATATTCAATCAAACCTTACCGGATTTGTTTTACCTCGGAACAGCGAGTATGAGGTAAATGGCGAAAAGTACAACTCACACACACGTGAACAGGGAAAATACTAGTCAAGTCACAAGAAACAACAGTAAGTTTTATAGAACAATGATGTATTATTGCACTAAACACATATAAAAACAACAGCCAACTTGCAACCGAAGAGTCCACATTAGAAATAACTATTTATAATGAAAGTCTGCGACACTAAAAATGTCACGCAACCGTTTCTGATCCGTCCTCCACTGGCACTCTCGAGTGTTGCCAGATCCTAATCCAAGTTCTGTTCTCTCTTTACAACTGCGATATTACTAAGACAAAAAACAGTATAACCTATCTGGTTATAAGTGGTTCCGATCCCACTTTAAACTGTAGATTCAATCCAGATTAGCCTTACTGTGCATAACGTGAACTTAAAATGCAAACTCAACCAAATCACAGAAGTGTACGTGTACAAATCTTGGCATGGACATACTTGTTCTGTGATAGTGCCTATCCCTTCATCGATTTCATCAAACCATCACTCATTATCGCGATTCAACAAACGTGGCAGAAAAGTGACGTTAAATAAAATAAATTTAAAAAATGTATAGTTGCTTTTGGATCACCCTGTATCAGGTGACATCTCTCTCTTTTGAGGATATATAATTTCCACTTTCTTGAAAATTCTAGACTTTCTTGCGTTATATCTGGGAAGAATACGTAGCAGCTATACATTTTGCGTGAAATACCTGTAGCTACTGAACCCACTGGCCTCGTTTTCGCCCCAGAAACAAGAGATCAAGCCTCCGCAGTTTTGTATCTGATCCACAGAAACCAGGAGGAAATTATCAGACCGCCAACGTTCAGCCAACAGAGCAGGGAAAGTAAGGCCCAGGGATTTCGTACTTGGTCTAATCGCTAGCAGAATCCGCGCCGATAGGGCAATCTACGAACGAGCTGCAGCTGAAGCAAAAGAACTGGAGTTCAGAGATAAAAGGCGAAGAATCCCTAGGGACTAGGAACAATACAATAGCAACGGCTTCTCTAAGCCCGAAAGTTGGAGAAAGAAAAACTTGGCTGCAGAGTCTGCAAGACAAGTCAAAGGAGTTTCAATCCAGAAATTAAAATATGTCGTTCTGCTTTATAACAGCTTTCGTTTGTCCACAAAAGAATTGCTATAAATAACTTCAATTGTGCGTGTGTGAACTTGTAGAACGTTTTCTAAAAATTGAACCAAGTTTGGTTCAAGTTAATAACGAAAGAAACGGATGAAAAGTCAAAGACGTGATGAACTTGTTTGAAAGAGAATAGCTAGTTCCCTTCCCACAGGAGCAGAGCACGTCAAATTGTAAGAGTTTCAAGAAGTTACTGAAAATTTTTTATTACTTTATATATTACTGACAGCCCGCCCACGATAACGTCTTCACTGATTTATATTTATTTATTAAACATGTTCGTTAATGTGTTTATGTAGATTTCCACAAAGCACAACCATATTAAGATGAAGAACACACATAGCGCCATCTGTTGACGACATTTTCTAATATTAATATATTTATGTTTCTAGATACACAGGTTTGACTGTCAATGTATGAAAAAAAGTTTAACATCCAACCGCCTACCCCCAATTTCGGAAAATGCCTTCATGGTGGATGCATACGTCATATGAACTTCAGTGCAGTGCGTTACTGATCTAACTAAACTTTCGGCTTCGGGGTAGGATGAAGTCTTCTGGAGAAGCAGGAAGTGATTACTTTAGGAGGTAGGTGTCTCATTTTTATTGAAAATTTACAGACACGTCTTGATTGTAACAATGCAATTGAAAGTCAATATTTATTAGGGGGAGATTATTTCCTTTCCATAACATCTTTGGCTGTTATGCATTTGAAGCTTCGGAACGAGTCACAACTCTCGAAGCAGCCAATCAACGAAGCGAGCCTCTGACGTCATTTCAACCCAGAACCTATCGCTAAGCTCCTGCTCAGGCTCTACACGCCCACTAGGCTCACTAGACAGACTCGCGTAGTCCGCTGGAGATGTTCCGAAAGTAATTCGATTCTACAACCCATGAAGGTCCATTATTGTACGTAAAATTGAGTACCGGATTGACGTTAGAGGTATGGGCGTAACTTCGGAGGCCAGGGGGCACTCCCTCCCCAGCTAAAATTTTCAGCTTTTTAAAAAATGTATTGTATTTACAATGTAAGGATATTTTGCTAAACGCTGCTTCATACTTGTGCTCTTTGTGTCGTCACAAACTAAGGAATAATCGACACCCTCATCTAGGCCCGGATAAGGTATAAGTTGGTCTAAAAGTATTAACTAAAATGTTACATAAACGTGGAGAGAAGGGGGAGACTGAAGCAAGTGTTATCTCTGGGTCTGCCTAGCCTACACGCAGCTACCAATACGAAATTACTTTCTCTCTTTCTCTCTATCTAGCCGAGTGCAGTGTTGTGGTTGCTTACGGTGCAACAGAGAATAAAACTATACTCTATCCCGGGAATTTGTGGAGAAAGGCCCCGCATAACGGTAGAGGAGAAAGCCGACCGAGCGAAGTGATACGCGCTGATGCAAACAGCTGGTAGCTGAAGTCGGTTTCCCCTCCACGCAACCACACCATCCCGTTCCCTCGCAGGCGTTCTTGGTCGAGCCTTCTCAGAGACTTGCTTTTGTTGGCTATAGTATAAATCCGCCAGTTTAAAATGGAAGTACTATGGGATGGAACTCTGAATCTCAAGTTAGAACTACTTCCAGTTCAGTGGTGATTTTCAGATATAACGAAGGCATTCGATTTGGTTCGATTTGATTTTGTTATGCATCGTTACTTTTCTTACTCCTTCCGCTAATCATGACCATCAGGATGAATGATGATATGATGAAATTTTTGATTGTTGATTGACTGATTGATTTGCTCCATTTTATTTCGCATTTCTGTCGCTTTTGGCTAATCCTGAAGATGAGGATGAGTGATGACATGATGAAATTGATGAAGTGATACTCATAGAGAACACCCAAGCCAATGCTGGGAATTGAACCCGTGACCCTAGCGTCGTGGCGCACTGCGCTAACCACTCCGCTACAGGGGTCGGCTGACGACCTTCGATATCATCTCAAAACAGCAATAGTGGCGTCCTGAGCACAGACTAGGGGGAAATCGCCCCCTCAAAAGCGGAAGAAGATGAAAGGAACAACGTTAGGATGTTGGGTAAAATTGCCTTCAGCCGGGAAGAACCGAAGTGGAGATGTCATGTCCCAGGACCCCTTGGGTGTCGGATAAAGAGCTTTGTTACCAGAAGTAGAGGAGGGAATAAAATGTAAGACGGCGCCTGCCCTTGACCGCTCCAAAGGGGGACGTTGAGAATCCAATCTTGCGGTGATTTCTTGCCTCCAGCGAAAGAACGTGAGGGGGTGCCAATGTGGGTTGAAGTAATGGCCCTACCGTGGCGGGAGTTGGAGGGGATTGAACGAGAGAGAAGGATATCCACACACACACACACACACACACACACACACTCAGAGCTCTCTTAGAATCCGACTCTTCAAGCGATCGCACTAGGAATTTGACGTGACATCTCTTTCGCTGAGCTTCGATTATACCTTCCCCATTGTTGGAGTATCAATGATATTTCCACATAACAAGGTCCCACCCTTTATCCTTCCGACTTGGAAGGAAAGACAGGGATTTCGGCGAGACGTTAAAATTGGAAAGGAGGTGCCGGGCCTGTCTGTGGAATTAGTCCTTTGCGTATATTCACCACCAAAATCCAGAGGTTGTCTCGCTCGACCCATAAGACGAGAGGTTTATTGCAAGTTGTACAGATAGATTAAGTGTACTTTATTCTCAAATGGATTGAAATTAAGTTTTCGGGTGGGCCTGCACTTACACTATTTCTGGTTGAGTTTTGCTTTCAGCTCACTTTATGCCCAGATAAGCTAATCAAGACAGAATATACAGTTTAAAGTGGGATCCGAATCACGATGTGACTCTACCGGGCATGGAATCCGCTACCCCTAGGTTACAAGGCGACGATAAAGTTGAAGTCTTGATTCGAACGCCAGTTTGATATCTTCGTCTTAACTCGAGAGAAAGCCGACCGGACGCCAGCAGCTGTTTTTCTGAAAAGCGGTGTTCTCACATTTACCTGCAGTGTTTAGACATCCAACAGAAACTGCGACGTTATATGTGATCTGCTTGTGAGGTGTAAAGAAAAAAAAGCCACTTACTATCGTCTTTATTATACAGGGTGTAATTTTAATGGCGCCCACAGACCACGGAAACGTATAGAGGACATCAAAACAAACAACTTTTCCCAAGAACATTTTTCTCGTTGGTGCGTCGTTTCGGCGCTACAGTCGTTAAAAAAAAGCCCGTTTTGTCGCCTGAATGCTGGCAACCACACATAACATTTGATTGCATTTGTAACATCATATCCCGTCATGAAGCGATGCGTTCCAGGGTTACCAGGAACACACATATTCTGTGAAAAATGACATAGCTACAATCAGCCTCAATATGTACCGTAAAACAAAACGAGAGAACACGTTCTGTAACCTAACAGGAAGTAAACAAACAATACGAAAAATGGTAGAAAGAAAATATAATTCAAGTGGAAGTGGTCATATCAAATTTTGTCTCAGCTTACATGTCAAATATTTGCAAATCTAGTTACCAAGTTGGCATCTACAATTTAGTCTATCCACTTTGTCCTTCTGATACTAGTTGTCTGTGACACACGGAACAGATGACAAAATAGAAATGAAAGAACTCAAAATTCCAAAGGTAAGCAACACATAATATAATGAATATTCAGGGCATTATGAAGCAGTTGGCAAAACTGGTTGAAAATACAGGGATATAAGTAGTAGTAATACCAGCTCTTCGACGACTGTGTTTATCTACGCACTGGACTAACTAACTAACACCCTAGCCTTCTTAAACCCGAAGGTTCATGGCTGCAGCAACACAGGCCTTCCATCTGTCCCTATCTTGAGCAAGTTCTATATACTCTTTTCCAGCCCTATCGATTTCCTTTAGGTCCATCTCAACGTTGTCCCTCCATCTTCGTCTTGGCCTTCCTACAGGTCTCTTACCATCAGGTTTCCCAACAAGAATCCTGTAAACTCCTCTTTCCTCTCCCATTCGTGCCACATGGCCTGCCCACCTAAGTCTTCTTGATTTAATTATTCTAATAATATCTGGACATGAATACAAATTATGTAGTTCTAAATTATGTAACCTTCTCCACTCACCTGTCTCCTCATCCCTTTTAGGTCCAAAGATTTTTCTAAGGATCTTATTTTCAAATACTCTCAATTTATGCACTGGATGCGCATGTAATAGTTTGCAACTGTGAACAGGACAGTATATTCGCTATTGATTAATCGTTAGATTGTTACTGTGGTTGTACGTGTTTTAGCCGTAATACAACAACGTCAACCTCTGATACTTCCGTTATCTGCACAAAAGTACCACAAGGCATCTGGACACAAACCTGTAGATATCAACCCTGCAACGAGATTTGCAAATATAATTGACATGTAGTTGGGCGTAAACAGCCACATGTAAGCTGTAAGTCCAATAAAATTTATTGTTGTTGATATTTGGCATGTAGCCTGAGACAAAATCCTATATGGACACTTCATTTTGAATACGTTTTTTCCCATTTCTCATATCGTTGGTTCACTTCCCCCTTCCCCTGAGATGATTGCTGATCTTCTGGATGGTAGGCCATGATGTTCGGTCTACTGGACGTGTTTTTCGCAATGTGGTTGATAGTTTGTCATTTTTCACAAAATGTGTGTGTTCCTTGCAACATAGTTAGAATTCATTATATTCCTGTCTACTAGAAGATTGGGATAAATAAATACCCGGGCAACACCGGGCAATCAGCTAGTTAACTATAACGATGTATTATACGTATATGCACACAACACGTAATAATATTTTCCTGCACTCCTGCCTAGGGAAATTGTTTACATGAGGTTGGAAGCCGGTGTTACAATAACACGCCTCTAGTTCTTCCATGAATGATATCGAGCACTAATCAATTACATATCACTGCAATTTACTGAAATGCCACGAATAAAACATAGCCACGTTAGGCCTACGTTATCCATAGTTGTCCGCGACGCGACGGTTTTCAGCTGTTGCCCGAGTGGCTTCTCCACGAACACTGAAAACAATGCAAAGATATGACGGTAACAAAATACCGCCCTCGAATGAATTGACCAATGTGAGTGCAGGTATCTTAAAGCATTACATATACACAAAATAAACAATTGAAGTTATACAGAAACAAATTAATTGCAAAATGAGCAACAGAGAAGTCTGTTATATGCGAATATAAAGACATATAACAAAAGATAAATCGTGATTAGGTTTTTAGAGATAAATCTCCAACAGATGCTATTAGTGGGAAAGGTTTGAGGGGTCTCCAAGTGGAGTTGACATATGGTTGTCAGAGGGAAACTCATCTTTCGGAACTTCCTTTAAAATAAGGTGTCGTTCGAATCAGGACCTTAACTATACCGCTACAACATCTGGGAAGCTCTGTACTTAGGCTATAGGCTATGCATATGTGGCTTATTAATCGCTTTTGACTAATCCTAACGATAACTGATGGTGAGATGAAGTTCATTGATTGATTGATTGATCTGTTGTTTTAAGTCCACTTTATTCACAGTAAGGCTAATCGGGACTGGACCTACAGTTTAAAGTGGGATCCGAACCACCATGTGCCTCCACTGGGTATCGAACCCGGGACCCCTTGATTACAAAGCGACAACGCTACCACTGCGCCATTGGGGAGGATGTTCATGATATGGCGCGCACAAAGAGCAAAATGACAAATCTCGAAGCTAGGAGCTTTGATAGATCAAAAATCGAGAACTTGGTACGCTCGGCTACCGAGGCGACTTAGTTCGCGTCTTCCGTTAAATCCCGTTTGAAACACAGACAAGCACAACGCGCTATGACGACAGGCAGGGGAGGTTCGAGTCCCGACCAAGTTATTTCCCCCCTTTCAGCAAAAATTCTGCAATTGAACATTTAAGAAAGTCACGGACGTTTCTAGCCACTAGCTACACTCCCGGATATCAACAACTACACCGTTAACCTGATTATGAAATATAAACTAAAGCTGAGCCGATACCACTTTGAACCTATACCGATACTCTTACCGGTGGTAGCGTTGTCGCCTGGTATAGTGGAACCACAAGGAAAGAAACCTGCGCAGACCCTCATCGCGCTGGCGGGTGGGGAAAAACACAGGGGGAAGAAGTCTTCGGCGTGGCCAATGTCAGTGTTGCCAGACCTATTGATATCTCGGGAGAATCCCTTAATAAACTATTGCTATGGAACCTCCAACGGCCTGCTCAAAAACACGTTTCCTGCTCATCTTACTTGAACATGGAGGGGAGAGATAAAGTGGAACTCCACTCGGCCACGAAAAATTCTGTTTGAACTGTGACATTATGCCAAACGACACTCAATTGTGCTAGGACATTATTATTATTTTATTTCCATTACTACATTACTATTTTTAGATGGTTGTATTTTATCCCACCCAAAAATCTATTTCTATTTTAGTTATTTTACGTCACGTTTGTACCTCTACGGGTAAGTACGACAATATGGATGAATGAAAAACTGATGAAATGGATGAAGTTACGCAAACACAGTGAAACGTCCTTGACTTACTAGGTAGAAACACTGACTTCGTAGCTTGGGCAAATTATTTTATACATGTGTGTGTGTGTGTGTGTGTGTGGGTGTGTGTGTGTGTGTGTGTGTGGGTGTGTATTATATAATGTATATATATTGAATGCAGCAACATAGAGGGAGTATAACTGACTAATAAAGCATGCGAATGTTAATAACAAGACATTTGCTACAGAACGAAGCGGCATAGTTCAATTACAAAGGAAATGCTTCCAACTTTCATCGGTTTGAAAATACTTAAATTTCTATTCTTAATATACTATTCAATATTTAAATACTTAATTTTCTACAATATTATATAGCGGCATGGACGTCCAGAAGGAAGTGCAAGGATGGTCGCCACCCTCCCCTTCTGGAAAATGACTGATGACATAAAAGTATATATTATTTCATATGTATGCGTTGATTTCAGTCACAGTAATTTACATCCATTATTATAATAGGATGTATGAACGTGATAATTTCAAACTCAAGTGACGTTTTCTGAGATGGCAACATTATTACTGGGTAATATATCTCGTTTACCCGCCTGATAAAAATACATTGTTTCCCCCTTGATGGAAAAAATCGACTATGTAGCACTTCGCCCCCGAGAACGTCTTTCATCCGCTACTATTAGATCATCTGATTTTGTAGCAGATCTTCTGGTTTCCCAACGAACAACCTCCCGATTTTTTCAAGTCTGACCTGGCAACACTGCCCGAGCACCGACAACGGCAGGGAAGTTGCGCGAACGCATTTCACGGAAGGTTTTTTTTTTTCTTGTGGTCGAGCTATAATCAAGGGGTTCCGGGTTCGATAACCGGTGGAGGCATATAGTGGTTCAGATCCTACTTTAAACTCTAGGTCCAGTCCCAAGGAGCCTTGCCCGAGTGGTTAGCGCTGCGACGCCAAGGGTCCCGGGTTCGAATCCCGGTCGGGCTTGGTTGTTTGTGAATGTCCATTCATCAATTTCATCATTTCATCACTCATCCCCATCTTCGCAAATTAGCCAAGAGGCACAAAACGCGAAGTAAAATAAACTAAATCAATCAAATCAATCAAACCAATTAGCCTTACTTTGCATAAAGTGGACTTAAAACACGAAATCGATAGATAAATCGATACTCTTACCGATTCCCACCGATATCGATACCTGAAAATCGCAATAATTAAAATTTGTTCGAAATATTGACCAATATTATTGTGTAAATATTATTCTCTAATTCTATGCATCAATTTACCAAGAAATGTGCTTTAGAATATTCAAGAATTTTATCAGAATATGAAAACAGATATTATGTAATCACAGAATATAATTGTTCGTGCAAAATTGGTGCAAAATAAAAATAAAGTTTGACTTTTGCATAATTTTCAGGATAATGAGCCTCCGCGAATGTATCGCGCTGCATTTTTGCGAACCCCTTGAAAGAGTAATATGTCGGAGAAGTATCGACTGGTATCGGTACATGAATTCCAAACGATACTCTCCTATACCGATATCGCCCTAATATAAACACAATTGATCAAATTTACCGTCCAGAGTATTCCATCATAAACATTTTTTTTCTAAAGCTTGTATTGTGAGCTAACTCTATTCTCTAATGCAAAAGAACCAGGGAAATACATTGCATTGTTCTCCTAAAGCAAACACACGGTAATATGTTCCTATCACCTCTGGCAGTTCAGCGAAATCAGAGCTTGTAAAAAAATATATATAAAACAGAATCAGATACTCGTCGCTCAAATCCTATTCAGAGAGAAAGAAGGGTGTTCAGCCCCACCTCCCTCTGCCCTCCGCTTGTATTCGGAATAAGACTTGGAGCAAAAACACTGCTGTGGAAACGGGTAGGTGGAAAGTGCCTTGTTACGACTGCTTTGTTTGCTCGGCTTCAGGCGGGTTCGTCTCGTTAGCAAGTTTCCACCATTTTTTTTACCCCCCCCCTCTCTCTGTCTCTCCCCTACTCAAGCTCCCTACGGGAAAGAGAACATATGCTAGTATCTGTTTTGGGCAACATTTTGCGATGTCCTGGAGATGCAAACACTCGTTATTCATTTATGAACTTCTCTGCCTGTCAGCGCCTCTTGTTTCTTTACAACATATCGCCCTTCGTTGTTGAATACTCTACCTGAACTCCATCATGCATTTTTATATTAGTTTATGGCTAGTAGATGGCATTTTCGTTGTTCATAGCAATAACATCAGGTTAATTCTTGGTTTGTACCATTTTGCCGAATTGACGAAAAGATTTTATGGTGCTTATATATCGGTTAATACATTTTTACAATTAGCATATTACAGTGTTATTGACTCTAACAGTACTCTACTGTATTTTTATAAATCAGTTAATAACTATTGCAATTATACTTTTGGTACTTGTTGATCTGAAGTTTTGGACTGACGTTTATAGCCATGTATCTTTTAAAGTGCGCCACAGGGTTTAGTATGGTTGAAAATTATAATTACGAAATATTTTATAGTGTATGCCGCCCCCGCTCTTAGAACGCAGCTATGATTTATCGACCTTCGCAATTGTAGCCTCCTCCGAACAAAAATCCTGCGTACGCCACTGGTTCAATTGTATCTTTAACTGTAGACCCCGTCCGAATTAGCCTATCTGAACATAGACTGATCTTACAACAAACTTTTTAAAAATAATAAGTATACAAGGTCTGACAATTAAGTTCGGGAACTTGCCACCGTGCGCGTACGTTGGCAACACTGTACAAACAGCTCGGTTAGGTTTCATAGCCTTGGTTTATCAGTGTTTCACAGCTGTGTTTGTGTCGATGTGTGTCGAGCATGTTGTTGCATGTTTTTGTGCGCCGTCGCGAGAATGTCGAAGCTTGAATTAGAGCAATGAACAAACACTACTAACTTTCTTGTGAAACTTGGCAAGAGTTAAAGTGAAATAATGGACATGTTTGTCCAAGTTTGTCTTGATAATGCCATGAGAAACAGCAGTGTACAAATGAATTAAACGTTGTTTTTTTTTTTCTGGGGGAAGTGAATGCCTCACTGATAAAGAGTAGCCAGGGCCAGCATAAGCATAACTGGCGAAAACATTGGAAAAATTCGTCGAATTGTGAGACAAAATCGTCGGGTGTCTGTGAGAAGCAAAGCAGAACAAGCAATATAATCGATAAACTGTTAGGAAGATTTTAACTGAAAATCGAGTAATGAGAAATGTGTGTGGGAAAATGGCCCTGATGGAGCTCATTGATAAACAGAAGCAAATAGGAGTTGGATTTTGCCAATACCTTTTGGAGAGGCAACACGATGTTTCGGACAGTGCAATCAGTGGCGATGAAAGAGTCCAATGACTTTTTTCTTTACCCGAAGATAAAGCAAATAAAGATAAACTATTAAGAAAAACATTGTGGTGACTTTAGGACATCAAGTGTAATACGACGGCAGCTGTGATGGTCATTCCAGAAAAAAAAAAAAACAGTTCGAAAATTCATTTTAAGGGTGAACTAGACGCTGAATAGCAAGGGGAGTATATCGAAGGTGACCGTACTGCAGCAATAAGAATAGCACTTCTTTTTTTAAGCTTGCGAACTTAATTGTCAGACCTCGTAGTTGGATACACTTCTGTCAAAAGAATTTCGAATGACATGCATGTGGATAATAATACTTTAAAAGTTACGTGAATTAGTACATTATAATGGGTTTAATCTGGTGAGGATATCTGAACCCACGTGAGTCCCAATATCACAGACCAAATTATTTCCCTATTTCCATAACTTCACCACCAACGGTTTCTTTGATGACATGCCTGGTAAAACTGGTAACGCTGACAGGAGGGTTACAGTACCACAAAACCTCCATCAATCTGAACTGAACAACAAAATAAGTATACACCCCTAAAGAAATACAACGTTCACCTTATACGAGTATTATATATTTTGCATAAAATCTGAAAATTCTGTGGACACCTCGCTCGAATGTGATGGAACCAAACTGGAGCACCTTTCCCACTTTAAACAGGAGAGGCATTCATACGTATACTCAGAATATTCCACAAATTATTATGGAAGTTCGTGTATTATAATATTTATGACCCAAGGCCATACAAATAGGCACACATCATGAGATACGTTTAAATTTGCAAGAGTTAATGATCCGTAGACTTTATCCTCTAGATGATTTGCAAATTAAACACACCGGACAAAATGTACAAATGACCCTATTACATCCCCATCACCACTTCCATACTATGTCGTTATGCAATCAGATATGCACTCAAGTATTTACCCCTGTTTCAGCTTATGCCCAGAACGCATGTGACGCCTCCCACCTGGAAGAGATTCTTACAGATGAGATCACAAAAAGGACATAAATGCACACTGTGTGATACAATCTTTTGGAGGTTAAAAGTGAACTCAAGTACATATGTATTACATGTGTTTATTATTTACAAGCAACGTGAAATTTATCAAGCGAAATTCTTGTGTATGTATTTCAAAAGTCAAAATCATACCACGTGAGATGTCACATTTTCGACTTGAAATAGTAATGAACTCTATTGTACATGAGGTATGATGAGGTTCTTGAAAATCAACATTCAACATGGCTCACAGATTTGGGCCAGAATACCATTATTTATGTTCAAGTTAATCTAAACTGAATAAACGGTTATCTTGTTTTCTCTGCTGTTATGACATATTTTTGCACATTAGTGTACACATCAAACCAGGAACCAGAAATTCCTTATGGTCCCAAACTACCATGTCCAAATGCTACAACTTATGGCTTGATTTAATTAGTATACAATGTTCATAGCTTATGACTTTACTCGTCGCAAATATGTAAAAATACTTATGGCATTGACTGTACAAACAAATGTTATTCAAGTGTTAATTACGCCGGAATGATCACATGCATTAGGACCAGTACTTCCGACTTCACAATTGACCTGAAATCATTGTCGTTTAGTAGGCGAAATTTACATGTCAATGAATGATGTATAATCTTTCATTCGTCATTCTGCCAAATAAAGAGAGGAAATAAAATCGCAGTCATTCACAGCATTCCAAGCTTGAGAACTAAAAACGAATGACGAATATCCAACATGCACTTGTAACCTGTGTTATGTTTCAGTCACCAGTTATCAATGCATTATCGAACATTAATGCAATATCTTATACCCCGAAGGCTGAATTATACCATCGTACATTGACATGAGATAACAACACGACTCCACTTTTGAGTTCTTTCGACGAAAGCTATTGTGGCTGATCACTTTCGGTTTCAATCGCTCATGTGCGTACCGATACATCAAGAATGCAACAGGCCGCCATTTCGTGGTTTTCACCCTGCACGTACACGCACATTCGCAGGAAAGCAGTTTTTTGCTTCACAAAATGCTTATCTTAATGCACTTGATAAGATTAAACATGTTCGATGCGAACTTCTAACATCAGGCTAATGTTGCCAATGTGTCCTTGTTTAAATAGGGAAAACAATATCTTACCTGATGTAAGGGAACATGGCGGAGTCGAGCAAACCAATCGGTGCACACATTCCTGTCTTCAAATAAAGGTGCGAAACCTACCTCATTGCTTTTTTATGTTCGTTTCCATTACCATTACACTCTCGTCGGGCTGAAACATTAATTTTCTGCCAGACCGATCAACTAAGACTACAAACTTCCTGCGACGCGATCACTCTATCCGTACCGCGTATATTCTCCATCCCCGAGTCCCTTCGAGCCAAACCGTTGCTTCCCACGGTTTGACCCGCACCGTAAGTTGCACATTCGGGATGCATAAAATTGTGGATTCTTGATCCATCAAATGCGACATTGTAACAATGTCTTTAAACAGAGACAAAGTACGTTAGGCGTTATATCAAATAACCGCTTTTTCAGCGTCATTGGCGGTAAAAACAAGATCTAAGATTGTTGTTGCCCTCTCTGTTCATACACACCACCTAGCGTGAATCTCGCATACTACATGGACGAATTGCTTCGTGATCAAAAGTTGAGAAATTAGAACCACAGTATTGAAATACTTGCTTCGAAATGGACTTTACGTTGCACGTGTTATATTGTTTCATCCTTTCTTAACCATTTTCGAGAATTATAGGCTAACCATATGGCATAATCGCCAGTGTGTCATAACATAAGCAATTTTTTAGAGGAAGTTCTCTGGGTACTAGAATATCACTCCCACATTCCACAGCGGTGCTAATTGAGTCCAGCAGATTATTTTAAGGAAAAGTTTCAAAAACCATAAACCTTTAGCAGTGAACTTGTTGACCGCATACTTTACAGCGACACGCCAGTAACCTCGGGTAGACATTCCCGGAGATGTTTTGACCTCTACGGGGAATAAATGAGCTCCCAGCCGAGAGATGGAAGCACAGGTAATGGGAAAGATCGTCGGGGTCACAAACGACCGAAGACCACTCAGGAATTGAGCAACCAGGGCTGGCAAACTGTCTCAGTAAGACGTTTGTGTTTTCACGAAACTAATTAGCCCTCCAAGGTTGAATTCGAGAACGGGAGAGTGCACCCCACCCCCTCCTTGCCTTTTCTCCCGACAAAGGTTACGGAATTGGGGGGAGCGAGGAGGGGAAAGGGGTGACGTCGCAGGTCTTCATTAGAGTTGCTATAATTAGTGCTGCGTGGCATCAGACTTCATTAACTCAAACAGTGAAGGAAATCAAGACACCCTGTTTTGTCCGGCAAAAATTACCACAGTCTTTTTTTTACTTTTCTTCACCCAGAATCCTCAGCGAAACGAGAGGGTGTCCAATTAGCTATTGTAGAAACGGAAGGTTGAAACTTCTATTTCAAAGTACCAGACAAAGAAAGGACCGACCACGTGCTGATTTTGACCCTTATAGTTTCAAGTGTTAATGAAACAACAACAACGCTCATGTTGCTTTACCTACGTACGAGGTGTTATCAAAAAGTTTCGGAACTGGTACAAAAAGTAACAGACTAGCCACCATATCTTCCAAAGGATTCTTGGCAGTTAATGTAAGTCACTGAATCGAAGGCCTTCTGAAAGTCTCCATCCCACACAGCACACAAATGTCCAAAATATATCCACTGAATATCTTTTGGTAATTTATGTCGGAAGTTCTGAATGTTCAATACATATCCAGGAATTTCCAATTGACATCCACTGGAAATCTGCCGGATATCCATTTGTCCGCATACTTGATATCCAAAAGTATCCAGAAAGGATATGTTTTGGATATTTTCGGATCACTTTTGGACATCAAGTGATACGTAATCTGTACATTATCCTTTGATTTAGACTTTTTTGTACGTACTTTGGATATTGTATGAACCTCATCTCGATATTATTTCGATATGAAAGTGTGCATGCAACAGTCAACCACGAATGATTGTTGTTAATTTTCTTGCTCCCCCTTAAAATAGGGCACTAGTCAAGTTGGATAGTTCAATGAACTAACCGATCTGTAACTACGCACTGGTAAAGAGCAGGCTGGAAAGTTCATATGAACTAACCGAAGTCTCAGTACGTGTTTTTTGTCCAGCACTTTTTTTTTTTTTTTTTTGCCAGTGTTAACCCGTTGAGAGGGTTATGCCCTCACTTCGGTAAGTGATTTCATTGTAAGTTATGTGTCTTTCATCATTGTGGATGGTCTAAGTGCTTTTTTATATTGCAGAATATTTTTCTTATCAAGATTGGTGATTCGTATGTGTTATCTTACTTTTGGGCATGGTTGAGAAGATTGTAAATATGTATTTCGATATTTGGAGTCGGAGTATTGTTGGTACTGCTTAGGCTGTAGTGGTGGGATAAATATGGCATGATAACTGCGATGGATGATATATATCGTATTCGTGTTTCTGTGGGTCTAGATCATCTAGATAACATGAATACATGGTGAGCAGATGTTGTAATGGCGTATAAATATGTGTAGGTGCTGCATCATGTCGGATATCAAGATGAATGGTATTCCAGAATACTGGGTTTTCGGATATCATGGCTTTGTTTATGTATCGTTGGCGAAGGCTCTCGACGTGATACAGAATAGTCGGGAAGGAAATTCTGTCATACAGTAGTGTTGTGGGATAAGGTAATTTAATCCGGAAAGCCAATCTAAATGCGTGCCGTTCAAAGATTTCCAGTTGGTCGTAGAAGGAGGCAGAAGCGTCAATCCAAGCAATATGCCCGTGAGTGATGGCTGGGCGCAAGAACATTTTGTAGGTGGTTAGGACTGTTGTCGGGTGTAATCCCCAAGATGTACCCACCAGTTTCCATAATAGGTTTAGGCGGTTCTTTACCTTCTTCTTTATCCTTTCTAAGTGTGGGCGCCAGGTCAGTTTTTCATCTATGGTAACCCCAAGGTATGTTACGTGATTTGAAGGTAAGATGCGTCTCCCCTCTATTTTAATCTCCAAGAGTTTGGGGTTTCGGTGTACTTTGGAGCGACAGTGGGGAGGTAGGAAAACTACTGCCTGAGTTTTGGGAGAGTTTATTGATAGTTTCCATTGGTTGCACCAGCGAATAAAGGAGTCTACGGCCTTTTGGAGTGTTTTATTAATGGATTGAACTGTTTTCCCAAGAGTTAGGAAAGCAGTGTCATCTGCAAATTGGAATACGTGTGTGCTGGTATCCATGGTCGGCATATCTGTTACATACATTAAATATAACAGCGGTGACAAAACAGACCCCTGTGGGACTCCTGTGTGCAAGAAGATGGGATAGGATGTTGCCGAGTTCAGAGAGATGTATGCCATGCGGCCTGCCAGGAACGAATGGATAAGGCGAATGTAGCATTGAGGAAGTTGGAATTTGTGGAGTTTATATATTAATCCCGAATGCCATACTTTGTCAAACGCCTTTTCGAGATCGAATAAAAGAAGACACGATGGCAAGGACTTGTTATAGTGGTTTGTCATAGTTGTTATCAATCTCAGAAGTTGGTCGTTGAGGCTGATGGATGGTCGGAAGCCTGCTTGATGTGCAGGTAGAAGCTTCTTGGATGAAAGGTGTTGGTGCAATCTGCGTACAAGTACTTTTTCAAAGATTTTGCTGAGGGTCGATGTGAGCTGTATTGGTCTGTAAGAGGATACTTCGCAAACAGGTTTCCCGGGTTTGGCGAACAGCAGCATTTTGGAAACTTTCCATTCTGTCGGGAAGTAGCCTGTTCGTAGTATATGGGTATATATGGTGGCTAGGATGAGCAGAAAGGTTCTTGGAGCCTCTCTGACGAGTCGGTAGGTTACCGAGTCGAAGCCTGGAGCAGTGTTTCTTTTCCGAGATATGGCGCACGCTATGTCTTCTGGTGTTATAGGTGAGGTTAGAGGTTTATTTTCATCCATACTATGGTCATTGTTAGGTTTGAGAGCTCGGTTATGTGGGTTTGAGACACGTTGTACTGTACGTGATAGGGTTGTTTTGTGTAATGGTTGAGTTTGTGGTGTGAAGATACCTTGAAAGTGGTGTGCAAAGGCGTTTGCTTTCTCTTGGTCGTCGTCTACGGATTTCCCATCGACTATAATGGGATATGTAGTTCTTGACCTTTTCCCTGTGAGTTTGTTAAATTGCTGCCAGTATTTGGATGGATGTGATGTATCAGCCAGTGTATTGCACGTTTTTATCCAATTCCTTCTTTTATATGCAATAATATAGTTTTGTACCGTGCGGAGGAGTTGTCTATGATGCCGTAACGCTTCAGGATTTCTTGTTACAACATACTCTCGGAAGGCACGCCTGGAGGCTGAAATCAGTTTTAGATAGTTCGGCGGTAATTTTGGTTTATAGAGATTGATGGTTTGAAGTGGGATGGTACTTTTAGCAGCTTCAGTTAAGGCAGAAGTGAGTAATGGGACTACATCATCCAGATCCCTATCGTTTGTTGGTGTATCTGCGTTTTGCACGGAGTTTTCGATTGCATTACGATATTTTTCCCAGTCTGCTTGATCGTAGGAGTACCTTGTTATGAGAAAGGGTTTGTGAGGAGTTTGTGCAGGTGCATCAACTGTAAAGATTATAGGTGCGTGATCGCTACCAATGGGTTGAAGTATATCCACGTTGCTATTTGTAAGGAGGGAAGTCGATGTAAGTACAACATCTGGAGAAGTACTGCTGATTGGTCTAGATGGTTTCGGAAGTTGGTGGAAATGGCAGTTTTGGCAGTTGACTATAGTTTGGTGAAATTGTCGCTTTTCGGCTTGTGGTCGACTATGGAGATTTATGTCGGCCATGATTATGTAATGCTTGTAGCTGTTTTCAATGTAATTGATAAAGTTATATGGTATAGGATGTCCAGGCCGAACATAAATGGTTGCTAGGGTAATGCTTCTGTGTCTCAGATATATTGTTGCTATGCTGTATTCCGGCAGGTTGAAATGCGGTGGTAATGTGTGTTCTCTGTGCGGATATGATTTTCGAAAGCCAATTGCAGTTCCTCCATTTGCACGTTGAGCTTCCGTTGGCCCATCATGTCGAATCATATTATATCCGCTGATCTTGGGTTTGAATTTTGGCGTTAGGAATGTTTCGTTGAAGGCAAAAGCTGATATATTCTTTTCCTGCAAGACAGTCTCAAATAAGCTTTTGTGTTTTGTTAAAGAGCGAATATTTAAGAAGAGAAAAGAATAACCCATGATTGTTATGAAGAGTCTGAAAACTGTTTTAGGATGTACTTGTGTTTTCAAGAGGGTTGATATTGAAATGGACATGTGGACCCGTATACGTAGTGTGTAACTGCAGTTTGAAAAGTGTTTTTGCAGCGAGTATGACTTGGTCCAGAATATGTGTGCGTAGGAATGGCTGGATGTTTTGAGTTGTAATAGTAAAGAATCGTAGCAGATCTTCCACAGTGAATTTGCCGGTTTGGTTGAGCTATCTATAGTTCGGATGGAAACAACAAGCTCAGGGTGATTTGGTACTGGGTTAGGTCTGGCTTGGCATTTATAGCTGTAAGTAGGATGTCCTTCAGAGCATGTGTTGCATTTAGGCGGGTTCTGGATGTTTGTACAAGTGTTGGTAGAATGTGGCCCAGAACAGTATCCACAGATGGCTGAATTTGGACAGTTGGTTGTAGTGTGCTGATTGTATGTTTGACAACGTTCACAACGCACTGGCAGTGGTGTTGACGTCCTGGAAGGTTCGACTCTGTGCTTTCGACAATATATATAGGCTCCATTGTGCAAAAGTTCGTCCACGGTATATTTATCTACTGTCAGTATTCGAACCATATAGGTTGGTCCGTTGTCATTTCGGATTCTCATGCACTTGTGGATGGTGTGACCTTCTGCCTGAATTTCTTCAGCGATTTCTGTGTCGGTGTATTCAGGGGGAACACCCGGAATCACCACTGATAGCATTGGTGCTCGTTTAGGCGGAGGAGGTTGCTTTGGACGTGTAGAGGTTAGTGTCTTCATATTGGCATTTGTACCAAAAATTTGGTAGGAGGCCTTGTCTCTGATAATGGTGGAGAAATGTGGGTCAGTAGATTTTATAAGTATTCCGTTCCTGGTGAAGACTATTTCATTAACTGAAGCTCTTGGCACATATTTTAGGATTTGATTTAGGATATGTTTTGGCGTCTTGTATTTGGTGTCGTAGTTCGAAAGAAGGAAATTGTACAGCTCTGGTGTCTGTGTGTTTACTCCGGTCTTGTTCTGTCTGGAGTCTGTTCTCTCTGGAAGTTTCTGCTTTTTGTTGGCAAGTGGTGACCTAGATCGATCTCGGGAATCCATGGAAGAGCTTCGGGAATTTGGGTTTTCTAGCTTGTTCCGGCCTCTGGCTCTGACATCTCTAGGGACAGTACCCCCAACTTGTTGGGGGAGCCCTTTATGCATCGCTTCCCTTGCACTACTTTGCAATCGGCGAGTGAGTGTGGAAGCTGCACTTTGCACGTGATGGAGAGAGTCAGAGTCCAAGTCTCGGAACAGACACTTACCGAACAAGATTTTAGAACCAAACAGCCAATGAGAAACGAGGACAGAAACCAGAGCCAACGAAAGAAAGAAAGGACTGGTACTGTGACCAGAGCTCCAACGGTGAATGTTTGGGGCTACAACCTAGTTGCGGCCACCTGAAAAGTGTCGTTCGAGCTAGATATCCCTTCGCAGCAAGGCGTTCAACAAAGTACCTCGGGAACACCAAACCACTGTGTAGACTGCAATTACCTCCAGTCGTCCGTTCCAAACGTACTGAAATTACAGTCACAGCAAATGTTCCAAGGGGGTTTTCTCTCGACGCACTGACGTGTTGTCCAGCACTTTTTTTTTTTTTTTTGTCCTCGTTTTCCATTTAGAAGGCTACACCTTCTCTTTGGTAAGTGAATTGTTTTCATAAATGTTTTCCCTTGCAAGGTGATGGTCTAAGTGTGTTTTCAGTATTGAAGTGGTACAAATTTACTTATTCGGGGGGTAGTTCACTTAGATGTTATTTATTCAGTAGTGGGAAAATAACTTGTTAGGAAAGTAATAATTTGCTATGGTGCGGCATGTGTTGGATATATCACGTGCCGTAGTTCCGGAGGATGATGGATTATATACAGCTGATAATCAGGATGCTGTGGATCTATCAGGAAGGTATACATGGTTAAGAGATGCTGTAATGGTGTGCAGTGGTAAGTGGGAAGGCAGTCGTGTAGAGCATCTTCGTACATTGTGCTGAGAAGTTGTGGATGGTGCGAGTTCATTCGACCAGTTATATATTTGTGACGGATGGCTTCGATGTGGGTTGTGATTTCCGGGAAGGTTATTCGCTCGTACAGTAGTCGTGTAGGACTTGGTAGGACTACTCTGAAGGCCAAACGAAGAGCATGTCTTTCCATAACTTGTAGTTTGTGATAGAATGAGTCTGGGGCTGATATCCATGCAGTGTGGCCGTAAATAATTGCTGGTCGAAGGAAAGCCTTGTAGGTATGTAGTACAACCTGGGAGTTGAGTCCCCAGGATGTTCCAATTAGCCGTTTGAGCAAGCTCAGACGATTTGTAGCTTTTTGGACGATGTTGAGCAATTGAGGTTTCCAGGTTAGCTTGGAGTCAAATATGACTCCCAGATATTTTGCAGTGGTGGCAGGCAGAATTGGAGTTCCCCGTATTTTGATGTTTAATAATGTTGGGTTCCTTTGGATCTTCGAGCGACAGCCTGTCTGTAGAAACACCAATGCTTGTGTTTTGAGAGCATTAATTGTGAGACGCCATGTGTCACACCATCTTTGGAAGGAGTTTATAGCTGGTTGGAGAGTTTTGTTTATGGCTTGGATGGTTGAACAACAGGCGAGAAATGCGGTGTCGTCAGCAAATTGGTAGATTGAAACTTGTGGGGGTTTTGGCATATCGGCAACGTATAGTATGTAGAGTAATGGTGATAAAGCAGCACCCTGTGGAACGCCAGAGTAAGGGAAAATGGGGTATGACATTGCTCCATTTACAGTGACATAAGCGACCCTATTTGTTAGGAAGCTGTGTACTAATCTGACATAGGAAAGCGGTAGGTGGAATTTATGGAGCTTGTAGATGAGCCCAGTATGCCATACTTTGTCAAATGCTTTCTCCAGGTCGGATGGGCCTCCCCCATGGCGCAGTGGTAGCGTCAGTGCCTTGTAATCAAGGGGTCCCGGGTTCGATACCCGGTGGAGGCACAAGTGGTTCGGATCCCACTTTAAACTGTAGGTCCAGTCCCGATTAGCCTTACTGTGCATAAAGTGGACTTAAAACACCAACTCATAACAGCTTTCTCCAGGTCGAATAGTACTAGACAGGATGGTTTGGATGTGTTGAAGTGATTTGTGATGCGAGTCGTTAGTTTTAGTAAATTGTCAAGGACACTGTGTTGAGGTCTAAAGCCTGCTTGGTGCGACGGAAGTAAACTGTGTGCTTGTAAGTGCATGTGTATGCGTCGAACAATGATGCGTTCGAATATTTTGCTAAATGTTGATGTGAGCTGAATAGGTCGATAGTTTGTTGGGTTGGTACTATCTTTGTTTGGCTTTGGGAACATTAGAACCTTTGAAATCTTCCAGTCTGTCGGGTAGTGTCCTGTGCGGAGGATAAAATTGTAGATAATGGCCAGAAAGGACAGCAATGCAAGCGGGGCCTGTTTAATCAATATGTATGTGATATTGTCCAATCCGGGAGCAGTGTTTCTCTTCCTACGCACAGTATTGATAATATCATCTGTTGTGATAGTAACAGTTAGAGCATTTGTAGGATCAATAGTGTGCGTATTACTGGGTTGCAGTTGCCTGTTATTGGGGTTGGTGACTCTGTCAATTTTGGTCTGGAGGCGGAGATTTGGAGCTAGTTGTGGTGTTGGAGTGAAAGTGTCTTGCAAGACATTTGCGAAGGCATAAGCTTTTTCAGTGTCGGTGTTTAGGGCTGCGTCCTTGATTGTTATTGGATAAGGAGTACTACTGCATTGTCCAGTGAGCACCTTGAAACGTTTCCAGTATTTGGTGGGATGGCTTTCATCACTCAATTGGTTGCACGTTTCAATCCATCGACGTTGTTTATAAGCTTTTACATAGTTTTGTACTGTACGCAGCCATTGACGGTGTAAGTTAAGGGATTCAGGATTTCTGGTCTGGAGGTAGTCCCTGTATGCTCGTCGTGATGCTGTGATTAGGTGAAGATATTGCGGAGGTAGCTTTGGTTTGTAACTATTCAGAGTGGTCGTAGGTATGTTAGTGGTTGCCGCACTGGTAATCTGAGCAGATGTTCCACCGCCGTATCGAGTTCCTCTGAATTGTTTGGTGGTGGATGCGGGTGAGAGAAAGCATTCTGTAGCTTTTCACTATATGCCTCCCAGTTCGCTTTGTTGTAACACCAGATTTTTCGAGGTTGTATTGTACTGCTCGTGTTGCGGTTTCCAAGATTTAAGGTAATTTTCACTGGGTCATGGTCACTGCCGATGGAATCCAGCACAGATATGTTCAAGCAGGCACTTGGAGATGTTGATGTTATAACAACGTCAGGTGTAGTGTTACTTATGGGACGTGTGGCTCTGGGCAGTACATGGAATTCTGCTGTAGTGTTTTGGTCCAGAAATTGTAAAAAGTTTGTTTTGTCTTGCATGCTACGACTATGATAATTGATGTCCGCTGCTATGATATAATGTTTGCTAAGGGTTTGGATATGTTGAAAGAATTGGTATGGAATAGTCTCCCCTGGTCTTACATAGATGGTAGCAAAAGTAACGACCCGGGATGGAAAATAGATGGTACTAGCAGTATGTTCTGGCAAGTGGAAGTTTGGTGGGAAGGTAACTTTTCGATATGGTAATTTTCTATCTACTCCAATTGCTGTGCCACCGTTTACTCTTAAGCCCGGCGGACCATCGTGGCGTAAGATGTTGTATGGTGGAATATTACAGATCATTTTTGGAGCAAGATAGGTTTCGTTTAGCGCAAAGCAGTGAACAGATTCTTCCAAAAGAAGGCGTTGCAATAAAGCTTTTCGTTTAGAAACGGATCGGATATTTAAAAATAGAAAATTATACATATTCCGTACTGCCTTATTCAAAACCTTAAACCGCAGTTTCCAAGTGGGATATGTGGAAATGCACATGAGGACCAGAGTATGTTGCATGGAGTTGCAAGTTGAAAATTGTTTTTGCAGATGCTGTTACTTGGGTTAATATGTGCGTTCTTAAAAATGGGTGCACATTTTGGAGAGTCAGGGTGAAGAAACGTATTAGATCTTCCACTGTTACTGGATGTCGTAGTGAATTGTCAGGTTCTGTAGCAGTGTCATTGGTGCGCAGGGGAACTGTTAGATCAGGGTGTTCAGGTATTGCATCTGGCTTGGCTTTGCATTTGTAACTGTATGTAGGATGGTTTTCCGTACATGTGACACATTTTGGTGCAACAGCTTGGTTTTGACATTCTCTGGTTGAATGGGGTCCTGAACAGTATCCGCATTTATCTCGGTTTGGACATGCAGCAGTAGTGTGCTTGTTATACTGTTGGCATTTTTCGCACCGCAATGGAAGAGGTTGTTGAGAACGGGATGGTTCAACTTTGTACCTGCGTCTGTATATGTATGCTCCACTGTGTAGTAGGGTGTCTACAGCATTTTGTGAGTCTGTTAGGACCCGCACCATGTATGTGGGTCCGTTGTTATTGCGAATACGGATACATTTGCGGATTAGTACACCTTCGCATTCCAGTTCCTCAAAAATCTCTTCGTCTGTTAGACTAGGTTCTACACCCCTGATGACAACTGATAGTAGTGGGGATTTATGTGGTGGTGGTGGTTGTTTTTGAATGGAAGCATTTAGTGTTTGGATGTTTGCTTTGGCTCCATAGATTTCAAAAAAAGCTTTGTTTCTAATTAGTTTTGCAAAGTCTGGATCTGGTGATTTCAATATGATGCCATTACGGGTGAACAGTATTTGTGCAATTTGTGCCCTTGGTACATACTTAGATGTTTGTTGGAACACATGTTTTGCTGTATTGAATTTGGTGTCGTAATTGGTGAGCAGGAAGTTGTATAAGCTGTTATCCTGTTGTCTGGATTTTAGTTGGGTTGCATGAGCTGTATTTCCTGTATCTCGTTTAATTGGTGATCTAGATCGTTGACGTTGAGGTAGAGGTAATCCTTCATAGGAATTGCGACGTCGGTGTTTTGTGGAATAGCTGGACGTTTGCATTGGATCATTGGTACTTCGTGAATCGAGCATCGTCTCGGAGTTTGGACCGTCCGTCCGTTTAGTACCTCCGGTGAAGGTTTTCACCCCTTCTCGCTGTCGTAGCAGCGTTGCAGGAAGACCATGATGCATATCAGAAGACCACAACCGTGAGTTGTTTATATGATCCAATAGAACAAACGCAAATCCTATGGGAAAAGAGGCACAAACTCAAACCAACTGACAACTCAATCCAAAGAAGCGAATCCAAATTCCAAACTAATTGTAGAGCCCAAGACAAAATAAGAGGAAGGATGAAGGTAGTAAGGGAAAACAGTTTCAAAAAATAGTGCAAGTCGTATGTCTGCTCCACTCAACGTGTTCAACCAAAAATGTTCCTCGCAATCACCTAACCACCGTATAGGCACAATTGGTACCGTTTGTCCGTTCCAGACTTACGGCTTCCACCTGGAATAATTGGCCCACGATGCGTGACACAAGAGAGACCGACTTACAATTACCTATACCTTGATGTGTCCAGCACACATAGCTCCTGATTATACGAGGTGCGGCAATTAAATAACGAGACTGCGCACCTCCTGTCGCGTAGGATAGTTGGGGGAGGTAGCTATTGATGTGTTGTTGATATTGAACCTTCATGCGCACCCACTGTTTGTTTCATGATTCTGAAAGCTTTTCTTTTCTTTGCAGGCTTGCTTGAAGAGGACAGTGTTCTGTAGTAGTGCCGGAATCATGGTGGACAATAAAGTTGAGCAGCGCATTAACATCAAATTTCTGGTGAAATTAAAAAAAACACCGACGGAATGTTGTGCAATGTTAAAAGAGGTGTATGGTGATAATGCTAGGTCACATGCGCGAGTGGTCGAACTGCACAAACGATTTTCAGAAGGGAGGGAGGAGGTTGAAGATGATGAACGTCCCGGCCGCCCTGTGAGTTCAAGAAAGAACGACAATGTTCAAAAAATTCATGAACTTGTGCGGAAAGACAGACGTCTGAGCATTCGGATGCTCGCAGACATGATGAACATTAACAAAGAGACAGTAACACAAATTTTGCATAAGAATTTAAACATGATAAAAATGTGTGCAAAAATTGTTCCGAAAAACCTCTCTCAGGACCAAAAAGACAATCTAAAGACCATTTGCTGTGACATCATGGAACGACTCAAAGCAGACCCAGAATTGCTAACACGTGTCATCACATGTGATGAAACATGGATTTTCCAATAAGATCCCGAGACCAAGCGTCAATCCATGCACTGGAACACTCCCACATCGCCAAGAATGAAAAAAGCACGAATGAGCAAGTCGAAACTGAAGGCAATGCTCATCGTTTTTTTCGATATCAGGGGTATCATCATGACTGAATGGGTACCTCAGTGTCCAACGGTGAATCAGACCTACTACAAAGAAGTCCTAAGCAAACTGAGGGAAAGAATGAGGAAGAAGAGACCGGATTTGTGGAAGAACGATGCATGGATCCTCCACCAGGACAATGCGCCTGTCCATAATGCCCTTTCTGTGAAGCAGTTTTTAGCCGCCAACCGCATTCCTGTGCTCGACCATCCTCCGTATTCCCCAGACCTGGCCCCTGTGACTTTTATATCTTCCAAAAAGTGAAAAGTTCATTGAAGGGAACACATTTTCACTCCGTGGAAGAGGTGAAACGAAAAACGGCAGAGTTGTTGAACAGTGTGACATCTGATGACCTACAGCATTGCTTTGAACAATGGAAGACACGTATGCCGGGGTGTATTGATAGGGGAGGGGAGTATATTGAAGGGGATACCAGTCAATTGTAACTTTCTTGCAATACATCACAGTTATGACACCAGTCTCGTTATTTAATTGCCACACCTCGTATAGTCATAAAACAGAAGGGTTGGTCATGGGAGATTCACTTTTATTCACTGCATTACATTTTTTCTAATCCTTATAGCTTAATATTCACGCATCTTTCGAAGGGTATTAAAACACAATTTTTCATTATATCTATAATCAAATATACCATTATTTCTGTTACGAAAACTTAAGTTTATTTTATAAATTTTGCGAGTGCCATCTAGCGACTGCAAGTAACATCAACATCATAATGTATCTACATTTCACTTCATAACTGCATTTCGGTTTTTATTTAATTTTGTCATTATTGTTTATGTCTAATGAGTATTTCTATTGTTATATTAAATGTGTGTGTCTATTGTTATATTTTTAAAAAAGTACCCACCCACGCTAAGTACCACATAATTACTTCAAGCTTGCGTCCAGCTTGCCATATCAAGCTTGCTATCGTAAGCTTTCCGCAAGCTTGTGTGCTATCTGGGTATATTCCTTGGAGATTTGTGATGCTATAAGCGAGCATTGGCCCGATTCTTGTATGCAGTGTATTGTAGCGTTTCTGATTCTAAGATTTAAAAAAGTTTCAATCGCTGATAGTAGCAAATAACAAAACGCTCACCAACAAGGAAAAACAGTCACAAGCTTCTGATTCACTCAGGCCTCAGGCGTAAAACACACGAACTGAATATAATGTGTATACCTACTGTCTATGCTAAATATATATAGTCTATAAGGAACGGGTTTTCCCGGTTGAGCTAAGTAGGATTTACTCGATTTTAGTCTCGATTGTATTGTAGCGTTTAGTAAGACTAAATTGAAATTTTCTGATTCTAAGAAGAAAAATATTAAATCACTAAATATAACAAGTAAATAAGTTTAGAAACACAAATGCTTCAATGCAATTATTGTTTCAATTGCAAGATAAAGTATAAAAAGTATAAAGTATACACAACGGGAATACTATGCCAATTTTCTAGGGGTGTGCGGGACAGAATTTTTTGTGTCGGGACGGGAAAAATTCGCAATTACCCGAAGCTCTGCAAATCTCGAATTCTACACGTCATTTTCACTTTAAGTGATTGTTTTCGAATTTCTGGTACAAAAACGAACAATTTTCGATAAGTTCCAGACATTTACAATGCAGAAAACGTCGAGAATTTTTTTTCCTCGATCCCGGTTCAGACTTTTCGGGATCCCGCACACCCCTACCATTTTCTAATATTCGAAACATATAACATTTGTGTTCATTATTGGATAACAAGTTCTGGATCAGTTCTAGACATGTATTAGATATCCAGAATTGTATGTATTTTGAATATCCAGTTTTGGACAAGATCTGGATATGTTTTGGATATTCAGAATTGGATGTGTTTTGGATATTCAGTTTTGGAAGAGATCTGGCGACGTATTGGATATTCGGAACTGGACAATGTTTCTTACAAATCAGTTCTACACACGTTTAGGCTGTGTATTAAATGTCAAGAATTTATCGAGTTTTAGATGTCCAGAACTGGATATCCTAAGACGTCGAATGGATATCTAGAATTGGATATCCAGAAATGGATATCAAATGGACATTCAATGGATATCCACAATATCCATGGATCTGATCTTGACATTGTGGGTAACCAATGGATATCCCTGGGAGATTTGTGCTGTATGGGATGCTGTTAACAAGATTATCGTCTCTTCCTGAATTTCTTCTTCTTTCTCTACTGAGCTTGCTTTTCTTCGTTTTCATTGTAGACAACATGAATAGGCACAGATGGCCAAGTCAGGTGAATAAAGGGTGAACATCAACGGTGTTCTTTCAGAACAAAAATTGCTGTACATTATAGGAGGGCGTATATAATACAAATACATTCAACTGAATTAAGAAGAGTGTGACAAATAAGCATAATCATAGTTAACGTTGTAATAACAATTATTTTGTCACTTCCTGAATATGAGTATCTAGTTTTTGTCTCTCCGATCAAGGTGTTCAAAGAAACAAGTATCTTTTTAACTTTTGGAACGTCAATCAGATTTACAAGACAAAAAAAGTGTCTCGGGCGTTCGTTCATTGAATGCATTTACCTTGATAATAATTAGCGAAGTCTAATTCTCAACTCGAATAGAAAATGTGCAATTTCGAATTATCAGAGTTCTTTCGTCAATTTCACCTAAATCACTACTCATTCTCAATAGGGGTGGAAAATCGGCATTAACTAAGAATAATTTTGAAAAAAATAAATTACTGGCGACGTCACTGGGGCATGCGCTTTGCAATCCATTTCTATGCAAAATTGCCAGCACAGAAAATTTTTAATACCACTTCAAAAATAAACTTAGAGCTTAAAAATTTTAAATTCTAACCATTTTCTTACCCGAATTATTATTTGTATTCGTATTGATGTTAATTTAATCTATGTATAACTCAGCTAAATTCGTTATTATTTTATGTTCATCTTCTTACGTTATTTTTCACACTATTTTAGGTAATTAATACTCACTAACTGAAGAAACGGTCTAACTGGGTAAGAACTTGTCACGTCAAAGCGATTAGCCATACGTGGTCTGCCACGTGGTCAACCTACCTTGACATACAATTTAGTTATATTAAGGCATGCCGTTACAATGCGAAAGGAGCCTAACTACATGGCGGAATATTTATCACAGCGCGCTACGACGCCAGGGGACCCGGGTTCGAATCCCTGCCTAGGCATAGGCGTTCTTTGTGAGCGTCCCCTCATCTCTTTCATCATATCATTACTCATCCTCATCGTCGCGATTGGCCAAAAGTGGCAGAAAAGTTAAGTAAAATAAAGCAATCAATCTAATAAGTAAGCCGATCAAACCAATACGAAAGATTGCATTTATGTCAAAAGGTAAGATTTAAGTGGCATACCACGAGGCACACCACGTCACTTTGAAGCGAAATTTCCCTTCAATGGTTGATTTAGTTTATATTACTTCACTTTTCTAACACTTTTGGCTAATCTCAAAGATGAGGAGTAATGAGTTTGAGACACACTACGGTTCGGGATGAGTGATGATATGGTAATTTTGATGAAGGGATGATGGCCATGGCAAGATTCGAACCCGGTACCCTTGGTGCCGTAGCACACTGTGCTAACTACCGCAGATGTAGAAGAATCTCCAAGGTAAATGACAATCTTGGAAGCGTTCAGTATGGCATACATGTACCCTCTATCGGTTCAATGCAGCTCAGCTTCTTTGGTTTAACACTCTTCCTGGATCATCCCAGCCTCTCTTCTCCGTTTTGCAACTCCCCCGTTAAACGTCTCATTTGATATCCCTGCCGAGCGTTACGGCAACCGAAAGGACGCCGAAGTTACTTCACAGGTCGTTCGCTGTTGACGAGGTGAGGCGGGTTTATGAAGTGCCACTACCAAACTTCGACTACCTCCATAACGAGAACATCAAGGTTCCTCAAAGCGCCTCCTTGATCGATATATTCATCCTTCGTTCTTTAAATCAAACAGGAGAGAAGTGCCACTAACAAGTGTGGAGACCTTCATTACTTTCTATAATGGGGCCTCATAGAGGACATTTTCACCTATGCAGCTGTAGGGATCTTCCATTCAAATTTAGGCAAACGTGATGAAGGACTCGCTTCAATAACATGTATGAAAGAGGGTTTTTCAACGCATGTTTATAAACAGATATTACTAAATTGTACGTGTGAATCTTTTGGAGTTGTACTTCAAACTTTTGTACACAAAATAATCAAGAGTCGTATCTCTCATCAAAGGAATGAAAGGGGGGTGCGAAAGGGTGAAAAGTGAACTTTTCCTTCCACCCGCCCCACTTTTTGCACTTTATCCCCTAGTTTTTGAACCCAATCGCCGCCACGGCCCAGTGCCATCGACAACCGAGTGGTCCTCTTGTACTCCCTTTACGGATGAGTGCATAGAGGTTAGCGAAATCTATTCAGCCTCCAACTGTAGTCCACATTAACCTTCATGTTATAATATTCATCGATTGTACTCGTAAACCATCTAGGTAATGGTGTCCAACGAAAACGTAAAACCTGTAGAGTCGGATTACTCCCATAACATCTTTGCCTGTTCTGTATTTGAAGCTTGGGAGCGAGTCATAACTCCCGAGGCATCCAATCAACAAGCGAGACGCTGACGTCATTTCAAACCAGAACCAGTCGGTAATCCGTATGATGACGCAATACATGGTCGGTAGGCTCGCTAGCTACACTCGCGCAGATTTTCCGAAATTAATCTAACTCTATTTAAACGGAAGTGACGTCAGATGGCGTGATGTAAGTGCAATTAACTAAATGAAATGGCAATTTTATAAACACTTAGACTTGGAAAAAAGCTAGAGCACAAAAATACTGTTATTCTAGGAGAGAAATGCAAGGAATGAAACAGATTACAATGCATACTCTGCGAGACGATTTACCTGGAGTGTTATGGGTTTCTCACCTAATTACCTTGCAGGGATCTGGGTAAAGTAAATGCACTCTCTCCGTAATCTCGCTCAGGCTTAACAGCATCCTACGTGTAGTTGTTAGTTGTTAATAACCCCTTCCCCTTCGTTCTTCCATTAAACAAGAGCTTCTGCGGCAAAATGAGATGTTCAACGCGGAAACTTGGTTCATTAGGAGTGACGACGCGAATTCCCAACATTCCTTCTCTGCATCTTTGTTCGACTAATGTGACACGTCACACGTGGCATGTAGCGTGGTACGCCACTCAGAAAACGACCCTCAGGGCTCAATTTACAGCAGCAGGACAGGATGACTTGTCGCTTGAACAACGAAGCTTCAGGAGCAAGTGCAAGCTTTCACACCGGAGTGGCACGACGCTCTGCACTTCCCATCTATCACTGGTGTGTCCATCGTCCTGGGTCGAAAGAAAGAGAGAGAGAAGGATAGAAAATCTAACCACTATACGACCCTCTACCGGGTATCGAACCCGGAACTCCTTGATTACAAGGCCATGAGATTACCACAACACCATAAGGAGGCCTCGGGTTAGAAAGAAGACCTAACATAGTGTAAAACAGAGGTATCATACTGCCCATAACAGAAAAAGCTTTACCTATTTTCTGCATATGTATATGAATATGCTTGCAACTCTTTACATGAACAGGTTGGAAATTATACCGTAAATTAGATCATGAAAGGGAAGGACTAGCAAATAGGAAATCTTACTGAAATTCAAATTCCAATTTTACATCCATCCTTACTACATACCTTTCGCGAAGAAACCTGAAAAAAGATAAAAGTCTGGGAGTCGGGGGGGACGTGACTTATTGAAATTTGAATTGCAAACGAAGAAAGGGGGCAAAATGATTATGATGAAAGGGGAGAACGGTCGTACAAAGATTTCACAAAGAGGAGAAAATTGATTTTCTGTAGGGACTAGCCAGAAATGTAGATGTGAACGAAGATTTTCAAATATACGTATTTTGCGCAAGATAGAACAAGCAATTAAAATATGCGCATTATCACAATGTAGATACAAGAATATTGTTCTACAATGGTACATGAGTTACAAGTTAAACGTCAGTACAAAGAATATATCATATTGTATTATACACGGTGTTTCGTAAGTTCGTTTACAACGCTCGGAAGGCGATTGTACGAGTGAAAGTAAAGTGGAAAGTTCACGTAACGAAATTCCGGAAACGGCTTTGTTGCCGAGTTATTGACGTTTGAAAACGTGGGAAAATGATTTTCCGAAGTGAATAATGGCAAAACGGGTGGAGAAAAGTCGTCGGTGTTGCGCGGTCCACTAAGAAAATGGGTACTCTCTTGTCAAAAAATCACGCGGCAATGTTGTGCAATGTCGGCGCAAGGGATTCCCGAAAGGACGCGAACGAAGATCTTGACGGGAGTGGAGTGGGTGTGCGTTCTGCGTGAGCTGGTATCGACGAAAATTGGCATGTGTTGGTTGAATGGCACCAAAAAACAAAGAAAATTTCCTGAGCGAAGGGCACCATGACTTAAAAAGAAAACCATGAACTGTCATAGGTTGCATACCCTGAAGGGCAGATGGGTGTCCGTGTGATCTGACGTTAAGTACCACATTTCCCGCTAGGGGCGCCAACAGTATAGGTTTCCTCATGAAGGAGCGCACGTGTCTGTGCCATTCGTGCTTCAGGTGCTGTGCCAGCAGAAGGTTGCTAAACATTCACGGTTGAATGGAAAGACGTGAGGTTCTTGGACAGTAGTGTTGGGCAAACATTTGACATAGCAGTGTTACGTGTTAATTCTTAGCCACAGCCCATCGTGTTCTGTGAAGTGTACTAGTGTTAACGGCCATAAACACTTGTAGCCCGGTGTAAGGGATGGCTGCATACACGTCCCAAGAGCTGTCGGACAAGCATCTGATTTATGGGGAGGCTGGAGGTAATAGCCGTGCTGCAAGGCGTCTGTATGGGGCACGTTTTCCAAATAGGCTGTTACCATCGCACACCTTATTTCAAACTGTAGACACCCTACTTCGGGAAACAGGATCAGTGTTGCTACCTCGTCGAGAAGTTGGACGACCGCGAAGTGTGAGAACACGACGGTTTGTGGAAGATGTGCTAACTGCAGTCATGGATCATCCAGGCACCAGTACGCGCACACTAGCCCACGAACGAAACACCTCCCATGTGAATGTGTGGCGAGTCCTGGCAGAAGAGGGGATGCACCTATACAAATTCAAGAAATTGCAAGATCTTTTACCTCTGGACTTTAGCCCACGTGAGGACTTTTGCCAATGGTTTGTTAATCAAATTGAAACTATCCCCAATTTTCAGAATACGGTACTATGGACTGATGAGGCTATCTTCACGAAAACTGGTGTGTTCAATAGTAAAAACAGTCATGTGTGGGAACATGAAAATCCACATGCACTGCTAGTGGCACATCATCAGCACAGATTAGCAGTGAATGTGTTGTGCGGGATACTGCATGACCATTTGATTGGACCGTACATTCTCCCTGTTCGCCTATGGGGACCCACGTATCAACATTTCTCAGTGAGATTTTGCCTAAACAACTAGAGGACGTGCCCTTGGCACTGAGACAAAGACTGTGGTTCCAACATGAAGGTGCACCCCCCCCCCATTTGGATCGGAATGTGCGCCATTTCCTCAATACCGTATTCCACAACCAGTGCATTGGCAGGCGAGGACCTGTGCCATGGCCACCTCGATCGCCTGATATTACGCCCCTGGATTTCTTCCTCTGGGGAGAGATGAAACGCCTCGTTTACGAAACACCTGTCGTGTCAGCCGAGGACCTCGTTACCCGTATCAATGTAGCTGCACCATCGATAGCAGAAACGCCGGGCTTGTTGGGTCGCAATAGACAATCATTGATTCGCCGTTGCCGCCTCTGCTTGAAAGTACATGGTGGACACTTTGAAAACCGTCTGTGATGAGGTTCCCTTCACATCTCCATTAAGCATACTGTGTGCCATTCAGGGTATGCAACCTATGACAGTTCATTTTTTTCGTTTTTACGTCATGGTGCCCTTCGCTCAGGAAATTTTCTTTTTTTTTTGGTGCCATTCAACACATGCCAATTTTCGTCGATACCAGTTCACGCAGAACGCACACCCACCCCACTCCCGTCAACATCTTCGTTCGCGTCCTTTGGGGAATCCCTTGCGCCGACATTGCCCAACATTGCCGCAGTAGTTATGGTCCCGGATATAGGCCGATAAATCAATTGATTGGAAAAGATCGATGAAAGATCAATTGATGATAAAGGGCTGTGGACAAGGAAGCATTGTTTGTATTTGGATGGAGGCCAGAAATGGGCGGGGTTTGAGATATGGGGATGGGTTTTGATTGGTTTGTGGGGTATGGGGAGATGGTGGCGTGGGATGGTGAGTGAGAGTGTTGCCCGAGAAAGGTGAAAGGTTACAGATGAGAGTTTGAAATGACGAAATCAGGATGTGGGTGGGACTGTTGGGTGATATGGAAGTGGGGTAGAACAAAGGACGTATTGTGGACGGTGTAAAGGTTAGAGATAAAGTTCGTTGTATGTTAGCTGGAAATGTTTGTGTGTGTTTATCGATAGTGGCGTCATTGTGTGTGTGGTTCGTATAGGGTAACGACCGTATAGGGTAACGACCGATGGAGGAAGAAGTGAAAAAGGAAAAAGTTGTGGAGAAACAGGGAGTAAATAAAGTAAATAGAAAAAAGTACAATTTGCGGAAGGGATAGTGTGTATAGTATTCGGGGTGGGAAAAGGATAGGAGGGGTACGTGGGCGTTGGACGCTTTGCGCGAGAGGATGCGCAGAGAAAATAGGTGCGTGATAAGCAGGGAGGATGAGGTATATAAGGACGATTGATCTGTTTATGTTTACATCACAGTGAGCACCCTGTGTGGCCATCGTCTTCTTCCAGAGATCCAGAGACTACCTTTCAGAGCCGGTTTCGAAGTGATTTAGCAGGTATATAACGGTATCCGGAGGTAAGTATAAAATGGGTATAGTATCGTGGATGATGAAATTTATAGGAGGAATGATCGGGATGACTTCATCTCCTGATCGATTAGAGAAACCGGCAACTAGACAGAGTTCTCGTCCGTTACCGACTCCTCCACAATCACCACGATCATCGATACGGTCAGGAATGTTGTCGAAAAAAGAGACATATGTGAATGTCCCTAAATATTTTATGGAGAATGAATTTCGAAAAGTGTGGGAAGAAAAGAACGCTGCCCAACACGGGTATGAAAAAAATAAACGTTATAGAAAGAACAGTATCGATGATGCTGGTGAATTGTCGAGGAAGAGAAAACGTGATATGTATAATAATGTAAATTGCAATCCTATGTATGGGTATACAGAGTGTTCTCCCGAAAAGATTGTGTATCAGACATATCCTGTAACAGTTAATAGGTCAAAGAAATTTAAAAGTTGTAAATCGGAAATATTTGGAAATCAGAATACAAAATTGATTATTTTTGACGCCCCTGTCAGGTTTAGAGAATCCTTTTAAATTACCGTCTACAATCAAAATTTAGGGTCTGAAACGTTTTTGGAAGTTGAAAATAACGGTTTTCCGATCAGTATGCGTTTCATTAATAATCGCAGAGTCGGTTTATGTGAGACACACTATCTGTTCGAAAGAGCACCTGTATACGGACATCTGTCGTACGGTATGTGGACAAGTCGTGTAGCTAGTGAAATAGCGACACACGGATACAATGCAGGACCTTTTATTTTAGTATCAGGGCTTTCCTCATCGGATTGCATCTGTATAGAAACAGAATCGGAATTAAATTCGGAGTATTTAGATACATCTGAGTTACATGCTCCCCCACGTTGCCGGGCTACGAAATATATCATGATGGCAAATGAAAGACTGATTTGCGACCGTACCGATGTCGAATTGACACGGTACGAAAATTTGGTAAATCTGCTGAATAACGAAATTCCTCAATTATATAGGGTCGGCTGCCACGGTAAGTATATGATGGTAGATCATTGCGATGTTGCAACGTTAATGCAGATATTTCGGAGAGAGTACCGAGAATCTGTATTAACACTGGGGGAGATATTCCGTTGGTTTAGATACAGTGTGACCCCTGAGGACCTGATAGGTGAAATATTAGGGGTGAAAGGTCCTACATTGGATCTGGAAGAATTATCGGATTATTGTTACAATCCATTACGACGAGATGATGTAAGAAATAAATATTTGTTTATTTTTAGCCTTCATAAAGTAGAAGAAAAGTTTACCAGAACTTTGACCCCACCTCACCGTGAATTCCCTGACATCATCGAGGAAACCGATACATCAGAAGTGGAAGACGTGTAAAAATAAAAGGTGAGAAAAAAATATTACCTATATTTATTGATAGATTATAAATCACCATCCTCTTCATCCGTGATATCTATAATAGAAGGCGTAGCAGGAGGAGACGGTGACGCCGCAACAGGAAAAGGTGGCGTAGCAGCAGGGGACGGTAGCGTAGCAACACGAGGGACCGGCACAACGGCGGTAGGGACAGGCACAGCGGCAGGAGGGGGTGGGACAGCAGCAGGAGGAGGTGGTGGTGCAGCAGCACCATTCCCGACGAGTTCCAGAAGAGGTTCCGGCAACAACCCGAAGAACCGAGCGGCTCGTTCTTCGTGGGTACGACGGAGCCTGAAAAAAAGAAGGGAGTTAGAATAATAATATTTCATATTCACACATAAATCTGAAAATTACGGAATTTGTATAGGTGGGGGTGATGATGTAATAGATATAATTGAAAAAATATATCACCTTTCCTGGATCTCGTCGATCTCTGCCTCCAACTCTCTCCTAAACTGTTCCCGCCTGGCGATGAATCCGTTGTTTGCGGTAACGACACGCTGGAGTATTTCCACCAAACGTTGTCCGACGCCCTCCAATTCACCGCCTAAACGGTCACCGGTTGCCTGCTCCTCAACGTTGACTCCTACCACTCTTGCCCTCTGCAGGTTTAGGATTTCTTCCTGCACATCGACGTTAGCCACATACAGAAGGAAGGCTTCTAAAAGAGCAACCCCCGATTGTTCTAAAACAAAAATTTATAACTGTAATCAAGGTGTACGTGCGATATATCTAACATATTTTCTTTATATTTTCAGATATGGCATCCCTACCATTTGAATTCAATGTATTGCATGGGAATCTAAAAGATACAGAACATTCTGGGGAACGAAGGAATCTGTGGAGCAAGGTCCAAGCTCGCCAAGTGGAGAGACAGATCGCATGCTACATAGATTTCTGCGAGGAGAACGGATTAGCAGAGAACCTGATGAAGAACCTGGAGGAGGTCTGCCGTGATATGGAAGTCCAAATCGACACGCTCACTAAAATGTTTAGTTACATATCAGGAAAAAAGAGCACGTCCCCAGTATTTGGGGATTTTTTGGAAAATGTAAAACAGGCACAGTATGTGCCATCTCATTTATCCCTTCGTGTATGTTTCGAAATGATGGAGGTTTTCAAAAATATTAGAAAACAAAAAACGGAGGTGACAAAAAAGAACGATGAAAAGGAGATGGAGAGTAAAATGTCAGAACATTTAAAGAAAAGAAAATTGGACAAATAAATACTAATACCACTAATACACTAACACTTTTGTCCGATTTTCGTTTGTCTACACCCGAAAAATTAAATGAGGAAGTGTATAGGTGATTTAGTTAATGAAATGTATATATTTTAAAATATAACTAGATGGATATGAAATGTTTATAATAAAATATATTCAGAAAATATGTTATTTTTATATTAATATGAAATACCTGTATGTTAATTACGTTTTTCTCATAATACATTGGTGACATAGCTGTTTTATAATCAGAGTTCCGGATCTGCTATTCCATAAAATGGTTCGAATCCGATTTTAAACTGTAGGTCCGGTCTCCGTGACACTATGGTGACATGTCTCATAATTAAGGTCCCGGGTTAGGCACCTGGTAAAAATACACAGCTATTCGAACTCTTGATTTTGATTGGTTGTTTTAAGTCCACTTTTGCACAGTAAGGCTAATCGGAACTGGACCTACAGTTTAAAGTGGGATCCGAAATGTGCCTCCACCGGGAATCGAACCCGGGACCCTTGATTACAAAACGACGACGTTACCACTGTGTCATCGGGGAGGCCTAGCAATTCGAACCCCGGTGCAAACTGTAGGTCTAGTTGTGATTAGTCTTTCTACATAAAATAAGTTTGAAACAGACAAACATGCAAATTACTTACCAAGTTTCCGTTCTCCATTTCTGTTCTGCTACAGACGGTAAATGTGAAGAAAGACTGCTATAAATATTCCATATATATTGACGGTATAGTTTGATCCAAATTTTGTAACATCCTCCGTTGTATCATTTAAAGGTTAGCGGTCAAATTATAATTGGGAATCAGGAAACATATTTTACAAGTTGTTTTGACATTCTAAAGGTTATAGAGGTTACGTAGCAATTAGTGGGAAACATATTTTACAAGCTGTTTTGACGTTCTCTGAAAGTATCTCTATGTATCATTCTAAAGGTTAGAGGTTACGTAGCAATTAACAGTCTCGAGAAGAATTTCACAGTGATTCTCTGTTACATTTCAGAGTATTGAGAAATAATGAAGGAGTCGATAAACTCTCGAGTCTTTTTCATTCTCCGGTGTTTATAAATTCTGTGTTTCAATATGTCGGTAGACGTAATGTTTAAAAGTTAAGGATGAAATTGTAATCAACAGACAATGAAACAGACAAACATGCAAATTACTTACCAAGTCTCCGTTCTCCATTTCTGTTCTGCTACAGTCGGTAAATGTGAAGAAAGACTGCTATAAATATTCCATATATATTGACGGTATAGTTTGATCCAAATTTTGTAACATCCTCCGTTGTATCATTTAAAGGTTAGCGGTCAAATTATAATTGGGAATCAGGAAACATATTTTACAAGTTGTTTTGACATTCTAAAGGTTATATAGGTTACGTAGCAATTAGTGGGAAACATATTTTACAAGCTGTTTTGACGTTCTCTGAAAGTATCTCTATGTATCATTCTAAAGGTTAGAGGTTACGTAGCAATTAACAGTCTCGAGAAGAATTTCACAGTGATTCTCTGTTACATTTCAGAGTATTGAGAAATAATGAAGGAGTCGATAAACTCTCGAGTCTTTTTCATTCTCCGGTGTTTATAAATTCTGTGTTTCAATATGTCGGTAGACGTAATGTTTAAAAGTTAAGGATGAAATTGTAATCAACAGTGTTGAGATGAAGGTTAAAGGTTTACAAGAAGAATAAACCCTAAGGAGGTTATTTGCGGTCGATCTTTTACGAAACTACACAGAACAGACACTTTAAAAATATGGAACCGGGTTTTGTGTCATATGATATTTATTGAAAACCTGGGCCGGCCCGGACCCCTAAAAAATGATGAACAACGTTTGGTAAAGTTATCACTGCATGTTAAAACCAGGGCCGGTCCGGACCCTTGGGAAATGGTGAATAACCATCGTAAAGTTATTTCTGTATGTATATTGAAAACCAGGGCCGGCCCGGGCCCCAGGAAATGATGAACAACGTTTGGTGAAGTTATCACTGTATGTTAAAACCAGGGCCGGCCCGGACCCTTTGGAAAATGGTTAATAACCGTCGGTAAAGTTATTCCTGTACGTATGTTGAAAACTGGAGCCGGCCCGGGCCCCAGGAAATGATGAACAACGTTTGCTGAAGTTATCACTGTATGTTAAAACCAGGGCCGGCCCGGACCCTTTGGAACATGGTTAATAACCATCGGTAAAGTTATTCCTGTACGTATGTTGAAAACCGGGGCCGGCCCGGCCCCCCAGGAAATGATGAACAACGTTTGGTGAAGTTATCACTATATGTTAAAACCAGGGCCGGCCCGGCCCCTTCGGAAAATGGTGAATGACCTTTGACCCCGACCTTTGACCTTTAAACTTTTTTATGAACTTTTTTTTTTTTTTTTGCAAATTTTCAAATCGTTATATCTCCGTGCCTAATTGAGATAGAAGGATGATCGATAGGTCGTTCAACTCGGAGTGAAGTCCTCTTTCTATTGGAAAAGATTTCATCATTCTAGGATCAACAGTTTCCTACTTCCTTTATTACCAATCGAAGACTCTCCTTCCGACCACTCTACTAAAAAGTCTCGATGTGCAGATTCCAAATCTGTAACGGTTTTCAGGCTAACTCGATCAGCAACGCGACTATGCCCCTTTGAAATGTTTAGGTTTTCTGAAATTTTGCCAAATTTTAGGTTATCAGACAATTCGACCTCTGCAATTGTTGTTCTATTTTATCAGAAATATCTTTTCATTATCAAAGAGTTTAACCTTGTTTATAGATAACAACCAGGAAGCCGTTACACATTTCTAGAAAGTTTACAAAACAGCCAGTAAACCGTTAGATAAATCATTAAAACAAAAAGGGGTCGTAGATACCGGAAATATTGTTACTCATTTCCTGGAAACTTATAAATCAGACAATAAAACCGTTAGAATCAGTATTGTGATGCTGAGGTATATAACATAGACACCATCTTTCGTGAGTAGTTTCTGGAATGCTATTATCCTCTTATCATGGACTTACAGTTATCTGCTGACGAATTGTTAGTGTTATATCGTAACGGGTATTACAAACCAGCTGACCAGTTACGAAAACTGCTGGCGTACATTGCACAAAGGATAATTGAAGGAGAGACTGTCTCTTTAGTTGAAGAGTATGATCAATTACTACGGGTAGTAACAACAACTAGTACACCCGAACTTTTCGGAAAAGGAGCATCATCGCCACCGAATATCCACACATCCGATACTGCATCATCTCAAGGAACTTCAAGGAATGCCGTATCCAGACCAGACCCGGAACCTCTACCTGGACCGTCTTGGAGAGAGGACCCCTTACCGACAGTTGAACAGTCACCTCAGAATCTTTCTGAATCAAATAGAAGAAGTAAGAAAAGAAAACATGATACAATGCCTCGTGAACACATAGGAAATATATTGTTACACAATATTCAGGAACGTGAATACCCTAAATTTCGTTCCAAGGGACAACGTGTGGAATTCAGTTTCTCACATCCAGAAAATGTTGACCCTCACAGTTGGATTCGTCAAGGTGTTAAAAACCTCACCTATGTGAAAAAGAATGCTAAGGACGGAGATAAAATAGGTTTAACACTATCTAACATATCCGACCCAAATGTAAAAGATATTTATATCGGATGGCATAGAAGTGATCAGTTACATAGTGATATGGTATGGACTGTTATGCATAAAATACTACAAAGTGCAAAAACATTTTCAAGTACAGACCGTCTAATTTTACGGGCTGACCGTGTTGATATACCTGTCGGAGGAGGAGGAGACGGTAAGCGTGCCTATTGTTTACCAAATTATATACTAAGTACACTGAGGAGAAGTGTTTGTCAGTGTACCAAATAGAAAAAAAACCTCTTTGTTTAGCTGAAGCTCTGGTTATAGGGAAAGCCTATGTAGATAAAGATCCATCGTATACACAATATAAAAAAAATAGAAATCTTATTAGACCTGTTTTTGAACTAATGCGAAAGGCAGGTGTAAATCTAACAGACAATACGTGTGTCGGAAGTGGAATTCCTGAACTCAAAAAATTTCAACAAGTTCTTACAGAATATAAAATCACTGTGTACAATAACCTTCGTGATGTTAAAGATATTCTTTTTGAAGGAGAGGTCGAGAACGTCTCCAAATACATATATCTTCTATACGACAGTACTCGACAGCATTACGATGTTATTGTGAAACGTGTTGGAGCTTTTGCAGCAAAACAGGAATGTCAGGGATGTAACGAACTTATATTTCCTAAACCACATATTCATCAGTGCAAACAAATGTGTTCCATGTGCCGTGCAATCCCTCCATGCGTACCTGAAACAGGAGTTTATAAAACATGTCAAACATGTCACAGGATTTTCAAAAATGAGAAATGTTTTACAAATCATGTTTATACGCTATTTCGAAACGGTACAGTATGTAGTGAAATCCAACAGTGTCCTCGATGTTTTAGAATTGTTCTCACAAATAATTCGTATGAGAAAGTACATAGGTGTAACATGAAATACTGTACTGTCTGTAACTGTGTGAAACCTATAAATCACATGTGTTACATGTCTATTCCAAAATCTAAACAGAATTCGAGATTTCTATTTGTGTTTTATGATTTCGAATGTTATACTGATATTCCGTACTGTGATAAAGAAAAAACTTTTCTTCATGTTCCGAATCTTATCGTGGTACAGACAGCCTGCCATGCATGTCATGACAAAGAGGATTTAACAGTTTCATGTTCTGTTTGTGGTACAAGACAGTTTATATTCTGGGATGATCCTGTAGAAACTTTTCTCTCCTATCTCGAACTGCAACATAAGTTTTCCAATATAACTATTTGTGCACACAATGCACGAGGTTATGATTGCACGTTTATATTGAAAAAAATGTTGGAAAAAGGGATGAAACCTCGTATAATCTTGGATGGAACCAAAATCATCAGTATGACGTACCAAAATCTCTACTTTATCGACAGTCTTAACTACGTTCAGACGAATCTTGTAGGGTTTTCAAAACTGTTCGGTCTACCAGTACAGAAAGGATATTATCCGCATTTGTGGAACACATACAAAAATCGAAATTACATAGGACCTACACCTCCTCCTTCTGCATACGGATATGAATATATGAAAACAATTGAAGATCAAACAAATTTCATGTCTTGGTATGATACTGAATGCAAAAAGAATATGCCTTTTAACAACAAAACAGAACTACTACAATATTGTATTAAAGATGTTACTCTGTTAAGACAAGGATGTCTGAAACTGAGACAGAATTTTCTGGATATATGTAAAATAGATATTTTTAGAAATTGTATCACTATAGCATCAGCGTGTTCATTAATTTACAGACATAAATTTATGCCCGCTGACACTATAGGAATAATTCCTAAAGGAGGTTACCATCATGCAGATAAAATGTTCCACGGTGGACGTACTCGTGAAAAATATGTTTCAGGAGGACGTTATAAAGTAGATGGATATCATGAGGAGACAAATACAGTGTACGAAGCGCTTGGATGCTTCTGGCACGGTTGCAGACGATGCATATCAACAAACAGGGATATGTATCCTAAAGATATCACGGAGGATGAAAATACCCAGGAAAATGACGATCAAACCAATAGTGACATGCTAAACACTGCAGCTTTTAGATACGAAACAACATGTCGTAAACTTGCAGCTTTACGTTCTGAAGGATACCGTGTTGTCACAATGTGGGAATGCGATTTTGATAGAATATTAAAGACTGATCCTGAACTCGGTAGACATCTATCTACACACCCTATTGTCTGCTGTATTCCTTTAAATCCGAGAGATGCCTTATATGGTGGAAGAGTTGAAACAGTCAGAACTTATTACAGAATCAAGGAAAATGAGAAATTACAATACAACGATTTTACAAGTTTTTACCCTTATGTGAACAAATATTGTACGTATCCTGTAAGACATCCTACCATATTTTTAGGAAATTCTATTCCTACAGTCGATGAAGTTTTAAACATGGAAGGACTTGTTAAATGTACAATTCTACCCCCTACAACCTTTCTCCACCCTGTTTTACCCTCCAAAATAAATGGAAAACTGATGTTTGTATTATGTAAAGAATGTGCTATCACGCTAAAATGTGAAGGTATTTGTGAACATTCAGATGAACAGCGTGCACTTTCAGGAACTTGGGTTATCGCAGAAGTACGTAAAGCTTGTAGTTTAGGTTACAGAATGTTGGAGATGTCGGAAGTGTGGAAATATGAAACATCTATGTACGATCCTGTTACACAAACTGGAGGACTGTTTGCTGAGTATGTCAACACATTTTTGAAAATAAAACAGGAAGCTAGTGGGTGGCCTACTTGGTGTCAAAACAGAACGGATAAACAAAAATACCTACAGGACTATTTTGACAAAGAGGGAATTCTATTGGAGGAAGACAATATTGAGATCAATCCTGGAAAACGTACTTTGGCTAAACTTTGTCTTAATTCTTTATGGGGCAAATTTTGTCAACGAGATAACCTTTCCCAAACATCAATTATCAAGGAGTCGAAAGATTTTCTCGATAAAATGACTGATCCTAATATAATTATTGGAGGAGTTATATTTATCAATCAGGATACTGTTATAGTAAACTGGAAATATGTTGAAGAGGCTATCACCCTGAACGGAAAAGTAAACGTTCCTATTGCTGCTTTTACGACGTCATGCTCGTTTGAAACTGTATGCACTTCTCGAAAAATTGGATGACAGAGTATGTTATTGTGAAACAGATTCGGTGATTTATATAGATAGTCCTGAAATGGAATATCATCCCCGAACAGGTGATAAATTAGGAGACCTCACCGATGAATTGAGTAATTTCGGTCCCGATGCAATTTGTGAAGAGTTTGTCTCAAAAGGACCAAAAAGTTACAGTATGAAAATTAAAAAACCTCTTTCTGAACCCCAATATATCTGTAAAGTTAAAGGGATCACTTTAAACACTTCCACATCAAAATTGGTCAACTTTGATACTATGTGTGATATGATGAACAATGAAAAATCTGACGTTACAGTAGAAAATATCTTTAGAATTAGAAGAACAAAACAGTTTCAAGTTATCAGTACAAATGAAAAGAAATTGTTTCAGCCAGTATTAATGAAACGTTTTTTTGACCACCAACATTTATAATTTGCTTTCGGATACCGTACAGACTAGGTTATAAATATGTCTGTAATCCTAATCTCTAAGAGGTATTGTCATAGGTTTTAACCTATAGGTCCAAAGTTCAAGTTTTTTTTCCAGTGTTTTTATATTGTATACTTGTATTATATAATCTTGTACAAAATATATATAAAATGTATTAATAGTCTGGTAAACCGTCATTTTCTTTCAAGTTCCTGGATACAAATCTGTAAAAATTTTTGCTTAACATAAAATGTTTCCTAAACTTATCCATCCTTTTACGATGATGGTTTGTGGAGCATCAGGAAGTGGAAAAACCACTTTTGTAACAAAACGTGTTAATTCTATTTTTTCTATTGTTGAAAAACCTGTTAAAAAATAGTATGGTGTTACGATCAGGAAAATAGTATCCCAAAAAATATCGGTGATGTGGAATATCATAAAGGAATTGTTAATTGGCAATCATGGAACGGAAAAACTCCCACCCTTATAGTGCTAGATGATCTTATGATGGTTGCTGAAGGAGAAAAAGTTGCAGACCTTTTTACGAAAGGTAGTTACCACAAAAATATTTCAGTTGTTTTTATAACACAGAATCTTTTTCACCAAGGAAAAAATTGTAGAGATATTTCTTTGAACGTAAAACATTTTGTTATATTTAAAAATCCACGAGATATGAACCAATTTACTGTTTTTGCACGACAACTTCAACCTCATCGCATGAAGGAACTAGAAAAAGTGTATATAGATGCAACAATGGAACCTCACAGTTATTTGTATATTGATCTTTCCCAGTCAACACCGGATCCTTTACGATATCAAACAGATATTTTTAATACAGATCATTCAACAATATATCTTCCTCAGGAATGCCTGAAACCTCGAGATGAAGAAAACGAGGAAGAGACGTACCAACTTACGTTCTAAACAGAATATTTCTTTTAAAACACATTCACCTTTTTTGTACATATTGAAAAATTCCCCAACAAAAGTTCGTAAAATATTATTGAAAAGTGCTCCAAAAAAAACAATCCGTTTTATCAGTGAATGTTGTCTTAATGTTTTAAAAGGTAATATAAAACTTCGACCGTCTGTAAAACATCGTCTAACACCTTACAAAACTGTTTTACGTAGACTTGTAAAACCTAAAGTAGATATCGAAAAACGAAGAAAAATTCTTGTTCAGAGAGGAGGGTTTCTACCCCTACTTTTAGGATCTCTACTATCAGGTCTTCTCGGAACTCTCATTCCACATTAAAAATGACACCTGTTTACAAAAAATGATTGTTCTTTCACCAGAACAATTGACACGTATTCGCGGTTCCGAACAGTCTATAAATCAAAAATTATCTATTCTGGATAAAAAAATGAACGAAATTTTTAAAATGAAAAATATACCAGATGACCAAAAATGGCGTCTTTATAGAGAAGAATTGGATGAGTATTTATGGTTGAGTCGAAAATCGAAAGAACCATTAGAGATTCCTATTATCCAGGATAATGGTGATTCTAGTATTTCACCAGGATCAACGTATTTTCCTCCAAACCTGGTAGAAACATTACTACGTAATACAAGACAGCAGTTAGAAAATATTATTGATAAGTATCAATCTACAGCCCAACGTCTAATCGAAAAAGATTAGGAAAAAACACTTCCGGACCCGAGATCTTTAAATTTTTCATCGTCATCATCACCAACGGAGATTCCTGGTCCGTCTCGTAAACGAAAACCTGCGAAAAAAAGAAGAAAAATGTTGTTTTACATGTTTCCAGAAAAACTTCACCGTTTTTGAGAACACCTGCTGCATACAAACTCGTTCCTTTAAGAAAAAGTCGTAGACAGAGAGACCAATCATGGGAGTCCCTAAAGTAAAACATGATAAAATTCTTGCTAGAATATATTACGATCCTGAACACAGAGCCTCATTTTCATCTGTGGACCGTTTATGGAAAGCTGTACGAGATAGGAATATATCTCGTGATACAGTAAAAAATTAGTTAATGCACCAGGAAACATACACTCTCCACAAAAGTGCACGAAAAAGGTTTCCTCGAAATCATTATAATGTATGGAACATAGATATGCTCTGGGAAGCCGATCTTAACGATATGACATCGATACAAAAACATAACGACGGATTTAAATATCTCCTAACAGTGATTGATGTATTTTCAAAATATGCTTATTCATTACACCTAAAAAATAAAGCAAGTAATTCTGTAACCCAAGCTTTCAGAACCATTTTTGAACAAAGCAAAAGAAAACCTGTCACATTACAAACAGATCAAGGAACAGAATTTACGAATTCTGTGTTCCAGAATTTTTTGAAAAATGAACAAGTAGACTTCTCGATCGCGATTAACCACCCTGTTAAAGCAAGTATAATGGAACGTTTTAACAGAACGTTAAAAGAACGAATGTGGAAATATTTTACAGCAAAACAAACAAGACGTTACATAGATATTTTACCTCAACTTCTTAAAGGTTACAATACTGCGATTCATAGTTCCATAGGAATGGCACCTCAAGATGTAAACGAAACTAATGTTTACACAGTGTGGAAACATCTGAATAGACACAACAACCGTATCTCACACACAATTTCAGATTTGAAAGTTGGGGACATTGTGCGAATTTCTGTTGTTAAAGGACATTTTGAAAAAGGATACGAACAATCGTGGTCACGAGAACTTTTTAAGATTCATTCCGTCGTTCAACGACAACCGGTACCTGTTTACATATTGGACGACTTAAATGGTGAACCTGTAAAAGGAACATTTTACAAACATGAGGTTCAGAAAGTTTATTCGAATCCTGACAAAGAGTATAAAATTGATAAAATTTTAAAAACACGAGGTAAAGGTAAAAATTTAGAATACCTTGTTCGTTGGCTGGGTTATCCCTCCAGTTTTGATTCATGGATCAAGGCATCATCGCTAAAACCGATAGCAAACAACTAAACCTCAATATATATCGAAATATATCACCATTTCGAATCAGTGAGTTCTTCTTGTTCAGTCAGAATGGATGATAATTTCTATATCTACCTCCCATCGTCTTCATCAGAAAAATATTTTTCAAACAACACATTAACTCATTTTACTGTAAAATTGGAAAAACGTATCGATCTGCCTCCAGATTTGTGGGAAGTCGGATTAGCAGAATTATGTCATTCAACTCTTTATGATAACGTTCTGGAAACAGATTCAGGACAATTAACATTTCCTGTTCGAACATATACAAATGTTGACGACTTGATTTCGTCGATCGTAACTTCCCTTCCCGATAATCGAGAAATACGAAAATCTGTGCTTTACAAATTCTGGCATCTTCTGGCTGACCCGCAATGGAGTTCATTCGAGTCATCTGTTTCTACAGATAACACACTATATATTAACGATCAACCGTTTTATTTTCCTGCAGCTACTTATACAATAGATGATCTTATTTTTTTTCCTGAAAACCAACCCTGCAAATGTAGCTATTCCTACTCATCTTCGATTCTATTTTAAAGCTACCGTATATAAACACTTGTCCGAAACAGGAATGCTCGACCCTGAACCCGATGCCTCTGTAAACAATACAATAACACCAATAGATTTAACAGACGACTATGTTAAATTTCGATATGATATATTAAAATCTATCTATTCTTCGCACGTAATATCTAATAACACTGTCGATAAAAATCCTTACATATTTGTATATCCAGATATTGTAAAACAACAGTTGGTCGGTGAAGAAATGATACGTCTTTTACGTCTTACTCGAAAACAATGTTCAGAAGTAGATACCACATGTACGATACCTGTAGCTCATCACACATTCAATCCGATTCACTATGTTTCTCTGGATAAAAGTTCTTTCGAAACAATAGAAATTACTTTAAACGATCAAAAAGGAAAGTTTTTACCTTTAAGAAACGGTTCCGTTCCTACTATCGCTGTTTTACATTTTCGTAAAAAAAACAAAACCCTTTTAAAAAACCGACATAACACTATTTTCTCTGTCTATATTGGTAAACGAATGAGTCATCATGAATTCGCAAGCAGAATATTACACAACCCAAATACATGGAGGAATCGGACCATTTTTCGAATTCAAAAAGGAAGAGGATTAGGTTCTCTTTTTGCTGGACTTTTCAGAATGGTGAAACCTCTTCTCTGGAGTGGTGCAAAAGCTATCGGAAAAGAAGCTTTAAAAACTGGTGCTAATATTGTTACAGATATTGCAACAAGTCAGCAGACTCCGAAAACTATTGTTCGTCAGCGAATACGTGAAGCTGGTCAGAATCTTAAAACTAGAGCACAACAAAAAATCGATTCTCTGACAAATTCGGGTATAAGAAGAAGAATTGCAAGAAAAAATACCCATTCGGTGTTAAAACATTCAGGTACCCGTGCTAGAACATCGAGAATCAAGAAAAAACGTACATCCGTAAAACGTCGAAAAACATCATCGAAATCTAGGAAAACACGTAAAGGAAAAATCAGACAAAATATCAAAGTCAGAGATATTTTTACATCATGATACAGAACAGCACCTGGGTGATTTCACAGTTCGACCTTTTTCAGAAAAAAACATACTATTTCGTACAAACCTATTGCTTCCTTCGATAACCAGAATGTAACTTCGTTTCTCGAACCTGTCTATCTTCGCTTACAGTTGAAGATGATTAAACAAGATGGAAGTCGTATGAGAACTCTACCGTCCGATAAAAAATCGATTCTCTGACAGGTTCGGGTATAAGAAGAAGAATTACAAGAAAAAATACTCATTCGACGTTAAAACATTCACGTACCCGTGTTAGAACCTCGAGGATCAGACAGAATATCAAAGTCAAAAATATTTTTACACAATGATGCAGGACAACACGTGTATGATTTCACAGTTCGATCTTTTTCGGAAAAAACCTATTCAACAAAATGTCGAAAAAACCTACACTGTTACCTACAAACCTATTGCATCCATCGATAACCAGAACGTGATACCATTTCTCATACCTGCAACAGCAACAGATTTTCTGGATCTTGCATCTGTTTATCTTCGTTTACAGATGGAGATGGTTAAACAAGATGGGAGTCGTATGAGTGCTTTGCCGACCGATAATGCAACCACAAAAAATTGTGGGGTAGTAAATTATCTCCTCAATACTATATTTTCACAATGTAACGTTGCTATCAACGGTATATCTGTAACAAATGCTGACAACAATTATGCATACAAATCGATTTTTGAGGTACTTCTCAATTACGGTACCGATGCTGCAAATACACATCTTACTAATGCTTTATGGTACCTGGACACACCTGGAAACCAAGATAAAATCACAACCAATAACGAAGGTTTCACCAACCGAAATTTTTTTTTCCAGTACGTTCCGTCATCAGGAAATCCTATGGAAGTAACAGCCGAAATGGAACTTATGGGAAAACTCCACATAGATTTTTTCAATCCGCCTAAATATCTACTCAATGGTGTGGAAGTACGTATCGAACTTATCAAGTCACGTGATGCTTTTTATATCTGGGGAGATCAAGATTCACCTAGCGTACAAATAAAAATTTTAAAAGCTGCTCTCGAAATAAATCACGTCATTCCTACTCCTAGCACCAGTTTGGCTATAGACAGAGCACTTTCTTATGCTCCTGCACATTATCCGTTCACAAGAAGTATTATCAAGGCATACTCTTACGTTGCAGGAACGCAGCAGATTTCTATCGACAATTCTTTTCAAGGTCCTTTTCCGAATGTTATTCTTTTTACTATGGTATCCACCGCCAGCTTTCTCGGAGACAGTAAAAAAAATCCGTTCGACTTTAGAAGTTTTAACCTATCTTCTTTCCATCTTGTAAAAAATGGAGAACTCACACCTTCTGAACCTTTACGAATCAGTACAGGAGGAAATGGCGGTTTAGTAACACGTGCCTACCAAACTCTCTTTTCCGGCACAGGTATCCATCACAATAATTATGGACATCAGATAACAAGGAAGATGTTTGAAAACGGATCATTTTTTCTGATTTACGACATTGCACCAGATTTTTCAGGAACCGATACGCACATCAATCTACAGGAACAAGGTACCTTAGGAGTAGAAATGCAGTTTTCTCCACAACTGTCGGAAAATGTTACATGTCTTCTCTATACCGAATTCGAAGTGGCCTTGGATGTGACAAAAGACAGAGGTGTTATCCTTCACTAATAAACCTAACAATTTTACTCTATAAATTTGGTGTGTTCCTGTTTTCTGCCACAGAAACCTACCTGTATCGTAATAGAAAAAGACTACCGTGTTTGTATACTTTATTATAAATGTATCCAACATGAACACATCACAGATCAGACATATTTTATCTCACAACTGTTCCACCAAAACAATTTTTTGTGGTGTTTACCCGAGAGATCTTCTGCCTCGAACGTTCTCCACCCCTGCTTTGATAATCGCAAACACGGATATTTCCGATTCCAAAGGAACACACTTGGTTGCTTTCTATTTCGACAAAAACAATAAGGCAGAATATTTTGATTCATACGGTTTCCACCCCTATTACCCAGAATTCATAACATTCTTGAACCGTCATTCCTCTATCTGGACTCACAATAACACCCCCTTACAAGGAATATTTGCTACAACTTGCGGACATTACTGTTGTGTATATGCTTATTATAAAGCACATCACGTCACAACCAGGGATTTCATCCGGATATTCCCACCGGGTGTCAGTAAAGATGAATATATTTTACACCGTTTTCGTCAGATCTTCAAATGTTTACCGCATTCAAAGTGTCCTAAAGGAGCACAAGTGTGTCGTTCCATCAAACCAGTTCGGGAGTGTATAAGGTGATTTCTATATAAAATATGTATGATGATTCTGCTCACTCTCAGTATCATCTCGACACCTTTAGTGAAAACATCATGGACCCGGTCAAAAATTCTACAATGGAAAAACATGATCAGCTTCTAGACCGTATTACTCATAAGGATGGTGTTTCTAGATGCAGAAAACGTAGACGTCTGCCCCCTACCAAAATTGAAATTCCTGTTATAAAAACTGAACAGATCGAGAGTGAACCGGATGTGACAAAGGATTGTGATTTCATAAAAATACGTAAAGAAAACAGTTCTTCCCAAAATAAAACCGAATGTTCGGAACTGCACAACATAGATGTATGTTTGGATCTTTATCTTGCAAATATATACTTTCTGAACACCGAAAAAACCAAATATGTAGCAGTAGGATTCGAAAAACAAACACCTTTCAATCTGGTATGGGAGTTTTCGCAACAAGGAAGATTACCCGTACGAATTAATTCTTCACAGATTAGAGAATTGTGTGTTTTGAAATCTGATGTACTTAATTACATCGAAACAGGTCGACGATTTAATTATCTCGTCACAGGGAATGTTACTGTCAGTGCTGTAATTTTTTCGGAAAACGTTGTATTTCCATCTATCAACATTCCTCACCGGATGCTTTTATTTTTACACCCCCGGAACTACATTTATTTTTTGTGAACTTTTCACACCCTTAAGAAAATTAATGAACGAACGTTATCATAAATTACAGCCACATATACAGACTTTTGTGCATTGTATCGAAAAGAATATGTTTTCAGAAAGAAAAGAATTACCGGAAAATCTGATAAGCCATTTTCATGTTCTCTGGTACAACGAATTGATGAATGAAATATATCATCAACACAATCTTGGACATTCATTGTTATTATAAATAACTTTATTATCCATTATGTATTTTTACTGTAAATGTATATCTTTATATGTATATTATTAAATTGTAAATAAAACATTTGAAAAAAGGTTAAACATTTTTTATTTTTCTCTATTACAGTAGAAATGGTACATTTTCCAAAGATTTTCAACTGCACAGGTTTTGTTCACATTTTTTGATTCACTATGTTCTCTACATTTCTTTTTCTCTACCGAAAGTTTCACACTCTCCAATTTTGGACACCCAAATTCTTCAAAATTATCTACGGTTAACGTACTCACACGTTTTTCTCCGATACATTTTTCCAGCCATTTAGCTTTTTCAGTACCTTTAACATACACATTTTCATTTACAAGTACAGAATATAAAAGATCTCCTAACTTCTCATACGGTACCCAACCATTTTCCCAGGAGAGTCCGTGTTTGTTTGCAGGGAGCCAATAATTCACACGACGATATTTTTCACTTAACAAATGTAGACCGTATGGAGGTTTTACTAAATAATCAAATGTACATTCAAAAGGAGACTTCAATATTCCAACTTCTTTCCAAACAAATTCACCGTCTTTTCCTCGTAAACCTTGAACGTCCAAAAAACATACACCCATTGTTCAACAGCTAAAAACTGTCAATGTATTTTTAATAGATCCACGACATATAGCACACTTATCGAGTTGTGAGGCACAGGATCGACAACTGACAAAATGTCTGCACGGGAGAAACACATTCAAACATTCAAAAAACAGATTTTACAAATCATTACAGAATCTGCATTTTTTTCAATAACTCTTTTTGCAGAGTTTTCTCTATTAGCACAATATTTACATTCGGCCTTATAATGTAGTAATGCAACACTTCGTATAAAACTACAATGGGGCACTGATGCCAGATGTCCTATAACAGAACAATCTTCCGGTGTCCAATCACAAAATCCATAAAAACAATATGAACAGAGTACTCTATCACCGTGGCCTGAATAGTAACATCCTGCAGTCACTAACTCTTCAGGTGTCTGTTGTAGTCCTACAGGCCACTTTTCGTAAGTTTTGTATCGATAATCGACTGATAGGTAGTTATTACAATGCCCCGAAAATCGGTAACAGGGGTAACTGAACACTTTCATAAATCAGCCAAAGAAAAACAATCTGATACAATAGGTGATGGGGTTCCAGGTATTGGTGATAACGGTACCGGCACAGTATCTTCTACATCACTATCGAACAAAGATCTGGAAAAACCAAGACGATTCGAAGATACCACTGGAAAACAGGGATGCCCTTCTAATTTACGTAGTAGAGAACGGTTGCAGGTAGTACACCACAAAATTGTTCTGTTCACTAACATGGCGAGCCACTCTTTCACTCTTTGTTTTAAAGCTTCAGCAACCTCATCTTCATCCTTCCTCTGAATGAGTTCACACGAACATTTGTGACTAGGAAATCCTGTTCTCCCATCCGTAAACTTTTTTCTTTCCACTATCTCCTTCAACGTCTCGCAGAAATGATGGACTGCTTCTCCCGATCTATTGAACAGGTAACATCCGCACCATGGAGCTTCACGTAGTGCTACGTACATAAACGGGAAATGTTTCAACACTCGCTGTACAGCCTCACGATCGGTATCGACATCGCCGCAGGATTCTATAACTTCCCAAAACTCGTTGTAACTTATCTCGTAGAAATTCAGAGCTTTCTCCGGTAACGTTATGCAATATTCTGCCATTGCGACACACTCTTGTTCTTTTATACCGTCTACATATATATATACCCTCCTTCCTATTACGTCATTTTCCTTAAACATGTCCAAATAAATAACTTTTTGTATTCTTAAATTAATACAACAATCTTTGAATCAAATGAGTCAGCAACATTTTCCAAGGTTCTCAAAGACAGGTTGTTAACCTCTATACTGAATGAGTCATTAAGTTCGAAAACCTAAATCAACCTCTGTACCGAAAAACAAACATAATAAATAAAAGAAAACAGTAAAACATTCCCCATCCATTATCTATAACCTTTTAACCTCTATCTCAAACTCCACACATTTTTTGGAACCCTGCCAAGAAATAACAATGCCTGCTTGTTCACTCGAAAATTAATCCCGAGCAGGGAATTTCCGGTCACGTGACTTACACGTGATTTTGGCGGGAAATTCTCAGAATCGACCCAAATCAACAATTTCCTATCACGTGATTTTCACGTGATTCACACAGCATTTTCTAAACCTCAACCTCTTATCTATAACCTTTCACCTTTCTCAGACAACACTTTATTCATCATTCAACTGACTCAGTAATTTCCTATCGAAATCAAGCTCGGGAATTTCCCGTTACGGGGTCAAAAAACTCTTCAACCAATCAAAACACAAAACACCTATGACGTCATCATCTCCTCATCCAAACAACCAATCAAAACCCATCCCCATATCTCAAACCCCGCCCATTACTGGCCTCCATCCAAATACAAACAATGCTTCCTTGTCCACAGCCCTTTATTATCAATTGATCTTTCATCGATCTTTTCCAATCAATTGATTTATCGGCCTATATCCGGGACCATAACTACTGCCGCGTGATTTTTTGACAAGAGAGTACCCAATTTCTTAGTGGACCGCCCAACACCGACGACTTCTCTCCATCCGTTTTGCCATTATTCACTTCGGAAAATCATTTTCCCACGTTTTCAAACGTCAGTAACTCGGCAACAAAGCCGTTTCCGGAATTTCGTTACATGAACTTTCCAACTTATTTTCACTCATATAATCACCTCCCAAACGTTGTAAACGAACTTACGAAACACCCTGTATGTCGTAAGTATATAAGAAAAATTCGTTGTTCTCAGTTGTCTTTACAACTTCTATAAATTCGGCATGACTAGAATAAACTCGTTGTTATGCTTTTAGGCAAAATATATGTCATATAAAACTGCGATCTTCGTGAATGCATTTGAAGATAACAATTCCTTTGTTCATCGTTACATATCTCTTTATTTATATACAAGGTGATTAAAAAATGTTAACGCTATATGGGAAATAGAAAATTTGCTTAAAGGAGGAAATTTGCTGCAATTACACGATTTTTTTCGAGTTTAGTGTGTTATACAGCATGTGAAATCATTGTCATTTAAATTTGTTCAATAAAATTAAATAAAAAAATAAACATAGACGGTAAGCAGGGTTCGCCAAGGTGGGACCACTGGTTTTTTTCTGGTTGGGCCCACTTGAAAAAAAAAAAAACATTTTAAAATCCAGTGTTTTTTCAATAACTTTGGTATTTCAATGATTTCTGAAATAAAGGAACGTCATAGAAGTGTATACCAATGAAGATTGCATTTTAGATTCTTAGAATGCGATCACGACTGTATTTATAATTAAAGATTAATTTTGCTATCTAAAGTGCACAACACTTGTAATATTGAAATGAAGTTGAACGAAATTTCAGATCTCAGTACACCAATACAAACGTTTAATCTTTATTATGAAATGACATAGGCCTATATTAAGCTGTAAATTCTGCAGGTACTTTAGACAAAATATTCCAATATATATGTTGAACAGCAAGGTATTTATGTTTGCTCAATATTGAATACATCCGTTACTGCAGTTTGTATACCAATAGCACAGAATTACATGATTACTACATTATTACAATAACACAACTATTACGTTCTTCGTTACAACGTATTTCTTGAAAAACAAACAAACATCAGATCGATTTATCGATTACAAAATTTAGTATTAAAAAAACAATCAGTTCTGTTTCTGGCGGTCGCATATACCTACCTTACCAATCAATGTTTTGAGATTTGTCTATCATTTGAACGTATAAACCTGTATACCTTCACCAACTTTACGGCCTTTTTTACCCCGAGTCTATTGCGTACGTTATTCCAAAAGTTGAAAAGATTCTTTCTATTGAAGCTGACGATGCTGGACCTGAATGAAGGCAACCCAAAAATTGACAGAACCCACTGGGCAATTTTGATGATTTCTCGGCTTTTACTGCCATGATTTTCCACCACTTTGCGGAAGAAAATTGCTGTATGATGCTATCCTGCATCATTGACGGTACGAAGTATTCCGTATCCTTAATTCTGAAAGCCATAACACCGGGAAGGTATTCGGGGTGTCTTTCGGATACCCATTCTTCTGCTGTTCTTTCTTGTTCAGGGCTTAGGCGACGTCCCATGTATTTCGAATCCATTATATTGGCCAGTAAATGAAATGGTTGAACAGCCTGATCACACAAACCTCTTTTTGAAATGACTGTGATAGGGTTGTAGCACTTTCTCATTTTAACAAACCCAACCAGACTTCAATAGCAAGTGATAAAGAAGGACACTCAAGTTGGAAAGTATCTAATGCAGAAGCAACAACAGACAGCTGTTTCTCTAAGTGCAAAGCCTCGGTGTACATACCAACATTATTTAAATTTTTTGATAAAGATTTATCAATTTCATCTGTGTGTTCCAGAGCTATTTCCCTATATTTATGGTAATTAGATAAAAACGTCTTCACACAGTCAGGATGTGAATTTAATCGAGTGTAATTTGGAATTTGTGGCATCAGTTCATTTTGTTCTTTCAACCACCCATGTGCTTGATGTGTATTTCGAAAATACTTCTGTACCTCAACAATGTAACTTAGAACCGATTGAGGTGAAACATCTTTTTCAACCAGATTTAAGAGATGAGATGAGCATCCATACATTAGTATATAAGGCTATTTTTCTTTTAAAAGTTGCCACGTTTTTGTCAATTTGTTTTCATTGTCTGTTACCACTGCGCAAACCTTACTTCCAAATTGCAGTTCACACTCTGTAATTGCAGATTAGACGGGAGTAGACCTAAATAGAGAATTGACAAACACCAATTGGAGCTCGGTGGAGCTCGCCTTAATGGTTTCCTCTTGTAAGGCATGAGCTCCATTTTCTCGCAGTGTTGCCAACTCCTACCTACACCCTTTTTTTTTTTTACTTGGCAAGGGCTAGAGAGAGAGAGAGACCTATAGCTGGCAACAGTGGTGAGCGAATGCACCTTATCGTAATTTTCCAACTCCGGCAATGTTCGTAGATCGTGACCTTTGTAAACCTACCTCTCTCGGGGGAACGACGTGCCACACACACACACACACACACACACACACACACATGCGTGTCTTGTGACGCAAGCAAACAAACAAATAATAATAATTGTTGTTTTTAGGATGCCTGGCCCCTATAACCTCGCCAGGGTGCGTGGTGCCCAACCAAAAATGTAAAAGTTTTCTAATGGCTGCGGTTATAGATTACCGCACCTCTGTAGAGTTTCACGTGTTTTTTTTTTTTTTCCCCAAACTTCCATGAAACCCTACAGAGGACCTCCGTAATGCATGCAACGTGTACTATCGACTCTAGTGTTATTTGATGTTGTGATATTTTTGGATATAGAGTTTTATTGTGAGATAGATAAAAATAATTATGTTTATTATAATATTTTCTTGATGAAGATGGAGAATGTATGTGTGTGTTACAAATAAAGTTGCATGCTTTTTTTTCTAGTTCGACATGAGATACACACAATTTTATTTTTTGAAGTACAGTTAATATTACCTAGGTTAATCTGTGACATACAACTAGCGATCGACACGACCACCTGACACACAGACACAGAGAGAGTGAGCAAATTTAAAGTGTGATCTATAGCCTTACAGGTGACTCAAAAGCAGAAATTGGTCATAGCGTGACAGGTCGATCTATCGTGAACTAAACTAACCTCCCCCACTCATACATACACACTATGTCTTACAATAAGTAAGGCTGCTATATCACATGTAAGGGCTAACGGTTGCCAACACACACAAGATCTATTGCAAATTTTATTAACCTACGACATAAGCCATGGACACACACACACCAAGCCTTCCAGATAGGCTATAAGCAACTCACCTCTTGCAATTGTATAACGGGGAAAATTAACCTACAGCTAGCAAAACTGTTTGAGCTGCTTTCGACGAGTAGTGTTACCAAACTTATTTTTTTGCAAATAGGCTCTACAGCTAGAGGCTTGAAACATATACCCTACCAGAGTATGCCAACTTACCTCATGTAAAAATATTACCTAGTACGGGTTAAGCTGTGACATACAACTAGCGAACGACACAACCACCTGACACACAGACAGAGAGAGTGTGATACAGCTTATACGCAGTTTTTCCTACACACGTACTGGGTTTAAAAGGTAACTTGCAACAACCATTTCACTCACCTCCTATCATATAATAAAATTACCACAGGTTTTTGATACTTGCTGCCAGAACATGGTGGTTTTAGACTGGAAATTCAGCCCGATTATTCTATTTGTGCAAGAGAAAAAATGATGATGCCTGCATTTGGAATATATAATTCTTCTTACGGTATTTTGCGTGCCCCAGTAACCTTGCTTTCGATTCACGGAAGCTATGACGTGTATTTCCTGTTTCGCGAACATACGAGAACCTTTCACAATGTCGCATCAGATAATAATATATTGCAAGAGCGAGTTGGTTGTGTATATAAATCTAGTCTTGGGGAATAGACATGAATATAATGTCAAAATTATTGCATAACTTAAAAAGAACATTTATTGCACTGCGCTTTCTAGCAAAGGTAAATGTGGAATGCCCCGGCCCCTCAGAGATTCGAATACTGTTAGTTAAACAGCAAGCATTGTCATATGGACTGACGATTATTACTTTTTTAAAAAAACAGACCTCGTAGTAAGTTATAACCTGAGCTGTCTTGCAAGTCTCTCGAGTTTGATATCTGGTGAAGGAATATGATGCCACTATAAACTGTGCACAAGATATACCCAGTCCCTGGCATGAGATGGACGAGGACCTATACAGTTGTACAATGGTTGTTCTTTATTAAAGCATAGCGCTTATTTACATGTCAGCGCAACATGCATGCAAAGAAGGGAGGGAGACCATAACGGATAATTCTTATTTCGATGCCGGTCTACGACTCTGAGGGCTCAAGTTACAATGTTTACCTATAGCTGTACATATTTAAAAATGACCTGAGCAATTAAATGTTACAATACCGATCCTGATTTTTGTCGGATGACGTAGGTTGCAATCCCACCCCCGATGGCGTATAGACTTAAATGTTTCCATAACATGAAATACTGTTAATGGAAATCTGTCGTTTCTAATGTAAAAATCATATAACAAGAAAAAGAAGAAAATAAATGTTGCGAGCAAATACGGAGCCTCAACCCAAACACATAAATAATCAGACAAGATGTCAACGGTGCGTTCATAACTAACAAGTGATTATTCAAAAATTGAAATGGTGCAGGGGGGAAACAACCAACTAACTAACTAGGCTTCTTAAACCCGAGGACAGCAAATACAAGCCTATCCTGATCTGAGAAAGATCTCTATCTATTTTTTTTCCATCCCAACCGATTTTTTTTAGGTCTATTCAACCCCTCATGGTACACGAGTTCCCACTGCCCTGATGGTGGAGGAAGCGAATCTATTTGGACATGAAAGAGCATTATGTGTGGGAGACTATAATTTATACATGTGGTTGCTTGGATGCTTACAGAGGATGCCATAGCTCGTGCGATTGAGGCATTTTATTAAGCACATATTTTGATGAGTGTAAAGAATTAAATAAGTCACAAGGGGCTGAGGCATGGTTCGAATTTCTCGATCTAGGTATGGATGCAGACAGACACGAAGTTTTGTGTGTGGACACAAATGATAATGGAAAAATGCCGTTCACCCCGATAGCATAGTGGTAATGTTGTTTTTGCCTCGTTTCCATCGACAACATAGTGGTTACACTGTCCAATATTAAGAAGTTTGAATATGCCTAACCTAAAATAAAATTCAAGAATTAATAGAGTTAAATATTTGCCACTCTGAAATGGCGACGGCTATCATAATATTATTTTCAGCAGGATAATAATGACAATATTATATATATTAAGAATTAGGCCCGAGGGATTCTTATTCACTACACTCGTTTCCGCACAACTCATCGACTACAAAGCAACAATGTTAGGAAGTGTGTGCATGGTCCCAAAAATACAAATTTAAAAATTACTAATAAGACATGAACTCTCTTCACTGGTGTGTATTTGAATATGCGAAAATGAGGTACTTTGAATAACCACAAAAAAGCTTGCAACGGTATAGAGAAGGGTCACAACTTCAAACTTTAGACGATTTTTCGTTAATCTGCAAAAGGCCAGGGCGTACGGTAAATTGATTTTATTGAAAAGTATGCAGAAGCAGTGTTGGAAGCAGTTTGAAGACTGAAACGGCTATGGAAGGACACTTATTATAATGTTAATATTTCAGTATAATGTTTTCAGAATTGCTTTTCGATAATGTTCGGTACTTAATTTAATCAATTGTTAGACAAAACATACATTCGAATTCAAGGACGGAAAATATGAACAGCAAATGAATGCTTTAGAGTAGATGTGATATTTAAAGGAGGTGATTATTTTTTTTATTTTCTCAATTCAAACAAAAATTCATGAATATTATTATTATTGAATGGTTGGTTAGGTGCTCGGTTTACCTTGTCCCTCCGAACGAAAGATGGAATGTATACAAGCCTGTGCCTCCTAAGTTTATCGCGGCTATGAGGATAAATCGCGAAATAAAACAAACTGGAAACTTTCAATATATATATATTTTTTATAACATACTTCAATTAAGAAGGATTGCTATCCTTTTTATAATTTGTTAAATTTTATTACGAACGAGGAAAGAATGCATGGCACTTAATGCTGTAATGTTATTGATTAGATCATCGTTTATCTTGTCCGCATCGATTAATCTTCTTATGTTTTTTTTTTGTTTTTTCGTCGCGTCCATCTCTTCTGTTATCACAATCGAGACTTCTAGATTATTATTTTTTCTCCCTGCAATTTTAGAAATGTAATTTTTCATGATCATCCAGCGAATGGCTGAGACATTTCAGCAAAATGTCGATTATTCAATAGATGTTGTAAGGTTCCATGTTTTTTTTTCACTATCTCTTGTTTGGTCGATTTTGAATTTGGGAGTTATTTTTTTTATTTTGCCTTTCGCGACATGTTCGACTAATCGTGACAATACGTTTCAACCTTTCTGTATAAACGTTGAAACGTTTCAACGAACAAACGTTGAACCAAAAAAAGGTTTTCTCAAACGTTTAGACGACTACGAAAACGTTGAAATGTAAAATATTGTTGCATTGTAATCAAAAAAGAATTTGTTGAATATGCCTAACCTAAAATAAAATTCAAGAATTAATAGAGTTAAATATTTGCCACTCTGAAATGGCGACGGCTATCATAATATTATTTTCAGCAGGATAATAATGACAATATTATATATATTAAGGATTAGGCCCGAGGGATTCTTATTCACTACACTCGTTTCTAACCTGTCCACACTGGAAACCGAAAACACAAGTACGAGACACTAACTTGGGAGAGGACATGCAAAAACTCTGCGGGGCTCATCTTAAAAACTTCAGTAGATGTTTGTCATGGAACTCCCTCCTTAAATTCGATTCGAAAGGCACAAATATTCCGGTTCTTGAATAAGAAGCGCGTATGCCTTCGGAAAGAGAGAAGAAGAAATAAATAAATCAACTCATGCATATTCTTCATGTACGTACGCTTGGTGACAAGAAACAGTATTTTTTTTTCTCTTCAAGAAATTGTTTTCAACTTTTTGCTAGGTGACCCAACAGGAGTGGACGAAATAGCTTATTCATTCAAACTGGAAGCTTGCTTTTTTTCAACAATAGAAAACACATTATTTCCAGTGAAATATCGACTCAACTACTTAGAATAGCTACCACAAGCTTGGTGACTGAATACTAAAAAACTATCGAGCGACTTACTTCACAGCAGTGTCACTTAGTTTCAACAAGAACAGTTCAAGGCTTCCCGGGTGTCCTGCAAGGTTCGCCATTTATTTTTTTTAATAGCAAGCAGATGAACTGGCCTTACAATATGAAGACCCCTCTCACTGTGTCGGTTTTAGCGAACGTCACGACTGTGTTTGTGTGTGTACTGTGAGTTAAATAAAAAAAATGTGGAACATATCAGGCAATGCGACCTCTTTTTTTGTGATCCGAACTTTGAACAGAAACTTGCAAATATGCTTGCCGAGATTTTAAGTGATGTGTCAGATATTGAATTTTTCCAATACAGAGGACGAAGAATATATTCAAAGCAATCATGATACCGATTCATATGTATCAGTTGACGGCGATGAAGACAACCAAAGCAGTGGACCTGATACAGTAAGTAACAAATATTTTTATGATAAAAAATAGATTCAAGAGATCTTCAGTGGAGACTACGAAACATACCAGAGTCCCGGAATATATATATATTTTTTTTGTTTCATCCCGAACTACAAAAAAGAAACAAAGTAGTTCCAGTTGATGCATGGGGCTACATTATCACAGACACTATGCAGGAGAACATGCTAAAATAGACAAAAAAAATAAATTGAAAATGTGAGAAAAAAATATGTTAATTCTGATAGAGTTGTGCTCACAACTTGTGCCTCTTACAGAACTGAAAAGCTTCCTTGGACTTCTTATTTACAATATAATTTTAAATAGAACAACAAAAACTTTCGATCTTTTTTTGCTACAGACGGAACAGGACATATTTCGAGTAACCATGTCATCCGCTAGATTTGCAGTACTTCCGAGTTGTATGAGATTTGTCAACCCTGAAAGCAATTTTGCAAGTTCTGAGTGAATTTAATGTCAATTCTCAAGCTTGCTATTCGCTTGGTACTAATATAACTAGAACTAATAATCAGAACACATTAGAACAGATAGGCTAGAGTTATGTGAAAACGAGAAAAAGCTTTCTATACATAGGCAGGCTGTAGTAAGACTGTGTAAACCTAATTTTGATACCAACAGAAATGTAACTACTGATAACTGGTACACTTCCATGGAATTTGTAGATGTACTGTTAAAAAAACTGGGCTAACTATTGTAGGAACAGAAAAGAGATTTCACCACAATTTCAGGCTCAAAAAGTTGGAAATAGTGTATACAGCTTTACGAAGAGTGTTAAATAGTTTCTCAAGTACCAAAAAAGGAATTCTCATTTCAAAATGTTGTGTTTTGTCTAACAATTGATTAAATTAAGTACCGAAGAGCAATTCTCGAAATATTATACTGAAATGTTTACATTATAATAAGTGTTCTTGCATAGCCGTTCCAGTCTTCAAAATGCTCCCAACACGGCTTCTGCTTGCTTTTCAATAAAATCTAAATTATGTGCAGTTCAATTTACGGTACTAGCGTGTCTCACTGCTACACGGAAAATCCTACAGGAGTTTATTTTTTCCTGGAGCTCTGAGACTCGCCAAACCCTATATGGTATTGAGTATCCTCATTATTGCGATGTGATGAGAAACATGAATATCCATGTTGTGAATGAAAAAGCCAGAAAATCGCATGTCACGGCTTTTGATGTTATCTGTAAAAAAAAAAAGCATAACGAGAGTGAGGATTATGTCGGAAATAAACATGTAGAGGACGAGGCTTGCAGCATGAAGTTTCAAGGATGCCAGTTCCTAATAGCTCGGTATTAACCAACTAATTTTCTTGTCTTCTTAAACCCGAAGGTTTAGCAACAGAAGCCTTCCATCTCTCACCCTATAAATGAGCAAGATCAATCCAATTTTGTATCTAATTCTGTTCAAACCATACGGCTCGAATCTTGTGTGTATTACCTTTACTGTTTATTCTTTTCGCTAGCTTTTTGATCATACATTTTTATTGCATGTTTTGAATGTCAGCACAATATATTTTTCTCTTGGATCATTCATGACTATGAGGATGAAAGAATCAGAAACACAATATTATTTAACAAGCAGTATATATGTTAAAAGTTCCTAGAGAGGGGGTGTACTTGACACAAGAATATAATTACCAGTGAATTATTGATTGAATTGCAGCTTTAAGTTCGCTTTATGCACGGAAAGGCAAATCGGGATTGGACCTGTAAATCGAACCACCATGCGCCTCCAACAGGTATCAATCGAAACCTAGCATTTTTTTGATTACAAAGCGACAACGCCATCGGCAAGACATAATTACCAGAAAATAACTGCCAGTTCATCTGCTTGCTATTAAAAAAAATAAATGGCGAACCTTGCAGGACACCCGGGAAGCCTTGAACTGTTCTTGTTGAAACTAAGTGACACTGCTGTGAAGTAAGTCGCTCGATAGTTTTTTAGTATTCAGTCACCAAGCTTGTGGTAGCTATTCTAAGTAGTTGAGTCGATATTTCACTGGAAATAATGTGTTTTCTATTGTTGAAAAAAAGCAAGCTTCCAGTTTGAATGAATAAGCTATTTCGTCCACTCCTGTTGGGTCACCTAGCAAAAAGTTGAAAACAATTTCTTGAAGAGAAAAAAAAATACTGTTTCTTGTCACCAAGCGTACGTACATGAAGAATATGCATGAGTTGATTTATTTATTTCTTCTTCTCTCTTTCCGAAGGCATACGCGCTTCTTATTCAAGAACCGGAATATTTGTGCCTTTCGAATCGAATTTAAGGAGGGAGTTCCATGACAAACATCTACTGAAGTTTTTAAGATGAGCCCCGCAGAGTTTTTGCATGTCCTCTCCCAAGTTAGTGTCTCGTACTTGTGTTTTCGGTTTCCAGTGTGGACAGGTTAGAAACGAGTGTAGTGAATAAGAATCCCTCGGGCCTAATCCTTAATATATATAATATTGTCATTATTATCCTGCTGAAAATAATATTATGATAGCCGTCGCCATTTCAGAGTGGCAAATATTTAACTCTATTAATTCTTGAATTTTATTTTAGGTTAGGCATATTCAACAAATTCTTTTTTGATTACAATGCAACAATATTTTACATTTCAACGTTTTCGTAGTCGTCTAAACGTTTGAGAAAACCTTTTTTTGGTTCAACGTTTGTTCGTTGAAACGTTTCAACGTTTATACAGAAAGGTTGAAACGTATTGTCACGATTAGTCGAACATGTCGCGAAAGGCAAAATAAAAAAAATAACTCCCAAATTCAAAATCGACCAAACAAGAGATAGTGAAAAAAAAACATGGAACCTTACAACATCTATTGAATAATCGACATTTTGCTGAAATGTCTCAGCCATTCGCTGGATGATCATGAAAAATTACATTTCTAAAATTGCAGGGAGAAAAAATAATAATCTAGAAGTCTCGATTGTGATAACAGAAGAGATGGACGCGACGAAAAAACAAAAAAAAACATAAGAAGATTAATCGATGCGGACAAGATAAACGATGATCTAATCAATAACATTACAGCATTAAGTGCCATGCATTCTTTCCTCGTTCGTAATAAAATTTAACAAATTATAAAAAGGATAGCAATCCTTCTTAATTGAAGTATGTTATAAAAAATATATATATATTGAAAGTTTCCAGTTTGTTTTATTTCGCGATTTATCCTCATAGCCGCGATAAACTTAGGAGGCACAGGCTTGTATACATTCCATCTTTCGTTCGGAGGGACAAGGTAAACCGAGCACCTAACCAACCATTCAATAATAATAATATTCATGAATTTTTGTTTGAATTGAGAAAATAAAAAAAATAATCACCTCCTTTAAATATCACATCTACTCTAAAGCATTCATTTGCTGTTCATATTTTCCGTCCTTGAATTCGAATGTATGTTTTGTCTAACAATTGATTAAATTAAGTACCGAACATTATCGAAAAGCAATTCTGAAAACATTATACTGAAATATTAACATTATAATAAGTGTCCTTCCATAGCCGTTTCAGTCTTCAAACTGCTTCCAACACTGCTTCTGCATACTTTTCAATAAAATCAATTTACCGTACGCCCTGGCCTTTTGCAGATTAACGAAAAATCGTCTAAAGTTTGAAGTTGTGACCCTTCTCTATACCGTTGCAAGCTTTTTTGTGGTTATTCAAAGTACCTCATTTTCGCATATTCAAATACACACCAGTGAAGAGAGTTCATGTCTTATTAGTAATTTTTAAATTTGTATTTTTGGGACCATGCACACACTTCCTAACATTGTTGCTTTGTAGTCGATGAGTTGTGCGGAAACGAGTGTAGTGAATAAGAATCCCTCGGGCCTAATTCTTAATATATATAATATTGTCATTATTATCCTGCTGAAAATAATATTATGATAGCCGTCGCCATTTCAGAGTGGCAAATATTTAACTCTATTAATTCTTGAATTTTATTTTAGGTTAGGCATATTCAAACTTCTTAATATTGGACAGTGTAACCACTATGTTGTCGATGGAAACGAGGCAAAAACAACATTACCACTATGCTATCGGGGTGAACGGCATTTTTCCATTATCATTTGTGTCCACACACAAAACTTCGTGTCTGTCTGCATCCATACCTAGATCGAGAAATTCGAACCATGCCTCAGCCCCTTGTGACTTATTTAATTCTTTACACTCATCAAAATATGTGCTTAATAAAATGCCTCAATCGCACGAGCTATGGCATCCTCTGTAAGCATCCAAGCAACCACATGTATAAATTATAGTCTCCCACACATAATGCTCTTTCATGTCCAAATAGATTCGCTTCCTCCACCATCAGGGCAGTGGGAACTCGTGTACCATGAGGGGTTGAATAGACCTAAAAAAAATCGGTTGGGATGGAAAAAAAATAGATAGAGATCTTTCTCAGATCAGGATAGGCTTGTATTTGCTGTCCTCGGGTTTAAGAAGCCTAGTTAGTTAGTTGGTTGTTTCCCCCCTGCACCATTTCAATTTTTGAATAATCACTTGTTAGTTATGAACGCACCGTTGACATCTTGTCTGATTATTTATGTGTTTGGGTTGAGGCTCCGTATTTGCTCGCAACATTTATTTTCTTCTTTTTCTTGTTATATGATTTTTACATTAGAAACGACAGATTTCCATTAACAGTATTTCATGTTATGGAAACATTTAAGTCTATACGCCATCGGGGGTGGGATTGCAACCTACGTCATCCGACAAAAATCAGGATCGGTATTGTAACATTTAATTGCTCAGGTCATTTTTAAATATGTACAGCTATAGGTAAACATTGTAACTTGAGCCCTCAGAGTCGTAGACCGGCATCGAAATAAGAATTATCCGTTATGGTCTCCCTCCCTTCTTTGCATGCATGTTGCGCTGACATGTAAATAAGCGCTATGCTTTAATAAAGAACAACCATTGTACAACTGTATAGGTCCTCGTCCATCTCATGCCAGGGACTGGGTATATCTTGTGCACAGTTTATAGTGGCATCATATTCCTTCACCAGATATCAAACTCGAGAGACTTGCAAGACAGCTCAGGTTATAACTTACTACGAGGTCTGTTTTTTTAAAAAAGTAATAATCGTCAGTCCATATGACAATGCTTGCTGTTTAACTAACAGTATTCGAATCTCTGAGGGGCCGGGGCATTCCACATTTACCTTTGCTAGAAAGCGCAGTGCAATAAATGTTCTTTTTAAGTTATGCAATAATTTTGACATTATATTCATGTCTATTCCCCAAGACTAGATTTATATACACAACCAACTCGCTCTTGCAATATATTATTATCTGATGCGACATTGTGAAAGGTTCTCGTATGTTCGCGAAACAGGAAATACACGTCATAGCTTCCGTGAATCGAAAGCAAGGTTACTGGGGCACGCAAAATACCGTAAGAAGAATTATATATTCCAAATGCAGGCATCATCATTTTTTCTCTTGCACAAATAGAATAATCGGGCTGAATTTCCAGTCTAAAACCACCATGTTCTGGCAGCAAGTATCAAAAACCTGTGGTAATTTTATTATATGATAGGAGGTGAGTGAAATGGTTGTTGCAAGTTACCTTTTAAACCCAGTACGTGTGTAGGAAAAACTGCGTATAAGCTGTATCACACTCTCTCTGTCTGTGTGTCAGGTGGTTGTGTCGTTCGCTAGTTGTATGTCACAGCTTAACCCGTACTAGGTAATATTTTTACATGAGGTAAGTTGGCATACTCTGGTAGGGTATATGTTTCAAGCCTCTAGCTGTAGAGCCTATTTGCAAAAAAATAAGTTTGGTAACACTACTCGTCGAAAGCAGCTCAAACAGTGTTGCTAGCTGTAGGTTAATTTTCCCCGTTATACAATTGCAAGAGGTGAGTTGCTTATAGCCTATCTGGAAGGCTTGGTGTGTGTGTGTCCATGGCTTATGTCGTAGGTTAATAAAATTTGCAATAGATCTTGTGTGTGTTGGCAACCGTTAGCCCTTACATGTGATATAGCAGCCTTACTTATTGTAAGACATAGTGTGTATGTATGAGTGGGGGAGGTTAGTTTAGTTCACGATAGATCGACCTGTCACGCTATGACCAATTTCTGCTTTTGAGTCACCTGTAAGGCTATAGATCACACTTTAAATTTGCTCACTCTCTCTGTGTCTGTGTGTCAGGTGGTCGTGTCGATCGCTAGTTGTATGTCACAGATTAACCTAGGTAATATTAACTGTACTTCAAAAAATAAAATTGTGTGTATCTCATGTCGAACTAGAAAAAAAAGCATGCAACTTTATTTGTAACACACACATACATTCTCCATCTTCATCAAGAAAATATTATAATAAACATAATTATTTTTATCTATCTCACAATAAAACTCTATATCCAAAAATATCACAACATCAAATAACACTAGAGTCGATAGTACACGTTGCATGCATTACGGAGGTCCTCTGTAGGGTTTCATGGAAGTTTGGGGAAAAAAAAAAACACGTGAAACTCTACAGAGGTGCGGTAATCTATAACCGCAGCCATTAGAAAACTTTTACATTTTTGGTTGGGCACCACGCACCCTGGCGAGGTTATAGGGGCCAGGCATCCTAAAAACAACAATTATTATTATTTGTTTGTTTGCTTGCGTCACAAGACACGCATGTGTGTGTGTGTGTGTGTGTGTGTGTGTGTGTGTGGCACGTCGTTCCCCCGAGAGAGGTAGGTTTACAAAGGTCACGATCTACGAACATTGCCGGAGTTGGAAAATTACGATAAGGTGCATTCGCTCACCACTGTTGCCAGCTATAGGTCTCTCTCTCTCTCTCTAGCCCTTGCCAAGTAAAAAAAAAAAAGAGTGTAGGTAGGAGTTGGCAACACTGCGAGAAAATGGAGCTCATGCCTTACAAGAGGAAACCATTAAGGCGAGCTCCACCGAGCTCCAATTGGTGTTTGTCAATTCTCTATTTAGGTCTACTGACGGGACCATAGTAACCTATGCAATCCTTGCGCTCGCAACACATTTTTTGAGTATTGAATGTTTTGCACGTACATTTTCTGCTTACCTTGTCAGATTTTTAGCCTGGATTCGCGCTTCTTCTTTACGATTTCTTCCGATCCTCAACGCAACTGCTGGCAAACGTTCAGGTTCGTTGCACTGTTGCTAACTTCAAACCGAAAATATTTGTACTTTTCTTAGGGGATGTCCGTTTACCCCAGTGTCCGTTTGCCCCGTCCTTACCCTGGTGCTGGACTTCAGTGATTCCTTCAATTACTCTTCCGTTCTTTCTGCAGCACGGTCTAACAGTTTTCCGCTAATAGCTTTCGCGGTAGGAGGTTTGTAACCGGGTCTCAATAGTTCTATCATTGTCTTAAACAGATTTAATTCCGCAACATTGAAGAGAATGTTTGCAGCGTAGAAAAAAATTATTATTGTTTGGTCTAATGTGTGCTTTTGACTTTCGGTGGTCTTTACGACAAATTCAGCCATTAATTTTTGTACTTTGCTTGAAGAATGAAGTGATACACTAGAGATTGGAGAGCTTAGGAGAGAGTAGCGGGGGAGGGGCACTAGAACCAGATATTGCAGAAACAGATGATGCCACTTCGAAGAATTCATTGGGTTAAGGTTCATCATTTGACGTTTCATTATTTCTTCTTCGAGCTTCACATTTACTCAGGTGGAATTTTATTCTCTCTCTTTTACAACCGATTTCGCTGTTACAGTGTTTACATTTATACTTTGAGCTCCCTTCAAGTTTTATCACTTCAGTCCATTCAATGCAAGTTTTTATACCACTTCCCACTACTTTCGGTATGCTGGATGACTTATTTACAGTGCCTGAAATAACAAACACGAAATTATTTCTATACTATAATTATTAAAATATAAAATAAAATCCCATTCAAAATTAACTTCTAGATCCTAAAAAATAAAAGTCGCTGAACTCAGATCTGAAGTCAGTTTCTTTCGATCTAGTATCGGGGAATACTATGTATACTATCTATACTATCGATATTTTATTATGCTTGTGACTGAAGATAATAGTACACACCTGCAATTGGTCTCTTGATGTTTCTGACATAAGTCGTAATGTATCTTATATCGTAATGTATCATATACCATTATTGATACAACATCTGCTAATGTCAATTCAAACATACAAACTTGCTATCCACAGAGGTAACCAGGAAATCGTAAGAGAATAAAGGATAAAAAATAAATATGTTTAGCAGTTTGTTGTGGTGTGCTAGTTGGTGTGCCAGGCGCACAAAACCCAATTAAACCCCAAAAAACCAATTAATCTTGAAAAACCCAATTAAACCTGAAAAAACCCAATTCAACCCGAAAAGACCTATTTAACCCGAAAAACATTCTTTTTTTCAAACCCTGACGGTAAGTAGTGCATTTTCTATTTCCCATATAGTGTTAATAATTTTTGAATCACCCTGTATATTATACGGTATCTATATTATTTTTTACTGAAAGTGTAACGAGTATAACAATACAAACCAAGATGGCGCAGAGCAATGTACGTGAATATCGCTGCATGGTGTATGGTCATTGTTACAGCTTTCAGGACGTTCTGTAAGGAACAACCGAGATCATACATCTTTTTCAGATGTGTATAGTTTGTCTGTCTTTGGAGACACCCAGTACCGGTGGCCAATCCATCATGCACCAACGGAGGCGGAACAGAAGTGAATTCCTCTTCTCATATTACGACTTGCACAAAAGACATCTTTGCTTCTATGCCGCGTGGCCTAATCAAAGGGACTCCCCTTCCCAGCTTGAATTCCCAATCCAGGAAATGTGATCCTCTGTGGAAGGGATGCGTCTGTGCCCTTCCTTCAAGCACACTACTACATACAGGCTTCGTGAAGGGCAAGAGAGAATATTAAAAATTTCGAAGGAATAGTGCAGCATTTGAACGCTAGATGGAAGCACTACTTTCCTTTGTAAATGTCTACAATGTTTTAAGTTACAAAGAGGAAACAGAAATTCAGAGTAATTGAAAGATATGTACAAATATAGTATCCGTAATTATTTAAATGCATAAAGTTATGTCATGTATAATATTACAAGCTTACATTTCTGTATTCCCAACATCTGCTTTTTGATAAAATGTCTTAATTTACAAGGATGAAATTTGCCAGGAATAAGACGAGTGTGACTGATGTGTAGTAGTTTCTTTCTTCTTCGTTAAGGGGACATTAGTATTTTTTTGCGGAGTTGGTAACACTGCGAGTGACTTTGTATTGCGCGTGCACAGTTAGCCTTCACAAGTAAGCCGATGATTCATCTGTGAAATAAATATCTTTAAGCTCTTTAATATTTTCCCTTTGATCCTTTTCCAAATGTAATATTGAGGGAAATTGTCTTTCTTATTTTTACATGCAAGGTCATGGAAATTTAAAGTTAAGCTAGGGGTTAGTTGATACCGATGCGCTTAACAATTGCCACCAGCACCGATACTTGAAAATGGTATCAATTAAAACTTGTTCAAAGTTTTTATTATTGGCTGAGTATTTTCCTGTAATTATGAGTATCAATTTACCAGACATTTGCTTTAAAATACACAAAACATAGATCAGGATATACAAAATGCATGTTAGTGTTAACTATCATAAAATACTTTTATTTCAAAATATATGGAAACTTCGAATTCTACCTAACTTCCAAGATAATTAGATTTCGTGAAAGTGTCGCGTGACATAGGACTGAACCCACAGTTGAAAGTGGAATCCCAACCACGGTTGTTAAAGGTGCAGGAATTATAAATAAATTCATTTCCGGTCCAGAAGAGAAATTCAGATAGCGTAAATGGATTCTTAACTGTAAAGAACCTTTTTATCATTAATATATTTCAATTCTGTCCCAGAACCTTTTTATTCGAATCAATTTTAATACCGTCCTTTTGAGTCCCGAGACCATTTTGACAAGTAAGCCTATCGGTCCCGAGCCGATTTTGAGCAAAATGCAGAGTTTCAATTAAATGAGTGTAGATCGGAGACTAATTGCCCTAGAGAGATGAGTGATATACCGTTGTACGCGGAATGAACCAGAGATTCCGACTATATGAAATTTATGTAAATTCGGCGTATATGTGGCGGGAAGGAGGGGCTAACTCTCAAAATTCCAAAATTTCGGAAAAAATTTGGTTCCCCCACCCTCCCACCAAGAAAAAAGTACATGACACTGTCGACATGTACATGCAAATGATCGCTGACATGTAAGGAACACAAAAATATCTGCATTATTATTATATGACCAATGTAACTTGAATTGTACCCCCAAAAGGAATGGTCGGCACGCCACTGATTGAAGCCTCAAAATGCAGCGGTACCTTGAAATGACTATAGCTCAGAAACTAAATGCCCTAGAGATATGAAAGATATACCGTTGTACGCAGAATGAATCACAGATTCAAACGATATATAATTTATGCACATTCAGCGTACATATGGAGGGGGAAAGGGGGGAAATCCCCTCAAAAATACTTTTCTTAAAAAAATGGTGTTTCCCCCCGCCCCCCGAAAAAATGTCAAAATGCACAAAATGCAAAATTTATGCAAATTTGGCGTATATGTGGAGGGGGAAGGGAGAAAACCCCCAAAAATTATTTAAAAAATTGTCACTTCACCCAAAAAATGTCCTCGCACTTGGGCACAAAACGACACCTACGCACAACATTCACGAACGAAAAGCTAGAACGCACTGAAAAATGAGCGCCGATTCTTGCAGCTGCTTGAAATTCTATTTTTAGACAATGCAGGGTAACCCCTGTCGCAACTTGTGAACACTTGAGCTAAAAAAACAAAGGTTTCCTTCAGCGCGCTTCGAAATTCCATTCTCACAATGCAGATTCAACAACCAGTCTTCCCCCTCCCCCCCCTGCTTACACCCTCACGGAAAACTTTCATTTTGACATCGGATACTGATAAACAAGTTTCCTTCGAATGCAGTTAACGGGCGGGAGTGAAAAGCATTGCTTTAGAACAACAAAGCCGGTCTTTCCAAAAATTTGACCTTGAAAAAGACGCAAAAGAGAATTCCCTTTCCCCGCCTTTTCCCCTCCATTTTCATGAAGACAAAAAAAAATGCAAAAAAAAAACATTTCTGTTAAATACATGTGTTAGGAACACTATAAAAAAAGATCGAAATTCTAGTCAAAAAATAGAAAAGTTATAACGTAAAAACTACGACCTTGACACAGGGTATCTCGATCGAGATACTTGGGACCCAAAAGTTTAATACGGTCCGTTCGTTATTGAAAGAAGCAATGTTCAACTTGGACCGAATTTAAATTGAGCGAGAAAGAAGGTTCGGATCCAGTTATGGAACCCACTAGAGTCCATTGGAATTTATAGGTTCCTGAAACTTTAACAACCTCAGTGCTAGTAAAGTTTCAGGACTTGTAAATAAATTCAATTCCGGTCCGGGAGAAAAAATCAGAAAGTCTAAGTAGGTTCTGAACCGTAAATAATTTTTGTATCATTAATTCAAATAAGGTCCAAATTCGGTATTGAAATGAAACAATATACTGAACGTGGACCGAATTTGAATTGTTCGAGATGAAAGGCTCCGGTCATGTTACGGAACCAAATAGAACCCATTGGAATTTATGGATTCCTTTACCTTTCCACCTGTGTGCGCTTCCACCGAATGTCGCACACGTTACCCCTTCATTACAATGCGACGACGCTACCACAACTTCATCGGTGGTACTGAATACCGTGCTTCAGTTCGTGAGCTCGCTAAAAATATTCCCAAATAATGTACGTCCCTTTGTACCACTTAATTTGCATAATAAATTGTTACCAGCACACAGTAAATCTCTAACGCAGATAAAGATTTTATTTAATTAATTTTAATACGCCCTGCAAAATTAATGCAAAATTATATTTACATTATATACACCACATCCTTCTTTAAGATTGCAAAATCACTAGTGGAAGCTCGCAGTGACGTAACAGAATTTGCAAATATTCAGCAAAGCGGGATTTGGCAACGTGCCAGGAATTCGAACCAGGCGTGTGCATCTGGCGAGTGAAGGGGGATCGCTGAAAACCCACCTCTGGATTTATCCCATGGAAAATTTACTGCCCCGCGCGGATCATTAATTTTCCCGTCTCCAAAAATCCTGCGTCTGACCTTTGTGCCACCGAATCTTCGAAGTTGGTTTTGTAATTTGGCTGTAATAAAGGTTGAATCTTTCCATGAGGCAGGACGCCGTGGCGAATCGGAATGATCGCTACGCTGTCGACGTGCATCGTTTCAAATTACACAAGTTTCCTTTCGTGGCTTTGTGTACGACGAATGCAATATCCTAAATTTATATCAACTTCGTTAAGATTATATTTTTCACTGGCTGGTAAAAACTAGATGGCAGAATTTAAAGAGTAATTTCTCTGTGTGTGTATGTATGTGTTTAAAGACGCTTTGTACGTTAAGCTTTAAAGAAGTACTGCGTTTTAAATAGAGTACCAAGTTTTAAGAAGTTCTAAGTGATTCTGAAACCTTTTGGCTTCGTATCCATCCAGTATCTATCGTCACACCCATGCAGAAAAAAGGACATTATTGATAACTAAGAATTGCGAATTTTATTTTACTAATACTTTCAGATATTTAGTCGTTTTTCAAGAGTCAACATCCGCCATCTTGAATTGGGCGCCATTTGTATTAGCTGCCACTTTAGCATGGCAATTATGATTTTTACACACCGATATAACTATTGCGTATAGCAAAATAACTGTCCCTAAATTATACCGAATATCAGAATCTACGTGGCCTGTAGACTATGAAGTTCTCTCAGGGAAGGGCAAATTATGGTTCGAACATTGAAGGAACAAAAATGATCCCAAATTTCTTGGGGAAATCTTAGAAACTTATTTCTTTGTCCCCATGCTTTTATCAAAAATGTCTATGCTAGTTACGCCGTATCTTGTACTAACAAGAGGTACGTCATTAGCAACCTGTAAAGAATACGTATTTAAAAAATGATTTTCTATACTCTATTGTCAGCAATTATAATGATTTTAGCCAATCCTAAATACACATTGTATTTCAATGTATTTATTATGTATATTTAAATGTACTTTTTATGTATTTTGCTCCTGTACATTTGTTAGTTATTACCTTCTTATCCAATTTGTATTACAAATTTGTAACAAATAAATGTACGTACTTCTGAACCAAAGAACTATAGCTTCTTCATCAGGATAATGAGACCATCCGTCCTACTATTTGTCAATACAGTACCAAATACTTAAGGGACAAACCACAGATAGTCCAGAACCGGGCCTTAAAACCCATAAGATGGCGCGCAAACAGGCAGTTCGCATACCCGAAGATTTCAACACTCCAAGTCTGGAAATCTTTTCGGAGGTATCCATGACAAAGTGTTCACATTAATCCAATTATGCACAGCATAAACAAGAAATACCCCAGCCGCAATGTTTATAGGCTATACCGACTCAAAGTGTAACTTCATATCATCCGATCTCCGCTACTTTCACCCAAAACTCGCTCCATCCATCACACTGAGATATCGTGATTCACATCTACTCTTTTGCATGGTAGCAATAGCCTTCATTTCTTGTTCACCCTTCTTGCGTCAGTAACCCGCCCCACCACCTCTCTACCCAAGGATAATCAGATTGCGCTGCATCAGAACGACAATCAAATTTAGGAGGCAAGACTCCAACTTGATTCTTCTAATCAACGAGCCAGTATTCACGTGGCTCGTTGATTATAAATTTATATAAATATATAAACTATATATTTCGATCATGAATTCCGTTTCCATTTCAAATTCACCATGTACAATCACCACCAATAAAAGTGGGACACCTGGATCCTGACATACCAGCTCCCCTACAAGGCATTACGTGTGTTGCCTCTCTCTACGGCGATTAGTGAATTTTAATAGCAAATTTGCAATAATGCCTTGCAGGAAAGCGTGTATTTCAGTATCTAGGTGTCCCATTTTTTTTGGCGGTGGCTGTACCTTCTGTCAAATAAATACCGGAAATTGTTCATTTCAAAAGCCCGTGTGAAAGATATGATTTTTTTGCTGAAAGTTGGTACCAATGTGCCTAATTGTCATGTAGAGTTTTGGCGCCATCTGTCGACCAATTTGTTTACAGCTGTAGGTTAAGTTAGTCGTCCTCAAGTGTGCTCAGCGATTTTTAATATGGATAAAAATATTGAACAAGGGTTTGCCTCAAATGTTGTGTTGCGAACGAAATTTCATGTGCTGAATCATTGAAAATGTTGGATAACGACTACGGTGAGTCAACTTTATCGAAAACACGAGCATACGCGTAGTACAAAGCATTCAATGAAGGACGAGAAGTGGTTGAAGACTTGCCTCGTTACGGTCGACCTTCAATGTCTTCGACTGACGAAAACATCGACAAAGTGAAGGAAATTGTGATGCAAAATCGTCCTTCAAGCTTAAGGGAGATGGTTCTGGACATGTCTCACGAATCCGTTCGCACCATTTTAGTTGATGATTTGGGCATGAGACGGGTCACGGCACGGCTTGATTTGAATGAGCTCAATTTTCTTCAAAAAGAGCACCGCAAACAGGTTGCTGGAGACATGCTTGAACGAGCCAATTCGGACCCTACATTCATGAAACACATCATAACGGGTGACGAGACGTGGGTTTATGAGTTTGACATGCAAACCAGCCAACAAGTTTAGGAATGGCGTTTCGATAGCGAGCCGAAACAGAAAAACACCACGTCAAAGTCGTTTGAAAATCAGTCATGTTGAGTATGTTCCTTGACTATCGTGGTGTTATCGATTCGGAATTGCTTCCGGAGGGGCAAACAGTCAACAAACAATATTTAGATATTATGAGGCGTTTGAGAGAAAATGTTCTAAAAAAAAAGGCCAGATTTGTGGAAGAACAATTCTTGGATTTTGCACCACGATAATGAATCGTCCCACACATCGACCCTTGTACGCGAATTTTTTTCCAAAACTCAACGAATGTCATCTATCAAGTACAGTATTCACCAAGTAATGGCCCCGTGTGATATTTTTTGTTCCCCAAAATCAAATTACAACTTCGTGGAAGACATATTGAACGCATTGAAGCCATAAAATAAAATAAACAGAAGGAGCTGAAGGCCATACTGGAAAGTGTCCGTAAGAAGTGTTTGGACGACTGGATTGTTCGTTGCCATAAGTGTATCGCATCAAATGGGGCCTATTTTGAAGGCGAAAAAATAAATGTGGATGATTAAACCAACATTCTGAGTGTTGAGCAATTCCCGGTATTGTATATGATTTATTTCGATCAGTTTCTTTTTGTATGCCGATTTCTCATGTGGAACATGATAGTAATATATTTCATGGAACCTTTAATGAAGAAACTCTTCCAATAACAGAATAAATTCTACAAAATGAGATGAAAATTACAAAAGTATACGTATCAATTATATTAACATTCATTTAATTATTATACAGCTAAAGAAAGTATAGGATACCATAAACCAAGAAAAAATAAGCCATGGTTTGATAACGAATGTCATAATCTAATAGAAATAAGAAATCAGGCTAGACTTACGTGGTTAAATAACTCGGATGATACAAATCTAAGCAATTATAATAGAATAAAGCGAGAAGTTAACCGCACGTTTCGAAGTAAAAAAAAAGAGATTATTGAAAAGCAAATTAGTGAAATTGAAACAAACAGCAAACATTAGAATATCAGAGATTTATATAAAAGTGTAAATTAATTTAGAAAGGGGTGGCAACTTAAAGTAAACTTGATAAAAGATAAAGGCGGTGATTTTTTGGCTGATCCAAGTGATATTTTAAATAGATTGAAGAACTACTTTAATGACCCTTTAAATGTTCATGTAGGAGATAAATCAGAAGTAACTGAAGTACACACAGCAGAACCTTTAGCTCCAGAACCTAACTTGACTGAAGTTAAAGATACTATTAAAAGGTTAAAGAATAACAAAGCACCTGGCATTGATTTAATACCAGCTGAGTTAATTAACTATGGTGGAAATTCATTAATATATCAAATTCATAAATTATTTTATTTAATATGGAATAAAGAATAAATCCCTCAACAGTGGAAAGAATCCATAATTGTTCGCGTGTTTAAAAAAGGTGATAAAATGAACTGCAATAATTACCGTGGAATTTCTTTACTCTCAACAACATATAAAATATTATCTAACATTCTTTTAACAAGACTAACCCCATATGCTAATGAAATTATAGGTGATTATCAATGTGGATTTAAACGTAACAGATCAACTACAGATCAAATTTTTACCATTAGACAGACACTCGAAAAAAAGTGGGAATATAATCAAAATGTCCATCAGCTATTCATTGATTTCAAAAAAGCATATGATTCGATCAAAAGAGATAAATTATATAATATATTAGTAGAGTTTGGAATACCTAAGAAGCTTGTTAATATGATATAAGTATGCACCAGTGAAACAGAAAGTAAAATTCGTGTGGGTATTAAAGGAGATGCATTATCTCCATTGCTCTTTAATTTTGCCTTAGAATATGCTGTTAGGAAGGTAAAAGAAACTAACGAAGGACTAAAATTAAATTGTGTGACTCAGTTGTTAGCATATGCAGATGATGTAGACTTATTAGGGGATGATATAAATATAATTAAGAATAATGCTAAAATATTTTTCAAGGCCACTAAAGAGATAGGTTTGGAAATTAGCAAAGAGAAAACTAAATATATACTTACAGGCCGAAACCAAGTGTTAGGTAATAATCAAAATCTAATTATTGATAACAACTCGTTTGAACCAGTTTCCAAATTCAAGTACTTAGGAATAATACTAACAAATGACAATGATATTAAAGAGGAAATAAAAAGTAGGCTTAATTCAGGAAATGCATTTTACTTTTCTTTTCATAAACTTTAGTCTTCTCTTTTAATAAAACAGTAATTTTGCCTGTAGTATTATATGCTTGCGAAATTTGGTCCCTTACATTGAAAGAGGAACAAAAATTGAGAGTATTTGAAAATAATATCCTTAGGAAAATATTTGGACCTAAAAGGGATGAGGAGACAGTTGAGTAGAGAAGGTTACATAATTTAGAACTACATAATTTGTATTGATGTCCAGATATTCTTGGAATGATTAAATCAAGGAGACTTAGGTGGTCAGGCCATGTGGCACGAATGGGAGACGAAAGAGGAGTTTACAGGATTCTTGTTGGGAAACTTGATGGTAAGAGACCAGTAGGAAGGCCAAGACGAAGATGGAGGGACAACTTTGAGATGTACCTAAAGGAAATTGGTAGGGATGGAAAAGAGTATATATATCTTGCTCAAGATAGGGACAGATGGAAGATCTGCGTTGCAGCAGTCATGAACCTTCGGGTTTAAGAAGGCTAGAGAGTTAGTTAGTTAGTTTTAATTTTTATTTGGAAAACAGTTCTTGCATCACATAACTATGAGGTCATCATTTATGTTCCGCAAACTTCAAACTTCAATTTTTGCAAATCAAGAAACTTTAAACTCTTCGTCACTGTAAAAAGGAAACTTTCAAGCAGATTTCCATCATTAAGTCATTACAGTTGTATAAACTGTTAATTATAGCAAAGAAAGTGGATGAAAGTGTGCTCAAAACAATAAGTCAGGGAGATAGAGAGGGAAAAAGAGTTAATGCAATTCTTCAACTTTTCTTTTCGCGCCTTTTTTCTTTGTTCGTAACTTTGATTTAATTCCTTGTCTAATTATCAAGGATCGCGATCGAAAATTTTAAACGACTCTCCACCCACCTTATGCAAGGCAAGGAAGAGGGATGAGAGATTCTATTTAAGTTGAGAAGTTCAGGAAAGAGGGGAAAAAAGAGTTTCATATTCAGCAATCAGTAATTGCTTGTCAACCATCTTTTTCCGACTTCTAAATAACTAATTTTTGGAAGGTTTTTGATTATTTCCATGAAAGGAAAATGGAGAGGTAAAGAAAGTTTGTTAATTTCACTTTCTCTTCGCTATTTGGCTTTCTAATATTATATCTTTTTCACTTTGTTTATAAGTTTGTTTAAGTCACTTTTGCAATGGAAGAGATTTACAAAAAGTATTATTGGAAGAGATTTCAAACAAACATTTTAAACTTACTATTGATGATACTTTCTTGTATTAAAAAAGTTATCGAGATTGAGTTTTTGTTTTGATCCCGCTTTAAACTGTAGGTCCAGTCCCGATTAGCCTTTCTGTGCATAAAGTGGACTGAGAACACCAACTAAACAACATGTGACATGCACCATGGCACGCCTCTTCAAAAATTATAAAGACTGTGTCATACTTCAGTTTTCAATGAATAGTCCTTTCTTCTTACTGTCAGTCTACGTGTGTTACGCAGCGTTTAGCACGGAATCTTCCTTAAAGAAATCTGGCGTAGGGATTAGAACGGCGCGTTACGATGCCAGGATTCCCGGATTTGAATCCCGGTCCTGGCATGGTGGTTCTTTGTGTGTGTCCATTTATCAATTTCATCGTCATTCTCATTTTTGCAGTTAGCCAAAAGTGGCAGGAAAGCGAAGTAGAATCAATCAATCAATTAGCTTAAGATATCTAAAAGTTTGCTTTGACAAACACACAAGGTATAGTCACGATGGACAGTCCTGGATTGTAATTATCATATTGAGAGTATAGATGGAGCTGTTACAATATAGTAGTTTCTTTGACTGTACATGCATAAATAAAAACATTCAGTATTAAACATAGTTGAAGTTCACGGGACATATAAAACATACTATTAATTCTATCATACATTTAACCAGAAATCAAAAGCAATCATGCATGAAATGCATGTAAACATTATACATACGTATATATATGAACTAACATAACAACGCATTTTCATTATGAAACTAGTCAATGCTCCTCAGTCTATATCTAAATTAATTTAAACTGGAATCAATATCTAATTCCATCACCTAACTATAGAGCTAATCTGCCTAATTGATACTAATTAATTCATTTAATTTAGAGTAGGTCAACGAGAAATCACTACCAAATTGACATGCTGGCCTTCAATGTAATTGTAATATTATATGCATATTTATTTTCTGGTGGAAATTAATAGCCATATCTGAAATGAAACGCAACCGCAACTGCCACAATGCAATTTGGCAATTGCGTGTTTGGTGCTCGCGGCGTATTGGCTCTTCCTGGTGTGATTTAATAACGAGGTTCCAGGTTCGATTCGCGGTGGACACAACGAAGTGGTTAGGATCACGCGTAAACTGTAGGTTCAGTCCTGGCTAACTTGTTTGAGAATAAAGTGGACTTCAGACAAAATATATTACGTGTAAGTTCCCACATCAAGTTTATTGATTTTGTACGGTACCTTGTTTTCCTACCGCTTTTGACTAATCGCGAAGATGAGGGAGAGGTATGATATGATGAAATTAATGAAGGCACACTGACACCCACTAATTTTCTTCTGCACGCCCTTCAGCAGCCCCTATTCAAAATCTATGTTCAAAACATTAATTCTTGCATTGTCATATGTCGTTGTTACATTGAGTTCCCGAAAGTATTGTAGCGAGGCCACAGTCATGTATTGAAAGACAAGCCGCATATATTTTCCTGTACTGTCAGCAATCTGCAAAGATCAGAGGCCGTTGTCCTTTCTTTCGTCAGTATTGTTGTTAAGAATTGTTTCTTCTTTTGTTTTAAGCGGCCTGTTTGTGTTTTTCGATATATTGCCTACAGCTCAGTGAGTTCTTTTTTGGCATTGTTGTCAAACGGTTTTATTGTCCGCCTATTTGGGGTTTCTCTTTTCTCCAAGTCGCACTGGGGCCTCCCCGATGGCGCAATGGTAGCCTCGTTGCCTCTTAATCAAGGGATCCCGGGTTCGATACCCGGTGGAGGCACATAGTGGTTCGGATCCTACTTTAAATTGTAGGCCCAGTCCAGATTAGCCTTACTGTGCATAAAGTGGACTTAAAACACCAAATCGATCCAAATCCAAGTCGCACTGGAACAAAAATTTCCGATGCTTTCAAGATATCAACATTCATCCGGTCGTGCTCGGGAAACTATTTAATGCGAGTTGTGACGGGTAGTTTAAATGTTAGTACGTTCTATATGTCCCACGTAACATGTTTAGTAAAGTACCATTTCAGACACACAGAGAGGCAATTCACATCCTCAGTATCAAACTTTATGCAAATAAGAATACATTTAGTAATTATTTTTTTTCGTAATTTCGTAAAAGTTCAGAGCCGTTGCTAGGGACGGCGAACAATCTAAATTAAAGTGTTATAAAAGAGAGAATCGCCTATTATATTGATATTGTTTTCAGTTTGCAATAATATGGATCAAAAAATATTCTTGCTGTTGCGGCTAAGCAGTTTCGTCTTAAAGCCATGAACAATTGTTTGGATGAAAAGAAGCGCGCACATTTTATCATTTTTGCTATTAATTTGTTTCGAGGCGGATAAATTGATTATGTAATGAATTTAAATAATATGTTATATATGTGTATTAAAGAAACTTTCAATATTTACACAATTTAGTGTTAACATGTTGCATATGCATGTTGTTATTTTTTACGTTGCTCCATGTTGCATAAGCCTATGTGTAAAACATATGTTGTACATGAAAATTATACATGTCATATGTACAAAAAGAATTATATTCGTTATTCAAAAATACAGTTTGTGTGCTTGTTTTCAATTATTAGCTAATGTGAAATTGAACGTGTGAAGAAATATTTCAAATCGTTTGTCCAACACAAATGCTTTAGCACCTACTTCTCCCCCTTTTTGAGTGATTTACGAGGATAATAACGTCTTTGATACTACAACTACTGTTGCTTATAATAATAATAATACCATTATTATTATTATTGGCAGGTTTATCTTGGTATTTACCCCCCCCCCCGGACAAAAAATCGTGGTTGCGCCTCTGCTTAAACATGCATGCATATTTTATGCTTTCTTTATTTTCAACATCGCACCCCCTAAATTTTATTTCGACACCCCCTCAGCACCCCAGATCCTGGCGCCGCCACTGAATAGAATGAACGTCGCTTGTACGTATTTCGCAGCGTCACTTCGTTGACCGATTACGCTTTCAAAATTCAAATCGTAGTGTAGCCATTAGCATGGGGTCACTTTCGCTCGCTCGAATTATTTCCAGATTCCCACACTCGAGCGTTTATAAATAAATATCATTTTATTTTCGTTTGATTCACTTCTATTGGTGTCCTGATGGCCGAAATATTGCAATTTCAAGTTAACAAAATGTTTTAAAAAAATGGTCAGTAGTACAGTTTAGAGAGTTCTGCAACATCAAGTGAGGAGCTGAAGTGAGGAGCAGTGTTGCCAACTCCTCACTCGAAAAAATCACCAAGGTTTTTGTTTTTGGGTATAACCTAACCTAAAGCAAGGAGCTGGCAACCTTGCTTGAGGTATTTTCTCGCAGTGTTGCCAACTCCTCACTCGAAAAAATCACCAAGGTTTTTTTTTCTTGGTCTAACCTAACCTAAAGCAAGGAGCTGGCAACCTTGCTTGAGGCTTGCCTTACAGTGCATAAAGCAAGGTTGCCAACCCACTGGTATTTTTGCCATAGCCTTTTACAAGAAAAAAAAGAGAGAGGGAAGAGTTAAACAACCGACAGCTTACCCACAGCTTTTTTTGCTCTAACCTAACCTAAAGCAAGGAGCTGGCAACTTTGCTTGTGCAATCAACCCGGTTGACCGCCCTCAAGTGGAGATCAGCGTTGCCAACTCCTCACTCGAAAAAAAATCACCAAGGTTTTTTTTTGGTCTAACCTAACCTAAAGCAAGGAGCTGGCAACTTTGCTTGTGCAATCAACCCGGTTGACCGCCCTCAAGTGGAGATCAGCGTTGCCAACTCCTCACTCAAAAAAAAAATCACCAAGGTTTTTTTTTGGTCTAACCTAGCCTAAAGCAAGGAGCTGGCAACTTTGCTTGAGGCTTGCCTTACAGCGCATAAAGCAATTTTTGCCAACCTACATATACTAAACAAGGAGAGCCGGCACTGCTGTAAAAGAGAGAGAGATGGGTGGATGGCAACGCAGTATGTGTGTGCGTGTGTGTGTATAATATGTAGCATTATTAACTAGAGTGTGTTGGCAATTTACTTACAACTAAAAAAAAAAATAGAAATGCCAACGTTGGTGTAAGATGAAGAGAGAGAGAGAAAAACTTATAGCTGGGAACAGTAATGAGCGAATGCGCCATATCGTAATTTTCCAACTCCCGGGGGCCAATGTTTGTATATCGCGACCTTTGTAAACCTCTCTCTCTCGGGGGAACAATATGCCGCGCACGCACACGCGCGCGCGCTTATGTATTGTAACGCAAACAAACAAACAAAATAATAATTGTTGTTTTTAGGATACCTGGCCCCAACCCAAAAAGGTTCTAACGGCTGCGGTTATAGATTACCGCACCTCTATAGAGTTTCACGTGTTATTGATTTTCTCGGCTCCTAATTGAGCTAGGATGATGATTTTAGGTTTGTTGGATAGGATTCGACGAGAACTATTCGACTAGCAAATAAAATCGATTCTACCCCCTCAAGTTTCGGAAATACAGACAATTTTTTATTTTTTTTGAGAAACTTGATTTGCAGGCTTAGTTTTTGCCCTAATTCGAAAATTTTAATAGCAGTCGATACAAAATTAGAAGTACTCTACAACTTATTGGAGGGGTGATGACTACTGCCTGCTGTTTTCGAGTTATTTTGGATTAAAATTTCAAGATGTAATTTCTAAGATGTTTTGTAATTCATCAACTATGGGTTGTAGGAAAACGATTCTTGCTCTATCTGCTATCGCTCGACGAATACTATAAACATAAATAATGCTTATGGTTTGATTTTTAAAATGGCGAGCGGAAAATAACCATGTTTTCTGAAATTATGATTTATACTTCATATGCCGAGAGGGCTGATGGTTAGAAAAAAAAGATTGTTTGGTAGAATTATGCACACATAATATTTTTGTGTTTTCTATACACAAGCTTAATTATTTTTTTTCAATTATTTACAGGATTTATTAAGAAGCAAGAAGTAGCATAAATAACACACTCCCATCAAACCCAACACTATTGTGAATTATTGCACAGTATTTATTTTGTGGCACTCCACTATATATATATAATAACATACCCACAAATATTTTCAACAAGATGCAATCTGAGAAAAGTTGCCCTGTGTGTAAGATAACCATATCAAGCCAAAATTTTGCAAGACATTGTCGTACCTGCACACCTGATAAGCGTGTAACCGCTAAAAAATCATGTCCCAGGTGCGGTATACCTATTACCATTAATAATTTGAAGAGGCATATAACATCATGCAAAGTTGTCGTTGAAGCACCTGTTCCCCAACCGTCGACCAGCTTGACCAAGAGGAAAGCGGAAGCCGACTCGCCACCACCCGCCAAACGCGTCAAGCCTGTGACAAAAACAAACCAGACTGCTTTCGAGCGGTTGTTAGAAGATTTTGTCATCACTTCGGAGGGCTCATGCGACGTACGTAGCTTTTTGGAGGAGAAGCGAGCAGAGATTATTTCCATCCTCGGTGATACGCTTGCAACGCACTCCACTAAATTCTACGCATCGCTACGTTGCCAGTACAAGAAGCCGTCCGACGAAATTTACAGCTTCTGCCACAACACCAAGGCGAAGACGCTGCATCTGGCGGATGTCGACAACCTCGAGGTCATCTACAACCAGTTTACCAATGAGCTGGTGGCAAAACAGGAGGAACATCAAGCTAAAGGCTCGGGGGGTTCGCTGTGTGGCGAGCCTCACGAACTGTGCGTCAAACTTTGTAAGTTCGTGCCTCTCTCCGCCTCCAGCTACGCCGCCTTACCACCTACCATTGCGGCAAAGAAGGCCGTCCTGAACATCCAAAATAAAGATAACAAGTGCTTTCTCTGGTCGGTGCTTGCAGCGTTGCACCCTGTCGACAGGAAAAACCAACCACACCGAGTTAACCACTACCTACCCTATGAGGCAGAGCTGGAAGTTGCCATGGCTGGGATCGACTACCCGGTAGAGGTCCCGGACATTCGAAAGTTCGAGGCTCGTACGCGGTTGGCCATCAACGTTTACGGTCTCACTGACGAAAATGCGGTGTACCCCATCCGGGTGAGCGACGTAGAGGACGATGGTGCGCAGGAAATTCACCTTCTGCTCATCAAGGACGAGACCAATCACCACTACACCCTTATCCGTTCCCTCTCCCGGTTGGTGTCGAGCCAAAAAAGCAAGCATCATGGTGGCATAGAAGTTTGTCGAAGGTGCTTGTCAACTTTTGACAATCAAGAACAGCAGGACTACCAGCGCATCAGAGGTCCCAACATCGCTGCAGAGAAGCTCGCCAGCCACAAGATCTACTGCAATGCCAACGAGCCTGGTGTGGCAGTCTTGCCCAAACCTGGCACCGTGGAGCGTTTCCACATGCACGGTGCCATGGTAGAGCATCCCGCTATCATCATCGCGGATTTCGAGGCCTTCCTCAAACCCCTGTCCACTTGCGATCCCGACCCTGAAGTTTCTTCCACCACCCCTTACCAACTCCACGAGGCTTCGAGTTATGCATACGTTGTGGTGCGACGTGACCAGCATATCGCCCCCGAGCCCTACGTGTACCGTGGTCCCGACGCCGCCAAACACTTCCTCGAGAGGATGGTTGTCGAGGCCAACGAGATAGGGAAGGTACTGTTGGCCCCCATGTCTATGCTCCCACTGTCTCCCGACGATCAGCGTAGACACGACGAGGCCATTGCTTGCCCTGTCTGCGTCAAGGAGTACACCGCCAACAACCGTAAAGTCCAACACCACGATCACTTTAACGGTAGGTATGTTGGACCTTGGTGCAACGGATGCAACATCATGGCCCGGGACCCGCGATTTATCCCTGTGTTTTTTCATAATGGCTCGGGATACGACTTCCACCACCTCGTCAAGCATCTTGGGTACGACGACATGCGAATCAACGTCCTGGCGCAGAACGAGGAGCGTTACATTAGTGTGAGCAAACGAGTGTCGATCTCAGGAACACACTCTACCGTCGAGCTTCGCTTCCTCGACTCTCTGAGGTTCCTCCCGGCCAGCCTCGATGCTCTCGCAGGGAAGCTTAGCGACGAGCAAATGCTCATTACCTCCGCGAACTTTCCGCACTTGGACGCCGGTCTCTTCAGGCGTAAGGGTGTCTACCCCTACGAATACATCACAGACCCTTCCAAGTTCGCAGAGATGTTGCTACCTCCCCAGGCGAAGTTCTACAGTCAGCTGCGAGGCTCGAACATCACCGACGAAGAATATCACCATGCCCAGTCCATGTGGCGCGAGCTGAGCTGTCGAACTCTCGGGGACTACCACGACGCCTACCTCAGACTTGATGTGACGCTCCTCGCCGACGTGTTCCAGACGTTCCGTGCGACCGCCATGAAGATCTACCAGCTGGACCCTGCCTACTTCTACAGTCTCCCCGGACTGGCGTGGTCAGCCATGTTTCTGGTGACGAAGATCGAGCTGGAGCTTCTTTCGGACGTGGACATGATGCTGTTTGTGGAACGTGCCGTGCGGGGTGGAATGGTCCAGGTGTCGCAACGACACTCGCGCGCCAACAATCACCACATGGCCACCGGTTACGACCACTCACAACCGTCCAGCTATATTATGTACACGGACGTCAATAACCTCTACGGGCACTCCATGATGCAGTCACTCCCCTTTAGAGGCTTCGAGTGGGCTGACCCTTCCAACTTCGACGTCGAAAGCTTCGACGATTCGGAACATGGGTTCTTCGCCGAGGTGGATCTTGAGTTCTCCGAGAAGCTGCAGGATTTGTTCAGCGATCTCCCCCCTGCACCCGAGTTCAAGTGTCCATCCGATTCCAACCAGAAGAAGCTCGTCATGGATTTCGAGCCCAAGAAGAATTACGTCCTACACTACCAGAATCTCCGGTGGTTGATGCAGCGAGGGGTCGCGGTCCACGCAGTTCACCGCATCCTCAAGTTCGAGCATTCTCCGTGGTTGAAGCCATACATCGAGCTCAACACCGAACACCGCACCGCAGCCACGTCCGAGCTCGATAAGGATTTCTTCAAGCTTATGAACAATGCGGTGTTCGGGAAAACCATGGAGAATGTACGGAATCGCATGGACATAAAATTGGTAACGAGGAAAGCACAATGTCGCAGGCTCGTGGCAAACCCGTTATTCAAATCGAGGACCATTTATAATGAGCAGCTTGCTCTGGTGCATATGAGGAAGAGTGAGGTGAGGCTCGACAAGCCAATTTATGTTGGTGCCTCAGTATTAGACCTGAGCAAGCTGCACATGTTCGAGACGTACTACGACATATTACGTCCACATTATAGCCACAACATCTCGCTTCTCTACACGGACACGGACAGCTTGGTGTACCACGTCCACTCAGCCGATGCATACAGGGATATAGTCACGGTACCAGCTTTGGTTAACCTCTTCGACACCTCGGGCTATCCCCAGCCGAACCAGTACGGCATCCTGCCCCAAAACAAAAAAGTGCCTGGCAAACTCAAAGACGAGAAGGACGGTGATGTAATTCTCGAGTTTGCAGGTCTTCGCGCCAAGGCCTATGCCATCAAAGCCGAGGGCAGCGTTACCAAGAAGGCCAAGGGTGTCGGCAGACAGGTGGTTCGGGAGCATCTCGCATTCGAGGACTTTGTCGATTGCCTCAAGACCAGGTCGTCGGTTCTAAGAGAAGAACAGCGCATCCAGAGCGTCGACCATATCATCACCACAAACAAAGTTAGAAAAATTGCCCTGGATCCCAACGACGACAAGAGGTGCGTTCTCGAGTGTGGTATTCACACATTGCCGTGGGGGCACTATCGCTTAGCAAAAAGCAAAACCTGCAACATATGTCCATCTTCAACAGAAGATTCATAAAAACAAAACAAAACAAAAAAAAAACACTTTGACTGTCATTACAAGAAACTTTGACTGTATTCTTAAATAACCAGCATGCCTATGAATTTGTTCGGTTTCAAAAAACAGATCATTATGGAAACCATACCAGATCATGAAGTCTTACCTTCCGTGTTACCTAAACTCAACGGTCTGTTGATCATTCACCTCAACAGCATTTCGACGAAACTGAATGACGATGTGGGCAAGATGTTTTATGTTTTTAATAACAATTTAGATTTCTACGAAATTCCGATCGACGGGAAACTTCAAATCACCGTGAATCCGGAAAACGCAGGCGAAATCAAAATTTCTACCGGCAAGAACATTTTTCGAATCAAGCACGACAAGATGCTTTCTAACATTACGTACGATGTGTCTGCAGGAGATTATTTTTACATAGAACTCCTCGGAGATTACGACAAACTTATTCCTCTCTTCGTAGAATTACGAATCGTCTATCCTATTATAAATAACCGTTAACCAAAAATGCCTAACGACATTTTCGGCAACACCAAGCGTGTGGACCACGCAGAAGAGATTCTCATGTTGGACATTCGAGTTAAGAAGCTGAGGACCGATTTGATCGCTTTGCAGGAAACCTTAAACAAAAGTTTAGAGTCGGAAATCGCTACGCTCCAAACGCAATGTCTCGACCCCATTCTGAAAATCGATTCCGAACTGAAAACGCTCATAAAAAATTATGTCGACGTACCTTCTTACGACAGCGTTCAAAATATACAGTTGAGCGTGGATTCGCTTCAAAATGATTTGGCCAAATTACAGCAATTTCAATCGAAAAATGAAGATTTGGAAAAATTGAAACTCGAAATCGAAGAACGAACTTCCGCAATCGAAAAGAATTTCTCCGAACTTCAAACCGTCGTGAACGATATAGACGCAGAACGCTTGCATGTCGTCGTTTCCAAATTACAAGAAGAATTCACCAGCACGTTGGAAGAAATTAAATCCAAGTTGCAGACTTTGGAAGATACAATGACGAACCTCCCATCGTCGGACGAACTGCAGGTCATCGGTAAAAGCGTCGCGAACATAAAAATTCAATTGGAGGCCTACCAAGATTTCGAACACATTCAAACCACCATCGCTACGCTTCAGGCGTCCTTGGAATTGATCAACGAAGAAATTAAAAATATTCACGCCGAAGCGAGAGCGTTGACGAGCATTCAAGACACGTTGAGCACGGTTCAGCAGAAGATCGAATATTTAGAAAATTTAAACGTCGAAACGAATCTCGCTCATTTTCATCACGTACTGGACAACATACAGGGTGACTTGGAATTGTTACGGACGAGCGTGCCTTCGAGCGAAGATTTGGAAAAATTGAAAACGGCGGTGACGGCACTATCCGATTCGAACGACATCAAAAGTTCGTTGAGCGATCTCGAGAGTAAAGTGGCCAATCTCCCCACCTCCAAAGAATTGCACGCTTTGAAAAGAAACATATCTCGAATGCTGAAACGACTGGAAACGGAAACGGCGAACGTGGAACAGATTCGAGACGAAATTAGTTCGCTGGTGTCGACGCTGCCCACTTCGCAGAGCGTCGCGGATCTTCACACGCAGTTTACAGAGATGCGAAGCATCGTGAACGATCTTACCGAGAAGAGCTCGAAATTGAATCAAGTCGAGAACCTTCAGAACATCGTCGTCAACATCAGAGATCAAGTTGGAGTGCTGGAATCCACACAGGAATCGACGCTGGCCTCTTTCGGTGCCAAGTTGCAAGAACTCAACGAAAACTACAAGCAGTTGAACGTGGAAGTGAAAATCAAACCGTCGTTTTCTACCGTAACGGATACCATAGTCGAGCATTTGCTCCCCATCGAAAATAAACTCGGACAAGTTCACAGTAATCTGCTCGGCGTCGACACTAAATTCGCTAAACTGCATTCTCTGCAAGCCATCGAAATCAACAGCGTACCCAATCAACAGAGAATCTCCACGTTCGTCGAAGGCAACAAACTGTACATGTTGCATCCTTATCATCCGTACTACAAGTTTCTCCTCGATGGCACGATTCAGATAAACGAATTTTCGTACTGGTCTCACGATAGAAAAGCTAGCGTTCCCACCATGACTTTGATATCGAATCGTGGTGTCCAGAAAGCAGGAAACATTCCTCTGGCACGTTGGAACGAAACGCGCAACATATATGAAATACACGAAGACGAAGATCTCACCGTTTTCGACGTGAGTGCCGGCGATAAGCTGATCATTCAAAACACGAGCGAAGTGCCACCCTCTTTGAATCCCATCACGCTTGTGCTTCTCTTGAAACGTAATCTCTAAAAAAAAATGTCTAGGCAAGCCATCGTCGAAGAATTGCATAAACCTGCACGCCGCAACTACGAACGTTTGGCTGTGGTAACCAAGGGCATCGACGACCTCTGGCAAAGTGACCTCGTGGAGATGAGCAGCGGCAATTTGAAAAACGTGCATAAATTGAACAAGGGCAACAAGTACCTTCTCACCGTCATAGACACGTTTTCGAAATTCGCATGGGTTCTACCTTTGAAAGCCAAAACGGGAACGTGCGTCACGGAAGCATTCAAATTAATTTTTCGCGAAAGCGGCGGCAGACGACCACGGTTTCTGCAAACAGACAACGGCAAAGAATTTTACAACGCCGTATTCCAAAAATTTATTCAAAAACACAAGATTCGACATTATTCGAGCTTCAGTCACATCAAAGCCAGCATCGTGGAAAGATTCAATCGAACCTTGAAAACACACATGTGGAAACGATTCACGCTTCGGGGAAATTACAAATGGGTCGACATCCTGCCGGAACTCGTCGACACCTATAATGATACGGTACACAGAACGATAGGCATGAAGCCAGCCGACGTTACCAAGTCCGACGAGCAGCGTTTAATTTCTACAGTTTACTGTCCAAAGTACACACCCACGACAAAAAAAGCTAAATACAAAATTGGAGACCGGGTGAGGATCAGCAAATTCAAACGCACCTTCGAGAAGGGATTCACAAAAAATTGGAGCACGGAACTTTTTACCGTGGTTCGAGTTCTACCCGGAAACCGACAAACGTATATAATAAAAGATAGTAGCGGCGAGATTTTGAAAGGAAGATTTTACGAAGAGGAACTCTCTAAAACAAAACACCCCGACACGTACCTCATCGAGAAAGTATTGCGTAGGAAAGGTGACAAACTGTTTGTCAAATGGCTGGGACTTCCGGAAAAGAGTTGGATCGACGCGAACGAAGTGATCTTGTGAGTACGTGGAACGTGGTGAAGCGTCTACCGGATCCGGAAAGTCAAACGAGAAAAAAAAAGAACGGCGAGTTGCTTCCCGACAGCATCCGCTGTCTGATCGTAGGTCCTTCGGGGTGTGGGAAAACGACACTGCTCGTGGACAATTTTCTCCTCGCACCGAATTGGTTAAATTGGAAGAACAGGCACCTGTACGTGTTCTCGAAAAGTTTGGAGCAATCCAAATACCAGCAACTGATGAAACTGTACGATGGTCTTGACATTGCAACGTTCGCCTCGGAAATAAAACCACTCGACGATTGTCGTGAAAATTCAGTCGTTGTGTTCGACGACGCCATCCTGGAAAATCAAAATGAAATTCGCAACTTTTTCACGCAAGGTCGTCACAAAGGAATGGATTGCTTCTACCTAGCTCAAACGTTTTCCAAAATTCCAAAACAGTTAGTGCGCGACAACGCCAATTTCATATGTTTGTTTCGTCAAGATCACACCAACCTCAAGCACGCGTACGATGACTACGTAGGCGGAGACATGAACTACAATCAATTTTCGGAACGCTGCTGCTCTACTTGCTGGAACGGTGACGATTTCGGATTCGCGACGATCGACATGACGAGGAAACCCAACGACGGAAAATACAGAAACAAAATCAACGACTTTCTAAACGTTGCAACGTTGTGAGAAACGACGTGTATAAATAACGTCATGACGAAACGGAAAATCGAAGACGAAAATCTCAAGCTTCGCGATTACTTCGCGAAACGCTTCAAAGGTTGGAAATCCGAGAACCGCGGATTCTACGAAGAGAAGAAACGTCAGGATCAACCCGTGATCGATGCCATCAGCAGTCTAGGTAAAGAAATTAAAAGTGTCACGGAACAAAATAAAAATTTGATTAATGAACTCGTACCGCTCGCAGCTAAAAGTTACGCCGTACCCACACCCATTTCGAGCATTCCTTCGACGCCGTTCGAACTGAAGGATGCACCGGCACGACGTCGAGCCATAGGCAGCACGTCGTCGTCTTCGGATAAAATCGAGTTGGGACCTTTGGCACGAGACTACCTGAGCACGGGGAAATTCGACAAAGATGAAGTGTTCGGATTGTATCCCAGCATGGAAACCAGCGAAGGCGGCGGTGTGGTGTGGAAGATTGGGAAATCGAAGGTGACCTTCGAAGGCAACGACATTAAAGTCAATTTAGGCGACAAAGATAGTTGGACCAGGTATCCGGGTACGGTGGGACTGTGGGAACTCGTCGCCAAAAAGCAGCCGAAAGATTACACCGACGAAGATTACCAGAGTTACAAGGAAATTCTGATCATGACGGATGCCTTGTACCAGAACAACGACGCCTCGCAGAATAGGGTGAAATCGAGCAGCGGCGAGAAGTACAGGAATCTCATCAAACCGATTTGGAACCAGGTCAAAACGGGCAGCGGCGTCAAACGCTACAACACGTTACCCAAAGAATTCGTTTGGGTGGACGACGTTAGGAAACTCGTGGACCGATTGTTGGTGATAGCCGGCGAAGAGAATGCAGGCAATCGTAATTTCTACAACGAGAAGGTTGGCATCGTGGACATGATCAGCACGAAACTTTCCAACTTCATCGTGAACGACGACAAGGGCATAGGTTACCTGATCAAAATCATCAACACGCTGCCTCCGAAATTTTGGAACGTGGCCGAAGGAAAGGGACTCGTGAACGACATCATCAACAAGTTACCTTTCGAGATGCATCTACCGGGCTACCAGTACTGCGGACCGGGTACCAAACTCGAGAAAAGATTGGAGAGAGGAGACAAGGGTGTGAATCCGTTGGACGCGGCATGCAAAGATCACGACATCGCCTACAACACCACGCAGACGGATCTGGACGCACGTCACGAAGCAGACAGAAAGTTAGAGCACGCAGCTTTCGAAAGGTTCGTGAGCAGAGACGCATCGTTGGGTGAACGGGTCGCCGCACTAGGCACCACCATCACCATGAACACGAAACAAAAATTGGGGTGGGGTATATAAATAACATACAGTAAAAAAAACAACATGGCTTGCATAACTGATTTGCCACCCGAGCTACTATCTAAAATATTCAAAAAGGTAGTTAACGGAGATGTTAATAAACTTGTAATCATAGCAAGAACAACGCCGGAATTTCGCATCCCTTGTGAAATGGTTCTCAAGGACCATCTTCGGGGGATCAGCGGCCTGAGGTGCAGTGATCTCAACATTCTGCTTTCGGCTGCAGGGGAAAAATTGAACGAGAGGTCGGAGGAACTGCACGAGGCGATGCAGGGAAGAAGACGGTATACTGATGATTGGTACAAGTCTATGCAGGAGAAGGAAGATATCATTACGCACATCATCGCGTTTTCCGAAGCACGGACTTTCTTCCTCTGTTAAAAAAATAATAATATATATACGTGCCAAAAAAAACTTGATATATAAATAACACACATCGTGAAAAAAAAATAATCTTCGGTATATATAAATAACACACATCGTGAAAAACAATTAAATTTCTCTCTAACACTCTGAAATTTTTTTTGATATGACGACCGAAAAAATAAGTGATCTCCAAGCATTAAAACAAATGCTAAATTTGTCAGTTGAGTATGTAAAAATTCAGGAATTGGAAGTCGACAAACCTTACACGATAACTTCCGGTTCAATCGTTTCTACCCAGTATGGTCCCAAGGTACGCCTGTTGCTCAACGCACAATACAGTCTATTTTTACCAGATCGATACGCTAACATGTTATCCGACGAGAAGCTATCTATTTTAATCGGGAACAAAACTCGAATCGTGTACAAGGGGACAAAGGAACTTCTTGGCAAGAAAACGAAGCACGTAATAGAATTTGTGTAACGACTGCGAGGCCTTGAAAATATATAAATAACATACCGTAAAAAAACTACACAAGAAAAAATCTCAGAATATATATATAAATAACATACCGTGAAAATAACACATAGAGCATCAACATGAAGCCCAAGGGTGTCGTGTACCAGATACCATACTCCAATCTTAAAAATCTAGGTGCTCTCGATGGGTTACTCACCAAGAAACAACGCGAGAAGAAACGTTCTTGCTTGTCGAAAGGACACGGAATGAAATTGCTGCTCAGCACACCTCAATTGAAAAGATTGCAGCGTTCGCGGAAACAGCAAAAGATCGGAGGTTTCATATTCAGCATCCCGGCCATCCTGGCAGCATTGGGGGCCGTTGGAAGTTTGGCCGGCGGAAGTGCCGCCATCGCGAAAACCGTCATCGACTCGAAGAAGAACAAAGCGGAATTGGAAGAACAGAAACGTCACAACCTGGCCATGGAGAAGAAGGGAGGAAAGGGCGTGATGAAGAAGTTTAAAAAAAAGAAACAGAAGCACTCACCAACCGAGACATTGAATCTCTGATCGGACCGTTACGAATCAAACACTTCAGAGGAGTTTTCATGTCCGACTCGTTACCTTCAAGCGTTAAAAGAAGAGAATGCGGAGTAGTCAACTTGGACGGTCAAGAAAATCCAGGCACGCATTGGATATGTTACCACAAAAACGACAATGATAAAGCATTCGTTTTCGATTCTTTCGGAGGTGTTCCACCTACAAATTTAGTCTATTATCTGAAAACGAACAAAACCTCTATATACTACAACGACGAACGCATTCAAAATTTCGGAGACGTGAACTGCGGTCATCTCTGCCTCTCCGTGCTCGCGTTTCTCTCTAAAATAAATAACCCTACGATCGAGGATTTCCAGAAAGCATTGTGGAACCTCAAACAGCATCACTAGGATGGGCGTGTTCCATCTCACGAGCGAATCTTCAATCTTGAAACTCACGCTGCACGACGACATCGTCTATCCTAAATCCGTGGCTCTGCGTGCATTCTACAGCATGTACCTCATACCTAATGTTACGCAGCACAACAACAAAATTAGCGTCGGAAGCGAACACATCGTCGTCACGCCAGGACAATACAATCTTTCCACTTTGCAAGCTCAATTACCCAAAGGCACATACCTTTCTCAAAATTCGGTCACGCACAGAGTGGAAATCCTATCCGCGACGGAGACCGTGGACCTGGGCACCATGGGAGAACTTTTAGGTTTCGAGAACGACACCAAACTCGAAGCTGGCATCAAGCACGTGGCAACCAACATTCCTAAATTCTTGGCCATAGAGACTCTGAACGTACACTGTAACGTGGCCGAAGGCATGATCACGAAATCTTCGGACGGATTGTTAGGAAGTCACAAGCAGACGGGAATCATAGCCACTTTCAAACCAAGTTCCGAGTTCATGGAACCGATCATCTACACGCCCTCTTCGCCGATCTATTTTCCAGTATGTCGCAACCGCATAGACGACATAGAGTTGGTGGTGACGAACGAGAAAGGAGACGTGGTGGATTTCGCAGGTGCCACTACGACGGCCATCGTAGAGATCAACGTATAATAAATAACCATACATGTAAAATGGAGCAAATCGAAAGTTACGAATTGCAATCTTTCCCTCCCAACCGTCGCACGTTCGCCAATCTGAACGAGGCGAACAGGGAGATCGAATACGACGTGGACGTAGGCGACGGGTTTGTTCATTCTCACAGAACGGACCTCTACCTTCAATTCGACGTGGTGAAGAAGGAAAGCGGAGACGCGTTTCCCGCAGCAGCAAACTTGATACTCGTGGACAACTTCGTGCCTCACCTGTTCTCGCAGGTGGAGGTGAGGAAACACAACACCGTCATCGACAGAATAGATTATCCAGGCATCACGTCGACGGCAGTGGGAACGTTGAAATTATCCAAAACGGACGCAGCGTACTACCAGGCCGGGGGATTCGAAGCCGGGACCAAAATATCGACGAGAAGTCACACGGTGCTCTTTCCCATGCGTCTGCTGCCTGGTTTCTTCTCGGACTACAAGGAGATCATGTGGAAGGGAGGACTGAGGATCACGTTTCGAAGAGCGGCCAACGACAACGACGCACTGATGCGATACGCTACTTTGGGTCCGGACGGCACCACGCCGATAGCCAACACTTTACCCGAAGCAGCGAAATGCGTCATCCGAAGCATGGAATTGAGAATGCCGGTGGTGGAATACGAAACAAACTACGCCCTCAAGTACAAAGCGGAGATCTTGAAAAGTCCGCAGGTGCCGATTCACTTTCACGGTTACCAGTGCGTGCAGAAGATGGCGTCGGGAAGTCACATGGAATTCGACGTGACGACGCAGTTCAACAACATACAGTTCGACATGCCAGATTTCGTCGTAGTGCTCTTTCAGACCGGGAGGGACAAGAATCAGGAAAAAGATTCCAGCAAGTTCGACGACTGCAAGATCAAGAACGTTTATCTGAAGAACGGACGCAACGAAGTGTTCCCGCGCGAGAATTACAACCTCGACGTGACCAAAAACGATTACCTCAAACTTTACGAAGCGTTCTCGGCTTACAAACGCGTGACCGAAGGAAGCGTGGACATGTACTACACGCCCAGCGAGTTCAAAGCACGGAGACCCATGACCGTCATCAACACCACGAAAAGAAAGCAAGTGGTGGTCAACGATCGTACCAACATCAAGGTCGTCTGCGAGTTCCACGATGCCTTGCCCGAGGATACCCTATGCAGTGTCATCCTGATTGCAGAGAAGTCCTTCGCCTACGACGTGAAGAACGAGAGGGTCACAGAGCAGTTTTAACAAGTTTTTTAACATCTTTTCTCGCACAATAAGAAATTTTTTGTACTAGCACAATCAGTTACAATGGCACAATACGAATTTCACTAGTTCAGATCAGTTACAAATGTCAATTTCATTAGTTATCAGTTACAATATTTTTTTTGCACTATAGCACGAGACAATCAGAAAATTTGCACAAAAAAAATTTGTTGTTGTTTTTTTACACGTGAAAATTAACAATAAAATTTTTTTTTATCGTTTCAGATGCTGTCGAAACATCAAAAACACATACACACACACTAGAAAAAAAAGCATGCAACTTTAATTGTAACACGCACATACATTCTCCATCTTCATCAAGAAAATATTATAATAAACATAATTATTTTTATTTATATCTCACAATAAAACTCTATATCCAAAAATATCACAACATCAAATAACACTAGAGTTGTTAGAACATGTTGCATGCATTACGGAGGTCCTCTGTAGGGTTTCATGGAAGTTTGGGGGAAAAAAAAACACGTGAAACTCTACAGAGGTGCGGTAATCTATAACCGCAGCCGTTAGAAAACTTTTACATTTTTGGTTGGGCACCACGCACCCTGGCGAGGTTATAGGGGCCAGGTATCCTAAAAACAACAATTATTATTTTGTTTGTTTGTTTGCGTTACAATACATAAGCGCGCGCGCGTGTGCGTGCGTGTGTGTGTGTGCGTGTGTGTGTGTGTGGCACGTCGTTCCCCCCCGAGAGAGAGAGGTTTACAAAGATCGCGATATACGGAGTTGGAAAATTACGATATGGCGCATTCGCTCATTACTGTTCCCAGCTATAAGTTTTTCTCTCTCTCTCTTCATCTTACACCAACGTTGGCATTTCTATTTTTTTTTTAGTTGTAAGTAAATTGCCAACACACTCTAGTTAATAATGCTACATATTATACACACACACGCACACACATACTGCGTTGCCATCCACCCATCTCTCTCTCTTTTACAGCAGTGCCGGCTCTCCTTGTTTAGTATATGTAGGTTGGCAAAAATTGCTTTATGCGCTGTAAGGCAAGCCTCAAGCAAAGTTGCCAGCTCCTTGCTTTAGGCTAGGTTAGACCAAAAAAAAACCTTGGTGATTTTTTTTTTGAGTGAGGAGTTGGCAACGCTGATCTCCACTTGAGGGCGGTCAACCGGGTTGATTGCACAAGCAAAGTTGCCAGCTCCTTGCTTTAGGCTAGGTTAGACCAAAAAAAACCTTGGTGATTTTTTTTTGAGTGAGGAGTTGGCAACGCTGATCTCCACTTGAGGGCGGTCAACCGGGTTGATTGCACAAGCAAAGTTGCCAGCTCCTTGCTTTAGGTTAGGTTAGACCAAAAAAAAACCTTGGTGATTTTTTTTCGAGTGAGGAGTTGGCAACGCTGATCTCCACTTGAGGGCGGTCAACCGGGTTGATTGCACAAGCAAAGTTGCCAGCTCCTTGCTTTAGGTTAGGTTAGAGCAAAAAAAGCTGTGGGTAAGCTGTCGGTTGTTTAACTCTTCCCTCTCTCTTTTTTTTCTTGTAAAAGGCTATGGCAAAAATACCAGTGGGTTGGCAACCTTGCTTTATGCACTGTAAGGCAAGCCTCAAGCAAGGTTGCCAGCTCCTTGCTTTAGGTTAGGTTAGACCAAGAAAAAAAAACCTTGGTGATTTTTTCGAGTGAGGAGTTGGCAACACTGCGAGAAAATACCTCAAGCAAGGTTGCCAGCTCCTTGCTTTAGGTTAGGTTATACCCAAAAACAAAAACCTTGGTGATTTTTTCGAGTGAGGAGTTGGCAACACTGCTCCTCACTTCAGCTCCTCACTTGATGTTGCAGAACTCTCTAAACTGTACTACTATGGTCAAAATCGCCCAGTTTGCACCACTGTAATTTCGGAAATACAAAAGATATGGATCTACAACTTTGGATATTTACCAACCTCAGATGGGCCTTCCAGTATACCAAATTTCAAATGAATTTGAAAAATGTAAGGTTGAGGACCTTGTTGAAATGAGCCTTCTCTAAAATATATTGATGGTTCACAATACAGTAAAACCTCGTTAATCCGGACTAATGGGGGGATAAGTTGACCGGTTTAACGAAAGTCCGGATTATCTAAAATAACCTAAAAGAACAGTAGAAAGTGTATTAAAACTCAGTTTATAGCAAAAAAACACATTTATTACGGTGTATTTAAAGTTCATAGGCCTAAATACACTATAGCGCAGTACAGTAAAAGGTAATGCAATAACGACAATGCAGTACATACATACGTTCTCCCATAGACGTTGGATGTACGTATTCTTAGCCATTACGGAGCAATATGACGAATGCGATTGTTGACTTCTGGCCACATTTAAAACCTTGCGTTCTGATTTTTTTCTTTTTTGTCTTTTGCCTGTCCGGATTAACAAGGTTTTACTGTACAGTATTTTTTACCGTAAATAAGAGAAACGTAAAAACACTGAATCCAACTTCTAAATTGCAAAAATCATACATGACGATAAATAATTTGAAATATATTTTAAAACAGCTGAGAAACGTTTACTGTTATTACAAGGGGTTAAAAGTGCTTACAAAACTACTGCCACTGGAGGGCAGCACATGCAAAGGAATGGAATAGAAAGAATGCTGAGTTATTGCTTCCCCTTTGTTTATGGTGTCATTTGCAGTGGCGTAGCGTTATAGTACGTCCGTACGCCCGGCGTTCCCAGATTTAAAATTTCAAAAATGCTTAAATGCTGTGATTATAAAGTAAAACGTGACTAATTTCATATATGTTTGACCTTCATGGCATTATAATGGCTATTTTTCGCGATCCGCTTGCAACGCTCCACTCTCAACACTCGTTCTAGCATCTCTTTTCAATGCCTTTCCCGGCCGGACGCCGAGCAGGTTCGGCGTACAGGACTCCTATATTCCTTGCTGCCTTTATGGAGGGAAAGCTTCCATTTCTACAGCACGCGCGTAAATAGGCTCTCTTACGCCAGCGTACGAGAGGTCTACCGTGATTTGTTCATGTGACCCTTCCTGCCTTCTGAAGCAGACCACAGCGGCAGAATTCCTACCCGGTTCTTCGCTCTTCGCGCTCATGCAACTCGTGCTGTGTGATGCTACAATACGCAATATTGACTGACGTAACTTTACCAATCTCAAATATACTGCTTCTTCATGGCCACTGAATTGTATAATTTATCGCACGAACAGCGATGTGTATTAGAAACTAAAAGATCAACACAGTTTTTGTCAGATAAGTTGGTGAAGTCCTCGTGGTAGAAGTTCAGCCTGTGGCTGCTCTACCACTTAACCCGCAAAACTATTATTTTTTTATTGTATTTTTTCGTTATTATCTAACTACTTAATATTGTGTGAATGGAAAACTGAAATGGAAATTTGAAAACTCTTAACATCGAATGGTCTCTGGAGAAAATTATTTTAAAATGTTTATCAGCATTCTCAACATTTTGCAATCAACAGCATTGTCCTATTGCATGTAGTTTCAGAGCTATGTTTTTGTGATTGTACCGGGACTTTTTGAACACCCTGTATTACCTACCTTCTGTAGCAAGACGAATAAATTATACCACCTATGCTGGGAATACATTGAAGCTTGTATCGAAGCAGTACGAGCGAAACCGTTAACAAGAGAAGCCCGACGTTTAGGAATTCAGATCTTGTACCCCTTTCTTTGCGCTGTCCAGTTACAAAACAAACAATTTCAACAAGCGGGGCGCGGGGAAGACTGACATACTACGTGAGTGGAATCGCAGCTTAAGTGTGTATGTCTTTAAGAATAAGACCACGAAGTGGTAGTCCAATTACTAAGCGAACTAAGGAATAGCGTTAACAATAGACTGACGACATGGTTTCCTTTCATCTAGGAAGACACTTTCTGTCGAAGAATCTGCTGTAGCGAGAAATAGGTGAAATGTTTTCTTGTGCAATAGGTGTCGCCACATAAAGATTGGAAATAAAACAATTATTATTTAATATAGCAATCCATAAAATTTTATTCAATTCAAAGGAAACTAACAATAAATTGGTACGCTAAACTGAATGATAATTTTCTGAATATAGGAATATATTCGAATTAATATCATTCAAGCATAACTGACGTCGTGCTCTATTATATTTCATTTGCTATAATAAAAATACAAATATGGTAAAAAGAGCAGAAATATAAATCCTAATTAGGGCCTGATCATGTCTGCAAAAACAGTTCCTATAGAAGAAACTTAAACTTACTTTTCAACTGTCAGTAACTGTACGCAGAGACGGATGAAGGTGGGTGCTGTTGATGCTGCAGCATTAGGCCCATTCCTGAAATAGGCCCAGGTGAAAAAGAGACATATTATTATCATAATCACAAAAATAATAATAATAAAAAACAAGAAACAAGAAAATCATTAAAATAGAAAAACAAAGAAAATATATATATTAATCATAGTATGTAAGTGCATCAGGCCCAATTTCGTCTTAATCCGGCCCTGACTGTAAGGAGTTACTTTCTTTAATGATGAACTGTAATTCACTTGCTTTTGAATCAAGTAACTGTAAGTGTAACACACTTACTTTGCAAGGGTTACTAATCATAATGGTTTCGCTGCATCTGTACGACAACCAATAACCTTAAGCCGATCTCCGTGGCGTAGTGGTTATCACGCCAGGGGACCCGGGTTTGAATCCCATTCTGGGCATGGATGTTTGTGAGTGTCCATTCATCAATTTTATCATAACCAAAAGTTGGACAAAAGGGAAGTAAAATAAACCAAATCAAAAACCGACAATCTTAGGAGCCAACAGTTTCACTCGATATTTTCACCAGCTGGTTAACTACGCCAAACATAACAGTATAGATAAAATTAGAACGGAACGCAGCAGCATATTATATCTTCACATATTGAATGTTTTGTGAAATGTCATTGGAAGCACGAAATGATGAACAAGAAGGAGGGCATCAAAACCAGACTCTTGCCACGCCACGTGCCCTCTTATTTAAACATTGATTACTAAATATCAAAAAAAGCTATTCGAAGATATACTACTTCGATAATGCTAGTGGTAAATTGCTGAAACAAGTAGGAGTTATTTGGAATTAAACTTACCCTGTACTATTCTCAAATAAGATTCATCATTTTTTAACAGTATTTCTAGTTATGTTTAATTTACATTCAACTTACTAGATAACTCTTTAGCAACGAAAGAAGGTTACTTTCGAAAATATTCAAATACCTTTACTAAAACCTGAAATAAGGTTTTGCCTATTTCCTTTAAATTCCAGTTTAAAATTATTCTATCTATGAGTGCCATCTATTAGTATGGTATTAACTATCGGGACAACAGATGCTGAAATAGAAATATACGACACATTAAAGGTCCACAGCCGACTAAGTGTCTGAACAAATAAAGTTATTAAATCACAACTCACCACTGAAGATTCCAGTTTCTAGTGTGTGGTCTGCTTTGGGCATTCCTTTGTGAATTTCAATTTTATATAATCCTAATACATTCACTTCATCGTCATGAGAGGAAGCTAATTTATGTTAATAAATTTGATTGTTTGATTTAGTTTATTTTACTACGCATTTCTATGCAACTTCTGCTAAATCGCGAAAATGAGGATGAGTGATGATATGATGAAGGGAGACTCACAGAGAAAACCCATGCCCAGGTCTAAATTACATATTTGATTATTGAATAGTGTCTGAAAAGTAGCGTCGGTAACAATGTCGATTGTTTGACTTTCGTAGAGAAACAATCTAGAAACTGTACGCCCAGTACATATTTTCTCTTCAGCTTGAGTGTCTCTCAGAATTAATGATAGTGATGTAATACCGATTGCTGTCTTTCATAGGCAGGCGAACTAATTAAATCAATTTTTGGGTACAAGTTACTACATACTAGATATGTCAGTCCACTACAGCTTGATCAAGGTAAGAATGTTCCTATGGCTCTGTAGTCGACAGTAAGCGAGAGGAGGGTGCCTGGGCAATGCAATCAGCTCATTGTTCCCGTGTCGAAATTGTGGAGCGCTGTCAAAAGGCACGAGCAAAGGGAAAGGGAGATGACAAAAAAAATGACTGTGCACTGTAGTTCGTGAATTTGCCGGGGGTTTCTTATCTTGATTAAGCTTCGTTTTTGTTCTTGAAACTTCGAAACACAACGGTTGGCACAGTCGAGCATACGTGACTTATGCATTAGTTTACTGTCTGGAATTACTGGTTGCAATTGTGAAAACTAAATAACAGAATACTGTTATTATATTTCACTTATGGCAAACATGGAAAACTATACCAATGTGTAAAACAAATGTAGAGCGTATTTCTTTCAATTGTCCTTAATGACACGGAAAAGTTTAATTTGGTTTCCTTCATTTCGGCAACGAGACACTTGGCGTAGTTTTCCGTCAAGACGTTTTAACATAAAACACATTTGAAAGGAACAAGCCTATTGAACATAAATTACTATTATTATTATATTTAGAATGATTAATCGAAACTTTCAATTTATACTTGTTGTTTGGAACTGTAAGTGAGCCAACCAAGGATTTTTTTCGGCGGGGCAAGTCTCTTCCTTGCCCCTTAACGTCGCCGATTATCTTGATACAAAATTAATTCTGTCATTTTTAAAATGTTGATTTGATATTCGGTGTTATTTATTTATTATTTTGTTGTTATGCTGTAACTTTTGCCTAATCACGAAGATAATGATAAGTGATGACATGATAAAATTGATGAAGGAACAGGTACAAAGATCGCTCATGGTCAAGACCCCTGGCCTCGTTGCGTGCTGTGCTAACGACTCTGCAACGGAGGTTGGTATTTCTATTATTCTTATTCGCTTGGAGACCGAAGGTACTTTCTTTGAAAACTCAAACAAGAGCATCTTATTTATTGTTTTTTTTTAATACAAATGAGGTAATAAAAGAATGTTCCAGTCAGTAAATATTTTCTTCCTATATTGTTCTCGAATTTTCGGAAATGAATTTCCTTTCCTTCATATCCCAAACCGATAATAGAATTCTAGAGATTTTTCAGCTTTCCGGTGAAGGTTATGAAAAATTATCAAAATTCATCTTGCCATTGGCAAGGGTTCAAGTCGGCGTATATCACTTCAACAGTCGGAAGTCGGCCGATATCTGGCAAAGAAAGAGATGATTCGTCTTCGTGGTATCTGCAGCACTAATCACAAAGATGAGATCATTTCTGGGTTTCTGGAGTTTATTCGAGCGCTAGATGCTTCGCTGCAAGTTCCTCGACCAGCACAATCTTTCTTTTCCTTCGAATTTCCATATTTACAGTTTGCGATATCACCGCTCCCAAAGAAAATGAGATATTCGGAATACATCTCCAATCCCATTGTGTTGCGTAAGAAATTTCACTTCATTCATGAGTGTCTGACAATACTTATTTGTCTTTTAGAATTCAAGCCATGAAAACATGCAAGAAGAAAATAACACTTCATACCTATACATGGAAGAATTCTTCGCGTAAAGATTCCGTAATTTCCTTTACGCTCACCAGGTGTCGCATTCTACAGTAATTACTTTATCACTTTCACGAATATAAAACTCATCTATTTATTGTCCAGTGTCTGCATTTTAAATCTAGGTAGCATAATATTCTTTCAAATATACATGTGTAAAAATATACGTATAGTTTATATTAATTTTCCTTTTACCATTAATGAAAAGTTCACATTCAGTTATGTCTTGTTTATTTATTAGGCTATTAGAATTGTAAATGCTACGAATATTACATTAATTATAAACGATCCCCCCCATCCGATAATTTTACCCGAGTTTAATACTGGATATTTAGTTATCCGTCATACGCATTCCTTGATCATCCTAAATGGGGAACTTTCACCCGAAAAGCGACATTTTCTCTCGTGGCATGGCAATTGAAAGGATTTTTTTTTTAAACGACTGTTGGTGGCATACTACTCCCACGTGAAAGGTTACTCATCTTGATTGGTTGAATTGGTTAATGGGTTCTCACAAAAGCGGCTATTTGCTATGTAAGGCCAAGCCTCTAAACGAAAACTATGATGTTGAACAGGCGTCTAGTAACAAAATATTTGTTAAAAAATTCATTTTTTATTCGATAATACACAGATCAACACAATGCACATCTAAGGCCTAAAGTGTCTTGCTTGTGATAAAACATGATAATATATGCGGTATGAATAACGACACGATAATAAAATTCCCTCAGAAGACTATACTTCCTGTAAAGACAGACGACATTGCCTGGCTTGCCGGTAAGAATACAATTTCGACGGTGTACTACGTGGCAGGGAGGATCACATTTGAATACCCTTTATACCCAAGTTACCCTTGTTTTTGAAAGTTCGTTACGAAGTGTCGTGTATAACATGTCATTGACGGATGGTACGGCTAGCTTTTTGAAAAGGCAATTAAATAATGGATGATGAAAGGTATTTCTTCCCTTTGGTTAATGGGTAATTTCATAAATGAATATATCCTTGTATTTCAATGTTGCCAAGTATTGGAAACTAAGGATGGCAAGATCCTGGGTCCCGGACAATAAAGCTGGTAAACAGACATTGCCAGCGAAATTAAAGTCATTTTAGGGTGTCTTTGTCATTGTGATTTCGAATATGATATCAGTTTTTCTAAATGGGCTCTAGTTTTTGAGTAATGGGTGTCCCTTAAAAACATAAAATAGCATGAAATCTCATTGTTAATCACTCGTAATGATGAGAAAAACGTTGTTTCTGAGATTGTCTTATGTGTAGGGTGTCGGAACAATCACGTTGAAGATCCCAGCAAACGTCTGCCACAGCAGCGACGATTGGGTACCAAAATAGGGAGTGGGAGGGGGCAGTTGTAAGGACAGTTTAGTCTCCCTTAGTAGATATGGCTTATCATTAAGAGACCATAGTGCGGAGGCAAAAAGTGGGTGGAAAATGTTCTCCACATCGCCACCACTGATCTGTTATCTTGTATCTGTCCCATCTGCTCGAAATATTTCCTCCATCATCTCCTTTATATCTTGGTGCAACCTCTCCCCTTGTTTTCCATTAAAATCACTAAGATTATCTGGAAAACTGTCAAAGTGGATTTGGAGAAAAATTTTCTTAATGCTCATATAAATTACAAAATAGTTGAAGTTTGTGAGCAAGTTTTGCACCAATTCTTCATAGTTTTCGTGTTTGTGTTATCCGACTCAGACAAAACTGAATCATGTAGAAGCTTCAATATCATTCTTAAAATGTGAATCATTAATGAGTTTACGAGTTTGAGGCCCATCAAAGATCCCTGTTTTTAGTTTCTCAATAGTCAGTCCCTGAAAGAATCTATGGACGTAATGAAACACTCGCCATTTTTATCCAAGACTCAACAAACTACTTCAATCTGCAAGATATGCTTCCTTTACAAAGTAAGTGATATATATACCCCCTATACGCCTTCATGGAGTGGTGCTAAGCACAGGGGAACACTTTACCTTTTTTAAAAAATAAAAGGGATGCTCTATTTCATGTCAACACCTACAGCTCTCATTGAGATAAACTTAAAATCGAGGGACATCAAGCATCTCAAGAACTAGAGTCAACTTGGCAAAACTGTTGTTCATTTTGGATTCAGCACAACCAAAATATTATACGTCGATCAAAAATCTTATATTTTTTTGTAGACCTGTGTAATGAATCCGGGTATGTTATTCAGTTCCGGATTCGGGAAACCGATTTTCAGTTTCTCATCCGGGTACCTGATTTTTGGTTTTGCATCTGTGTATCCAAATTTCGGTCTCGGAAGCTGGTACCTGCATTTCTGTTCCCGATACTGGTAAGTTACGCATTCTTGTACCTGATTTTGGCAGACTTTATCTGTCCTGTTTTATCTTGTCTTTATCCGGTTACTTCTATAACATGTGTTGGTTTGCGACAGAAGGGCACATAGCAAGCGAACACTTCTTCCTTTCAGTTGAGTTGCTGGCTACACGCTGTCAAAGGTCACGAGGTCTTGCCTTTGTTCAAATCTTATACTGAACGTCTACTTCGGTGATGTGTGTGGCTCGATGGGTGTCAATAAACTCAGTTGCGAAGTAAAATCTGAAGGGTTCACATCGCTCTCCCGAAGCAACGTTGCCAAGCGTACTTCTGTTTTTGCCAGTTGTTTATTTGCGTGTTTGTAGAGTGTTTGCATGTGAAACTCCCTCGTGTAGGATCACGTGTGCAATTGTACTATTAACACCCCGCTGTTTTCTGGTGCTGGCAATATCGTTGCCCGAGAAGACTCTTTCCCGCTTTATAGTACGTTGGCAACATGTAGTGGACCTAACGCTCATTTGTTTCGTCCCGCGAACAACGTTCGGTACCTTGTGACTCGAAAATTCCCGATCTGAGTCGAAGAAAATTCAACTGATCGCTGATTCTCTGTTTCCCAGCCGCCAGTTGCAGTTGCGTTCAGTAGCTATAGTGAATTCTAATTTCGGCGAACAGTTTGAGACACGTACCACAGTAATTACATCTGTTTTTTCTTACGTTGTCCTCAACTTCAACAAAATATTACATTTTACTTTGATTTCCTGTTCTGACAACATAAAAGAATGAAGAAATTTTAGGAGGGTCGAATTAAAAGACATAAAAAAGCCATTGTTTCAATTTTTCACTGATTTTCTTCCTCTTTGGATAAGTTACGTTACGTTTATTTAACTAGACAATAACAAATGAAAACAGCTTTATATTAGTCTTCTATAACGATATAAAGTCACGTGAAATGAGGGCCTCCCCGATGGCGCAGTGGTAGTAGCGTCGTCGCTTTGTAATCGATACCGGGTGGAGACACAAGTGGTTCGGATCCCACTATAAACTGTAGGTCCAGTCCCGATTAGCCGTACTGTGAATAAAGTGGGCTTAAAACACCAACTCAACTCACATGAAATGCGTCATATATTGAAAATAGCAAAACAGTTAACACTTCAAAATCAAAACAGATGTCCCACATTAAAGTTCAGTAATGTGATCCTTGAGGGTTATAATAACCTATAAATACAGAAATATTTATGGGATATTTATTAAAATTACGTTAAGACAGAGACAGGAGAAACTCTCCGAACATGAGAAGAGTAATTGAAAGGTCATTTTCACTCATTTGCTACTATAACTTCAGTAGAATGAGTTGTTACTGCCAAAATATCGAAACTATGGAAATATAAGCTATGCAACTTCTTCGCCCTCTAGTTTTCAATTCGACTACTGTTGAGAAAGACAGAAGTGCTTGGCGTTTAAGTCCCATTGAATGTAACATGTACATAACTATTTATGCATCTACCAGGTACGAACGAACCACCAGTCAACTGCCAGACACTCAGTTCCCATCCCTTCCCGGCAGAAAGGGAACTGGACGTTCCTTGTCCAACATCGATTACAAGTTCTCTCCCGGATTTCGACACCGCTGCACCATTGGTCAGGGAACATCCGATTATAACCCCGTGTTGCAACAAGTTTAATACGGCGCGAAACCACACGTGCACGTACAATGGCTACGTTTTGGTCAACCGTTCGTAATACGACAACCAAATGCGTTTCGTCCCCCTCCTTCCCGAGTGACGCGTGTTTCCGCCACGGATGTAATTAACGTGTGCTGAAATCAACTTTCCTGGGACCTGCCTGCGCAAGAAAAAAAATGGCGCTGTTTTTGTAAGGGCCAATTTAACGTTCTGTTGTTTTCAAGGACGTCGGGAATCAGGATGGCGTCAGGGATTGCAAAGGGGTTATTGCACACCTCTCAATTTTCTTCCGCCTCCCTTTTTTAATACCTATTTTTCAACCATATCACTAGCAACTCTTGCAGTGTCATGTTACGTCATGTTGTTATATTAAGTGCAGAATCTTAGGTATTGAATGACCGCCATTAATATATGCAGGAAAGCCTTCGATTCTAATCTGAAACGAAAGCCGGTCGGTATTGATTGATTGATTTGATTTATTTTTATGAACTTCGCTTTTCTGCCACTTTTGGCTAATCGCGAAGACGAGGATGAGTGATAATATGATGAAATTAATGAATGGTCACTCACAAAGATCACCCATGCCCGGACGAGATTCCTGCCATCCCAGCGCTGTGTGCTGACCACTAAGCGGAAAGCCGGAGTTATTTTCCTACAAATATCAGCTGTTGTAGTTTATCATCAGCACTGTTGAAAATAACTGTTTGATTCTTTGTTTTAGTCAGGTGACCTGTTTGTGGTTTTCGACATGTGCCTACAGCCAGGCCCTTAGCGAGGAGTAAACTACGGGCCGGAACCATAGCGTGTCGTTCAAAGAATTAAGAAGAAGACAACAAAGTCAAAGTACACATGTGAATTGATTCCATAGCAGCTTTACCCAGGTGCGCACAAAACATGATGCTTGCTTGCTCTTTGTTCCATGTTGATATCACGACGAACTTTCACGACACGTGCCCACACTCAACAATGCCACATGTGGCAATGTCACTCAAGGTCAACAAGCTCTACACTAATTGTTCGTGAGATACACCTCACTTGTTCACACCACAGAAGGCTTCCACAGTGGCTCCATCTACCGAGAAAAAAATTAGTCTCGATTTCAAATTGCCGCACTGCGTATGCGACGGAGAAATTTACACTTTACAATTTGACGTAACCGGAAAAGATTACATACAAGGTGTTATTCAACACTTGTTCCTATTGAATATTTTCAAATGATGAAGTGACTACTAGATACTTCCTTTGGGAGACCATCACGTAGATATAAATGCCACAATTTTACTTAGAATAATGTGTAATACGTACATAATTTTTAACGGTTTCTTTACAAGCAGAGTTTAATAATTTTAAGTTACAATTTTTTTTATTATTGAGAACATACTGCACACCGTATTATCGATTTTAATCATTATTATTAACTTGTTTCTTTTTTACCTTTAGACTTATATTCTGGTAAGACACTGCTGGAATTTTCTGTTTCCCAAACTAGTATTAATAGTACAGTAAAAGTCGTTAATCCGGACAGCTAATAGGAAAATGCAAGAATGCAGAATGCAAGGTTTAAGCACTGCATTGTCGTATTGCTTTACATTTCACTGTACTGTATAGTGTATTTAGGCCTGTACCCTTTAAATACACTATAATGAACGTGTTTTGTTGCTATAAACGGAGTTTTAATGCACTTTCTACTGTTCTTTTAGGTTATTTAAGTTAATTCGGAGTTTCATTAAATCGGTCAACTTATCCCCATTTGTCCGGATTAAGGAGGTTTTACTGAACTTTTAAAGATGTTCTTCAGGCACTAAGACACAAATGAAATATTCCTAAATATCCAAAACTTTTTAAAATCAGAAATGCAAACTAAGTTTACGAAACTTTAAATATGACCAATTATTCCTTCGTATCCTCATTTAAAAATTTGCATGATTTAAATATCACAAACCATAAGAAGGAAATATCGACGCACATGATATGTCGGTGTTCGATTGGCGGAGCAATTCACACTCCTGCCTAGGACACGAAAATATCTTGCTACTCGGCTGCTCCGTGTGAGTTGTTTTATCTTTTTAAGCACTGTTGATAAGAAAAGCTTTTATTTTCCACTTACTTATTCATCTTCATTTCTTCAAGTCGCACTTGAATAAAAAATGAATTGCTTTAAAAATGTCATCAGGTTGTGCTCGGGAAATTATTTATCAAAAGTTGCATGTTGACGGGTATTTTTTTTTTTTTTTGTTGTTATTACATACTTCTACGGTAATGTACCACTTCAGACTTTTTTCCAAGATTGTTACGAAGAAGTCGAAACTTCGTGAAGAAATACAGTAAAACCTCCTTAATTCGGACTAATGTGGGGGATAAGTTGACCGGATTAACTGAAATAACCTAAGAACAGTAGAAAGTGCATTAAAACTCCGTTTATAGCAACAAAACACATCTATTATGGTGTATTTAAAGGCCATAGGCCTAAATACACTATACATGTACTGCAGTGCAGTACAAAGTATGCGGGAAACAGAATTTCATCAGTGGTTGACTGCCTTTTCTTTGGGAAGTTCTCTTATTGACTTCTAGCCACATTTTAAACATCGCATTCTGTTTTTTTTTTCCTGTTCGGCTTATCGGGGGCCGGAATAACGAGGTCTTACTGTAGTTCGTTGTGCGGCAGAAGGCGATTTTAACGAAGACGAAGTTGCTGACATAGCAACATCTGGGGCAGGCGGGAGGAGGTTTACGTACAAGGTAACCTAAAAAGTTCTTGCCGTTCTAGAGCAGTGATAAACAAAGAGCAATACAGTGGACAGTACGTACCATTAGGTTTCGAAGTAATCTCCATCGTCATCCAACAACTTTTGCCAACGTTCCTGCAGCTGCACTACCCTGGTGATAAAACTCGGCGGGCTTGGATGCATAGAAGTCAGTGAGTGCGTTCCGCAGGTCTCCCTCATTTGCGAAGGATCTCCCACGGAGGTGGTTGTCGAGGGAATGAAACAGGTGGTAATCTGTTGGTGCAAGGTCCGGTGAATATGGTGGATTGCACAGTGTCTCCCAGCCAAGTTGCTGAAGGGTCTCCCGGGTCCTCTTTGCCACATGTGGCTTGGCATTGTCGTGCAGGAACAGCAAACCCATGCGATTCACCAATGCCGGCTCCTTCTGCCGCAATGCACTGTGCAGACTTCGCAACTGCTGAGCGTAGAGGTCAGCAGTGATGGTCTGACCAGGTGGAAGGAGCTCGTAATGAACCACTTGCCCACAATTCCACCATACAGAGAGCATAACCTTTCGTGGGTGCAGAGGTGGTCTTCAGGTGTGAGGAACAGGGTCACGTGGCGAAGACAACCAATGTCTGGTACGCTTGGGAGTGTCATAGACTTGTGACTTTTCGTCACAAGTGAGCAAGCGATCAAACATGGGTGTGTTCAGGTCACTCGTTGTTCCTTGTCGGCTGCCAACAATGTGTGGGGCACTTACTGTTCCATGCAGGTGCAGTCTGGCTGTTTCAGCGGAAACATGGAACCTTTCTGCAAGTTTATCACACGTTAGACCACTGTCCACCTCGATGGCTGCTTTCAGGGTCTCGTCATCCAACACATGTGGTCGTCAACTGCGAGATTCATCCAAAAGGCTCACATCTCCCCAATTGAATTTCTGGAACCAATGCCTGGCAGTGCGTTCGTTCACGGCATTCTCCCCAAATGCCTGGCAAATGCGGCGACTTGATGCGGCAGCTGATAGGCCCACTTTAAAGTCATACAACAAACACACGCGAACAAGCTGCTTCGATACCTCCATTTCTCTTCGACACTGGACGAGTTATGACTGCTGTGTGTGCGCAACGTGACTGTATGAATGACAGTTGATGGTCAGAATAGCTCCCGATCGCTTGGCAGGCACGCGCGTCATTTCGTTTACTCTCTGTGAGTGTATGGTTAATGGGACGTCAAGAACTGTTTTGGTTATCTTGTATTATGTAAATGAACACATGTGATAGAGGGAAAACAAAGCAACGAAACATTTTCAGAAAAGTGAAGCAGTCCAAGAAATTGATTTGATGATTGCATGAAAGTGAACACATGATCTTGTACATGCTATTTCCTTTTGAAATAACAAAACTTGACATTGCATAGAGAACATTGTCTTTACCTAACGCACACAAATTGAACAATTAGCAGCAGCTTCTTTCTGGTTGTTGTCACCTGCACAACGTATCTAACTTTTTGTTAATAACTGAATTTTGTAACAGTATTGGTTGTATTGCAAGGATTCAAAAAGTGTTTTTAAAAGCAGGGATGATTTTTTTTTCATTTCACTACATAGTTGACTACGACCGTGACTTATGTTTCTATGTTGTTACATTAGCCTGTCTTAAACTAGCTTTGTTCATATTTCCGCTATGGATGTTGTGGTCAGCCAGGTAGCTAGATATTTTGATACCCTAGGCAGGATTGTGGTTTGGTGCCCTCCGACCACACTAACAAGATTCGACATTTTATGTGTCTGAAGATCGTAATTAAGAACGTGCTCTTACTATTTATTTTGGAATCAGAAAACTCCAGCAGTGTGTTTCGAGAATATAAACCTACAAGCAAGGTTGTTAACGGTCCAGGAACCTAAAAAAATTAATGGGTTGTATTGGGTTCAGCTGCAGGACCGGAATCATTTTTCTCGCACAATTTACATTCGGTTCAAGTTGCGTATTGTTAAATTGAAAAAAGGTTCCTGGACCGAATTTTAATTGTTCCTGAAAAAAAAAAAGGTTCCTGGATCGAATTTAAAATTTATTCTGGAAAAAAGGTTCCTGGACCGAATTTAAATTGATCCGGAAAAGAAGGTTCCTGGACCGAATTGAAATGCTTTAAATATGAAAAGATTCTACACTGTCTAGAACTAATTTATATTTGCTTATTTTCTCTCCCAGTCCGGGATTGAATTTATTTACAATCCCTGGACCTTTAACAACCCTGCCTGTAAGTAAAACAAGAATAAAAGAATAATAACTAAAATAAAGAATTGTGCAGTATGTTCTTAGTAGGGACAAAATTGTAATTTCTAATTTACGAAATATTTGTAAGATTCGACTGATATCTTAGAAAGAAAATAATTATAATTTAACTTTGTTACTTTCAATTAAGCAAAATCGTCAATTATCCTATCAAAAGTTGATCATTTTGCAGGGTCAGTCGGCCACTTGAAAATCTTCAATGGGAACAAGGGTCAAGGAACACCATTTATGTTTTCCTTCTCGCCTTATCTCGGACAAGCGTATGCTACAGTCACCCTAGCCTACCCATACAGCACAAATCTCCAAGGGATATCCATTGGATATCCACAATGTCCAGAACTGGATATTTGAAACTCGACCAATTCTAGATATGTAATACATAGCCCAAACATGTATAGAACTGACTGTTAGAAATATTGTCCAATTCCAAATATCCAAAACATATCTAGATCTTGTCCAAAATGGGATATCCGAAACACATCCAATTCTGGATATCCAAAACATATCTATATCTTGTTCAAAAAGGGATATGCAAAACACATCCAATGCTGGATATTCAAAACATATCTAAATTTTGTCCAAAACGGAATATCCAAAACACATCGAATTCTGGATATCCAAAACATATTTAGATCTTGTAAAAAACACGTCCAATTTTGGATATCCAAGACATATCTAGATCTTGTCCAAAAAGGGATATCCAAAATACATCAAATTTTGGATATCCAATACACAGCTAGAACCGATCCAGAACTGGACATCCAACAATGAACATAAATATAATGTGTTTCCTGCTACGGGTCTGTTAAAATGAAGATCAATGGTATTCTTTATTTTCAATGGCATATTACACTGAGGAACAAATTGAAAGTTTTTGTTTTGCCGCTGAATGAAAATAGGTGATCTTTAATAAATCGGGTGCGCTGATTTAAAAAATCATAACAAAAATGCTGTATCACGTACCATTTCTGGCGGAAACCATTTTGAAAAATTTTCACAGCACATTAAAAGAAGGGTAAAATATAGCATATTGCTCCAAACCTTAATGTGATAGTGTGAATTTTAGTAATACCAAATATGATTGTAAATGATGTAGTTATAACATGCACTAAAATTTGCAGTTGCAGTAAAATTGTAAACATTAAAGTAAACAGTAAAAGTAACGCACTTTCAAAACGTATTTCTGTATGATTTCCGCTTGTAGCAGGCGTGTTGAACATCTGATACTGTGTTCCAGCAGTAATCCGCTAGTAAACTGGGAGACCATCTGCCTTTATAACATTTTTCCATTTCTGCGATTTGTTGGTGAAGGAGCTCGTCCTGCTCGTCACTCACTGCACCCAGATTAGAGGAGAAAAAGTCTAAATGGGAACACAGAAAGTGTATCTTGAGAGACATATTGCATCCCATTTTTTTGTATGTTGCCAGCATACGTTCTACAAGTTCAGAGTAATTATGAGCCCTATGGTTGCCAAGGAAATTGCGACACACACCCTTGAACGCACCCCATGCTGCTTTCTTACATTCACTTAACAGTTCTTCAAAATTGTAATCGTTCATTACCTCCCGGATTTGAGGGCCAACAAATATCCCTTCTTTTATCGCTTATACTAGAAAATTTGCTTCGTAAGTACTCAAACACTTTTCCTTCTTTGTTCATGGATTTCACAAAGTTCTTCATTAACCCCAACTTGATGTGCAGTGGGGGGAAAAACACATTGTTGGCGTCGACAAGAGGTTTGTGAGTGACACTATTTTCTCCAGTGTGTAACACTCTTTGGGAGGCCAGTGTTTAGTTTTGTAATGCATGACCTTTGCTCTGCTGTCCCATAGACAGAGGAAACAACAAAATTTCGTGAAACCTGATTGCATCCCCAAAAGAATTCCCAGTATCTTCAGATCAGCACAGATTTTTCCACTGGTGTTTGTCGTAGCTAACACTTGTGAGAATCAAAGCAATGTTTTCATATGTTTCCTTCATTTTACTCGCATGAGCAACTGGCACTGAAGGTCTCATTTCCATTATGCAGAAGGACCGCCTTCATGTTAGCTTTTGACGCATCGATGAACAACCTCTATTCGTCTGATTTATAGTTTTCTTCTAACTTCTGCATTAATCCAGTGACATATTGTTGCAATATACCAGGGACCCATTCATAGAAAAAAAGGAAGAAAATTTAAGTTGACGTTTTCTGAATGTAATACTTGTCCCTGGTTCCAGTAGGTTCCACCCTTGCAGTCTTGAACCAAACAGTTCCGCTTCTTTCTTTGCAAGGTTCAAATCACGTACTAAATCATTTAATTCTGCCTGGGTGATGAGATGCGGTGTCTTCCGTGACTCTTGAAAGCCAGGATCATGTCCGAGAGAAGATATCGGTTCATGTGAGGAAGTTTCTGTTTCCTCTTCCAAAGACCATTCCAATGGTGGCTTTGGAACATCATGTTGCACTGGTCTTATCACAGAAGGTAAATTTGGATACTGTAGGATTTTTTGGATTTTCTTGAAAATCCCGTTACATTAGTTAAACAAAAGTAACAATCAGTAACGTGATCTCGAGGTTCGCGCCATACCATGGGAACAACGAAGGGAATGGATAGATGGGTACAATGTACCCACCCTCGTAAATATCGCGAGCATCTACTGCAACAGACATGAAAAGCTCACCCTTTATCTTGGTCTCCGATTTTGCATCCGAAATATAGCTCGTAAGCTTTCTTCACTATTGGTGTAATCGAGTTTCGTTGGGATGTTGTCGTGAACTCACCGCACACATAGCAAAACAGATTGGGTGAATTTACACAGTCACGAGGCATCACTGACTATTTTCAAATACCACACAAAACAATCGCAATGAAGCACACTACTTAACACACAACCTACACTTCCAGCGAACAGAACTCAACTAATAAAAACACAGTACAATAAGTCACCTTGCCTCTTAAACAAATACTTTTCTCTACTCTTATCTTATCGGGTAACAAAATAAACAACAATGTTTGCCCTTTTGTTGTCGTTACAATGCTTTCTTCATATTACGCAGGAAAAACAGCCACACGTGTTCTCTTGAAGAATCCTTGTATATCATATGGCGAAAAAAAAAGCTTTGTCACATCTACTTCAATTTCGCGTTCTTTCAAAAACTAGACGTGGTGGAGAAAAAAGAACATCATTTTCATGTTCAGCAAGTCAAAAAACATAGAAATAGGTTGTTTTCCGTTCGCGGCAAATTTCATTGTTCCTCAGTGTTATCACCTACAGAAAAGAAAATGCCTCAGCTGAAACAAAGGGAAGCATAGAGTTTGCCGGTCAGACGAAATGTTTAATGAAAACACTGTTAAACCTTGTTTCCACGTTAATAAGACATTAAAATGCTGAGCAAGACAAATTTTATTGTATAAAAAATATATGTACTAAAAAGTAACGTTTCCATTTTTTATACAATAAATTTTGCCTTGATCAACATTTGAGCGTTTTATCAAATGTTTAAGTGCATCATCGAGAAAGATGCAGAAAAGTGCATCAAAAGACATTAATGCATGTAAGTAAAAGCTCGACATTGAAACGCTGATTTTTTGCCCACTAGCAGAAACTATCAGTCGTTTATAGTTTATGAGGAACAAGTGTCCAATACTAAAAGCCTAAATGTTGTATATTCGGTGTTTGCTAGACGCATAGAGATACCAAAATGAGAAAAACCCCGGAAAACAGGCGAACTAAAGTGGACAGTCATTTGTTAACTCCTCCCGCAGTTGCCTCGTTGTAAAAAAAATCAACATAGTTAAATATTATGTCTCGGCTTTCTCGATGTACGGTGTTTTCCCCCTTCATGATGATACAGACACTTGCACTGAATAAAGGTTACGTCGACTTGTGAACATTTTTGGCAAAGCAGGGACAGGAAGAAGTTGATTGCATTGCCCTTTGGCCCTTCGATCGCTTTCTATTAAAAATATCGACGACAGCGCCAGAGAGTTTTCTAGAACTATTTTGGACCTATTTCTAACGTCTCGCATGCACACGATTAACTAACAGATAATAATGTATAAAGTTTAGAAAATAAGTACTTGCTCTCGTGTCTTTTCAACGGAAACTTTGTTAAATTTGCATGAAAATTGTGGATTTTTCTACCTGCATGTTGCAGGCTGACTGGAGTTTTTAATGCAATTACTCTTTGGTCTGTCTGGCTCCGAATAGGAGATTTGTGGAGTTTATTTCCATATGAAACTTGCTATGTAACCGTTTGAGTTAAAAGTAGACGCAACGAGCTCTAAATACAAACAATTTTCAACCAACTGTATTACAAAAGTGAATCCACCTCCCCCCCTGAGGAAGACATGGTAAGCCTGTGGGGAAAAAAAGCAGGGAGGGAAGCAAAAACAAAAACATGGCGTTTAAAGTACTGAGCAACTGGCAGCGCGGATAATGTTGAAACCACTGGACGACTACAAAGGCTTTTTTTGCTTTGTTGGTAGGAAGTAGCCGGAACCACAAAACCAATCCGGTGACTACAAAAGAAAATAACAACTTCCAACCTGCCGGAAACTCAAGGGAAAACTTGGTGATTCATGTCGCTTCGGATACGTTTGTAATTTATTACGTTCTTTGAAGGTGGCAGCACCTGTATCAGACAAGAGGTGCTTTGTTATTGAAGTTTACATTTGTGTAATAACACCAAATGCGCCATTAGGTTGCCAAATAGAAAAATAGAGCTCCAAATTACAGTCGCGAGAGATATGATCTTATATAAATGATTCAGTAATTCCACAACGCATCAAGGGTCTCTCCAATGGCGCAGAGGTACTGTCATCGCCTGGTAATCAAGGGGTCCCAGGTTCGATACCCGGTGGAGGCACTAAGTGGTTCGGCTGCCATTTTAACCTGTAGGTAAAGTCTGAATTAGCCTTACTGTGCATAAAGTGGACTTAAAGCACCAACTCAATCAATCAATCAAAAACCAAAACGCATTAAGTTAAAATTTGCCCATTCGCTTATCTTTTAGTAACTTTCCATTTTTTTTACTAATCGAAGCTTTCAAATTTCCACTATCCTCCGAATCAAATCTTTAGCATTTTAGTAGATTGCTAATCTACTTTTTCCTGCTTTCAACTACTCTATTATAACCTATTATTATGTCTATATCACTCTTTCCTGTCCAATTTGGGTCTTCATTAACGAACAACACTTCTGCAACCTTGCGTTCTGACGTCACGAGAGACTGTTTTTATTTTTAGGCTAAATGCCCAAGTTGTTAGGTTGCTAAGTTTAGTTCTCTTAGCATAAGTAATAAGTTTACAGTGTATTTATGCTAATTGAACCAAACCTTACAGACCTAACCTAACAATGTAGGCATTCCTCGTCTGACGTCAGAACAAAAAGGTTGCAGAAGTTTTGTGCGATAAGGGAGACCCGTCGTATTCTCGGAAGTACAATAGCATCCCTAAGAATGTCTCACGTCCCGACAAGTGTGTATCCTTCATTTATAAATTTATCAGGATAACCCAAGTAACGTAACGATAGTTAATTACGTTTGCTTGTAAAGAAGTAACAAGTGCTCGTCAATTGGCGACGATTTAGTCCAGCCATTCTGCGAGGAATCTCACCACGGCCTGCCTAAAAACTGAAGAAGCACGTGGTAAAGCATGGTGGTTCCGCTGACAGTTTGTTGAAGTGTCAAGTTTTTTTAAAAAAATGATATTGCAGTGAAGTAAGATTTGAAGGAGTAAATATTGTGAAAATTATACATATTGTTCACTTCACCCTGCTTTTTAAAAAATAATCACTTGTGTTATAAATAATTGTCAAAATTAAAACTTGCTGTTAGAACTTCTAACATTGGCATGTTGTGATGACATCCAGCTATGGTGAAATGTCAAAATGTATTTTCTTTGTTTAATTACGTTCTATTGAAACAAGATTTGGAGCAGTAAAAATTGCCACAATTTTGTATAAGAGTAATAACAACATATTGTTCGCTTCTGCAGGTTTGTTTTAAATGCAATCATTTGCTGTAATTAAAATTGTCACAATTTAGAAAAAAGAGAGAAGTTTGAAACAACGGAACTGTATTTTACAGTATTTTGGATAACAATCCAGCTGTGGGTAAATTTTAAAATTTAATTGTTTGAATAAAATTGGGTAAATTTTAAAATTTAATTGTTTGAATAAAATTGGGTAAATTTTAAAATTTAATTGTTTGAATAAAGTTGGGTTAAACGGATGTGTAATATCAAATTATTGTTTACTTCTCTCTGCTTATTTAAGAAGAATCATTGACTGTAACTGAAATTGTCAAAATTAAATTGAGAACAATATTATCACATTACTTGCTTCTAGAAGTTTGTAAAAAAATTAACACCATGGCATGGCGTTTTTAGATAACATCCAGTTATGGTGAAGTGTCAAATTGTATTTTGTTTCATTGAAGAGCCACTGAAACAAGATTTGTAAGGAGAAGTAAAACTTGTAATAATAATACACTTTGTTCACATCACGCTGCTTTTTAAAATATAATCATTGGGTGTAATTACAGGTGTATGTTAGATAACGTGTTACGTTCGTTTTATTTTCCAAACTCTGATAATGTTCTATCCCATAATCGTGTTGACTTGCATAACCGTTAATTTATCCAAGACATGAACGCCACCTTGTGGTGATAGAAGGCACTTACCATTTACCGTCACAAGTATCTCGTCATGGTCATATTGCTATTTATGCCTATAAAATTAAAAGTCCTGGTTGAACTAGATTTGATTTAATTTTTGTTATCGTCGCCTTTCTACCACTTTTGACTAATCGCGACTGTTGTAATTGAGATGAACGAGGAAGAAGAACAAATATGTACAATAGTCAATATGTTGTTTATCACGATAGAATTGATTTAGGTGCCCTCCATGAGATTTCTGGAAAGAGTTAATGGAATTCGAATGGTGAAAATGTGGAGACATTTTATAACAAAAAATATTGCTTTCTGTGTCTTACAGGTCGTAAATTACAGCAACTATTATTACTGTTATTATTTATCTTATTATTATTATTATTACTATTATTATTTTAAGCAGGGTTACATTTAAACTTACAGTCTATTTTACGCTGATTATCTAACTATAAAAAAGTACTAGTAGTGGTAATAGTAATTTAATAATAATAATATTTTCAAAAATTTTAGCCACGTGAAATACACTGCAAAATGTTGAGAAGTTACGGTCTAAAACCATTAATTTCTCCTTGCATCGAACTACCGTATAAAACGTTGACCGTGATTAAGTGATGATAAGTATATCATAGCCAATCGAGAATGTAATTTTATTAAATCAGTAATAATAGTAATAATAATAAAGGTTCTGAGACTGCCCCCTGAGAAAAAATCCTACGGGCGCCCTTAGGTAGAAGTATCATTAAAACTAGTTTTGAGTTTATGCACAGTACGTATTTTATTTAGTTTATTCTTGTTTCACTTGTACAGTCACGGGCACTGCTGGGTTCTAACGATTCAATTGAAAGCCAATGTATTCATTACAACTCAGAAGTGTACTATCACTCGGCACGTTTCATAAAGGGGCACTCACAAAGAACACCCACGCCGGGATACGAACCCAGTATCCCTTCCGTATAGCGATCTGTGCTAAGCACTCCGCCACTGGTGTCGGCCTGTTGAACTAGAGCACACATCGTACAGTGGTATCCATGAGAATGACCGTGCAAATTGTCCATTACCATGTTCGTGCACTTTATTTTACCCAGTAAGAACTTCAAGAATTAAAAGATAACTCAAAACAAGCTGTTGACAACTACTGCACCAGCATACATAAACATCCATCGCTTAAAAGCACATAGGATGTAAGAGGAAAATGAATGAAAATAGTCATGGACAATTTGCACGGTAATACTCATGGATCTTACTGTACATTACATTCTGAGTCCCAATAGAAGACTAACACAGGCTCGTTGCAACAATTTCAACTTCCTTCAGTGGCAGAAAGAAAAACACGTTGGTCAGCTCATCCTGGGATACCATACAATAACAATAACTCGGAAAATATGAAATAGAACATTTCCTGGAAAGAACAGAAGGTAGAATAAAAACAACAGTTTTTCCTCCTTTCGTATTTTACGGTAGACGCCCTTTCCTTAGCATCCTAAAGGATTCTTTAACGTTAATTTATGAGATCAATAAGACCTCAGTTTTCCGAGAACAGTACAAGAGCTTTTTCATTCTTCTGGTAGATGGCAGAAGTTGTGCAGATAATTCTTTGGTCTTACAAGACGAGACAGTATACAAAGAAAAGTCTGCAAGAATGTAAAAGGAACTACTTAAAAATTTAAGCCGCGTGAATTACACTGCAAAAAATTGAGAAGTTACAGTCTAAGATCTTTAGTTTCTCCTTCCATCCAACTACCGTGAAAAGTTTACCGTTATTAAGTGATAATAAGGATATCATAGCCAATCGTGACGAATGTAATTAATTTTAAATATTACAAGTCTCTTTCAAACTAATTAGGCGAAATGGGAATGTCTGTTTCGCCTAAAATGGTGGACCAATCTTGTGCTGATAAGAAGTTAATCCAACCCGGATGTAATCATTGTGCACACAACTGCAATTTATAATTAATCAATCTTTATACAAGAAAATATCACAAAATTAAGTTTGAATTTTTCATCCTTAAATGTCTCAATGCTTTACTCTACTCTCTCTCACCAACACAAACACACACACACACACACATCATTATTTAACATTTATGTTATAGTAGGTGGTTTTTTGGTACCAGTTAGATATAGTGAAAACACATTTAACTCGTTTATTTCCGAATTATTTATATTTGTAGTTACCTTTTATGCGGAGCATTTTCCAATTGGGATTGTTTTTTTTCTCACTGAAAAAAGCGTAATTTTTCACATTACAAGTATTTATTGGTCGTTGCTAATTTGCTTTCGTTACACACAATATGGCGGGCAAATCTTGACTCACTTTGTCTATCCTCAGCTTATATGCAGTGTCGTCAGCTGATATGCAGTGTTTCCAAACCTATGAATCGAAAAATGCCGCACAAACTATTCACAAAAGGTTTTTAAGCGAAAATTGATCCAAAAACCATTCACAGAAGGTTAGGTTAGGTTCAGTTAGGTTAGGCAAACATAGAAAATTAAATTGAAAAAAAAAACTGCTCACACGTCATCTTGTAAAACTACCGCGTGGTTGCTACACTAACACTTATTAACAGAAAAATGATGGTTTTTAGGCTAACATTGATCCACAAACCATTCACGGAAGGTTAGGTTAGGTTCAGTTAGGTTAGGCAAACATAGAAACATAGAAATTAAAAAAAACCGCTCACACGTCATCTTGTAAAACTACCGCGTGGTTGCTACACTGACAGGGGGGGTTACACGGAAGGAACATTTGATTCACGTAGTCGACGGTAATGGTGGCACGAGCTATTGTGCACCGGAGATACATTAATGTCGAAAATGACATTATTTACCGGTCGAATAAGTTGCACGAATGGAAAAAACACTATTCCCAGATTCCAAAATTCCACAGGAACTCAATTCTGTAAGTAATTTCCCGTCATTTCTCCTGTAAATTTGAAGAAATCTGTTTTCACTATATCTAACTGTTACCAGTTATTTAATACAATTGCGGTTCATAACATAGATGGAGCCGTCTCTGAGAAATGAAGCTATTGCAAAGATTTACTACCACTTTGAGGTATGGGAATAAATAGTGGAACATTATTTGACTCTTTTCACTACTTGTAAACTCGACATTTCGAGTATTATCTTCTTGTGTCTAGATATTGAATGGATAGTTTATGATGGTATTAAATGAAGACGAAAATTGAAAAAAAAAAATCTACTATTTACAATCAGTTGTTCGAAACCATAGAGAGAATGTAAGACTTGGTATTTCTATTTCTATCGCGAGTAGTTATTAGTTCACTAGTAATCGTTGCGAATTGATTAATTACAATTGTTCTTTCGTTCTGGAAATCGACTAATAGGAACCTACCACTTACGAGACCGATAATATAATCCAAACGGTCCCTCTTGCACTTGCACCTGCTTCCGTATTTCAGAAAACAAAGGTTTGGAGTGCATTCAAGTAAAATTCAAAAACAGTGGTTCCAACTGCAAACAAAATTCACTAAAGAAGTAATCTTATTATTGAATTATATTCTCTAGTAAATTAGCTACAATAGAGGACCATATAAGAACCTTTGGAAGGGAAAATGTACCCTGCGCCCCCAACGAACGTGCCTGGTCATTTTCCTGCCAGAAATTTCATCGTGTTACAGTGGGGAAGGGTGTATTGATACCCCTGCCACTACACGCAATAGAGACAAATTGCTCACTTAGTCTCCTTCTCTTCTTGTATATGTACTAATTTGCTCTTTTCGTTTTATACTTTCTAGATTTTTTTATCCTCTTTTCTCTTAGGACCTATGTTGTCTTCCTCACGCTCTTCCTTGTTAATACTTTCATCTTAATAGATTTTCAAGTGTCCTTAATCAATTTCAGCATATCACCCCACCGACGCGATCAACCAAATGTGGTAGAAAAGCGACATTAAATAACAAGAATAAAATCAAATTATTTTTCTTGCATTCTCATTGGCTCTCCTTCGCCCTCTTCTGTCCTCCGCAGTAACGTAACGATGCGAGAGGGGGGACGTTGAACATTCCCCCACCCATTCGATCCCCGTCTCTTCCTAACAAGTAAATAAACCCATAAATAAATGCACTTGTAGTAAATATGTACATTATCTGCGTCACATTCAGTAGTACAGTAAAACTTCGTTAATTCGCACCCCGATAAGCCGGACTTCGCTTCATCCGGACAGGCAAAAGTGGGGGAAAAAATCAGAATGCAAGGTTTTAAATGTGGCTAGAAGTCAACAAGAGAACTTCCCAAAGTAAAAGCAGTCAACCACTGCTGGAATTCCGTTTCCCGCAGACTTTGTACTATACTGTATAGTGTATTTAGGCCTATGCCCTTTAAATACACCATAATAAACATGTTTTCTTGCTATAAAGGGAGTTTCAATGCACTTTCTACTGTTCTTTCAGGTTATTTAAGTCAATCCGGACTTTCGTTACAACGGTCAACTTATCCCCCCCATTAGTACGGATTAACGAGGTTTTACTGTATATTAAATATCACTACCACCAGAATCTATTCTCGCGTCCTCTCTTCCTCACTCTGTTTGTTGTAGTATTACTGCCCTATTTCCTTCATTTCTGATCATTCTCTCTCTCTACTCTCTCTATCACCCCCCCCCACACACACACACACAAATATTTCGGGTGCGTTGACAGATCGGTCGTTTTAAGGAACTGTGTTAAAAACACACCTTTGCACCGGGGAACCAAATCTGATCTAGGAAACTTTTCATGATCTTGGGGGAATTCATTTAAAATGCAGGAGAAAATTATGAAATAGTGCCCTTGGATAATTTAAATTCAATTGTTGAAAGTTCCCCAGATTGTGAAAAATTTTCATATTCACTGAGTGAAAAGTGTGTGAATTAGATTCCGTGAATCATTTCAGGTGGCACAAACGTAAAACTGTGTAATCTCTGTCAGAAGTGTGTAAGCATAGCTTATTAGGCAATTCAACGTACGTCAAGGAATGCGACTACGCATATTGCAAAATTAAAGAATCTCCGAAATAAGGTGTCCTGTTAGGTTACACAATTTTAGAATCCATGGTGTGTGTGTGGGTGTGTGTGTGTGTGTGTGTGTGTGTGTGTGTGTGTGTGTGTGTGTGATGGTGTGTGTGTGTGTGTGTGTGTACGTCACAAGTACTCTCTCTCTCGGATCCCACTTTAATCTGTAGGCCCAGTCCGGATTAGCCTTACTGTCCATAAACTGGACTTAAAACACCAAATCAATCAATCAACTCTCTCTCTCTCTCTCTCTCTCCCTCTCTCTCTTTTCTTCACTGCATTTCCCATTCATTATTTCCTTTCTCCCTCTTCCCTCTCTCATTATACATTTGGCGGCCATCAACATGACGTACCACGGACTGCAATATATCCAACTTCAGGGGAAAGTATCCACCAAATTTCATCTTTGTAACTCTAGCAGTTTCCGAAATATCTATAATTGACACGAACGGACGGATATGGTCAGCATGTACGGATATTAAATAACAAACACTATATTGAAATATTTCGCATCGAAAGTACATATTATTCGCAGTCCTGTTCCTCCTTGTAGACACTAGATGACTCTGACCGTCATAGCATTGTTTTGAGAATTGAACACAAGGATGCCAGCCGAGATAACGACCCTAACTGCACTGCCAAATTGGATTCTCACGATTTCCACGTTTCTAATTAGCAATCTCAACCGCAGATGCGGTCCCTAATTATCTTTCCTGGTAACCCTTAAAGTAGCCCTGTGAAGTTCATTTATGGACAGGCACATAATTCGAAATGTTTAAACCGCATTTAACTTAACCTTCAATTTCGACATTTCCCATTAAAACAATGGAGAATTTTATCAGGACAACCTAGAGTGATTATTGGCAGGGAAAGAAGACAGCATATGTACGAGGTGCGATTAAAACTTAATGACTATTTTGCTGTCTCTTGGTTTTCTCATGAGAGTTTAATTGTTTCATATCCACCTTTGCCTTAAAAAGGAATTGTTACCCCATAAATGAGTGTTTAGTTGTAGCTAGGCTTTGTGGTCTGACAGGTTATGTGAAGGAATGGGGATCAAGAAGATTGGTTTGATTTGATTGATTTGGTGGTTTTTTTTTAAGTCCACTTTATGCACAGTATGGCTAATCAGGACTGGACCTACAGTTTAAAGTGGAATCCGAACCACTATGTGCCTCCACCGGGTATCGAACAAGGGACCCCTTGATTACAAGGCGACGATGCTACCACTGCGCCATCGAGGAGGCGTAGGGGATCAAGAAGAGCCTTGTTTGTGTCCCTGGAAATGCATCGCCGCTTGATTCATCATAACAATGTTCTTTCTTCCTGTAAGACAACGCACTGAAAGTTTTGGGTTGGGTTCTGAAGTTAATGGAAAAACATATCTTTCTTTTCTGAGCAATAAAGCAATGCTAATCAGTCCGTTTCCCTTCAGTTCGAACCAGAAAATATTGTTTCTGTTTAGCCTTTTGGGTCATTTTGCTGTATTTTTTGTGCATTTTTACATCATTTTTCCTGTTCTTTAGTGAACTTTCAATGCATTAGCTATCATCACTTAGCAAGTTCGGCATTAATCGAAAATACGGTCAATGGAAAAGCACAGTATTATTTTTATTGAAATGTTTAGCAGTGGATTAAATAATTAATTTCAGTAAATTTATTTCTTTCTTCAGCAAACTTAAAATACTTTGTGTGAAGCCTGCTTTGATGTTTCCTTGATGTACACTATTATCGCTTTAACCTGTGGTTTTAAAATAAACTTAGTCACAATTCAGATGCTGGCTACTGTAACGTGGAAAGTACACACTGAAACGAGGTGAATGGCTTTAAAGAAAAGCCTTGCGGTGTGTGTTTTATGAAACCTTAAAGTAAAAATAAGTACCTGATTGCTTTTTTCCTCTGCTTCGGTAGTTTAAACCGCCAAACAACGGGTTTTATCAAATTATTCAACTACTCTCTTGAAATTTATGAAAAATCAAGGTTTCACTTTCAGAGCGAATTTTCTTTTACCATTTTTAGGTCATTTTAAAATACCTTTAAGCTCATTCTAAACGGATTCTTTTAAATATTTAACTTTCGAGCCCTAGTGATGGTCAACACCAAGTTCCAGCGCAATCCGTTGCTTCGAACGGGCTTCAGAAGGCTCTGAGCAGTGTACAGTCAACGGCAAAGATAATGGTAGGCAAATTGTCCACCGCAATTTTGATTACTTGTTTATTCTACATCCGGTGTTGTTTTAAGGAATGAAACTATGTTGGTTCGAAGCAGGCATTGATCTCTGCTTATTGACGTCATTATTTCAATTCATTGTCATCACATTGTGTAACTCAGACCGAACGAAAATGGTGGAGGGCAATCCGTTGGGTGTACGAATTAACGGGGGGGGGGGTGCCGGAGATCCCCCCTCCATAAGACATTTTATCCCCGGCAAGAGAAAATTATTTTTATCCGTTCCAAGGATGTTTTTATGTCCCTCAAAGAAAATGGAATTAAAAGCATGCAGTCTACCATTTCTAACTGTAACAAATACTACTGAAAAATTATTCGTGCCCATTAATTTTCAAGTCATCAAAGATTTATGGAATGGAAGTAAGGAGAACCCAATTTCTATCTAAATAGGATACTCGAGACTGAATTTGTACACAGCGCCAAAGTATTTTAAATTCTATTTGAGTTGGTTTTTTAAGTCCACTTTATGCACAGTAAGGCTAATCGGGACTGGACCTATAGTTTAAAGTGAAATCCGAACCACTATGTATCTCTACCGGGTATCGAGCCGGGACCCCTTGATTACAAAGCAAAGACTCTACCACTACGCAATCGGGGAGGCCCCTAAATTCAATGTCAATTTCATGACTTGTAAAGTAATAAGACAGAGAAATCTAGATTTCTCTGTAGTAATAATAATAATAATAAAGCAATAATATAATAACAGTACTAATAATAACAACAAAGCAACAACATACAAGTTTCTATGACTGAACCTCACGATATGAAATCGTCCTATGCCCTTACCACCCGTGAGAAATCCTACGGAAGGCTTTGGAGTGGATATCCGTCCAAGGCAATAAGTTTAATTCGCACAGTGACTCTGAGTAGGACAATTTTTATTGTGGTTCCCTGTATACAGGGTGTCTCAAAAGTAAAAGCGCAAACGGACACAGGTGAAAGTACCCGATAATAGAAACAAAAAAGTCTCAGTAAACAAGGGTCTGCAAACGAGCCGTTTTCGAGATAATTGCGAATGTGTGGTTGCAAGACGCCACTGACTTCATTGTTTGTAAACGTCGTCCTAGTTGGTAAAATGCTAAAAATGTGTGCGAATGTGTGGTTACAAGCCGTCATTGATTGCATTTTGTAAACACCGAGTTCTTTACTCCATGCGCTGTCCGAGGTTTGCTCTTTGTTTACAAGACAGAACATTTCCGAGAGGTGGCGTTGCAATCAAACAGAACATTTCAGAGAGGTGGTACGGCTTGAACCCACACATTCGCACACATTATTAGCATTTTACCAACTAGGACGACGTTTACAAACAATGAAGTCAGTAGCTGCTTGTAATCACATATTCGCGATTATCTCGAAAACGGCTCGTTTGAAGACGCATGTTTACTGATATTTTTTTTTGCTTCTATTATCGTGTACTTTCACCTGTGTCAGTTTGCGCTATTACTTATGACACACCCTGTATATACAGAATATATTACGATGTAACCCTTGGTATCCCTCAAGTATCCCTAGGGTTTCCAGCACCCCTAAATCTAGATCACTGCTCTTTATAACCCCAAGAATAGTGAACGAAGCGAGTTTATTGATTGACTCACCTTGACATCGGCCATCACTAACAATGCATGGTCGCGACAGGGCAAGCGGTGATGGCTCCAATCAGAAATTAATTATTAAAGTGACGTAAACTCTTAATTCATTTCTCTTGCGGTGATATTTTCCGATCAGCTGCAAAAGAAAGCTTAACTTTGATTAGGCCAAAAGCAATTAAGCTGCGTTTAACAAGGTCCTGATGGTTTGCGGTCTGTGACCGAAATCCAAAACACCTTAGCCCACGATTCTCTTCCTCTATCGTTTCAAAGCTTCCCATACAAATGAATATCTCTTTGATATAATCAGGAGGCGTGAACGAACAGTCTCAGTGTCCAAGTAGTTAGCGTAGAGGCTACGAAAGCGCGGATCCTGTATTTGTTCTATCCACAGGTAAAGTTGAAGTCCTGATTCGAACGCCAGTTCGGTATCTTTGACACAACCCGAGAGAAAGCCGACCGGACGCTTATCTGGTTTCGAACCAGCACCTGATGAAAAGCGCTGTCGTCACTTTTACCTGCAGTGTTTAGACGTTAAACTCCCATGGTCTCCCATGGTCTCCACAATAACGTAACCTAGCAATGATAACGCAACCTCAACCTTCCTGGCTCGAAACCAGATACGCGTCCGGTCGACTTCCTCTCAAGCTGTGTCAAAGATGCCAAACTGGCGTAAATCAGGACTTCAGCTATATACACAAATCGGATGACGAGAGGTTTCCCACTGCATGGACGCGACCGTCGAAGCCTCCTGCCTCGCTCGCCCCCTCTTTCTCGCCACTTTAACAACGCTACAGTAGCTACAGCCACTCGCTCTGCAGTGCATAGGAGAGCGCTCTTCCACAAACGCGGAGAGTTGCCCAGAGAAATAAACAGCAACACCGTTATGTAACTGATATCTTTTTTACAGCATGTTCTGTACGCTTTTCCCGGGAATTGATTTTTTTTACACACATTCTTGCTAGCGTGATTGAGCATTTCTTTGTTACGCGATATTGTTTTGTAAGCGAAAGGGAAGTGCGCAATTATTTCCCGTTGCTGTCACTCGGGCAGGGATATAATTTTGGCTGTGAAAAATAATTCCATCGTCTACGATAAATGATATCCAGTTACATCCATCAAAGGATAGAAGCTGTAGCGTCGAAAGTGAAAAACTCCTACGGCATTTTACAAAGGCAACTCTGGCTTACCGCTCAACAAGCAATATGACCCCGTGCAGGTGAAGAAGAGAGCGCCATAATAGAAAAATGTTCATGAAGTTTTGTTGCTTTGGTGTACGTGGTGATTTTTCCGAAAGTCGTCCAGGTGTCAACAGCCCCCCTTCCACACAGTACACCCTGCGAACTGCATTATATCAGGTGCCCTGGCGCCTGGACTCAAAGGCAGTATCATACAGATTGTCCGAATTGAAACGCCCTAATGACAACTGTCTGTAACTCCACATGTATTTGATGTGAAACGATGAATCATACATCAATGAATATGCACGGTGTATCGTAAGTAATGGGGAAAACTGACACACTTGAAAGTACACGATATTAGAAGCAAAAAAGTCTGAGGAAACATGGGTCTGCAAACAAGTCGTTTTCGAGATAATTGCGAATGTGTGGTTACAAGCCGCCACTGACTGCATTGTTTGTAAACGTCGTCCTAGTTGGTAAAATGATTTCGAACACCCCCGGTTCGTTTCGGAATTGGTCAGAAGCATGTGCAATTCTCTGTACTGATTGTATCCATCCTGTTTGATTACAACGCCACCTCTCGGAAATGTTTTGTTTTGTAAACAAGGAGCAAACCTCGGACAGCGCAAGGAGTAAAGCACTCGGTGTTTACAAAAAGCAAAAAAGCTTTTTTTTGCCGAACGCGACGAATTCCGTTCAAGACATGATTACCACTAGCGCCACAGTACGGCAACAAGTTGTACTACAACCGGCAGTATTCGTGCTGTGTGCTTAGCGCAAGGAAGTGAAAAGCGGCTTGTTATGTCTGCGTAATTTGAACGTGTGCCCTAAATGGATCGGCTTTTTGGACCTTCATACTCTTATGTTTGGGTGGAAACTCTGACACAGGTCTGGAGCAAGCCTGGGGAATTCACATTGATGACCCCCTCTCCCCTTCCCATCCCCCTCTCCGCAACATATCCACGCCACATTTCCGAACAGACTTTCACATTTCGGCTCATTATTCAACTTGTATATCACCCAGGAACATGAAACATGTTCAATTCTCTTTGGAAACGTCCATTCTTTGAAAATAATACTAAGGTTTGCGTTTCATCTCCAAAATAGCGGGAGAAGAGGGGGCAAACTCCAGATTTTTATGATTTTTTACGTTGAAATTTGTGGGTCGCGCCCCCAACCCCCTGGTTCGGCGTTATGAATTGTACACGGTTGCATGCTCTGATGTTCTAGCTGCAAAAGAAGACTTATCCGAAGTAAATTGCTCCCATAGTGCACGAGTAATAACAATTTTCTGAGCAATATGCAAATTACCTATTTTTCGTAAAAAACAGTTTCACATTTTGACTTATTATTAAACTTGTATGGCATCCAGGAACATGAAACATGTTTCATTCTCTTTAAAAACGTCCATTATTTGAAAGAAATTCTAAAATTTGTACCCTCTTCCCAAAATAACGGGAGAAGAGGGGGCAAATTCCAGATTTTTGTTTTTTTTCATGGAAATGCCCCCCAAGCCCCCCTTTCTCGGTCCGGCGTTCTAAATTGTACACGGTTGCATGTGTTGATGTTTTAGCTGCAAAACAAGAGTTATCCGAAGTAGATTTCTCCAATAGTGTCCGAGTTATAACATTTTTCCTCCATAGAGTGTTCGAATTTAAAATTCCCGCCGAGAAGCCTAGGCCAGAACGGGGTTACTTTCGTAAACCTGCTCGGCCGTCTACAGGTTAAGTCTCGACTATCACGTGACACGTAGCGACTTGATACAATGAACGTGAATGTTAACAAGTATGTAAAGCTTTTTTTTTTTACCGAACGCGACGAATTTCGTTCGACATGATTACCACTAGAGCCACAGTACGGCAACAAGTTGTAGTACAACAGGCAGGATTCGTGCTGTGTGCTCAGCGCAAGGAAGTGAAAAGCGGCTTCTTATGTCCGCGTAATTTGAAGGTGTGCTTGAGTTGTGATTTCCTAAGTGCGAAACATCATCAGTGACATCTTATAAAGATAGGATGCGTGCTCACGAACCACTAATTGTGTCGGGAAATGTGTGTGTTTGTGAGGTTTTCCCAACGGAAACGAAAGAACAGGTGCATTCAACCATGATGTTCACGATTTGCCAAGACGCAGAAAAGGTAAGTAACTTCAGTTAAGAGTCAGAATTCCCAGGTTAGGGTGAGCCAATTGATAAACTTCTGTGACTTTTTACACAATATTCTGCTTGACTAGCTAACGTTACGAAATTTGAGAATTTGATAATGATATTTAAGTTACAGCCGCATGAGAAATTCTAGTTAAGATAGATATTTCATCGTGTGTTCTCTCGTCAGATCACTTCATAATTACGATTGCCGTAAATGTTATGTTACAAGCTATTTCGTTGTCAAAGTCTCCCCCAGCAAACGTCAAGTGGAAAGGGGTATCACTTAGATTAAGGGAAAGTTGCTTATTCCTTCGTTTCCCCTTTTGCAACTCTTCTTTCAAGCTTGTTTTGCACAGACACGAAATTGCGAGCTTCAAGGTCAACCGTCGCCCTGCTCCCCTTGTTCGGCAGCGTTGACACATTTCTAGCTTCATCTCGACACAAACTGCTGCAGTTTACTGATGTCAGTAATTTCATTTAAAAAAGAATCAACTGATGAAGTTTTATAGTGCTTGTTACAACCTACTTTAGGTTCCTTTTTTAGATTTTTATATGTAATTTAAGGTTTTACAGGATTTTTATATCACACAGAGGTATTTTCTTGGTTTGATACCAAAAAGTATCAATGACTAATGTCTAGGGAGCGGAAGTTGATGAAATGCCATCTTCTTTCTGACATCTCGGATACGATGGCCATTAAATATACACAATATTACACTTGGTCTAGAACCCAAAAAAGGTAATTTTAAAATGCATTTTCTTGCATTTTTTGCCAATTTTCAGGTTTTAGTTAATTTTAACCTGAAACTAACAAATTTAATGGTCATTTTTCCATTTTTTACGTCATTTTCCCCCATGTTTTAGGACATTCTATAGGTCATATAGCTAATGTGTTTGAAACATATTTTCTGTCGATTTTCCTCCCTTTCTTTTCCACGCAGCTTTCTTTTCCTTTCCTTCTTCGATAAAAATAAATGCTAAACTGTGAAAAGCGTCAGGGCATTTATAAATATGTATAAATTCAATTAGATTTGGATTAATAATAGTTGCAATTTTTCATGTCTATGCAGAAAAATTCACGCAGAATTCCCAGAGCCAATAATTCACGGAAAATTCCCGGAATTGTGCAGCAAATCATAGATACTTAATTCATTCTTCAGATTAACGAGTAACTTTTGCTAACAACACAAATATAGGATTAAAATAATTTGTGGATAATTTTGACAATAATGTATTCAAATGAAAATCTGGTTAGAAAATTAATATTTGGTTGTTACATATAGCTATTAAAATTTCTTACGGTTCTTTTTAAATTTTCTTTTTGAAGATGTACCAAATCAATATTTTTCAGGAATTTTGAAGCAGTTAAGTTTCTTTTGGAACCTACTTCAGGATTTTTCGCGTCTAATTTAAAATTCTTAGAAATTATTTTAGGATTTTTAGAACCTATATTGGGATATTTAGAGCCTATTTTAGGAAACTAAAAGCACACTTTTTATAACCTAAAAATCCGAAGTCTAGTTATTACCATGAGTGACACTAAGAGTGCTCGTGAGAATGAAAATATCCCTCGTACGCCACACCAACGAGGTAAATAACCTCAATAAAGAAAATAAGAGACTTATTACGCACATGTGTGCCTCCCCGATAGCGCAATGTTAGCATCGTCGCCTTCGATTCCCGGTGGAGGCACATAGTGGTTCGGATCCCACTTTAAACTGTAGGTCCAGTCCCGATTAGCCTTACTGTGCATAAAGTGGACTTAAAACACCAAACCAATCAATTATTACACACATGTGTAGATTTTTCAAACGTTACCTGACAATCCGTAAATGTCAAATACAATTAAGTGCAAAGAAGTTCAAAAGTTAACTCTAGACGCATGTCGTGTGGGCAGAACGACCACTGGCGTACGTAGGATTCTTTTCTCGGGAGGTGCTGTAGGCTAATTGTAAAGGTGAATAGTGCATAGCTGCTTTCTACGGGGAGGGGGCACATACAATAAGATATATTTTGTATATTAGAAACTTTCCACTCTCAATAATGGCAATCGGGTGTCATTTTAAGGCGCGTTTGCACTTACCACTGTTGTTTACAGAGTTCTTCAGGGCTTTTGTTTGAAAATGTTCAATTTCTCAAAATTTCGGAGTTGGCTGTAGCCCATTCAACCGCCCCCCCCTTCCTCTACGTACGCCAGTGAGAACGAATTTTGAAAGCATTGAAAGGACTCTAAGGAATGGTTTAAGATTTTAAGTATACCTAATGCACAGAAAGGCTAATCGAGACTGTTGCAGCTCCCTGGCTACACATGACCAAGAGGTACAGTCATGGAAAAAAGTTCTTCCCCATAAGGCTTTAATAGGAGCAAGTAATGCAGGAGGGTAGGCAACACATATTGCACCCTTCGATGATCGGGTGATTTTGCCTGTCTTAACACCGAGAAATGTGTTCCACGCGAAGGTCAACATGACAGGAAAGTAAAGAGGGTCACGTGACTATTGGTTACGTGGAGTGTTGTGCTTCTCCACGTCCCCAGTTCTTGATCCACATTGCAGAAAAAGTAGAGCTGCATGCAATATATGAAAATAGGTTGTTTTCAACTACAAGCTTAATTATGATTTTCCCAATTGTAAATCTATCAGACGTGTCTCCCGATTTAGTCGGGACAGTCTTTTACTTTGAATTCCTGTTTTTTCATAGGCGTAACTTGACGGGAGCAGAAAGGGCATTTGTAACCCCCCCCCAAAAAAATCAGGTTTCTTAAAGCTGCTAAAACAGGAATTAAATACTATGATTTGACGCGTCCAAAAAAAGTATTATATTGAAAGATTGTTCCCAAATACGTAGATAGCAATTTAATACTTTGAAAGTGTCTCACATTTGTATATTATGTCACATCTTAGTGTGGCACAGGTCTACTACAAAAGTGGAATTTCGTAACAGAAATATGAACCCACTCCTTTTATTTCGTAGCCGATTTCATCTTGAAACTGAAATTAAGAATATTAGTTAACAAGGTAAAAAGGTAAAGTGTTCCCCTGTGCATAGCACAACGCCATGAAGGCGTATAGGGGGTGTGGGGGTAACGCCCCACACTTTCTTGATTCGTTCGTGAGTGGGGGTGATGTGATCAGCATCACGCCCCTGACCGCCTTTACCCCCCAGGGTTTCCCCCAGGTACCCATGTTATTCGACGCTGGGTAGACGCCGGGACCGCTTCCACCGTTAACAAGGTCATTGGTAAACAATAAAAAAATGTGTTAGACCCAATTCTTTAATACCTTATCATAATCTTTATCGCAATTTTAAATTTTGTTGTAAGTCCACTTTATGCAAAAAAAAGGTAAAGTTCTCACCTGTGCTTAGCGCTACGCCATGAAGGCGTATAGGGGGTGTGGGGGTAACGCCCCACACTTTCTTGATTCGTTCGTGAGTGGGGGTGATGTGATCAGCATCACGCCGCCCCATACTTTCTTGATTCGTTCGTGAGTGGGGGGGTGATGTGATCAGCATCACGCCCCTGACCGCCTTTACCCCCAGGGTTTCCCCCAGGTATCCACGTCATTCGACGCTGGGTGGGCGCCGGGGCCGCTTCCAACGTTAGAAAAGTTCCCGGGCTTGAACCGGCCGGGGATCGAACCCGGGGCCTATAGCATGGTAGTCAGACGCGTTACCGACTGAGTCACCGGCACAGATAGACTAATCTGAACTGCATACAGTTTAAAGTGGGATCCGAACCACTATGTGCGATTACCTGGTATCGTACCCGAGACCCCTTGATTACAAGGCCTTACCACTACGCGATCAGTGAGGCGCACACAATCTTTGTATTGCGACCTTTTTAAACCTATATGTATCATATAAGAGGTTGTTTAACGTTGCTATGCCTCTATGGATTATATATAGCCAGTATTCGAGCACATAGCGTCAGGTTTCATAGAATATAAGCTTCTCTTGCATGTTTATGGTTTCCTGTCTGCAGTAGAAAAACTGGCAGGTTCCCGTAGCTTTTCTTTCAATAGTCTTCCAATGGTTGCATATCATATCACTCAAATTTGATTCATTCGTTGCGAACACAATCTCACCCTGACGTCATTCCTCCCGCTTTCCTTACAACCCTTGGCGAGGAGGGAGGAGAAAGGAAAGAGGGGGAGGAAACACTGCTTTTCAGGCGCGGTGATTCCGTGCCCAGGGTAAGCTCCTTCTTGTGAGAGTCCACCGGTCGCACTCTCAACCTTGAGAGCCTTACCGTTCCCTCCGCTCAACTAGGGAAAACATACCCGGTAGAGTGCGAAGAACAGGAAAACTGAATAACATGGGCAAACCAATTCTACGCTAATTTTCACTTTACATTTGCTTTTGTCTTGCTGATTTCTGTTACTTGAACATAAATTTATCAAAAGGGAAAAGCTTAAATATTGAAGATGAAGCAAACTGAATTAAAATTCAAGGCTTAAGCAATTAAAGCACCTATTTGCTGACTCCCCCCATCCTTGTATTTACAAAAATAGTGATTGTTTCTCCTCTCTAATCTTCAAAAGCAGCGAGAATACTTATCTCACGGAACTGAATATTTTTTTAAAGGGAAACCCCCCTCCCCGAAATCCTACAAATATCTAATTTAAAAAGTGTATAGTGGTAATTCATTTTACTTCATTAGCAGGATTAAACACTTTGCTTAATACGTTGTAATAATCTGAGATTCATCTTCAGGACTTCTAACCCCACTGTTTCAAATTTATGTGGCGGCTGATAATAAGGGATGATCCCCATCCCGAAATAAAATTCTGACTCTGACCTGCAATGATTCGAACTTTTAAAAACCTGTCAATTCGAGCTCGGAAAGGGATTTTTTTTATTATTCATAGGGAATTTCATTCTGAGCCAGGAACACAACAACAGAAGTTTGGCGCGTGAAACTGAATGCGTGTAGTCGTTGGCTTCGTGCTGTGCTTCGTGTTTATTATTTATTTAGGTGTTAGTGTTTGTCGTGATAGTGCTGTGTTAAAGGGTAATGGATGTGATACAAGATTTGCTGGTGAAACCTTTTGGAACAAGATCTTTTCAGGAGAAGTTGCAAATTGTTAATACAGGTAGGCCAGTGTCATCGCTTGAACTTATTTCTACACACAAAGACAAAATCGGGAATATGTGAGGCATTTTCGCAAGCAAATTATGACAAAACACCATGGTTGACAGGAAGTATAAGTGTTAATAAGCTTTGCATTTTTGTTCGCCGTGCTTACTTTTCGGGGCTGAAAAGAATGTATGGACGCGTGACTGTAATCTTTGCAACACTTGTGCCAAACATGAAAAATCCAAAAGTCACATAACTTCCTTTGTTAAGCTGCAATCTTTCGCCCAGACACGTATTGACGTGCAACTGGACAAACAGCGTGCTTTGGATGTAGTACAGCACAAGTAATCGGGTCCTGGAGTAAGTTGAATTTTGCACTTAAATTAATATTGCGGGTTTTTATTTCACTAGTGCACGTCTTTCATTTTTATATTTCACAGGCTGTTTTTTTATAGCTTTATAATACTGTCTTGTTTTATTATTTGAAATTCTACGCGTATAGTAAACTGCAATAACGAGAATTAATTGATTGTGATCGTAGCAATAAGACAAACATTCCGACACAACATTCCTAAATCCAATATGGAGCGTGACATAAATTGCACGGAAACTTTTGGAGTTTGAGGATCAAAAGGTCGGAGATTACCCACTCGTTAGAACCAGCATACGCCACTGTCTACGTGCAATGACGGGACCAAAACATACGTCAGATAGCTGTGTTCCTCCTTATTTCGTACGCCATTGATAACTGGAACACGTGACCTCGTCTTTGGTAGAGCACAAGCCTGCTTGCTTGCCACCACCCTTTAGTTCAGTGACCTTCGCCCGTAGTCAGCAAGAGCGAATGACTCACCAGATACTTGTTGTCTGTAAGGCTACACAAGAATAGATATTTCGTTAGTGGCTGTAAGTATTGTTTCATCTGCAGTTATATCAGTTAACATTTCAATAGTTTCCTAATGGTTACGTTAGTGATAAACATGTAAATTAGTTCTCGAGAGTGAACGTTTTATCTATTTGAACGGGGGATTTTTATAGAGCCTGCATGTATTATTATTTTTTTTTTTAACAAGAAGAAATTCGAAGACGCAAAAAGAGTTGTATAAGAGTAGTTAACAAAAGGTAAAAAGAAGAAGAAAACGAAAATGTAAATGCTGAAATAAATTATTGTAGAGATCGAGTGAATAACATTTTGTCATGGGGCCTCCTCGATGGAGTAGTGATAACGTCGTCGCCTTGTAATCAGTGGATCCCGGGTTTGATACACGATGGATGCACATAGTGGTTAGTATCCCACTTTAAACTGAAGGTCGAGTCCAGATTAGCATATCTGTGCACCAAACCAAAACTAAGAAAGAAATTGTCACAGTGTAAGAAAATTTCATGTTCAACCAGATACGAAACAAAAGGGAATAATATATTGCAGGTTGGAGTTCACATCTGTAGCATCTAACCAGCACAATTATGAATCGCAACATATCGTATGAGATCCATTTTTATTATACATGTATGATAATATAAGAGAAGTAGAGGAAAGAGAAAACCAAGCGAAACACGGACGCCTTCTCCAGAATTTCAAATCTCGTTACATAAGGTTCTGGGTTGGAGTCCCGAACAGGCATGACTTTCTTGTTCTTGCCCTTTTATCTGCTTCATTTCATCATAATTCATCGTTATGGTTTACCTGCAGGGGAAGAATAATGACAATAATTGCCAATACAAAGCCAATGACAAACAGAACAACTCGATTACGGAGGTGCCAAGAAGAAACGAGACTTGACAGTTTCTCCGTCTCTCGGTTTGTCGAATTGAAAATTGCTCTCCCGTTCTCGGTCTCGACTAGTTAAATATAGAAATCGAAAATGTATGTGAATGAATATACATGTATTTTATATATTCCGGTTTTGTAGGAGATTTCGTGAGAGATGAAATAAGTACTCTTCCATCGTATTTATTTTTATAATTTTTATTCCCTGTTCGATGATCGCGACGATAAGGACGAGTGACCATTACACGAAATTGATGACGAAATAGTCAAACACCCCCGACAAGGACGGTACTCAAAACCGGGAACTTTGGCGACGATATCGAATGTCAATCACTTAATGAGCTTGACCACCGAGCCTGCTTAATGTTGTTTCTGTCAGGTAATTCGTAATAATATCCCACATTCACTATCATTTTCTTCATAATTTATCTTATTGTTGTGATTAACCTGAATTCAAAGAATTAGTTGAAAGGCAAAAATGCAAGATTGAATGTATCCGATGTTACTTCGTGCCGAATAATATGACGTGGTATTATGATATGAATTTATTAATCATATAATATGCCTATTCATTCCATTGATTGATCCCAATTGAGCACACAAAATATGCTATAATGTCCACTCCATGGAGGAGTGGTTAGCACAGCGCGCTACGATGCCATGGGTCCCTGGTTAGAATCTCGACTTGGGCGTGGGTGTCCTTGGTAAGTGTCCCTTCATCAATTTCATCATAGCATCACTCATCTTCATCGTCGCTATTTGCCAAAAGTGAAAGAATAGCAAATCTAAATAACAAACATCCAATCAAATCGAACATCTCTACCGATTTAATTCTATACGGTACCGAATTCCCACTTTATTACTGCATCTTAAGTCATTTTACAGCATCTCAATTGTTTTCCGATTCGAAAACATTTGGAATGTTGTCTTGTGCAGTTGATTGTGCATTGTTTCGTTGTTTGGATTGTTTAATTAACGTCGCATTAATTAGTTTTAGACCAATCGTGACGGGGGAAGCAAGAGCACAAAGAAAGCGAAAAAGACAAGGAAGAGACCACGGCTTTCTTTAAAGATAGCATCCCGTGAATACAACTCAAGTGACTGCAGAATATTATGAATAAAATTTATTTCGCTTTTTCCTTTTATTTCTGTTTCAGTTATTTTACTTCGCTTTTCTTCTACCACTCGCGTTACTCGTGTCGGTGAGGAAGAATTATAAACTCGTGAAATGGACGATGGTACAAAAAAATATATGCCTCTCCCACGGTTCGAAACTGTCAGTACAAAATATTGTCTTATATTTAAAATTTACGGGCAAATATGGTTTGTCAGGTAGCAATTTTCGCTTATCTCTTTCTCAAGGGGTTCCATTGCCTCTCTGATGTCGTAGTAGTAACGTCTTCGCCATGTAATGAAAGGCTTCCGAATTCAATACCAAGTAGAGAGGCTTTGGTTCGAATCCCATTTTAATCTGTAGGTCCAGTGCATGAACTAGACTTAAACAATTAACGTGTGGCATGTGGTCTGTGATGAGAACCATCATTTCAGCGAACCTTCTTGACAATGACTCTAATATCACTTGATAGAATAGTATTTCCTTACGAGTAGCTCTTGTCAAGAAACCAGTTTCTGAAATTTTCTTCTGGAGGCATCGTAGCACCCAGCTGTTTGTTGTGGCTGGGGCACGAGTCATGTGACTCATGCTATCAAAGCTCAATCCTTCCCGAGAAGTCAGAATCACCAGGCAAACTTAAGCGAATATTTTGTTATTTGGGTTGCATAAACAACAGGCTTTAAGACGTTACGAAATTCTACGTCCCGTGGCCCAGGTATTTTTTTCTCAGACTGTACTTTTCTTCGTCCTACTTCCACTCTGCTTGCCTATTTCTGTTACGTGTTGCTTGTCCCTTTTCGCGTGTAGCTTCGGTCTAAAATCTCTCTTAGTACGTCGTGTCGTGCCGAGTACAACTAACGGATGTTTTGGCGATGTGATGGTCAGTGCGGACACATCCATCTGCGAAGTCACTAAAACCTGGCTCTCCTAACCTAACCACATATACATGGGCGTCCGGAAAGAGGGGGGGTGCCCCCCTGGAAAATGAAAGTCAACCAAAATTTATATATTTCACACACATAATTTCATTTCATCCACAATATTATGTGTTAATTATTGCACGAACATGATAAATGCAAATTTAACCAAAGTTATTAAGCAAACAACGCTAATATTGCGGAAAATGTACCTTGTTTGCCCCCTCTGGAAAATATTACCTTCCTTGCCCCCTGGAACAAATCCTGCGGACGTCCATGCACATATGCGTTATTAGAACTAAGCGGAATTGTTAGGTAATTAGTGCCAGGTTTAGACTGAATGATTTATTATTATTATTATTATTATTATTTTATTTCGCGTTTCTGCGACTAAGTTTAGAGCTCTTACCAACTACTATTGGATTAAAAATTATAGATACTCGAGTTTGGACTTCAATTAAGACTTCACCAGTAGACCTACATAAAAGCGAGTTAAACCCAAATTTAGCTTATTCAATTCCGCGTTAGCAATATTGGTCTTGTTTTGAAGCTCTTTGCATCTGTTCTTAAAATGCATTATCATTGTCAATTCACATTGCGAAACCGATTTTATACAAATTTTTATTGAACGGAGTAAAGATGTACGTGAACGTGGCAACACCGCAAGGATTGACTCGTAGCTCCCCCTTTTGCAGTTTCTGCACTTGAACGGACATAGCTATGTGCCGTGCTGTCACGTTCCGCAAACAGATTTACTCCGCTGAATAAAAGTCTGTATATAATCGGTTTCGCAATGTGAATTGACAATGATAAAGATTTTAAAAACAGAAGCAAAGAGCTTCAAAACAAGGCCAATATTGTATTTCTAGGACTACCCAATACCAAGAGAAAGTCGTTTGGCAAAATTAAAAATAACGGTTTTTTGAGAAATTTTGAAAACTTGAAAATAAATAATTGTCTTTAAAATCTTTCTGTCTGCACGCTACTAAAATGTCATAATGATCGGACATCCCGTTTTTGATTTACAGAATTTCGGAGATGGCGATCGTTTGCGAACTAAAAAGGAACGGTCCTTTTTTTGTTCTCACTACGATCAAAAATAGAAGGTATACTCGAAAAAAAAATTGTCTAACATAGATTAACGCAGAATTAAATAAACCAAATTTTGGTTTAACTCGTTTTTATGTAGGTCTAATTGGAGTCCAAACTCGAGTATCTATAATTTTTAATCCGATAGCAGAGCATTCCCTGACATTCGCTACGAGACTCGGCGGCAAGCGGCCCGGCGTCAGCGCTTGTCTTTCCCGGTGAAAGGGTCAACGACACTCGCTAGAGTTGGCTATTAAAATTACAGTTTTCATATTGTGTACTAACCTTGACTACAGAAGGTGTGGAAAATGATGTTCCTCTGCTGCAACACATTCCTGGCATCTCCGAAGGAAATTGGAATTTACACGTGCAAGTTTGTCTACTGTCAATATACCTACTCTCTTTTAACTCACGGATGGTGTGCGGATTGTCTTTGCATACTTTATTTTTTTGATTTCCCCATAAATAATAAGTGACTATTGTCACTCTGTAGGGCTTAAATTTAAGAATTTTAGCGGTTCTATATGCTGTGGTTTTTGAAACACCCCTTTCTTGTGAGGCTGTGGATAGATTTCCGAGGAATCTGTTCTAACCTTTGTCCTGTCTCATCGAGTTTTTCCTCAGTAAGTACACGTGGGTTTTTCTTTCCACTTTTATTTATAACTGACCCTGTTACTCTAAATTTTCTACGAGGTTTAATATAGTGGTCTTATGTGGAACGGGAATACCACGAAATTTCTTTGCAAAACGTCGTCGCACTTCTTCACAATTTCTCTTTCCGAAGTAACACTCGACAAGATAAATCCTTTGTTGTAATGTAAACTTTTGTGGTGCCATATTAAGCCACAATCTTCAACACACGGACACGACACAACACAACTTCCGAGGGAGGATTATACTGGCGTCAGTCTGCAACGTCAACAGAAAGGGAAAGAGAGCGAATGCAGGGAGAGCGAAAGAAACAAAGTGTAGCGTGCAACTGTCCCGGACCCCGTTCACCAGGAAAGACAAGCGCTGACGCCGGGCCACTTGCCGCCGAGTGTCGTAGCGAATGCCAATAATTTAAGCGGCTCTTAGCATCTCAATGTGCCCTGCAGCAGACCCGGTCAGTGGACTTCTGGTTTCGCAGTGGCATTCACTTGCTACTCCAAGAGAAGCTTCGTACAACTGCGCAATTAATTGGTTTTTTAAAGGCCTGTATAAATATAAGCGTTTATAAATTACGGAAAGGCTTGCTGATTAGTGATCGAAATTAAGCAGTAATTTTTCATATAAATGCTTTTGACTAAAAAGCAACATTTTCCAGTAAACAGAATAGGCAAGAATTAAGCAGGGAAAATGCCTGGCGATTTTAGTAGGTCTGCAGGCACTGGCGTACGGAGGGGGGAGTTGACGGGGCTACAGCCCCCTCCGAAATTTTGAGAAAATGAAAATGTTCGAATGAAATCAGTGAAGAACTCGGGAAAGACAAAGCGTTAAATACAAAGCCCCCTTAAAATGACCTCGGTTACTATTTTTGTATCTGAATATCAAAACGCAACTATATAATGCCACCGTCACAAAGCCAGCCGCCTTCGAAACGACATCCTCTGTACCAGTGTCTGCAGGTAAAAATAACAAAACAAGTATAAAATTTATGATTATATCCAAATAACAGCTGAAATAGATTTGGGGAATTACCTTGTGGCGGATTTGACATTCACACAAATTTACATCCATTTTTAAATTATTTTATTATCACCTTCAAATATGTAACTTTATCAATTCATGTAATTTCAATTTTTCTTGATGAAAGTTATTTCGTTGCAGAATATACCTCCCCCCCCCTCTCAATTTTCAGCTACAGAAAATACATTTTTTGTAATTGTGGCGGGCGTTTCACTTCTGAGACGTGACTTTAGGGCCTTCCTCAGTCTTTCAGAAAACTCTGCGAAATATATGGGTTTACTGAAACAATTTCATTTTTTTTTCACAAAGCAAACTATTCTCGACATTTAGATGCTTTTAGTTTCTAAAAATATTTGGACCTACTTTTTTTATAAACATTTTAGCTTGTGACGGGTGTGACATTCTGGCTGTCTCTTCTTCCTTCTCTGTCTCACTCTATTTTCCTCTCTCTCTCATTCTCTATTTCCTTCTCTCCCTATCACTCACTTTCTGGCTCTCTCTCTTTCTCTGTCACACTCTATTTTCCTCTCTCTCTCTCTCTCTCTCTCTCTCTTTCTTTCTCTGTCTCTCTATTTTCCTCTGTCTCTCATTCTCTATTTCCTTCTCCCTATCACTCACTTTCCGGATCTGTTTCTTTCCCTGTCTCACATTATTTCTCTCTCTTTCTCATTCTCTATTTCCTTCTCTTCCTATCACTCCATTTCTGGCTCTCTCTTTCTTTCTCTGTCTCACTCTATTTCTCTCTCTCTCTCATTCTCTATTTCCTTTTCTCCCTATCACTCACTTTCTGGCTCTCTCTCTTTCTCTGTCACACTCTATTTTCCTCTCTCTCTCTCTCTCTCTCTCTCTCTTTCTTTCTCTGTCTCTCTATTTTCCTCTGTCTCTCATTCTCTATTTCCTTCTCCCTATCACTCACTTTCCGGATCTGTTTCTTTCCCTGTCTCACATTATTTCTCTCTCTTTCTCATTCTCTATTTCCTTCTCTTCCTATCACTCCATTTCTGGCTCTCTCTTTCTTTCTCTGTCTCACTCTATTTCTCTCTCTCTCTCATTCTCTATTTCCTTTTCTCCCTATCACTCACTTTCTGGCTCTGTCTCTTTCTTTCTCTGTCTCACTCTATTTCTCTCTCTCTCTCATTCTCTATTTCCTTTTCTCCCTATCACTCACTTTCTGGCTCTCTCTCTTTCTTTCTCTGTCTCTCTATTTTTCTTCTCTCTCTGACGGGTGTGACACCATGCACTTAATTTGTAGGGTTATAGAGCAATGTAAAGGTTATGGAAATTATTATAAATAGATTCTTCAAACTAAGGTTTGTTTCAGAAATGAAGTAGGATACCTTAGAAAAATAAATGAGACAATTAGAATGAATTTAGTTTTCTTATGGTATAATACTATATCATAATGAAACTAAATTAAGTGGAAACACCACACATAAAATCTTAGTCCTCCTGTAAAAAGTAATAGGTTTGAAACAATATGTTATTTAAAAGCCATGAAACTAATGTTTGTATTAATAAACCCAAATTCTGCATAGTTTTCCCCTTAATTCCATAACTGATGCTTTGAAAAAGAAATTAACCTTATTTGTCCACTTTCACATGGAATGGCTCATATATCAATTAAAGTTAAAATCTTTACGAGTGTTGCACTACTCCTCACGAGATATCGTGCGCATCGTGTTCCTTCTCCAAGAGAACCTAACCCCACACAATCTTACTTTAGATGTAGCTAAGATATAAGCAGCTATTGAGAATAACAAACGACAGGCGAAGAATTTTTCGATATTACAACTTTGAACAAGAGGGGGAGGGGTACCCTATTACGAAACAAATTTAAGGAGGAATACGGAACTGTAATTTTCCTAGGTCGACCCTGACCACCGCTAAAATGTGACGCAAACACACGGAAACTACAAGAGTTATCCATTAAGACGCCGCCCTCTTTGTGACGTGGTAATGACGTCACAGGTGATAAATTGTCTGGTCGTTACGGTGAACTTAATGCGGCTTTAACGACTTTAGAGAATGATGAAGACCCACATTAGCGTAACACGAGTTCGCACGACCGCCATGTTTGTCACCATTTTATGTAGAGAAGGTCGGGGGGGAAGGAGTGCGAAATGGTGGTTTTAGGAGTTTTGAAAAGAGGAAGGTTGTAGATCTTCTGAAAATTATGAAGTTATGAACGGTCTCTGAAAGAAGATAGATTTCTGTTTGGACGAGAGTACTTGTCACAGTAAATTATTTACTAGGGAAGTAAATCAGACAAGTCAGTTGTAGGTGAAAGTAATGTGGTAGTGATTACTCGATGGTTGAAATAACTCTTTTTCTGCATTTACTCAATGCTTACAATAACTGTATTGTTTAAAGTTATTTGATGGTTAAAATTACTCGATTGCCATAACCCGACTGTTAAAATTACTTGGTTTCAAATACTAAAGGGTTGCCGTTAATCAATGTCGATATTAATAGTTTCCATTTACTCGACTGTTAAAATTACTTTGTTGCATTTGCTCCACTCTTAAATTTACTCGAAATCATTTACTCTCTGTTAAAATGACTCGGTTTCATTTACTCGTCTGTTAAAATGACTCGGTTTCATTTACCCATCTCTTAAAATAACTCGGTTTCATTTACTCGTCTGTTAAAATGACTCGGTTTCATTTACTCGTCTGCTAAAATGACTCTTTCATTTACCCGTCTGCTAAAATGACTAGGTTTCATTTACTCGTCTGCTAAAATGACTCTGTTTCATTTACCCGTCTGTTAAAATGACTCTGTTTCATTTACCTGTCTGTTAAAATTATTCTTCTTTCATTTTCCTGTCTGTTAAAATTACTCGGTTTCATTTACTCGTCTGTTAAAATTACTCGGTTTCATTTACCGGTCTGTTAAAATGACTTGGTTTTATTTACCCGTCTGTTAAAATGACTCGGTTCCATTTGCCCGTCTGTTGAAATTACTCGGTTGTAATTATTGGAATGTTAAAATTATTTCGTTGCAATTACAAAAGGGTTAACATTACTCTGTTGCAATTTACAGAAGAATTGAACTTTCTGGATTGTATTTACTGGACAGTTTGATTTGCTTTATTTTATTTCGATTTTTGTGCCACTTTTTGGTTAATTTGCGAAGACGGGGATGAGTGATGATATGATGATGATGATGAATGTACACTCATGCCCAGGCCAGGATTTGAATTTTGTAAAGGTCAATAAGAGTTGGCACCCCTGCTGACATGGTAGATTTTAGTTGTTCGTCTCGCTTTGAAACAATATTTACAACGCCACGTTTGACCTGTGGATTGCGTATATTCGGTATAACTTTTAACTATGCACATTTTAAATGACATAATACACCCATAACACTACACGTGCCTGCCTTGCGTGCCTCTTGCACGCAAGATTTCATTGTGATATATCAAACGGGTAGCAACTTGCTCCAAATAACACCTTGTAGTGATTGGCACTACTGTTTGTTTACATTCGGCATAGGCCACTGGAACGAAATAAATTAATTGAATATAGTATGTATCAGGCACGTATCCAGGAATTCCTTTCGGGGGGGGCTCAACATCATTTTTTTAAGGGGTATAGTAAGAACTTCACAATTGTGTGTTTAAGACCAGAGGTGGCAATTGGGTTCCAAAATGGTGGGGGGGGGGTGCGGAGGGCGTTGCAAGGAAAGTTTACTTTCTCTTGGTAGCCAAGGCTTAACATTAAGAGGTCATAATGTTGAGGCAAAAAAATAAAAAATGGGGAACAACTATATCTTAAATCGTTGCCACTGTAAGGCTGTCATTTTAATCAGAACGTGAAATCGGAACATTTTTTACCACTCGACTCCTCTGTTTCCATGCATTAATATTGTTGCCGGAACCATCTCAGTATGTGTGTTTGTCCATTTCATCTCATCAGACATAAAAACATCTATGGTATCTTTGAGTGTTTTTACGAAGCTGTTACACATGCACGGGATGGACAATCCACTCGACAACTCAAGATTCAAATTGTGGACTGCGAACTGGACGCAGACAGCTCTCGTATATTTCTCTCTGATTCGAGCTTGAACACCACTAACGTGTCTTGTCCTCCCATTTTTCAGCTCTTATAAAAGCCGAAACCCACCAAATTGTTCAGATTCAGGCCTTAGCACTCACAAGTGTTCAAAAATGCCTGACACAGCTTCCGCTGTCTTGTCATATATCGGCACGAAACAAAGGAAGTCTTCTCGAATACAGGTGGATCACGAAACAATTAATGCACAGTGAAAACCCTTCCGTTCCCAACACATCTAATGTTTCGTCTCCCAGTATGATGAAATGCTTACTCATTTATCTCCAGTGTAGTGCCCCAGGGAGGTTTGGTGAGGTAATAACCCCATTTGACCCAGTATTCCCCCTCTCCCTTCCGAAAATCCTGGGCACGCCTCTCTTTATCTCGGACATTTTTTAAAATCAACTCACCAGAAGTTTTTATCATCGTATTGGAGATTGAAGTAAGATGCGTTCTTCCTGCAGGTTTGGATATGATCCTTTAGGGTGCTGTCGTCTGCCTGCCTTCACACCTAACCTTAACAAGACCCTAATTTTCCATCCTTGTGACTTGGATTTTCAAGACTTAGGAAGGTTTCAGACTGAAGGGACACGCGATACATGTCGATTGGAATGGGCCAATCAACAGCAACGTTTCACACCGTAGCGACACAAAAGGCCGCACAAACATAATTTCGATTTGTGAAATCCTCAGGCGACAGGGTGTGAAATCTCCCTTATTAGGCCACTGTCATTGTCACCTCGAAGTAGTAGCTCTTGTTGACCACAGAAAAAATTATCCTCAACCGGTGATAATGCTCCTGTTTTCTTCTCTCTCCTATATTTTCTGTGCTTGTTCACTATACAGGCAACACCTTACGATTTGATATACACAGGACATGTACTATGTAGACATTTTAACGAAAAATCGGTTGAAGTCAAGGATGGCTAGGTGGCTCAGTTGGTAGAGCCCTGATTTGGGTCCTGGTAGAGCCTGCAATTTCCACCTAAAATGTCTACATATGCAACATCTTCTTGCTTTCTCTTCTCGACATTCATAAAATTTTCGGCTGTCTCTTTATGGTAGTTAAGTGTTTGAATGTGTTTCGAACCCAGTAGGTTTAAACAAAAGTATTTTTTATACCATGAAATTCTCGGACTGCATATACGAAATTTAGTTCTGGCAAAACTAAATCATCACTCAAAACTTTGATTTTCAGTTGATCTATGCAGTTTATTTCTGTTTTAATAAACCACTCCAATATCCGGTACTGCTGAAATATTCACTTTAGAGAGAGACCTTTGATCTCTTCGGCCCTCGAACCGAACTAGCACTGCACTGAGGCCCCGGAAATTCTGCTGTCGTCAATGTCTTCATTTTCGAATCACTATATCTTATAAAGCAATCAGAGGACGCTGACTGATATGATCACCAACGACTGTATGAATTGTCACACTTACCTCTGAAATCTCATTAACCGATTCTTTGTACAGATCAACCAAAAAATTGAATCCGCGTATTTATATCCTCATTATATTCTAGAACGTTCTGCAGATAAAACGATTCGTTAATATCGCCAGTAGTTGACTCCTTCTCTCATTCAAGAACGTACCCTCTCCTGCCTTCCAGAGATTAGAAATTACAACGAATCGCCCTAAGTGTGGCGCTACCTTTGTTGTGCAGCTTCCAAATGCTGACAAGTATCTACATAGTGCTCAAGTGCGCTGTGAGAACACCGAAAGCACAAGAAAAGTGTACGTGCAATATTATCAACAACAGGGTTATAGAACATTCTCCGTCTTGCCTCGATAATGGTCTATCTCCTTAAATCATCGTCACATTATTCAAAAAGCCAAAAACCTCATTTTATCTAGTGTAAAATTAAAAAAAAATCCTGGTGGGGGGGGGGGCTCGAGCCACCTCAACCCCAGCTTGTATACGTTCTATTAACAATAACAGGGTTATAGAACATTCTCCATCTTGTCTCGATAATTATTTCTCCAAAATTATCATCACATTATTCAAGAAGAAAAAATCCTAGTTTTATCTAGTGTAAACAGAAAAAATTCCTAAAGGTGGGCTCGAACTTCCTGATTCCCTTGGATACGTGCTATTGACAATAATAGGGTTATAGAACACTCTCCGTTTTGTCTCGATAATTATTTCTCTTAGATTTATAAATTTAATATCTTCTCATTATTCAAGACGCCAAAAATCTAATTTTATCTAGTGTAAATTGAAAAAATTCCTGAGGGAGGGGTGGGGGGCTCGAGCCATTAACTATAACAGGGGTATAAAACATGCTCCGTCTTGCCTCGATAATTATTTCTCTCCTTACATTATTTAATAAGCCAAAAACCTAATTTTATCTAACGTAAACTGAAAAATTTCCTGGGTAGAGGGTCTAGCCCCCTGTGCCCCATCTTGGATATGTGCTATTATCAATAACAGGGTTACGGAACATTCTCCGTCTTGCCTCGATAATTATTTCTCTCCTTAAATTATTGTAACATTATTTTATTTCACACCACAAGAAATCAAAAACCTCTTTTTATCTAGTGTAAACCTAAAACTTTCGGGGGGGGCTCGAGCCCCCTAAGCCCCCCCTCTGGATACGTGCCTGGTATGTATCAATGCTGCACTTTGGATAGTCATTCTTAATCTACATAGTGCTGCAGTACTTACAGTTCTCCATGTGTTAGAATACTCGCCATAACTCACTAAAAAACTATATAAATTTGCCAAAATTACGGATCTACATCAACCGGCCATTTGGCAAGGTTGCCAGGTTCTCTATTATCCATAGATATAATTCCCTCATATCTACACTTTTTATACGTCGTGAGGGAATTCAACTCCAGAAAAAGTAGAGAAAGACATTTTTAGGGCGACTGATATTATTAACTTTAATTTTAATCGATAATTTTTATTAATATTATTAAAATTTTATAACACTGTTTCTGATGTATGGGTGAAGATTTTGTATCGATTGACATTGTGATTTCAAATTTAATGAAGGGATTGGGGCCTCGCATTCTAATCTCGCTCAGGGCCTCGCGAAATGTTTTTAAGCAAATGTAAACACTTTCCCATCGCCCCTTCCCATAGCCAGAACAGGCACATGGCACCGTGGCTCGGATCCCACTTTAAACTGTAGGTCCAGTCCCGATTAGCCTTACTGTGCATAAAGTGGACTTAAAACAACAATTCAATCAATCATAGCCAGAGCAGTTGGATAGGTCAAGTTGTGTCTTTGTAATATTCAATAAGGGGTTTAAACATGAAAATGACACTGATGATGTAGTTAGTTCCAATTTTATTCATTATGGGATATTGTTAACTTGTTGCCGGTGCTCGAAGTAAGAGGTGGTGCCGGGGATGGTAGAGCGAGATTACTTTCGTAACATCTCTGGACGTTCTACATTTGCAGTTTGGGAGCGAGTCGTAACTTCTGAAGCAACCAATTCACAAGCGAGCCGATGACGTCATCTGAACCCAGCACCTATCGCTATCCATCTTGCTCACGCTTTAGACTGTTCGTAGGCACACTAACTGGATTCGCGCTGCATAAAGGAATGTGTTTGGTGTCGAGAGAGGAAGGGTAACAGAAGTCTGTAATGTGAAATATTGGGTAGTAGTCAGTTTTATAACCAGCTACCAGACGTCCGATTCACCGATTTAGTCAGAACAGTCCATTACTTTATTCCCTGTCCCTACTTTCTTCGAACTGCAGTCGTGATGCGAAAATATCTCTTGTTTTCATTATTAACTCATATTTAGACATGTTCCTTATTGTAATCATAATTGCGAATAAGCAACACTTAATTTATAAATATATTATTTTCTAAACATACAATTACCATGACTTTTCAATGGCGCTTGTATAAGGAAATTAAAGGAAATTTGAAAAACATTGTAAGTTTGCGGAACAGAACTAGGGTAACCCAGGGTAAATTGGACAAAAATCAAACTTTTACCATAGCTCCCACATTTATGTACTTTTCTAGCCAGTAATATTTTTGGTAATGACTATTTAATATATCTGCCGGGTACCATTGTTAAAATTTTCTAATTTCTTTCAGGAGTAGAAAGAAAAATAAATCTGTGTCCAACAATTACCCCGCCTTTGGGGTAATTGTTGGACACAGCGGGGTAAATATTGTACAGTATTTTTCAAACTGTTCTGCACAGTACACAGATGAGCTACAGGGGGTAAATGCTGGAAAATGGTGTGTACTATAGGTGCTGTGTGTGGGGTAATTTTTGAACACCACATGACTGCTGTAAAAAATGTATAACAGTGAAATCTAGTAAACATTAGCAAAACTTTTAATTTTTCGGGCAACCATTTAATAATTTCTGCTTTGTTCAAGTACAAACATTGCACAAATTGTGTTTTTTAATCACACAAACTATAACAAGTAAATTTAAGTATATTGAGGTGCTGTCACCAAACTACAACTAACTAACTGAACAGATTGGAACTAAATACAGTTATAACTAAAAACTAAATACATAACTTTTCAAAACTTTAAACTTTTTAGACAGCTTCTTTGTTCAAGTAGGCCTACAAACATTGCACCCACATCATCTTCAATAATTACACGATCAGACTGCGGAGTAGGGAATATTTCGTTCCTGAGTCTAGAGATACTTTGAAACATTGACCTTACTTCATCATTACAAGTTATTTGAAATGAATAAACTGATACGGTGTACATCCTCCCAGCTTGCACCATAAAACATATACAGTGTTTTCACAATTTCAATCTGTTGTTGCGCTGGCCAACAGTACCTGTTGTCTCCAAACCATTTCAGAAATTTCATTTCAACGCTACGTAATTTGTCTGAGGTTTCTTCTTCCTCTTCATAAAACATATTTTGTACTTTTCCATAATAGTAACTTGTATCGTAGTGCACAGCATATATACCATCTTCTTCAATATGTTCACGCACACTCTGAATGTGAAGTTTCAGCTAGTAAGCCTACACTGGTTTCATCATCAGACTAACCAAAATAAATATCTGTCGAGTCCTATAATTCAATTTCATCCATGTCTTCACTCTCAGAATCTGAAGAAATAGGCGTATGTAGGGCTGTAGTCCAATAAACAAGCTGTCCAATAATTACCCCATACCATGTCCACCAATTACCCCGCTGTGTCCAATAATTACCCCATAACTAAACATGCATGTCATACTGTTACTGTTCATCCTAAATGATGTTTTTCAGCACAAACCACCTTCATACACATATCCAAGACTGGGCATTACAAAATTCAAGATCAAGGAAACGAAAACAAACATACACAATTTTGTTTTATTTCAAAAATGTTAAAACCATTTCTTTGTCAAGAGCTTTGGGTTATTAATATATTTTTTGAGAAAATGTACTAATCTGATCCAAATAATTAATCATAGCATTGCTGCACATACGTACAATTAACAAATGTTACTTGGTTAGATGTAACAAATTATGATACAACATGGTTTTTGGTCCGTGACCAATATTCATCCCGATTTTCTGTGTCCAATAATTACCCCGGGTAACCCTATTTGAGCTATTTTGTAATCTCTCTCTCTCTTTATATATATATATATATATATATATATATATATATATATATATATATATATATATATATATATACATATGCATACATACATTTTCGGATCTGGACCCTCCATAAAAAAAGTCCTGGTTACGGGCCTGGGATTGTATACCTCCCGATAGCAAATATTTTGAAAAACATCCTCCCAGCTTGCATTTTTCACTTCAGACGCTGCTTGAACTATAGGTCCAGTCTCTATTAGATTTATAAAATTAAAACTCAAACTCAAAACACAAATCATCATATGTTGTTCCAAATATAATGCAATGCAGTGGCTACCAGGACTCAATGAAATATAGAATATTAAATAATTTCCTGTTACTATAACGACAACATTGTGTGGTAGCAGTGTGCGCGAAAATGTTTGGCAATGTCCGTTACTCATATATGCTGACCGGGAGTGGGCCTACAGTTTAAAATGGGATCTGAGCAACTGTGCAATGTGATTCTATCGGTGGAAATCCAACTTAGAACCCGATAGTCTGTGTTCATTGATGGATTTGGTTTATTTTACTTCACTTTTCTGCAGATTTTGGCTAACCGCGAAGAAGAGGATTAGTGAGATTTGATGAAATTGATGAAGCGACACTCGCAAAGAACACCCTTGTCCAACCCGGGACTCGTGGCGTCGTAGCGGGATATGGTAACCACTCCTCTACGGTGGTCAGCTAGTGTGTGTGCAAATAAATATAAAAGAACCTAAGTACACATAGCCAAAAGTTTTAATTAAGGAGTTTTAATGTTCTCATTACCAAAAAAATATGTTAACAACTTACGCCATATAATCAAGTGGTAGGAAGTAGAGGGTGAGAAGGTGCTAATTGCACTCCGACATAACTCCACATAAACCGTAATAAAAACGCGTTCATATCTTTGTTTACGTGGCAAACCCGGAGACCAGACGGCGTGGCAGGAAATTAAGAATTTGATCGTAAAAGCGGGGTAATCTGGGTAGAGGGGAGGGCTACAGTACTTCATTAGCCGTTACTTCGCAACTGCGTTAGGAGTGCTGAATCAATGTCCAATTACTAAGTTGCATTGCTGAGGGGCGTCCCTTTTGCCAGCGTCCAGCCCACGCCGGATGTACTCACCCGGGTTTCTATACTGTTCTCAGATAATAACAACAACGCCCTTGAAAATGACCTCGTCTACTCCGCCAATATACAACTGAGTGACGGTAATTTGAGGGAAATTCCCACTCAGCGTGGGATCTTTTGTAGCAATTTAGAGGAGAAAAGGAAAATTCTGTTGCGATTAGAGAAACGTTTGAGTACATTGAGGGAAAATTTCGTCAATAAAAATAAAAAGGCTTGTAAACACCTCCAAACCCTGCATGAACCTATATACTACCCCAATATACTACTGAGTGACGGTAATTTGAGAGAAATTCCATTCACGGTGGGATATTTTGTAGCAATTTAGGAAGGGAAAAGGGGAAATTACTGAAGCGATTGTGAGAGGAGGGGAATTTTTAACGGAAAAATCTATATATCGTCAAAAATCATAAACTGGATGGAAAAATATCGCGAAGCCCTATTGGCTGAGGTTGTTATTGCGTCTCTTTACATTGTTGTTTATTTTCAATATTCTCCTAAGAAAGGAGAACGTTCAGAACATTGTGGTATCCCTACATTTTCCAAGAAAGACCGCACCTCTTTAAAGTCGATACTATTACAAATATTATTACAAAATTGCCCTACGTAAATATAATTGTGAAATTTAATAGAGGGTACGACACATAAAAAACTATTGTTCAGAAAATTTTGCAATTAAATTGCAGAAAATGTATTAGAATTAGTTATTTTTCTTATTTGGCGTTGTTTCTTGGCTTAGCCTAATCGCTTCGATGATGATCAATGAAGAATACTTAAAACTGATGAAGAGATACCCACAATGCAACACATTTCATCAGTGTAACTACAGAGCATTCCCTGACATTCGCTACGAGACTCGGCGGCAAGCTGCCCGGCATCAGCGCTTGTCTTTCCCGGTGAACGGGTCAGCGACAGTCGCTAGAGTCGGCTATTAAAATTACAGTTTTCATATTGTGTGCTAACCTTGAGTACAGAAGGTGTTGAAAATGATGTCCCTCTGCTGCAACACATTCCTCGCATCTCCGAAGGAAATTGGCATTTACACGTGCAAGTTCGTCTACTGTAATTCTCCCGATTTTTCGTATAATACTCTCTTTTAACTCACGGATGGTGTGCGGATAGTCTTTGTATACTTTATTTCCCAATTTTTCTTTCCACTTTTATTCAGAACTGACCCTGTTACTCTAAACGTTTTTACGAGCTTTAATATAAGCGACTGTCGCGGACCCGTTCACCGGAAAAGACAAGTTCTGATGCCGGGCCACTTGCCTCCGAGTCTCGTAGCGAATGTCAGGGAATGCTCTGTAGTGTAGGTCCTAATTGTGAGGATGCGAACAGGGGGGGGGGGGGGTGCAGAGGATGAAAATTTGGTGGGGCATTACCTACCCCCGTCACACACATATTGACACCACTGAATATTCCCGTTTCAAGTCTTGTACTGGACATGGATGTTCACTTTCCTTCATCAGTTTTTTTAAATCATCATGTCCGCGATCGGGCTAAAGACGCAAGGGAGCATATACAAGAAAAGTATATACAGAGATCCTAAAGGAAAGCGAAGGAACTCTTAAGAAGTGAAGGGAAATTTAGCATCGTTTAAGGGTATTTTGGTGAAGAAAGGAGAATTTTTTACCTTCGGTTGGCGTAGTGATGACGTCCTCGCCTTTCAATCCAGGTGGAGACACCTAGTGGTGAGATCTCACTTTCAACAGTAGGTCCAGTCCTGATTAGTCTATCCTGCACATAGTGAACTTTCTCTCAGAGGGAAATTATAATATTGAAGAAGGGATTTTTTACGAATATAGGTTTAGAGCACTGCTCTTTTGCTTTCGAACTTCCGCCTCCAGAATGACATTTCCAGTTATTGTGTTGATAGGAGGAAGCTAACTTATCCCGTGGCATAGAAGCTAATTTCCCGGTTCGTTAAAACCGCCTCCTCTATTTCAATTTCTATGAATTGGAAAGTAGAAAGACAGAAAAACGTAGCCTATTCCTGCGTTTCTATCCCTTTGGCCTGGATGGCTGCATTTGATATATTTCTGGAGGTTATGTCTATAGTAGCATTTTGCCGGTGCATATAGCATTGCTTTAATACCTTGGGAAAACCTTTTCAATTGCAGGCATTCGTCCTGTTTTTTATTTGCAGAATCTCAAACATTATTATAATTCTCCACTGAAAAGAAATAAAAAAAACAACTTTGCATCGGATTGTGACAGAAACAAACTTGTTTCCATGTAAAGTCTGGGATACATTTTGGATAATGACTTTACAAGTTTCCAAGCAATATGCTTTGTATGCAGAATGCACAGGTGTGTTGTGTTGAAATCAGACGTCACTATACCGCTCGCAATTCCAACTGGCGACTGGGAAACAACGAATCATCGATAAGTTGAATTTTCTTCTACTGACTTCGGGTATTTTCGTGTCACAAGGCGCCCGAATATTGCTGGCGGGACGAAACAAATGAGCGTCGGATACATAGCATGTTGCCAAACGTACTGTAAAAGTAGAGAAAGAGTTGATTAGCGCCGTTGCTGGATAAAAGTTGTACAATAATACACAAAGCAAGGAAAATCAGTACACAAAACACCCAAACACTGTACTAGCAAGCCAATGAACACAACTGACAATAACAGACGTACGCTTGGCAACGTTGTAACGGGAGAGCGATGTTACCCCTACAGCTTTTACTTTTTAACTGAGGATGTTGACACTCATCGAAGTGGACGCCCCCAAAGACGATTGGTGGACAGATAGAGCTATGTAACAAAAGGTAGGTGGTCAACCGCGAGTTGGGCCTGCATATGGCCACCAAAAGGACTTTCACCATTTAATCCAATACAAGTACCTCTACTAAATACAGCAGATCTGTATAAATTGGGGAAAGAGGTTGTGGGAGGTTTTTCCATCCCCCTTTCCAATATCCCAGTGAGCAGATTATAATTGAAGTGCTCGGGTGCAAAACATGGTGACAAAATGCAGGTTTCGAGATATTGAAAGTTGATGTTCCAAAAAAATCTGATTTACAAATTAAAATAAATTTCTAAATTATTTACAGCAAATATGATTCACGTGTATGTTTAATATCATACAAACATGATATTTCATCCGAATTATTTTTTTCGGTGGTGCTACATGAGATTTGTTTGAGGGTAGTTCAAGGAATTGTAGTTACCATGCTTTACATGCAACGATATTATCAAAAAGTGTGATCAGATACCGCTTTATTCAAGCTAACTTATGATGTCAGTTCAACAGACTTTTTATAGCAACCATAACAATTTGTAACACAAAAATGAAAGCCTTTAATAATAATAATTTTATTCAATAAGCAATAACCTGAGCTACTTGTTGTAACAAGTTTTTGCTTTCCTATGACTGAAATGAACACCATTAGCAAAGTAGATTTCATCGCTTTATTACGTTCGTATTTGAAAAATAGTTCTGAATGCTTGTGATTAAAATAACTTCCTTATATCTATATGGATATCAACATTCGTAAAAAAATGTTTATATATGAGAGGTTTTTCAGCTTCACATATCTACTTCACAAGCCTCTCTTGATACAAAGACTATCCAAATTGCATACAATGGCAATTTTAGATTTTTGTGATTCAATAAGCAATTTATACACAAAATAGGGATGGCCTCTTTTTTTCGAAAAATTGAAAATCTAAAAATCATTTTCTCGAAAATGAAAAGTGGAAGTACGAAAAAAAATACGAAAAACAAAAAAGCGAAAAACGAAAAAGATTTTTTCGAAAAACAATTTTTTTTCGAAAAACGAATTTATTTTCGAAAAACTAAAAACAATTTTTTTTCGAATAACCGAAAAATCGAAAAATTTAATTTTCGAAAATGGAAAAACAATTTTTTCGAAATGGCCATCCCTAGTTTAAATCTCTATCTTCAAGATAAATACCGGCCCCTGTGGTGGAGTGGTTAGGAAATCGCGCTACGACGCCAGGGGTTCCGGGTCCGAATCCCGGCCTGGGTATGGATGTTTTTGAGTACTTATTCATCAGTTTTACCATATCATCACTCATCTCCATCTTAGCAAATAAGCCAAAAGTGACACAAGACGCGAAGTAAAATAAAGCAAATCAATGAAGGCACACAATTATGACCTTGTAACTTTCTGTTGTATTTTTCTTTAACTAGATGTGTTTGTAAAGAATGATTTCAAATGTACACAGGGCTTACGTTTTTAATAGTTTTCACCGATATTTAACTCTTATGGATTAAAATAGTTATAATTTCGAACCAAGAAGAAGACATATTTGCAATATCAACAATAAAATAATATGCTTTCGTTAAAGTCACACATATCATAAATACGAAAGTTAATTAAATTACAAATACGTTATTAGGTTCACCATAAAAATATAACTTTTAAAATGTGCATTACAGATTTATGAAAGAAATATTTTATAAAGAAACTAAACTGTTCAAATAATTGATATGATTCAGATTAATTGAATTGTTGTTGTTGTTTTAAGTCCACTTTATGAACAGTAAGGCTAATCGGGACTGGACCTACAGTTTAAAGTGGGATCCGAACCACTTGTGCCTCCACCGGGTATCGAACCTTGATTACAAGGCGAGGACGCTACCACTGCGCCATCGGGGAGGCCCTATATGATTCAGGTCAAATTACATATATGTAATATATGTATATATTCCTTAAGTGTAATACATTTTTGACTTTGCTTATAAGGCATGGTATCTTAAAGCAGCCTTAAATGCGCATACCCAATTAAAAATCAAACGAATTTCTATGTGACTGCAGTTATTTATATCTAGTAGAAGAAAAGTATCTCCTTCTCTACTAGATCGCAGTTCACATCCAGGTACGAGAAGTAAAGATTAATTCGAAACTGCCATTATGAGAACTGCTGCATATAAACAATGGTATCTACAGTAGATACCACGTTTTACATGAAATAGAATGTACGTGGCCATGCACAGTTTTAGTCGCATTTTTGATTGGCAACCTCTTCATTCTCCTCATTGTTAGTCGATGGTACATATTACGGGTCGTTATGGGAATCATATACACTTTCTAACTCGTTCTCATCTTTGCTGTTGCCTCAATACTCGCGAACTTTCTGAGACACTGTGACGCACCCTAAGAGACGAGAGCTCCCAATCAGTATGTCAATGCCTGGAGGGTGGTATACTAAATTAGTGTAAACAATTTAGATGACATCTCAGTAACAGAACACTGAAATCTCGCCAAATTCCCACACGTGACCCCACCCCTCACTTCGGTAACGCCGGTTGCCGTGTTAAAGAATTACAACGATTAAGCTTAAACAAACCAAAGAATCTTGACCTAAATTATCCTAAAGGTTTACGTTCATCACTCTTGAGCTCAAGACTTATAAAACCGCAGCAAAAATGAACTTATGTATTGTACAAAATTCCACTGACACCAGACCACCCTGTACCTTAGAATGAACCCATCTCAGTTGACTTAATGACGCACCCGAAAGATGAATTTAATTCAAATTCTTTCCCGGTAAAGTATACGTTAAGGTAACATTAAGTTACAACTACTTGAGTTAATATTCATGCACGAGTGACCAGTAAGAAGTGAACCCCCCACCTGTAAGAGATCACCGACATTAGTATACACATGGTTATCTTACATGAATTGAAAATCTGTAAATTAATAATATTCACACTAGAAAGTTGATTTATGAGCATTTATTATCTGAAACAATTGCAGAAATAAGATCTGCTGGATTTTACTTTAATTTACGACGACAAGAGAACACATTATTTTGTGTAAACAACATTTTGCATCTAACCAACATGCCAAACAATTGCGTATTAAAACATGAATATCAACTGATGTGACTGCTATCTTTCCCTTAAAACCGATCACACCAAGCTCGTTGACACCGTCGATTATTGCGTGTGATAAAAATCTGAATGATTATCATTTAGACCATTTTAACGTTGCTGACGAATACAACTTTATACCATATCAGCATATGAAAACAATCAACAAAATTTGACAATGTAAGTTGAAGCTGCCTCAATTATTGACAGCTAACGGACGTAAACATGCGTCCTAAAATCTCTCATTCATTATGAGGTAAATTTTGACAAATAACACAGAAAATAATGGATAAATCGAGCACGATAAATTAAGATTATATACAATAATTATTATTTACACAGTCTTAGGCAGCGAGAGATTTCCTCGTCAAGATGGCTACCCCTAGCATGTGCTTTGCGCTCAAATTAACGACGTTTTAAGTTCCGTATTATGGCCATAATATACGCACACGAAAGCTAGCTTAAATCACGTATAAAGCCGATGAGTTTCATGTATTCCAAGTTGGATTTGAGTTTATCCTTAAGCACTTAGATAAAAAAGGATTCCTACTTACAATGCATCCGGGTCCATCAATTTGTGAACATTGAGCGAAAATAAATTTCACATATCCGCCCACACCTTCACTTGCGCTCACAGACTTCTCCTGAAGACGGTAGTATTATCCTTTGTGAATCATAGGCATCATTCAATTTGGACGGATAGCCTATAGATGGTCCGATATCCCTTGATATCTCAAGCCTCCAAACAGCTCACTTCTGTGTCTACCATTCCTTCTTCTCGAACTCCTGAATCGCTCTTCCGCGACCCGTTCCTCACGTTAAGATTCCAACCTGCGATTTCCTGCAACAGGTCCAAACCTCAGCACAGAGCTGCTTTTACATACAACGTATTTCCGAGAATGATCAATAACCCGGTGTTTGATCTTTGTTTTTCACAAATTCACCAAATCACATTAAAGGAAGAAGCATTTTCTTGCTGGATCCCGTTCGGAAATCAAGATCAGTTATTACCATTGAACCGTTCAAAAGATCTGTTACTCGTAACGTGCTGCACAATGTTGCCAACAGATATAAAGATTTTGTTCTGTGAGTCCTCAAGGATATAAACATGCGCGCAGCAACAGTCGTGGTTAATTATCAATAATTATTATCAATAATAGAGAGTAAAACATGATTACAGTTGAATATAATACGACTCGCATAACGATACCCGTTATAACACGTTGCAATTCAGTAACAGCTGTTTCGCCGTCATCTTAGCAACTTACAATAATTTACATGAAACACCTGGTAGATACCATTTTCAACACGTCTAGCTCTGTCATCTGTTGACGAAACGAAACTCTTCGAGTATAATTCGACTCCATTTACGATGGACTACAAGATGCACATTGTAACTCCAAAATGACCAAAATGTCACTAACCATGTTTTACACCCGAGCCCTTCATTTAAAATTACCTTGTTCCCCTCCTTACATCCATTCTTAGTTAAGAATGTTGATTTTAAATGTATGGAAAATATACATACATGCTTGCCGCGGAGAGTGGTTAGCACAGCGCTCTACATCAGGTTACCGGCGCTCGAATCCCGACCTTGGCATGGGTGTTCTTTGTGAGAATTCCTTCAACAATATCATCACTTATAGCGAAAACACGCAGAAAAGCGAGTCATATACATGTGTGTGTGTGTGGTTTTGTGTTGGTATTAACTTGTCACAATATTACAATGCAGGGTGGCACATAATTATAGCTGACTGACACATTTCAAACGCTCATAAATAATAAAATACAAAACAGGAGGGTCCGGCCTCCGTGGCGGAGTGGTTAGCACATCTCGCTACGACGCCAGGGGTCCTGGGTTCGAATCCCGACTGGGCATGGATGTTTCTGAGTGTCCATTCATCAATTTCATCATCACTCATCCTCATCTTCGCAAATTAGCCGAAAGTGGCACAAAAAGCGAAGGAAGATGAAGCAAATCAATCAATCAACGCAGAACAGGAGGAATTAGCGAAACCACCTATCAGTGAATTATCCAAGCCTTTCAAACTTATTTTTTTAAAATTACGTCATAGACATAGCCTCCTTACCATTTTTGCAATCGTTCCTGAATGTTACCGCACATGTGGTTCTGTATGTCCTCATCACTGGCCGATAATTTGTCAACAATGGTGTGCGTAAGTACTTGAATAGTCGTTACGTATCTCCGAAATACACGATCTTTTAAGATTCCTTACCGGAAATAATCCGGGGCAGTAAGGTCGGGTGACCGTGGAGGCCAAGTGATGTCTCCGAAATAATGCTTGCAAAAATCCATCGACTTGATTATTACATCTCTCCGGTATATTTTTCATTAAGAATCACAATCGTAACAATTAAGTACATAAGCTTATGACCCAGTAAAGATACCGAGAGTGAAAATGATATATCATTATCCTCTGGTTTCTTTTTCGCATAGAGCACCTTCCTAAAAATCGCCTTTTAATAAGGGGTTCAATACCCTGTGGATCGAATACCACTTTAATCTGTAAGCCCAGTCCCGATTAGTGTATCACAATGCACGAAGTGAACTTAAACGTTTTCGCATACACCGCATATATACATATATCACCGTATAACACCGACAAATTTGCACAGCGTGTAGAATAAATGAAGTCTAAACACGTTGTCGCAGTATATATACGTTCCTACCGATGGAGCTCAACCTGTTCGGTTTGACGGGAAGGTAACATCACACGCTTTCAAATGTGAGCAACACGTACCGAACATTGCTACATCATTCGGCGTGGCAAGTGTAACCAGACAACTTGAACCAAGAGAAGACTCCAGTACGCGTTGACCACCACCAAATGTGTTTCCTACTTTATCATTCGTTTTCCACATACTTTGGTTGTTTGTTTCTCAGGTCAACCATATTTGGAAAAGCGCTAAAACATGTTCGATTTGCATACATTTATTCAGCGGTCTATAGAAATTGCTGTTAAAGATCGTTTATACAATTAGTGAAACAACGTACCGCAGTTGATTGAATTCCTGTTGATATAAGGAAGCAGGCGAGAAATAATCTATAATCATACATTTTATTAAACAATTAGCTCTATAATAATACATTAATGCAATTAAAATAATGTGTTGTTTTTCGGGAATAATGCAACTCCTTTAGACCTGCAGTGAAACAGCATTACTCATATCCGCAATATTAGCAACTCGCAGCGTGATGCAAGACCAACAGTTCTTCATAGTATTTGTCCGTTTCGACACTACAACCCCTTGATGAATAAATGACATTTGTATCCTGTATGTGTGCTACACATTCCCAGTTACCACCAATTTAAAGGCCGATTGCGCAATATATCAGGCTTCATGTATTCTATCAGCCAGTGCCGGATCTACAAGCCGCAAAACCCCGCAGTGCGGGGAGAGGGGAGCCCGGAGACAATTCAGCCTTTAGGGGGTCCTCAGCCATTGACATAATAGAGGATTCGTAGATGCGTATGTAAAAAATAAACTTAGTTACTCAGGGGTACAGAAATACAGAAACGAATACAATATATACAGGTAAACGCAAAGTTGAAGTTCGCTGTGCATATAGCAACGTGCCATAAAGGCGCATTTAGGGTATATGGGCCCCACATATTTTCGACGTCGGCCATCTTGGAAGTGATGTGATCAGCAACACGCTGCGGCCGAAATGACCCCCCTTTCCCTCCGTTACCATTTGAATTGTGGCCGGGTGGACCCTATAACCGCTTTATGCAGGGACAAAGCCGGAAAAATCCCGACCTTAAATCACTCATCCAGGGTTTCCCACGTGGCAGTCAGACTAGAATCAAATGAGGCTATAATTTCACGAGAAATGCAGTGGTGAAGGGTTCTTCAATCTATCTTTAATCAGGAAAAGGTTACAACTGCATGATTGTAACAAATGTATAATTTTCCAGGTGAGAAAACAGTGTCATATACATACATCACATCACCCCCGTCCCATTTATTAAAAATGAGTTAAATTCAATTTGCGGCCACCAATATGGCGGATGTCCGCTTGGAACACACCAATGTGGTTCCCCCTAAGCCTAATAGTACAGGGTTCGTATATGCGTATGTAAAAAATGAACTTAGTTAATCAGGGGTATAGAAACGAATACAATATATACAGTTAAAGGCAAAGTTCCCTGTGCATATAGCAACGTGCCATGAAGGCACATTTAGGATATATGGGCTCCACATATTTTCGACATCGGCCATCTTGGCGGTGATGTTGTCAGCACCACGCTGCGGCTATCATGACCAATTGTACCCAGCCTAACTCCATTATTTTTTATAAGGGGTCATAAGGGACTTTTGAATCACACTCAATGCCCTTACATGTGACTTTGTCAACATGAGATCAAGAATTACACTACCCTTCCCACACACACAGGTAGGTAGAGGGGGGCCTTTGGTAATAATTTGCGGGGGGCCCAAGATTTGTAGATCCGGCACTGCTATCAACAATGCTGATATATGCACAGACATATACATGAAGATGCTTAAGTCAATTCGATCATCAGTAGTTCTGTGTGTTCCATATTTCTCATGTCAGGCATTGTGTTATATGAACTGAGACGACAGAAGACAAGATCAAAAAAATATCTGGTGCTTAATATACCGATATATCTTTTACTGATCAGCAAGAATTGACTATTTCTAGAACCAAAGAGGTTCTGCGAAAGCACATACGGAAAACCCATTACAAACTCATTTTAATAGCTTTAAAGCCTCAAAAATGACGTAAGAAAGGTATGAATGTCCTTGGGAAACAAAACAAATATGGCTTGTTGCTTTAAATTTATACTTCCTCCATCTACAGAGAGTAAATAGAACTAAACCATGGGATCCTTCGCAATAGTACTTTATGGGGATACATAGTGCTATAAACATGCTAACAGTTCATGTTAGTTTAGAGTATATACAGAGGGGATGATGCCAGAAATATACGAATGCAAATCTAGACCACTGAGATATATTTACTTCAGTTTGTTCATGTCTTTTTGGATTTTTACAAATTTATTAACTTTTAATGAACCGTTTGATATATTCTTTTAGATTTGTTGAAACTTATTTATTTGAGGATCGTACTTATATCTTTCTGAATTGTTGTAAGGAGTTTACCTCCCCTGCTACCCCTTTACTAGAGTACAACACACATAAATTTGCCGTTGCGTAAATACCAATTCTCGTTTCGTCTCCCTCTTTCTTAGTATCACGTGTTCTACCCTGCTCGAAAACCTTCGCTATTGTTGCCATATTGTCATTCCATTCCTGGACACACTCGCGCAAACATCATTGAAAACAATTGAATAGCGCTCCAGCTCGCGGTTCACACCGTTCGGCAGGGACGGTAATGTGGCAATATAGCACGGCGTAGTGGTTGCTTCTTTTATGCAGTGCATTGTTCATTGGCTAGCTAGTAACTAGTGTTGCCAACTGTAATAATGAAGCACTATTTCTGTCACGGAAGGGGAAAGGCAGGTAAAATGACGGTGAGTTTTATTGGATTGGAAGCACCATATTTTTATTTCATACTAAGTATTGTACCGGTTTGACGTTGTGTGCGTGTATTGCGTGTGTGTATGTGAAAGTGTGTGTTTGTTAATGAACGTTAAATTTCATAATGCCTCGAGTTCTGTCAAAGTTGAAATCAAAAACCTTGCATAGCCAAGCTCGGGAAATTCTAAGCAACGTGCACGAGTTCTTGAAGGAGGAAGCCAGTGAAGGTGTTAGCATCCCAATACAGCATTTTGGCAAGAGAGCAGCGGCTGCGACTGGAGTTCCTGAACGAACAATCAGGGCTATCATGAACGAAAGACAATCTCTTGAGATGTCAGAAGGCCCCTCCACATCATTCCACACTCCCGGGAAAGAACGACAAAGACCAGCGACCAAATCGTCAGTGGACGCTTTCGATGAAAATGTTATCCGTAGGCGCATATACGACTACGCTCTGCGTGAAAATGAAGGGCCGACATTGAAAAAATTGCATGTCAAATTACAGGCGGACATACATTTTGTGGGAAGTCAAGAGAGTTTGCGACGTTTGCTGCGAAAGATGGGATTTAGGTGGAGGAAGAGGAGGCTGTCATTTTTGCTGCTTAATGCGATGCATATTGTTTTCTGTGTTAAAATTGCCATGCTTTGATGGGTGACCAAGTTCATAGCAGGGCCGGCGGAAGGGGAGGGCGAACCGTGCCACCGGCCAGGGCGGCAAAATTTGAAGAGAAGAAAAAAATAAGCCTATTGAAAACTGTGGTCGAGCGAGATATTCTTTTGCGCTTAATAGTATTGAAATAGCATAAGAAGTCTCATTATTTATTTTATATTTTGATGTTTTACTTAGGAATATATTGATTTTCAATTTCCCGTTGTTGCGTAATGACTGGGGGGGGGTCGAAATGGAGCGGCATCTGCCGCTACCGCCCAGGGAGGCAAAATGACTAGCGCCAGTCCTGGTTCATAGCAAAAGAAAAAGCCGCGCAGCTTATCGTCTAGTGGCGGTATATGTACTTGTTATTGTTGTGGAAGCCGGCATCGTTTGTAAATGTAGAACAAAGGCAACCGACTTTCGCCGATCACAGAGAGGAAATAATAATACTGCTTGAGGAGGAGTGTTGTGGTCCAATTGTCGCAGTTTAACACGTTGGCATGTTGTTATCTGCCGTTGCAGTTCCTTACCAGTATATACGGGTTTTGGGAGTGAACAGTTAGAACGCCACAAGTGCATTAATGCAATAAAAAATAATATTTTTTTATTTTGTTTGAAATCACTCAAATAAGGAATCGTATGATGAAGTCTTCTTTGCAGCATTTTTGGTAATTTTACGTATGTGTTAGTTCATATTTTGCGAATTTTTGTAGCAGATAACCCAAAACCAGGTGAGCAAGAAACCCCACTTAGAGAAGCTAAGGAAAGAAGACGAAAGACAAAAATTTGCAGAACATTTCCAAGGAAACTATAATAAGTTTAAAGCTAGTTGTAACAATAAGGATGAGATGTGGGATGGAATAAAAAGCTGCTTACAGAAGGCAGTGGATGAAACAATAGGCTACAGGGAAAGGAAAAATGCATGGATTACTGAAAGTATGCTGGAAAAAATGGAGGAACGGAGAAAATGGAAGAATGTAAATACAGAAGAGGGAAGACATAATTACAAGATTAGAATAACCAGCTAAGAAGAGAAACTGACAGAGCAAAAGAACAATGGATGAAACAAAAATGTGAAGAAATTGAAGAACTGGAAAAAAGAGGAAGGTATGACTTGATGTATCGTGAAGTAAACTGCTTGGGCTTCCAAAAGAAAAAATGGAAAACAATGTGGATGATAGAAGACGAAGAAGGATGTGAAATCACAGACAAAAAAGGAATATCGAATGTGTGGGGAAAGTACGTTGAAGAGCTCTACCAGAAAGAGAATCGCCCAGACAGTCTGAATGTAGAAAATGAAGACGACGTGCCTGATGATGAGAAATGATACTATATCCTGAATGAAGAATTTGAGCAAGCACTCAAAGAAATGAGGAATGGGAAAGCAACGGGCACTGATGAAATTCCTGTTGAACTTATCAAATGCCTGGGAGATGGAAAAAGAGAAATACTGCATTAATGCAATGAAATCTATGAGAAAGGGGATTGGCCACAAGATTTCACGGAGACTGTTTTGGTACCTCTGCAGAAGAAAAGCAATGCCAGAAAATGTTCTGAGTACAGGACAATCAGCTTGATATCTCACTCGGTAAAAATTCTTCTAAGAATTCTGAACAGACGCCTATACTCGAAGGTCAGTGGCGAGTTAGAGGAAGAACAGTTTGGTTTCAGGAAAGGAAGAGGTACAAGGGATGCCATTGGTTTACTGAGGACCATTGGGGAAAGATATTTAGAGAAAGGAAAGGATGTGTTTGTAGTATTTGTAGACCTGGAGAAAGCCTTTGATAGAGTGAATTGGGTTAAACTTTTAGAAATTCTGAAGAAAATTGGTGTAGATTGGAAAGAGAGAAGACTTCTAAGCAACTTATACATGAATCAACGAGTTAAAGTGAGAACAGGAGACGAAATGACAGAAGGCTGTGAAATTGGAAGAGGAGTACGACAAGGATGCTGCCTATCGCCTACTTTGTTTAATATATATTTAGAAGATATAGTGAAAACTTGTTTCCAGGGCACAGGAGGTGTCAAATTGGGAGGAAGAAGAATAAACTGCATAAGATTTGCTGATGACATGGCATTATTCGCTGAGGATGAAATAACCATAAATAGTATGTTAGAAGAGTTAAACAGCAGCTGTGAGCAGTATGGAATGAAGATTAATGTAAAGAAGACAAAGGCAATGGTTATAGGACGGAAACCAAGGAATATTAATGTGAGAGCAAACAGTGAAAGAATCCAGCAAGTGGATAGCTTCAAGTACCTCGGATGCACTATAAGCAGTGACATGAGCTGCAACCAAGAAGTGAAAATGAGAATCGCAATAGCAAAAGAAGCTTTCAATAGAAGAAAAAATGTTTTTTGTGGACCCATGGACATAGGTCTAAGGAAGAGATTAGTGAAATGTTTTGTGTGGAGTGTAGCACTATATGGTGCAGAAACCTGGACGTTGAGAAGAAATGAAGAGAAACGACTCGAAGCTTTTGAAATGTGGACATGGCGAAAAATGGAGCGTGTAAAATGGACAGACAAGGTAAGAAACGAAGCCTTACTGAAAAGAGTTGGTGAGAAAAGATCTATACTGGAGACCATCAAGAAGAGGAAAAGAAACTGGTTAGGACACTGTCTAAGAAGAAACTGCCTGCTAAGAGATGCCTTGGAGGGAATGGTGGAAGGAAGAAAAGTCCGTGGAAGAAAGAGATATCAGCTTATGGATGATATTAAATTAACTGGGTCGTATGCTATTACGAAGCGTAAGGCAGAGAACAGGGAAAGCTGGAGATTGCAGTGAAAAACCTGCCAATTAGGCAGAAAACAATGAATGAATGAATGAATGTATGTAGCTACATACAAAGCCACTTGTTAGTACATATAGAATAGAATAGAATGGTTTTTATTTCAGCAGGCGTGTTTCGGCCTCATGGACCGTTCTTACAACCAACCCTTGTCAAAGATACAATAAATGAATAAAAACAAAAAGAAAGAAAGAAAACACATAATGATCATGATAATACAATAAAGATAATATAAAGATTATACAATGATAAAATAATACATTGAATAGATTAGTATACAGGGTGACTGGTAATTAGATGTATTCCCTGAAAGGGGTTAAAGTAGAGACAATTTGCAATAAATTTGACCATATGATACCCCGTCCGAAAATTAATAGTTTTCGAGATAATCGAGTTTCAATTGTTTTTGAAATAAATGACAATTTTGCACATAAAAAGTTGAATTGAGAAAAAACTGCTCATTGTATGGAACATATTTCAGCGTTTGCTGATAGCTAACAAATAAGTGGTTAGTTGAAAAAAAAGTTTTTCCCAAATAACAATCACATGTAAGTAACGGGTGGGTCTAAACTTACAAGTGATGATAAAAAATTGCACTCTTAGTTTACTTGGCAACGTATTAATAAAAAAAATGATATGACACGAAGCGTACAAATTACGTAAATTACTTCCTTGATTCATCAGCTATCCAACAAGGTACAAATGTTGCTGACATTCACATTTGTGTACAAGAAATAACACTTGATTCATCTTCATCTGAATGGAATCAATGAACAATACAATTAAAGAACATTACACGTCTTGCTCAAAGTGGGCACCTCCGTTACGAATGCAGGCACGCAGGTTTTTACGGATCATTTGGTCTCGTAACTCGTGATGTGATGGTGGCCTTGACGTGTTGACCAGCTGTTAAGATCCTCTCCCTGAGCTCTTCTTGCGAGTTTACCGGTGCCTTGTCATGTGGCTCCAAATGTAAAAGTCGCAAGGCGTCAAATCGGGAGATCGAGCCGGCCAGGGAATCGGTCCGCCTCGGCCAATCCATTTCTTTGGGTAATTTTCATCCAGCCACTGTCGCACGCCCAGGCAGAAGTATGGATGGGCGTAATCAACAATCATTTCATCGAGCCATTTTTCCTGCCCCAAATCTTAAATGGCATCACTTATGAACATTTTTTGAGGAACGGGATGGCAATGTTGTTGGAGGATGTGCCTCTAGCTACAAGACGTGCCATGATTTACCAGCATGATGACTGCCCAGCTCGATCCCCCAATCAATTTGACGCCTTGCAACTTTTACATTTGGAGCCACATGACAAGGCACCGGTAAACTCGCAAGAAGAGCTCAGGGAGAGGATCTTAACAGCTGGTCAACACGTCAAGGCCACCATCACATCACGAGTTACGAGACCAAATGATCCGTAAAAACCTGCGTGCCTGCATTCGTAACGGAGGTGCCCACTTTGAGCAAGACGTGTAATGTTCTTTAATTGTATTGTTCATTGATTCCATTCAGATGAAGATGAATCAAGTGTTATTTCTTGTACACAAATGTGAATGTCAGCAACATTTGTACCTTGTTGGATAGCTGATGAATCAAGGAAGTAATTTACGTAATTTGTACGCTTCGTGTCATATCATTTTTTTTATTAATACGTTGCCAAGTAAACTAAGAGTGCAATTTTTTATCATCACTTGTAAGTTTAGACCCACCCGTTACTTACATGTGATTGTTATTTGGGAAAAACTTTTTTTTCAACTAACCACTTATTTGTTAGCTATCAGCAAACGCTGAAATATGTTCCATACAATGAGCAGTTTTTTCTCAATTCAACTTTTTATGTGCAAAATTGTCATTTATTTCAAAAACAATTGAAACTCGATTATCTCGAAAACTATTAATTTTCGGACGGGGTATCATATGGTCAAATTTATTGCAAATTGTCTCTACTTTAACCCCTTTCAGGGAATACATCTAATTACCAGTCACCCTGTATATACTGTTGAGTAAAGATAAGTAATAAGTCTTCGGTAGTCCAATATGTATGCGGGGGGGGGGGGGGTAGGTTAAGTATGCATTATATGATGTATAAGTGCAGGTGCAATTGTTAACATATGAAGGTTAATTAAGTTGTTGGGACAATATCCTAGTCCTGGTATAATGCATGACGTTTAAAACTCAACGTTAGATAGACCTGAATTCTCTAATTTCCTTGTTGAACGTAACAGCTGTGCATCGGCGCTTTTTCTATCTGCTGTATTAGCAACACTGCTTCTTTAGTTCTGTCGCGCATCGCACGGCAGAAATATCTGTGCTGGACTCTACCCTCCAAGGATCATTACATGAAGTTGAGCATTGTGTATTATTGATGATCAGGCAATAGCCAGTTTAAGAATTTAACATTTTTTAAAAATGGTTTTGTTTAAAACTATTTTCTGTTGTGAATTAAAATACTCTTTGAAACAAATAACACGTTTCAAACAAAGTCAACAAAAACATCCGTGCTCTTTTTACTACACAAACATAATTTTTCATATACCTAATGTTTACAATACTTGTGCAATACATAATAGGGTAGGCTATATTGGGTTGAAAAACGTCCTTGGTTTGCACTTACTAAGTGCATCTTTCAGTAAAAGAATGCAGAAATAATTTAAAATGTTCACAGAAATCGAAATGAGTGAAATCAAAGTTGATGCACTTTTTGGTACATCACTTGACACAACTAAATGCATAATTTTGACTTCTTTGAAACGATCGTGTGATGATCTCCTGGTGTATTTGTGGTGCATCACACAGATGAGCCGCTGATATAAGTATTATTGCACCACACGTGCACTATTAGCAGTTTGTACACTTTAGTGTCAACATATTTGTGTTGACACATTGTGGGTTGTGTGCACTGGCGTACGCAGGAATTATTTTCGGGAGGGGCTGGAATTATAAACATGTTTTCTAAGAGGGCGGAATACATGAATTTTTCAAACTTTTGGAGGGGGCTGTAGCCCCATCAATTCCCCTCTGAGTACGCCAGTGCTTGAGTGTGTTGTGATTTTAATCTGCTGGCATAACCATTGGGTTACTTCTTCTTCTCTCAACTTTTGGCCCTATATTCCTTAAGAAAATTCGGAGACGAAAATACACGATATTCTGCCTACTAATAGACAATACAAAACAAACAAAAATGATGATTTCAGTGATCGGATCGGAAATCTTGTTTGCGCATAGCTAGAACACGTTCAGTAACAATGGTGATTGCAAATTAGTGTTCAATTAACTTTACCCTCGTGGTTTCAAATCGCCTTGAAAATTATCCACGTTTGCTTACTCTGCTACACAATCTCTGAGTACCAAAATAACGCGGTTGACAAAATCAGCGGAGAGGAAAGTGAGAAAAAACATACGTGTTTTCTTTCATCAACATTTGGTCCTATTTCTCTGCCCGTCTAAGGTTTCTTCGATGTTTCTGATCAGGGACGATTCGTCTTGCGAGCTGACAACCTAATCAGCGACTTTATTGAAGGAAGTCTGGAATCACAGCGCTCCCCCCTCGAGAGAACTCGCAAAAACAGTATCGAACTTGACTGCGAGAAAAAAAATATAGACTCTCGCCTTTCTAGAATCGATATTGACATGTATACTTCCGGTTTCTACACAGGGCCAAATTGATCGTGACAAGTCATGTGATTGACCGCTGAAAAATGCAGCATGCTTCTTAAACAGTACAAGAAAGCGTGATTGGCGCAACGCGCCTCTGACGATATCAGAGGAAGGGGGGCGGGGGTAGGGTTTAGCACGTACCTGATAAACATATATTATACTCATGTATCTCAACGCTATTTTGGTTCAAATCTGCATACATACGGTTCTGAAGGGTATATTAAGTGCAAGGCCAGTCACGAAATAAAACTTGCTCTTCCTGGCGTCGCCAAAGGGTGGGGTGGGAGGTGGAATCGCTGCATTTAATCAGAGGTGACAAGTGATAAACTTAACATAACCATCGAGAGATTAATTGACTCTCTCAATACACTGAGAGAATCCATCAGGAGGAAGATGACGAACAAGAATTTCACTTTCACCAAGGCATTGCGCGACCACATTTATCTTTGGCAACAATCAGGAAACCGGCTGGTCAGTAATTGTCATGCTGCGTACATTCCAGACGTGCCATCGTCCGACTTTTTGTACTTGTTCTGTCCAGTGATGGACAATCTTCGGGACAACGATTTTATGACACAATCGATGTGTAAGTGACTATGAAGAAGTGGATGCACTTATAAATTTACCAAAGAGGGTTGAGAGTTTGTTGTGCCATCTATGGCACAAATGGATCACTTTGATGTGAGAGAAATAGTTAATCTATCAGAGAGGCGCCAACGTATGATAAATTTTGAGGGGACAAAGTTCGCATAAACAATATTTTGTATGCGTAAATATGTATCAAATCTGTCCCTCTACGTGAATTTGGGGGGCAAGGTAACTTACTCCCCACAAAAGTCGGCGCTGTGCTCTACTAACACGTCTAATTTGAACGATCTATATCAGCTATTGAAAGTGTTATGCGCACTTATGCATTACATTCGGTACAGCCCTCGTATAATCTCAAGTATCCACACAAATCGTTCTCTGAATATTGAGAATTCGAACCCGGATTTTCAACGATAATTGGTTACTGATTTCTCATGATCTGAGGGCCTCCCCCATGGCACAGTGGTAGCGTCATTGCCTTGTAATCAAGGGGTCCCGGGTTCGATACCCGGTGGAGGCACAAGTGGTTCGGATCCCACTTTAAACTGTAGGTCCAGTCCCGATTAGCCTTACTGTGCATAAAGTGGACTTAAAACACCAACTCTCATGATCTGAACTCAAATATTAATATCAGTCAGTTGCAGTGGCGGGGATTGGGTGTTAAAACTGGGGGTGCAAGGGAAGTTTACTTTTTCTTGGTAGACAAGGCTTAGCTTTAAGAGACCATAGTGCAGGAGCCCCCCACCCAATCAGAACCACTGTCAGTTGGTTTCTGATTGTTGAGGATGTGGCAGGATGATTTAGATGATCACTGAGTGATGATATACGTGTATATGAGCATATCCACAATAATTGTCAGTAGCGGCGATGTGGTTCTAAAACTGAGGGGGCAAGGTCAGTTTACTTTTTCTTGTTAGCTAAAGCCCCTATCACACGGAACTGGATTTCTAGTTGGAATGCCCTAGTTGGCGCTGAACTAACTTTCTAAGTAGCAATCATGGTCGCCTGGCTGACTGCTTGACTGATTTGGAGGAATAGGACATGTTCTAATTGCTACTTGCTTTCCTCGACTGGATTCTGTGGAATAGCCAATCAGAGCAAAGTTTCGCCATGTGAAGATAATCTGTGAGTGTGCAAAGGAGGGTTTTTGTCTGTGGTTTCAGAGTGCTACTCCAGCAATGTATAACGTATACAGCATGAAAGGTGCGTTAAGTTACACCATCTATGCTGAGTGCACGGTCTTTACATTTGAAACAACTAAAATATTCTTCCATACCTGTACAGTAAACGTTGTAAAGTGTGTATTTAAGCAGCGCGATTGTTTTGTACCTAATAACGTTTTATACGAAACGTTATTCCTCTCGGTTTAATAGTTATCGGCTTTTAAAAATGTGAAGTGATACATTGTTTACTTCTCAAGCGGCCGCCATTACAACTTCCCTCGTATGGGAACAAAAGTCTATCGACAAGTACGCTGATAAGTATCGTGTGAGGCGAAAACTAGCAAATTGATAGCAAGTCCAGCGCGAACTAGGGCATACCTACTGAAAATCCAGTTCCGTGTGATAGGGCTTTAGGCTTAGCATCTGCGGAGGCGACATCTCCCCACGAACCCCTAATCGCGGCTACTGTCAATAGGTTCCTGATTCTTGATAACTGAATCCAAATTCTTCACTTTTTAAATTGGTTACTGATTGTCGAAGATTACAACCCGTTTTTGTCCAGTAATTAATTACTTCAGAACGCTGTAATCATTATCCGAATTACAAGGAGACTATTTGCAACTGGTACATTTAGCAGAGAATAATTAAAAATCGCAGGAGTGTATTCACATACATATCTCTGTTCAACAATTTGGAAATAGCATGAAACAATTTGTAAATTGCAGGAAGCTATTTGGAAATGACAGAAGACTACTTGTAAATGGTGGAAGACTATTTGTTAATGGCAGGGTTCTATTTACAAATACTAGCAGAATATTATTTCTAAATGACAGAAAATAATTAGAACTACTGACATTGCGGAATGTTGACGATACGAATTCTGATTTTCACCTACATTATTTTCTTGAAGATGGTAATATAGAGCACCATCTGTAGTCTATTTTTTCGTTGTAGTATTGGTAGTAGTCTGAAGTTCAAGGTCAGTTTCTTAATTACAATAATAAACGCTCTAAATCACTGGTTAGATTTCAACAAATAATATCAACAATCAAAATAAATTGTTACTCAGAATATTTTTGTACTACCTGGTCTGGCCACAAAATAATGTTACAAACTTTCGGCTTGGACTATACATCCGGTAGTCAGGCTCATGAACCATGCTTGAGCTGAAGTTCACACCTGGCCATTGTGTGTTTAGCTGTGAAAGAGCAAGCGTGTATCTTCTTGTGCTTAGCATGGAGTGGGGGCGAATATGAAAACAGAGTAGCCGTAATTGCTTTGCATATGGTTGGGAAGTCACTCACTGAGATTTTCCAGCCCTTAAAAATCCCGAAGATCAGCAAATTCAATATATTCACTGATACTGGTAGCATGAAAGATCGCCCAAGAGTTGGTCGACTTCACACCGTATGATTACAGTGGCGGCTGTTAAAGCAGTGGTGGTTCGCATCCGCCGAAATTCCATCCGGAAGCAAGTGATAATGGCACAGGAGCTCAACATTTCACAACAATCAATGTTCATGGCACTTAATGAAGACCTTGGAATTGGAGCTTACCAGTGGAGTATTTGGAAATTTCCTGACGACACAAGTGAAGAAGCAGAAGGAACTGAAATCGAGACGGCTCCTGCAGCAGTAGTACGTTGCCAATGGGCATTGCAGGATTCTATTCACTGATAAGAAATTGTTCACCACTGAATAAAGTTTTAACCGCCAAAATAAAAGGGAAAGGGTGTATGCTTCAAACTCTCGAAAAGTTTCTGAGAGAGCTCCCAAAAATCAGAGATGGCACAAGCCCTCCTCAGTCATGGTTTGGTGGGGGGGTGAGCTATGAGCGTTCCACCAGGCCTCATTTTTGAGAAAAGGGCTTAAAAGCCGTGCGAAAGTGTATGTGGAAAGTGTCCTGGACCCTCTCGTAACACTGTTGAACGAAACAATGTTTCACAATAAATCCTGGATGTTCAAGAAATATTCTGCCCCAGCTCATAAGGCAAAGAAGACGCGACAATGACTGGAGACCAGTGTACTCGATTTCATATCCACATTTGATTGGCCATCTGATAGCCATGATCACAGTACCTTGGACTACAAACTGTGCCCAGAGCTAGGGAGGACTGTCTGAAAGAAGAGGCACCCTATAACTGAAAGTTAAAAGCGCTCCTTTACAGCAGCAGGGGCGGACTTTCCCATAAAGACCATCCGTGCTGCAATAGATGCCTGATTTCGAGCCTGGGTGAGGGCGAAAAGTGTACATTTTGAAAACTGATTGGTGCTATTTGTGTGTAATATATGTAAGTGTAACATACTAAAAGAACATTTAAAAATCTGAAACCATATTCAATTTATTCATAAAATAGCATGTAACAGTATTTATGGCCAGACTAGGTACAAAGCACGAAGCTATGCGACAGTGCACAGATTGCAAGCTGTAGCTTCCAAAAATGAATAATGGTCAAAGTTTGATCCCCGGCCGGTTCAAATCCGGGAACTTTTCTAACGGTGGAAGCGGCCCCGGCGCCTACCCAGCGTCGAATAACATGGGTACCTGGGGGAAACCCTGGGGGGTAAAGGCGGTCAGGGGCGTGATGCTGATCACATCACCCCCACTCACGACCGGATCAAGAAAGTGTGGGGCGTTACCCCCACACCCCCTATACGCCTTCATGGCGTGGTGCTATGCACAGGGGAACACTTTACCTTTTTTTTTACCTTTTGTTTGATCCTTGCTAGAGGATTTCTGCCGTCGATGTTATTAAATTCTGTGTGCTGAAATTACCTTAACACGATGCTTGAGAAGCTGAGGCTTTCTTTGGTTAAAGAAACACATAAATCACGTGTTTCCTTAACGAAGATGAATCTCTCGCAGGGAAGCCCGAATATGCCAATACGGATGAGCGCAGAAACTTGTGGTTTATTAGAAACTTCGGCAAAGTACAATCCTTAGTCTCGCATCAAAGTTGCTGAGGCATGATTCTCTACGTTGCAAAGTAAATATCACGCTGTTCCCTCGTGATTTTGGCGGGAACTAATAACTTTGTGGAAGGAATTTTAAGCCTTACGTGTGTACGTACTTCCACAAGACTGATCTAACGAAGGTTTCACACTCGAGTGGTAAATGACCCGCTTGCTCCAGAGGCAACTGGCACAGAATATAAGTGACGGAATACGATTTGTAAACGGCACACGACTGTTTGTAAATGTCAGAAGGCTTTCTGTAAATGTCGTGATACACTATTTGTAGAAGATAAGAAACTAGTTTTAACAGAAAACTATTTAGAACACCATTGCCAACATCAGGAGTCGAACCCGATGGCGTGAGTCGACCACTCAACGCGCTCTTGTAGATCACTTCGTACTATACCCTGTCCCATATATCTTTGGAGCAGGCGAACGATGAGAAGTCTCTGCGCAAGTTTTGACGCGAGATGGCTCCTCCAATGAACACATGAGAGCGCACGGGATTGCGTGGATTGGGGGAAAGAAACTAAAGTTACCAGCCTTCGCAGTAACGTGTACTGCTTCGCTCTGCTCACTCCATTTCCTCTGACGCTATGCGCGGCCTTCCTCCAGAGATAATTGGACAGGGTATAATTGTGGAAACTGGACATTGCGTACTAGCGCAACAGAAAGAAGGGGGTAAAACCTCGGCAGCGAAAGAGAGGCGAGGTTGACGGAAGGAAAAGGGCAGAGGAAGGCCAAGTCGTAAATCTCCAACTCGCAGGTAACTGAATAGCTGGAGAATGGCCCAATAATGTCCCTGAGTCTCTTCGCTGGACGACTTTCGGAAGTCCCATCACGATTTCCATTTACCCCTGACTTCTCGTCTGACATTTGATTCGGGGCAAACAGCTCTTGATGGATGACCATTAGGACACAGAAATCAATAGAAATTTTCAATTAACCTTGAGTTCGTATCATCACTTACTTTCCTCTTTTCACTGCCGTCTGTTTTTTAAAAGATGAACTAGCATTGCTAGTATTCTTGTCAGTTTCAATTATATTTAGTTGGACGAATTCCTTTGGTGTTGTACCTGAAACTCTTCCTACAAACGTTAAAACACATTAGCAGAAGCCTCGTATCCAGGGGATACGAAAATAACATGGACATTTTTTTAAAAAAAAATTGCAAAAATTTCTGTATCATCCTTGCATAAATGAATGGGTTTGTTGTGAAGAGAGGCAGCTCCAGAAGTCCGCAGTTTGCAATATTTTGTGATTTTAGTTTTGTATTGATACAATAAGGCTACCGAACGTCCGATTTTATTGGGACATGTCAATTCTTCATTATCCCTGTCGTGACGTTTTAGAACTGTGGTTGTGAAGCGAAAATCTTTTTTTTTATTTAACTCACATTTAGACATGTTATTTATTTCAGTAATCGTTGGAAACACGTATCATTCAGCTTATAAATATATTATTCTTAAAAACGTGGAATTATAATGACTCTTCAGTGGTTCTTGTGTAAGAAAAGAAAGGAAATTTGAAAGCATTGTTTTTTCTGCAGAAGACAGTACTATTTGAATACTCCTGAGAATTTAATGTACTCAATAAGCACAAAGCTGTACCAAGTGTAAGCAACTGAGTTGCTGATTTCCGGGTCGGAGGTGGGGGGGGGGGTTCTATCGGTTAGTTGATTTTTCCCATTACTTTGGGCCGTAATATTGCAAATGTAAAATTCAATCTTTAGCTCTAGTTGCAATACAACCATAGCATTGGTGGTCATATTAAATACTCGGACGACCACCGTGACAGAGTGGTTATCACAGCACGCTAGCACTCCAGAGGTCGCGGGTTTGAATCCGGCTTTTGTGAGTGTCCTTTCATCAATTTCATCATGTCATAACAACCCCCCTTATCGTCGCGATTAGCCAAAAGTGGAACAAAATCGACGTAAAATAACAAAAATAAATCAATCCAACAGCATTTCGACCCTTCTCTTTGTTTTCGTATGTGGCCCCTTTCTAAAAAAAAATCCTTGGTCTGGCCTCACTAGCAGCTATAATTCATATCGTCTGGTCCCACTTACACTTACAAACTGACCTGTTCCATTAACTCTTGGGGCAACAGCCCATGGAGGGGCCCGGGCCAACATACCGACTGCTGGTCTCACTCCCACCTACTCACTCACTCACCCGAGGTAGGAGATCATCCAACCAGTTACGGAGTGACGCGTGGTCTGCACGAAGAACCCCCAGACATTCATTACATCCAAATGTATTTATCTACCTCTTCTTCTGTTCTCAACGGCAGCACCATATTTATAAAATGTGGGTCACTTGGTATCCTTTGTTTTGGGCTATGCCGACATTAGTATTATTTTTATTGTTATCATGGTACTTCACTTCTACTATGCATGTTCTGTATTAATAGCACTTGTCAACTTTAAAATATAGATACATATATTAAAAATTAATCAATCAATTTCGTTTTCGTTCATAAGCGCCACTTGCAATATGCATTTCGCCACACAACTCTAATAGGGTAAAGACCCCGAATATGAGACCCTTTTGGTAGAATTCGATTTACTTGTTGATTAAAGCATAAACGATTTATGTTTTTTTTTAAATATATTTTGTAGGGAGTCTATTTTATGATACAAGGTATTGGAATATATAAAAAAGTAACAATCATAAATTATAAACATAAAAATGAACACAAGTGCTACTGAGCTATTTTTATAGGGGGTACCGAATAAGAGACCCCGACCTTGTTTGGGTTATATAAACCATTTGAATCTTTGAACTAAATTATTTTTGAACTAAATTATTTTCTTACCCAACTATAAGTGAAACGAAATTATTTTTACACCATGTTTAAAGAGATTAGGCTATTATAAAAAAGAAACTGTAGCTTCAAGTCCTATTAGCTTTTGGATCCCACTTTAAACTGTTGGCCCAGTCCCGATTAGCCTTACTGTGCATAAAGTGGACTTAAACACCAAGTCAACCAATCAATCCTATTAGCTTTTCTGTGCATAAATAAGACAAAAAAAGAAACGCAAATAAAAACAATCTCTACGGCAGCACCATTTGTCAATGAATGAATAAATTTTTCTTGAAGTTTTCGTTGTGAAGTACCGTTTCCTTGCCTTCAATCTGCTTTATAAGTTTGGTAGTAAATCCGATGAATCGATTTCTGCTTACCACTGCGACAGTCGCTCGAAGTTCGGTCTGTGTTAGTCATATGCCATTACTCGTATAATCCACATTTACATCTTTCTTTCTCGCCACCATAGCATCGAAAGGATACTGAAACTTCAACACTATTCGATTTTTTGTCATTTCTGCCTTTTAGTTAATCACAGCGATGATGATTGCTATTGATTACGTAAAATTGATCAAAGGACACTCACAAGGAATGTCCAGACCGGGACTCGAACCATGGAACTTCTGTGGCCAACGAGACAGCAGCAACATCTGTAGGGAAGAAACCAACGAGACACTCCTCACTATTACTGCATTGGACCACTTTCGCTCGCTCAAACTCGATCGAATCTCCTACGCTCGAGCCTGTTTCGCTCGAATATATATAAAATATCAAATATCATTTCAATGTGACAATATTGTACATTATCTACTAGTAAATCTAAAATATATATCTAAAATTCGTGCTCGTAGTTTCAGCCCATAATCATCTATTCATTTGCATACATTGCTATGTATTAGTAAAATAGACTAAATTACATTTTAACATGGAGATGATGACTGTTCACTTTTTTTTCAATTTCACTGCGTCTTTCACTTCACGAAGCACATTTGAGGCCCATTTCCACAGACAAATCACGGTTGTACGTGAACTACTGGGCTTCGAGCGTATATGATCGTTTGCCTATTCGAGCGTTATTCTTTAAGCCATCTAAACTCTGTACCAGCTAACTGTAGACCAGACGAACGAGAACAAGTCTCTGCGCAAGTAGTGACGCGAGACGGCTCCACCAATAAACAGAGAGAGAGAAACGGGATTGTGTAATGTGCGACGGGAGTTACCCGTTCTCTCGGTAAGCGTTGCACACTTTTGAAAAGGATAATAGCGAACGCACATGGCAAACGGAAAGTATTTTTATCTCCAGGTCCGTACGATTGGTTTGAGAATTTCTTATGGGAATATCAGGGATAAAACTGCAAGAGTAAATTTTGACAAGCCGTGAATTTAGCGTACGGACTAAGGTACATGCAATGACATTTCCGTACATGTTGGCAACGCTGCGCTTTCACCACTCAATTTTCCTTCTCCACCTCTGCCGCTATGCAGCACTCCACTCCTCAACAACGGGTTCAACGCATTCGGGACAGCAAGCATAGCCAAAAAACCTGTCTCCATATCACGTTATTTCCGTCTCAATTATTTAAATCCTCTCTGTAAAAAAATTACCATTAAAATATTTTAAATTGTGTCTGATTGTATTCAAATAGTGATTCGTAAAATATAGAACCTCGTAAACTTTCAAGGAATCTTACTCTAAATATGAGACCGTCTACTTCTTGTTCCTGGATAAAATATTTCATTGCTACAAATTATGATCTGTATTTACTGTGACATCGTTACATCGAGACATAATGTTCTGTCATTGGTCTTTATTAAAGATCATCAAATTTTTAATGCCTTGTTTCCAGACATGTTTTAGGGTAATTTTGGCAATGAACGAGTATGACGTAAATCACCGTGAGTTAGTTCAACAATAACTTCTCTATATCCTTCTACGATGATGTTATTTGGTTGTTTTAGAAAGTCACTCAGTCACTGATGCAATTTTTAGATTTTATTGTCAGTTCTTAGAAACGTTATTAGTGTATTTTCCATATTAATATGCACTAATGTTCCAGGCTTCGTGGTGAAACTTAGGCCTTGTGTTGCGTTTCATGCATCGACATACTGTGTATAACACTAAGTGTTGGTTCAAATTGTCCTGGTTAATGATATATATACCCCCTCCCACACACACATATGCATGTGAATGTTCCACCATAAGGTGGACCTTGGTTCACCCATCCTCTAATAAGTTGGTATTTGCACCTTGGTAAAGTCAGCCGGAGTGTTGTGACGATCACATCATCTGCGCAATATGGTCTAGATTGTGAATTTAAATGTAAATTTGAAATCACATTCATTTAGTGTACAGTCTGTCTCTGAAATTTTGGAAGGGCACGAAACTACGAAAGTGAGTGGGAGGAGCAAATCAGTGCGCGCTGCTGCAGCCATGTTATTTTCCTCCATGTACTCACTTTCCCTCTCGCGCTTTCATTGGTCGAGCCCTCTCGTGTCGCTACTTGCTCAGAGGACTTGTTTTCGTTCCCTTGCTCCATCGCTTCCCGGACCTGAGTGTGTGTAGGATAGTTACATTACAGTTGTATTTTACAGTAATCAATTCCATCGTGTTATATCTACACTACATGACAAAAGTCTCCTTTCCTGGTTTTCGTTCGTGTCGCGGTTGGGTAGTGAAATAATCGCGAAAGGGGATTAAACGCGAGGGAATAAGAGCGAAGGAATCACCGTGAAGAAAGAAGCGCGAAAGGAACAACCGCAAAACGGATTAATCGCGAAAATTTTACTTTTGCGCTTAATCCCTTTCGAGGAGGTTCCTGCGACCCGCCACGGTATCCCAGAAACCCAGAGTCGTGTCCTGGTCGGGTCTCATTTTGCTTCTTTGAATTTCTACGAAGCTTATGCTTGTAATACAAGCTTAAAAAGAAGACCAAGAAAATCTTATTAATGAAGATATCACACGTAGCTTTTGTTTATTTGCCTTCATCTACTTGACGTTGGGGCTGACGTCCTACAATCCCTCCAACAGGAAGAGCCCCGGGAACAAGTCTTCTACCATTTCCAATTCTTCCCTGTCGTTTCCTATTTCCTCTGAGGTCCTTTCTGTTTCGCTCCCTATCTTCTTCGCTCCATTGTCCCTTCCCTTTTCACCCTGACTCCAGCTAGGAAGTTCGATATTCAATTAGCGTCTTCGGTTTGGGTCTTAATTTCAGAGAAAGGTAAAGATGGGAGGAGCCAATGAAAGTGACAGATTAGACGGGTGATAAAAACCAGAGAAAAAGTCAAGCATCTCCAACTTTGTTTGCATCGGAGACTGATGAAAGGATTTGAGACACGAAAGGATCCTCGAATATAGCCTTAATGACGCAAGAATTGAATTCGAGTCCTATTGTAAACTTGAGGAGCGAAAATAAGTCTGTTCAACGTTCACTCGATTTCGAAAAGTCAGTCACTTCTACACGCAGTGATTTTATGGCATGTTTGGTTCTATCTAAGTGCAATATCATGCATTAAACTAAACAATTCTTTAACAGTAATACTTAAAGTATTTTAAAATAAGGGTATTATTTTCTTATTTAAAACCGTAAATATATAACATGGTTAAGGACGGAAAGCAGGAGGGCCCCAAAAAAACCACCTCGCCGGAGTGAAAATTTTATATTGAGCCGTGCCTGGCATAGACCAGCTATCACGTGACAGGAGCGCTGAAGATAGTACATGCTTTGTTCTCTTCCAGTCAGAGCTTGCCGTTCTCTTTACTATGGGAGTTTGTACACGCAGTAATATTCACCATTTTGAATTCGAAAATATCCTACTTGAGAACGAACTATGGGTTTTGCATGGTTTTGTGCAGTTTTAAGAAGTTCTGGCTCAGATTCAGTTTTTTTTTCAAAATAACGAATTCAAAAAATATGCTAAAGGTTGGCGCCACAGTAGCACCTTGAGGATTCAACCGAATTTACCATTTCCTATTTTAGGTCTTCTGCTCTTTTGTAGAAGATAAAAAGCGTTTATTTAGGTTAGGGTTCCTACTGAGCTTCCTACTAAGTCTTAGAGCAAAAATTGTTTTGAATTCAGAAATTTTCTATCCAAGATTGATGTGGATTTTACATATTTTGTGTGGCTTTCAAAAAGTTTGAATCATCCTACCCCATTTCCTTGTATACGTTTCTTGACGGACAACTAGAAGATTTCCAATTCAAACATGCTCTTTCTTTGAAATTCGAAATTCAACATTTTAATATTTTAGTACTGCTTTTGGAATGTTTATAATCGTTCAAAATTTCCTACATGAGAATGTTCTTCAAGTTTTTATGGTTTTGTAATTCCATGATATCAGGAATACATCTGTTACAAGCAGCACGCTTACAGGAATAAGGGAAGATGGCAGAACGTTGGCACTGCATTTTTTTGGTGACAGTACACAAAAATCAGAATGCAAGTTATAAAAAATGGATGAAATTAGTGCATAAGATTATTATCTGATAAATGTGAAACACAGATAGAAGACAAGGGATGCAAAAGTTATTGATATTTGATTAATAGCAAGTTTATGCATGTGAAAACAAGGGTTCTATGTAAAAAGTTGAGATAAACCTCATTCTAGCAGAATAGCGGTTCTTATAATTGTTCCACCAAATATTTTTCACGTAAAAGTAGCAAGACAAATCTTTCCTGGGGCAGATGTCACTACATAAATGTGCTGTTCCCTTTTATTGCAGTGTCATAGTTCTTGTGTATTTAACTGTTAGTTCCATAAGATATCCTACAGTGTCTGTCTATATGTATATATTTTCTTTAACCCCCCCCGCACTCTACCCACATGAATATAGTATTATTTTCCTTCCCACAGAATTTCTGTCTACTTTTTCTTCCTTAAAGATATTCTCTAATTGTTCTTCTTAACAAATTCTGTATTTTTTTGTTTTCTGCTCAATTTTTTCAGCTACGCAAAGAAACTTGCTTCCTCTTCTCGTTTTTTTCCCCTTTTCCTTGCATAGAGTGGATAATCCCAGATCTTGCACCTTCTTCCAGATGCACTGTGAGAAATGGAACAAACATACTCTAACAGAAATGAGTGGGGAAACATTTTTTCAGGAATCGAACATGCATGTCCTGCTCTTTTCCTTTATAGTATACAAAACAAGAAAGTGTATTTATCTCCCATGCAAAATAAACTGCTGGAACAAACGAGGTACACTTCTGAATTTACCATCCATAAAGTTTCATCTCACACGCACAACTTTTCTAAGTTTCCAGGACTCCAGAAGACCTGTAAAACATACCAAATTAACAAACCAGTAAATTTAAAAGAGAGAAAAAAAATGAAAATATTCGAATCTCTAAATTTGAAGAAATACCAACATTTAAAGGAAATATTGAAAACGGTAAATTTGAAGCAATACGAATAGATAATTGAAGAAGAAATTATTTGAGAAGACAGGGCTGTGGTTCGCATCCCAATTTAAACTGTATCTTTCGTCCCAATTAGCTTTTCTGTGCATAAAGTGCACAAAAAACTTCAATTCATTTTGGGAAGACAGTAGTTTTTGCTTACCAACAAACGTTTGTGTCCTCCAACATCAATTAACAGAAAATCTCCACGATCTACAGTTTGTGTCCATGCACCATCCAAATGAATATATTTCAGTGTCAGCGGTGATGGCGGCCTAAGGATGAATTAACGGAACAAAATAGAGCAGGTATCTGTTGAGAGACCGTTAAATTTCCCTCATTTGATACACCGTATTTACCAGCTTATTTGAGGAAAAACCTTTATCACTAAATTTATAATTAGTTTACACTATTTCAAATATAAAGTAACATGTAGGTCTACTTTCAACAAATAACTTACCTTCTAACTAGGAAAGAATATATTTTAATCTTCTTCGTCACACACCGCAAGGAATCAACAAAGAAATAGTCTAACTCAGTACAGAGATAAAATTTACAGACATGATGGTAATAAGAAACTGAGTATCGGTTATATATAGCCTATTTTAAAGAGCAAATACGGTTTATCCCTTTCAACCAGTTAGGCAAAATGGGATTTGGCGGATGGGGATATCCCGTTTCGCCTAAATTGGCGTCAAGGTCATAATCATATATTGTGCTGATAAGCAATTAAGCGAAAGGGGATTTGACAATGCCGGACCACACGTTACCTAGAATGGTGCAGAGATAGTAGTTGATTCTTCGCGACGTACTAATTGGAGAAAATATGAGTACCACGAGAAATTAACAGAAAAAATTCAAAGCAGGGAACAAGTTTAAAGAATCCTTTTTTGCACTTCGTCCAAATTATCCCACTGCTACATCTTGCCAGACTTGAGCTGGATAACTGAATAGCCCCAGGTCTAAAACATCACTGCATTGTGAAAGATAAAAGAGATACGTTCTTCATAGTTAGACATTGTTAACGACAACACTAGCTACGGAAAGATGTAGGTTTGTGCAATGAATACAAATTATTCCATTGGCTTAGCGCAATGAACGCACTGTATGAAAATAAATGGTAAAGACAGAGACATGCTCTGGACATGAATACGGATGTGCTTGGATTGCAGGGATCCTTCCTTTCGCTGGAAATTGATATCAAGATTTTTTTTCCAACGTCTCTCCCGCCAACTTCACGGTGACGCGGGAAAAATGGGAGAGTTGCCAATTGTGTAGGACTGGACGAGGATGATGCGAGGAACGAAAAATGTGGAAGACACGTTACGTGATGCAGGACCTGGTTACGATATATAAAATTTAGAAACGAAATGCAACTTCCTGCTCACACCGAGATTGAACTCCCAGCTACTAGTGTACGCAGCGGGAGCTGATGGGGTTTCATCCCCTCCTGAAATGTTCATAAAATCAAAATTTTCAAATGGAAAAGTAAAGAACTTGGGTGGTAAATGTAAACGCACTTTAAAATAACCGCTGCTCACAATTTTTGTCTTTGCGAACAATTTAGTACAGAGAAAGCTCCAAAAACACGAAATATTTTAGTATATACCGTTATACCAAGCTATGTACTTCCCTCCTTTATAGTTACAGGCCCCCGAAAAAAAATCCTGAATACGCCAGTGCTCCCAGCACCTCCTATCCATGCGAAACTTTGCAATAGAACACACACTGCTAGAAAATTTACAGTATTCTGCCGTTAAAATTTAACAGGCTGCCTGTAAATTTACAGGAAAATGAGACACGATCGTTTTTATTTAAACTGATTTTTTTATCATTTATGATTCTAAATTAAAGTGGCGTATTCAAAAAAATTCTATCGGATATAAACTTCAATCATTTAAATTTTTTTGTCTATCTTTTCGTTTGAATCGCTGCCTGCAAGTGATGAGCTAAAATAACAAAGAAACAATTTTAGCGTTTTACGTAGCGACAAAAATGGACTTAATCTAAAGCATATTTTACACAAACATTTTTCAGGTATGAATCTCAATTGCTAATTTCTATAGCCACTGCTTAATATGAACTGTAACAATAAATAACATAACATAAATAACATCATTTTAAGGTTTTCTCCAACGGTACAAAAATAGTTAAACTGCTTAAATAAAAGTGTACTATAGATGTAGCTTTAAACAAAATTTCACTTTTCGAAATATTATATCTTACTTTTAAGTGGGAAAAAATGCAATAAATGGTTTTCGTTTTTCCGAAATGATACAAAAAGAGGTAAGTAATATAATCCGAAGAATTCATTCAATGCGTTTCTACTCAAATCTTACAAACACGAACCTCAAAATTGCTTAATCAATTTGTCCTTCATTACGTGTGATTTTACACAAGTAAGTGATAAATTTAACTTTGTAGACAGATTTCTTATTTCTTACTTTATTCTAAGTGGTACAAGGATGAAAAATAACTTTATCTAAAATATGCTTGTGGTATGTATCAACTAAAATATTTCCGAGTTAACACTAAAAATTGTGGAATCTAATATTCTTTCAGTTTGCATGCGATTTTGTGCTTTTGTAAGTGGAAAACTTCACATTGTTTCTTGAAAAATTACCAAAATTTTAAAGGTGATCGTAAGTATTGTGTGAGTTAATTTTCACGTAAATATTTTATTTATTTATTTATTTATTTATGCTTTGCACTTGTACAGAGGATTGAACCTCTAATTACAGAAGGCGTACACTGTGTTTGATTAATGTAATATGAATTACATGAAAATATATAAACATATATTCATTCATTCACGTACAATACATATAACATACAACATACGTAACACATGAGATATATATATACACTTATCTACATACATTTAGGCAAGAGGTTTATACGTAATTCACAAGTATTGCATACTGAAAATGGTAACATGTATATAAAACAATATATATTCTATCAGTGTTTCGTTTTCTATAGCACTGAATCTATTATTCTTTTATATGGAAGTGAAAAATCTGCACATCGGTTGTTTGCAACAAGGATATTGTAACTTTGACACATTCTATTTATTGGTGAGTTTCTATATTTCTGAGTTTTTGAAATTTTAGAAGTTAGAATATTTTTATTACGCAGATTATTTTTTCTTATATTGAATTGTATTTGACCGAGAAAGGAGCTGTTGTCTCAGACACCATTAATTGTTTTATACAAGTACAACTGTTCTAATATTTTCCTTCTATTACTAAGACTCTTAAAACCAAATATGTCAAGCAGATTATTATAATTCACGTGGGGACTTATCATATTTTTTGTAAAACAGATACCTTAGGAACCTTTTCTGAATTCTTTCTATGCTATTTTCGTACGATCTATACATTGGAGACCAAATACCGGATGCGTATTCAAGTCTACTTCTTACTATGCTATTATATATAGTTGTAATACAATATATACTCTTAAAATCTCTAGAATTCCTTATAACAAAACCAAATGATCTGTAGACCTTATTTACCATATATGATATGTGTTCTTTGAAGGTCAAAGCAATATCAATGAAAACACCAAGATCTTTGATTAGGTTCACCTCTGGAAATTTACCACAAATTGAATATGTACACCTCAAATTATTTCTTTTATTCGTTAGTTGCATAAAATAGCATTTATTTGTATTAAATAATGTGAGATCATTTAAGCAGCTCCAATCATATAGTTTCTCTATATTTTCTTTGAAATCTATTGTATCGTCTAGATCATTAATTACTTTGTACAATTTAATATCATCAGCATAAAAAAGAATTTGTGAGTTCTTAACACAAGTTGGTAGATCGTTTAAATACAAAATAAATAAGATAGGTCCTAGATTAGATCCTTGTGGGACACCGGAGTTTACGGTATATTTACATGATTTTGATTATTTGTAAGTTACATATTGTCTCCTACCCTGAAGATATGATTTCAGTAAATTCCACATATTATTTGTCAAACCAAAGCCTGATAGTTTATGCAGAAGAATATCATGGTTGATTTTATCAAAAGCTTTTGCACAGTCAATATAGATTGTGCGTACAGCAGATCTAAAATAGAATGCATCTTGCACAAAATTTGTTAGATTGGTTGTAGTAGATCTACCTGAAAAAAAACCATGTTGGCAATCGCTTATATAGTTTTTAACATGTTTGAATATTCTTGTATATAAAAAATGTTCTAACACTTTAGCAGGTGCACATATTACAGCAATTGGTCTATAATTTTCAAGTCTTGTACTTTCACCTGATTTTAAGATTGGTCAGACTTTAGTTAATTTCCAAATCTTGGGAAAACATTGTGTCTTCATTATAAAATTATAAATAAAACATAATGGATTCTGAAGCACTTCGGCGCAAGCCTTAATTACATATGGAGGAATTCCATCTGGTCCACTGGATTTTTTCGGTTTTAATTTTTTTACTGCATGCCAATTTGTCAGTGATCCCACCATTAGTGAGTAAACTAGATACTTTTAATTCAACTTCATCGGTAATTTCGTATGTGCTAGGATATCATAAACAGATTGAAAGTATGAAGCAAAGCTGTCAGCTATACTACGACTTGTTTGTAAAGTTCTGCTGTCATGCATCATAGTTTGATTTGAATACGCGTTTCTACCTTTCCTATTATGTACATAGTTCCAAAAATATTTTATATTATTGTTAATGCTTTCGTCGGTTTTTTTAATGTACATGCCATATGCTTAATTTATAATTGCCTTTGCCTTTTTGCGAGTTTCTCTATATTTTGTTTTACTATCATCAGCGTATTTCATGCTTTTTCTATGATATTCCTTAAGTTTTAAAGTTTTAATAATTTCTCCAGTAAACCACTGAGGGTATTTGTATTTTCTGTGAACCTTTTTCTTTGGTACAGTGTTATGAAATACAGAGTTCACATTTTCATAAAAATAGTTTACAGTTTCTTCCTCTTCACCCAAGCTAGTAATGAGAGCCCAGTTTATGTCTCGTAACATTTCGTATAATGTTAAAAAGTTTGCCCTCTTAAAATCTAATATTTCGACTGGATTTGGTTTCAACACATTTGTTGATATTTTAAAATGCACTTTTAATATTAAAGCCGGTTGGTGAAGAACTTCCTTGACAAGAGGCATCTCATCTTTATTTACGATGATATTGTGATGCACATTTCTTAGAATTAAATCTAGGGTTCTACTATTGTGATTTTTAATATTGTTAATAGAATGTAAGTTATAAAGATTCAAGAAATTGTCCAAACTTCAGTAACAAGTTCCACCTGTTTGCAGGTTATAGTTGGAATCTACAATTTTCGGCAGATTAAAATCACCAATTACTATAATGTTATTGTTTTGAAATTCTTCGTAGTCTTCAAACAGATCAAAGAACGATATATAATCATTGAGAGTTGAAGAAGAGGTGAAGTATACAGCAATTACATAATATATTTTATTACTTAAGTTTACTTTTAAACATAAAATATCCCTATTATTGTCTAGAATAATATTATCAGATCTTATATTATGCTTAATAGCAATTAATACGCCTCCTCCTTTCTTATTTTCTAACCTGTCATATCGGAACACATTATAGTTATCATCAAACAATTCATTACTGTATACACCACCAAGTTTCAGTAATAACAGTTATATTGTAACTATTCACAATATTATTTACATAAAACTCTTGTGTTTTTGTATTTAGACCTCTAACATTTTAACAGTAAATGGAAATGTCATTTGGGGAAGTCATTTAGAGTCATGCCAATTTAGTAATATCTTCAATTGTCTTTAAAACAAAATCATTCCTGTCGCCTTCTCTTTTTCTTAGTTTAATCGTACTTGAACTGTTAAACCCACAAGAATGCATAATTTTTCTCTCGTTTTATTTTTCTTCCTTGACCACATATGGTCTTACGAAGAGATGTTAATCTTTCGTTAATATATACACTGTCATTACCAGAAAATCCTATATGGGTACAATTAAGATTCCTTTTAACCTTTCGTTTTTGTACATTTTATCTTTATCTGCTCGCCTTACAAACTTGACAATAATACCTGCTGATTTTTGATGGGGAAGTTTCCTTAACCTATGACAAGTGTCTATCATTTCGTTTTTCACTTGCATATCTAGAGCCCGTCCTACATTTTTCGCAATTTCATAAGGATCTTCATTTGGGTTTTCGGGAATGCCGAAAATTTCCACTGTATTTCTTCTCCCGTATTGTTCAAATTCATCAAGCTGTTCAAATTCATCAAGCTGCAACTGCGTCTCCTAAAGTTGTTTCTTGAATTGAGTGTTCTCCTCTTGCAGCCGTTCCACCTGTCCAAGACATGTGGCGATGGCCTCGAATTTCTTCTTTATTAAATCAACATTTTCAACCAGTTTTTGATGAGCAGAATCCAATGATGTGCTCAATTCCATATCATAAACATTACAACATACGTCCTGGCCTTGTAATCAAGAGGTCCCAGGTTCGATACCCGGTGGAGGTACAAAGTGGTACGGATCCCACTTTAAACTGTAGGCCCAGTCCCGATTAGCCTTACTGTGCATAAAGTGGACTTAAAACACCAACTCAATTAATCAATCATTACAACAAACTATGGTGTTACTTATTTGACCCTTGCATGAAGTTAATTCCTGTCATTCAAAAGTTTACTATTTAAATAAATATTTGTTTTCTTTCCTAAAGCTGTACATGAATCGTCAACTTCGTTGACAAATTTTCAGAGCAAATACAAGCTCAAGTTGGTTATATTGTGTTTTCGTTAATTTGCATCAGTTTCTTTTAGTAATTAATTTGTCATTATTTAATAATTTCCAAAGTTATATATTTTGAATTTGTTTTGTTTTAGGGAAACCTCTCTTTAATTATCTCTCTCTTGTAGCCTCCTCACTCGCTATCCACTCGAAGGTTTTCTTTTGTTTTGTTTTTTGTATTTACTTTATTTTACTTCGCTTCTTGTGCAACTTTTTCGCTAATTTGCGAAGATGAGGACGAGTGATGATATGATGAAAATTGATGAATAAAAACTCACAAATATTCATGCCCAGGCCAGGATTCGAATCCGGAACCCTGGTGTCGTAGCGCGGTGTGCTAACCACTCCGCCACGAGGGCCGGTTCTAATGATTAGGTACCGGCACACTTAAATTAATGATAAATGGGATTGATCTTTACGTAATGAATTTTTTTTATAATTACGAAGTACTCATTAAATTGATTGTTGAAACTTGATTTATGGTTAATTGTAAATTTGCGGATAATGCTGTGCTATCGTTTTGGCTCAGGGCCGAGATAGCGCGTCAAGAACTCTTATAATAATGGTTAGTACTCGTTATGCAATATAAATACATTGTGTAATTGTCTATATACTTAAGATATGTGCGTAAATAAGCGAGACGTTACGGACGAAAATGCCGGCATCTGCTCCATGTCACGCGCTATATCGGCCCAGAGCCAAAACGAACGCACTGTAGTTTGATTCTAAATTGATTGAAGTTCTAAAATATTCCACCATGTCCCACTTCAAAATTATAATAACAATCGAAAAGAACAATAAATGATAAGAACTGTTATGGTTAACGTTAATACGCTTGTATAACGAGTTCAATAAATGTGTATTGTTCTTTATATGCTAGGAGTTATTTTATAGATTAAATCATCGTTATCGCAATGTGTTGAGTACAGACGTTCCAGTCATACTGCGTACTGAACTGTCCATACCGCGTAGAACCAACATGGAAGTGACGGAAACTCGGGTGCACACAAAATCGCCTAACCGTCTATTCAGAGGGCTGAATATACTGCGCAGATTATATGCTGAATGTCCGGAAGCGTGGGTTTTTGGTGGTGGTGAGTAGACAATTTATATCCTGTGGCGTCAAATTTAGTGGCATTTCTAGCAATAAATTCTTGATGCGCCAGTGGCAGGAGCATCAATGAAGTTGGCCAATAAAATTCCGTTTGTGCTCGCTCTCTCTCTCTCTCTCTCTCTCTCTCTCTCTCTCCAAACCCCTCCACTCACTCTCTCGCGCGACAGCTCTCGATCTCGTAGTGTATCCATTGCAAGTAATAAAAATCTTATTTTATTCGCTTTGAGTCGAGAAGGGACTGATATTGTGTTCGACGGGAAAGAGGCCAATAGCCGAAATAGCCAGTTTGTGGGTTCGGATCCGGAGCGCTATTGACTGTTTCCTCAGATTGTGGTGGTCTTCGGATCTCGCATTTGAAATTCCGTGGTAGGGGAGGAAATGCTGGTCCCGTGGACTTTTCTGTTTTCTCAGAAACCAAAGCGGTGCCGAGAGAAGGGGGTGGAGATTCAACCCACCCTCCTGAAATGCCTTCCAAATAACAATACTAATAATGAAGCATCAAAATTTAACTAGTTTGACTAACATAAATATAGGTAAGACAACAAGAACGTACATTCTTTCATTCTTCTAACTTGAACATGTTGAAATGTTTCAAAGGAAAATTAATTAATTATTTCAACAATTTCCTCTTCTGGCTTTTCACTATTATTGACAGGCAAAGCATTTAATATACACAGTGTTCTACATGCCCATAATAAAATTTTATCTTAGTTAAATCAATAAATTTAAGAAACACTAATTGTTTAACCAAAGGAATACACATCGCTTACCAGTTCAAAAATATACGTTTATTATCCAAGCGCCACCTTTCTTGTATCTTGTAACTTCTAATATGTTTAAAAGGATTGTTTTCATTTGATTGGCATAGACAGTTACGTAAGATGTCGCTTAAGTAGTCTAATCTCTACATTTAGCTACATAGAATGTAGTCATCTTCTTTGATTTGGTACTACTGAAAAACTACTACTACTACTAAAACTGTGTGCGTATCTTGGCCTTCTCGAAGATCTTTGGCCACTCTCTTCTATCTTGTTCACATCTCTTACAAGTCTTTATCTTCAGTGTTCTCAAATCTTCAAGCACATCTTGCCATTGAATTTTCGGTCTCCCTTGTGTTGTGCACGAGTTTACTTTCTGTTAGGCCTATTCTCTTTTACTGCATTCTGTGTAGCTACCCGCAGAAAACTAATTGCATCAAATCTATAATCATAAACGCATTGATTGATGCACTAAACTTTTTTTACCTTTGCCAAGAATTAGACATACAGTTTTGTATATCGTTTGTAAAGGTAAAGGCAATGTGCATCATATGAAGCCTTTTAGCGTTTCTTTCTGTGTGTTTTTTGATTCAGTTTCCTGCATATTTCTCGATGGCGCACTTTAATATTTGGTCTGAGCTGCAGACTGTATGCATTTTTTTTGTTTCTGCTGATGCATTTACTTTTCTGTGTTTATGTGTCCAATCCATGCATTTCTTCTAGCTTTTATATTCTTGTGCTTAACGACTAAGTCTCCTCGTTTGTTTTTCTTCTCAACACTTCATTGTCAATTTTAGTCGGTCTAAACTTTTCTACATTACCTTTCATTTAAGAATCTAGAGTTTTTATTCAATGTGTTTTCTTAATACTTAGGTTTCACAACCATAGGTCACCTCTAGTTTCATAATAGTATTTTACAGGCTTATCTAGTAATGTTTGGTAACACTGCAGCAACCCTCTCCTTTATTTCTTCTTCATAGTATTATTTGGGTATACTATTGCTCCAAGAAATGTTTCTTTTTCCTATTTCTGTCCCTTCTACTAACATGTTCTGAGCGGTTTTCTTGAATATTTCGTATGTACAGAGTGTCCCAAATTAATGTTTACAGAGACACTATTAAAGATGACTGGACTTCTTGCATTTAAAACTGCAATGTCTATGTTGAGCATGTGTGAGTATAGGGTTTCTTTTATTTTTAGTTTAGTCCCTTCACAAGCTGCCAAGCGGTCTGCCATTAGTGAACACAAGATGGTATAGGTGAGAAAAATTTCTTTCGAGAAACGTAAGAACAGGCGAATGTCCATCCAGATCTCCTGATTTAACAGTTAAGTTACTACCTGTGGGGAACTGTGATGAATGCTGTGTACGCCACAAAGCCAGATACACTGATTGACGTGGGACATCCAATTGAGACAACCTATGCTTCCCTTCCCGCAGAAACCGTATCTGCTGTTTATCGATCTGCTCAGATTGCACATGATGCATAACTGCCAATGTTGGTAATTTTGAACATCTTCAACTTTAAGGTATCTGACACCAAAAAATGTTCGTGCTTTCTGTTATCACTGTTTTTGATATGGACGTTCAAAGAGTGTAAACACTATTTTGGGACAATCTGTATATGGATTCATAATTAAGCCACATTCTTCGGATTCTTTCTTTCATTTTATCTATTGTGGAAAGTAGCACAGGAATACTATTGCGTCTGGAATTTTAAAATATGGTCTCCTACTTAGATACGCTTATTATATATACTATTGATGGTAAGAATAGTATCCAACCGATAGTTTCAAGACAAGTTCTTCTGTACAACTCTGGCGTTACTAAACGAAAGTCACACTGAAGTGTAATTATTTCTTCGAAGCAACATTTCACGCTGTTCTTACTACATGATTATTTGTTTTAACTCCAGATAGAGTAATTTTCCAGTATTTTAAAAGGGAGCATGGATCAAGTCACTTTTTATCAGTAAAGCGAAACTCATATAATTTTGAAGTTATGTAACCTAGCAATGCTTCTCTGCAATACTGGTTATATTACGTTTAAGGTTGATTGATTGATTGATTTTTATATACCATGGGTATTCCAGCATACAGGCTATTTTTAACCTCTCATACATTAAGGGAATAAGCCCCTTAGGTACAAGAAAATTGTAAACTAGCTCCTACGAAGACAATAAAAAAGGTATGTTACAAACTTCCAAATTCAATTTTTCACACTATTCATTCACTACTTAAAAAGAACCAAATCTATACTATCTCCGAGGAAGGATTAAATTTTTTCTTACGTGTTAAAGTCTAAGGCTGTAAAGGGGTACTCAGAACACACAAGAACACACACAGGACTCAACAAGTGCATCCAGGCGCCAGAGCCTCGTTAGCCTTCAATAAGTAGTTACATAGCGACCACAAACACAAAAAACCTTCGGCTAAGATCATTCGCGCACCTTCCCCTCGATTCGTTCAGCTCGGACCATAAGGAAGCACGGTTCACCCTGGCCCTCCCCGCCTCGCTGAAGTACGGTGCACAGGAGTTGCGGGTCTGCGCAGGTTTTTTTTTTATCTGTGGTTCCACTATACCGGAAGTGAGGTTAAGTTTTGGATGCCTCACCAGAATATCACCCCCTTATTGTAAAGTACGTGCAAGGATCCTCAAAGTTTCGTGTAGAATTGTAGCAATTGGACTTGTGAATACTGATCGGGACTGAACCTACAGTCTACAAGACGGATACGATGTTTTGAACCACTGAATTGACCCGAACCGGGAATCTAACCCGTGACCCCTTCATATATATAAAACGGCGACGTTATTGTTTGGTAACGAACTAGGGTTTAGAGTTGCTTTATTACACAAGTGAAAAACCGGAACCCTGCTGACCGTAAGTTTTTGAGACCCGGGGGGCTGAGGAGGGCCTGGGCACTACAAAGTAACTTGTATGTACACCATAATTATTATGTACGGTACCATTATCATATTATTTACTCTTCTTAATAAATATAAAAATTCACTTTAATGACTATCATTAACTTGCAATTCATTTTCTGTGCCATAATAAACTTATCTGCTATCTCAGAATGTCAAAACTTTATTTAAAAACTGCGGACTTAACAGACAGGAACCTGACCTCTGACTGATTAAGCAGCTTACTATAGAATGGAAGATTATCTTCAGCACTGCAAACAGAAGGAAATAAATGTAGCATTATTAGTAGTTGCTCTCCGCAACTGCATTGAGCGGCGCCATCGTCAAGTCAAAGATCGCTGCAGAACATTCTTGTAACTCCATAACTCATGTATGTATTATTGAGAGGGACCGGTTCAATGTACAGTTAGATTGTTTTGAAAAATGAGTATTTTAAAATTACGTGCACGTATTTAAACAGAAATAAAGTTCTTTAAAGTACAGTCTTAATCATTTATTCTTTCCCACCCGATTCCGGGATATTTGTATGTCCCGAAGAAACTATTCGGGACACCGGGACATTATGTATGATACCATACCGGGACTGTCCCGCAAAATACGAAATGCATAGCAAAGCTATACTGTGTCCCAGGTATCTGTGGTCTTGGCAAAAGAAAAAAAGTCTCTGAGCAAGTAGTGACGCGAGACGGCTCTATCAATGAACACGCGAGAGGAACAGGATTACATGGAGGGGGGAGTGACTGCAGTTAGCGTCGAATTACTTTCGGAACATCAACAGACTACGCGAGTCTGTCTAGCGAGCCTAGTGGGCGTGTAGAGCCTGAGCAGGGAGCTTAGCGATAGGTTCTGGGTTGAGATGACTTCAGTGGCTCGCTTCGTTGATTGGCTGCTTCGAGAGTTGTGACTCGTTCCGAAGCTTCAAATGCATAACAGCCAAAGATGTTATGGAAATAATCTCCCTCTACCACTCGTCCCAGCAACATGTACTGCTTCGTTCTGCCCACTTGATTTTCCCTCTTCTCTGTCACTATACACGACCTTGATTCAGAGATAGGTGGGGCAGGGTATGGTTCTGGCGGATCATATATTCCAGTCGAAACACCTACGGACTCAGTTCTTGCTCGTAAACAATTGCGTCCATGCTTCAGTTTATTTAACATCAACCGCAATGCCTTTCCCTACATTCATCATATATACACTAAAATGTTTCCCTCCCTGACCCAGAGATACCAATCATCAGTTACACCGTCCTCTAGACACTTTGACGAATGGCCTGTACTTTTGGAATGATGGAGTTGGTGACATTCTTCCTCGAAAATTCCTTTGCGAAGTTCCGCATTTTTTCCTCAGTCTTTCTCAAGTGATTGATTTCCAGTGGCACAATAGAATCATTCACCGTAGATTCTTTCCACCTTCGACCACGTTTTTCAGAACGGCGCTGGATGAAATTTTCACTTCAATAAACTTAAGACTTTTCACACCCATGAAGCATATCTTGTTCTTCGCGATATTAAATGTGATTTAATGAGATCCCTCTACTATGAATTCTTAGCAGTTCTTAGCAGCACTCCTATTTTTTACAATTTCAGAGAAATTATAACTCATAACAGGCGAAATGAAAGCACTTGACTCTCACAAAGACAGGTTCAGTTTACTCTGCTTCGTTACATTCATATGATTTGACATTCGTGAAATATAGACAACCTTCGTGCCGGGTTGCTTAGCACAGCGCGCTACGACGTCAGAGGTCCCTGGTTTGCAACCTAGCCTGGATTTCACTGCAAAAATTCCATTGAAACCATGCTATGCGATTTCGCTTAATTGTTATTTCACCACACAACATACATAAATATTGTATATACTTCATACACTGCCATACATACATACATACATACATACACTGTCATACATACAGAACCTAAATTGACTGAAGTTAAAGATGCTACTAAAAGGCTAAAGAATAACAAAGCACCTGGCATTGATTTAATACCAGCTGAGTTAATTAAATATGGTGGAAATTCATTAATATGTCAAATTCATAAATTAATTTGTTTAATATGGAATAAAGAAGAAATCCCTCAACAGTGGAAAGAATCCATAATTGTGCCTGTGTTTAAAAAAGGTGATAAATGAACTGCAATAACTACCGTGGAATTTCTCTACTCTCAACAACATACAAAATATTATCTAACATACTTTTAACAAGTCTTACCCCATATGTTAATGAAATTATAGGTGATTATCAATGTGGATTTAAACGTAACAGATCAACTACAGATCAAATTTTTCACATTAGACAGACACTTGAAAAAAAGTGGGAATATAATCAAAATGTCCATCAGCTATTCATTGATTTCAAAAAAGCATATGATTCAGTCAAAAGAGATAAATTATATAATATATTAGTCGAGTTTGGAATACCTAAGAAGCTTGTTAGTATGATAAAAGTATGCACCAGTGAAACAGAAAGTAAAATTCGTGTAGGTATTAATGTGTCTGACAAATTTACAATTCATTGAATTGAATTGAATTGAATTGAATTGAATTGAAAAGTCTTTTTATTCACTACAGAGCGAGATTCAGCCTTTGGCTGCTCTACCACCTAACTCTGGTGAATAAAAGTTACAATACATACATTTATAATACTGAATAATTCTGAAATCAAATAACATAACATGAATGAATACGACATAAATGAAAAATAATAAAATTATAAGAGAATACAATGACAGATACATTAACACACACACACACACACACACACACATACACACGTGTACATACGCAATTTCCAGATCGATACTGAAATAGCATGCACACAGGTTGAAATATTCGTTGTGTCAGATAAGTGTTTGCAAAATACATGGTTTTACTTTACTTGATTCCTGTTGCTTAGCCGTACGAGCTAATGCTCAATTGTTGTCTTTGCAATAAAAATAATATGACGTGTTCTTTGAAGTTTTTGGGTGTTGTAGCAAAAGAAACATAATCGGGAAGAGCATTCCAAACCTTTGCAGACCAGAGGGAGAAGGAGCCTTCGAAACTGACAGCAGAGTGGCGGGGAATGTCTATTTTTCGCCGACCTCTAGTATTGTATGGATGTATGGAATTTCTAAATGTCAGTTTCTCGTGGAGATAGATAGGTGTTTGCAATTTTAATACCTTATATATTGTAGAACACTGATGCAGGAGGCGTCGCCTAGACATGTTAAGGATTTTGTATGTATTGAGCAAGGGTAGGATGTGCTGATTTCTTCTGATCGAGAGAACGTAACGAATGCAAGAATTCTGTATTTTTTGTATTCTGTTCGATATTTTACGTTGTAAATTCGTGCCGTACACCACATCACAGTAATCGAAAATAGGATATATTAGAGTTTCGATGAGATATAATTTCGTTTCTCTAGTGAAAAAGTCTCTCCTCCTGTAGAGTGATCTCATTATTGTTAGTGCTTTTGTACATTGCGCTGAGATATGCCCTGCCCAGGAAAATTTGGGATCAAAAGTAAGGCCTAGATTTTTAACGGTTGGTGCATAAATTATGTTTTGGTTTTTATTTTTGATGTTAATTGTATCATAATTTACTTTTTCAAGATAATAGTTAGAGCCTAAAATTGTGTATACGCATTTATTCTGGTTAATTGCGAGCCCATTTGCAGTGAACCACTTGTTAAGGGCATGTAGATCATTGTTTAGATTATCTATCTTGTTTAACAAATCCGATGGTGATGACGATATCATCAACTGCGTATCATCCGCGTAACAATGTATATTACAATGGCTGATGGTCTTTGATATATCGGCGACGTATAAGGTGTATAAAAGGGGGGCCAGAATGGAACCTTGCGGGACTCCTCCATTTAATGTTATCGGCGATGATCCGGTGTCGGCAGGGTAAAAAACCCTTTGTCTTCTTTCGTGTAGATATGATTGGAACCAGTTTATTACAGGCTTCGAAGAACTGTAGTATTTCATTTTTGCTAGGAGAAGGTTATGATTGACAAGATCGAAAGCTTTAGAAAGGTCTAATAATACTAGTATAGTTAGTTTATTATCGTTAATCGAACGTAAAATATTGTACGTGGCAGATAATAATGCCGTGGTTGTACTATGAGAAGTACGGAAACCTGATTGAGAATCAGGTAAGATTTTATATTTTGCAATGTACTCTTTTAATTGTACAGATACTATCTTTTCTGTGACTTTTGAAAATATTGATAGAATGCTGATTGGTCTTAAATCGCTTAGAGAGGTTAACGTCTGCTTTTTGGGGAGCGGAATAACTCGAGCTTCTTTCCATGCATTTGGAAATTGGCTGGTTTTCAGAGAAAAATTTATTGATTGATTGATTTATTTAGTTTATTTTACTTCGCGTTTTGTGCCTCTTGGCTAATTTGCGAAGATGAGGATGAGTGATGAAAGGATGAAATTGATGAATGGACATTCACAAACAACCAAGCCCGACCAGGATTCGAACCCGGGACCCTTGGCGTCGCAGCGCGATGTGCTAACCGCTCGGCCACAGGGTCGGGCGAGAAAAATTTATGGTATGCGTGAGTGCCGTAAGTATGAAGGGAAGGGCCAGTTTAAGCATTTTGCACGTAATGTTGTCCACTCCTGCAGCATTTGATCGAATGCTGTACACTGCCTTTTCAACCTCAGAATCTTGAACCTGGCGAAAGGATAATTCTTTTGCATCGTTTTGAAAGCAGTTCTCTAAGAAATACTTGCACTCCTTTGCAATAATGGCGTTGTCTCGAAGAACACTGTCGTAGACATTTGCAAAATGTTTATTAATTTCAGAGGGACTGCTCAGGTGAGGCGGAAGTTCTCCCGCGTTCCGTTTGCTACCGATACCAATTGTTTTCAGGCTATTCCACATATTCTTTGAATTTCTCTTATTGTTATTTACAATAAAAGAAAAATAAGCTTTTTTCTCTTGCCTCATAACAGAGGTGGTAAAATTTCTTAATCTTTTATATTCGTCCCAATGTAAAATTAATTTGCTTCGCTTGTATTTACGCAGAGCACCATCCCTCAGTCTCATGAGCAGCTTAAGATTATCCGTTAGCCACGGCGCTGGCTCTTTCGTCACCCTAACCGTTCGTAATGGGGCATGAACGTTAAACAGGTCGACGAGATTTTTCTCAAGAAATTCTATTTTAGAATCGATGTTTCCAAGTTTAAACGTTTCGTTCCAATTAATGTTTACAGCATCTAGACAAAAATTTTCATATTCAAATTTCTTAAAATCTCGGTACGTAACGTATTTGGCTTTATCCCTGGGTTTTGCGCAATGCAGTGACACACTCGTCAAGCAGTGGTCTCAAGTTCCGATTGGACTCGCGATTTCGAAAGAAGATACAATGTTGGGGTTGTCAACAATTATTAAATCTAACAATGTTTCGGAAGATTCTGTTATTCTAGTGGGTTTATCAATCAATTGAGTTAAACTATACGATTTTATAATATCTTTAAGAAACAGGGTCTCCGCTTTTTGTGTGCTGAGCATGTCGCAATTAAAATCGCCTAGCACAAGGAAAGCGTCTACACTGGCATAGTTATCTGAAATAATTTCTTCTATGATGGCGAGATTTGTATAGGGTACATTTGGTGGACGGTAAAACGCGCAAATGCCAACTTTTAAGTCACTTACACTAACTATCATGCTAATATATTCAATATCATTGGCTTCGGATGGTCGGAAGTCTACGAATTTTACTGCCAGCGCCGAGCGGATAAATATGGCAATGCCCCCGCCCTCTTTCTTGTTTCTGTCGTTACGGAAAACCGAGTAACCGGGGATGTTGATTTCGTTCGTCCCGTCTGCGCTACAGAGCCACGTTTCCGTTATTATTAAGATATCGTAAGCACGTTGGCGTACCACGAACCTCAGTTCGTCGATTTTCGGGTTTAAAGAACGAACGTTTGCGTGTGCTATGCTGAGGTCGGATAAATTTGGCAACCTCTGCATCCGAACCAGGGTGTCGTGGGTCTTTGACCGAGTAACGGGGGTTGAGACTGTTTGATGGTCAGGCGGGTAGGGGTCGCTCTCTCTCATGACGTTTTCACCCATTCTTGAAAGAAAAAGGCGCTACTGTTTCTCCTTCCCTCCCCTCTCTCTGCGGCCGATCGGAATACGTAGCTGTGGGGACATTCTTTGATGATGGGTTAAAACATCATTGCTCTTTAATTTTGCCTTAGAATATGCTGTTAGGAAAGTAAAAGAAACTAACGAAGGACTAAAATTAAATGGTATGACTCAGTTCTTAGCATATGCAGATGATGTAGACTTATTAGGGGATGATATAAATATAATAAAGAATAATGCTAGAATATTTTTCAAAGCCACTAAAGCGATAGGTTTGGAAGTTAACAAAGAGAAAACTAAATATATGCTTACAGGCCGAAACCAAGTGTTAGGTAATAACCAAAATCTAATTATTGATAACAACTCGTTTTATCCAGTTTCCAAATTCAAATACTTAGGAGTAATATTAACAAATGAAAATTATATTAAAGAGGAAATAAAAACCAGGCTTGATTCAGGAAATGCATGTTACTTCTCCCTTCATAAACTTTTGTCTTCTCGTTTAATATCTAAGAAACTAAAAGTTAAAATATACAAAACAGTAATTTTGCCTGTCGTACTATATGGGTGTGAAACTTGGTCCCTTACATTGAAAGAGGAACATAAATTGAGAGTATTTGAAAATAGGATCCTTAGGAAAATATTTGGACCTAAAAGGGATGAAGAGACAGGTGAGTGGAGAAGGTTACGTAATTTAGAACTACATAATTTGTATTCATGTCCAGATATTATTAGAATAATTAAATCAAGAAGACTTAGGTGGGCAGGCCATGTGGCACGAATGGGAGATTAAAGAGGAGTTTACAGGATTCTTGTTGGGAAACCTGATGGTAAGAGACCTATAGGAAGGCCAAGACGAAGATGGAGGGACAACGTTGAGATGGATTTAAAGAAAAATCGGTAGGGATAGAAAAGAGTATATAGATCTTGGTCAAGATAGGGACAGATGGAAGGCCTGTATTGCTGCAGCCATGAACCTTCGGGTTTAAGAAGGCTAGAGAGTTAGTTAGTTAGTTAGTTCATACACTGCACTTTATGAGGCAAAACTCGAAGCACGATTCGTTACCTTCTGTCAGCCATCTTGAATCTTTTACCTCGTCGTAAAGAGTGTGCTGTAGTCTCGTTTAGACTATACTGTTCACAAATAAGACTTGAGCTTTTAGTTTTGAATAATGAGAAATATTGTTGAAAGTTTTGTCAATAGTTGTGAATAGTGAGAAATATTGTTCCATTTTGTCAATATTTTTGAATAATGAGAAATATTGTCCTCTATCTTGTGAATAGTTTTGAAAAATGAGGTTTTTCCCAAATTACCGTAAATAGTGTTAAACAATATTAATCAATATCGTTTACCGGAACGTTGAAACGTTTATATAGGAACGATGGAACATACTGTCATCCTTATCTTCGCGATTAGTCAAACGTGTCACAAGGATGTAACTGATATTGGTAAACTTACAAGGAAAATAAGTTTTGTAGATATTCCCTTGTCAATATGAACACCATGTTACTACCTTTGTTTTTTTTTAAATATGTGAAACCATATTACATTGAATATTAACGAATTAATTAATTAATTCTCTAGCCTTCTTGAACCCAAATGTTCATAGTTACAGTTCAATTAACATCTGTGTAAATTACAAAAATTATTGTTGTACTAATGATTTATAATTACTAAATTTTTCACTTTTGCATGAAGTATCATAAGTCACAGAAGGATAAAAATAACAATATTTAATATGTTCTTTTAATTTATCTTAACATGTTTTTCCATATCTTCCATCAACTTTTGTAAAGCATCCATCACATGTTGCTATTTTACCATGATCTGATGTTATTTGAGTATGTAGTAATCTTACAAAGATCCTGTATGACACAATAATGTTTCTTGTTTCTCTCTGTAACATATAATAAATATATAACACGTGTACCATCTGTTGCTGGATAGTGGCGCAGTACACAAAGTTCACCTTTTTTCATCAATACCATAAACATGCACAGCTATTGGTCGATTGTAGTATTCTTTATATTTTTTTTAAATCGACTAATATCCGAGATATCTAATGATTTTTTTATGCCTGACATAGATTTTTTAAACTCTTCTAATATATATTCAGGATACTTGTAATTAGAGACTCGATTTTTATTGACAGTTACTGGATGAAAATAGGCTATGAGACACAATAAAAAAACATTTATTGTCATTATAATTTTTAATATGTATTACAGCTTTTTTGTTTTCGATGTGTTTGGGTAAATCAATATAACTAGATCCCCCAAGACGGAAATCTCTTGCTATTTTTAATTCAAGTTTATGATTTGTATCATACAATCGCCATCCTGATCCTCGTCCTTGGAACTTTTCATGTTTTAAGATAAGTTCTTCACATATTTCATTATAAATATTATCTAATCGATGAAAGGGATCATAGTGTAAAGGTGATACACTTGTACAATAAAAGTATCGTTGTTTTTCACTATGAAAATGTATATACATAGATGATAAATTAAAATATATTTTGAGAGAACTCATTTCAAGTTTATTCTTAATTGCTTCTATAATTTTTTATTTCAGTTTAGCTAGAAAATTTGGAATATCTGACTGAGTCTTCATCATTTATGTCTGATGTGGTATATTTGTTTGTATACACAATTTCTTGTTTGTGGTATAATTTAATTCTTTTGTTATTCATTTTTTGTTATTCTTTTATATAATTTGTGTATATATATAATTACATATATATTTTTTTTAAAAATGTTAGGTTTTATATATTCATTTTTTTAAAAAAAATATTAATTATAAATTTATATGTTATTAGTATTCTACACACCAAGGTACATATATATTTTTATATATAGCCTTTTTCTTCTAAAAAAAATGCACACATGTACATTGTCAGACATAAAAATTAATCAGAATACACACATTTGAGAAATAATTTTATATGCACTGTACAGCACAGCACTGCTCATAACTTTAAACCAGTATCTACATTTTCAGACGTAAGAATTAATCAGAACACGCACATTTGAGAAATAATTATATACGCAGCACTGTACTGCACTGTAAAATAACTCAAAATCACTATCAATATATCTATTTCTCTTAACAAATATAATAATTGAAATATATGCTTAAAATAGGCTCAAAAAGTAAATTTTGCCCTATAAAAATAACTAGTTGAGGTTTGATAAAAAAAAACATAATTATTTTTTTATACTATAAAAATGGTAAAAATTGGATTTTTTGGATCTTTCCTCCTTGGAAAATTAGCTGAAATCATGGTTAAATAAAAAAATAGCAAATAAATGTTTAAAAACGGATCATATTATACTACTATTGTTTTGAATAATGAGAAATAATATCCAAGTTTTTTTTTTCCCAATAGTTGTAAATAGTGATTTGTTTTATCAATTTATTATCAATACTTTTGAATAATAAGAAATTTTGTCCGACTTTTGTGAAAACTCACTTTCCACTTGGACTTTAATGGCAGTGAAGTCGTGAAGTCGTCAAGAAGCCTTTGAAGTCTTGATTGCCCAATTAACGTCTACATCGGGTGCTGGAGTACGCGAAGCAAATATTTGGCTTCTGATTAGCTCGGTTTGCTCACGCGCTAGAACAGATGAGAAGTGGCAAAATTAAAAACAAAACCTAACTCAAGGGGGAAATAAAACATTTAAACAAGGTAAGCAGAGCAACTTCGATTTGTTTTTATGTAAACGTTCCCTTAGGTATTGTTCCAAAGGTTACGGTACAGCATTGTTGAAACATTCCTTTTTAAACTAAAATTTCTACTTTGTCAATTCAATTTGGTGCATTTGCTGGCGTGAACATCTAGTGAATATAAACAGTTTTAGCTTTTTGTGATTTTTGTTTCGAAACGAAACTTTTTTTGCGTGTGCGAATTTGCTATAAGGTTATTGTGTTTGAAAACGTGTGGTAAATGGTCATCAAGTATAGTGTATTTTAGCACAGGTACGCCCATTCACAGACGAGATTCTTTTATCATAAATCCAGACACATTTTGTGTCGTCAAAACAATAGCAGCTGGTATAGTCACAGGCAATGGAAATAGGACACATAGATTCTGAAATACTGCCTTCCCTGCAATGCGCATATGTGTGTGACCTAGCTATACGACGATAGAGAAACTTGCTATAGAAGTTGGCTCATTGCAGTAAAGTTAGGCAACATACATAAACAACTCATTCCTGAGAAGTCAGTAGGTGTCCCGTTTTTTTTTTTGGTCCGGTGACTGTACATATGATGCAATTCATTCTAATCTGAATAATTAGTTCAAATGTATTTACGGGCAGAAGATAATTCAAAACTAAATTTGCAGTTTTTAAAAATAATTTCAAGCCTTATTTAAGTATTTTTAGTTAGAACGCTTTAGATATGAAACATGCTTCCTTACACTAGCAGCCGTTGAAAGCTGCAAGCTCTGGGCTTGAGGCTGCAAATCGCTTCAGATGGTCATTTCGAACCCGCGACCACCCGATGGCCAATCTAGCATGCTCTCTCTTGGAACAATATTGTAGCTTTTTTCCAGGAGATTGTGACAAATTAAATTGATGGAAGACTACTTGGCCTTCGCTGAATGTATAATTCAAGCATTTGCCATCAGAGGAAAAATATTGCAATCATAAGTCAAGGTAACTTGTCGCCTCTTATTCGAGTGCGTGACCCAGGTGTCCCGGGTTCGAATCCCGGCCTGGGTGTTCTTTGTGAGTAAATAAACCTAATCAATTAATCAATCGAGTGCGTCACCCTAACCACTCATCCACCTTCGTAGCCAGAGCTTCTCGAAGTAACGTTAGGTCGGGATGACCTTGAAACCTGCGTACAGAACTCTGACGTATCACCAGTCTTGTATTATTCGTTGGGCAGCAAACATGCCCAAAAGACTAACAACAACATCCACGTCATTTAGACCAGGTTACGAAACCATTCTGCATGAACAATTTTTAACTAAATTGATTCTTAATCAAGATGAAATTACAATTATGAATATGATTTTAACTTACGAGAATGAAGACAGATGGAAGCTTATAGTAAAAGCATTCATGATATCAATTTCTTCATAAAGTTTATAATCTTTGAAGTGACTGTAAGCTATTTATTTTATATTATGAACAGTCATTCAAACCGTATATGACAATATCCAGAAGAATCAAAACATGTGACTAAAAAAATGTATCTACGTAATATCTTACATATTTTGTGCAGAGTTCATAAATTTAGTTTGAGAAAAAAATGGAAAAAGATTGGAAAGCTTCATATACTTCTTTGTACTACGGTAAATCAAATATAAACGGAAATTTATTTTTCATAATTTATAATTTATTGAAACAAAATACAAATACTACATAGCTCCCTTGAACTGAAATGCACTTTTGCCAGCGGATAGGACGTTTGGCAATCCCTTTGTCCCAGAAAGTTCTCGGTCGTGTGTGAAGCCAGTTGCACACGAACTCTTCCACTTCTGCGTCATCCTGAAAACGCTTACCTCTGAGTGCTTCTTTCAGGGGTCCAAAACAAGTGATAATCACAAGAGGATAAGTCTGGACTGTATGGAGGATGTTCAAGTGGTGTTCAATGAATTTCGTCCAGTTTGTCACGTATTGCACCAGCTGTGTGAGGTCTAGCGTTGTCATGAAGTAGCAGTACACTTCTGATGGGTGTACCACGTCGTTAGGTCCGATAAGCAGCCTTAACACTTTCCAGGAGTTGACAATAGTAAGCAGCATTTACTGTTCTTCTTTCATGAAGATAATCAATAAAAATGACACCTCTGAAATCCCAAAAATCTGTGGCAAGGATCTTCCCAGCTGATGCGTGGCTTTTGGCCTTGACTGGCCCAGCCTCTTCTTTTTTCCGCCACTCCTTGCTGACCTGTTTTGACTCTGGTGTGTAGTGGTGGACCCAAGTTTCATCACAGGTGACACGACGGTGCAAACATTCATCCCCTTCTCAATCATATCGAACCAGGAGCCTTTAAGAGATTTCCAGTCGAACCTTTTTCTGCTCCTCAGTGAGGAGGCGTGGGACCCACCTCGAAGCGATTTTTCTGTAGCCCAAGTTCTCATGAATGATCGTGTGAGCACTACCATAACTTATGCCCACTGCAGATGAAATTTCACTGGCTGCCAAGCGACGGTCACCTTCAATCAAGTCCTGAACAGCCTGAATGTTTTCTTGAGTGATACTTTTCCTTGGCCGCCGTTGATGTCTTTCATTTTCCACAGTTTCCCGTCCTCCCAAAAACATGTTGTACCATTCATACACACGGCTCTTTGAAAGGGCGGACTCACCAAACTGTGCTCGAAGTCTGGTCAAAATTTCACTTGGTTTTACCCCTTCGTTTGTAAGAAATTTGATAATGATGCGTTGCGCAATGGACGGGTGTACCTCCTGCTCACTCATCGTGCTACTGACTGATGTTAAAAGTTGACAAGGACTGCAGGGAAGGAACAGACTCCAGATACACCCACTATCATCACCTCAAGGACACAGGATTCCACCACACTTATCCCTGCAAGTAAGAAATAAATTCCCGTTTATATTTGATTCACCCACGTATTTAAGCCTTGTTTCATTTTCTATCATAAATAGTAACGTCATAATAACTGTCTAAAGTTGCGCCATTCATTTTGAATTACCCTGTATTAAATTAATTTGCTCTATTTTACTGAATAATTCATGAATGTCAAAAATGATTATAAAGTATAACTTTTATTCATAGAGGTGTACACAAAGGTCTCTTATCCGCTAGGAAAAGGATTTTAAGGTGCAAAATTATGATCGGGAAAGGGGAAAAAAAGGTTCTGAAAATGTTTTCCAAAAGGTGCTGATAAAATGTCTTTATTCAATGCTCTCTTTTTCTGAGCCTTCTGTATATAATATGTACGCGGACCGCATAGAGAACTTAGGCCAGTCAACAAGGGATGATTTTGGGGTCCAATAAGGAAAAAAATCAGGGAAAACTGGAACAAATTTTATTATCTTTCTAAAAGGATTCTTATCAATATATTATTTTTGCACCCCTGAACCACCCCGGATTTGGCCGCCATCTTTGAATAATGGCGCACAAAATCAGTTTTTTGCAAATATCTCGCTTGGGAAGCACTTTACAGCAAAAGAGGTTATGATGAAAAATAATCTACATACAATTCTCTACAAAAAAGGTTCTGCGCATTTTTGTTCTAAGATGCACCATTAGGGTGCTAGAGGAGCGAGTAATTTCACTTATTTTTCTCCACTCCGTTTTGCAAGACCAAGAGACAAGGAAACTTTCTTACAAGGTAACTTGAGGGCTTATTTCTTATACAATACCTATTCTAAATGTATGAGCCGCGGTAGCTCAGTCCTGTGGGGGAGTGGTTTTCACAGAAGGCTGCAATGCCAGGGGTCCCGTGCTCGAATCCCATGTAGGACATGGCTGATTGTGTATGTCCGTAATGAGAAAAACCTAGAATATTAGTAAAAAGTGATATGTGTGAAAATTGAGAAAATGGTGAATGACGGGGAATACTACCGCATAGGAGTATTCCTTAAAGAAAAAAGAGTCGTTAGGGCATCTGACCACCACTCGAGAGACCTGGGTTCGATCCCCGGCGGGGGAGAACGGTGATTTTTTTTCCACCCGTTCAAGCGGCTCCAGCACCCACACAGCGTCGTATAAAGTGTGTATCTGGAGGAAACTGGGGACAAAGGCGGCCAGGGGCACCCACCTTCGGCCGTGCTCAAGAAAGTGTGGGGCCCTAACTCCAAACCCCCCAACTCAACACCTCTGCTTGAGACGGAACAGAATTGCGAGGTGGGGGAAAATGCGCGGCCTTTCTCCAGAGATTCTCCGGACAGAGTATAGAACAGTGTCAAGTTTTGAACAAGTTAATCTTTGCAATGCTCACAGATCACTGAACACTTTAGTCCAATTTTCTACAGCTACAAGGCCCCTTGGTCCTCCTCCGTGGCCGTACGGTCTAAGGCACCTTGCGGGACGGCATGGGTTCGATCCCGGGTTCAGTCTCCGGGAATTTTCGGCCTGTGTAACCCACCATCGTGAGGAAATCGGGGAGCTCTGAGTGAGTGAGCGTAATCCGGTCGCGAAGTCGTACAACGTCTGGGGGTTGGTCGGGCCGACCACCCGTCCCCCTAGTCTGGCTGCAGATCTCCACGCCCCCTGGTGGCCCGCGTGGGAGGGAGGCCAGCAGTCGGTAGGTAAGCCAGGGCCCAATATTGGGCTGTAGCGCTATAGGGATACTTTTACAAGGCCCCTTGAGGAACTTTGAAGGCGAAGAAACTCTGGCGGTGCAGCTTCCTTGGTTGTAGATACCATCTGTGAAACTTTCAGAAAGTGGTTCAAAGAGGATCACAAAGAGAAGGCTTTTTGGTTTTCAACATCCCTACCTCATCAGCTACAACGGGGTACGGAACAGTTTGTACTCTGAATAGGTCTTGTGATTTTTTAGTAAAATATAATTTTAAATAAAAACTCTGGATCAACTGTATACAATACATCTCTGATTTTCACTTCAGAAATGACTGATCCAGTGATTATCTCTCTTATTTCATTCAAACTTGACATTTGCCAAATACTTAACATTGAAGACATCCCAACTTCATGAGCAGCCGAAGGATTGGTTTTGTTGTTCCCTGTTAATCCTGTAATTATTGACTTTATACCATGATAACCAGGGAATGGTGGGCGAGAGAGAATTACTGGCAAAAGAACTGGAAGTCTTTGCTTATCCCTTGATACAAGAGACTTTCGTGCATCGACATGAAGCTCATCTATTTTATCTGTGAACTAGCAGTGCCAAAAAAATCTCTTGGTTAGCATTGAGTCAGTCACATCTCTGCCATCCCCCACAACTCTTCATGGGGCACATCACGTCTCAGTCGTCATATCTAACCAGATCAGAGACCAAAACTTTTGTGATCGTGTTATTGTGGTTTGAGTCATTGTTAAGTCTACTTTATGCACGAATAGGCTAATCGAGACTAGACATACAGGTCAAAATGGACTCCAAACCACCAAATGTGCCTCCACCGGGTATCAAACCTGGGACTCCTCGATTAGATAGGCGCCGGCCGCTGTACAGGAGTGGTTAGCACATCGCGCTACGACTCTAGCGATCCCGGGTTCGAATCCTGGCCTGGGCATGGATGTTTCTGATGTCCATTCATCAATTTAATCGTATCATCCATCATTCCCATCTTCGCAAATTAGCCAAAAGTGGCGCAAAAAGGCGAAGTAGAATAAAGCAAATAAAAATAAATCGTTTAGATAGGCGTTTTATTGTTAAATAGCCCTTTGGAGATAACTTGACTTTCCAAGCAAACATATAATCTCCCGCACACACTAAACTATTCCCTATAAAGTACTGCATGCAATGATAAAAGCAATTGGACCATAAATGACATTCTTAAAGAAAGAAAAATGTAATAAGTCCAGTTTTATAGAAGAGATATACTGCCAAACATCATGTAACAGGTGCTTCCTTGAGTTCCGCCTTTGCAAAACGGGGCGAGAAAATAACATAAAAGTTCTCGCTCATCTAGCACCCAAACGGAGCATCCTAGAAGAAAAATACACAGAAACTTTTTTGTAGAGAATTTTATGTAGATTATTTTTTATCATAACCTCTTTTGCTGTAAAGTGCTTTCCAAGCGAGATATTTGCAAACAACTGATTTTGGGCGCCATTTTTCAAATATGGCGGCCAAATCCGGGGTGCTACAAGGGTGCATAAATACTATGTTGTTAAGAACCCTTTTAGAAAAATAATAAAATTTGTTCCATGCTTTCCCTGATTTTTTTCCTTATTGGACCCCCTTATTGACTGGCCTAACTGTGGTTCTGTCGAATAGCTTTGTTTAAATTTGTGTTTTCTCTCACGGGTTTTGCTACATTATCTTGGGGACTATTGGAGCTGCAATGATTATATTATACAATTTTATAGCTCTGGTTCTGCTCTACAAAATGAAACTATAGAATTTTATGTAGCTGCTCAAGAAGAGTGAAACCATTTATTTCCTTGTACTTTTCTGTACAATTTTTTTTTTTTAACAAAACATGAAAGAAAAGAAAGGAACAATGTACTGAAGCATCAGAGAGAGGGTAAAAAAAGGGGATAAGTGCGCTAATCTTACGAAAAGGTGCAACAAAGTGTGTTCATTTTACTTGATTTCAAGTCCTAATATACATATCACAAACAATCGGTATGAAAACAGCTATATATTTTTAAAGTTGTTGCACCTTAAAATCATTTCCCTAGTCATTACGTTGTACTCATACAAGATGGAGCAGTGTTGTGTCTTAAGAAATGTTTTGCTACCTGCAACGTTTCTTTACTCCTCTCAATGTGCTTAGTTTAGAGGTTGAATTCTTCCCATACCGGCAGTAAAAAATGTAGTTGAACGCTTACCTGTATTTTGGACAAACTATACCAGAATACAGAATGGATTTTTCCGAATGATATCGCCTCTTTAGTCAGTTCCTGCACATAAGCTTCAAAGAGGCAGAACACTTTGCAATCTCGTATGGCTGCAGTGTAATGCAATTTTAATGCTACTTTATGTACACCCTGTGCTTGGAAATGAATAATTCTTCTGAAATTATTCTGACGTGCCGGAAGCGAGACGGGGATGCGGGGGATGGTATAGCCAAAACTAGAAAAATTTGCACAATACATTCCCTCAGCTGATTTATTATCACAAAGTTAAACATAGGGGCAGCCCCCCCCCCCCGAGAAATTTGGTCGTAGGAGGAGAACATTTAGCATTACGCTTATGGGAGCCTTATTTTATTTGTTCTCCTGGGAATGTCAAACTTCCCATGGCGTAGAAAAACACATGAACGGATAGAGGACACGTTGAAGATTTGATTTGTCATAGGAAAAAGTTGAAAATTCCAATTTCATTAGCCGTAATTTGAAGTTGAAGCTGTTGTTTTTTCTCCATAAGGAATGCATGACAATCTGAAAATTCTTATTTATCATAGTTTTCAAAATCGTGTCCAGCTTAATAATCAACTTGAAAAATCGCTTTCACTTGCAACATGGGGAGAACTTCATACTCTTTGGTCCAGCAGTTTTTTTTGTATCAGTGCCCATTCCGACGATATTGAAATAAATGCACAACTGGTGTGAAGCGTCACTCTTCGCCTTAAGGTTAGCTGAAAGATACCCCCATCTAACAATTGTTTTAACTGTTTTATTTATCAGTTATTCGAGGACGCAGCAGCACTTCAGGTAGACTCTACAGTACGTCTCTGACCACAGTTCAAGAACAACCTGTACATGATTTTAAAAAAGGGAGCATGGTAGAGGAAATATGTTACAGAAACAGAGACTGAAAGAAATAGTAGAAAGGTAGGAAGCAGAAGAGATTGGGAGAGAGAAGGGGGAGAGTTGGAATCACACACAAACCCAAAGGAAATTAGAAATGGCTATTATTGTCTCGTGTTGCGGAAACCCTTAGATAGGAAAGTAGCGGATAGATATGATAGGAAGGAGAAGAATAGAGGGACCGGAGGGAAAACTCCCCCGTGGGCGGTGACAGCGGGGGGGAATTTAAGCTACACTCTATGCTAGAAGGAAAACCAATAAACCACAGGAGAGAGAGAGAGAGAGAGAGATGTCGCTGTCACAAAGCAGCGTGGGAAATATATTGGAAGGTGAGAGGGAAGTTTTAACGGAAATCTGAACGTGGAAAATATTGAGCGTGCTCGTAATGTAAAGTGGAACGTGAGACAATGGACCTTCTCGCTAATTAGATGGGATTTTGGTTATCTTCGGTCGCGTGGAAACAAAAAGGTGTCTGTCGTTTTCTACCTACCTTGTCGGGCGCTGGAAGAGTAGTGAATTTCTACATCGTGAAATTCAATCTCGACATGAAGGATTTAGCCATACATTTTACTTACAGAGGTTGCAGCAAAAGCACACTAACAAATGTATCATGTTTTATGATGATTTTCGCTAGATTATTCTGCACAGAAATGTTTTTTGTAATTCGATATAGTTTCGGTCCCGTCCATCTCGAATTACCGGTACTGTACAGTAGAGCACATGAGCAATTTTGATTAATTTTGAAGCACTTAGAATGCCTTTTTCCTCAATAGCTCCTTGCATAGAGTATAGATTCAATAATCTTGTTATTCTTAAGCATATTAAACAGTCAAGGGCTTCCGCAAGGGGAGCAGAGGGGGCTCTTGCCTACCTGAGATATCTTGGAATAGTTCATGAAATTCAAATGTTGAAATTGAAACGATATTTTATTGTAAATAATATTGTGTAAGTTATAGTAATTTAGCTGCCATGTTCAACGAAAGAACGTTTTTACCAGACATTGGAATTAATGTTGACTGCCGTAACCAGGGATGTGCAGGACGGGATTGGGAAGGGGAATTTTATAATTGCCACTTTCGGAACTGAGAAAATGTGCCATTTCCCGACTAGGTCGGGCAATTTTCGTGACAGGAAAGTTTGTAAAATTTCTGGACGGTTCGGGACCCGGAAAAGTCGGGAAATCATTTACCAAAGTCCGGATCTGACCATGACAATTCATGCGCCGTCATCTTGAATTTTTCTTTTTACAGTACCCTTCGGCGCGTATAGGAGAGCAGATGAAGTGGTCTTTGTTTGATATCTGTGCATTGTGAAAAAGTCGAAAACTCCAAGAGCTATTCATAAACAATTTATAGATGTTTATGGAAAGGAAGCAAGGCGAATCCAGTTTATAATTAAATAGTGGACTCATGTCTGAAAAGTATTTTCAATTCAATTTCAATGTTATTATGTGTAAAATAATAATAATAACAACAATAAATTGTAAAATATAAGTTTCTATGCCTGAAGGGCAAGATGTGGAATCTTACTCTTCCCCCCTGAGAAAAAATCTGTGCAATCAGTTCTTTCCTTTGGACTTTCGCGTAACTTCCATGTTGCATTCAAGTATCTAACATTGCACTATAAATTTTCGTTTATATTTTGCTAGGGCTGTTTGGCATGAGCGTACATTTCTACATCGAAAGCAGAAATCATGTAGAACTACGTGCCAAATGTCCAGAGCACGCTCTATCTTCAACGCAATTTGCACTGACCGGGATTCCCTATATGGCAGTCCACGCAACGAAAATTTACATGATATGTAAACAAAGCATGAAATACGGCCGCGATCAATTTGTGTGCATGCTTTATGGTCGCGTAAATTACCTTTCTTGGCGAAACTCCGCCGAAAAAAATTCTCCGCAACCCCCTTTTTTACGAAGCACCACCACTCGCGCAACCTGGAACCACTTTGCAGATGATACGTTGGCGAGCGACATGATGGGTATAGAGAAGGAAGGGCTAGCGTATCAATCACTTTCGACAAGCCTTATCTTTAGCTCGCAGGCCCCTCTAGCGTTTGACATTCAAAGCTCCACCCCCTTCCCCTCTTTCGGGGGGCCTAAACATGACGATGCATATCTCGCCGGCTTATAATGCGCCCGAGCCATTCCAACGGTTTTCAAGCATGTGTCAATGTTATGCTTTCTCACACTTGATGGCGCTGGGGTGCCTGGTAGATCTCTTTTAAGTGCGAAGAGTCAATTCTGGATGGTCAAGAAACGTGACGGTTGGAGATTTAATGCAAAATAATATTTGCTGAGTTGGACAGTCATTAGAAGCATGTTTCGAGTGTGTTCGTAGCAAATTATCTTCCTATTTTACCCAGAGATCGTTTTAGCCTTGTAAAACAATGGGGTTAGTTGGGAGAATACTGGAAACAAGTATAGGGATAAGCTTCATAGAGTCGCTCATTGTATATCCCAAAATAAAGCTCTAGGCACTCATAACATTTCTAATATTTTGTAGGCCTTCCCCCGTGGCGGAGAGATTAACACATCGCGCTACGACGCCAGAGGTACCACGTTCGAATCACGGCCTCGCCATGGATGTTTTCACTCATCCCCACCTTCGCAAATTAGCCAAAAGTGGCACAAAACCGTAGTAAAATAAAGCAAATGAATATAATACAGAGTAATTCAAAATAAATGGCGCGACTTTAGACGGTTATTATGACGTAACTATTTATAATAGAAAACGAAACAAGGCCTCAATATAAAGAAAAACCCTGGAAGATTTTTTTCTCGCTAAGTGGGCTTATACTGCTTTGCCGCTGTTCCACCAGGATCGCCAATGTTGCAAAATGGCTGGTGACCAGTAGAAGGGGTATTGTGTGTTGGAGCTATCAAGAACTGATTCCTTCACAATGATGGAAAAACATTTCCACATGCGTTTTGGTAGTAATGCATATGTTTCACCCTTCAGAAATTTTCGCCAAAGTTACAATTGTGAATTGTTAGTGCCTTCGAAACCGTTGTCTCGAGCTTGGCAAGTACTTGATTATCATTTGGACCTTTTTCCCTTTACACGTGGTTGCCATGTTGAATCTTTGTATTGCGAGTTATGTGATAAAACTTCCAGAGTTTTTCTTTATGTTGATGCCTTGTCTGATTTTATATCATAAATAGTAACGTCAAAATACCTGTGTAAAGTTGCACCATTCATTTTGAATTACCCTGTATTTTGTGAACTTGCAGGTATGGCCAAGTGTAAATGTCTGCGTTTAAATGTGACTTTATGTCTATCTTTAAGTTAAAATATATATGTAGTTCCAATTTCGACAAGTGTATTTCTGTTTATGTCATAAAGATTGACACATACCAGAACCTTAACGCCTTCAGAAAGTAATGGTGCGTTGAGCGGGTTGCATATTTAAGTTCAGCCATATTTAGAAATTCATATATTTTTTCATTGTCTCGGTTAGTCAACGGATCCATTAGTGATTTATTAAATTAATTTTCTAAATGCACATAAAGGTTTAGTGTAAATGGAAGCAAATTTTATGGTATATTTCTACAACTTGTATAAAGTTTTAAGATACAAAATTACCCGAATGACTGTCAATCGTATTTGCAAATAAGTAGGTTTTTCGGTCGCCTCGCTAGCCGAGTATTTTGAATTACCTACTGTCAAAAATTTGTCAAAGTTTGTTTTAAGTCCGTTTTATGCTCAGATAGACTAACCGGGACTGGACCTACAATTCATAGCGGGATCCGAATCTCCGCCTGGGACTGAACCAGCGACCCCGTGAACAAAGCGAGAGGTTGTGGTAAATTCTAGATGTCTTCAGGTTAAAGTCTGCCTGAGTAAGTGTGGTCCCCTGAGAGTGTCCCATGATCAATTTCATCAATCATCATTCATCATAATTAACCTGGGGAGGCAGATAGATAACGAAAAAAATTCAATTTACCTATTTGAAATATTCGTCTTTTTTGTTATTAATTTTCGCGCTCTCAGTAACATTTTTTATATTATTTTCGGTGGGAGTGTAATGGGTCACCCTCTCTCAAGACATCCAAATGTCAACTTGATTTCCACATCTTGGACTCCATTTTGTAGGCTAACGAGGCTCTGGCGTCTGAACCCATGGCCAGTATATTCCTCTGTGGCAGTGGCTCTCAAACTTTTTTCTCATTGTACCCTCTAGTCGTAACTAAACGTCTAATGTAATGGGGAATTTTTTGGGTGCCCGATTGGTGGGGCGGTTTTGACATGTTTTTAATAGAGCAAAATTGCATTCGGGCTGTATGTGAAAAGATGGTAAATAAATAAACATTAGAATCCTACTTTTATTTTTGTATTGAGTGTTCCTACGTTTACAATCTTTATGCTTAGTTACAAAAATTAAAATGTGAAACCTGTATGGTAAGAAATATACAAGAAACTGCAATTTTCATACATTTTTCCAAGAATTATTGGGGGGGGGGGAATGAGAACAAAAATAAGTTTGTAAACAAATTGCCAAGGACAATTTTGGAGTTTTTTTTATTGTAAATTCTCAGAGTGAGAAGAATGTACCTGCATAGCCTGACAAAGTTTCTTGATGTCTGGTTGTTGCACTTGGAACTTTCTGCTTCCAGTCGTACTCGTGACGTTTTTTTACACTTTAACAAAGGTTTGTGGGTTTCTTAGTTGAAGAATGAAATGGGTAGATATTTCGAAGGAGTATTTTATTCCAAAACTTATGAAACGAAGAGTGTCAGTGACAGGAACAGCCGTTTTATGTTCAGCATTAAATCTATGAAGTCTGCTCTGCACACAAAAATGTTGTCCTGTGGGTATTCGCGACATGTGTCTTCCGAGCTGTTCGCATACCCCTTTCGAGTCGTTCATGTACCCCTGGGGGTATTCGTACCACAGTTTGAGAACCAGTGCTCTATGGGACTTGTGTTTTGTGCTGTCCATGTGTGTTTGTCCCTTGGTTTATATCATCCTCATCCTCTCAATTAGCCAAGTGGCAGAAACGCCAAGTAAAATAAACCATTCATTCAATCATTTTTTCTGTCATTTTATGTAACTGAAATTTATTCTGTGTTGTTTTAAGTTTTTTTCCAAACTTATTTGAAGTTGCGATACTTGACTCAGACACCTCTATCCTCTTTAATGCGAAGCAAAGAATTTTCCTGTGGAAAAGAAATGGAAATTCTCTCGATGGTGTCTCAATTTATGGCGCATCCAAGTTGATTACATTAAAGGGACTTGCCATAAACTGACGAGGCTCAATTATTCGCACCATTAATGCAATTGCAACGATATAATTGCACAATCCAATTTCTATTGCGGGGCACATAGCCATTTGGGCAATTGACGCGTTGGTAAGTACTTGGATTCTTGAAGGGGGCGGAGGGGGGGGGCTAGCAAGGGAGAAATCACAATGTGTTCATCCTTCCATATAATGTGAACACAGAGACATACTATACTGGTCTCATACTCAACTGGCTGCTGACCTGCACTTTGCTACATAGCTCTATCTGTCCACCAATCGTCTTCGGGGGCGTGTCCCTAGATGCTTTGTGTACTATTGTGGAACTATTATCCGTAACAGCGATGATCAAATGTCTCTCTCCTCCGTTTTACAGTACATTTGGCAACATGCTGCGTATCCGACGCTGATTTGTTTCGTACCGCCAGGAACGTTCGGGTGCCTCATGACACGAAAATGCCCGATGTCCGTCGAAGAGAGTTCAACTGATCGCTGATTCGTTGTTTCCCAGCCGCAAGATGGAATTTCCAGCACTATAATGCCTAGGTCTCTAAAATCACACTTACAAATAAACAACTAGATTTGGTGATGTTCAATTAAGTGTAAAATTATGTTCGTTACATACGCTTACTTACACAATGCTGATCTTCTTTTGTCAATAAGATAAGGTTATATCGATCACTGGCGTACGCATGATTATTTATTCGGGATGGGCTGGAATTGTACAGGTATATAGCTTCGTTCTATGTGGGCGGGTACTTAATTAAATATGTCACTCTATTTAAATTGTAATCGAAGACAAAAATGGTAATCGAGGGTATTTTTAAACAGGGGGAGTGCATTTACACCTTTCTATTTTCCTAGTTATTAAAGCATTTCCACTTGAAAATTTTGATTTTCTGAAATACCTGGAAGGGCTGTAGTCCCATAAGCTCCCGCCCTGCGTACGCCAGTGATATCGACCAAGAATTGTTCCACGTTTATAATAGATTCTTCGACTCAAGCATCTTCACACCATTGACTATTCTTCATTAAAATAAAAAACATGCAATAAAGTACTGTTTTACGCCTTTGCACTTTCCCGTCACTTTACACACACAATAAATATATGTATGTGTGTATATACGTATATATATATATATATATATATATATATATATATACGGTATATATTTATGTATGTATGTGTGTATATATGTATATACCTGTATGCAGGGTGTTTCAGAAATATTTTTACAAACTTTGAGGGTAGGTTCCTCAAATCAAAACAAGAAAGAAAGTTCAAATAAACGTATGTTCAAAAATCCTTAGATTCTCAGTTAATAATGAAATAACATAATGGCACATCTGTTAGACATTGTCAGCATATTTTGAAGTGTTGAAACTGTCAGAAACTCAGAAACTCATAATAAATGTTCAAAATGCCCTCCTCTTGCTTCCACACAAGCATGCACGCGTCGGATCATGGACCAGCACACCCTTTCACGTACTCCCACACGGTGTCGAACGGTTTCGCAGGCTTCCATGACACATCTCTCCATTAGGAATGTCTGCTGCGTAGACCAATCTAACAAAATTAATTGTATTATTGGTTACAAACTTACGTTGGTGGATTGTACCTTGAAATGCATTGAACGTAAACTTTCATTAATAACTGAGAAACTAAGTATTTTCGTACATATGTTTATTTGAACTTTTTTTCTTCTTATTTTGGTTTTTGGAACCATCCCTCATAAGTTTGTAAAAATATTTTTGAAACACCCTATATATAGGGTGTACACCCAACGGCGAAAGAAACAATAGGCGAATTGCGCACCACCATTTTCATTCGATCTGAATTACACAATGTGATGACAATGAATTGAAATAGGCTATAGACGTCAATAAGCAGAGAACAATGCCTGCTTCGAACCACCATAGTTTCATTCCTTAAAACAACACAGGATGTAGAAAAGAAAAGTAATGAAAATAGTGGTGGACAATTTGCTTATCATTTTCTTTGTCGTTGACTGTACCAGAAGTGATAGCGCAAACTGAAACGGTGAAATGTACACGAGAGTAGAAGCAAAATAGTCTCAGTAAAGTTGGGAACGCAAAAGAACCGTTTCTGTGTGTATAATACTAACTGTTGTTTTGGAATTTTTGTATGACGTCATTCAATCTAGGTATTTAGGAATTTTCCAATGACGTTGTAATAGCAGATAATCTTACTGTATTCACCTACATGCAATTTTTTCATGGAAGTATATTTAATATTAAAGTAATTAATACTTAAAAATTAAGCAATGAATCCCCATTCAAAACAATCATTTTGTAATTTGGTATCCAGGGACAAGTACTCAAATTAGGTGTTATAAAGTTACATACGTGACATATCACTTGGAAACGAATTCAACCCCTGCTACTTGAGTTGCTTTGGTTTGTTATGTAGCGTCGTTTTCTTTCACTTTTTGGCTAACCGCAACGATGAGGATGAGTGATGAAATTGATGAAGGAAGTCTCACACAGAACACCAAGGTCAGGCCTGGATTCGAACCTGGGACCACTAGTTCGGAGCGCGCTGTGATAACCACTTTGCCAATGAGATCAGCTGGTTGTGGATTTGAATCTTGATCTCTGAATGGATATTCAAATCTATTTAATCTTATCATCCTTTCTCGGTGTCACAATTAGGCTACATATGGATAAAAGCAACGTTAAACGAAACCAACAGCTTTCTGTGTAACTTATCACTATCTTGAGGACAAATTATTTGCTCCCAAGTCGACCGCGTGAAGTATCCCTTCTCCGTGGCTGAAGATTTTGATTTCTTTCTGGCCGGCATGTCTTCGGGGATGTTGAGGAATTGAAGGACCTTATATTAAACGTCAATCATTTACGAAGCTTTGACAGCAAGGGTGCCTTTGGGCTTCAAAGAGGAAGAGAGGTTCCCTGTCTAGATGCAACTTCCTTATCTTACGTCCAAACTTTTGGAGGTAAAAAAAAAGTAATTGGAGAGCTATCGATCCTTTGGTCTTCGTTCGCTGATGTGCGGTCGGCAGAAAAGGGATCTGGAAAATTCTCGTTATTGTTGTATCCTTAAATGTTATGCAATTGATTGTACTTGTATTTTGGGTGGAGCTTATTTTTCCTTTCTGTTGTACACACAACTAACTCTAAGTGCGTTGTGTATCTTTAAAAAGGAAAAAAAAAAACAACTCTGAACTCCCCTTTCGGGAGTTTTTACACCGCACACTCTGTCTCGGGAGCTGCGGTGTTCTAGTCGATAAGGCGTCTGACTGCCGCACGGGAGACACGGATTCAGTTCCCGGGGTGGGTGATGTTGGTCAGAATTTTCGATAACCTTGTCTCCGTAACCTTTTTCAGACGGAAAATATCACGTGAATAGGTTGACTAGGTTTGATGCAACACTGTCGCACAGCTTTACATACCGAGTTTGGTGGATATATTCACCTTGTTCCCAGATTACAGTAGCCCACACACAGTGCACAAGCGACAATGATGCATTTGCTGGCACTATAGAACACGTTTAGCAGAGATAGGTCCAATGTAGGCTTAGTCTTATTCTTCAGAATAATAACTGACAGGTTCCCATATGTATCCATGTCGGTTACGTGATAAACGATAAAACGAAGCCCCAACTTGTCTACTTACCATATCTTCAAGCAGTGGAGGGAAGATGTGCATGGTTGGCAGTTAACCCCCCCCCCCCCCCCTTACACGAGAAAGTCCTGCACTCCCAGTTTTGACACACAATTTCCGCTACTATTTTCAAGTATCGATCCTTTCGTAAGTACACACCACCTTCCCCCACCGTACGTAAGTACATAGTTACGGAATACTAACGTGCTGAAATAGCCAACAATCGAAGAAAACACAGTTTTAACAAGATATCTGTGATCTCTCATTTCTTCTTGCGTTTTTGTGACGGATATCTGTAAATAACAAGGGTAGAGAAAAACGGTTTCATATTCAATACGGAAACGTAGAACTTTTTTTCAAAATGATTAAAAAAAAGAAATCTTTTTGAACCTTTTTTGCAGTCACTCAGGCTGGGAATTGATCTGAAGTCGTGACGACGTTACGAAATGTGGAACAGCACGTAGTGTTTCGAATTGCTACTAGATGGCACTCCAGCCTAAACTATGATGCCTTCGTCACTGGGAGATCAATGCTTGGAGACTTGACTATAAGCAACAAGAAATTTAACGTCATATACAATGTTATCGAAATATTTCATTCACATTTAGATATATATGACAGAATGTTGTGGATAAATCGCAACATTTGTCAACAAATCGAACTACTTTTTTGTTAAATTGTAAGAAATTAAGACTAATTGTTACCAAGGATAATACAATTATAGTAGATCCAGATTTAGCATTATCTGAATAAATTTGTCAAATTTGGTGGTAAATCCAGATATTTGGATGGGTTATAGTTTAACATTCTTAAGGAAATGTAACTTACAATTGTAAAGGGGAATATTTTTACTTTTGAATCTAATGTCTGTCAAATGGGGTGGTGGTTTTGATGAGATATAAGGATATTTTTAATATAAGGCAATTATGTATATATTATAAATGAACAAAAAACTGCTCAAAAGCTGTTAGGACCAAAATGAAATAATGAATATCTGTTTGTTAAAATTTAGGGGTGATACTATTACAGGCTATTTTACAGCCTCAGTAGCATGCGTGTTATGTATGTGTGTAAATTTATATATATTACACACGCAGAGAGAGAGAGAGAGAGAGAGAGAGAGAGAGAGAGACAGAAGATGGAAACGCAGAACAGAAGAAAAGAGAGAGGAAATGAGAGCTTAGTAACAATAAACAGAGAGAAATAGAGATAACGAATTATAGGGAGTGAGCCAATGGGAGAAAATGAATGAGAATGAAAGACACAAAAGATGTCTTGTCCTGAGTGTCAGTGTTGTGACAAAAATATTCAAGTAAAAGCATATATAGTAATTTAGGAAGTCACACCAGGAATATTAAGCCTCCACTGAAGTGATTCAACACACAAGGCACGTCACTTGCTACTTTTAGTAGAATATCTTTTAAATGACGTTTTTGGCTTAAGCCAAAATTCTGAAATTAAAGGCTTAACACATTTACCTTCGATTACACTGACAGTTCGGTTTAATTAAGGCGTTAGACATTTCAGAAATGGGTCAAAAACTTGTCATGGATGTTATGTTACATTGTAATATGTGTGACACAAGATTAATATTTTTCTACTAACATTATATCATTATCAATCAATAACGTGTAATTATTGGTTTGTCAAACATGTATCCTTTAAATGACTCTTCTGAAAGGAGTAAAATAGTAACTCAAAAGAGATAACTGAACATTAGTTGCAAATACGACATATCTTTCTAGTGTTTCTCGCGTTTTTTAGAATACCACCAGATGGCAGGATATATTTAATGTTACTCATTCGCTAATATCTGAACATTGGGGAGGAAATTCTCGAAAGCGTTTTAATAAATGTATCAGAACTTATAGTTTCGCCTTCATGTCGTTGAAATGACACAGCAGGAACAAACAACTCCCAATTCTTTATTCTGTGTCTCTATCTCTCTCAGACGAGATACAAAGAGAGAGTGAGAAAGTGACTCCCCTAGCCCTCCAGTGATGAAGTAACAAGATATTTCGTAGACGACTCACGTAGCGGAAATATGAGACAGTTGTTGCCCGTCCATTCGCACGGAAGCGAGTCTCTTTCGGCCATCGGGAGACGTTTATTTTCTGTGTTGCATGCCTTCTTGGCTTTTTATTTCTCTCTTTCTCTCTCTCTCTCTCTCTTTGTGTGTTTCCTTTATTCTGTCTTCAAGTTTGGCTTTTGTACTCTTTTCAGAATTACCCTCCGTTTCTTATGATTACCGTTGTCGGCGCTGCATGCTCCACTGAAAATACAGTTTTTACTCACTTGTTCCTGCTAATATCATTCGGAACGTTCACAATGCTCTCAGAACGAAGTACATAAACGATTTCATAGTATTATTATAAAAAAAAAGTGCCTTGTGCTCTGTTAAACTGCTTATGTATTCTCAGCCGAATTCGTAGCAACGTATATGACCATGAAAGAGTTTAGAAACGAACTGTACGCGTGACATGCAAACTAACAATTATGTCCAAACACAATTCTCTGTTTCGTCGATGTCTTCCGTTCTACTTTAGTTCTAGGCTGTATGGAACGTTAAGAAGCCTTGAGCGACATCGATAAAGTGAAACCGAACATTTTTATCTCCTCAGAACTCTGCCTGGTAGTTTTGAGTTAGAAAGTTATTAGAAATGCATGAATAAATGTTCCATCGTTTGTACAGCCCATCTCTCCCTCCCTCTCTCCTATTCTTTCTTTTCCACAGCTTTGCTTCACTCCTTCTCCCCTTCTCTCTACATAGATGTCCATTCCCTTTTATCTATTCTGTCCCTACGATATTTTTTCTTTGCTACTCTCTCTCCCCCTATATTGATTGATTTGCTTTATTTATAATTCTAGTTTCTCTGCCACTTTTAGCTAGTCTCGAAGAAAAAGAAGAAATATGCAAAGTAAAGAAACCACAGTCACAAACACACACAAGTTCCACAAAGCATTACATTGGTTATAAGTCCAGACACCGAATCTAGTTAGTGTACTCGGCTAGAATGCAGTTCTACGTGGAAGTGAGATTAGGCATTTCGGTACATCTGGGGGGGGGGAAGAGGGTCACTCATCCATCTCTATTTCTGTGGGTTTCTTGATTTCTCTTTCTACTTCCTCTCTCTCTCTCTCTCCTTCACTCTTTCATACTCTCCTCTCTGTTGGTTTGTTTTTATCTCTCATCTCTGTGTCACTTCTTCCCCCTTTAATTCTTTGTCTTCCTTTTTTAACCCAATGTTTGTCTCTCTCCTAGTCTGTGACGTTCTCTTCACTTCTCTCTCTATCTCACTTTGTACGTCATTCCCCTCTTCATTTGCTCTCTCTCTCCTCTTTCTATAGCATACACTTTCCTTGCTGTCTCTCTTTCCCTGTCTTTCTTCCTTTCTCCTATCTTCTCCGCCTCTTGTTCTCTATTTCTTTCTTCTTGCTCTTTGTTTCTCACCTTCAAACAGTTTACAAACGTCAAACTCAACTTTACACACTGATAGGACCCCACACAGTTTATAGTGTTCTCTGAAGCACTGAAATGGACAAAGCTATTTCTTTTATTCACTGTCTATGTTCCTTTTCGCATTCTCTTTGCCTGTATTCCGGTCTATTTGTCTGTGTCCCTTTCGTTTTCTTCTTTCCTTCTATGTGACTATCTTGCTTTATTTTCCTATCGTCCTAATTTTCTTTCCAGCATATCAATTTCACTCTCTCTGCTGTCCTCTCTCTTTTTTTGTTCCTGCACATAGTTTAAAGTAAAGTGTTAAGTATCTATTTCTCTTTTCTTCAATGTGCCTGTGTGGCTTTCTCATTCTCTACTTCACTTTGTCTTTCTCCACCTACCTCTTTTCTTCCTTTATCTGTCTCATATTCTCTTTTTCTTACCCGCTCTCAATTTCATCTCTCCTTCTCTCTTTTTCTTTGTTCTTATACAAAGCGTAAAGTGTTTTCTGTTATGATGTTTCTGTGTGCTTTTATCCCATTTTCTCCTCCTTGTCTCTGTTCTGCTCCACATTCTCCCCCTCTGTGTGATTCCCTTGCTTTATATTCCACATTTCCTCTTTTACTTTATCCCTGTCACTTTCATCACTCCTTCTTTCTCTCTTTCTTTGTTCTCATACACAGTGTGAAGTGTTATCAGCTATACATCTCTTCTCTTCTAAGTCTTTGTGTGCTTTTCTCAATTTTCTCCTTCTTCTTGTATCTGTTCAACTCCCTCATTCTCTCTTTTTGTTTGTATGAGAGTTTACAGTATTTTCAGCTATTTCTCTTTTCTTCAATGGTTATGTGTGAAATATCCACTCTTTCCTTTCTCTGTCTGTACGGCTGTCTCTCTGTCCTACACTTCTTTCCTCCCTTTAGGAAAATAACGGTAGTTTCTCCCCGAAAACCAACAACAGCTTGTTTCTAATGAATGTCTGCAGCATCTGATCCGGTGGCGGTATTCATGCGGTATGCGTTTTAATCTTGTTTGCGTACTTTAACCCTCCCGAGTCGCCGGAATGCATGCATATCATTTAGCACCTGTTAATTCCTCCCTACATATTTTAGCCACAACGCGTGCTTTGTGAGACCTCGTGTTGTGAGTTATTTATTTCCCCATGGCGTTGTATACGAAAAAACGTGGTATTTGGTACTGGAGCAAACTTTGTCTTCGCTTTAATTGGCCTCATGTCTAAAGTTGCTGGTATATTGGTTGTCAATATTTAAGGAGGAAACTTTACATTTACGTAAAACTGTTTTGATTAAACGGTTTACTAACTTTACTTGTCTCTGATTATGATTGCAAATATAGTAACAGTTACTTCTTCAGTAGCTATAGAGAATGAGAGATGAATTTTTGAAAACGTATTCACTTTCCCAATAAATTGTAATGGAAACAACATTGTCATTAATTGTAATATTCTTAATATACTGATCAAACGAAATAGATAGTAATGTTCAATTACTAAGAGATGTCACTACTGTAAACATATTGTTTTTCTGTATTTCTTTTGAGACTTAGGAGGGATTCATTTTGGTAACAGTAGTATAAGCCGGAGACACATAAAACTCGGTTGTTTTCAAATAAAAATCATTGCTACTTACCTCATATGCATAGCGGAAGATTTTTCAAGCTGGCCATAACTTTTTTTCCATGAAAAACATGTTACTTTTAACATTGTAATCATTTATTGGTCGTTGCTAATTCGGCGGGCAAATCTTGACTCACGTTGTCTATCGTCAGCTGATATGCAGTATCGTCAGCTGATGTGCAGTGTTTCCAAACTTATGAACCGATAAATGCCGCACAAACTATTCACAAAATGTTTTTAAGCGAAAATTGAGGCTAGACTCTACTTTACGTCCTTATCTGCATGGTGATTGCTTCTTTGCGTTCGTGGTGCGGGTAAGTACCTTTTTCTTTTTACACTTTCTGTTCACTATAGCCCCACTATCCATTCACGGGATCGAGGTATGCCTACGAGGTTAGGTTAGGCCTGTTAGGTTAGGTTCCATTAGCACTAATTTCACCCCTAAATATGTGCTTCATCATGTAAAAAATACCTCAGTACGTTCAATTGCGCATATCCAGACAACATCGGTTTTTCTCGATTTACTCCTTCAGGAAATTTTTGCTCGCTTTGGGATTTACGTTGTTGAATTCCTTATAAAATATGCTTTCCAACGATATATGACACGTATTCCTTAGGAAAAGGACGTAAACTAGAGTCTTACCTTTTATTGGGAAAAAAAAACCCGCTCACACGTCATCTTGTCAAACTTCCGCGTGGTTGCTACACTGTGAGGGGGTTACATAACCAAACGCACGGAACATTTGATTCACGTAGTCGACGGTAATGGCGGCACGAGCTATCGCACAACGGAGATGCATGATTGACGAAAAATACCTTATTTACAGGCAAAATACATAGCACGATTATAAAAAAAATATATCCGGCTTCAGAAAGTCCTCAAGAACACAATTTCGTAAGTACTTTCTCGTCTTTTCTCCTGTAAATTTTAAGAAATCCGTCTCCGACTTATACTACTGTTACCTTCATTTTTATTTACTTCAAAATTCCTAATGTTATTTAATATTGGCAATAAAAAATTCATTTACAGTTTTTCATTAAAGTAACTACCTTTGCCTTTTGAGTAGTATACAGGGTGACTGGTAATTAGATGTATTCCCTGAAAGGGGTTAAAGTAGAGACAATTTGCAATAAATTTGACCATATGATACCCCGTCCGAAAATTAGTACTTTTCGAGATAATCGAGTTTCAATTGTTTCTTTAAAAAATAACAATTTTCCACATAAAAAGATCAATTGAGAAAAAACAGTTCATTATATGGAACTTATTTCAGCGTTTTCTGATAGCTAACAGATAAGTGGTTCATTGAAAAAAAAAGTTTTTCCCAAATAACAATCACATGTAAGTAACGGGTGGGTCTAAACTTACAAGTGATGATAAAAAAATGCACTCTTAGTTTACTTGGCAACGTATTAATAACAAAAATGGCATGACACGAAGCATCCAAATTACGTAAATTACTTCCTTGTGACATCTGCTATCCAACAAGGTACAAATGTTGCTAACATACACATTTGTGTACAAGAAATAATACTTCATTCATCTTCATGTGAATGGAATCAATGATCAAAACAATTAAAGAACATTACACGTCTTGCTCAAAGTGGGCACCTCCGTTACGAATGCAGGCACGCAGGTTTTTACGGACATTTGTTCTCTTAACTCGTGATGTGATGGTGTCCTTGATGTGTTGACCAGCTGTTAAAATCCTCTCCCTGAGCTCTTCTTACGAGTTTACCGGTGTCTTGTCATGTGGCTCCAAATGTAAAAGTCGCAAGGCTTCTAGCAAGGTCTTCTTCAGACTCTGTACCAAATACAAAAGAAAAAAAAGGCTCTTTCGATGTTCAGTATCGTCGCGGTCAGTACTCCAGGTTTTTTAAGTCGTCGAAGCCAATTTGTTTTTTTCTCTTGAGAACAGTTACATTTTCTGATGTTTTTTATGTGCTGGTGGATAATCTTCTCTCCTCGTTTACTTCTGCATGGTCTAATAGGATATTCTTAAGACATATTCCGACGTCACTGCAACTTTCGTTCAAATTACATACCAGTTTATCAATATTTTCTTCTACACGTAATTTAGGGCATTCTTTGCTTTCGGCAAAATAATAAAACACTTTTCTTCCTCTGAAAATTTGTGTTTATAATACGTAAATTCCGCCACTTCTTGGGCTCCGTCGTTCATTAAGCACACTTCCCCCTTACGTATATCTAAGGAAGCTCCATACTGTGCTAGAAAATTCATACCTAGGATAAGATCGACGTTCAGATTCTTTATTACGTGCACGTCGATGAGGGTTTCCATTTTCCCTAATTTTGCCCCAATAATAACATGTCCTACTGGTTTTTCCCTGACTTTTCCAGAAAAGTCAACTAAACGAATATCTTTACAGTGTCGCAATTGTGGGCTAGTGATATCCTTTGAAATTAATTTCCAAACCTCTGCAGCACACAGATTCAGTTCGCATCCTGTGTCTAATATGGCATTAATACGGTGTTCCCCAATTTTCAGCTCCAGCTGGGGCGTTACTGCGGGCCATAGCTTCTTACTCGCCTGCGTTGCTATCTCAGTCTCCTCCTCGTCATCCGACGCTTCGTTGACGAACCAGCAATCTCTAATTTCTATATTTGTAATTTTATTCATCTCCTCAGTTGAGAAAGTGGGCTCTAGGACCTGATTTCCTTTAATTTCTTCCAAGACACGAGCCTGTCTGTCTTTGGAAAACGTTAGTTTTCCGACATATTTGTGGTATTATTCTGCATTCTCGATTCGGGTTCGTAAACCGGAGCTCGTGGGTTTAAGTTCAGACTTGTTGTTGCTTCCTGCCAGTCTGTGGAACTACTGTTGTTCCGCGGGCCACAGGTTGTTCTAACTAGGTTTACAGCCTGGTTTCTGTCATATTCCCGGTCGGTGTCGCCTCTGTTGCGCTGTTGCCACCTCGGGCTTCCCCCTCTTTGGTCACGGTCAGAACGGAAGCTCTGGTCGTTGCGGTTGTTCCGCCCCCCGGCGTCCAAAAATCCTCGGTGGTTCTCGGTGTGGTATCGTCCCCGCCTATAATTGTTATTCTGGGTCGCTGCATTATTCACTCGAGGGAAATTTTCTTGCCTTTTCTGTTCGAAATTCCCCTTTTTCCCTCGGGGTTGTCTGTTTTCCCACGACGGTCGCTCGGATTCTTTTAACATGTCCAGATCTTCTAATATTAGTGACATCTTATTCAAATCTTCTAGCGTATCTCCTGTAAGCTATCGCTGAACGAAGCTTGGATACATCGCTCGTATTGCAGTCAGGATCTCCACTGTGTCGATGCCGGGTTTCAGAGTACGAAACTCGCTCACTCTTTCCCAGAAGAACCGCTTATACGTATCTCGGGAATTAGCTTCGAAACGTTTATTTCGTAGTTGTGTTATTCTTCTCTCCACAAGTTGTCTGCATTGCAACTGCTGCAAGAATGCTCTCTCGAATTCCTCGTAGTTGTTAAACCTCGGCCACTGTTGTCCTAACCATATCTTGGAACTCCCCTTTAGAAGTTTCTGGATCAGCTTCAGGTAGTCAGATTGGTCGATTCCATACAACAAACAATCCCTCCTAAAATCCTCAAGGAACGTAGAAGGTAGTGTTTCTTTCTTGTCTGGGTCGAAAGTGAGATTTCATTCATTATAAATGGTATGTTTCAACTCAAGAAAGATAAATATTAATAAATATTAACGTCCTTTTGATGTTATATAATTCAAAAACTTAATATGCTAACTAAGGCAGAATTTATTTTAAAACATAAACTGAAAGTTACGTTTCAACCTTCTAGCAAGGTTGCAACGTCCACCCACGCAGTGCTCAGCACCAAGGCGCAGGAGTACTGGTACTGGCTGCGTTCAACACGCTAAACACTGCAGTTGGATGGTCGGCAAAAGTTACCCATATGTGCTAACTGATTCAGTCGTAGTACAAGGACTCAGAAATATCGCAGGGCTTGCTAGGTGCAAAGAAAGACTAAACCAGGTTTATACATATATATGTAACAGTTTATTATAATCGTATCACAAATATGTCCTTTAGCACACTTACTCAAGTGTCTTTACTTTTACCCTTAGCACTCACTTGCATCAACAAATTGAACAGTATAAATGACAATCAAAATGGCTAACAATCTCATGTCATAAACCTTCACACTGTACTCAGAATTTGAACTCCAGGCCTTTCTGCCTAGTACTTACTGATTTCAAAGAGTGCTTCTCGCTGAGCTAATTTTCAATTTTTTTTCATTTCACATTCCACTTTTCAGGTTTTTAACCTTTAATTCTCATGTCACAATATTTGATAACATTTACCAAAAAAAAACAACGACCACGCAAGGTCTAATAATCAGCCAAGTTAATCCACCTAGAGGTGGACCCATTAACATTTATAGAATACAGCGACCACGTAGGGTCCAATAATAAAAAGCGAAACTAATAACCATAGAGGTGGATCCGTTAACACATTTAAACATTTAGCATGCATTCTTCATCCATACCTTCTTAACAAAATATAATTTTGCGACCTCGCAGGGTTGTTAAATGTGGCGACCACGCAGGGTCGTTACATACGCCCCTTCCTCGGGCAAAAATTTTGGTAGAAATTTAAAACTTACAATTTCTGGAAAAATTTTACTGGAAATATTAAAGATCAAACTGGTAAGAATCTCTGTCTCTTCTACACTTCAGTCACTTGGTCCTCTTCTTCCCCTACTACTTCTCTTCTTCGCTCCGGAGAACATCTGTAAAGGCGAAGGTTGTCGAAGTTGACTCTGTCGACTGGGTTCTTGGTCGTCGGGTTCAACAGCAGGGCAGTGTTGCTTCGAACATCCGTGGCGACATAGGGGCCAATAAACACCTCAAATAGCTTGGCGATTGTCTTATTCCTTCTTGAACTCAGCTTATGGTTCCTGACAAGAACCAAGTCACCTTTAGCAAAGTTACATTTGCTAAGTTTCACCTTAAGTCCAACCTCTTCTAATCTATGGAGCACCTCTTCTATATGTTGGATATGGCTATCGAAATCCACATCAAAAATAAAAATATCGTCTATGTACACTGTCAGATAACTTTCAGTTTCAGGTCCAAAAACTGTATGCATAACTGACACAAAGGTAGACACAGCATTAGATAAGCCGTAAGGCATCTTCAAGAATTCGTACTGGCGACCTTTGTACGAAAAAGCAGTGTATTTTCGGCATTCTGGTTTCAAAGGAATCTGTAAATAGCCTGAAGCTAGATCTAAACTCGAAAAATACTGGGCTTGTTTAAATTTCTGCAATGACTCATCAATAGGTGGCACTGAGCTTTTAGGAACAATCATAATAGCATTTAATAGTCGAAAATCCAGGCACGGTCTTACACTACCATCGGGCTTATCCACCACTAGTAATGGATTGAGATAGGGTGATACCGATGGTTGAATAATGTTCCAGCTTTTCCACAAGCTAAGTTCTTTTTCTAGAGCGGCCCTTTTCGAGAGCGGCACTGGATATGGAGGGCGATGAACTGGTTCGGTACTTTTTAAAAGGATCTCACATTCTGCACTTTCCATGGTACCGGGCTTCTCTGAGAACACTGCTATATATTGATTCAGCACTTGCAGCAACTCCTGTTTCTGGGAATCATTAAGAATGTCTATAGTTTCGACCTTCTCCTTGAGGTCTGTCGGTTTATACATCCACTCTTCGTCTCTTTCTTGGACCTTTTGGATGTACCGCACAATTTCAACATCCAGTGGATTCCCTACATCTTGATCCGGAGTTTTTCCAAAATACAATTTTACCGAGTTTCTTCTGAAATTTATCTCGGCCTCGTGCTGCTTCAAGAATGGCATGCCCAAAAGAAGATCTGTAACAAACCCTCTCAATATAAAAACTTCAGTACTGAACACCATACCTTCAATCTCCAGTTCCACACGTCTGCTGCCAAAGACACGCTTCCTATGGCTCCCAGAAAAATCCACCAATCTTATCTCTGGAACCTTCTGCACTTGAATACCTGGAATTTGTTCCTTTAACTTAGTCCAAACTTCATAACTTAAAATAGAGCATTCGCTCCCAGTATCTATTACACAAGTCACTGGTATATCTATTAACTTTGCAGCCACTGCTGGTGATTTATATCTAATCCTCGATTCCCTTGCGGATTTCAGTTCACTCTGTAATTTTACTTCTTCTGTTTCAGTTAGTTGAAAGTTAACCTTTAGTTCTTGGATAGTTGTATCAGGTCGCTCCTCCGAGGCCCCTTGCCTAAATGGGAACGAAGCACCTAGACAAGGATTTAGTTTGTTTGGCAGGATTGAGACCTTTGATTATGCAAGAAGTCCCGGGTTGTTTCTAGGGCTCCCTCCTGCTCAGAGGTCATAACTTCTCTGGAGGGTGACTGTCTTCCCCTTGGTCCCGATTCTCTAGGTGAGGATCGCCTAGGAGAATTAGGACTACTGCGTCCCTGATTGTTCCTCCTCCAATCGGGAAACCTGCGATCTGGCCCTCGATTTGGTCGATAAGATTCCCATCGACCATTCTGGTTATGGTTCAGCCCTCTGTTACGTTCAAATCTATTAAAATTCCGAGCGCTCCAAGAGTTTTCAGGTTTAGTGTCACCCTTGGTCTCAATGCTTCGCACTTTGAAATTCTTATGGGGAAGTTCTTTATCTTTGATGTCCTCTTTATTTCTCCAGTAGTCGGGATCATCATATATTTCAAAGTCCTTGAGGAAACTGGTCAATTCGTCAACTGTTCGGGGAGAGTGCGCAAGGCAGAGATTTCGAGTTCTATAAGGTAACTGACCTATGATTAAATTCAGCACCTCGCTCTCGCTGAAGTTGTCACTTAGATTCCTATAGGCGGCGTAAATGCTCCAAGCGAAGCTCTCCATATTTTCATGTACTGGACGGGAATATCTTCTATTTCTTACAGCTGTTAATTGTCTCTGCTTAGCCTTCTCGGAGGCAAACTCTTCTTTAAACTTTATGCAGAAATCAGCATAGCTAACAAAACTGTCTATGTTACCTGCCAGCCAATGTTCAGCTTTACCTGTGAATACTCTAGGTAGCAATTCGAGTCTGTAATTGTCAGGCACTTGCATGAGCTCGAAGCTTACATTAAGCTCACGAAGATATTTCTCAGCTGACTGAGCTTCGATATCACCCTTGAACTTGGGGATGTGTGCGATGTCAGACATTCTAGGCATCTTAAATTCGGTTCTTCGCCGAGGAGATGTCCCGTCGGAACTATCTGCTTCTCTAGGCCGCTTACGCTTATCCGATTGAATGGTTCCCATATAGAAAGGATTCTGCACCACTCTAGGAGGTTCATAAGAGGCTGCTTCAGGATTCAGACTTCTATTTCGTTCAATGGAATCTGGGAGAACATCAGAAAGCACTCCCGGTTGTAGCTGCAACCGTTCAATTTTATCTTGCAGTTCGCCTACTCTTCTGACCATAGACCCAGTCTGCTCCTGTATTTCTTGCCGAAGAGATACCTCCAATTTCTGTGTCTCTCCGCGAAGAGAGTTCACCTTTTCGCCGGTTGCTTTAGCCATCGTTTCTGCAGCTACTTTTTGTTCTTGGACAGCCTTCTCCATAACTACAGTCTGCTCACTCAGAGTCTTTACTGCTGAACTTATGGTTTCTATAGATGCTTCTATCTGCTTAACTCTCTCTGGTTCTTCACTTCCATTTTCTGTCGTAGACTGAGCTACCAATTGCAGACAGACCTCTAAATTTTTCTTCATTTGTTCCTGCTCTTGCTCCATTTCACCACGCCAGACAGCTAAAGGTTATAATTGTTCTTCCACTACTTTCACTACTTCCAGCTGACAAGAGATTCTAATTTTATCTAATTCCTCCCTAAGACTTTCTAACTGGTCTGTCTTATGTTGGGAGAACAGTGTTCGCATCTCTGTTCGGCTTCTTTCAGCTTCTTGCTGTCTCCTCTCTTCTTGACCTTGAACTAAGGCATGGAGAGTCTCTAATTCTCTTTCTCTCTTCTCTTCTGCTTCTCGTTTTTCCATTTCTCTCTTCTCTTCTAGAGACTCTATTAGCGACCTAAATTCTTGTGTCTCTAGTTTTCTTTTAGCTTCTTCTTCTGCTTTCTCTTTCTTTCTAGCTTTCTCTAATTGAGCCATATCTTTCTTTCTCTGCTTCTCCTCCTCCGCTTTTTCTTTCTTTCTCTCTTCTTTATCTCTCATCAGCCATTCTAATAACCAATGGTCTGATGGGGTCGTACTAGGAGCACTTGGTTCTTGTCCTAAAACCATCAAGGGTACCGATAAGCAAGTCTTGCATCTGGACTCTGCAGTGGAGACTGAGGTCTCTTATTGCCCCTCACATTTCCAATGAAACTTCTGTAGACATTGGCAACACTGGAAAGACTCCCTCTCTCCTCCGGTATCCTCACAGCATCCGAACCCAGTTTCTTCATCTACACTGAAAAAAATAAAGGTGTGGAAACTCACCTTTTGGGGTGAGTTTGGCTTGTCACAAATAGACGTCCCCAAAAGGTGAGTTTCCACACCCCATATTGGGGTGAGTTTTTCTCACCCTAGTATAGAGTGTGTTTTTCCTCCCATAAGGGTGAGTTTTCTCACCCTAGTATAGAGTGTGTTTTTCCTCCCATAAGGGTGAGTTTTCTCACCCTAGTATAGAGTGTGTTTTTCCTCCCGTAAGGGTGAGTTTTCTCACCCTAGTATAGAGTGTGTTTTTCCTCCCGTAAGGGTGAGTTTTCTCACCCTAGTATAGAGTGTGTTTTTCCTCCCATAAGGGTGAGTTTTCTCACCCTAGTATAGAGTGTGTTTTTCCTCCCATAACGGTGAGTTTTCTCACCCTAGTATAGAGTGTGTTTTTCCTCCCATAAGGGTGAGTTTTCTCACCCTAGTATAGAGTGTGTTTTTCCTCCCATAAGTGTGAGTTTTCTCACCCTAGTATAGAGTGTGTTTTTCCTCCCATAAGGGTGAGTTTTCTCACCCTAGTATAGAGTGTGTTTTTCCTCCCATAAGGGTGAGTTTTCTCACCCCTGTATAGAGTGTGTTTTTGCTCCCATACGGTGAGTTATTCTCACCCTAGTATAGAGTGTGTTTTTCCTCCCATAGGGTGAGTTTGAGGGGTTCGTGAGGAAGAGGTAAATGATCTTCATTTAGTATAATAATGCTTACCTTTAACCTTGAAGAATCAGTCAGATCTTTTCTATCTTATCCAATATGAATTCAGAATAAGATAGAGCAATCATAACTTCATTGTAATTTCTTCCCAGATGGCAAATGTATCAAAGTAGAGAAATGCAATGTTAACTCTTGCATTGTGTAATATACGACATCACAGTGAAAACAGTGTTTCTTCATTTAATGCGTTCAGATTTTAATGTGATTAATTGTCTTCTTTATAAAAATAATACCATTCAATTCAGCATTAAAATTTGACAAAGCTTAAAAATCTTAGAGGAAACTAAATGCAGCACGCTCACCAAGGTATTCATGTAGAAGAACAAGCCATCCCTAAATTACATGAAGCTTGCAAGGAATATTATGTATCGATTTCTAAATCATACAAAAAAGCCGCAACTTTTAATGTACATACATATTTTCCAATAAGTCTTTTTTGAGACTTCCACTTGATGCTTAGAAGCCAATTGGGACTGGATATATGTACAGTCACATACACTGCTGGGTTGTAATGATTTAATTGAAAGTCAATGGTGCTGTTACAACCCAGAAGTGTCCTTGAGTGTACAATATAAGATGAAGGGTATTGATCTTCAGAAGTCACACCTGTTAATTATAAAATAACAACTTTTTTCTGTACTGTTTGGAAAGCAACACTCATGCTCACATACATTGCTAGGATAAATAAATGACATACTTAACACAACAAAATACTGTATACTTGTATATCCGTAGATAAATTTTATGTATACGTTGGATGCAAGTATATACATACATGGTAAGGGGATAATCTCTGAAAAATACTACCTTGCCACTAAATGCATACACATTAAGCAATAATTCAACCTTACCTTTCCTTTGCTGTTGGTTCTGCACACTCAGTTCAATGCCACAATCATTACAATGTGAATGATTTTTGGTGCTTTTAGAACCTATTTCAGTACTTTAATAAATTAATTAGAAACGAAAATGTACATTCTTAAGAAGGCAGAGCAAATTTAGTAGAAGTTATAAATGTTCATATACATAATTTTTAACCACTCTATTTCAAATACAGAGCTTAATTTTTTTCGCTCCAAAGATTAGGTTGAAGAAATAGTTACCAGTTAGCAAAAAATTCAACTTTATTTACAATATTCGTACATTTCATCTTGCAATAATTCAACATAGTTCTCACAATTTTATCCAAAAAAAGAGGAATTTTACTTCATTGCTAAAAATTTGCATGCTGTATTCCTTTAAAATGTCTGTATGGAAAGGCGTCCATGATCTGAAAGGAGAAAAAATGTAAGAGTAAATAAGAATATAACCAAGAATGCATTTAGGTCAGAGTGTGATAGTTTAGAATGTACTTATAACATTTATGAGTCTTAATACTTCCCTGAAAAGTATACTAGTGATGTGTGCATACAAAGTGATTCAAGCTTGAGTAGCCAGCCTTCATGGATGAGTGGTTACGAAAGCATGCTAAAACGCCTGGGGTGTCGAGTTCGAATCCCAGCCTGGGCACAGGTGTTCTTTGTGAGTGTCCATTCATCCATTCCATCATATCATCACTCATCCTCATGCTCGCAATTAGCCCAAAAGTGGCAGAAATGCGAAGAAAAATAAACAAAATCAATCAGTCAAGCTGCTCAATTGATAGATTGACTTGGTGTTTTAAGTCCACTTTATGCACAATATGGCTAATCGAGACTGAACCTGCGGTTCAAAGTGGGATCCGAACCACTATGTGCCTCCACAGGGTATCGAACCCAGGACCCCTTGATTACAAGGCAACGACCTACCACTGCACCATCGGGGAGGCCCTCAAACTGATCAGTTTCTACATTGAATGCAGTAGCACTAAATTGGCAATTTATTTTACACAGCATTTCCCATAATATTTAAAGCTCGGGGGGGGGGGGGTTAAACCCAGTAACCCCCCTTGCGTGCGCCACTGATTGAATGAACAGGTGGAGGAACTAAGAGTATGTCACCCTATTATGCAAAGGTAATATAAACATGCATGCTTTTATTTCATAGCAAGGGCCTATACAAGGAGGATGATGATGGGGCTATAAACAGGCAGGAAAAAATAGCGAAATGAGGGCTGACTACTGGGCACGCCACAGCATATAACTGGAAATGGCACACTATCTTCAAAAGTAAGAAATTACTTTAGGATAATATTTTGTGCTGAGACATCGGTGTCGGGAGATGGAGGTGGAACATATCCGTTGACCCCCCCCCCCCACCCCCTGGAATTGCCATCGGCCATTTCAAGTCACAAAAAGCAGAAGTTGTTATAACATAAATAATGTTTAGAAAGCTTTTATTGAAAAGTTAAAACTTAAAGATAAAACAGAATAACTGTGCATTTCAGTACACTAACTGTGTAAAATGTAAAAAAAAAAAAAATATATAGTAATAAGGAAAAGTTGTACTTGATATTCATTCATCTAGTAGTTCTCCCAAAGGATTTAATAATAGTAATAATAATAATATAATTTTATTTTTTTGTTATAATAGTTATTACTGTAAAATCATTATCATAACCATGATTCTTATTGTTAATATTTGTTCTACTATTAAGTTAAGTCAATGGATTGCTCCCAATACACGCACACAAACACCTTTCTGGTGTCGCCTAAGAGCTCAAACAGTACCATTCAATGTTGGTGTGAAAAATATTTTTTTACTAATTTTTGAGTGTTTAGCTTTAGCTTTCTTTTGTTTCTGTTAGTTCTGCAGGGTGCGAAATCCTGGGGGGACAGGGGGATTTCCCACCACCAACAATCTTGGCCTTAAAAATCCCCCCACCAAAAATTTCCTGGGGGAAGATTTTTTGTTATAACAAACGAAAGATAAGCAATTACTTTTACTTTCAAATATACTGTACTAAGAATAATATCGAAAACACACACAAATTAGTGTAGTTGTGAGTATTGAATGCTTTCTCTCTCAAGAAATCATTAACAAATCTACACCAATACGCACAATTAAAGTAAAACAAGAATGCAAGAAAATTATAACTATGAAATCTAATTGATTTATATTAACATAAAGCACAAACAAAACAAAAACTTACACATAATAAAAGCACTTCAACTATTTCATAATTTATAACATCTTTAACCAAGTTACTAAAGGAATTAGTTGGCTGCTTTACAATATCTGATATGTATAAAAGTAACAAATTAATTTACTTTTAATAATACACACATGTGGCGGAGGGGGAATGTAAATTAAGAACTTTCTTCCCCCACCAGTTTTCAATGATTTCGCACCCTGTAGTTCTGTCCTGTCAAAGTGTATGTGTAAACATCATGTAGCGAAAAGGCAAAAAGATTTTATTTATTCTGTACATTATACTAGCATGTAACAGGCACAGTGCCAGAAGGAGAAGTGAGTGGATGCCTCATTCCATCCCTTCACCCAGCAGACAAGAGACACATACCCTTGACAATTTTAAATATTTTCTATAGAAACAAGACATAGCTACATGAAAGTTCAACTCTCCAAAAATAAAAGCATGGATATGATTCTGTTTTCAAGTAGCAGAAATAAAGTTCTATTGAAAGTTTAGTAGGCTACGAAAGAAATACATAAATATTATAATTTGTATATTTATGCTAAGGTGCATTTTGGAAATGCATATCCAAAGATTATTAATTACAAAATGAAAGGTGTGTATGTATGGTTCGCACACGCAGCATTATATTTTACGTTCCTAGTTCTATTTATGTGATTCTGACATTTTCAGATTACATACAGGTTAATTGATTTATTTACTTACATTTCCATTTACAAAATCAGGATCATCTTCAAACATCAGATGTGGTTATTTTAGTTAAACAGCATTCAATGTCTGAAATAAGGAATAAATTTAAATTAGATTAATCTTGAAAGTAGCAAAAATTTAACTTCTTCAATACAACAGTTTATTGTACAACTATATTTCTTAATAGATGGAAGACTATTTGAAGCGTTCAAGTGGATTTAACATATAAAAGTTAATTATCATGCAAAGTTAGTATCATTTGGATCCCCCCAGCAATTTAAATTCTCCTAAGGAATGTCTATATATACAGTGGAAGATTGAATGAAAGAAACCCAGAATGATGAAAGTTTAGATACTTTTCAAATAAGAATTAATTTCTTTATCTGTGTGTTTTCTTCTACATAACATCTCAAAATGAATTTAATTTCCAAAGACAAAATTTGTATGTAGGCTTTTACAGGGTAACTGATAGCCAATAAATGTAGCATCACAGACCCTCACTTTGCAAGTTGAAAAGAGAAAACAAATAAAATGTATGAATCACTTACTTCATCCCACATCCACAAGAACACTAAATTGTACACAAGCAGCAATCGATTCTCAGAACTTAAAGATGCTGACACAGAAGTATATTTGCTGTGTGGTCTAGTCAACCATTTTTTTTTCACTAATCCTCCATGAAATTAATTGTGTAACAAAGATATTAGGAAAGGTATGTAAAGAGTGAGATGCATAAATATTTCCCGGAGAAGTTCAATGCAGTTCAATTCCTTAAATACACGTGGGACGTCAAAAAATATTGAAAATTATGAACAACTTGCCTGGTAATATTTTAACATCTCGCTGTACACATTGTGTAATTAGTATGCCATATCAATTTCCAAATACTTCCTAAGACAGTCATAACAAAGTTTTACACTCCAGCCTACACTGTGTATAACTATTAGTACTGTCCTTCCCAGTGGCGAACACTCCCTTTGAAACAGAAATAACCGAAGCTATGAGACACCCACCCACCCTTTCCTATTTCCAGATTTGTTGTTTGAATTTGTTTTTAAGTCCACTTTATGCACAGAAAGGCTAATCGGGGCTGCACCTAAAGTTCAAAGTGAAATCTGAACCACTACCGAGTATGGAACCTCGGACTCCTTGATACATGTATTTATGTATGCATGTACTTTTGACACTTTAATTTTCTTTTCACACTCACTATGATGACTAAATGTTCAATACTAGCTGACCACCTCTAGCGTGCGCTACACCTGGGTACATATAGTGGTCGCCACTGGTCCTCCCACCTCAACATATAAGCTTACTTCCTAAGAGACCTCTGTCATTTCAAGTTCCTACAGCTTAAAACTTATGAAAATAATGAATAATAAATTCCCTTGAAAAGAGAACAAAATTAGATTTGAACTACTCTACTTACATTGCATATCTGTGTAAACCCAACCCATGCAGGATCCTTGAAAAACTGCTATCGGTGATGAGTGGCGAAATGTTCAGTGTAGATTGGAACTAAGGCGAGTGTGTTTGTGGGTATTATCCGTATTCACTCCTCTCTATGCATGGCACATTCCTGAAAAGGAGTTGAAAATTAAAATAATACTTAAAATTTTATGTTACACAACCATATTTATGTGTAAAAGAAATCTAAGACAACACTCTAAAAGAAATTCTAGCTGCTGCTTGAAATTGTAAGTTTTCTTAACTTAAATTGTTAATGTTTAGAATCCCCCAAGGACCGAAAATTAGAAGATACTATGGACGCACACTACAGAAAACCTCACGAATATCAGCGTCTGAATGTGGGAAGGCGATCATTGCTCCCGAAAATTAATGTCAAGGTATATTTAACTTTCACGCCCTTGTTTACAATGTGTCTTTTTTCCTTTAAAAAATTGTGAATTAGATGCAATCGACTACAACGAATGAATGGAGTTTAAGCAGCAGCTTACAAATCTTATAAACTCTTACAGAAGCCTGTTTTGTAAATAATATTTCCCATGCAAATTAACTTTACGTCCCACAGTATCCCACTGCATTATTTTGGCCTCTTTACTTAAATATCAATTACAAATCCCTCTGGGGTACGTTCCGACAGGCAATAACGAAAGATTATGAATTATGCGCAACAAGTTACTTTACAACTTTAGGAACATCACACACCAAACGAAGGTGCCAGTCGCAGTCAGAATAGTCGACACAGCGCAGCGAGAATCACACAAGAACAGAAGAACACAAAGAGAGAGGGTGAAAGAGACCGAAGATACATTGACAGCGAATGACAGAGAACATAAATAGAAGGAAATGGGAAAGAGAGAAGGAAGGGTAGAAAGAAAGAGACAAAAGGTAAAGAAGAATAACGGAAATGGAAACAGAGGAACCAAGAGAGCAGAGAAAAATTGAAACATATGAAAACGGAGAAAGAAATAAAGATGATAGAGAATCCTAGTAGCAGTGATAATTGTAGTAGGGTCAACCTTTGTGACGTTGTTCCCCCAAACATCTACATATTCTGTTTAAAGTAAGATTATCTTTCGTTTGTACCGGATTGTATCGCATTTACTTTCGTTTGCAACATTACAGAGTTCGAGTATTCACTAATTGAACTTTTGGGGGGGGGGACTTCAGGTAGCCCGTACAGTTTTATCCCAGCGCATTTTTTCGATTGTACCGTAACGATTTGAGAGTAAATTAAATTAATATTTGAAGTTCCCTCGCCCCCAATTTTAAAATGAAGGACAAAATCATTACGTTTGTACCATTGAAATAACTAAACTAAACAACTAAAAGCTCCCCATCATGGAGGAAGAAAAAATCAAGCAACTTCTTTGATAGAATTTCGTTTGTGCACTTGAAATTTTATTTTTTATCGTTATAGTTTTCCAGTTATTTCTCTCCAAAAATGGGAGTGGGAAGGACGGAAACGAACTTAAACCATGATTTCTCAGTCTCCGTAACCATAGGCGTAAATTGGCGGGGACAAGGACCCCCAAAATTTTCACATTTGTTAAAATCTTCAAGTTAGGCGACCTGAGGAGCAAAGTAATAAAGAGTAATATTTGTGATTTCGCTAGTTATTTAAATGTCTTAGCACGTCGAGCTGCGACGCCAGGTGTCCCTGGTTCGAATCCCGCTTGGGCATGGTTGTTTGTAAATGTCCATTCATCAATTTCATCACTCATCCCCATATTCTCAAAATTAGCCAAGAGGCACAAACCGCGAAGTAAAATAAAACGAATCAATCAAATCAAATCAAACCATCACGAATGCCAATCTTCGGACGAGAACTATTGAAAGGGCTCACACTGCATGCTAAACAGTGCCCTCTCACCGTGTACTGTCATTATTTCGAAATGTGAAACACATTTTGGTCTAAGCATTTAAGATAGGACAATCTGAGCATATATAAAGAAAACTTACAGTGTAAAAATATTGAAAACGTTATTGAACTTACTTACCTTCGAATCCTGCTTTCTTATCTTCACTTTCAAATACCCACTCAGCAGACAAACTATTCTGGCCCACGGCACAGACGACCTCACACAATGTCAACGGCAAGGCTATTCTGGGCCTGCTTGTCCCAGACGACCTTCGATTGGTCCACACGAAAAGCGCGCCGTATACGACGCGTGACTTGCAACAAAAGACACTAAAAGTGAATGTCCTTTAAACAAAGCAACGATCTTTGGGGGTGGGGGTGGTTTAGACAACTTTTGTGGCAGGCGGATCCACTGGGAGGGCGATGGGAGCGATCTCCATTCCCCACTGCCAGTTCTTGGATATGATATTATACCTGATATTTTTGAGACTCAAATGTTCCGACTTTTATCCCCAAATTTAAAAGGCTCGATAATATTTATAAAATAAGTCAACCTTATGATCAAGATAAGCTAATCGAAACTGACACTACAGTTTAAATTTGTATTGAATCACTGTGCAATATGCTTCAAAATGAAATCGAACTGAGACCCCTTGAGGGAATAGGCTTTCGTGTTCTGTGAATATTCACTATATTTCTCATATCTGGTCAAGAGGCATTATGATACAATAATAACCACCTATTCCAGTCCTCGACCTCTATTTTTGCAAAGGAATTCTCTATCTTCTAGAACACAAAATCAGCTTCGTTCCTGTTTACAGTATAATATGTTGTTTATATATAGCAGTGTAGTGTATGTTAGAATTGAGGTTCGGTGAGGTGAGGCATTCGAATGAAATTCGCCCCTCCCAGCTGTAACTTCTGGATCCGCCACTGGTTTGTGGCAATTTGAAAGCGCTCTGTGGATACCAAAGTCCTAAGAAAATAAAGGACAGAATTTCTCTCCTCCACAAATTGATTGAGCTGGTTTATTTTATTTCGCTTTTGTGTCACTTTTGGCTAATCGCGAAGATGAGGATGAATTGATGATATGATTAAATTCATGAAGGGACACTCGCAAAGAAAACACATCCCCAGGCCTGGATTCGCTGCGCTACCCACTCCGCCATGGAGACCGGCTTTCCTTCACAGAGATAAGTACTTCATAATAATATTAATGTAGAATATAATATTGTAATTCTCATCCAGGAACAGGCCTATAGTAGGGGGGTGGGAGGATAAGGGCAGTTGATTCAGGTTCCGCAACAAACAACTTCAAATTTCCCCAGAACTTATTAGTTAATAGTTGACATTGATACTTTCTAATACACATGATTAGTTGACCAAAAATCTAGATTTTTACCCCCTAAAAAACTAATGTGAACATGAGAATGTTTTTTGTCGCTTTTATATAAAGAAAACTTCAAACTGCGTTTATTGTGTAATGCTGGTTATTATCAGTTCGTTACAATAATCTGTAATTAAAATTTTATAATAATAAATGAGTATTTAATGTCTTATTGTTGAAAATATTGTCTTTGCATTTACTGTAGTGTCCTAATATACTGATTGGAACAAAGAACTCCAGAAAATATAACTTATATGGTGGTCGTTACCAAAGATAATGTACTCTTCCTGCGGGATTTGTAAGCAATAAGTTCTTCTCAATAAGGGGACCCCCACGGACAGGGTGCAGAGCTGAGGTGCAACGCTCTCGTCACTTGGTGTCCAGGTTCGAGCCTGGGTGAGTGACTGTTGAAATAGCCATTTCCATAAGATAAATTATTTTCCTGTATTTGTACATATTGCCAATGGACACGAGAACTTGCGAAAAATAACATTTTTTAAAAATAATCCAGATAGTTAATAAACAAGCGTGAATGTGAAGATATGAAGGACGTATCATCCAAAATACAATAAGTAACTTCATTTTCTTTAACTAGTCGTTGAATGCAGGGTCTTGCACTACTAATAAAACTGTATCTTAGATAGTGGTAAGCAGGAATAATGCTGTTTTCTTTTCCTTCTCACTGGCAGGCAGACACGTCATTCGAGGTATTACATATATCGATTGCCTTCGACTGTTGACTAGAACAATAGAAAACCAGATTTTTTTAAAGGAAGATCGGCCGTTGGTATAAAATTTATTATTACGTATTATGATTATTTTGATTGATTGATTTGCTTTATTTTACTTCGCTTTTGTGCCACTTTGGCTGAAACCGAGCACAATTTAAAATGAAGACAAGACCGAGAGTGACAGCCGTCTGTATAATCGAGACTTATACTGTCCGAAAGCCTTGTATTGTTCAAGGATTTGGTAAATCGTAGTGTAAATTATTTTTTGAATTCGTTATAATCAAAATTTCTATAATATGCAACTTGATTTACTTTTTATTTAAAGATGTTTAATTTTCTAAAACTTTCGTTTTTAAGTTATATTACTAAATGTCTTTGAACATTTCTTATATATTTATTATTGAGATAATCTAAACGAGACCGAGGCTTTTCCTTCGGGAAAGAAAGAGCAACGAGAACGAGTCTGCTTACAGCGACGTCTGGCGAAGAACGAAAGGTTCCTTCATTCACGACTCTCGTCTCAGTTTGTAACCTAAATTCATGTTGCACTTTTATTAATTTTTGTAAAAGTAATCCTATGTTCAATGGCATTGATTAACTTCAGTTGACCATATTTTGAGAAATCTTACGTGCCAGTATAATGCAAACTGTCTGAAATAAATGTAATAAGTTAGCCTTGACCGAGCACGTTGAATAGTAGACTCAAGGATTTTGCTACCGAATGCTTGACGGTCAATTAGTTGGCTTATGAAAAGATCCACGTATATATCCAAACCAACAATAATAATAATCTCTTGATTTAGTAGGTGACGTGCGCGTGGATTACAAGGAAGCAGAATTCTTTATAGGGGTGGTCAGGCCAACAATAAAATTTAAACAGTAATATTAATAACAATAATAATTATCAAGCTTATGATTATTATTGTTATAAACTAATTGAAATAAACCAATTTTATTCCAAATGTATTATCATTACTATTATTATTATTATTATTATTATATCCTCCTTGGAGAGAATTTTCTGCTCGATCCACTTGATAAATGAATTTCCAGCGCAACAGTAACTTGACTGAGATGCTTATAGTCATTAAATTTTGTTATTAACTTCTATAATAATAATACCCGTGGCTCTACAGCCCTCGAAGGGCCTTGACCTATCTCCCGGCTGCCAGGCTCCATCCCACAATCCTACCTAGAGGTGTGGAGATCTTCAACCAGTTATGGGGTGATGTGGGGTCAGCACGTCGAACCTCCAGCCGTTATAGGAGATATCCGTGACCGGGTTACACTACTCACTCGTAGCTCGCCAATTTCCTCACGATGGTGGGTTGCCACCGGTCCTATGCACAGGCCGAGAACCCAGAGACTGAACCCAGGCGGACTCGAACCCATGCCGTCGGAGGCCAAAGCACAGCGCCTTAGACCGCACGGCCACGGACGAGGACAATTAACTTTTGTACAGTTTGTTCAAGAAAAAGCTTTCAAAGCTAGTTAGAAATTTTAATCACAGCGTTTATCAGAGGAATATAATCGTGTACCAGAAATAAAACATTGCTTCGACTTGTAATGTCATTTCCAGGGAAGACTTCAGGTTTGGTGCATTGACGCGTGACGCGCACAGCAAGGGGTTGCTCGTTACAAAGGAAAAGGAGAGAAAGTCCAGAAACGGAACTTTGGAGGATATTCACGTATGGTATTCAACACGTCGTTGCAAAATTTATTTGTTGCCACATCTATTTGAAGACAGTGGCTCAGAAAGGGAACCAGTTTGCCTCATTAAATGTAGCGTATATTTGGAAATGAAACAAGAATAACAAATTGGAACTGCGTTTATGGTATTATGTGCTCATTGAAATTAATTAGCTTTACCAAAATTTCTTTTGAATACTTAGATAAGCGGACCTATTTAGAAACTTTTATGATTTTTGTTTATGCAGCTCTAAAGATTTCAAAAATATGGATAAGCATTTTAGGTTGTACATTGACTGTGATGTAGGGGTGGGGGAAAAGTAATGAAAGTTGAATGTCTTCTGAAGTTGCGGTCCCTTGCAAGGATAAAACGCAAAGTGGGATGAAACATTTTCTATTAGACTGTTTGTTGTTGGCGTTACCGCTCTTAGGCATACCTTTTGAATAAATGCAAAAGATAGTCGTTGGTGTAGTAAACTACGAAGCAGAGGGTTTGGGTAAAGTTTGAATATGTCCTTTTCTTTGTCTCATCAGTGTTATCCTCATCGTTACAATTAAGCCATTCGTCAAATTGCAAATTGAAGTATTCGTCACATGTCATATTGGTGGCGTACGTAAGTTGTTTGGCAGAGAACTTTAAAAAAAGAATTTCAAATGCAAGAAGGATGGGAATTCTAGGAACATGACTATAACACAGGCCCGTTTATTTCGGGGGGGGGCTCATCCTTATCACCACAGGCGTCGCCAGAAATATTTGCAGAAGGGGACAGGCCATTGATTGGTAGAAAGAATAATGACAATAATAATTATTAGCAGTTTACCACGGTTATAATTATCATTTTACAATAACAACTATTATAAGTTATTGAAAATAAACCAATTTTAATCCAAATTATTTGTTATTATTATTATTATTGTGTAAATGGAGAGAGACTGCTACTCGATCCACTGTATGAGTGTATATCCAACACATTGTCCATTTTTTTTACATTTTGTACAGTTAGTGTACTGAAATTCATAGTTATTGTATTTTGTTATTATCCTTTACACATTCCGTCAGTAAAGGCTTTAAAAGTTTTGCCCAAATTTTACTCATAAAGTTTATATAGTATGACTTGTCACAAAGAAAACTATAAATTTTGAGAGCTGGTGGATCCATTTATTCTTTGGATTAAATGGTAGAATATAACAATATAAACTGGTTTCTCTATTATACACTAAACTTTTTTCGATCTAATGTTTAATCCTGCTAAGTAAGTAAAATTAATTACCTCTATGCACTATTTAAATTAGATATTTGTAGGATTTCGGGGCTTCAGCCCCCTTAGCCCTCCCCCTGGCTACGTGCCTCATAACAAGAAGGCATAACCCTTCTCTTATGGTCATAATCCTTTACGATAATCCCAGCGACTTCGGAAATATTAAATTTTTAATTGTGGTGGGGTCACATTTTAAACATTAAGTTTATTTTACATCTCAGCACAGAGAATTGTCTTGACGCCTCTCGTTAAATTTACTGTAAAATAGTAAGGTTAAACAAATTATTTAAGCGTTAAAAAATAATTCCAATTACATTGAGTACTCAGGATGTGTACTCCTGGTGTTATATCTGTAATCTGTGTTTTGCATAAGAGCTTCCTCCTAGCCGAAAAAAGTAATGAAATAAGAATAGAAAAAGTGTAATGCAGCCCGACAGATAAGCGTTATGAATGAACACTAGAAATACCGACTCCAAGTAACAAAATTTACTTCTCCAAGATAACATTGATAATGAAGGCACATTATATTTTCATGAGAAAATAACTACAAAGATGCAGTTATACATGTTCGAACAACAAGAAAGAAGAAATATTGTAAACAAATAAAACACAGTTTTTTATGCCTTAATTTGTATGCACTTGCACGATTGCATATGTCACACGTTCTTTCAGGCTATAAACATGTATTTCCTTTGTTTAAGTGAGGAAAAATCATATTTTTCTTTCGGCTTAAATTTTGTTAATTACTGACGTAAAGCAGTGAAATTGTACTTGAAAATAAGAAATGACTATTCAAATAGATTATTCCTGAAATTTACATGTAACATACAGGTATTTATTTCGTACACTTTCTAATTATTAAAACATCACAGGGATCTCAAAACTGACAGGTTTATTCCAAGGTCCGTCGACCGCTAGTTTCCCCCACACGAACAACGTCGACGGACTTTAGGTTTTCGACCTATTTTGAAAGTATTTCACGATTTAGTCACTCGAATCAGCGCCACTTGCAGTACAGCGCCTCTGCTGAATATTTAGAGAACTGCTACAGGGTGGTAATTTGTTGGGAAAAGGGTTCAGCAGGTAGAAAAAATTGCCTCGGAGAGCCTGGCAGGGGGTCCAGGACGACAAACGTTGTCATGTCGGCAAAATTCTTTCGCTATGACAAGGCCTGTGAGTGGATTTTCAGTGGGAAAGTTTGTACATGTGGCATCACGGTGCAGCCGAAACTCACCCAAAGGGGGTGTATAGGGAAGGTTTTCACGACAGATCTGCACTCACCCTAGGGTAGGGAGGAGAAACTCACTCAAAAGGGTGAGGATTCCGAGTATTCTGACCTTCGAAGCCTCCAAAGAGCGAAACTCACCCCAAACACACCTTTTTTTTTTTTGCAGTGTACGGTTTTCCTCCCTCTGCTTCTTAAGCTCATACTTGACGCATCCCTTTCCATTTTGGCACACCGTCTATGGTTTCTTCCACTACCGACACTATATCTTCACCTTCGTGAATTCTTTGGAAGAACACCAACACTGACACTTATGAGCCCTTTCTAGTCCTTGTAGCTAAAAGGCTCCCACTGGCTTGCTGGTTTCAGTCTTTACAATCTCTCGGGCCCCACGTTAAGAAGCCAAAACTTTATGCAACGTCCACCCACGCAGTGCTCAGCACCAAGGCGCAGGAGTACTGGTACTGGCTGCGTTCAACACGCTAAACACTGCAGTTGGATGGTCGGCAAAAGTTACCCATATGTGCTAACTGATTCAGTCGTAGTACAAGGACTCAGAAATATCGCAGGGCTTGCTAGGTGCAAAGAAAGACTAAACCAGGTTTATACATATATATGTAACAGTTTATTATAATCGTATCACAAAGATGTCCTTTAGCACACTTACTCAAGTGTCTTTACTTTTACCCTTAGCACTCACTTGCATCAACAAATTGAACAGTATAAATGACAATCAAAATGGCTAACAATCTCATGTCATAAACCTTCACACTGTACTCAGAATTTGAACTCCAGGCCTTTCTGCCTAGTACTTACTGATTTCAAAGAGTGCTTCTCGCTGAGCTAATTTTCAATTTTTTTTCATTTCACATTCCACTTTTCAGGTTTTTAACCTTTAATTCTCATGTCACAATATTTGATAACATTTACCAAAAAAAAAACAACGACCACGCAAGGTCTAATAATCAGCCAAGTTAATCCACCTAGAGGTGGACCCATTAACATTTATAGAATACAGCGACCACGTAGGGTCCAATAATAAAAAGCGAAACTAATAACCATAGAGGTGGATCCGTTAACACATTTAAACATTTAGCATGCATTCTTCATCCATACCTTCTTAACAAAATATAATTTTGCGACCTCGCAGGGTTGTTAAATGTGGCGACCACGCAGGGTCGTTACAAGGTCTTCTTCAGACTCTGTACCAAATACAAAAGAAATAAGATACAAAACAGGAAGATATATATACATACAAAAATCACTCCCCTCCAGACTCAAGATTATTAGAAAGTTGTTTATCTGGAACATTCCTTTCCATGTGTTCCAGCAGGTGTCCTTCTGTCAACTGTTGTTTCGCCTGACATGCGATTTAGATAAACATTTTCCCTCGGGGTTGTCTGTTTTCCCACGACGGTCGCTCGGATTCTTTTAACATGTCCAGATCTTCTAATATTAGTGACATCTTATTCAAATCTTCTAGCGTATCTCCTGTAAGCTGTCGCTGAACGAAGCTTGGATACATCGCTCGTATTGCTGTCAGGATCTCCACTGTGTCGATGCCGGGTTTCAGAGTACGAAACTCGCTCACTCTTTCCCAGAAGAACCGCTTATACGTATCTCGGGAATTAGCTTCGAAACGTTTATTTCGTAGTTGTGTTATTCTTCTCTCCACAAGTTGTCTGCATTGCAACGGCTGCAAGAATGCTCTCTCGAATTCCTCGTAGTTGTTAAACCTCGGCCACTGTTGTCCTAACCATATCTTGGAACTCCCCTTTAGAAGTTTCTGGATCAGCTTCAGGTAGTCAGATTGGTCGATTCCATACAACAAACAATCCCTCCTAAAATCCTCAAGGAACGTAGAAGGTAGTGTTTCTTTCTTGTCTGGGTCGAAACTCTCGAAATTCTCCAGACCGAATTTCGAAAAAATCCCGCGTTGCGAATTTCCCGAGTTGGAAACACTGAGTTGCTCGGCCGGTATTCCTATACAGCTGTTTTCCCGCTGGCTAACGTCACGGCTGGTTGATGCTTGCTGGACAGAGCCGAAAGGGCTATTCGCCGGGCACGCCCCCCTTCGTGTCTCCTCTTCGTGACGTAATCTGTCAGGTGGTGTGAGTAGGCATTCTCTCCGTGCGTCTTCCTGTAGTCGGGCCACATCTTGTCGCAGATCTAAAGTCGCTCTCTCCATCCTTTGTACTTGATTTGATAGCGTGGATTGTCTGCCATTAAACGTATCTTCTAATTGTTGGAAATCATTCGCTGTCGCAGTTTGATTGCCGTCCACTCTTCTTTCTATTCGTTCCATTCGGCCCTCTGCTGTAGAGTTATTCTCATCTACTCTTTCCCCCATATTCGTAATTGTTTCCTGGATTTGGCGTATTTCTGCATTCATATCCTTTTCCAACGTTGCCAGGTCACTAGTCATTGTTTGGTGCCTAGTTTGGCATTCCTCCCTGGATTGTTCTACTCTTTCGCGCCTTGCAGTCTGCTCTCCCAGAAATCTTTGCAGGAGAAGGTCTAATTTTTCTTCCCTCTTCTTTGCTTCTTCCTGTCTTTGTTGTTCTTCTCGCTGTCTTTGTCGTTCCTTTTCTTCTTCTTCCTTCTTCTTTCTTTGTTCCTTCTGTCGTCTTCTTTGTTCTTTTTCTTCTTTTTCTTTTCTCCGTAATTCTTCGTCCTCCTGTTTCCTCTTTCGTTCCTTTTCTTCTTCTTCCTGCCTCCGCTTCTGGTCCTTTTCTTCTATTAATGCTTTCAGTTGCGCGAAGATCGCGTGGATATCCATCACTTCTTGTACTGGCAACCCTGTTGCTGGCGGGGTGGACTCTGGCCTAACGGTATCATCCGTCAATCGGTCTTCCCTTTCTTCTTTCCTTTCCTCGTGTGGTGACCGACGAGTCGCTTCTTCTTCTTACATTCTGGCACCGTATTCCCCCAATCTTTTGCGAAATCTAGTCACACGATGCATTCAACGCGCTGAAATCTTCTCTCTTCTTCTTTTCTTGTGGCTTGCTGTCGCCGAACGAAACAAAATATAAAATTCCTTTCCTTGTTTACAATGTAGAGCCCCTGGGGTTTTGCGTCTCCCCCCTTACCATCCTTGATCGATGCTTAATCCTTATCGCCGCATAGAAAAAATCCAAAATCTCTCCCTACGTAAATTACTTTAACTCTTATTACTTCACGCCCACTATATATATTGCACAAACAATTAAATACTCTATTCACATGCTAACTATGCGTAAATACACTTAAATACTCGAAACTAGAAAATTACTGATTATAGCAACACAAAGAACTAAATGCTTCCTATTCTAGGTATCCTGCGTGGTATTTTTTAACTGCAATAAGTGATTACTATTTGATTTTTGTACCTCTATCAATCTCTTGGTTCCTGTCGAAGGCATGTAGGCACATAGCTCTATAACTGAATAATTATGGCACAATAAACTCATTTTTGCGACTATTAATAACTTCCTACCTACTATCGACACTTATTTAACTTCGGGCCTACTCGGGCCTAATTATCGCATATTCGGGCCTACTCGTCGAACCTACATGTCACCATGTTCGGGCATACTCATCGAACCTACATGTTACATGTTCGGGCTTACTCGTCGAACCTACATGTCGCATGTTCGGGCGCGATCTTTTATGTAACTCCGACGTCTACTTATTTAACGTGCCTGACGTTATTCTGGTTCTACATTACAATGGTAATATCAAACCCACAAAAACAATTCAACAAATAAACAAAAGGCAATCATTAATAACCTATTTACCTTTTGTCCCAGTGTAAGTGCCATCAGTCGGAGCCCAAGAGATTACATAGGGTAGAACAAATCACACCACAGGGTTAGTTCTATGTATACTGTAATTTCTATAAAAGAGCACATGCATAAACATTACATCATTGCCCCTTTCATTCATACATTCACTCACGCATTCATATCTCGGCAATCCAAAAGACATGAGTAATTAGTACAATAATAGTTCGGCGGCATGTTTAAAGTTAGCTACATTGATTTAAACTGTTCTTAATTTGACATTTACTTTTGCTTTTCCGGGAAAAACCATGTTCCGGTCGGAGCTTAACCGGTACGACAAAAACACTACTCCTTTTATGTTGTTGTAATTGAATGTTAATATTTATATTGTTACTTTTGAGGTTAACTAGGATCACTGTTATATAATTATATTGACAATTTATAGCGTCGTACAATCTGAATATTAAATACTTTGGATATATGAATAATTGAAGCTGTACGGTTGTATGTTCGCCCTCCCTTGCCCGAGAAAACAAATGCTACCACTACCTAGATAAAGGCGGCAAAATCTCCCTCGGGCAAGCGAAATAGCGTTACGGCCCAGGTTAAGTTCGTGTGTAGGAACCGGTGACCAACAGTGCATAGTAATAAGCCATATCGAATAAAAACAAAGACATATGTACTTTCAAATTACCACCTCTTTACCTGTAGCCGGGAAGCGGCTAGCTGCATACATGAAAATCACGGGTAGCGACATGTATACGAAAATGATATAGCCCAAAATTAACATGAAAATAAAAAGTATATTCTATTCATAACCAACAAAAATGGAATTATTACAGGTCCCCACACTTGCACTCTCACATTCTCTCTCAGATTCAATCCTCATGGGGTCATCGACACAATAAATTATACATGACATGTACAGGTTTTATGACGACAAGCCCTAATTATTGCATTCTCAATTAATTTTATCTTACTTTTTGTCTAATCAGGTCATTTGTGATTTTGCTCCAGTGCTACTTAAATCCTAGCCAGCCCTTACTTAAGTTCACCTTTTGTTTTTAAAAAAGAAACTAGTCGGCGCGGTGACCATACATTACTTGACCAGTATAAACAAAGGCGTCTCAACGGCAATTACATTCACGTGGGCGGACGTTTTCCTTTTATAAGACCTCACGTGGTTCCAAACATAACAAATAACCTCCGTTGAGTGGCGCAAACATATACTCTCTAGCAGGCGGGACTTAAACACTTCGCCGCGACGAGCAATTCACATTACCAGGCAAATACTTTAACAAATAATCACATATGCGACCGGACATAGCTAGCAGCGACACAGCGCTGACACATAAAAATGAACAAACCTCAAGTAGAATATGCAATTAAGCGGGCGGCGCTTTACTCTAATAGGAGCACAAACAACAATGAATTTAAGATCATAAAAAAATATCACAAGGAATAAGAAAAATTGACCTGAGACGAATAGATTACAAATGACAAGCGCGACGGGAGTTTGGTATGAAGTTCGAGTTGAGTGGGCGTTTTCAAAATGTCGACGAATTTCAAGGGCGTTCTCTAAATCAATCGGGCCGTCACGTGTTAAGGTTCACACAGATGAATACTTTACCATCTCTCAGCTTCCGGGGTGCATCCTGGCGTCTTTATGGGCGATTGAAAACACATAGTATCCGCGCGAAAGGTTTCCTTGGTCGTGACGATGAAGATGCAAAAAGGGTTCAAACACCTAGTTCCCCGGCTCCTCTTCCTCTCGGGATCGGTGGATCTCCGTCGGGGCGTCAACGTGGTGGATGGTAGGCGTCGTCGGCGTCGTCGGGGCGTCAACATCTCTCTCTACGTCTCTCTGTCGCGGCTGGTAGGCGTCGTCGGGGCGTCAACGTGGCGGATGGTAGGCATCGTCGGCGTATCAATAGGGCGGCGTTCGACGTTCTCTCTCTCTCCATGGCGGCGGATAGGCATCATCGGCGTAGTTTCTTCTGACATCGGGCGAATCGACGTAACGCCCTCATCTCTCTTCTTCCTCTAGCCCGCCATAGTTTCCGGTGTTCCTCGTTTATCAAAAATTATAAATGGCGTAAGGTAATCACGGAAACACGGTTTCGCTTCAACTTCCCCCAGCGGTTGAGGTAGGCGCACTCGTGTAGACTTACTGCCTATCACACACACTGGTGTTCGCACAACACATCAAAGTCCACTGTACACGAAAGGTAGCACGAAGGTGCTCTCGTTCCAAGAATCGCGGCAAAACTGTATATGGAGAGGTAGCACGGAGCTGCTCTCTCTTCAAGGATCGCGGTAAGACTGTGTAACGAAAAACCATGTCCTTCGTTTTATTTGGATTTTGAAAAAGGACGCTAGGCGCACGTTGGAGTGACGCTTCCGGAGAGGTTATTCCACCACGCTCTATTGTCTCCAAACTAGGACGGACCGTGTCCGAAGTTTACTTGTGCGGATTAAGCTTCCGCCTGGCTGTCGCCCATAGCTCAATTGCAATCGCTGTCCACAAACTGATCAATTAGAACCGATTTGATCTGGCGTCCGTAATTGTCGCTTGATCGTGACGAAACTCCACACATCCGTCCTTGCACACATGCCGCTGCGCTGGTATAAGTTTCACATGAATCTGACCGTTGGAAACCGAGATATTTAAATGTTTGTCATTACGGTCGAATTTCCTAAGCTTTAGACGCATAGCGTGACCCTTCAGGTGCTCGCCCTTAACACACGCGAACGTCTCGTTCCTCCCGTCGGCTTGGCAAAAATCAAATATGTAATCTTACAAATTAAAACACTCAACACTTTGAATCAACACGTCTTTTTACCGCTACATACATGAATAATAATGATAATAATAATAATCACGGTAAATCTGACTGTCACACGGTTTTACAATTTAAAAATATAGTGGATGCAATTTAATCGCCGTAATAAGCAATGTCTTGGTAATGTTTACGTAGTTAAGCGAGTTCATTGGATTTCACGACGGGGAGAACGAAGCTTATCCATTTTCACGTCCATTCCGGCTTACCTTTGTCGGCTCTGACTCAAGTCCTCGTGGTGGAGATATGGAGGCTTGGCGGCTTGGTCAATAGATGGTTTCCTGGCGATAAGATTGGATCTCCGCATCTTCAAGGATTGGCAACTAGGTCAGACGCCCCCCCTAGCGGGGCCTTTCGCTGTCTCTACTCCATCTTGATAGTAAACAACCACGTGCGAAATAAACACAACACGGAACGGTGCGACACACAAAGCGGATACTTTACGCGGGTGGTTCGCGAGAGATTGTGTACGATAACACGTCGAAGAAAATCTGAGTAAAACTGTGCCTTCCGCTTCTCCGCGCGTCTATTTATTTGCTATTCAAACGGTTCGTTACGGTACCCTCTCTGTCCAAGCGTTGGTAAATCGTCCTCAAATCTTAGCCTCTTGTCCTGCTATCTTCGCCCGTGTATTTGGAGTTCTTTGACCCTTCTCCAAAAGCACCTCGAAGAGAGGTTACCCAAAGACCGGGCCCCATTGTAACCTGCACGTTCGTTCCGAAGAGAGTGCCAGGGAGTCTGTAGTTATTGTTGTCCAGTCTCGTTGTTTAATCTTTAATATCTGGCTTAATTTATCTCCTATCAAATTCTGCTTTTGGGATTTTGTCGATTATAATCTGCTGCTGCGCCGTCTTAAATTTCAGGTGAATCTGATCATTGGTACTAAAGTTGTATTTTATGTTTTTTTAGCCCGAGGATCGGCCTCTTCTCTCGGGAAACAGGCTAGTCCTCCGCGCTCCGCCATCCAACTCTCGGTGTACAGCCACCATCCAATACATGTTATTGCTTATTACGGCGACTAATTGATTTACCTGATAATTAGCAAGGTTTTATCGTTATAATATATATATATATATATATATATATATATATATATATATATATATATATGTAAAACTTTTTTTTTGTAAATTTCTTCTTCTTCATCTTTCTTAGTAAGTTAGATTTTGTGAGATTTCATTCATTATAAATGGTATGTTTCAACTCAAGAAAGATAAATATTCATAAATATTAACGTCCTTTTGATGTTATATAATTCAAAAACTTAATATGCTAACTAAGGCAGAATTTATTTTAAAACATAAACTGAAAGTTACGTTTCAACCTTCTAGCAAGGTCTTCTTCAGACTCTGTACCAAATACAAAAGAAATAAGATACAAAACAGGAAGATATATATACATACAAAAATCACTCCCCTCCAGACTCAAGATTATTAGAAAGTTGTTTATCTGGAACATTCCTTTCCATGTGTTCCAGCAGGTGTCCTTCTCCTGTCAACTGTTGTTTCGCCTGACATGCGATTTAGATAAACATTTCCTTCCATCTGGAACGTGGTTTAACACGTTATCTCACTCTCTTTTTTTCCTTATCCTTTCTTTCTTCATTCCTCTTCCTTCTTGTCTCCTCCTTCGCTCTTGCCCTTTCCACTCTCTCTAACACCTTCTTCCATTCTTTGTTTATCCTCAGTCCCCCATTTCAGTTCAATGTGTTTTCTTCCCCTTTCTTCTCTATTTCCTTGGCTTCCTTCCATTTTCTCACTAGTACTCTCTTCTCCCTTCCTATCTGCTTAGCCTCATCCCACTCTATGTCATGTCCTGTTTGTCTCGCGTGCTTAAATATACCATTTCTCTCTCTCTTAAGTCGTACATCATCCCTGTGTTCTTTTAAAATAAAATAAATTCTGCCTTGGTCAGTATATTGAGTTTTTGGTTATCATGGAAACAAGGCTTAATGGTGTTATAACTTTGCACCGCTATCCATTGATGACGTGCTAATGACGTATCAGATGCTAGCAAAACAATCAACATAGAATTCGCTTGCTTGCCGGACAACCAATAAATCGGTTTAAGGGATCGTTTATTACAGGTAAAATCAATTTGTCAGTCAAGCAAACACATGTGTTTGACTTGAGTACCAACATGCATAGAATACACCTTCAGCACGTGTGGCTATAGCTCAACTGAGTACGTTTATTGAACATCTTCAATCAGTAGCGTAAGCGGGATTTCATCAGAAAGGGAGGGGAGTTATATCTAAAACTGTTTATCCAAAATGACATTACTTGTGTTTTATTATAGTTTAATTACTACTATTATTACTACTAATGCTGCTGCTGTTAGTACTAATACTACCACTAGGTCTATTAAGTAGTAGAGATCTTCATAAATATACTTATGAAAGCAATAGAACGAGATTACTTTCTAGTAATTTCTAGTCGATTTTTAACAAATTCTAGGAGAATGTCGACTTTGTTACGAAATAATTGTCTAGCTTAGGTCATTTGTATGTGATAGTTCAGAGATTTTGAGCGTGAAGAAAAAACGAGATCAAGCAAATGTTCAAGCTATTTAAATTGAAATCGTAAATTCCTCTTCCATTTTGGTGGAAACACAAATCCTGGATCTGGTTCCCAGACATTCTTCAAGACGTCCAACTTTTTTTTTTTTATTGGACAAGTTTCTTCTTATGTAAATTCCAATGCTATACGCGTGTGGTTCATCAGAACATGAAGATGCAGTGAGTCCTGAACAATAGCAACACATACATTTATCACTTGTAGGCAGTGGCGGGATTAGGGAGGCAGTTGCCCCCCACTTTTTGGTACTTTTGCCCCAGCTCTATGCTAAACCTTATCTACCAAGAGAAAGTAAACTGTCCTTGCCGCCCAGTTTTGGCACCTTGCCAAACCAATCGCCGCCACTGCGTCTAGGTGATTCACAAAGCACTTCTTCATCATACAGCATCACTTAACAGTTCACAAGAGGATGCGAAATCAGTATCGGGAAGAACGTTCGCAATAACGTCGCCACACTGCGACGAAGCACTCTCCAATTGCGTGAAATTTCACAATTCTCGCTACAGTCACTAGACTTCTTCTTGTTGTTGTTCCCATCAGTACTCTACTGTTGCTCTAAAAACCTTCGTGGCTATTTGTTTCTGAGACTTGTTATATACCAGATATTTCATATTGGAGAGAACAGTAGATGGAAGGAGAAGGGTTTCAGAAAAGGAACATAGATGACAGCACAAGGTAAAAAAATAAAAATGAATTGTTGAAGCATAAGTTTCGATTTAGTGAAAGTAATGATATGATAAGAAGATGTAGAAAAGACGAAATCAATATATAAAAATAAACATTAGATGGAAAAGAAAACGAAAATGGTTTTCAACATTAAAGCAGTTCAAACTTATAGTTAATTATCCGGCACGAATAAAGAAGTACTGAGAGAAGTAAAAATTTAGGGATAAGCTCAAATCCGGAAATTTTTTGCTTAAGTCTTGCATAATATTATACACACGTTGCAAAATCAAGTAGGAATTTAAGCTAAGAGATTATTGTTATTTTGGTATTATATAAATGCATACCTACAATGAACATATTCTTTAACAGTAATGCTTAAAGAATTGAAAAATGAGGCTATAATTTCCTTATTCTAAAAATTTAAAACCGTAAATATGTACCAAAAGCAAGTTTTTTTTGGGAATGGAAAGTAGTGGGGGGAGGCAACAAAAATCCACTTCACCCGGGTGAAAATTTAATCTTGAGCCGTCCCTGGCTATTGCATCCTTCTTCTTTTGAGTTCTCTTTTGCGAGGATATCCCCATTCCTTGTTGGTGACCCTGTACCAACTGAAGCTCTGGGCCGTTATTGTTTCTTATACACTCTCAGCCTACGATCGCAGCGCCAGCGGTCAAGGAGGAGAGAGATAAGGAGGGAGAAGTAGAGAGAAAGGCAAAACGACGGAGAGAAAGAGAGAGATATAGAAGAACGAGGGAGTGGAAGTGAGAGAGGAAAGAACGAGGAAGAGAAAGGAAAGTGAAAGAATTGAAAAACAGGGGATAGAAAGAAATAACCAGAGAGAGAACGAACGAGAGAGAGAAAGAGAAAAAGAAAGAGAGAGAGACAAAGGAAGAAGGAGAAAGGAGAGAAAGAGGCAGAGTGAGAGAGGATGAAGAAGATAGGGAGAAAGAGGAGAGATAAGGGGGAGAGAGTTAGAGAAGCTTGTTACATAGCGCTTCTACTCCATCTATAGACAAAAAATAGAAATTTGAATATTGCGATATAATAGAAACGGAATAAGATAATTTATCATGCTTTGCCAACAGCTATTTCGCATATATTCCCAAGGAGAATTCAACATCCAAATCCCTCCTCTTATCACAAGCCCCTTGATCTTCTATATGTTGAGATTTGGAATTAATTGCTTTTGCATACTTGCTTGATCGTAGTTAACGATTCCTGATTAAAAACAAGAATGTTCAAGAATTTATAGGCCAAGAGCACTATGGATTATCACATAAACAACATTGTTACTAGCAACAAGGATAGTTTAAGAGACTGCAAGCAAGATGCGTGAAAGTGTAGGATTACAAGATGCTCTTTGGAATGCACTCTCCACCTGATACGGCGCACCTGCTAATTCATTAGGAGTTACGTAAGAGGTCGCCTTAAAGACGCTGGTTAATGGGCTTTCTTCGCTTGTAATCCGATCTTCTCCATTAAGTTTTTCCTCTTTTGTTCTCCAAGCATCTCCGTGGGATGAATTCGTAAGGATGCTGTGACGGGAATGTCTGAGTTCTCAGGAGACGAATTTCCTTCGAGGAAAGAGTTATAAAGGACTGACCTTCCATATAATTGCAGGATGTTTACACAAGATTCCGTTGATACGCTGTTGTACATGTTCTGGTTTCTATAACGGTTATTCTTCATAGTTGAAAGCAAATAAATATACGCTTATTAAATTTACTTATATAATTTTTGTGGATATATACAGGGTGTCCGGGATAATCTAGTGAAAAATAAACCTTCGAATCTCTTAAACTATTGTGTTTAATGCCTCGAAGTTTACATAATCAGAAAGAGAAAATTAAAAAGTTTATATTATTATTCATGTGAAGGAAGTCTGCATATGCTACAGAACATCTTGTTCAACACTGCCTTCACCCCCAAATCGCTGTTCCCTATGTAGGATACTGCCGTAGTTTGGAAAACCGCTTGTCGAACAGATTTTTGTTTTAATTCGAAGATTCGTGTTAGTTCCCAGTAGTTTATTTTCAGTCTAGGCTGTAGTGGACGTCCTTGGTTTTCTGGAATACTGTATCTTCAACTCTTAAACCAGGACTGGGCGACTCTTCTTGTTTGTGGTAGAGCGTTGTCGTATGCACGCGTGGAATTCAGAGCGAGCAGAATTGTGAGAGGGGCGGAAAGGAGGAAGCAGTGTTGCCATAGACTTACTCACAAAACACACGAAAGCTGCTACGAATTCACACACAATCAAATTTCAAAAGTTTCCACATTCCACATGTCAAACGCCACTAGGGTTATCTAATGGCTTTCAACGTGGACAATAAGTTTTGGGAGAAAGGAGAGTAATTTCCCACAATAAAATTAGGAAAAAAGTAAGACGTCTTAGCAATTCAAAGTTGCAAAATAATTTTTGTATTATTTACATTGGTAACTAACTGTTCCTTTTCTTGAGAGAGAGAGAGAGAGAGAGAGAGAGAGCCTTAATGAAATAGGATAAATAGTAAAGCAGAGGTTTTTTTTTTAAGTTTAGTGGTAAGCACAGGGTTCCTAGTTTCGTTTCCGTGATATACGTGCATTATTATATTTGAATATTTCTTTTTCTATGTGGATTTTCTGCCACATTCGGATGATCGCGACGAAGAGAATGAAGTGGATGGATGACATTTATGGACGCTCATGCCCAGATCAGGATTTGCACCTGGAATCTTCTGTGGCAAGGACGGAAGTCGAGCATTTTCGTGCCAGGACTTTTTGGTGACTTTTGGTGACATTTTCTAGCATTTCCTTTTTGCACACCCTGTTACCTCTGAACCCCTGATTCACTTTCAGTGACTGTATATGCTGAATGTCTTCCTCATTACTTAGCATATGGCTTTGTTAGTGTATAGCTCTCACGATGTGATGAAACTAATTCATGAAAAGTCCAAACATGATAAAGTGTACTGGTAGTGCTCTCTGGACCAGCGTAAGACCTGCGTCCACGCTGTAATTGATGAAGTTCTGAAACTTGTGAAGGAACAGACTCGTGCACCACACGTGGAGTAAGCCTTGACCCGTTTAGCTGCATTGCACTCTCATTTCTTTAGACACTATTGTAATACATAAGTTAAATACTAAATACGATAAGCCCTCATAAATAATATAAGAAACGTAGGAAATCTCTAAGCTTAAACAAAAAAGAAATAATGGTGTGTGTAGAACGAAACTCCCAGAGCCCAACAAATACCCTAGAATGCTTAGTGTTTTTTTTTTAATACTTTCAATACGTGGGTGATAAGTTGTCACCTCAGCTTCAGTACTACCGTGTTGGCTGCTTTGTTGCGCTTTGCTAAAATGGTCTTCATTTCACTGTGCAGTGATCCGCCGTTAAATTCATAATGTCTGAGCCAACAGTATGTTTGTTCAGAAGTTCCACAACTTTATCATTTACATCCTGAGACAGAGATTAGAGGCTCCAAATGTTGAACACTAAAATGTCTGTCACCAAAATTACCTATACTGGTCGCATTTACGTACTGCTGTCGGCTGACTATCATGGCTATTTCTGGCTCTTTCTCTCCTCCAATCGAATTCGGGGGTGTGTGGCTAGATGGGTGGCAACAAACTCAGTTGCGAAGTGAAAGCTGTAGGGGTAAAGTACGTCTGTTTTTGCCAGTTGCATACAGACCTGTGGGTGGTCGTTCAGGAAACGTAATTGTGCAGGACCACGTGTCAGTTCTACAATTAACCCCCGTTGATTTCTGGTGCTGACGATACCGTTGTCGGAGAACTCTCTCGCTTTAGAGTAAGTTTAGCAACATCTGGTGTATCCGACGCTCATTTGTTTCGTCCCGCGAACAGTGTTCGGTGCCTTGTCACTCGAAAATGCCCGATGTGAGTCGATGAATATTTAACTGATCGCTGATTCGCTGTTTCCAAGCCGCCAACTGGAAATGCAACCAGTATAGCACCAATATGTCTGCACCAAGATGTCCTAAACACGGCAACGAACCATTCTATGCCCTTGGCCACCAAAGTAGCTACATGGATACCATCGTTCCATATAACCCAAGAGGTAGAAAAGCAATGTCAAATAAAGAAAATAGGAATAGTAATGATAAACGTAATTATTATTCGGAAAAAGTTATTTTCTCCAAAATGTAGACTCCTTTCAGCCTTTACCTCAGACTAGGTACATCTCGAAATCACATGAAATTGCACATACCATGTAGTCATGTACTTGATTGTCTCGTGTATATTATATTGATGAAACTTTATTTACGTAGCAATGACGTAATTCATGTAACTTCATCAAACTTATATGAACCTGGAGAAAACCACAGAGCCAGGTACAGTGTCGAAATTCACGACAGGCTATTTTTAGTCAAATGATACAAACTGGCACAATATGAATATCAGAACAAAATATATGATCCGTTACTCAGCATGTTACCCTAAGTTATAAATTAAAGCAATGACGTTCTCCGACTGCAAATGAATTTTTCAAATTAATCCTTCCGTCACCTGCATACCACTTTCGGAAACATATTTTCCAGAAACCTCATGATCCGGTCCACTGTGTTCTTGCGGGAAGATTTTGACGTTTCCATGGATACGGCACGTACCGATTCGAATTGGAGTGGAGATTTGTTAGCGGGGTCTGTTGGGTGTTAGGTTTCCTTGTTTCCCCGCCCCTGCAGAAGCCTTTGAGACAAGTGTTTGCTTCAACCCTCCGGTTCTTCTCAAGGACTTCTGAAGAATCTTTCGTGTACTATCTTGGAGTTCGGAATGTCTTTTCGGAGTTCTTTACATGGATTGATTATCTCTAAAACGTAGCTTGAATATTCAATAAGAATATTTCTGGATGTCTTAGCTAAGCACTACCAATAGAAGAGAATGTTGACAAAGAATTTCAGACAGTGAATGGAACATTTAACATGAAAGATGATTTTGTCATTTCTCCTTATATTTTACTAAAATATATTTTGGTAAGCAATTAATGGCCGCGGTGGCTCAGTCGGTAACGCGTCTGACTACCATGCTAAAGGTCCCGGGTTCGATCCCCGGCCGGTTCAAATCCGGGAACTTTTCTAACGATGGAAGCGGCCCCGGCGCCCACCCAGCGTCGAATAACATGGGTACCTGGGGGAAACCCTGGGGGGTAAAGGCGGTCAGGGGCGTGATGCTGATCACATCACCCCCACTCACGACCGGGATCAAGAAAGTGTGGGGCGTTACCCCCACACCCCCTATACGCCTTCATGGCGTGGTGCTATGCACAGGGGAGCACTTTACTTTTTTTTTTTTACTTTATTAATGCTTGCTTGCGGAAATGAAATTTAAATTATTTCAAAGGAAAGAAAATATTTCAAGATTAAGACTCGTCATTGCGTCACAACTTAGGGTATTGAAGAAAATTCATGAAAAGTGGGAATATTGAGAATTTTTTCTTAATTGAGCGGCTCGGGAGTAAAACTTGATATCACCGAGTAAGTCTGTTACATTGTGGCTTATGGGTTACCCAGATGGATACGTGCCTTTCTGACCATCACAACCTTTTGGAGGAACTTCATTTACTATTGTACAGCAACTTTAAGACTGTGCAGCAACTGAATCTAATGTTAACTCAATTTTGAACAGTTATCAAGTTTTACCTCCGAGTCGGTCAATTGACCAGAATGTTTTAGTTTCACGCTTTTAAAAGATATCAAGTTGAATTGATTAAACGAGTTTATTGTCTATTTGGCATTGAATTTGAATTTGTAGGTCATTCATAACACCCGGGACGAAACAAGTGTAACATCCGTGATACGGGATACTTTTGTTTCTTAATATTGAATTTAAGCATATTTTGAAAAGTAACAATGTTGGGGATTTACTTTGTTCTTTATACATAGCACAACATACATTTCAATACATGAGGTTCATTCTAGGACACCGCGCTGCGGCGCCAGGGGTCCCGGCTTCGAATCCTGGTCTGGGTATGGATGTTTGTGAGTGTCCATTCGTCAATTTCATCATGCCATCACTCATCCCCATCTTCGTAAATTAGCCACAAGTGGCACAAAAAGCGAAGTAAATTAAATCAAGTCAATCAATCAATCTTGAGGTTCATTCAGAAATCACCAGGTTTTTTTTATTTGTTTTTTTTTTATTTTTATTTCAAGCTCTCCACCTGGGAAGACAGTTCACAAATTTGATATCATCCGTGACAGCATATTTTCTCTAATAACATTTTATTTTACTTTATGTAAGTTAGGTGCAGGAAGTTAATGATTTACTACTTCTGTTCTTGCCCACCCTTATTAATTTCCTTTAGGCCCATCTCAACGTTATCCCTTCATCTTCGTCTTGCCCTTCCTACAGGTCTGTTACCATCAGGTTTCCCAACAAAATCCTGTAAACTTATCTTTCCTCTCCCATTCGTGCACTATTTCCTGCCCATCTAAGTCTTCTTGTTTTAATGATTCTAATAATATCTGGACATGAATACAAATTATGCAGTTCTAAATTATGCAACCTTCTCCACTCACCTGTCTCCTCGTCCCTTTTAAGTCCAAATATTTTTCTAAGGATTTTATTTTCAAGTATTCTTTCTCTTTGTTTCTCTTTCAATGTAAGGGACCAGGTTTGACACCCATATAATACTAGAAGCAAAATTACTGTTCTGTATATTTAAACTTTTAGTTTCTTAGATATTGTACGAGAAGATAAATGTTTATGAAGAGAAAAGTAACACGCATTTCCTGAATTAAGTCTGCTTTTCATTTCCTCTTTAATATCATTTTCATTTCTTAGTATTACTCGTAAGTACTTGAATTTGAAAACTGATTCAAACGAGTTGTTATCAATAATTAGATTTTGATTATTACCTAACACTTGGTTTCGGCCTGTAAGCATATATTTAGTTTTCTCTTTGCTAACCTCCACGCCTATCTCTTTAGCTGCTTTACAAATATTTTAGAATATTCTTAATTGTATTTATATCATCCCGTAGTAAGTCTATATCATCTGCATATGCTAACAACTAATTCCGACCGTTTAGTTTGGGTCCTTCATTAGTTTCTTTTACCTCCCTAACAGCATACTCTAAAGCAAAATTAAAGAGCAATGGAGATAATGCATCTCCCTCTTTTAACCTATTATGAATTGTAAATTTGTCAAACATATTAATGCCTACAAGAATGTTACTTTCTGTTTCATTATTACATACGTTTATTACATTTACAAGCTTCTTAGGTATTCCAAACTCGACTAATATATCATATAATTTATCTCTTTTAACCGAATCATATGCTTTATTAAAATCAATGAACATTTTGATTTTATTCCCACTTTTACTCAAGTGTCTGTCTGATGTTAAAAGTTCGATCTGTAGTTGATCTGTTAAGTTTAAATCCACGTTGATAATCACATATATATACATTGTATTAGCATATGGGGTTAGTATTCTTAACAGAACGTTACATAATATTTTATATGATGTTGAGAGGAGAGAAATTCCACATTAATTATTGCAGTTCGTTTTATCATATCTCATAAACACAGAAACAATGATAGATTCTTTCCACTGTTGATGAATTTCCACTCTATTCCATATTAAACAAATTCATTTGTGAATTTGATATATTAACAAATTCCCACCATATTTAAATAAGTCAGCTGTTGTTAAATCAATGCCAGGTGCTTTATTTTTCTTTAGCCTTTTAGTAGCATCTTTAACTTCTTATTTGGCCACAAAACAGAGATGTGACGTCATGAATAGCCTTACTGTAACGAAGAAACGTTTCCGTTCATTTTTTGTAAATTAATAGGCAAGCTGTTAAATTTTAATGGTGCAATTTTGTAGTTTCACGGTAACTTCTGTACAAAAATGATTCCTGCTGGCTGCATATAGCCGTTCTTTTTTTTTAACAACAACCGCCTTTATCGTGAGATCTTTTCTGCCTTAAAAATCATTCTGGGATACAAGCCCAGTTTAATTGTGGGAACGTCGAATAATTTATAATAATTTACTATGTTGATAATTATGAGAACCTAGATTATGGGTAAACTTATGGATTTAAAGTGTTGCTGATTTGACATAAAATGATTTTTATTAAAAAATATCTGGTCGAAACGTTCAAACTTTATAGTTGAGGAGTTTGATTCAGGACTACATTTTATTTATAGAACCTACTTTGATGCTTTTGAAGCCTATTTTAGCTGCAGAAAGCTGGGTTTTTATAGTGTAAAATCCCTAGGTCTAATTATAATTTTAAAAAGTTTTTTTTCTCTGTAACGTACCTGTTCAGATTTCACACGACACTGAGAGGAAGCTGTTTCATAGACCTCTTTGGTGGTTGAAGCAGACAGATGAGCTTGCTAGAAAGGGTCACTAGCACATGGTGTTGCACTGAAATTACTTTCAGCTTCACACGGATTGGGATTGGTACTCGCAGCTGCCTTCCCTGGGAATTTCCGAAACTGACAGAGAGTTCTACCTTGCTGTGGGAGTAAATTTTTGCTTCAATTAAGTCGTTTTTTTAAAAAAATCTCTTTCGTATTTGGAATATTTTGGTAATTCCTATCTTTCCATGCAAGTTGAAATTAGGAGGAATAAGTGTTAGAGTATGTGGCAGAAGAAAGTTAGGAAGAAACAACCGGATTAATTTAATCCCATAGTAAAAAATACGATGCCTGCATGCTTCTCTTCGACGCTCTCATTTGCGCACGAAGTCTCCTAGTGTGGTCGGGGGTAATTTTGGAGATGGCGCATGTGGCTCTTTCTCTTATACGGTCCAGTCTCTTAATTGTCTTAGCGTACACAATGTCCCCACAAGTAAAAATCCTCGGGTGTGAGGTCTGGAGATCGTGTTTTCCATTCCCGTATGTAACTTGACTTTTGCGTCACCCTGTAGAGCAAAATCAAGAGTACTTATACAATAACCGGCCCGTTGATAAGGTGATATTTCTTTAGAAATATGAATTTATTGTGCTGTCTTGCTAAGACCTCGCCAATGGTGCTGTGTAATCAAGAGGTCCTGGTTCGATAAACGATTGAGGCAGGAAGTTGTTATACGGTAAACCGTAGGCCCATTCGCGGTTAGCCTCTCAGTCCATAATTTGGACTTATTGGAACTCTGGTCTTGACGGCGCTGTTCATATTATGCTACACACACAAACACTCTTCCACAAAGACACACATTAAAAAATTATGCAATAAAGTATTATGCATACACCTACATAACCCTTTAGAGCAGAATCATTGTAATTTGCAATTGATCCTGACATGTCACGAAACCCATTTAGCATTCTTTCACCTTGGGTTCCATAACATTTAAGGATATCCAAGGTTGCTGCGTTATTTCGTTTGTAGCCAATCATTCCTATCCCTAACAAATAGCATAGACAATTGGACAGCTAGACACGCACTCTAACAGCTTTTTCCTAAGTCATCGAAAAATATCATGTTTGTTGCAAGGATATGGAATCAATAACACGTTAGTGACATATTTCACAACTACTGTGCACTGAATTAACGTAGGCACGTTCCAGAAATTTGTATATTCAATATACTAAATAGCAAAAATACAGCCTGATAGAGAAAACATAAATAAAACTTAATGTAATTATGTTCTAGCTCGGTTTACGATGCATATGCCGAGTTGACATTTATAACATTGCTCTTCATAGGTTTAGCGTACAAGTACGGTAAATCAAGGGTTCTGGATTGAAGTTTAGAATATAACAAAGTGTGATTTGAATTTTCATATCAGTTACAGTCGCTTTTCAAATGTAGAAGCGATTTCCTTCAAAATAAACGTGGAAAGTACAGTCCTACCAAAATGAGAAAACCCCCGGCCAACTCGAAAATTAAAGTGCACAGTCATCGTTTGTTACTATATCGCTCCCTTGAGTCGGTGTCAAAAAATTCAACAACGTTAAATATTACGTCTCTGCTATCGCTGTGTACGGTATTCCTCGTTATGATGCATATGGGGTGTGGGTGTAGAGTTAGCCAAAACAAATTCACAATATGGGCGTTTTGTAGAGGTGGTGTGACCAACACAACGCTCCGACAGCCTTAATGTCCCAGCTGACCCGCAGGTATCCGCTTATTAGAGGCCGGGTGAACCTCAGAACCACTACATGTTGATATGACTAGAAGAATTCCCCTTGAAATCATCCATCCGGATCTCTCTCACTCATTCAAAAATGTAGTCCTGAATCAAACTCCTCAACTATAAAGTTTGAACGTTTCGACCTGTTATTTTTTAATAAAAATCATTTTATGTCAGATCACCAACACTTGAAATCCATAAGTTCATCCTTAATATATTAAAAAGGTAAAGTGATCCCCTGTGCTTAGCACTACGCCATGAAGGCGTAGAGGGGGGGGGGGTGTGGGTAAAGCCCCACACTTTCTTGATCCGGTCGTGAGTGGGGGAGATGTGATCAGCATCACGCCCCTGACCGCCTTTACCCCGCAGTGTTTCCCCCAGGTACCCATGCTATTCGACGCTGGGTGGGCCCCGGGGCCGCTTCCAACGTTAGAAAAGTTCCACGAGTGGTTACGCACGCGTCCAAAATATTTATTTTCCCTGTGGAATCAGTGCCCTTATCAAACGCTGGCGTAGGTATATTGAACTGGGGAGGGCGGACTATGTTGAAACATACTACTGTGGTTCTTTTGGTGCTTGTAATAAATATTTGTTACAACATATTTCCGGTTATAGCTATATTGAATTAGCCTTGATTTATAATTACTATTTTATTTTTATATATTCCAAGTTTCAGATACAGCATTTGTAATAACCGTTTTACACTGAAACTGTAATAGATAACCAAAAATAAGTCAACATGGTTTTAGGGAAAATTGCGAGAAAGTTGAAGATAAGGATGACAAGATATTACAAACGATATAAACAATCAAATGATTTACAGATCAATTGTAAGGGACGATTGAAAGTACTTTCCGGGGAGAGAACGTCAATATTTTCAGGCAGTTTATTATAGAACTGGGGCAGCCTGTGGAACAGAGAACGCTGTATAAGAGAAAGCCTACTTGTAGAGTTGTGGAACAATTAAGCGTTTCGGGTAAATTGCGAGGGCAATCTGAAATTGAATTCTGTGTGTAGAAATTCGGATCTTAATTTTCGATTGATGATTTTGTGGAAAAAAAAAATCATGTCGGACAGGTCGCGTTCGGTCTGCAGTAACTGAAAGTTCAAAGTTGTCAGGATGTCATGTTTACACACACACACACACTCTCACACACACCTTATATCTGTTATTTATGTGTGATGTGCAACTATCTAGTACATTGTTCTGATTTTGTATTGCTCATTCAAGGCTACTTTTTGACCCTGCCTCGTATATATAAGCCCATTCTTTTTCTAATTCTTCCAGATCGTGCACCACTTTGTAGCCATTCTTTAACAATCTCTGTTTGTTTCTCCTCTTCCTTCTCGGTTCTTTGTGCAATGACCCGCCCCTCTTCGTTCGGATGCTCTTCCTAATTTCCGCCTCGCTTAGGGGATGCTGACTGGGAATAGAGACCGAGCCCTTTCGATTAGGAGGAAAATGTCAGGAATCAATTTCCACTCGGCTTCCGCCACCCGCGAGGGGAAACTTTGTTTCCCGCTCAACAGGAGTCGCTAACTTCTGCCGTTGTTTGCGGCGCGAAGGCCACGCTACAAACGAGGGCCTTTGTCTCTCCAAAGAGGAAGGTGGGGTGGGGTGGGGGGGGGTCTTGTCTCTCGAAGTGAGCGTAAGTTTTCAAGCAGCTCAGCGGAAGTAGGCGAATGATATTACTCAATTTCTCCGCAATTTCCTCCAATTTTCTAGCGAGGACACAGAGGCGGAGAATTGCTTTTGTGTGTCTTTCGTGCAATATCTCAGGAACTGCAGTAGCTAGCGTATAAGTAGTGGACATATGTACGGTCACATGCAATAAAAATGGGCCACCTAGATCCTAAAATGCTGGCTTCCCTGCAGTGCATTATGTGTGTTGCCTATCTCTCCGGCGATAACATAATTTTCTATTGAAAATTGGCTATTAACATGCACTTATCGCCGTACAGTTAGGCAAAACACATAACGCCTTGCAGAAAAGCGATCATTTCAGGTTCTAGGTGTCTCATTTTTATTGTCGATGACTGTACCTGTCCCTAGTTATAAAAAGCCGGCCTATGTGGCATAGTAGCACAGTGGTCCCGGGTTCGATTCCTGGCTTAGGCATGGGTGTTGGTAGTTACTGTCTCTTCGTCAATTTCATCTTATCATCACTCATCCTCATCGTCGCATTAGAAATCAAACCTTTGACATAAATAATCTTCTACATGAAACACACATATTTGCTGTCTTGTTTTGGTCACATGGATTGGCTCTTCTACATTCTTAGTTCAGTCGCGACGATCAGAATGGTGCGTCGTTGATATAAATATTAGGTTGATGACAGAACACTGGGAGTCGGAGTGTGATGTGCTACCCACTTGCAAGAGAGTGTGGCTTATTTTAAGAACCACACTCTGTCTCAGGGAGCTATGGAGCAAGGTCGCTCATAACGGTAGAGAAGGGAAGAAAGCGAGTGCGTGGAGCAACGCAGTGCGCGCTGTTGTAAATGGCTGGTAGCTGCAGCCGCGTTTTCCCCTTAATGCTAGCTTTCTCAGTCCTCAGAGACACATATTGATTATTATAGTTATGGTAAGGGGTTTGGCTCCATATAATGTGACAATAGCCTAAGTGCTGACGTACCCAAAACCTCCATTTCATTCTATCATTCAGTCACAAGTAAGTTTTGCCTGAATCTTAAGTTCTAATAAGCTTTGTCCTGCTGTATCATCTTCATCATGAAAGTTCAATTAATAATTTTGTAATCAAGGGGTCCCGAGTTCGATACCCGGAAGAGGCATATAATAGTTCGGATCCCACTTTAAACAGTAGTTCCAGTCTCGATTAGCCTTACTCTGCATAAAGTGGACTTAAAACACCAACTCAAACCAAAACTCAATCCATATTTCTCAACATTGTCCATTGTTAACGTACAATCCCCGGCCGGTTCTAACGATGGAAGCGGCCCCGGCGCCCACCCAGCGTCGAATAACATGGGTACCTGGGGGAAACCCTGGGGGGTAAAGGCGGTCAGGGGCGTGATGCTGATCACATCACCCCCACTCACGACCGGATCAAGAAAGTGTGGGGCGTTAACCCCACACCCCCTATACGCCTTCATGGCGTGGTGCTAAGCACAGGGGAACACTTTACCTTTTTTACCTTTTAACGTACAATCTTCCATTTGTTGCGAAATGTAAAAAAAAAAAACGTGCCGAAGGCTTGCATGTTTCGAACCGATCTATTATATATGCCGACACGAGCAACATATGCTATCACCAAGCGATATACTGACTAATGGACGCATTAGCCATATCGTGTTTGTTGATGTCGAAGAGGAGAAAACCAAAATACTATTTCGGTTCGATTCTCAATGGATGTGAGGCACTTGCTGCTTTCATTCTTGCGTCATTTAAAGTCCTATGTGGCTATCAGAAAATTCCTACTTTTTGTCGAGCAGGGGCAAAAACTTTGACGTGTCTGTAGATTTCTCGACTCTTGGTAAGTAGAACCATAAACAGACAAGTGAAATATATTACTTTCGTTTACTTTTAAATATTATCGAGGATGACTCATTGCGGTAAATAATTATTTATGCTAAGACTATCCTCTGGATTGATTTGATTTATTTTATTCCGCTTTTCTGCCAATTTTGGATAATCGTGAGCATCAGGATGAGTGATGATATGATGAAATTGATGAAAGAACACTCTCAAAGAACACCCATCGACATTCGAACCCGGGATCCCTTTGCTTCGTAGCGAACTTTCCTAACCACTCCGCCACGGATGTCAGCACCTGATTTTTAGAATGCCCTGTAAGCACTATTTTGGAAAAGTTGCATTTGAAAAGGTAACAATTACAGTTATTCACTCAAACAATGAGTTACAGTTGGTCATTTTGATATAATTGGTATAACATGCATTATGCATGAGCTGGGGTGAAAGGGGTGGTGTTTTAAGAAGGCACGCAAAAGTCAAAGTCTCTTCCACGAAGTACACCCTGTGCAGACTAACGATTTGTGGCGCCTGGACTCATATATATGCGGACTAATGGGGGGATAATTTGACCGATTTAACGGAAGTCCGGATTAACTTAAATATCCTAAAAGGGCAGTAGAAAATGCAACAAAACACGTTTGTTATGTTGTATTTAAAGGGAATAGGCCGAAATACACTATACAGTACAGTAAAATGTAAAGCAATACTGTACATACGCGCTACCCATATTATGATGATGTCCCCGACGGACCTGGCTCTGCAACACTCAAAACTCTTCCAAACCTTGCAATTTTTTTGTTTTTTTTTCGGATTAAGCAAAGTCCTGCTTATCGGGGTCCGGATTAACGAGGTTATACTTTATATATACAGGTTGTCTCAAGTAATAGCGCAAACTGACACACGTGAAAGTACACGATAATAGAAGCAAAAACCTCTCAGTAAACATGGGTCTGCAAACGAGCCGAGATAATCGCGAATGTGTGATTAAAAGACGCCACCTAGTTCATTGTTTGTAAACGTTGTCCTATTTGGTAAAATGCTATAAATGTGTGCGAATGTGTGGTTAAAAGCCGTCATTAATTGAATTTTGTAAACACCGAGTGCTTTACTCCTTGCGCGGTCCAAGGTTTGCTCTTTGTTTACAAGACAGAACATTTCCGAGAGGTGGCGTTGGAATCAAGCAGGAAGGATACAATCAGTACACAGTCTAGCAATAAGATCTCCATTGACTTTTCTTACTGTATTATTAGCATTTTACGAACTAGGACGACGTTTACAAACAATGAACTCGGTGGCGTCTTTTAATCACACATTAAAAGGTAAATTAAATATAAGAGGAGGGTGGTGTCCGTCAACTGGTAGGAGCGGAAACGTACTTTTTAAAACATTAATACTGTCTTTAACATTGGTTAACACTAGATCCAAAGTTTTATTGTTATTATTTTTTATGTCATTGATACTACTTAAATCCAATAAATTCATGAAATCATTAAATGCATTTGCGATATTTCCACACCGCGTAAGATCAGTATGTGAATCCAATATTGTTGGGATATTAAAATCTCCAATAATAAATATATTACCATTATAAGAGATATACACTTGTTCTAACAGAGAATATAGGTTTAAATATTTATCCAATTTAGTATCAGGACGAATATACAATGATATAAATAAAAAACTTTTGACGTCACCACTTATAATCAAAAATACAATTTCTATACAATCAACTGACATCTCAATACATTTTACACAAATGGTTTCCCTGACGGCGACCAACACACCTCCCCCTCTACTTTTTGTTCGATCTTGTTTAAATATCTGATACCTATTGTCTAATAGTTCTGAATTTTGAACATCACTTGTCAGCCAAGATTCCGTAAGAACAATGATATCATAATCAGTTGCTAAGACACTCAAGTGCAACTCAGTTAATTTGGTATTCATGCCCCTTACATTTTGATAATAGCATATAATAAGTTATTGTTCTCCATTGGCGGCATTGCTAATTAGGGCATGCACATCATCTACACTATTTAAAATGTACACCTGGGGGTCATTAGGGGTCTTTATAAGCTTAATAGTCCCCGTCATGTCAATCCAAACATAAGCAAAGTTCTTATCTCTCTTTACTTTCCTGGCTTCATTAAATATTTGTTTACGACGTTTTGTTAAATTTTGGTTAATATAAATCAAACTACCAGTACTATAACCAAAATCACAATTCCGTAATGTATTTTTAGTTTTCTTTTTTCGCAACAAATTATCCCTATCTACGCGTTTGACAAATTTCACGATGATTCCTGGTGGTTGTTGAGATGAAAGAGACTTCAGTCTGTGACAGCAGCTGATCATGTTCGTGTCTGTTTGATAATACAATGCTCGACCAACATCCTTCACTTCTTGCATTATATTCTCATTAGCCTGACAAGGAATACCATGAAGTTCCAATGTGTCCCTTCATTCATACTGATCTAATGCATCAATCTGCAATTCCAAAGATTGTACTTGCTTTCGCAATCTTAAGTTCTCAGACTTTATATTGTCAATTGTATCATAACACTTTTGCAAAGATTCTCCATGACTCTTCAAAAGCTTAGTATTCTCATCTAGTTTCTCATGAGCAAGATTCAACGATTTTCCAAGATCTTCTTCAATAGTTTTTTGAGATAGCTTTAATGATTCTATTTCTTTCTGAATTGCTAATAATAAATGATACTGATACACTTCCTGTATATTTAGTTGGACAATCATTTGACAACGAAACCGGGGTTTCAGTTGTTAAATTTGATTGTCGAGCTTTATCTCACCGTTTGCAGCGCCATATTTGGTTCGAATCATGTAAGAATTCGATATCCTTTTCAGTAAAGTCAGCGCATGCTCCATGGAAAACACCAGCACAAGAACCACACTTCACTTTTAAATTTTGATCTTGCCGAGTAATTGGCTTAGAACATTTCTCACAAAGTCCCATGTTTGTACTAATATTCGCACACTACTACCAAGAAAACAATAAAAACAAGTTCAGTTTAATGTCTGTTAATTGAAAATATAATCGAAGAAGAAAAGAATCAGGCAAAAAATAATCGAGAAAAATAATCGAACGATTGTGTTACTGTGCTCCGCCATATAGTTCCAATATAAGAGCTGGCAATCTTGCCAAGCATGAGACTCGGTTCTATTCTGTGACTCGGTTTGTTTACATTGAGCAGTTCAACTTTAAATTAACTAATTCGATTCATACAGTTCATTCTTCCACTGTCCAACTTCACAATTACATAAACAGAGTACTTACGTGAAAGAAATCACTATAATCTTTAATTCCACATTATTAATAAACCCAGAAAAGTTTATCCAAAGGCGGAGCACAATTACAACCCGTTAACATCACGCCATGGTCAGTGTTGCTTCCGGAGCATACCCTCGAAAGCAATCTCTTATATTTCATAATTTTTGATAAATAGAAAGGTTATTACTATAACTTGACAAGTTTAAAAACAAGACGCTGCAAATAGTAGTTGCGCAGCTCACACTACATTTCCCCACTCCACTTTTCGGAGCGACGTTGTTTCGCAGTGTTGCAGCCTGGAGGGAGGGGAATTGTCTGAGGATTATCAACGAAATTTGTATTCGCTTTTTCCTGAGCTCTTCTCTACCTGTCAGAGTACAGAACTTCAACTCACCTTTCGCCAAGAACTCTTTTCCTTCTTTTAAAACTTGAACTCCCCGATGGCGCTGTGGTAGCGTCGTCGCCTTGTAATCAAGGGATCTCGGGTTCGAGGCACATGGTGGTTCGGATCCCACTTTAAACTGGACGTTCAGTATCGATTAGCCTTACTATACATAAAGTGGACTTAAAACAACAAATCACTTGAGAAACCATCCATTTAGATAATCCCGTGGCGGCGCTTGTGTACTCGACAACATTATACTTAAGTTTATGTAACTCCTTCTGATTTCGCAAATATGTTGCAACATTGTAAACAATTTCTCTGGCCTGTACTCTAAGAGGCTTTCCAGAGCAGTTTGTGGATTTCGTTGGACCCGGCATGATTTGATTTTTGCATTTCAAAAGTATGCAGCCATGAGTAAAGAGCAAGAACATTTCAGTGCTTTAAAAAAGAACACAGGCAAGCGTATTATCAGGTTGACTTCTCGTAGTGATTGTTGAACGATAAACAAAATAACCCCCACACCACTCAGCTTTAAAATGAAGTCATTCGGTCAGTAGTTTATCTTTGTTATAAACCTTAACGCGCGTGCGTAATACTACAGTTTACGATCCGCGCACCGCTCGCATTTTCAAAGACCGGCCTAAATCAAATGAACCACTGATAAACTGATATGAGCCAGCACCGACAATCTACACAGTAAAAATAGTTTGTCATATTTGCTTTAGCTTAATTTTGCTGAGTTCACACGACTCGTACTCTCAAGGCCAGGCCAGTACTTAGAAGAGTGGTGGGGAGGATGACGTAATATTAAGTGCTCCGCAGCGATCTGCGGATATCGGGACTTAACTTGTTAGACTATAGGCTTATAATCCACTAATATTTCCTTTATTGTAACAATAAGTGTAAACGCGGCCTAATGTAATACACCATATGTTAATTTTCTGACCGAATCTTTAATATTGGATATGCAAATCTGTGTTCTTTCACAGAAAAATGTTTATGATTTAGATTGACATAGATTTCGTTTAGCAACAATGGAAAGATCGAATCTGTTCTTTTAAGTTTGATGTATTCAATAAGGTTGAAGTTGCAACGGGCAATGATTCGAGTTTAGTCTATATTAACACAGATGAATAGTTCCTTATGCAATTTTATTTGGTTTTGCTGCAACGTGGAAATTAGTTAAACTTTGATATTGAGATTTTGAATATAGACATTGATGAGTATATAGTTTTTGGAAATGTCGCGAGTCGCGCTGTGCAAATTACGTAATGGTTAACAAGTGAGCATCGATTGGAAAGGTATATAGGTAGATGCGGAGCATAGATTGCACTCATTCCATCAGCGTCGGCTCTACGAAATAAACATCTAATGACACTTGGGAATAAATATACCTGTATTTCTCCAAGCATATTTATACTTCGAAATTTATAATGTTATGGAACGACAGGTTAGGATCGGCCGAAATCCTTTGAAGTTAATGACACCTACCTATGGACATGTATTTGTGTTGACCCATATGTTCTCATTCTTACGGATAAATGATAGAATTTCAGATCTTCGAACTTTATTTTGGCCTTCTTCAAAATTTATTCAACGCCGACTTCTTTGGGCAAGGTAGCAAGACTAGACATGTAATGCAATGTCTCTCGTTTTTCATTGGAAAATGTCATCATTGGGGTGTATCTTGATGCAAGCTCTGCCTACTAACGTTTCTCAATCCCAAGTACTCATTGGAGCCCGTAGATTCTATTCTGCTTAAATCCTGCCCGTATTGACATCGATACTCGTGACACATTTTGGTCGCAATACTGTAGGAAGGGGCACGTACGAAAGTTTTTGTTTGCTACTGAATGGTAGACCGTAAGCTTCGTCTACGGTTGCAAAAGCGACAGGGTTCTCTTCCCTGGTACGGCTTCCTCCTAGCGACACATGTAACTATTCCCTGCACATATACATATTTGGATTTTTCCCATGGAGACATGCAGCAAATTAGAATTCTGGATTCATCGAACCGAATATTAACGAACAGGGGATTCTGTATTTTTTTAAATTAAGGATATTCATGGATTGTAAATTGTAACAGTGTAATGTAAGCTTTCGTATGTATTGGAAATAAACCATCTTCTGGATAAAAAAAATGAATGAAAAGAAAGGTCAAAGTAACCTCCTATAAGATGCAGTTTCCAATCTTAAAATTTGAGAAGAGTCGTTCATTTATTTCATGATTCACGAACACCTCCCTTAAGTTCTCAATGCTTTATTCACAAAGCCCGTACCTGAGAGGGGTCAGAGTATCCCATTTAACCGTCTGAGTTTTAGCCGAGGTGAAATTAGAACATAAGGTATTGGAAGACAGAGGCAGGCTAGGATTACCATAATTTGCAGCTCCCAAGTGTGTGTTACTGAAAGGCTATAGTGGAGAGTGAAATAATACACAGTTATATTGATACTCGCGTACTTTCGACGTGGCCTTTGGCCACGACTTGAACGCTCGCATGCGTGATCATCGGCCACGTTGTGGGCATAATCATGTTATAGATGGGGTAAAATGTCTGCATGTTTTATTGGATGAAGCCAAACAAGTGTATAAGTTCGCTAATTTGAAAAGTTTAGAAAATAACGTTATGTCTGTATGGGCTCTAATAAGGTACAAATATTCAAAATATTATTGTCTATTTTCCTAATAATAAACTGAGTAAGTAATAACAGTTTCAAGGTAATTAGTTGGATGTTTTGCATAAACGAATTCAATAGCGACACTAAATTGTAAATGCAATCTTTCTGTCATTCTCAAATTCCTACCTTGCCTCTGTAATAAATTCTGACTCTCGTAATTTGAAATTCGAAAAGTCTACCATAATTCCCTTACAGTAATTCTTGGGGTGAAAATAAACATTCTTTAAGTTCCCTTGCTACGTCCGTTTTCATGGTGAACAAAAAGCACGGAAAACTCTCTAAATAATTGTTTGTTATTATACCTCTAAACATTTAATTAAAACAACCACGATGTAAATATATTCGCATTGAGTTTACCAATATATACGTTTCGCTTATTTGGAAAGTTGTGAACGTAACTCTGTGTGTATACGGGCTCTAATATGGTACAAATATACAAAATATTCAAAATTGTCTATTTTCTTAATAATAAAGTAAGTAATCAATAACTGTTTCAAGATAGTTAGTTAGATTTCTTGTATAAATGAATTCAAGAGCGACATTAAATTGAGAAAACAATATTTACGTCTTTTGACATTTTCACATTTGTAAACGTAATAGAAAAATAATTGTTTTCCGTCGTTCCCATCAAATTCCTACCTCTCCTCCGTAATATATTCTGACGCTCATGTTTTGAAATACGAAAAGTCTAGCATAATTCCCTTACAGTAGTTTTCGGGGTGAAAATAAACGTTCTTTAAGTTCTCTAGCAACGTCCGTTTCCATGGACAACTACAAGCACGGCAAAACTCTAAATAATTGTTTGTTATTATACCTCTAAACATTTAGTTAAAACAACCACGATGTAGATAATATTTTCGCATTGAGTATACCAATATATACGTAATCGTATCTGGGCTGAAACTCATTATGTAGATGTCACCCTTGTTTGAACCACCTTTTCAAAGCCAGGAGTTGATTCATCTGTGTGTTGTAGATCTGCGAGCAATATAATGTATCTCGACAATTAAGAATTGAAGGAAACAATGTGTGCTGCAAAGATTGCCCGTGGCAACGGTTGCTAAGGACGTCAAAAAGGGGCATTTTGGCCCTTACGGAAGGGCCGATCGAGCGATTTTTGAATTTTCTCGCCCTTTTGGGACGATTTCATGGGGGAAGGGGGGTCGTAATCGGACATTTTTCGCCTCCGGGGCTTCCTTCATGGAGAACATTTATGTCAGTGAGTCAGTGGTGGGATTGGGGCTTTATATATATTGGATGAGCATATATATATGTATATAATATATATATATATATATATATATATATATATATATATATATATATACGCAGATGAATTGCGTCTTACATAAAGCTAAGGCCAACCCTCATGTGTGAATAAGCGCGCGTAACGGCCATAGTAAGTCTCGCAGGTAGGTAAGACGAGCAGAGCCGCGCTCGCTGTGAAAGAGGTTGAGTTGACAGTAGCGTCGAGACGTTCGTCGCGTCCAGTTAAGCATCTGCCGTGCGACCGATCATCGGTTGTGCGTTTTTCATCGCCTGTTCCTCATTGTCTACACGTTGGTAGCGTGATAGCCCGTAGTATATTTAGGTATACAAACTGACGAAGTGAGTAAGACACGTCGCCTTGGCAATTGGCACTTGCAATCTGTCGTCGTGACATATGGAAGGTAAAATATGTTCACTCCTCGGGATGCAAAATATGAACCTCATGCACGCATTTTGGCATTTTTTAATTTTTGTTTGTAAAGTTTTATTTATTCTACCAGAGTACACTACCTCACAATAGTCGAGAAATTTATATATAAGTGTTTCAACTAATCGCTGCTTTATTTCTGAAGATAATAGTTTGTTAAATTTAAAGAAGAATCTAAGTGTTCCAAATGATTTATTGATTTGGCGGCTAATATGCTCATCCCATGATAGACGAATGTCAAATATTAGTCCAAGACTTTAACTACTTGAGCTCTAGGTATGACATCAACATTTTTTCTAATTGCTGTATTAGTGTGCTCGACCGAACCAATAGCATTTCGTGTTCCAATAAATGTATAACATGACTTATTAGCATTACTTTTAAGGCCATTTGCAACACACCATGTTTTTATCGCATCCAAATCATTACTTATGTATTCAATACTTATGGCAATTTCTGTTGGATTGAATGATTTGGTTAGTTGAGTGTCATCAGCATATAAATGTACGTTACAGTATTTGACAACTGAGGGTATGTCTGCAATATAAATCATTAACAATAAGGGACCTAGAGTAGTGGGGTTTACGGTACGGACAGCGCAACTTTTAAGTGTAGAAAAGGCGAGGCTATTTGATTGAACAATCAGATTTGCTTACACTTAAAACAAAGCCAAGAGAGGCCTATACCCCAATTCTTCAGGTGTGATATGCTCTGATTTTTAAGAAATTCTGAATTTCTAGTGTAGAAAAGGCGAGGGCTCAACAGATAGATTTACCCATACTTAAGACAATGCCAAGAGGGGCCTATACCCCAATTCTTCCAGTGTGACATGCTCTTAATTTTAAGAATTTTGAATTCTAGTGTAGAAAGGGTGAAAGCCTCTCAGACAGATTTGCTTATACTTAAAATTATGCCAAGTTCCCATATGATCTTATTGCTTATAGTGTGTTTTTCTGTCAAAATCCCAGGAATTGAATTTTAGTGTAGCTCAGATTGATTCTGCCATGTATATTAATATAAAGCTTATAGTTACTGGGTTCTGAGGCCCAGTGGAGTGTGGTGCATAGCCCTATGGTTTTTATTGCCTTGCAATCAGGAGGCCTCTGGGTTTGAGTCCTGATAAAATGTGAAGCCTCTCCTGATGGCAAAATGTTAATATTGTTGCTTTGTAAGCAAAAGGCTCGGGTTTGAGTCCTGATAAAATGTAAAGCCTCTCCTGATGGCAAAATGTTAATATTGTTGCTTTGTAAACAAGGGGCTCCGGGTTCGAGTCCTCATATAAGATTGAAATATATACAACTGCCCACACATAAGATATTCACTGCTAGCTGATAATACAGTTGAGGTTTGTGTGTTGTACAACAGGATAATAGAACAATTATCTTCTAGAACTGCTCCGTGACTCTCTCATTTCTTACATCATAAACATATGATTTTTCACCTATGAGAATTACACTACAAATGGTGTCTTCAGGTAAAGCCTCATGGAATTCACAGATAATTTTAATGTTTGTTCTGTCATTCACCACAACTTGTTTTCTTTTTGAAGTGTTGATTACAAACATGGGTCTCCGTGTTTTGAATTCATCTGGAGTGTAGTACATATCAGTACTGCCAGTAGTGACTCTTTTGAAAGCCGAAAATGCCTCATATAATTTGAGAAAATCATCCTTGGACATGTCTAAATTGTAATTTTCTCTGGGGAATACCTCATTTCTGCCATTTTTAAGATATATGTTCTTGATGTTGCAGTTATCAAATCTACTTGAATTTTTTTCCTGATTATTGTGTCTTCCAGTCTGAAACAATACCACTACAAAATCAGGCATGTCATATTGAATACTGGAGAATGAATTTGTAGCATCAAACTCATAATAGGTGCCAGATGCGGGCTTCTGTACACATTGATATGTATAAAATTGCAGAGGAATCTGTGGATTTTTTATTATATCAGCTTTGTATTTAAGAGCATAACTGGCCTCATATTCAACAACAGGGATTCTTAACTCCATAGTCTGAATAATGCATTTGCCTGCATCAGGTAGGGTATTAGGCAGAGCTTCCCCTGTAGGGTTTAATGTGCTGTACCTCATCAAAGCATTGTTATCATTTGCAGCTCTTCTAAATGTGATTCTTAAACCACCCTTCCACATAATATCTTTGTAATCCGAGAAGAATCCTGGCAACAGGCGCATGGGGAACAGCACTGTGTGGTTCTTAGATAATATCTTATCACCAGCCTCAAATCCACCGATTTTGTAGTATGAAGCCTCGGTTTTGGATAATTTTAGAGTGGCCAAAGCCGTGGAGGTAATGCCGGGATAATCTATTCTGTTTATAACAACGCCATGCTTTCTGATCTCAATTTCAGAGAACAGATGCGGCACAAAATTATCTACCAATCTTATATTTGAATTTGCCGGATAATCTGTTCCATCGAGCTTTACGACATCAAATTTGATGTATAGATCTGCTCTGTGAGGGTGTATAAAGCCATCCCCTACATCAAGATCCACCTCTATCTCTGTGTTGGGTTGATTTAAATTTGCAAATGTCCTCCTGTTTGGGGGGAATGATTGTAGCTCATAACTCTCAATATTTTCCATTGTATGTATTTTTATTTAAATGTTAATTTCTATGATAGCAGTTGTTGTGGCTCCAGCAAAATCAACTAATTCTTCTTTTTCATTAGTGACCATCAATTCAATGTAATCTATTCTATTATGGCACACAGGAAAATATAATGTTGGGGATGGATTGTAGATGATTGGCTCCATAAATTCGGAATTAGGTTTGAATGTTGCAATGATGCCGGTTTGTTTGTGAGTGCCTATGCCATTTGATTTGGTGATCATACCCTCGGCCACATTACAGTGAATATTCAGAGTCTCTATGGCTAAGAATTTAGGTATATTCATAGCAGTGTGTTTGATGGCCGGTTCGAGTTTTGTGTTGTTCTCAAAGCCCAACAGCTCTCCTATAGTACCCAGATGCACTGTTTCTGTAGCAGATACGATTTCTACTCTGTGAGTGACAGAATTTTGACTTAATACTATACCTCTGGGTAATTGAGCATTTAGAGTGGACAGATTATACTGCCCTGGAGTGATGACAATATTTTGATCCCCAACTGCAATTTTGTTGTTGTGGTGAGTAATATTAGGTATCAAGTACATGCCGTAAAATGCCCTGAGAGCTATTGTTTTGGGATACACTATGTCATCGTGCAATTTGAGTTTCAATATTGAATTTTGGCTGGTGAGATGGAATACCCCCATGATGTTTCAGATACCACAGGGCTTTTTGAAAATTTTCAATTGATGGTTTATTTATTTGAGACATATATCTGAGAACAGATAAACACAAATGTCCGCAATTAACATCTTTGAAGTTTTGAACACGGGCATTATTGTAATAAAGATTAGGTGATTTTAGATATTTTACTAAATTTTCAGGTGGAACACCTCCAAATGAATCAAACACAAATGCCTCATTTTTTAAATATTTAAGATAACAAATCCAGTGAGTGCCCTGATTTTTGTACTCATCCAAATTAACAATGCCACACTCTTTGTTGAGTGGTTGTTCCGGTAAAGAATCAGACATGTACACACCTCTAAAATTTTTGATGCCCAGTGGCTTGATCAAAGCTTCAATATCTTGGTTTGTAAGCGGCTCTTGTTTTTTTTAAACTTACTCATGGCTCTCTTAACACCTTTGCCTTTTTTCTCCATGGCCAGGTTATGGCGCCTCTGCTCATCTAATTCTGCCCTATTTTTCTTGGCATCTATTACTGTTTTTGCTATGGCAGCTGATCCCCCAGCCAAGCTCCCCACAGCCCCGAGAGCAGCTAAGATGGCAGGGATAGTAAATATGAATCCCCCTGTATGAAATTTTTTCCTAGATTGCTGTAATTTTTTTAATTGGGGGGTGCTAAGCAACAATTTCATACCATGCCCCTTTGCAAGACAAGAGCTTTTTTTCTTGCGCTGCTTTTTGGTCAAAAGACTGTCAATAGTTTTAAGAGATTTGAGACCTGCATAAGGTATTTGATACATAACACCCTTGGCCTTCATTGTAGGTTTATTATATACATGTTCACAACCCCCACCCCAGTTTTTGTTTGGTGCTCATAGCTATGGTGGTCCCCAATGCTGATATTCTCTCACTCAAAGAAGCATCTTTGCTTACAAATCTACCAAATGCAGCCTCTTCTAATTTTTTGTCTGCAACATGTCTCTTGTCAAGATCAGAATGTGTGTTGTATGCTATGTCATGGTCTCTACAAGCAGCATCTAAAGGATTAACACCAGGGTCCCCTCTGTTTAATCTATGGTCCAATTTTGTACCTGGACCACAATACTGATAGCCTGGAATGTGTAGTTCAAATGGCAGCTTGTTTATAATGTCATTAACCAAGCCCCGACCCTCAGAAACATTCCAAAATTTAGGTGGTAGAGTATTAATAATTTTTATGAGATATCCAATGCCCTTAGGGTCATTCACTATAAAATTAGACAATTTTGTGCTTATCATGTCCATAATTCCAACCTTTTCATTGTAAAAATTGTAGTTGCCAGCATTTTCCTCCCCGGCTATCACCAATAACCTATCTACAAGTTTCCTGACATCATCAACCCACACAAATTCTTTAGGCAGGGTGTTGTATTGTTTGATTCCACTGCCAGTCTTGATCTGTGACCATATGGGCTTGATTAAATTGTTGTATTTTGCCCCACTGCTAGACTTGACTCTTTTTTGTGTGGGATCATTGTTCTGGTATAGAGCATCTGATTTTATTAATATTTCTTTGTAATCCTCATAATCTTGATCTGTATAGCTGCCAGGCCTCTTCCTAGTTATCAGTTCCCACAACCCAGGTGTGCCGGTGTACTTAACAAAAGCACCTTTTTCTCCGAGACGAGATTCTGAATAAACAATGATATCATCCCCCATAAAAGTTACTCTGAAATTACCGATTCTATGTATGATGCTGCCATCAAGCTCTGTGTCGGCATATAAGCCAAAAACCTCATCTTTGTTGTCTTTAGGTGTGGTTAAATATTTTTGAGCAAGAAGACCCAATTCAATAGGATCCTGACTAGCCTCAATTCTTCTAGGAGCAACAGGACTAGGTGTATGAATACTGGAAAGTGGGGTGAATGGATAATCTAATATGTTCCTTGCAGCTACAGGCACAAGCTCTGTGATCAAATCTTGATTTTGCTCTGTAATAGTTTTGATATTCTTACCTAAATTATTAATAGCATCAATGACAGGCTGTTCTGTTTGTTTGTGTTTTTCATAAATTCCCCGGTTCTCTGATTTCCATCCCTTAAATCTTTTTACAAGATAATCTCTTAACTTAAGATCATCAATGACTGGTCGTTTCATGGTTATTTATATATGTTTCAACGTCTAGAAAATCGTTGATTTTATTTCTGTATTTGCCAGTATTAGGCGTTCTTGTCATATCAATTGTGACAAACCCATAACTGTCCTGGCTCCAGCACTTGCTGCAAAATTTAGAAAAATCATTGTAGCTCAAGTCCCCACCTACATATTCATCATGTATGTGTTTGAGGTTGGTATGATCTTGATGAAACACACATATAAAATTGCTGTTGTCTCGGATCAGCTGCTTGGGTATTTTAGAAAAAGTCTGTGCCAGGTAGAAACAATCAATGTTTTTGTGTCGCCCCTGTGTAAAGAAATTTCTAACCTTGTTTTGATTATCCAGTATAATGTCATCAAACACAACAACAGAATTATCGAGACATTCATCAAGTGGCTTAACATCTGATTCAAAAGTGGCAATATCCAATCCATCATATAGCTTCATCAGCTGCTGATATTTTAATTGTTCCAAGCTCTTAGAGAAGACATACAAGTGCCTGTTTTTCCAGTCTAACCAGTTGGGTGCCAATAAAAAATTATCAACCATTAGTGTAGTTTTACCACAAGCAGATGGCCCAACAATAAGACACCTAATATTATCAGGCAGCAACACTCCATTTATCTTATTCTGTTGTTCAGGTTCTGGCAGCCTTTTTATAACATCCCAGGTGCTCATATTATTATTTTGTCTGCATCGATCCAGCTGTTTTCCGGATGACCCAGCCATTTGACAAATAACTTGTTGCCTTTTCTGCGAATGATTTTTTCTATGAGATATGTGTCAGGCTGTTTAGTTTTGCTGAGTTCTTGTTCATAGAACCTACCTTTGAGAATTTCTCCTCGGTGATCTTTTATTATATATGTGTTAAGGGTCCCGGGTTTAACTTGAACCACTGTAAATAATTCAGTGCTCCAGTTTCTCGTAAAGCCTCTCTTGAATAAGTGCTTATATTTGCTGATTCTTACTTGATCACCCACCCTGTATTTGGCCTTTCTTGTTGTTGGCTGGTATCTAGGATAATAAACAGTACTGATCAATTTTTGCTCATCAGATGAAGTTACTTCAGATGGTTTCATGTTGATTGTGGAATGGACAGAGTTGTTATATTTATGTAGAAGTTCTGGAAGAATATTAAGCCATTTATAATTACCTTGAAGTGTAAATTGTTTATACATAAGATTTTTTAAGGTTCTGTTGAATCTCTCTACAATTGAGGCTTTGAGATCACTGTAACTCGAGTAATGTTTTATTGCCTGGCTTTTAATAAATTGTTGAAACACTGAATTATAAAATTCTTTGCCATTATCTGTTTGCAAATAGCGCGGTGATCTTCCTGAATGATTGATGATTGTCCTGAGGGCTTCTGTAACACATTTTCCAGTCTTGGATTTGAGTGGCACAGCCCAGGCAAATTTTGAAAATGTGTCTATTACAGTGAGTAGATACTTGTAGCCCTTGTTGATTTTGTCTAAGTTTTTCAACTGCCCACTTGACAACTCAATCAAGTCGCTCTGCCATAAATCATCTATGCCCTTTGTGACTACTGGGAGTCTCTTATAATTATGTCTGGCTTGTCTGTGTAATTCATCAACAATAATTTGTCTAGACATAATATGTAAACAAGAATATTGCAACTATGGGGTGTTCAGCAGCTGAAACTGCAGGATTTTCTAAATATAATTTGTCCCCTATTTGTATTTTAAATTCCAGAGAGCCATCATCTTCAACATATGCTGTTTCTAATGTATTGGGATCTGTAAAATCCTCTAACTCTACACTGGTAATTTTCGGTTTGTTCTCAGCATTTGTTATTGATAAGGTAGGGTAGTGGTGTGCCTGTGGCTGATGCCAATATTTGATCTTGATTGGTCTCAATGTGCCTCCAACAAAAAATTGATAATAAAATTGTGCAGGGGACAGCATATATATTTTGCCACCTGGTGTAAATGGTGAATCATATTCTTTGTTGGGGACGCTGTACAATTCAAGAATTACTGAATGTTTTGGATTCTCGATTATGCCTGTTATTTCTTTTTCTGCTGTAAGCAATCTACTTGTTACAGATTCAAGGTGCTCATTGATGGTCCTAACAACATCATCATGGCCTGGCTTGATTTTTATGTCCACAACAAGTTTCTTGTATTGTTGCACAATCTCTTGAAGCTGGGTGGCAAAAACAGACAAAGCATTTGCTTGATTGGATTCCATGGTCCCTAGCTGTTGCTTGATATTAGCTACAATTTGTTGCAAATTTTCAATAACTGCCAATTTTGAATTTTGAGCAGTAAGATCATGGACCTGTCTTCTGATATCCTCAAACAGGGCATGCAGTTCATTAATATGTTGATTAGTTGGTAGAGTGGCTACTGTCTGAGTGAGTTGTTTGATCTCTCCTTGGATATTCTTGATATCTTCCGATTTCAATATGCGATTCACTGCTCTCTTAATATTTTTAAGTTCCTGTGATGTGGGAAGATTTGATACTGTATTTTGCAAAAATTCAAGTGCCAATTTTACATTGTTTAATTCAGAAGCATCAGCCACATTTTGCATAGCATTTTGGAGCAGGGCTATATCTGCCTGAGAGGGTGTTGATTGCTGTAAAATTTCAAGTTTTGTTTGGATATCATCGATCAAGTGATGAAAATGAGATAGCTCAGATTCAGTGTTGAGGTTTTCAAGCTTTGTGATCTGTTGCTGGACACTGACAAGTGTATCTACAATCCCAGGCAATCTGGATTCTAGTACATTTGCCAAATCACTTTGCACTGCTGCTATTGTACCTTCAAGATGGGTTATGGTACTTTGAATTTTTCCAAAATCTTCATATGTTTCAAGTTGCAGCTTAATATTTGCTACACTCCGAGTTATTGCATTCAAAGCATCAGAAGATGGCAAATTGTTCATAAAATTTTCAAGTGTCTCAATTTTTTCTTTAACCTCGGCTATGGCATTGTGCAGAGGGTCCAGGTTAGGTATCTGGAGTGATTGAATCTGTTCTTTTAGAGTAGAAATCACTAGATCAAAATCTTCTTGTGATTTTATGCTTTTGACAATTGTTTGGAGCTGTGCCTGGACATTATTTATCTGTTCCTCCAATTGCTGTTTCAATTGCTCCGAGTTGGTGGCCTGGGTCTTAAATTTGGCTTGAAGAGCTGCTACAGCTTCTTCTAAACTTTGAAAATTATCCAATGTGGCCAAATCAGTATATTTTTGAAGCAGCAATTTGAGTTCTGAGTCAATTTTAAGAAGAGGGTCCATGCATTGTGATTGTAAATTTGTAATTTCTAATTGAAGACTGGCATTCAGTGTGGTTTGTAAAGCTTGTAAATCACTTCTCAATTTCTTGACTCTGACATCAAGCATAAGAATCTCATCACTGTGATCTTCATGTCTTGTGTGGCCAAATATATCATTAGGCATTTTTGTTTTACTGGTTATTTATTATTGAATATCTGATTCTTAATTCTATAAAAAAGGGTATAAGCTTGTCATATGATCCCGGGACCTCAATATATAAGCAGTCACCAGCAGAAACCGTATATACAGTGCCAGAAATCATGTTTGAGTGCTTGATTCTATAAATATTTCTCCCTATTGAAATTTTAACATCACCCTCAGGGGTTGTAATAAATTGCAATTGCCCACCTACAGGTAATTGGTAGTGATTTAAATTATTGTTAAATATGTACAATATTTTGCCTGTTTCTTCATCATTATCTGTAAGTATGCTGTTCAGATGAATAATTAACAAGCCACTCAGTTTAGACAGCATATCAGGAGAGGCTTGCGGTGTTGGCAGGTCCATAATAGCCTGTTTTTTGAACCCAAATAAGTTCATAGGCATGTTTATTTATTTCAAATCATGCTCTGGAATTGGGCATTGTTTCCCATTTTTCAAATCACAATGCCCCCAAGGTAAAGTATGTATGTTACATGACAAAATACATCTCTTGTCATCATGTGGGTCCAGAGCCACTTTTGTTACAATATTTGAAGTCAACAAGTGATTCTTACTCTGAATTCTATTTTCTGATGTTCTAATTGAATTCTGTGATTTGATGCAATTTTTATAATCTTCAAATACAAGCTCTTTTTCCACAGTCACTCTGCCAATGCCCTTGGCTTTTTTGACAACAGCACTACATGTTTTAAAACTGTACATCTTGGCACTTAACCCAGCAAATTCCACAATAACATCACCAAGTGTCTCATCTTTTAACTTGCCAGGCACCTTTTTGTTGTGGTGTTGTTGAATCTTTGTATGTTCACTGGTATCAAAATATTGAAACAATTCAGGCTGTGACATATCTTGATAAACATCTTCTGTTTGAATTTCAAGAATAAAACTATCCGTGTCCATGTACAATAATTTTACACGATCACCATAAAAAGGTTTCAGCACATCATAATATAATATTAACATATGTAATTTGGACGATTCCAATATCACAGCCCCTTCATAAATAGGTTTATCAAATTTGATTTTTGTTTTCATCATGTTGAAAAGTGCCATGTGCTCATCATAAATTCTTCTGTAATTGAAGTTGGGCTTTGCAACCAATTTTTTGCTCAGGCTGGGGTCAGTAATTATTTTAACATCGGTATGTTTCCTGACATTTTCAATAGTTTTGCCATACACTGAATTCACCATCAATTTAAACAAGCCCTTATCAAATTCGCTTTTTGCAGATGTTCGAAGCTCCGTATTTGTATCAATGTATGGTTTCAACCATCTTGAGTGCCTGAACCTCAAAACTTTGCCAACTTTGGTTACTTGAACACCATGTTTCATCAGGAACTGTAGGTTTTTGTAATATATGACATAGCCTTGTTTCGGCTCCAGAGTCGTCATGAGCTTCCTCTGTTTAGAGCCAGGTGAGCACTGAACCTCGGGAATTGGGGGCAGATCAGAAAATTTGTTGTGTAAATGATCTGGAAACATCAGATCAGTCTCTAAGAAGAGGCCATATTCACTGTCATCAAAATCCTGAAGATCTTCAATATTGAAATCTTCGACCCACTCAAGCCCTGCATATGGCAATTTATCCATCATAGCGTGACCATAAAGGTTGTTTGCATCTCCATACAGTATATAATTTGATGGCCGTGTTGGATCATAATCAGGCATGTATTTGTTATTTGCTCTGGCATATCTCTGGGGACATTGCACCATCCCCCCTCTTATACATTCCTCCATAAACAGATACATATTTTGATCTGGGATCAGATCCAATTGCATTTTGGTGTTGAAAAACGTTGCAGCCCATGCTAGACCAGGGGCACTGTAAAAATACACTGGATCCAGTCCATAATTTTGCATAGAAGATTTTCTGAATGCTTGCAATATATCAGCTAAGAGAGTGACATCAAGTTTTAAATAAGCCTTGTGATAATCACCAAATGTCTGGCATTTTAAATTGTCCCACATCAACTGGGCATGGTGATAATCTTCATCAGTGATTCCAGATCCTCTGATTTTGCTGTAAAACTCTTCTTGTGGTGGCAGGGAACACTCATCAAATTTAGAAAAATCTGTAACATAGTCGTATGGATATACACCCTTCCGCCTAATTAATTTCAGGTCCTGATTTGGAAACAATGCACGTGTGATTTTCAAGTCATCATCAGATAATTGAGAGGCCAGTGTAGCCAGGCTAGCAGGTAAAAATCTGTAAGAATCAAGAAATCTTAATTGAATAGGAACACCATCAACTTTAATTATCTTGCTAATAGATATATATTTTTCATCATTTTCAGCTAAAATGTTTAAATTCTGCTTCTCAAACCCCTCGTACCTGATCAGATGATGGAAATCATAATTGGATGCTCCATGGCAAAATATGGGGATAAATCTTGGTCTCTTGATCTTAATATTGCAGCTATTACACAGGGCCATTAAAAATTTACCATCTGTATGAGAATGGTGTTTAACCTTGATATTTGTATCTGAAAATTCACAATCACATACCGGGCATTTTTCTGCATTGTTGAAATCTTCAATCTGTTCCTCTGTTAAAGGCAACATAGGCTTTGATATTAATAAGATGTTAGATGCTATGTCACGGCACATATTTTCTATTATATGTTTAAATTCTTTGATGGCATTTGGTCCCACGTATAAGTATGGCTCACTAGCTACACCATCCCGTATAACCACACAACAAAAGCTGGAAGGTTCATGTAGCTGGTATGGTGTAATTGATGATTCTTCTGGATCTGGGCTACAGAATGCAAGAGATTTGAGATTCGATTCGAAATCACAGACAATATATGCTGGGTGTTCCAACAAGGCTTCATACTTTTTGAATTCTGCTTTTTCACTTGGATTGGGCATCACCATATGAACAGGTTTATGGTTGCCACAGTATTTCAGATGCTCAATTAACTTGTTTTTAGCAATTTCTGCATTCTCTTCCCGAACCCCCTTCACCATTTTTTGACCATCAAATACAGTTAAACATCTTCTGCACAACTTAAATATTGTATGAGTTTTGTCTAGTTGTGTTCTCACTAAAGCTTCAAGATTATGTATCAGAGTGTAATGGTATGTATCATCCCCTTCAATTAAGAGCAGATCAATCGGAATAGCAGATTCATCATCAATTGTACTGATTCTGAGAGGTGCTATCGGACAATTGCCAGTGGAACAAATAAATACATTAATAGATAATTGTTTGCCATTGATGTGCTTGGCTCTTTTTTCAAATTTATCAATATTCTGAACTGACATTGGATATTCCAAACCCTCCATTACATCGTCAAAAAGATGTTCATGTTGTTTGTAATAAGTTATTCTCTGAGGATCCTTTGAAACTGGATACAAAGCAGCTAATATACACCACAAAAAGCATTTCTGGTCGGCATTTTTTATATTGACCACGGCTCTTTTGTTTTTGATATTGGCAGGCAATGGTACATAAGTAGATCCTTGTAAAGGAGTGAATTCAGAAATATTAACATATAACTTGTGTGATGAACCGCATAGGCTCCATCCGGACTCTTTTGCTGCAAATTCAGAGTGTTTGATGTTCAGTTGATTTATCAAGCTGCTTATTATTGTGTCTGAATTTGCATTTGAATATACAGGTACAGTTTCTGTTATGTGGGGCTGTGTAAATTTTGTGCCGTTTGGTTTCTTATATTGTACAAACAATTTGAGGGATAGCTTATAAGAGCCATTTTGTGCATTAAGAATTGCCTGCAGATCAGAATTTATACTGTTCAAGAAATTCTTAATGCCGCATCTTGGCTCTGATACAAAACAGTGATCCCTTAATTGGCCGTTAAAACTGCTATGTATGGGTGGTTCATAGCGTGGCTGCTTTGCAGGTCCAGCATTAACAGGTGCTTCATGCTTCCTTTTCAGACCAGATGTGGATGGTTGTGGGGGCAATGTTGATGACTGTACATAAGAATTACACTTATGCCATTTGTAATATGCCTTGCTTAATATTTTATGGCATCTTGGACATATTTTCATGGCCTTTCTGCATTTCTTAGAGTTACAAATACGGCAATGTCTAGCCCAATGAGAACTAGATATATTTTTATTACACCGATTGCAATATTTTTGTTTTGGCATTTTTTCTTGTAGTTTATTATATAAGATTTTCTGGGCTTCAATTCCAAACTTTATACTTAATAAAAATATCAGTTGGGTTCAGCAGTTAATGGCTGAGCTGGTGCTTTTATACCCAAACAACAGCAGTAACTAGGTTTTGGTGATAGTTTTGCTGTTATACAACACACAAACCTCAACTGTTTATCAGCTAGCAGTGAATATCTTATGTGTGGGCAGTTGCATATATTTCAATCTTATATCAGGACTCGAACCCAAAGCCTCTGATTACAATGCCACAATATTAATACGTCTCCAAATAGAATATGCCCATATTTTACTGGGTTCTGAGACCCTTATGCAGACAAAATTGGATTTTGAACTGCCATAATATTTTCTAAGTCTTTGCCTAGGCTCATATTATCTGAACAGAATTGCTTTTAGCATGAGGGGGGTACAGTTCATTGCCACTGTGTGAAAATATGTATCTTTATCTCAATAATCTTTGTTACACTTTTACATGTTGTCTTGCATGACTAGGAATTTGTTACACTTTTTCCCCTGTCGTGCTGAAAGATTAATGACCCCTTCAGTGAATCATACAGAAAAATCATTAATGCCCCCCTTCTAGCGTGTCTCTTGCGTGCCGGCAAAGCACGCAAACAATTAACTATGCTTACCCGCTCTTCTCCTATTGTATTGAGGAGGTGGTTATAAAACATGAAAAAATAAGAAAATTCAGTTTTTTGTACAATATATTATTGTAAAACACTTTTTACCAGGTTTTCAGATCTGGGAGTTGTATATCAACTATTCTCAAAATCCCACTTGTGGACATATTATTTTGCCACATGTTTTCAATCTTAAATATTATATGAGGACTCGAACCCGGAGCCCCTTGTTTACAAAGCAACAATATTAACATTTTGCCATCAGGAGAGGCTTTACATTTTATCAGGACTCAAACCCGAGCCTTTTGCTTACAAAGCAACAATATTAACATTTTGCCATCAGGAGAGGCTTCACATTTTATCAGGACTCAAACCCAGAGGCCTCCTGATTGCAAGGCAATAAAAACCATAGGGCTATGCACCACACTCCACTGGGCCTCAGAACCCAGTAACTATAAGCTTTATATTAATATACATGGCAGAATCAATCTGAGCTACACTAAAATTCAATTCCTGGGATTTTGACAGAAAAACACACTATAAGCAATAAGATCATATGGGAACTTGGCATAATTTTAAGTATAAGCAAATCTGTCTGAGAGGCTTTCACCCTTTCTACACTAGAATTCAAAATTCTTAAAATTAAGAGCATGTCACACTGGAAGAATTGGGGTATAGGCCCCTCTTGGCATTGTCTTAAGTATGGGTAAATCTATCTGTTGAGCCCTCGCCTTTTCTACACTAGAAATTCAGAATTTCTTAAAAATCAGAGCATATCACACCTGAAGAATTGGGGTATAGGCCTCTCTTGGCTTTGTTTTAAGTGTAAGCAAATCTGATTGTTCAATCAAATAGCCTCGCCTTTTCTACACTTAAAAGTTGCGCTGTCCGTACCGTAAACCCCACTACTACCTAGCATAGATCCTTGTGGAACACCAGATGAAATATATAAATTATTAGATAATAAAGTAGGCGACAGATTTACACGTTGATTTCGGTTACTTAGATATGAAAAATACCAGTTAAGGGTAGATTGTGAAAAACTGTAATATTTCAGTTTACTGAGCAGTAATTTATGTTGTACCGTATTTAATGCTTTGGACAGGTCCAATAATATTAATGCAGTCAGGAATTTCTTATCCATAGCCTGGATGACGTCATTTGTGACTTTCAGCAAAGCCGTAGCAGTGCTGTGTGCCGGCCGAAATCCTGACTGTGAGGGTGGAAGAATATTGTTTTGGGCAACGAAGCTAAATGTCTGTTTATAGATGATTTTTTCTAGTAGTTTTGAAAACACAGGCAGAACACTAATAGGTCGAAGGTCGTTTATATTAGTTGGTCGGGTCGTCTTAGGGAGTGGTGTTATCAAAGCTTCTTTCCATTTCCTGGGAAATGCGGATTTCTCGAGCGAAAAGTTAATACTATGTGTGTTAATAGGCGAAGTAAAAGGTAGCGATACCCTCAGCATTGTAGCTGATACGCCATCTGCACCAATAGCAGTAGACTTGATTTCGTACAAACATTTTCTTACAGTATAGTCATCCACTTTTTTAAAAGCAAATTCGGGAAGCGTATTATTAAACTTTTGGTTACTAAATTTTAAACATTCTTGAGATACCAGACGTTGGGCGATATTTAGACTATCAATTGAACTAATAAAGTATTCATTTATCTCGTTCGCATTGTCAAACGTGGAGGAGATATCATTTTTATTTGAGCCAATGCCTTGTAACGACCCTGCGTGGTCATCACATGTAGCTATCCTGCGTGATAGCCATATTCTTTCATATATAATTATTAATGCTTGAGAAATGCCCTGCGAGGCTTACGCTTTTGATTTATCTTTTATCTAATTTTGAGTGCATTGTTGTTAAGCATGAAGCATATATTGTTATGGCACACACGTTTTGGTTAAAGAAAGCATGCTAAATACCCTGCGTGGTTTACGCATTCAGTTATCTTTTGTGCAGTAATTGTTGTTTAATTTGTAACTTGCATTGTCGAATCTCTTTATCTTGTAATTTCTTTAATGTAACGTGTTCAGTTTAGCACACAAGTGTTAAGTTTATATCGCCATATGCTAGTGGTTTTTACAATGCTAAACTTGATCTTTTATAACGCACGAGTTGCATCTCGTGAATTGAAGAGAGTTTGCAACGCTGCAGCCGGCTTAGTTCCGATCTTCTCCACCCGCCTCAGTGCTGCCACCAAACAGTATATAAACAAAGCAGCGAGGCCCGGAGCTCAGTCGACTGCCAGATGCCGACTGCGAAAGACCTGGTTCCCAGATCTAGTGTGGAAGTTTCCCCTACCAGGATCCAATAGCTTCCTTGAGAAGGAAGGAGGAGAAAAGAAAAGCAGTTTTCCTACCTACCTGGTCTGCCCCATAAGAGCTTGATGTGCTACCCTTGGTTCGTGGCGGCCCAAGCCCAAGTCTCCTGGGTGCTTCCAGACCTACCCTTTGTACCTTGCCGTCTCTTGCTACTGACTGGACATGCCAAGGGACCGAACCGTTCCCTTGTCGTAGCTGGATTGATTTTGCGGCGTCCTTTCACACCAACACCTTTGTGAAACCGCGGGCCCCTTGGCCCGTCCTTCGCTATTGACGCTTTCGCATGTTGTCCCCAGACGGCGTGGCACGTGACGGCTACCCAGGTTCCTATTGGTTACCTGTACTAGTTGGTTCCCCCCTAAATTAGATAAGAATACTAATACTGCCCAGGTACCTCACTGAGGAGGATTTAAGAGCGTATGTTCTAAACTGGTTATTTACATGCGTGTATAAATATAAATAAACTTTTACAAGTTGACCCTTCCATACTAAACCCCGCAAGCCCTGAGATACTTTGAGTCCATGTCTTCGGCTGGCTACAAGCTAGCATATATGGGTACACTTTTGCACCGCTCCGTGGTGTAGTGTGCAGTGCTCCGGCGCGCGGACGTTGCAAAAGTTTTGGGCGCCCAACGTGGGGCCCGATTTGCAAAAACACAGGGCTCGACTTGTAAAACGTGGGGTCAGATTAGTTACGTGGTGAAGCCGTATATGGACTAGAAGTGGCTCACTGGTTGTAGTGCAAGAGTTAGTGACAGTGTTCGTCCATTGAATTCACGAAGGTAGTGAAGTGTTTTCGGAGAAACCATACAGAATTCACGAAGGTAAAGTGTTGTGACATATACGATTGTGACAAAATGGAAAAAGAAACGTCCGGAATGAGTCTACGGAGCAGAGGGAGAAAAACCATGGAAGGTGAGACTGGGTTCGCATGCTGTGATAATTCTGGAGCCGAGATGGAGTCCTTCCAGTGTTTCCAGTGTCTCAAGAATTTCCATTTGAGATGTGAGGGGCAAGAAGAGACCTCAGAGACTGATGAAGAGGCTAGGTGTAAAACATGCTTATCAGCACCCTTGGTTGCGTCCCTGCTTGAACCAAGTCTTCCAAGTAAGACCCAATCAGACCATTGGCTGCTGGAGTGGTTAAGGAAAGATGAAGAGGAGCGTAAGAAAGATGAGGAAGAACTGAGACGTAAAGAAAGGAAAGAGGAAGAAGAGCGTAGACAAGCTGATGAAAAACAAAGAAAAAGGGAAACTGCTCAATTAGAGAAAACTCGAAAGAAAGAGTTGTTAGAGCTGAGACAGGTGGTCGAATCCATGGAGGAGAGGAGACTCCTTGAGAAGGAAGAGGAGACAGCCCGTATTAAAGAGGAGAAAGCAGAAGAAGAAGCTAAAAGGGCAAGAGAGAAAGCAGAAGAAGAAGCTAAAAAGGCAAGAGAGAAAGCAGAAGAAGAAGCTAAAAGGGCAAGAGAGAAAGCAGAAGAAGAAGCTAAAAGGAAAGAAGAGGTACATCAGTTTAGGACTCTGATAAAGTCTCTTGAAGAGAAAAGAAAGGTGGAGAAGCGAGAAGCTGAAGAGAAAAGAGAAAGGAAGTTAGAAGTTCTCCGTGTCCTGGTGGAAAGTCAGGAAGAAAAGAGAAAGAAAGAAAAGGAAGAAGAGGAAGAAAAGAGAAAGAAAGAAAAGGAAGAAGACAGAAACAAAGAAAAAGAGGCAGAGAATGAAAGAAGGCAGCTAGAAGCCGAGAAAAGTAGGGAGGAGTTGCGAACGTTTTTCTCTCAGCTTAAGGTTGACCAACGTGAAAGTGTTAGAAAAGAGTTGGAGAAAATCCGGATCTCTTGCCAACAGGAGGTAGAAAGGGTAGTAGAAGAACAACTAGAGCCCTTAGCTGAGTGGCGTGGAGAGATAGAAAGAGAGCATGAACAGATGAAGAGGAATCTAGATACCTGCTTAGAACTGGTCCAGTCTAGAGGGGAAGTTACTAGGAAAGAAACTGAAAGTGACGATCCCGAGAGGGTTAAACAGATAGAGGTCACTGTTGAAGCAATGAGTTCTGTGGTAAAAACCCTTGGTGAAAGGACCGAGCAGATGGAAAAAACTGTACGAGAGCAGAAGGAGGCTGCCGACGCATTGACGCGGAATCTCCGGGAAGAAGTTGTAACAACTGCTGGAGAAAAAGTGAGCTCTCTCCGTGAAGAGACCAAGAGACTGGAAGTGTCCCTTCGAAAAGAGATCCATGAACAAACTGGAACTATAATTAGAAGAGTAGGTGAGCTGCAGGATAAGTTTCAAAGACTGCAGTTGCAAACCGAAGCCACTTCAGATGTACTCCCGGATTCTATTGAACGGGGTGGAAGCTTAAACCCGGAAGCGGTCACCTTTGAACCTCCTAGAGTAGTGCAAAGTCCCTACTGCGTCAAAAGAACAGTTCGAACAGATAGAGGCAAGCGACCTAGAGAGGGAGACAGTTCTGATGGATCTCCTCCTCGACGTAGAGCCGATTTCAAGATGCCTAGGATGGCTGATATCGCCCACATACCAAAATTCAAAGGCGATATCGAGGCCCAATCGGCAGAGAAGTACCTTAGAGAGCTCAATGTCAGTTTCGAGCTTATGCAGATACCTGAGCACTATAGACTTGAGTTACTTCCTAGAGTATTTGCTGGCAAGGCTGAACATTGGCTGGCGGGAAACATAGATAGTTTTGTCAACTATGCCGACTTTTGCCTAAGATTTAAGGAGGAGTTTGCCTCTGAGAAAGCCAAACAGAGACAGTTAACTGCTCTGAGAAATCGACAATATTTTCGCCCAGTCCACGAGAATATGGAGAGCTTCGCTTGGAGCATCTACGCTGCCTATCGAAACTTCAGTGACAATTTCAGCGAAAGTGAGGTGCTGAATCTAATAATAGGACAGCTGCCGTATCGTATCCGGAACCTCTGCCTTGCGCATGCTCCAAGATCAGTTGATGAATTGACCAGTTTTCTCAAGGACTTCGACATCTATGACGATCCCGATGCCTGGAGAAATAAGGAAGACCCCAAGAGTAAAGAGTCTGCAATAAATAATAAGAGCTTCAAAGTCCGCAACATCGAGACCAGAACCAGCGGTAGAGAAAGGAATGCTGCGAGGACTCCAAAGTTTTATAGAAGACAAGGCTGGAGAGGAGCGGACCGCAGCCAACAGGATGGTCAGAGGAACTTTAATCGACCTTATCCAGAAAGAGGTCGAAGCTTCCCTGATATAAGGAATTATCAGGATGGGAGTTCCCCTAGACGATACTCACCTCGGGGTGCAGAACAGACTAGAAGGCAGTCACCAACCAGAGAAGACTTGACCTCTGAGCAAGAGGAAGCCCTAGAGACAACCCGGGACTTCCTGCATAACCAAAGGTCACAGTCTAGTCAAACAAACTAGAGCCTTGTCTAGGTGCTTCGTTCCCATTTAGGCAAGGGGCCTCGGAGGAGCGACCACTAAGATCTATCCAGGAACTAAAAGTAAATTTTCAATTGTCCGAAACAGAGGAAATAAATTTGCAAAGTGATCTGAAATCTGCACGAGCCTCTAAGACCAGTTACAAATCACCAGCAGTGTCTGCAAAATTAATGGAAATACCGATAAACTGTATAATTGATACCGGAAGCGAATGTTCAATTCTAAGTCATAATGTCTGGACTAAACTAAAGGATCAAATACCAGGCATTCAGGTACAAAAGGTTCCAGAAATAAGATTAGTTGATTTCTCTGGTACCCACAGAAAGCGAGTTTTTGGAAGTGGGCGAGTAGAGCTACAAATAGGTGGAATGACTTTCAGTACTGAAGTATTTATATTGAAGGGATTTAGTACGGATCTTCTTTTGGGCATGCCATTTTTGAGGCAGCACGAGGCAGAGAATAATTTCAGGAAAAACTCTGTAAAGTTGAATTTCGGGAAAACTCCTGAACATGAGGAAGGGAATCCACTGGATATTGAACTTGTGAGGTATATCCAAAATGCCCAAGAGAGAGACAAGAAATGGATGTATAAACCCGCGGACCTCAGGGAGAAGGTCGACACAGTAGATATTCTAAAAGATTCCCAGAAGCAGGAGTTGTTAAACGTGCTGATTCAATTTTTGGAAGTATTCTCAGAGAAGGCCGGAACAATGGAAAGTGCAGAGTGTGAAATCCTTCTGAAGTGTAATGAGCCAGTTCATCGTGCGCCGTATCCAGTACCGCTTTCAAAAAGGGCAGCTCTAGAGGAAGAGCTCAGCTTATGGAAGACCTGGAACATTATTCAACCATCTGTATCACCATACCTGAATCCATTGCTAGTCGTGGACAAACCTGATAGAAGTGTGAGACCATGCCTGGATTTTAGACAATTGAATGCATTGATGATAGTTCCCAAAAGTTCGGTTCCACCCATTGATGAATCCTTACAGAAGTTTAAACAAGCACGGTATTTCACGAGTTTGGACCTGGCCTCAGGCTATTTGCAAATTCCTTTGAAGCCAGAATGCCGAAGGTATACTGCGTTTTCATACAAAGGTCGCCAATACGAATTTTTAAAGATGCCGTATGGTTTATCTAACGCTGTATCTACTTTCGTATCTGTCATGCATCAAGTTTTTGGCCCTGAAACAGAAAATTATTTGACAGTTTACATAGATGATCTTCTAATCTTTGATGCAGATTTCAGCAACCACCTTCAACACATAAAAGCAGTATTACTCAGACTAGAAGAAGTAGGACTAAAAGTAAAACTTCGAAAGTGCAATTTTGTAAAGAGTGAACTAGTGTATTTAGGACATGTGATCTCGGGTGACAAGATAAAAATAGACCCGAAAAAGAATGAAGCCATCTTGAATTTTCCCTTGCCAAAGAACAAGAAAGATATTCGGAAGTTTTTAGGACTAGCCAATTGGAAGCGAAAATTTATAAAGGATTTTTCGGCTAAAACAGAACCTTTGCTGAAATTGCTTTCCAAAAGTGCTAAGTGGACTTGGAGTACTTTTCAACAATCAGCTTTCGACCTGCTCAAGCAAGAATTAGTAACCGCTCCTGCTCTAGCTCAGCCTGATTTAAATCAAGAGTTTTGCATACAGTGCGATGCTTCCACAAAAGGATTAGGCTGTGTCCTTTTCCAAGAACTAGATGAAGAAAAGGTTGTAATCCAGTATGCGAGCAGAAAACTGAAGAATAATGAAGTGCATTACTCCATCCATGAGCTGGAATGCCTAGCCATACTTTTTGGTGTAAGTAAATTCGAAATTTATCTCCGAGGAAGACATTTCAAGATATATACAGATCACCGGCGATTGGTCTGGCTCCAAAATTCTAGAAATTGGAACTGTCGCCTCACTAGATGGTCTCTCAAATTACAATCCTACTCATTCGAAATTATCTATATACAGGGAAAGGAAAACGTAGTGCCAGATGTACTCAGTCGTTATCCTGCAGAAGTCAGTGAGGAAGATGAAGAACCAAATTTTTTCCATGTTAATTACATTTGGCAGGAAAGAGGAGAAGTAGACAATGTCGAGAATTTGGTGCAAGCTCAAGAGCATGATTCTTTCTGCCTTTCCATCTTGGAAGTACTGAAACAGAAGGAAGATGAAGACTCCCCTGCTGAGTCCAAGGTGAGAAGGTTGTATCAGTTGTACGGAAATCTCCTGTTTAGAAAAACTACGGGCGACGAAGTCTCCTAAATTAAAACAAGACGTAGCCAGACATGTTAGAGATTGCCTGACCTGTGCGAAGACCAAGATGGATAAACTTGGGATCATCAAAGACAAATTACACATTAACCAGAAAGACCCGCATGAACTTTTGTCCATCGACCTAATTGGAAAGTTACCTATGTCTTTGGGTTATCAATACGTCTTCACCTTGGTTGATGTAGGAACGAAGTTTGTTTCTGTCTATCCCCTGAGGCGAGGCACGGCCAGAGAGATCATTAATGTGATGGAGAAAGGATATTTTACCCACTTTCCTAAAGTCAGAGCCATTCTATCAGACAGAGGAACGCAGTTCACATCAGGCTTGTGGAAGGAATATCTGGATAAAAAGGGAATAAAGTATTATTTCACCACCGCTTATCATCCTAGCAGCAATACCAGCGAACGGATGAATCAGGAAATAGTAAGATTACTCCGGCTATTCTGTCATCGAGAGCACCAGTCCTGGTCAAAATACTTAACCGAAATATCTTGGCTTCTAAACAACTCTGTTTCCGACACGACCGGTTACGCTCCCTCCGAGTTATTCTTTAACAGGCCTGTGCCTAATGAAGTTTTGGACCACTTCAATTGGCCCATCAATGAAGCAGATTCCCAAATATCTAATTGGAATCAGAAACTATTCATGGCAAGGACTAGGGAAAGCACCAAAAGCAAGAAAAGAAGAATTAGGGTAAAAAGAAACGCTCTTCAATTAGAAGAAGATGACTTGGTTCTTGTCAGGAATCACAAGTTAAGTTCCCGAAAGAATAGGACTATCGCCAAATTGTTTGAGGTATACATTGGCCCCTATGTCGCCTCGGATGTTCGAAGCAACACTGCCCTGCTGTTGAACCCGACGACCAAGAACCCAGTCGACCGAGTGAATTTTGACAACCTTCGTCTCTTCAGGTGTTCCCCCGAACGGAGAAGACAAATAGTGAATGAAGAAAAGACTTAGTGATTGAAGAGTAAAAGAGATATAGACTCTGGTTTACCAAAAATTTTTCTGAAAATTTAAACTTTTTAATTTTCCTCAAAATTTTTGCCCGAGAGAGGGGCATATGTAACGACCCTGCGTGGTCATCACATGTAGCTATCCTGCGTGATAGCCATATTCTTTCATATATAATTATTAATGCTTGAGAAATGCCCTGCGAGGCTTACGCTTTTGATTTATCTTTTATCTAATTTTGAGTGCATTGTTGTTAAGCATGAAGCATATATTGTTATGGCACACACGTTTTGGTTAAAGAAAGCATGCTAAATACCCTGCGTGGTTTACGCATTCAGTTATCTTTTGTGCAGTAATTGTTGTTTAATTTGTAACTTGCATTGTCGAATCTCTTTATCTTGTAATTTCTTTAATGTAACGTGTTCAGTTTAGCACACAAGTGTTAAGTTTATATCGCCACATGCTAGTGGTTTTTACAATGCTGAACTTGATCTTTTATAACGCACGAGTTGCATCTCGTGAATTGAAGGGAGTTTGCAACGCTGCAGCCGGCTTAGTTCCGATCTTCTCCACCCGCCTCAGTGCTGCCACCAAACAGTATATAAACAAAGCAGCGAGGCCCGGAGCTCAGTCGACTGCCAGATGCCGACTGCGAAAGACCTGGTTCCCAGATCTAGTGTGGAAGTTTCCCCTACCAGGATCCAATAGCTTCCTTGAGAAGGAAGGAGGAGAAAAGAAAAGCAGTTTTCCTACCTACCTGGTCTGCCCCATAAGAGCTTGATGTGCTACCCTTGGTTCGTGGCGGCCCAAACCCAAGTCTCCTGGGTGCTTCCAGACCTACCCTTTGTACCTTGCCGTCTCCTGCTACTGACTGGACATGCCAAGGGACCGAACCGTTCCCTTGTCGTAGCTGGATTGATTTTGCGGCGTCCTTTCACACCAACACCTTTGTGAAACCGCGGGCCCCTTGGCCCGTCCTTCGCTATTGACGCTTTCGCATGTTGTCCCCAGACGGCGTGGCACGTGACGGCTACCCAGGTTCCTATTGGTTACCTGTACTAGTTGGTTCCCCCCTAAATTAGATAAGAATACTAATACTGCCCAGGTACCTCACTGAGGAGGATTTAAGAGCGTATGTTCTAAAGGTAAAAGGTAAAGTGTTCCCCTGTGCATAGCACCACGCCATGAAGGCGTATAGGGGGTGTGGGGGTGTGTTCTAAACTGGTTATTTACATGCGTGTATAAATATAAATAAACTTTTACAAGTTGACCTTTGACCTTTCCATACTAAACCCCGCAAGCCCTGAGATACTTTGAGTCCATGTCTTCGGCTGGCTACAAGCTAGCATATATGGGTACACTTTTGCACCGCTCCGTGGTGTAGTGTGCAGTGCTCCGGCGCGCGGACGTTGCAGCCTACAGATTTGAGCTGCTTCCATAAATGGTTTGGTTGTCTTGGTGTTTAATTGATGTTATGCTCACAGTAACACTTATTTTCTTGCCGAATAACGGATGTCGTGAAATTTCTCAGTTCTTTGTATTCCTTCCATGCAGGTTCACTTCCGGTTTACGAAACGCCTTGTCCCTTAGTTTCATCAACAGTTTCACATTCGATGCAATCCACGGCATACGTTTGTTACGAACTCGTGTTTTACGGACTGGCTAGTGCTTGTCAAAGAGATCAAGTAAGTTGGCATTGAAATACTCTACTTTCATATCCAAGTTATCCGTGTTATATATTTTTCCCCAGTTAATTTTTTCTGCATTCTTCACGAATTTATCATAATCAATATCACCGTATTTTCTGTGGTATATAATTCTGTTCACGCTTTTTGGTTTGGTATACGCAAGTACAACGTGCGTCATTCTATGATCGCTGTTGCTGACTGGCTCACCGACACCATGTTGGATTACATTTTGCATGTTGCTGACAAACGTCACATCGATTAATGACTTAGTCGTGGAGGTTATTCTGGTCGGTTTTTTGACTATTTGCGTTAATTGAAATTGATTAAACAAATTTTGAATGTAAACTACGTCAGCACAGTCTGGCTGTAAGAAATTAATTTTGAAATCTCCAGCTATAAAAAGGTCATTAACTAAGGTATACATTTCAGCCAATATATCTTCTAAAATTGACAAGTGTGTATATGTAATACGCTTATGCCTGTATACGGCACAAATACCGAGACCAGGGACGTTGTTAGGGGGGCACGCGGGGGTACTGGCCCCGGCAAACGTCCACGTGGCCCCGGGAAACTGTACTGTATTTGCTGGAAATTTTACTTTGATGACAAATATTGCAAAATAATTCTTCAGTAAATTTTGCTTGCAGTTTGAAACACTTCTTCAATTTTCAGTAGCACGAACCCAAGCAAGGCATTTCTTTCTTATTTTCTCGCTTCTTGCTTTTGAACACAAACAGATGTATTGGTAGGGGATGCAGTTAATGGTTTTGTGGTCCGTCCCGGTCAGGGAAGTCTGAGACCTACTGAAAATGCACGTTTCCTCCCTGTTGCACACCAGATCCAGGATCCCCCAAAACCCTCACTTTCTCTTCATCTGGCCCTGCTCTGGCACCATGGGCGCCGAAAGGGCTACAGAAACAGGAAGATTTAGCTACGGGTGGCTAGAAATTTCTGGGTTAATTATTTTATGGTTCAGAAAAGATATCCCCATGCGTTGCAAATTCCAAGAACAGAATTCTATTTCTTGTCCCTTTTTCGGCGGGGGAATGAATGACATAGCGGTTCTTGTTACATGCACTCAAACTTCCTGCTAATGACCTGCCCTGCAAATGAGGGGAAAGGCATCTTTCTGAAAATTTGGAGAAACATCGAAGCGGTCGGTTCATCTGTTGATTTGGTGGACAGTTGATATCTGTCAGATAGTTTGAAGTAGGATTTGTGGCAGATTTGTGGTCCGATGGTAAACCTCGAGAAGATAGTATCACGAAGTGTTTGTGATCTCGTTTTCCTACATCGCGAGTAAAATGTCGAATGAGAAGCTGCCAGATTGTCTTCCTATGGAGACAATGGATCAGGATAGACCAAATATCCAACATAATGGCATTCTAAAAGAGAGTCTGACTACCACACAAGATCCTGGGTTCGACTCCCAGGGTGGTTGATCTCATATATAATGAAGAATAAACCACGTATCAATTAAGGAAGGAAAGTAGGTATGTTTTTACATCCGTCTGATTGCTCTATAAGTATTATGTTACAAAATTTGTATATATTTCTGACTTTCTGTGATATTTCTTCATTTAGCCTCCACCTGCAAATGCGGAAGCTGCTGTTGCTTAGGTGGCTAGGTTGGATAGGCATACAAATATAATTAATCCCTAGTCATACAGCGAATAATACTTATAATATAATCATGAGTTATGGAGAAGCAAAAAACTTATCAAGCATTTTTATATTTGTTGTGCAGTGGTTGACAAGGTGCATTACGATGCCGGGGGTCCTGGGTTCGAATCCCGGACTGGGCGTGTGTGTTCTTTATGATGGTCCTCTCATCAATTTCACATCACTCATTGACATCTTCATCTTTACGTTTAGTCAAAAAGTGTCAGAGAAGCGAAGTAAAATAAACCAAATAAATCATTTATATTTCTATATTACGCCGCTTTTCTACCTCTTGGGTTAAATGCGACGATGAGGATGAATGATGAACCGAAGGAATGACGATGGGACAGACATGATACAACCACACCTTTCCAATGTCCGAACCTTGAACCTCTGGTTTCGTAGCGTTTTATACTCAGTGGAATTCTTAGGAAGAAAAACTGTAAAAGTAGGGTGAAAAGAAGCAAAGTTGTACGATGCAAAAAAAGCCATATTTAGTTATTCTAAAACCTTCCAATTATCGAATTCTTGTTTTAAGTCAACTGTATATACAGTAATGCTAATCTGCGATCCGAACCACTATGTGCCTCCACCGGGTATCGAACTCGAGACCCCTTGATTACAAGGCGGCGACGCTACCACTGCGTCATCGAGGATGCCGAGAAAAACTTACAATATTAGTCAGTAAAAATCAATACTCACGATGTTGGAACAGCACAGAAATTTTGTAACTAATACAAGCAGGCACTTACCCAGGGAAGGGGCTCGGGAGCCGCAGTCCTTTTCCGAAATCCTACAAATATCTGATTTTAATAATGTGTAGTAGTAATTAAATTTACTTCATTAATAGGTTTAAACATCTTGTATATGGTAAGTTGCAATATACCAAGAAATTCATCTTCAGCGCATTTAACCCTTCCCCAACCTTTTCGTCTTTAGTTGGCGGTTGCCGATAAGGGATAACCCCCTTCCGAAATCAAAATCTGGCTACAGGGCCTGACCACCAGGGATCGAACCTTGAACCTTTCGATTAATTGATTAATTGAACTGGTGTTTTAAGTCCACTTTATGCACAGTAAGGCTAATAGGGACTGGACCTACAGTTTAAAGTGAGATTCGAACAATTATGTGCCTCCATCCGGAATCGAACCCGGGCAGGTTGTTGAACCTGTCGAACCAAAGACGAGAGCATAATCATTTGAGCGTGTGGGAACTTTGTTTTATCCAGTGATATCATATATTCAGTTTTCCACACACAAATAACATTAATTTTAAGAAATTAGACGTGTGCATGTAATTTCTTATCGTCATCATTTTTCAAGTGGACAATCAGATGCCATAGAAGACTCGGGCCCGCCCGTTAGAATAGTGCTTAACGCGGTCGCCTTGAACTAAGTGATACCGGATTCGATTCCGGTATGAACTGTATAGCCCTACATGAGATGCCTAGCTTGAACTCATTCCGCACACATTTCATATTTGCACTAATGCCAATACTTGTAAACCTGGTTCCAGGACTTTATATCGTATCAATCCCTAAGATTATATGTTTACTTTAAAAAAGCCTCTCTGAATGCTTCATGTTGACCAGGGCATTCACTTGTTTTTCTCAGTTGTCTCAACCTCTGAGGCATGTAAACAATGCACAGTGTTGTGCTATGCAAACCTCCTGAGCTATTCAGGAAACAGGTAGTTTCTTCTGCCTATGGAGTCAGCGGTTTGCATAGTGGCAATTAAAAACACGATTCGGCATGGAGGAAGAGCTCCATGGCCTAGGGATATAGAGGTGAGACAAGCTAAGAGGTGACTGACTTTGGATTGGAATTGAGAAGGAAGAAGAGGTTAGGAGAGCAGTGGAGCAGAAGTGAGACGACGCTCTGGTCAACCGATAGAGAAGCCAACAGAGGACTTCGTATATTTTATTCATCGTAATTATCTTCATTCGTCAGATAGGCAAGTTACTATCCTAAGACCCAGCCATGATTCAGGTTCAAAGGTTCAGAAAACCCAACGAGTGACCATTGTCTTTTCTAGTTGATTAATTCCTAAATCGTATTTGTACCTTTCGCATTGCCAAGCGTTCACTCGTCATGCCAATGACGAGTGCTCTCATCAGAGGATGAATGATGAATAGCATACATCACCCAGCAATTAATTGCGAAGTGACTGGTTCTGATCCCATCATCTTTAGAATGATACGTGGTGGAGGTGCGGGGCACGGAAAAGGATTTTATCTACTTCTCAATTTTCTTCCAGCAAATTTACAAATGTAAAGACTATATAACAATATTATTCGATTGAATATGTTTAATTTTTATAGGCTTAGTTATATATATCTCTTCTATGGTTATTAATTAAAACATTGTTCTTGGTGTATCAGCCGTTAAGCTAATGAGTTCATTCTGCATTTAGTTTCCCGAATAATGGCTGTGTATTTCGCGAGAGTATATCCGTAGACTGTTGGGGGCTACAGAAGAAAATGCTGTTCCTTTCCAATTTATTGATTGATTGAGTTGGTGTTTTAAGTCCACTTTATACACAGTAATGCTAATCGGGACTGGTTCTACAGTGTAAAGTGGGATCCGAACTACTATGAGCATCCACTGGGTATCGAACCCGGAACCCCTTGATTACAAGGCGACTTGGAGGCCCTTGCTCCTTTTCTTTACAATACTATATATATATATATATATATATATATATATATATACATACACACACACACACACACATACATATATAATGTATGTATACACTATAGGCCTATATGGTGTATAAATAGTTTGTTAATTTATAATACTTTGATAGAAAAAATCTTACGTTTGGGCCCCTCCAAACTGATCAACCTAGCTACGTCCCTGACCGAGACGTTCGTTTTTTATTTCAACCGTAGCTGCAAGGTACTCAACGTCACTTTCACCTTCGATTTCGAAAGACAACGAATGCAGTTTTAGTCCCTCCCGTGCGTATATGCAGACACCCTCACTCATGCTGTAATGGCGATCAGAGCGTATTAAGTCATAACCTGGAATTTTCAATGTATTATCCGTTATATTGCAAGTTAACCTCGTTTCTGTTATAACAAGAATGTCAATCTGTTTCTCTGTAATTTCGATGCATATTTCCTGAAGTTTGGAGAATTATGACCTGACGTTTACATTTGCTATTTTGAGACCCAGGGATCAGCTGGGTCTTTTGTCATCGGCGAGAGGGTGACGGAGGACATGCCCTAGAGCAGTGGATTTCATGTCCTGGGGGCTGGTAGGTTCTGTTAGAGGTAGAAGTAACTTCTGGAGGGTTGCAGAGCAGACAGAGGTTGCAAACTCACTACATTTATCCGCAGATGCATAAAGGTTACAAATATAAATAAAAGTTTTCTGCTTTTTACGGTACTTTTGATCATTAGAAACTTATGAATATGTTTTTTTGATTTACTAATAATTAGACTTTGCTTATAAACAAGAACATATCTCACATTTACGAAACTAAACTGTAAAATTATGCAGTTGTGATTAAAATATTTAAAGTAGTAAACAATAATAAAGGAAGCAAAACACGTATATATCAAAGATAAGAGGAACTTAAAGATTTAAAAGCTACAACTTAAGACAAAATGTGTTCCCGATAAATGAAAATTATAAGAGTAATGTGAAGTTTGAATTTTATGTTATGAAAGGTAAAAGAGATTTTAAAAAATGATAAAGTTTCCAGATCACTCATATCTTCCCGTTTAGCGTTCAAAGTTCATCTAATTGCTTTCTGCAAGTGATGAAGTGCTTCACGTTTCAATGTTTATCACGATATTCCCATCTTGGGTCCAACAGTTCTTGTAATTGTATTTGCTCGTCGCCAGTTTCAGAAGATCGAGACGTGCGAGGCAAAGATCTTCTGTGATGTTGATATTAGAACTCTTCAGTTTCCGTTTATTTCGAAACACACTTGCTCTCGCACGGTAACTAGTAAATTTAACAAGAATGGCTCTTGGCTTTCCTCCGTTCTTCTGTCCTACTACCCTGTGGCTTCTGCAAATATCATCTTGCTGGATTTTGATGCCCAGTTGCTCTTCAAACAAGGTGGTTGATTTGTTGTCGGTAAAAGAAATAAAATCCATGTTACATTTACTTAGTTCCGAAAAGTAACTGAGGACCGGTGACAGTTCAAGAAGTAACTAATTACAGTTACTGTGTTCAAAAAGGATCTCACCTATGGCATAGTGGTAACGTCGTCACATTATAATCAAGGTGTTGAGGCAAATGGCACAGTGGTGCGAATCCCACTTAAAATGTAGGTTCAACCCCGATTTGCATTTCTGTGCATAAAGTCGTCTTATAGCAACAAATCAATCAATCAATCAATGAGTTCAAAAAGTACCAAAAAGTAATGAGTGAGTTACTTGCTTCAAAAAGTAACTAAACGTAAGGACATGAAAATAGACTTCTGGGTAGAATTGCGCTGATGCCACATATAGGAAAAGCAAAGCGATAGGGGAACAAAAGTCGCTAGTTCCAGCGCACTGTGTGGCAACGTCAACCGGGCTGCGATGCTTAGTTCGAGCGTCTCTCCCGGCCACTTTTGTGCCATCCCTAACCATTCGAGAAAATACTGTCAGTGTGTATAACATGGATTACAAAGACCAACTCTACAACGAGCTCTTAAACCTCCGAATACACAGGTTTGTGCTTCGACGTGGCAACCCGCCTAATTTCATGGCCGTGCGTTTTGTTACAGTTACTCAAAGAAATCTTATCCTGTGCGAACTATTCCGAGTCTAAAAACGCTATGATGAATAAAAGACAATGAGGTATTACAAAATCATTGGGCTATCCCTATAAAACAGAAATGCATGAACTGCTGGAAGCCTCATTGTTGAACATGTTGGTATTCAAACTTTTGAAAACAACATTATTGGAAATTGATAATGGTGAATGACTGACAAATCGACATTTCACCAGATGTTTTTGTCAGTTTTCAAATGTTTTTGAATGATTGTGAAATGTTATATCAGACAGAGGCGTCTGTTACTGTGGAAATCACCAACGGCTTTTAACAACAGTACAATTACAAATACAGTTGACGTTACTGCATGGGCATAATGAGAAATTTGCCATAAAGCTACTAAAATACTGCCTCAATATGCAATTCAGTTTCAATTTAGAATGCGCCGAGTCTCAACAAATCTGAAGAGCCCCGTCTATTTCGCTGCACTTTTTGACTCTCTCTGTACCGAAGCGTATAGTACGTTCATTTGGAGCCAAGTAGGGTATTTGGTGTTTGCACCGTTTGCACTTCCTTCCGGACCCGTGTATTTGTGGTGTATGCTCACGTGGTGCGTGCTAACTAATCAAATGACCGTTTAAAGCAGCACACAGGCATTTGTTGAATCTTCTGAATTTGAACACCGCTTTCCGTCTAGTTGGTTGAACGTCATTCCCTTGCACCACCCTGACACTGGATGCACCTGCACTGCAACGATTGTCGAAAAGTGCAGCGAACTAGACTGATTTTAACTGCACGATTAACCATAGCAGGACCAAGGTGTGGCATAAAGTACCACCTTTGAAGTTTTTGTGTTGGTAATCGAAACTGCCTTGAGCAATTGAATTAAGAATCCTGTTTATTGTCAATTCAGATGTGTATTTTCATATTTGCTAAAATTCAAGAGAACATTTTATCCATTTTAATTTTTAAACTGAAGTTGATTGAGCCACATGTAGCAGATAGAGCAAAGAACATTGAGGGATTGAATGCAAATACAGGTACGGCAATGGAAAATGTTCTTCAAAGGAAAATTAAGTCAACGGTTGACAATCCCATAGATATATCTACTTATGCAACTGCTTCGAGAAAAGGAAATAGGTGTTACATTTGCATTTCCAATGGAGAAAGAAGAAACAAACTCTCACGAACTACAATTTCATGCAATGACTGTGGTAAATGTGTCTGTGGAAGACACTGCATGAAAGTTCAGATCTGTGACAACTGTGTAATTTCTAATAATAGTGAGTAATGCTGAGGAACTGTAATTTACTGACAATGTAGAACTGAAATGTGTTATAATGTTATAATGTTTTATTCTATTATTGTTAATAATAAATATGCAGATGTACATTTACAAATAAAAAATACTTAACATACATTAAAAATATACAAAATATGACTTACTTATCTTTCAAAATAAAAACAATTCTTAACAAACATTAAAAATATACAAACTATGACTTATATTAAACAAAACATACTAGTAGTGCAAAATAACTAACAAATGTAGCAGAATAGTAAAGTGGCACAAAATGCCACCCTTAGTCCAGCATGTAACAGATCAAACCTTGGACCTGCTATGGTTAACTGAACCGGAAAAACGTGTACTTGTCAATGACAATGTTAGGGTACTTTTACATCAAAGTGTCTTGTAGCTTGAACGAGCTTTGAAGCGATGCTGCATTTAGTATTTAGTAACGGTGAGTAAAATAATCATCGCGTGGTGCACTTTAAGTTCTATACTTAACTATACATCATCCTTTAGCCAAGAAGCGACCAATAGTGGAAAACAAAATGGAATGACATCATTGTCGGCGTCTCCTGCAGGCACTGGCGTACGTAGAAGGGGTCTGATGGGGTACAGCCCTCTCCAAAATTTTGCGAAATCAATGTTTTCAAATAAAAGCACTGAAGAACTCGGAAAAACCAGAGTGGTAAATCCAAACTCCCCTAAAATGACTCCCAATTGCCATTTTTGTGAGTGGAAAGTTCTAAATGTGCAAAGTATCTTGTGTTTGCCGACCTCTGATAGCAGCCAGGGGTGCTAACGTTTGATAAACATTGGTTTCTTATAAGTTAAAAAAATCTCATAACTCCTCACTTCCATGTATCATGATATTTACACACAAACAATCCATAGCCTACTACTTACTATTTTAAATTTATTATTTACTTATTTCAATAAGCAAATATATAACAATACCAAATAGTAATAATAACAATAAAAAGATAATAGTAATTATTACACGACAAATTATTGTGTGGGCTCATGTAAGTTAGTGCTACTGAAATCAGCTATGTACTATAAACCTATATAATTCCAATCCCCCTACCCCCAAAAATCCTGCGTACGCCAGTGCTAGCAGGAACATGACGCTATTGTGTAATTATAGAAAGTCAGAATGGTAGAATGCTGGGTTTGAACCTGCGATCTCCAGAATACGAGTCCGTCAAACATATTCATTTGCTTAAAACATTCAATTTCTCATAATTGCAGACATCAATAAAATTTCAAATTAGAGTCTACTATGCACTCGGTTGTAAAAATTATTATTCCAATATTATTTGCTGCTTAAATGAGAGGTTCCAATTATAAGCCAAAAACTATGTAGATATTACATTACACATCTCAAAAAGGTATAATATTACACGAGCAGTCTGCCATAGCGTTTCGGGAGTACTTGGGGAATTTATAAATTATAATTTTGTATGCGCATGGTAGTCTCATTACATAATTTCTTTGATAGGCATTTGATTTTTTTAGAATGATGGTATTGGAATGGTTGATAATTATTACTAAATGTATAATATAACATTCTTAAGTTATTTTCTTGAATGAAAAGCATCATTTTTAATATCTCACACCAATCAACAATCAGTAACATGAACATACTTATAAAATATTACAGTGTTTAATTTAATATAACAAACTGATCAAATATAGTACTTTTATATGCCTTTTACTTATTTGGAAAAGAACAACATTCTTGAAACATGTTCTCACTACAATATGAAAACAGTTGCACAATTACAAAGCAAATATACAGGATAATTTCAAACTTCCATAAATACGTTTATAAAGGCAAGTGTGCTAAGTGTATGTGTGTAAATTTTCAATGTTTTCAAATATTAAAGATGTGTTTTCTTTATTTCAGGTTCATAATGCTTCAATTGAAGATAACCATTTAGGTTCAAGATTTTGAAGTCGGGTTAAAGTAAGTACCATTTCAATTTTCTTTAAATTTAGAAAAAAATATACTGGTATACGAATCATCTCTATTATGAAACCCATGTTTGTCTCCAAATACGTGATACGTTGTCAACTATAATTAATATGCATTTTCCATTTATACAAGTTGGTTTGTTCCATAGTTTTCTGGTTCCATCAATTCTAACCTAGTTCAACTAGATATATAAATTTTCGAATGTTAGTTACCACACGCCAGGAGAATGCTCGTGTGTGTTTGCATAATTCTTAATTTGGACTCTGCACCACCTTCCACACCATCATCACGATAATAACCACTGGCATACTCAAGGGGTTACTGGAGCGTCAGGAATTTTTGTACAAGGGTCAGATCAGAAAATTGATTATTTAGAAATATTATAAATAGTATAATAAATAATTATTATTAAACTGGTCGATATTTTGAAAAAATATCGGTTGTTTCCAAACCAATAGATGATTCTCAAGTATTTGAATACTTATTACTCAAATGACATACATTTCTTCCTATCACGTCAGGATATTTTACAATCAAAACTCTCAATTTCGTCATGACATTATATTTATTACGGAATGCGAAAAAATAAATTTATACAAAGAAAATTTCACTTTTTCCAAACTAATAGGTGATTCCGGAAGTATTTTGAAAGGTGATCAAGGAAATTACATCCATTTTTCCCCATTATTACTAAAAGGTTTATTTAGCTGGTGGGTTGATTGAGAAACAGGCTGTTACTCTGTGTTAGTGACGTGAGGGTCCTACGGAAAAATTCTGGCGTTTGACTTTTAAACATTTTATGAGGAAATTTTATTATGAGGGTAAAGTAAAGTAAAAGTAAAGTGCTCCCCTGTGCATAGCACAACGCCATGAAGGCGTATAGGGGGTGTGGGGGTAACGCCCCACACTTTCTTGATCCGGTCGTGAGTGGGGGTGATGTGATCAGCATCACGCCCCTGACCGCCTTTACCCCCCGGGGTTTCCCCCAGGTACCCATGTTATTAGACGCTGGGTGGGCGCCGGGGCCGCTTCCACCGTTAGAAAAGTTCCCGGATTTGAACCGGCCGGGGATCGAACCCGGGACCTTTAGCATGGTAGTCAGACGCGTTACCGACTGAGCCACCGCGGCCACTATTATGAGGGATTTCGAATAATAAAATTTACTTAACTAGAGCCCACATGATTTCTGTGCCAATCTATTACATGGAAGGTTAATTAAATGTTTACAATTACGTCTAAATTTATGGTTCAAAATTGGAGGATTTGTAACATAGAAAATTAATATGTCATTACCTTCTAAACAGAGCCATGTATTGGGCATTATTGTGAAATTAGGGCAGTTATTTTACGTATTGTTGTTTTCTGAAGAAAAAGTAGACGTGATGGGTAAATATTTATTTTATTTTTCGAACTGTCTTGCCGAAATTATTCAAAGACAATAGTCATGTATGAGACAACAACAACGAAAGCCATGTCGACCAGGTTAGACTACTTGGAGAAAACTCTTTATCCTACTCGAGACAACAGATAAGCGAATCTGTAGTTTTACATTTTTTTTAGATTTCGAACCAATAATACGCTGAAATACATATTAGTAATTACCATATTTTGTTATAACTGTGCTCATCTCAGTCAAGAAGAAAAACATTGAAAGTAATGAGAAATTTTACGTGTACTTACGAAGTTTATATTGTGTGACTATGCACATAAATATTCACATTATAATTTGGAATATTCATTCATGACTTTGCCTATGGATTTTACAACCTACTGTTAGAACTGAAATTTCTATCTTTGATCTAGCACTATAAACACAAGGTTTATGTTCCTCTTATTCAAATGAACGATGTAAGTTTTGGGGGAGGGGGGTCGACTGACGAGCCTCTCGTAGGACCTATGCCTTAAGAAGATCCATTTTGGATCAGGAATAATTTATGCTACAATAGCAATTGCATTCGTCGCCTCTTCTGATCACCGGTTGAAGTTTGAGCTTGCCCTCTTCAATTTGAAATTGTGAAAATCAAATTCTTTCTATTTTTGCATGTTCCTTCATAAATTGATTTTAAGATCATGTTTCGTGCAGTTGTGTTTCTTTGAACAGAATCAAGTTTTAAAGTTTTCTTTCCTCGAACATAATTCACTGCTGTTGCAACTCTAGTTTCTCTGAAGTAGTAGAGTCTGAAAAACAGATGTTTCTTACATTAATAATGTTGTTATGGGAATCAATTTGTTTGTATATAACCCCCCTCCCCCAGGCAGAAGCGCAACCACGGGGGGGGGGGGCAAGTACCAGGATAAACGTAACAATAATAATAATAATAATAACAAAAACATTAATAATGACATTTATACATAATAATAATAATAACAACAAAAGCATCAATAGCCGGACCTGTGTCCGAGTGGTTAGCACATCGCCATGCGTCGCCAAGGGTCCCGGGTTCGAATACCTCTCGTACTTGGTTGTTTGTGAATGTGCATTCATCAATTTCATCATTTCATCACTCATCCCCATCTTCGCAAATTAGCCAAGAGGCACAAAACGCGAAGTAAATTAAACTAAATCAATCAATCAAAAGCATTAATAATGGCATTATTATTATTAACATTTCTACTACTACTAATGGTAATAGTAGTATCAAAGACGCATTTATCATCTTAAATTACGCAAAAAGGGGGTAGAATTCAGTGCTATAGAATTTGTTTGGAACAAACGATTAAAAAGTATTTCTTCATCACCTTCAATTTCACATTATCTAATAATGGAAAAGAAGCACACAAACTGTATTAATGAATGGCAGAAAATTAATGAAAAATGCATTCCCTAAGATAATTACTTTGTACATAAAAAATATATAACTTTCATGTAAAACATATGTTTCACATGGGGTGTAAGGGGTGACCTTCCACGTAGGCACCCAAAAGTCATACTCACTGGACTGCATTTTGCAGACGAACGAAGCTCTGGCGACTGGCACTATGGCCAGTATAATTTTTTGCGTGTTGTCCTGTTTTTTGTCCTTGTGTGTTCGAGTGCCTCTTTACAGCCTCAGCTTTTAACGAAAATCAGAAAATTTTAATATTTTAGTAACACAACACTGAAATTATGCTATTTAAGTTATGGTAAGAGGCTGGACCCCGTATAATGTGACGGGTGCAAAATAGCCTAAGTGCTGACGCACCCAAAATTTTGAATTCAAATTCAAAATATGTTTCACACATATGCAACACTGAGTAACATAAAATAAGAAAACACGTATGGAACATGCTAACAGTAAATTGTATAAGTTAATTCAATACATATATACAACATGTATTATTTAAATACATTACAGAAAACAGCCATATTGGGAGCGAAGCAGGCAAAAAAAATTCTAGATCCAACTTATGTAATTGAAAGCAATATTGATTTCTATTTCACAGCATGCCATGGCATTCTCTCTTTCACAACTTTTTTTTCCATATAGATCATTCGGTGCTCATGGCCGACTCCCACCGCCCCCTACCTACTACGGCTCTGAACTTGACAAGAGTAAGAAAAGCAGAAAATTTTACAAAATGTATTTTATTTGAATAAAATTCGAATTCGAGCAATATTGATTTCAATTTCACTGCATGCCATGGCATTCTCTCTTTCACAACTTTTTTTTTCCATATAGATCATTCTGCGCTCATGGCCGACTCCCACCGCCCCCTACCTACTACGGCTCTGAACTTGACAAGGCTAAGAAAAGCAGAAAATTTTACAAAATGTATTTTATTTGAATAAAATTTGAATTCGAGGGGGCAATTTCTTTGCTCCCTCCCTTGCGGGTGCCCTTGGACGCCAATGTTTGTCCGCCTTGACCTCCCCTATTTACCCCTAATAGGGTGCAAATAATATCACTGGGCACCAAGGCATTCTCTCTCACATAACTTATTTTCATTTAGATCATTCAGTACCCATGGCCGACTCCCGCCGCTCACTATGACGAATATGAGAAAATCCGAACGAAGCGAGCAAGAAACTTTTACGAAATATATTCTTATTTGCATAAAATTTTAAATCGAAAGGGGTAATTGCTGCTCTGTGGCCCCTCTACAGGTGGCATTGGCCGTCAATGTTTGCCCCCCTTGCCTCCCATAGAATTTACTTCTGTCGAAAGTGGTGGGGGGGGGCAATGCCCCCTATGGTTGCACCACTGCCCCAGGTCAATGGCATGTCTCCCCAAATCGTGTCATAAGTCACACTCCCCATACTGAAATTAGCCTATGTTAAACTTTACTAAACACTTTACTGGATCTCACCCCCTTCCCCCATTCAAATGTTTCATTTTTTCATCTAATGGATGGTGCAACTAGTAGCAAAGTAACTTGGAAACAGCTATTCTCTTCCCCGCACCGCCAATCGTCTCTTTGCACATATTGCAGGACTGTGCCAAAGTGTGTACATTTTTACGTATAATTCAGAAACATATATACATGTTGAATTTTATATTATTTTGAGAACCTCCACAAGATTCCTTGACTTTTTCAGGTTTTCCAAACGAACAACATAAAATTTCAGAGAAATTCGTTTGTGGAATTAATGTAAATGAGCATGTGTGTAAGACAATCACTCCTTTTAGCTAAACACTCACACTTAGAATCCAATATAACTAAGTTTTAGAATTCAAATCACATATAAAGGAAGTAATATGAGATGGGAAGCTTAACAGTAATTAACAGTAGGTAGGGGGAGGGCAGTATCAACTTAGAGATTTTACGTGATATTTGTGCATTCTGACTAATAATCAACATATATTTCTTGATAATATATTACATCAGCTAACTATCCACCAAACGTCCAGAAAAAAATGCAACAACAATGTGATAAATAATAATAACCACTTATTTTATATTTTCATATGATAAAGACTTTAATTCATGAGCCTTTCCCATAAGTGTATAATATGCTCGAACTACCAGTATATCACTATTCAGTATATCAGACTGAAGCAACGTTTCTCCACAACACATTTAATAGGTTAATTCTCTATTCTAAACTTTTTATTAATATGCAAATAAAAGTAAAAATAGCCGAGCCATTTGGAATTAACAAAAAAATATATCAATGTAATTTAAATATAGTATAAAAGTAGTTACAGAATTCTGCTACAAAATGTTGATTTTCCAGGAAAGAATTAAATTACCATGCTTTTTCATGGCATTTCAAGAAAAAAATATTTTCAAGACATTTCCAGAATTTCCAAGTTTTCCGGACTGGCAGACACCCTGTACTAGATCACATGTCTAGTATACATGACTAGACATGTCTGTATATATAATTTAAATTTATTTTGTTGCTGTTTTTTGTATTCATGAGTGTACTATCAGAATACATTCATTGAAATATTTGTTACTAATATATCTAAGCTAAAAAATAGGCTATAAGATTAAAAATTCATTTTCTTACACCTGTTCAACGCAATTTTGATCACGTGTGTACCCAAGCACACCAAAAAATAATATTTAAGCAATTTATAATCCAGAAAGACTGTAACGTTCTTTAAGAATTAACTTGCAGAATGCTGAACAAGCATCCAAGTGTTAACATAAACTCATTACACGCCAAAATAGTAATTACATCTTTTGTGTACATGACGACTATTTTTCAGACACACATCAATCCTATTCTCGCTTGTCTCCATACACGAATGTAAACATCCAGCTGCCTGTATTGACTCAAGGTACAAATGCCATGTGATAAAAAATAAAACATAATGACGGATGTGTATATTCCCTCTACATTGTTGTAATAGCAACGTCCTAGGTCAAATAGATAATTACCAACTTTACAGAGCATGAGACGGGATAATTCCGTGCTGGATGCAACATATAATTGGATCAGAGCAATATCCTTCGGGAACTGAATTTTTCTATAATTTTTTCAAGGCTTTTTGAGTTTTGTATTCCACGTGCAAGTCACAGATACAGCAGCTATTCACAAGGAAATGGGTAAGTTATGATAATTATCCATATTCATCGTAAGTTTGTACCGGAAAACAAGAAATGGGTGGAAAACCAATAGCTAAGCTCATATCACCATGTATGTCAATTGCAATGTATAGTATGGCTATTAATGACCAGACACCCGTAGCAGTGTACTTATCTGGATATGGTATCGTGTTAGAATAACATAGGGTAGGTTCATCAATCACATCTTTTTGGAGGAAGACTTTTCAGTGATTTGTGATAGATGGGTATTTTCAGTTATTTGTTTCTATTCATGTTCCGAAATGGCGAAGAGCTTTTTGGTGTTTTGTAGGCGGTGCTGCTCAGTCATCAACCATAATTGCAAATCGTCACAGATGGGTTCATTGGGATTTAGGTCATGTGTTTATGACTGCCAGTCCAGTTCATCTAAGTTTTCTACTTGTATTTCAGCAGTTTCGAGACATCGATAGGTAATACAGGCGGACTAACATGGTCGACATAAGGTTTCTATTTTCAGCTTAACATTACTTTTCTATTTGGTACTGAACTTTCCCTACATGATGGATTACAATTGGTGAGCACTTTATAAAGTTGTATCTTTGTCTATGTAATTTTTCATTGCGCTCGCACAGTCCTGGTATGTGTTCATGCTTTTAGCCTAACGGGCTTGCGGCAATCATATCTAGTACACAAAAAGAGACGATAGAATGTAGAATGCATTAACAGACCAATCGATCACACTATATAGCCATGAGTACTAAATTCTTTTGTATCCTATTCATCTTGCAACAGCTAATGTTACAATCCAGTCATTGGTGAATCAGCTTATAGGAAAGGTTTCCTCATGCAATTTCGTGATTGATTTGTGAGGAAACGTTTCCCCGTTTACTTGAAAAGTCAATTACAGTCCGATAGTATCTATGAACCACAACGTCTATGGAAAACATCCGCTCCCGTAAATAAACTATTTCACGGAAATATATCATCCTACGTAATGCGATTTGTTGTAATCCATATTGTGTATTGAGCTGTACAAAGTGCTTCTCGTATTTTATCTGCACGAAAATCAAAGTGTTTAACTTAGCTTGCGCCCAATTACCATGTAAATCTGTTCAAAATTGAAGGCCTCAAACAGCACGAATACCACCAATCTGTCGTGGTGCGCAGTTCAGTTCAACATTAGCTTTGCTGGTTGAAGAATTGGCATGTACTGCACGTATGTCTGTGCGAAATCATCTCCGTTGAAAATTAGTTATTCTATTTCTTGGTATGTACAGGTATATACTATGTATAACAAAGTTGGGTTGAGCAATAGTTTATAGTTTATTCTAGGGCGCCTATTAGGTTCGTTTCTTAATGTTACTTTCAAATATAACATGAGTGGATCACTGAGACCTATAGTGTTGCCCACGAGACGAGACTTTGGCCTGTCTCGTCTCGTGGAAATGCTGTCTCGTCTCGAAAATATTCGTTTGTCTCGGGACACATGATCAATCTCGTCTCGTCTATAATTTTTAAAAGCCTGTCCCGTCTCGTCCCGTGGGCAACACTAGAGACCTTACTGAAATTTACTTTGGTACGTGTATTGGCGAGTTGATTTTAGTGTTATGCTTCGTTTAACGTTGTTTAAAAAATGCAATAGATGAGGGAAGATACACTATTAGTTATGAAGTCTTGATGATTATAACGTATTAAATTGTTTCTTGATAAATTTATGTTTATTAACATTATAATGTTCCGTCTGTGATTTGTTGTTCTAAGTACGCTTATCTTAAGTCTGATCTAAAGTGTTCAGTTATAACATCTTTCATTTATAGTGGTGCGTGCAGTGATCGAATTGGGTCGGTATGAGCCGGTATGGTATACCGGTAGTAAATTAAGATGCCAAAAAGCATACCGGCAGTACATTTTTAAAACTGGCACATATTTATCAGAAGTACCTACGCAATGGCCAACAATGTGCTCGACCATTTTTCTCTCTCTCTTTATGTGGAGATAAAAGAGAGAGAATGAGAATCGATGTATTATTTAAGAAACAAAAAAAAAAAAAAGAATGTGTCGAACGACAGGTGTGTGCATCCGAGCATACCGGCAGTAATTTATTTCCAATTCAGCACTGGGTGCGTGCACTATTTACTCATACTAAATTTATCAGTAATTATTAGTTATTAGAACTGAAAATATATATGCAAGTATATTTTCTAGTGAACATAAAGTAAACTCATACGAGTAAATTAAATAGGCTAGTTCATCTCCGTAACACATGCACCATTCACGTAAAAAGGGAAAATCGTGGTGAATATGAAGCCATCGAGGTTAGATTGCAAGAGAAAATATCAATATATTGCCACATTTCTATCTAGAAGAATGCCCCTGTCACGTTTTCACATGTAAAATTGTTAAGTAATACAGAAACGTATCACAAAACTTGTTGTAATATCTTGGATGATATGAGTATCAGGGGTGAGGTAAACCAAAGTGTTCGACCTTTGTTGAATTTGCAAGAACAATGGGAGAAGAAAAGATGAACAAGGAATATACAGTATATAGAAGTTTCTTCCGTTTCACAAAAGACCCAAAAATATAAGTTTGCTTCATATATTCTTACACAAAACACAATGTTCTGAAAGTCGCAAAGCGCTTAATTTTTTGATCGTTAATAACATGAAAACTGTCAGAGATATCCTCACTTTTTTAACATTATAAAGATCCGTCCACTGGGGTGTTTTTTAAATCATTTTCTTTTACTTGTTTATCACTGTCTTATAATGTCGTCAAGAAATTAGATATCACATCCAGAAGTGTACATTGATATTTTATATTTCACAAATCGACTAATCGAGATCTATCAAACAGTTGCTGTGGTGTGATTTATTGTCTGTGATGATGTCAAACGCATGGTTTACAACTTAACACAAGAATAAATTTTCGTAAGAAAATATACAAGATTCTCCATTCATAACATATCCATTTCGGGTAATTGTAAAGCTCTATTGTTACAGAATTGTAATAATTTGTATGAATATACTGTTATTTCACAATATAGATCTCATATTTGATAGAGATAGAACTGTTTTATAGACTTATATTATTTACGTGGACATTTGAAAAATACTCATGATTTTTTTTTATCCAATATTAAATTTGTGGCCATAGTCGCTTGTCAGTACTAATTTAAGTAACGTACATTATGTAAATTATGTACAATATTATTGTAGTCGGTTGGGTGTCTGACTGCCATGTGGGAGACCCGGGTTCGATTCCCGGGATGGGTGATATAAAGTCGGAATTTTCCCTGCCTTTTACCCCCATAAATTGGCCCCGTGGCTCACCCAGCCTCAAATGAGTGTGTACCTGGGGGCAACCATGGGGGGGGGGGGGTGGATAGGCGTCCGGATAGTGGTGCTGATGACATCACCTCCAAAATGGCCGAGATCTAGAATGTGTGGGACTCTGTCCCCACGTCCCCTAAACGTGCATTCACAGCATGGTGCTGTATGCACGTACATTCTACTATTATTATTAACATTGTTATTCGTGTTTTTATTACCATTATTTAGGGAAAATTAGATCATATAAACATGCTTTGCGAGTGGAGTAAGTAAGGATATTTTTAAATCTATTTTTAGAAAATGGTACAGATCCTTATTCTAATAAGGACAAATATTTTCATTGTAATATGTAGAAATTCTGTTGTGGACAAAATGAGCTTAAACATTGTAACTATATAGCTATATTTTTCATTTTCTAGTGACTCATAGAAACATAAAAAGCACGAGCGTATCGAGCAAAAGCAAATTACCAAATTCTAGGTTCAAATTGATAATTTAGACCGACTTATTGATGTAAATTTTGAATTCCACGGGGAAAATGTACCCTTTTTGGCTCTCCCTGCAGATACCCTTGGGGAAGGGCCGTTTTTAGAATCAGTAGACCCCTAGGCTGAAGTTGTGGTGCGGGCCCTGCCGGGGGGATTTTTTTTAAAATAATGTTTCAATTGAAAATAATATTTTAATTTTAAAAATAACATATTGTAATTTTAAGTAAACATGTTAGGCAAATGCAAGATAAAAAATGGAATGTAACAAACAAGCAAATTTTACTTATATTTAATTCAAATACAGTACTTTTCCAAACAATCAGACTTAAAATGAAAGTGTCAAATAATCTTAGTTGCTAATTGGTGTTCGCCTACACTTCATACTAATGAAGCTACTTATAGTATCTTCATAACTTAGTTGTCTTAAAATATCACTTTCAATGCTGAGCAAAGCCAAAACGTTGAGCCTGTCTTCTAGCATGGAGGTTCGAAGCCTGTTTTTGATCAACTTCAATTTTGAAAATGATCTTCCTCCACTGCTGTTTGTGACCATAAGCGACACGTACATTCTTAGAGCGACCTCGATATTAGGAAAACAATCTTTGATGTTTTTTTCTAAGAGTTTATACATCCACCTCTCCTGACTTTTCATTTTCCTCATCATCTTTTTGAAACTCGTGGTTAAAAGCCTTGAACTGAATCAGTTAATTTCCCAATGATCGTCTAAGTCATTATTATAGGTTTCTACTAAGTTTTGAGCTGCTGCAATTATCTCTTCATTAGTAAGTGCATCCAACTTGTTGAGAAACCCAAAACGGTTATCAACTAGTTTATATGCCTCAAACCCCTGCCGCAATGAAGATTCAATTTGATCTATGTCCATTGCTAGGAGAAAAACATAGCCATGCAAGTTTTATGGTTTCACCTTTCCGTGTTTTCTGCATAAACCACTTGTTTGGCATTTTCTTGTAAACCTTTTTCTAGAACTTCTTTCACTTTACTTGGAAGATTTACAGTCAAATAGATCACCGTCACAATTTTGAAGTGGTGTGGCGCCCATTTTTATGCAGTAATCTATATTACCTGGTGTCATAAACTCCGGCCACAATCCAATGTCATTTTCCAAGCGATCGAGATTCCTGAATGCTGACTCAATTCATATCAGCTGACCACTGAAGAGTTCAGCCGAATTATCTCACACGGAATAACTGCGTCGACGCCTTTTATGATTATAAGTATTAAAACAGACATTATTTATTTTAGTCTATTCAAAATTAAAATTTTTAGTTTTTGTTTTTTTTGTGGTGCGGTCCCCTTTGTGATGCTGGTCCATAGGCTGCAGCCTAGATATAATGCTCGTAAATGCAGCCCTGCCTTGGGGGGGGGGGGGGTGAGTGCCAGTATCTGTAATAGCGGATAAAAATCTGTAAGCATTCATACATAATTATATTTAAAGGTTAAAATTGTAATGAAAAATTAAGAATTGCCTGAAAGAAAACGAAAGACGCAAATATGAAACTACCACACACGTAGAAATTATATAAGAAATAGTAGGTATCATATATAATTAAAACGATGAGGAGAAAGATAAAAATGCTTGTATAAAATACGAAGCTTGTTCCTGTATGAGTTTGCTTTCTTTCAGTGACAGGTGCAAATCAAGTTGCACTTAGTCCTATGGACGAAACAGTCTTATAATTTCAAGACGACAGTCTATATGCGGCGTCAGTTTTCCATAAAACTAATTCCATCTTCAATATCCTCTTTCGTGAGGCTATTCTTAGATTTTTTTGTTAGTCCTACTTCTTACCTCATTGTTTTCCCCCTCTTGTCTGTTCTCCAGATAATTTATTTCAATCTAAGGTTAAAGGGGCAATGCCCACTGACCCCACTGTGGTTGCGCCACTCATTCAATCATACTTTGCAAGAAGCTGTAGATTTTATTCAGCCGAGTGTCATATTTTTATTCTCATTATTCTATTTATTTCACTCCCGATGGAGCAGTGGTAGCGTCATCGCCTTGTAATCAAGGGGTCCCGGGTTCGATACCCGATGGAGGCACACAGTGGTTCGGATCCCACTTTGAACTGTATGTTCAGTCCCTATTAGCCTTATTGTGCATAAAGTGGACTTGAAACAACAATTCAATCAATGAATCTTTCACTAAAAATTCATTTGTAGGAAATGAGTAGGACAGAATTTCCAAATGCAAATAATTACATTCGAGAATATTACTTATTATCATGATGAGAGTATTTGCGCACATTTTGAAGAGCATATCGGGCAATTCAGTGAAAGGGAAAGGCCCAAAAAATTCTGTAAATCACAACGAAAAGTATTACGCGTATGCTTTAACATTACAGGAAACTGGGATGCACGCGCCCAGCTTTGCGGGTGCTGCCGGATCTAGGGTTGCCAGACATTAGTCTTTTATCTTTAACTTCGCTGCTTATAATTGAAGTAATATCCAACATTAAACCACATCGTTTGTGAACTCAATAGTTAGTTTACACATTTAGAATTAAATCAGATTTGTTACACCTTAGGTCAAGCATTGTTGGAGCAACAACAGAGTCGGTTTTCTTGCTTCTCTTCCGACCGCGGCAAACGTAAGCGTCAGACGCAGCGGCAACCATGCCAGCTACCGCATAGTCGACAGTTTACGAGCTGTCTCTGTTTTCAAAATAACTACGCTTTGCTCGATAATGAACCGCTCCATGGCAACTCAACTGAACATCTGAAAAACAAAAACAATCGGTCAATTAATAATCGGAATGATAAGAGATAACGAAAATGATAAGAACAGTGTTTCCAACCTTCAAATATAAAAATGACAAGCTATTTGAAACCTGAGCACTATGAAACACCCGTTACGATATACTTCTTCTATTCACATTGTTTACTCAGACAATAGTAATAAGCCATGATCATACGGCATCTTAGTGAAATAACAATTACGTTCTTCGTGAAATCTAAATTACTTACATATGCCTCACGACGCACGTGTTGATAAAAGTAGCCAACGAAAGCAAGATATGTGGAAAATCTTTCTTTGTTATAAATTCTCTGAAGATAATGGAAGGGGGGTTTGCATTAGATATTAATTTCCTATATGCGTTATCTCATTTTCGAGTGGTTTTCAGTTTACAAATATTTTTATGTGGCACAACATATGTATAAAGAACTTATGTAACTAACATTAAGGTAATAGTCACAGCAATCATACATACATAGGTATATTTTGTCATTTACTGAGTATGCTTTATCGCATTATATATTGCTTCATAAGTTTCGTGTAATTTAAGGATGTGTTGGTGCAGTTTCTGTGGAATTAAGTGAAGTACATACATTGTCGTAGGCTTTAGTAGGTGGTAGAATTGTAATTGTTACGTTACAAATATAAAAATTGCAAACATGATTAATGCACATAAAATTCAAATAAAAAAAATAAAAAAATGACAACAAAAAAGAATCGAACAGTTTATTTTATATGTTTGAAGTATATGAATACAGTACATTGAATTAATGTAATTAACTGCATGTAATTAATAGCTCAGGGAACTGATATGAAAAGCATACACTAAAGATCGTAAATAGATGATTTGTTAACAAAATCTGTAAAATATAAATGTCAATACAATTTTGTTCCTTTTGATAACTTTCATAATTTGTTCGATTTAACGTTAGCATATTTTTTTCATTCTCTAATTATATTGATCATTGATGTTCATATTGTTATCTACCCATTTCGAACTGTCTATGTACTCAAGATGTTCATATATTACGATCATGCTATAATGAGGGATTCAACTTTATATCTACTTATAGAGGAACGGATAATGCAATTTGAAGATTAATGTATATATGAGAATGAAATAATTCTTTTGCAGAATGATTGTTCAACTATCGGCGCATCCAGAATGTTTCATGGATGAACATGGATTTCCACCGTCAAATTTGTGCAGCAGTCGTTCTTCTAGTTCTGTGTGAAGGATGTGAAACGTACAGTATGATGAGTGTCGGATACGATGAAAAACAAATTGTCATACTTAATCATTCAATCAGGAAGTGTTTCTCTGAGACATTACACTCACGTTTTATTGCAGTTGTATCTTCATCAAGCAACATTATGCAAAGCTATCACTCCCTGTTTACTGTATTGAATGATGTGCATACATCTGTGGTGGTTCACGTGACAAGGAACAGCAATACGACACGAAAATTTAACGTTCATCGGAAGTCTGAGGGTGTTGTTATGTTGTTGGAAAATGTTTCTCAAGTCAGTAAAGTTGTTGAAGATTGTCGACAGCAATACTATTGGAACCCAAAGGCTGTGTTTGTAGTTTTGATTGGGTCTGTTGTGGCTAGTAACGAACTTCAAGAGTGTGCAAGGGCACTTGCGAAACACAAAGTGACCAGGTTAGTTCTGCTTCACTACTCTATGTGTTCACGTGACGACACGGAAATGTGCACAAAAGTTGTGAAGTACAATTCGGAGCTTTCGCATTTGCCTGATGACCTAGATACAGTGATCATGAACGGTAATGAATTCTTGAAAGATAGTAAACAGTGCACAGTATACATACGAAATCTACACGGTAGGGAACTTCACGTTTCTGACTTTGATATTCTTCCGTTCAACGAAAAAGTTCGCAATGTTAAAGGTGGCGTTGATCACTACCTCGGTTCAGCAGGGAAGATGTTTTCTCTCTTGGCGGAAAACATGAACTTCACCCCTGTGCACATTGAGGAGTATCATGGTTTGAAGTTTGGCTACCTCGAAAATGGGACATGGACGTACGTTATGGGTGACATAGTTCGCGAACGTACAGACATCAGCCTGAACGTTCTGATCATGCTTCCGGATAGGTACGAAGCAGTTGATTTCACAACTCCCCTGGCAACTGTGGCTATCTCTTTTCTAGTTCCTAAGTCTCTTGTTCTCCCAAATTGGATGTGTCTGGTTCTACCATACGAACTATCCTCCTGGGTGGCAATTTTATTGAGTTCTGTGTTTGTTACCTGCGGGCTTGTATTTTGCGATGCATTGGCATATAGAAGTTCTAAGAAGAGCGGATTTGTCGAGATGTTTCTGATGATGTATCTTATATTGCTTCAACAACCAACAGCCGCAGATCCAAAAATTAGAATATTGAGAACGTTATTTATAATTTGGAGATTCTGTAGTCTGGTTCTGGCAACATTGTACATCGGTTCTCTTGTAAGATTCTTAACGAAACCCAACTACTATCCAGAACTAGACACTTTGAAGGACATAGCTACATCCTGTCTAGCCGTGAGAAGTAATCCAGCTATTGAATATGTATTGATGAACTCGGAAGATATTTATGTGACTAGAATGGTCGATAGATATGAAGGAGTTCACACTCTTATAGAAACAATGGATGCGGTTGCGTATTCCAGAAATGTAACATTTTTCAACTTAAAACCATTCTTGTTGTACAACAGTGTTACCAGATACAAAACTAAATCTGGGTACCCACTCGTGCACATAGCTTCTGACGATCTCGCATGGTACAGCCAAGGTTATATTGTTCCATCCGGTTCGCCGTATCTGCAAAGGATAAATGAACTAATTATACGTTCAATAGAAAGCGGTGTTTACCTGCATTTTGAAAGGAATGCATGTAAAGCGCTGATAGTAGATCATAGGCACTTAGGCACAGAGGCGGAGGAGATTAATATGACTGTTAAGCACTTACAGTCGGCTTTCTATGTAGCTTTCTTCGGCCTTTTTATAAGCATAAATGTCTTCCTTTTGGAGGTAATATATTACAAGATCATTAGCTTTCTTGCTGCAATGAAACATGTAACTTGAATAGTTTTCACATATTTACAAATTTGTCTTCCTTTTCCAAAATTAATTATTAAACACACTCCATTTATCGCGGAAATAAAATATAGATTTATACTTAAATTATCCTATTACAATATTTATCTACCACATAAAACTAGTATATCCCTCGTACTTTCCAAAGTATATGGTCTACTTTTTGATAATTGTGCGACCTCCATTCAATTTCATCTAATTTCTAATTAGAAATTAATTCTCGTTTACTAGCCAGGTTTATGTATTTATCGGGAACTAAAATTTGTCAAATTAGTTATTTCATCTCGTTGTATTTGGCGAGTTAATCATTCAATTTATGGCATGTAAACAATATTGTCAAAGGTAATGTTCCATCAAAATTTCCAGCGATGGCATGTGCAATACTTAAAAATAGTGATATTTAAATAAACAACTTGATTACATTAGCAATCTGTCATGTAAACAGCTTAATCAATAATAATTGAAACCTCTAACCATAATGATGTATAATTGCATTTACCATAAACGAAATTATCATGGTTTTTATTTCAATTTAATATCAAATCAATGATAAAGTTGCTTATATTACATAACAAAAAAATGTTGAAATTTACAACACGCTTTTATTTTTCATTCGAATCGCCACCACATACTTAGGTGGTTCTTCAAAAACGAAGTGTGCTTTTGTTTAAATATTGTATATATTGGTGGAGAAAATAGTGGAAATAGATATAGGTTGTATTCAAGAATTACATTGAATTTATGGAAAATCTTTTAAGAAATTTTTATAATTGCTTTACTCATAGGATTCACCTGAACAGTATAGATGGGAAAAAATAGATATGTTAATTTACATACATTTTTATTGTATATAAACTAATGAGATAGTATAACTTTGTACACTTATTATTTCTTTGAATAGATCTTAGAAATTATCACAAAATCGTAGTGGTTTCAAATATTTTACAACGAAACCTACACTTCATAATAATAGTTTAATATAGTAATAGAGGTAGCTTATTCAATTCTTTTATTGTGTACTTATAAAAGGACTTTCCATGTAGTATTATTGCCACTTTGACTAATCGCGTAGACGAGGATGAGTGGTGATATGATGAAATTGATGAATAGACACTCACAAAGAACACGTTTGCCCAGATCGGGATTCGACCTCCAGACCTTTGGCTTCATAGTGCGTAACACTCTGTGTTTTGATTATTCTGTTTGTGAATTTTTTTCATATTTATATTTAGATTAATTGTTGTTCATGAGCTTGCAAACAACAACTACATTCTCCTGTTTCCAACATTTAACCAATATTGTACTGAGAAATACGTATGTTCTTGTCTTTTAACATTCAATACAAATCTTACACATTTTTGTTGCTTTTCATTTCAATGTTTACTGCAGATACTTATGAATAAGAAGATTGCTATCTATCTTTGGCATCGTAAAACCATGTTGAGCAAGTGATTAATATTTGTTTGTTTGATTATCATCTATGTGAATAAAAGAGTGTTACTAACTTCGTTATTGAATTTTTGTGTGATAAGAGAACCGCAATATAAATACTCGTCGGCGTTTATAACTAGGTTTCTTGATATTGTTACTTTCTGGATTCTCGAATTGATAAACATATGAAAGAGAGAGTCATCCGCATATTGAAGTTACATGCAATGTGTTAATGCTTCGTTAATATTAAAATATAATAGAATATTAAAATTCTTTTACATAAAGAGAATAGAGGACAAGTTCTATAACACTCTCTATAATACTTCTTGTTTGTTAATATGCCATCTTTATATGTATATCCAATATATAAAGGGTGTTTTTTTTAAGAGTGACAGAACTTTCGATAGGGATAGCTGTCATTTGTTTTGTTTTGATGACATGTTGTTTTGTCATTTCATATCAGTGAGCATTGGCAAATGATCATGGAAAGACTGACGCCGCAACAACGTTTACAAATTGTGGAAATATATTTCCAAAATCAATGTTCTCTTCGCAAAACGTATAGAGCACTTCAGAAATATCGGTGCTGTCAGTGAATTGGCCTCATAAGATCATGGGACCTAACGCCACTGGATTATTTTCTTTGGGATATCTAAAGTCTCTGGTTTATGCTGATAAACCAGCAACAATTGACGGTTTGGAAGCCAACATAACTCGTGTTATTAACGACATACGTCCCCAATTACTTGAAAAAGTGGTTCAAAATTGGACTGATCGAATCCGGTTCATCACAGCTAGTCGTGGTGGACATATGCCGGAAATTATTCAAAAAGTAAATGTCAGAAAGTTATCTTTCAAATGAAAACACAGTTGGCTTCAAACTTATTGTTTTATTTGTTTTATTTCAATTCAAAGTTCTATCACTCTAAAATAAACACCCTATATAGCCCCAATCCCACCACTGACACTTTTCCATGAAGGAAGTCCCGGGGGCGAAAAACGTCCGATTACGACCCACCATGAAATCGTCCCAAAGGCCGAGAAAAGTAAAAAAAATCGCTCAAGTAGCCCTTCCTTAAGGGTGAAAAATGCCCTTTTTTTCACGTCTTTAGCAACCGTTCCCACGGGCATTTCTTTTTGCTTACATTGTTTCCTTCAACTATCTTGAAACGGATATTACTTACTTAGTTTATTATTAAGAAAATAGGCAATATTTGTACCATATTAGAGCCCATACACACATACATTGAAAACTTTTCAAATAAGCGAACCACGTCGGTGAAAGCACGAGACGCTCACGTAGCCTTTTTCAAAGGGTGAAAATGCCCGTTTCATACTCCCTAGCAAGGTCTGATTCAGTGCAGGGGCTAGAAATCCGGCATTTTCCCCTCATGGCTTTTACAACTTCTACATACAATAATTAAATTTGAAATTGACATACCTTCTTTAAATATGTTTCCAATTGCAAACTAAATAGTTAATCTTGATATCTAAAATAACAACAAATGTCCTGCATATGTTTCGTTTTTTATGAATCGCACTGATTAATGTAAGCACAGATGTTGCAATGGTATATTAAAAATGTACATGGTTATATTCGACTGATGCGACACATGGTGAAAAATAAAAATAATACAAATTAAAATAATTTGCACTTTGTATCTTTCGGTGCTTAGTTGAGAGTTTTTAGTGCTTTCGAAAACTTTTTTAGTATCCTCGAGATAATCACCATCACATATGATTAAATTCCTAGTTAGAAAACATGGATGAGACAAGAGTGACATCTACATAGGAAGATTTAGTTCAGAGATAACATAAACAGTCATGTATAACTTACTTAATTAGTACTCAAAATTCTAAAATAACTACATCATGGTTATTTTAATGAAATGTTTTAGACATGTAATACTGTCGTGCTAGCCATGCCTGTAATTGAACTTGGAAACAGACGTTGAAAATGGTAGCTTAATGTCACATTTTTCAAGTACTGACGTCACGTAAAATATGACTCGTATCAACTGGACATACCTTACGGAAAATAAATTTTGTTAGGGGAGTTGACTAACAGAAGAAAACGAAGAGTGTGGCTGATGTTGTTTAACAATTATTCGGTGCACAATAAGATATTCTAACAATATACCGTAGAAAATTATGGGCTGAATCTGTCAGGTGAAGATAACATATATTTCCTTAATTTTCTTCCTGAAGAAACAAATGAACATTGATGGATAGTAAGTTAGATATAACTAGATTTACCTTCACCGTAAGTTAGGTTTCAGGTTTTGTGCAGTATATATTTAGTGTATTATCTTGAAAATGGATACTAGGGAACTTAAAGAAGGTTAATTTTCACCCCGGAAACTACTGCTGTAAGTGAAAAATGCTAGACTTCTCGAATTTCAAAATATGAGAATGAGAATTTATTACAGAGGAGAGGTAGGAATTTCAAAGGAATGAAGTGATCACTCTCCTTTCATTTCCTTTCCTCCAATTCCAGGGGAGTCCTTTCAGGACTGCTAATATTCCTATCAGCACATATCAACAGGTGAATGAGTATGAAGAGCGACGCATAGCGTTACGCAAATTTAGGAAGGAAAACATAATAACTGATGAGGGAAAATGCTCAAAATCAAAGTAAAACAAATACCATCCTTTTAAAATCATCATGGCTTAGCTGCATGGCTGGGGTGAGACCTGCGCTCGATCGCCAGCTCTAAACTTCGAAGGAGAAGAAGAAAGTGAGCGGAAACATCCATCGCGACACTTTAGGCTGCTCTCATACTGAACTAGGCTTCGTGGCGGTTCCTCTCTCGAACCTTTAGGCCACCCTCTGTCGTCAGCGTCCTCTACCATAAATCGCCTTCGAAAAACTATACAATCGCAGCTATTACATTAAAAAAATCACGAAGACAAAGCGTTCATCCTCATCTTTACCTTCCTATTTCCTTCAATCACCTTTCAATATCCTATTTCATCTGTTTCTTCACCTCGGCTAATTCAGGGGGCTAATGGGATACTCTGAACCCTCTCAGAAAACTTCAAAATAAAGTTTAAATTAACTTATTCTTTCGTATGGTGACATGTTAGCATGTCCACAGGGCGAACCTACCCATACAACAGAATAACTATGTCTCTAAGCTAATTTGAGAACGATGACTGAGTTCTTGAACCCTCCCATAAAGGGAGCTCAGTATTTAAGATGTTAATCCATCGGAGTCGGTGATGAAAATGCCTCAGAATTAGGTTCCGAAGCTGTATTTATACCTCCGCATGTCAAGCAGAGCGCCTCCCGTGACACAAAAGATAAACATAGCTACAGCTGTGATATGCAGAACAAATTTGTGTATAATGGGAATATTCTAAAGATTAAACAGTATGTTCCATAAGGTTTATTTTTCTGTCTAAAACAACAATTCTGATCCTTGAAGTTTCTATAATATTCTCTACTACAAAGTTGTCACATTCTTAAAAACTTCTTTCTAATGTCCATAAGGCTTATATTACTAATAACTCCAACTGAAATTTAGCTCTTATGGCTTTCATAATAGTTTGATTCTAAAACTGAGAACACATATTTTTTATTAATTGTCAACAATGAAAGATTTCGCTTTCAAGAAGCTTGCAAATAACAAACACGAAACTTCTCGAATGACAGAATTATGTCATTAGGTCAACTATTAAATATCTTATCTTTCATAACGTTTTATAGTGAATATAAAAAGCAAAATAATTAAGAATAATATTAAATATGACAGAATCTTTGATATGGTTTCGGGAGGATCATATCAATGATCGTTGTACGCGTATAAGAAGTTTCGAAATCTACTGTTTTCAAATGTACACGTAGAATTAAAAAAATATTGCTTATTGAATTCCAATTGTGAAATGTATCATGTCCAATTTTTTTAAAAAAATGGAAATGATACCAAATATGATACATTCAACCAGCGGACATTAGTAGCTCTAACATTACGTTCATAACAATCCTCATTATAAAATTGCAAATTTGGAGACGTAAAAAAAAAAAAAAGGTAAAGTGCTCCCCTGTGCATAGCACCACGCCATGAAGGCGTATAGGGGGTGTGGGGGTAACGCCCCACACTTTCTTGATCCGGTCATGAGTGGGGGTGATGTGATCAGCATCACGCCCCTGACCACCTTTACCCCCCAGGGTTTCCCCCAGGTACCCAATGTTATTCGACGCTGGGTGGGCGCCGGGGCCGCTTCCAACCTTAGAAAAGTTCCCGGATTTGAACCGGCCGGGGATCGAACCCGGGACCTTTAGCATGGTAGTCAGACGCGTTACCGACTGAGCCACCGCGGAGACGTTTGAATTGTAATATTTTAATGCCCTGAATATATGTACTCTAGTGCGGAACTAAAGACAAATCCCTTTTGGAAATATTTCGAGTCGCACACTCTTATTTCAAAGACCTTAGGTTCGATTCCTAGCTGAAACATGGGAATTTCTGTGCTCGTTCTCTGGTCTGTTTGACATATCAACCCCACTGCCGCGATTAACCTAAACTGGGAGAAAAAGATCTGAATACAACGTATGGAAAACACTTCTCTCTTACATAAAATTTAATATTTTCTCTTCTTTCTTCAATACTATTCCCATTTGCTAATGCTGATACTATCTTGTTGCAGTTCATGATTTTATGTGTTGACTATATTTATATTCCTTCAATACAGTGAGGATATATTTCAGGTCATATAGTCCTAACCTATGCGTAAACTACCTACATTTCATTCTACACTTCGTAATTGTTCAATAAACATAAATGAGAACAATTATAGAATGATGACTCTTTGTGTATAGTGTATTTTAAATTGATGATTATATTGGATTTTTAAAACAAACACATTGTTAGAATACATTTACGTCATAAGTTTAAGTATGTGAATTATCTTTTCAGAACACGAAAGAAATACGACACTACATGACGCATTATCCCTGGGTTGGTATGGACTTTTCACTCATATTCTGTGCAGCAGTTTTGCTCATACTTCAAAGAAGGGTATATAAGATACATTGCCTCAAGATTGTTCAAGGACTGGACGACAGTGCTCTCAAATATCTTCCTCTCGTGGATTCTATCTCCAAGGATATATACTCACACAAGCGTTTTGTGACGATCGCAGCTTCCACACAACAGATAACAGATAAACATTCGTCTCTTATTTCATCGATACACCAGAACGTAACTTCTTCTGTAGTTGTGCAGGTCCTGACTACATACTACAAACAAAACCTTATAGTTAATTCAACAGCGGATAAAGTAGAGTGTGTTTTGATGTTAGCAGAAAATTTCACTGATGTTGAAACGATCATTGAAAGTGCACTGCGTTCTTTTTATTGGAACCCAAGGGCAGCGATTATAGTTTTTATTGAATCTACTTTGGTTGATCACGTTGTAGAAACTTATAAAAACCTATTTTGGAAACATAAGATGACGCGTGTGGTAATTTTCTACGAGTCTTCCTCTTGTTCTAGTGAGAAACATTTAAATGAAGGTTGCATAAAAGCTGCAACGTTTAAGTCAGAACTTTCCCACATTCCTGGTGCTCAAGTGACCAGTATCGTCGATAGCCACGAGTTTCTCAACGGAAAGAGGTTTCGTTCTGGATACATTAAAAACCTCCATGGGAGAAAACTGAACATATCTGATTTCGACGTCATGCCTTATAATAAGAAAATCCTCGACAAAAATGGTAAAGTTGATCACTATGTTGGATCTGCCGGTATGATGTTCTCGTTGTTAGTGGAAAACATGAACTTCACTCCTGTTCACATCCAGGAGTATTACGGTTTGAAGTTCGGTTACCTGGAGAACGGATCTTGGACATACGTCATGGGTGACGTTGTTAGGGAAAGAACCGATATCAGCTTGAATATTCTAGTTATGTTTCCCGACAGATATAGCGCTGTTGATTTCACGCACACCCTTACGATAGCCTCTATTCGCTTCCTGGTTCCGAAATCCCACATTCTACCACCGTGGGTGTGCTTGGTGCTGCCGTTTCAACTGTGCACTTGGTTCACGGTGAGTTTTAGTTTCATCCTAGTTGTTGCAGGGTTCATGTTCTGCGAATGGTTGGTCAGGGACAAACCTAAGAGGAGTGGGTATGTGAAAACATGTCTACTAACGATAGCAGTTGTTTTGCATCAATCCGTACCTCATGAACCAAACGTAAGAATCTTGCGTACCATATACATGATCTGGAGGATGTGCAGCATGGTCATCGGTGCCCTGTACGTTGGATCCCTGGTTCGATACCTAGCAAAGACAATATCGTACCCGGAGTTGAACACTTTGAAATCAATTGAGGAGTCTGGACTGGCAGTGAGGAGTAACCCCGCTCTCGAAGGCATTCTAATGAACTCTGAAAATTTCTACGTTAAGAAAATGGCGAAACGGTATAAAACGCTACACGCGATACTCCAAACTTTGGACCAAGTGGCGTACAATCGTAACGTAACGTTCTTCAACCTACAACCGTTCCTGTTGTACAACAGCCTTACTAGATACAAGACGAGAAAAGGAGACATGTTAGTTCACATAGCACACGAACAGTTAGGATGGTACGGCCAAGGATTCATAGTTCCTCGTGGATCCCCGTACCTCCCGAGGATAAACGAACTAGTTCTCCGTTGTGTCGAGGGCGGACTTTTCTTGCGCTTTGAATATGAAACTTATGTGGCATTTTTGAAACAGTCTAGGCATGACGAACTGGAAGCTAAACAGGTAACATTAGAGGACTGGCTGGCGACATTTCTCGTTCTTATATGTGGCTTAATACTCAGCTTGTTGGCGTTCGCGATTGAAGTGATATATTTCTATTCCATGAAGGCAATGGTTAAGAAGAAAGAACAGTCTAGAAATGGTGTTATTTTCTTCAAGCGTGTATTACGTTAAACTTCTCAACAGTTTACAACTCTCAGTACTTATGTTAATCTCCAGGAATTTTAATATCGTTTGACTAACATTATTGGCCATCAAAGTCTTAAGAAAAATCTAGAGAACTTACTATTGTCCCAGCAACTACATTAACCTTCATATGTTAACAATTGCACCTACACTTATACATCATATAATGCATACCTAACCTCCCCACCTCCCCCCCCCCCGCAAACACAATGAACTACTGAAGACATATTACTTATCTTTACTCCACAGTATATATGTATACTAATCTATTCAATGTATTACTTTATCATTGTATAATATTTATATTATCTTTATTGTATTATCATGATCATTATGTGTTTTTTTCTCTTTGTCTTTATCATTTATTGTATCTCTGACAAGGGTTAGTTATAAGAACGGCTCATGAGGCCGAAATACGCCTGCTTAAATAAAGACCATTCTATTCTATTCTATTCTATACCAGTAAAGAATTCCATTTCAATTTTTTGAAACATACGTTGAAGATGTTGAGATTCAAATTATGCCCAGATTGTACAGATTATTAGAACCGCTTAACAGTGAGAGAAGAAGCAAATTAATTATTTACATACTTTCTGTATTTCAATTACTTTCAATTTGAGTTTTTATCATCTATCCAAACCGACGTCATAATTTATTACACAATAGATTAGCTGTAGCCACTGTCTTATTCTGTTAGTAAATTATTATCGTAACTTTAGAACAAATACAAGGTTGCACAAATTATGTACAATATATAATTGCTCTAATTTTGTTCCAAGGCGATCATAATAATACGTTCAAAACCAATACAACTGATTAAATGTAGATTTCTGACTTACTGATAACATTACAATATTTTTTTAAACTTCTGTTCAGACAAACCATACAGTTTTAAAGCAGGACACTGTAGTTTGTTGGTTCACGATGCATGTAAATTCAACACACTGTGTATTTATTATCAATGTGTTTCATTTTCTGAATCTTAACAATATTTATTTGAAATCTTCTTCCTACAAAATATAATTGTGTTGCTAATAAATATAACGTAGTGAGATAGTATATCCATAGTCACTATTTTGCAGAAAATCGGTGAATAGGACTGGTAGAATTGTACTAACAGAGATAAAATGTAGATGTATAATAAATAGTAAATTTAAATTGACTTGCCTTATCTTATTAATATTCTATTTAATTTCTATATGAATGAAAATATTAAAAAGGTATTAGTGGTCTGTAAGTTTTACTTTACTTTGTAAACATTAAACTGTGGGATTTACGTAATATTTTGTACATTTGAGTGCTTCAAAGGTTTATAACTCCATTAAGCCTTTTTTCCATGATTATGAAAAACTAAATATGCTGACCAAGCCAGTAATTTATTTTATTAAAAACATAAACTAACGTAACGTTTCAACCTTCTAGCAAGGTCTTCTTCAGACTCTGTATCAAGTACAAAAGTAACCAGATACAACAAAGAGGGTAATATATATATATATATATATATATACACAAACATTACTCCCTCCAGACTATTTAGAAAGTTGTTTGGAACTTTCTAGCAGATGACTTTCACTTTCCAACTTTACTTTCACCTAAAAGGCTAAACACAATTACTTGCATATAAAATGTGGTTGGACTTTTTAATCTCACGCTCTTTTCCCTTCATTTTTCTTCCTTCTCCTCTCCTCTTTTTCTCTTTTCCTTTCCACTCTTTCCAACATCATCTTCCATTCTTTGTTTAACTTCAGCCCCCCATTCCAGTTCATTGTGTCTTCTTCGCCTTTCTTCTCTATTTCCTTGGTTTCCTTCCATTTTCTCACTAGCATTCTCTTCTCCCTTCCTATCTGCTTAGCCTCATCCCACTCTCTGTCATGTCCTGTTTCTCTCGTGTGTTTAAATATTGCATTTCTCTCTCTCTTAAGTCGTACATCATCCCTATGTTGTTTCAACCTGTCTTTCAGCCTTTTTTTCGTTTCTCCTATGTACACACTCTGACATTCTTTACATTTTACTTCGTAGATAATCCCTTCTTCTTCCTCTTCTCTGTTTTCCTTTTTCTTGTTAGCATTCCTCGCTATTCCTAAGATGCTTCTCCCTCCCTTCCTGTAAGTTTAAATTCCTGCTTTCCTAAGCACTTTGCATATCTTTTCTGTGGTCTTCCCCATACTCCTTATTCCAAACCTTCTCTCCTCTTTTTCTTTCTCTTCCAATTCTCCCCTGCCCGAGAAATGCAATATTTAAACACACGAGAGAAACAGGACATGACATAGAGTGGGATGAGGCTAAACAGATAGGAAGGGAGAAGAGAATGCTAGTGAGAAAATGGAAGGAAGCCAAGGAAATAGAGAAGAAAGGCGAAGAAGACACAATGAACTGGAATGGGGGGCTGAAGTTAAACAAAGAATGGAAGATGATGTTGGAAAGAGTGGAAAGTAAAAGCGAAAAAGAGGAGAGGAGAAGGAAGAAAAATGAAGGGAAAAGAGCGTGAGATTAAAAAGTCCAACCACATTTTATATGCAAGTAATTGTGTTTAGCCTTTTAGGTGAAAGTAAAGTTGGAAAGTGAAAGTCATCTGCTAGAAAGTTCAAAACAACTTTCTAAATAGTCTGGAGGGAGTAATGTTTGTGTATATATATATATATATATTACCCTTTTTGTTGTATCTGGTTACTTTGTACTTGATACAGAGTCTGAAGAAGACCTTGCTAGAAGGTTGAAACGTTACGTTAGTTTATGTTTTTAATAAAATAAATTACTGGCTTGGTCAGCATATTTAGTTTTTCATATTCAAAGGTTTAAAGTTCTCCACCGAGTCCCCATTTTAAACCAGTGCAATGGATATTATAAAACATACAAAATAATGTATCTCTAGTACAAGTAAGTAATCCGAAATATCTCGGAAACAAAAAGTCCGAAATTCCAGCAAAGCATGACAAACAGTACAATGCAATTTCAATACTTTCTGATTTTTCTTTGGATATTATGCATAGTATTAAAGAAACTAATTAAATAAATAAGAGTACATACACACGCGTATAGAATTTGCTTTATAAACATTAAAGTATTATTGTCGTATATGTATTGAACAATGTTGAAGTCAAATTACATATTAATTAAAAGTTAGATAAATACGAATGGTGTGAGAAAAATCTGTATTGTAAATAGATATTCATATGTAGAGAGCCAATAGTATAAAGAAATTATAATGTAACAAGTAATACTGGAAATGCAATATTTTATTTTTCTAGATGGTAAGAAGTTTTTCTTTATATCAAACTTCAATTCCTTCTATATACCTACTCATTAAGATTTTCAGTTGAATTGGGTTTAACAAGAATAGAAACCAAATAAGATCATGAACAAAATAATGGCAGTATAAACAAACTACATTTTTATGATTTTAACAAATGCGTTGATGTCCTTTGCAGTGATGTTTAATGTAAATTTCTAAACCAACGTGGCATGCCAGCACTTCTGCGTACATGAACCTTAATGAACAAATACATCATTTCACCATACCACATGATAGCTCCTTGAAGCACAATATTAGGATATAGATATTTTAAATTATATGTACATTTGATCAAAATAAACATAATTAATTTAGTTATTTAGTGGAGAGAGACAATATTAATACAAGGAAAGTTAGTTTCATCAAATAACCCATGAATCTCCATTTGTCTAGATTTGTAACTCGCATATAATTACATAGGCTATATAAAATCACAATATATAAGTTCCACTAAAACGAATTTTCGCTCTTGTGGACGATGTTGTTGAGCGGTGGACATATGATCTCGACTTGAGCGGTAACAAATATTTATTCAAGTAAAGTATTGAACTAACGTTAATGAAACCAGTCCAGAACAAACGAGGAATTCCAAGTTATAGGCCTGTCGATAGTGTCTATCACTGCAATATCACGCCTCATCGGTGAGACGAATACCCTGTCTTTCATGAAACCCCACAAAAGGAAGTCACACGGTGTAAGGTCTCGTAATCTTGAGGACGAAATCATTGCATAAAACAGTGAGAGATGTGAGTGATTTGAGTATCGCCTAGCGGCAGAGATATGAACTCTCAATTAACGAAATATGCACACACAAACTGTTTGCGTTCCAATCGTGTTGATGCTACCGTATCACCCGTGATGCATACATTGAACATTTGTAGGTGTTAAAAAATATTATTTCAGTTCTTCGTTCGTTCTGGACTGGTTTCATTAACGAATGTTCAATCATTTACTTGCAATAAATTTTTATAACCCCCCAATTATTTGAAGGGCTCTGGTGTAGAACATGATAAGTGGGATGTTGGTCATTTCTGAGTTCATTAAGAAAAAAGGTTATTACGAGTAGAAGCTATACTGTAGATAAATTGTTTTCGTATTGCGTTTACCAATTTCAGAAACTGAGTACAATGCAAATTGTATAACCTATCAATTTCATTAGATAATTCAAAAATGACCAAAACGTCACTTACCATGTTTTACACCTGACCCCTTCTCTAATGAAACACCTGATATATTATATAAACATTTAACTATAACCGCGTGGTACTTACAGATCTCATTACTCACAAATTACGCAATTTTGAACTCATGTATACATGAACTTTTTTCTTCTCTACTGATGAGTAATCCATTCCGGAAGTATTGCCGCATATTTTTGTTACACCCCGTATATGATATTTGAAAGACTTGTAACCGCACAGACGTACCTCTTTCAAGAATTCCTTCATTACAACAGCAATACCGCACGAAATCCTCCAGGCTCCCCTTTCCAATATCTTATCCAGATTTTTCTTCCTTTCCCTCCTTTCGGTTTCGGCTGCCGATGATGCCTTCGCCATCTGGACCGGATGAACGTTGAGACATCAGAACGCGGTGACCATCTGCTCCTAATTGCAATTTTTGACAAACCGCTTTGACGTGAAAAGCACGTTTCCCCCACATGCATTTTTTTTTTCGAGCGGGTAATGCAAGATTAAAATATCTCCCGGATTCTCCACATTTTGAAGAAAGTTTATGTTCCCTCCTCGATTTCCAAAGATAATTTCTTCCTTACTTAATTTTAAAAAAAATCCCCTTTCTCTAGCTTTCTCCAGCAGTTGGACCGCCAAGAGGGATTTTTTACAAAAAAATATTAAAAATCCCTGTCAGTAATGACTTTAGAAGCCAAGAGGTTCATGTGGATTTTGCTGTTTTCTCTTGAGCTTAGGAGCCGGACCATGATTTCTCAGCTTTACAAGCTCATTTTCAGCAAACATAGCCTTTTTTGTGCCTTTCTTTATGAATTTTTATAATAGGATTAAAAGCTATTTTTGTAACCTCTCCTGTTATGATGTACTAATTTAGATTAAATTGCCTAATGATACAACTTGTAAAGTTGGACAAAGAGGATTAAATAGAGGTTAAGACTTTCCGAATAAAATACTGATATCTCATGAACTTTTTTAAGTAGAGAGATGAAACGTGGATTGACAATACTCGAAATAGCTTTCTAATGCAGAATTTCAATGTCAGTCATACAGCATTTGCAGTGGCGTAGCATGAACATTTCGGGTGGGAACGCCAAGTCCGAAGGAAGGGTCGGCCCTTTCTTGCTTAATAATTTACCTATGGTATTAGTCGCCACTCGTATTGTTTATTTGCCTGAAGTCAGCTGGGTTTTCAGTAAAACATCATCCGTGCATGTTTTAGCTAGAAAATTAGATTCCTCACTATGCCGCAAATGTTTTGATCTCTGGTGTTTTGTACCTTTTTTTATATCTTTCTGCATGACGCAAGTCATTAAAAACCTACCTGAATCACAAGCGTCTCTGCACAACAGTAGACGTCATTGTTGTGGATGATCCAACTACTGATTGATTTGGTTTATTTTACTTCGCTTTTCTACCACTTTTGGTTAATTGCGAATATGAACATGAGTGATGATATTGATGAAGGGACACTAACAAAGAACATCCGTGCTCACGCCGGGATTCGAACCAGGGACCTCTGTCGTCTTGGCGCACTGTGAAAAGCACTCTGACACGGAGGTGGGTGGACTCTACTGACGTAATAGTGCCGATTAGTAATTCAGACCACTGTTTATTACATCTTGAGAATGCTGATAAACATTTTAAAATAATTTTGTCCAGAGACAATGTTAAGAGTTTTCAAATTAATGGTAAACATTTCCATTGACACAATATTAAGCAGTTAGATAATAACGAAAAAATAATAACAATAAAAAAATAGTTTTGCGGGTTAAGTGGTAGAGCAGCCACAGGCTGAATTTCTACCACGAGGACTTCACCAACTTATTTGACAAAAACTGCGTTGATCTTTTAGTTTCAAATGCATATCGCTGTTCGTGCGATAAATTATACAATGCAGTGATCATTAAGAAGCGGTATATTTGAGATTGGTAAAGTTACGTCAGTCAATATTGCGCATTGTAGCATCACATAGCACGAGTTGCATGAGCGCGAAGAACGAAGAACCGGGTAGGAATTCTACCGCTGTCGTCTGCTTCAGACGGCAGGAAGGGTCACATGAACCAATCACGGTAGACCTCTGCTGCAGCTCCCTACGCTGGCGTACGAGAGAGCATTTACGCGCGTGCTGTAGACATCGAAGCTTTCCCTCCAGAAAGGCAGCAAGGAATATAGAGTCTTTTACGCCGAAGCTGCTCGGCGTCCGGCCGGGAAAGGCATTGAAAAGAGATGCTAGAACGAGTGTTGAGAGTGGAGCGTTGCAAGCGGATCGCGAAAAATAGCTATTATAATGCCATGAAGGTCAAACATATATGGAATTAGTCAAGTTTTACTTTATATTCACAGCATTTAAGCATTTTTGAAATTTTAAATCTGGGAACGATAACTGCTTCTTTCAGGCCAACGATGCTCTGGCGCCTGGATCCTTGTCCAGGGTAATCCTTTGTGGGATTGTGTTGTCCTGTGTTTATAGTTCTGTGTTCCCCTTTACAGCCACAGTGTTTAAATCAGGTAAGGAGATTTCAGTACTCATATTGTATAGTTTCAGTTTTTCTTAATTAATGAATGAAAGAATTAATTTTAAAAATTGAGTAAGGACGTTTATATCAGATATATTTTATTTTTAGGGATCTATTTCAAGTTCCATACCCAATGGAGGCACAAGTGGTTCAGATCCCACTTTGAACTGTAGGTCCAGTTCCGATTAGCCTTACTGCGCATAAAGTTGGCTTAAAACACTAACTCAATCAATCAATCAACCCATTCAGCACACAAATATCCAGGAGACGTTTAATGTTAGTCTTTTGGATATTCGTTACGAATTTCTGGGTATCCATAGAATGTCCCCTTGATATCCATATGTTCATCCAGGGAACATCCATAGGATACCCAGAAAGGATGTGTTTTGGGCATTCTGTGGACCATGGAGTCAAGTAGGGTATTTGGTGTCTGGACCTTCTGCAATACCTTCCGGACCGGTGTATTTGTGGTGTATGGTCACGTGGTGCGTGCTAACTAATCAAATGACCGTTTAAACAGGACACAGGCATTTGTTGAATCTCCTGAACTTGAACACTGCTTTCCGTCTACTTGGTTGGACGTCATTTCCTTGCACCACCGTGACACTGGATGCACCTGCACTGCACAAAGTGTCGATAAATTGCAGCGAACTAGACTAATTTAAACCGGAAAACTTGTACTTGTCAATGACAATGTTAGGGTAATTTTACATCAAAGTATCTTGTAGCTTGAAAGAGCTTTGAAGCGATGCTGCATTTAGTATTTAGTAACGGTGAGTAAAATAATCATCGCGTGGTGCACTTTAAGTTCTATACTTAACTATACATCACCCTTTGGCCAAGAGCGACCAATAGTGGAAAACAAAATGGAATAGCATCATTGTCGTCGTCCCCAGCAGGCACTGGCGTACGCAGAAGAGGTCTGATGGGGCTAAAACCCTCTCCAAAATTTTGAGAAATCAATGTTTTCAAATAAAAGCAATGAAGGACCCCCAAAAAGCGAGAATGGTAAACCAAACTCCCCTAAAATTACTCCCAATTGCCATTTTTGTGAGTGGAAAGTTCTAAATATGCGAAATATCTTGTTGTATTTGCCGACCTATACATAGCAGCCAGGGGTGCCAACGTTTGAAAAACATTGGTTTCTTATAAGTTAAAAAATCTCATAGCTCCTCACTTCCATGTATCATGATATTTACACACAAACAATGCATAGTACTTACTGACACGTTCTAAGCACAATTACTTCACGTGTCGTATTATTTTACTATTAATATTAACTTAATAATACTCAGCGGTGAACGATGAGACTCGGTGAAGTACACAGACTCCTCTCAGTTACAGGGATAGTGTTAGGCAAAGACAATATTCACAGCACTGAGAAATAAAACCACATTACTGCCGTATGTATAAACTGAAAAGTTTTATTCTTTATTTATTGCAATTATAATGCAACTATACTTGAGACGAAGGCGAGGATTTCGCTTTGTCGATGAATTGACTCAATTAAAACGCATAAACTCAATGCGTGGCTATCGGCAAGCCTATGATCACATAGACCTAGCTTGCGCCCCGAACTACCACACCAAGAGATATGCAATGATAACTGATCCAATATTTGCTCTTTAGCCTTTTATTTCCAAATTAATCCTTAGGCTAACTTTATTATTTGACGTAGAATGGATGCAGTATTGTGCATATTATCAATGCATGGCAGTAGATGGTGTCCGCGCCAACGTCTGTCGCTGCATGGGTTGTCTTTAATTTGCACGTATTTAGAACTAATTTGCACGGGTTTTAATTAATTTGCACTTACTTAGAACTAATTTGCATGTACTTAGAATACTTTACATTTATGTATTTGCATGTTTATAACTTTTTGTGAATATATAATTATTTATTTTATGAAAAATATGTATATAAAAGGTAATTAGAGGTACTAAACGCTATGCATATGGTTTTATATTCATTACTGCAAAGTATGTAATATATAAATGTTTATGATATTGAAAATAAGAATTTAGGGTTTATGAACCGCTTTGAATGGTGGTAATGGGTGTAGGTACAGGTCCAATTACGATTGGGGACGGTCACGGTAATCGAACCCGCGATATGTAATGTTATTAATTAGTACTATGTAATAATGTATGTTATTATTGTATGAAAGACGATGGTTTCACACGCGAAACAGAATACGGTCTTTGAATCTCAACTCCGCTCTGATGCCAGACAGAGAGAATGAATTAATATTCCGCGCAGGTAGAGGAGAAAGGAATTTGGGGGAAGCTCGTTCAAGGTCAAATGACGTCAGAACGTCAGAACAAAGAACGAACCCGATTGACCAATCAGAGAACGCGTCGGTAGATTTTCAGAACCGGTTTTTTCCAAGGTTAAACAGTACGCAATAACAGGGGAAAGCTATGCAATACTGTAGGGCAGGGGAGGGATTCAACCAGACAACAAAGGATGTCTGGTAATGCGCAGCAAGGGTCAAATTTTTGAAACTGTGCGTCGCTTGCATGCTAGAACATGTTTCTGTCTAAGTAGGCCAGGGTTACTGAGAACACAAGAAAAAAGGATTTTTGGATACCCAATTAGATTGGAGCGAGAACTTTACTTTGAACAAGGAGAACGAAGCCTAGGGGTTTATTATATGTACTATGAAGGAAGAAGAGTTTTCAGGGACTGGGTCTACAGTTTTCACTATTTGCTTTTATCACGGGGTATCGAACCTAGGACCCTTTGATTATTGATTTAGGTAGTAAATGTATGTTACTGTGTGCTATTTAACATAATATCGAGTTTATTTTTTACCAAACTTTGACTTTATGTCAAACATTTTTACAGCTTATCTTTATTTATATTCAAATAACACAATTTCATCTATTCACGCAACATTTTTTATTAAATTTTGGACTCACAAAGACATTTTTTCTACTTTTAACTTATTATTTTACAACTTGATGTTAATTTTTACCAAAATAACACTATTTATACTATTCAGGCAACATTTTTTCATTAAATTTTGGATTCACAAAGACATTTTTTTCAACTTTTAACTTATTATTTTACAACTTTATGTTAATTTTTTACCAAAATAACACTATTTATACTATTCAGGCAACATTTTTTCATTAAATTTTGGACTCACAAAGACATTTTTCAATTTTTAACTTATTATTTTACAACTTTATGTTAATTTTTTACCAAAATAACACTATTTATACTATTCAGGCAACATTTTTTATTAAATTTTGGACTCACAAAGATATTTTTTCAACTTCTATCTGTTTATTTCACAAGTTTAGGGTTATTATTACCAAAATAATACAATTCAATCTGTTCAGGAAAGACTTTTAGTTACATTTTCGACACACAAAGTGTGTGTTCTCAACTTCTATCTGTTTATTTCACAAGTTTAGGCTTATTATTACCAAAATAATACAATTCAATCTGTTCAGGAAAGACTTTTAGTTACATTTTCGACACACAAAGTGTGTGTTCTCAACTTCTATCTGTTCATTTCACAAGTTTAGGCTTATTATTACCAAAATAACACAATTCAATCTGTTCAGGAAAGAATTTTAGTTATATTTTACAATAAATATATCTTACAATAAAAAATACCGAAGAAATAAACAAATAAAGATGTAAGAAAAAAGCAAACAACCTAAGTCAAATTCAAGCAGCAAGAGGAATACGTAGAAACCAACATGGCATCCAGAAAGAGAAATTAATAGTCACACCCATAGCACAGTTTAAAACTACATAGCTGAAACCTTAGAGAAACATAAAACTGCAAACACAATATATCTAGATTCTTCCAAGGCATAGGATAGTGTAAAAACATGGCTTGCTTATGGACAAACTCAACAACATAGGAATAAAATAGACAAGCAATCCTTTTTTCAGTAGAAATTTCCAGTTACTGAAGTAAGCTACATCATACGTAGTACATAAGAAGAGCAAATTAACATCATCAGCAGTAAACCATCATGCAACTTCTACCTGCTGAAACAACTAAGTGAGTATAATTTATCAGAAAAAATGCCTACGTTTCAGCCCAATTTACTTCTACATTAATAATACTACCAGAATACTAAGGCTTCAAAAGTGAACACTAAGAATAATGTTCAGACTAAAGTATAGGGCATCTTGCAAAGGATTATTACTCCCTTCATCTACAAGTCAATAACAATTATTCTAAATACTACGAACTTGGACAAAATATAGTCAAATACACAACACAAGAAGGAAAATAATTACAAGTAAAACAGCAGACACTCAATATCTCAAAACAATCATGTAAAAATATTCTACAACAAACTGCCTCATAACATAAAACTGCTAAGTCCCCACAACATATACAAATACAATCAATAAAACTACTTGAAATGGGAAAACTGACTACAGTCTCACAGACTTGATGTAAAATAACAGCAAAACTTAGAAGCATGCACGGTCAATAGTGCTCAATTTGCATGCAGTTCACATGCAAACTCTCATGAAAAGGTTCAAAACAGTCTCCCAGCTCAGTTCTCATCTATACTTGGACAACAAAATCCTGCAACAAATTCTCAGAAATCCTACCTTTCCTACCCTTGATTAAATAGCTAAAGTGCAATCTTCATACTAAAATATTGAAAAAAGGCATATCTATTTACATAAAAGTGTGTACACATGTGTTTGTCTGCGTGTACTCTTAGATAAATTGATAAAAAAGCAATATAGTTATAAATCAAAGACTGTACCTAATAATATTAATTTCAAAATCAGCTGATAGAAAAAGATATAATAACTACAGTATAAGCTTTTAATTTTTGTTAATTACAAAAAATAAAAGTTAAATACAGTAAATGAACTTGGTCCCTTACATTGAAAAAAAGAACATAAATTGAGAGTATTTGAAAATAAAATCCTTAGGAAAATATTTGGGCCTAAAACAGATGAGGAGACAGATAAGTGGAGAAGGTTACATAATTTGGAAGTACATAATTTGTATTCATACCCAGATATTATTAGAATGATTAAATCAAGAAGACTTAGGTGTGTAGATCATGTGGTACGAATGGGAGAGGAAAGAAGAGTATACATGATTCTTGTTGGGAAACCTGACGGTAAAAGACCAATAGGAAGACCAAAACAAAGATGGAGGGATAATATAGAGATGGACCTAAAGGAAATTGGTAGGGAAGGAAAGGAGTATATAGATCTTGCTCAGGACAGGGACAGATGAAAGGCATGTGTTGCTGCAGCCATGGACATTCGGGTATAAGAAGGCTAGAGAGTTAGTTAGTTATACATTAAATAAGCATAATATTTGGATTGTAAGTAGAGAATATAAGAAATGTACAAAGCATTGTGCATTATAAGCAGAAAATTAATCCAGTTTGCCCTAGAAATACATTTTAAGAATAGCCCAAAATAGCATGCGTAATAGAAAATTAAGAAAACTTTCTGATGCATAAAAGTACTGACTAGTGCTGAATGAATCAATTACTGTAAAATATTATTCTCTGATTCAAGTAATTTAACTGTAAACATTATCTTTTGTGTGTAAAATATAATTGTTAGTTGAACTGATAAGTACAAATATTAACTTTATACGCCTTCATACACTCTAAATAACATAACTTTGATATATAAATTAGTAACAATTTGTTAAAAATTAAGTTAAACTGTAGAATTGTTTTCTTAAATAAATATAAAGTAGTAAAAATACTAAACAAATAATTCCTTCTTTTCCTATTTAAAGGATGCCAAACAGTGTAAACCAGTTGTTAGTGGCTAAATAACATAAAATTTGAAGGCAGTAACAATATTTTTTAAAAAATACTGTTTTTACCCAACTTTGTGAATTAAATACTAGTACATTTTGTCAAATTATAAATAAAATATACCTATTTCTTTGGTATTTGTACTAAAGTGAAGAAAATGTTACTAAAACTTGGCGAGTACAGTAAATCTGAGAGTTTTAGCTTTATTTGTCCGTAACTGGATATAATTGTAACTTGTTAATCTCGCCAAACACAATCTTTACCTCAATTTTGGAAGCTAGCTGAACTTTAGCGTTTCGAATTACATATAGTGAAAGCCTCTATAGTGGAAAAATACACCCAGTCTGTAAAAATTTAGAAATGTTGTCTCCTTCTCTGTCGAACCAGACCAAAAGTGTTCTCAAGTGTTTCAATATATTTCTTAACATAACTAACTTTTCAAAAAAAGAATACCTTGTGCCCAGATAGCTTAGTTGGTATAGCGTTAGGCTTTTAACCTATCTGTCCAGGGTTTGAGTTTCTGTCTGGGCGATTACAATTTTTAAATTTTGTCATCTGATCTTTTGCAGAATGGATATAAAATATGTTTAAAGTCTAACATATTATCATTTATCTAAAATTTTGCAAATAAGCTTTTAAGTTTCTCAAATATCAGCATCTTTAGCTAACAGTACAGCATAACCAGTATAATTATGATAGAAAAGTTCTGGTGGTAGAACCTACACCTACTGTAATATCTCTGTGGTATTAACTTACATGCAGCCCATAACTTTTGGGACTGTTTCTCCTCCGTTACATTTCCTCGCCATTTACCCTTAGCGTCGCGATTAGCCTCAGAAGCAAAAAAAGCGAAATCTTATATTTGTTCTTTTTATATCTCTGAAACCACCTATACTATAGAACTACATTTAATGAATTTTGCAGTCTTCCTGTTTGATCTGTTAAATAATCCAGTCAATAAAAATATACTTATATACATAGAAAAATCTGTTTTTCAGATACTTTAATCGGGTAATCTGCTTTTGCGTACTTCCTCAGAAATATACACAATCATAGTTCTTTATAAATTTAGCACCTGATATAGAATAAGTCGAAGTCTAGTTAGAGTTGGCCTGTAAGTGCTTCTGGTACAAGTAGTTACTTGAAAAAGCAAATATTGGGTGTATAAAAAATAGCATTCTTGTGAAACAGTAAAAAATCAACCTCATTTCCTCGTAATATTAGCTGTAAGTGCTTCTTGCAGATTAACAAAGCTCTGGCGTGTGGTCCTACGTCACCTATAATCCATGTAAGGTTCGTGTTGTCCTATAAATTGTCGATATACATACTAAGTCCCTAGTTACAGCCTAAGCTTTTAGTTTCAATCAGAGAATTTCAGTGTTCAGATAGTGATTGTAGCCTCGTATAATAAACCAAGTGGAAATAACCCAAGTGTTGATGCACCCAAAAACCAGTGATACTTCAAAAATACCTTGAAAAAGGCTATAAGGCTAAATTATTCTTCTAACATGGAAAAAAGTTTAGCAAGTGAACCTATGGTCTTATAGTCAGTCGTCTGTGAACTTCGTCTTGTCCTGTGAATTGTCAATATATTGATAAATGGTTATATATATTTTTTTAAAAAAAGAACAATGTTGGTAAGCGTCCAGTTATGGACCCATCGGTAAAGGGATTTCAGTCTTTATAGACACACAATAATTTTCGTTACACTAAAAATTTGGCCTCGTATAAAGATAAATAGTCGAAATGATAAACATTTCGTGTACTTTATCCAGTAAGCCTTAGCTAGAAATACAATAAATGCGTTACAGACATAAAAATTAAGCAAGCTTTGATATTCTAGTGGCACATAATAAATATAAAATATCCTTTAAAATACTCTGACAAATAGTTGTGGGTTATCTGAGATCAAAATTTTCAAGCCCTCTCTCCTGCATAAATAAGCTCTAGAATTCACTAAGCCTCAAAATAATATTGGGTACATAAAATAAAAATCAGATGGAGAGTGATGCTGATCGCATCATCTCCAAACAGCAAAAACAAAAGTATATGGATGGAGCCCTACCTGATATATTTAGAAAACTTTACCTGGTATAAGAGTAACAAAATACTCAGCAAACTCTAATATAAGCAAACTTTCCTACGTAGCAGGCGTAACCTGACCTAAATAAATACATATAGAAATACAGAACCAAAAATAGCATAGTGGAAATCAGTAAACCCTAATAATAATAATAATAATAATAATAATATATTCTGTGGCTTACATTTTAGCTAAAAATACTTTTTCTTTAGTGTTTTTGAAAAGATTTAAATAAATACTAAACTCTAAGTTAAAAATTTGTAAATGTATATATGATACAAAACAAAATAAATACAAACTAATACATACCCTGCAAAAAATCAGTAAAAAAGTTGAAAACATCTCTTTGTGCATCCAAAATATAATAACAAATCCTTCCTGAGTGGATTAAATTGTGTTATTTGAGTAATATTAAGCCTAAACTTGTAAAATAAAAGGGTAAAACTTGACGAAACACACTTCATGTGTACAAAATTTAATTCAAAACACATCTAAATTGTGTTATTTGAGTAAACTAGAGAATAATCCTGTAAACTTGGAAAATATATCTGTGTGTGTGTGTGTGTGGATTGTGTATGTGAGTGCGTGTGTGTCCAAAATGTAATAAAAAAACACGTTCAAATCGTGTTATTTGAGTAAATATTAGGCTAAACTTGTGAAATAAACAAATAAAAGTTGAGAACACACACTTTGTGTGTCGAAAATATAACTAAAATTCTTTCCTGAACAGATTGAATTGTGTTATTTTGGTAATAATAAGCCTAAACTTGTGAAATGAACAGATAGAAGTTGAGAACACACACTTTGTGTGTCGAAAATGTAACTAAAAGTCTTTCCTGAACAGATTGAATTGTATTATTTTTGTAATAATAAGCCTAAACTTGTGAAATAAACAGATAGAAGTTGAGAACACACACTTTGTGTGTCGAAAATGTAACTAAAAGTCTTTCCTGAACAGATTGAATTGTATTATTTTGGTAATAATAAGCCTAAACTTGTGAAATAAACAGATAGAAGTTGAGAACACACACTTTGTGTGTCGAAAATGTAACTAAAAGTCTTTCCTGAACAGATTGAATTGTATTATTTTGGTAATAATAACCCTAAACTTGTGAAATAAACAGATAGAAGTTGAAAAAATATCTTTGTGAGTCCAAAATTTAATAAAAAATGTTGCCTGAATAGTATAAATAGTGTTATTCTGGTAAAAAATTAACATAAAGTTGTAAAATAATAAGTTAAAAATTGAAAAATGTCTTTGTGAGTCCAAAATTTAATGAAAAAATGTTGCCTGAATAGTATAAATAGTGTTATTTTGGTAAAAAATTAACATAAAGTTGTAAAATAATAAGTTAAAAGTTGAAAAAAATGTCTTTGTGAATCCAAAATTTAATGAAAAAATGTTGCCTGAATAGTATAAATAGTGTTATTTTGGTAAAAATTAACATAAAGTTGTAAAATAATAAGTTAAAAGTAGAAAAAATGTCTTTGTGAGTCCAAAATTTAATAAAAAATGTTGCGTGAATAGATGAAATTGTGTTATTTGAATATAAATAAAGATAAGCTGTAAAAATGTTTGACATAAAGTCAAAGTTTGGTAAAAAATAAACTCGATATTATGTTAAATAGCACACAGTAACATACATTTACTACCTAAATCAATAATCAAAGGGTCCTAGGTTCGATACCCCGTTTGTCCACCTTTAAATTATTATTTTACCAAACTAACACAATTTCATCTATTCAGGACACATTTTTTATTATATTTTAGAATTACAAAGAATTTTTTTGAACTTTTAATTTATTATTTTACAAGTTTAGGCTTATTTTTACCAAAATAACACAATTCAATCTGTTCAGGAAAGACTTTCAGTTACATTTTCGACACACTAAGTGTGTGTTCTCAACTTCTATCTGTTTATTAGGCTTAGTATTACTCAAATAACACAATTTCATCTGTTCAGGCAACATGTTTTGTTAAATTTTGGACTCACAAAGACATTTTTTCAACTTTTAATTTATTATTTTACATCTTTATGTTAATTTTTTACCAAAATAACACTATTTATACTATTCAGGCAACATTTTTATTAAATTTTGGACTCACAAAGATATTTTTACAACTTTTTAACTTATTATTTTACAATTTTATACCTATTTTTTTACCTAAATAACACTATTTATACTATTAAGGAAAGAGTTTTACTTACATTTTCGATTACAGGATTATGCTCCAAGTTTACTCAAATAACACAATTTAGATGTGTTTTGAATTAAATTTTGTACACATGAAGTGTGTTTCGTCAAGTTTTGCCCTTTATTTTTCAATTTTATGCTTATTTTATCAAAGTAAGATATCTTAGTCTATTCAAGAAAGAGTTTTCAATTATATTTTGAATGCAAATGTATGTTTTGGCAAGTTCTACCTTTTTATTTTACAACTTTAGGCTTATTATTACTCAAATAACACAATTTCATCTATTCAGGAAAGAATTTTAGTTACATTTTCGACACACAAAGACATTTTTTTCAAATTTTAACTCATTATTTTACAAGTTTATGTAATTTTTTATTCTAATAACATAACTTAATCCATTCAGGAAGGATTTTTATTATATTTTGAATGCACAAAGAGAGAGGTTTTTAACTTCTTTACTGATTTTTTTGCAGGGCTTGTATTAATTTTTATTTACTTTGTTTTGTATCCGACATTCACTAATTTTTAATTTAGAGTTTAGTATTTATTTAAATCTTTTCAAAAACACTAAAGAAAAAGTACTTTTAGCTAAAATGTAAGCCACAGAATATATTATTATTATTATTATTATTATTATTAGGGTTTACTGATTTCCACTACGCCATTTTTGGTTTTGTATTTTTATATTAATTTAGGGCAGGTTACGCCTGCTACGTAGGAAAGTTTGTTTATTTTAGAGTTTGCTGAGTATTTTGTTACTGTTATACTAGGTAAACTTTTCTAAATATATCAGATAGGGCTCCATATACTTTTGTTTACTCTTGTTTTTGCTATTTTGGAGATGATGCGATCAGCACCACTCTCCATCTGCTTTTTCTCTGCTTTTTCACTCATATTATTTTGAGGCTTAGTGAATTCTAGAGCCTATTTATGCAGGAGAGAGGGCTTGAAAATGTTGATCTCAGATAACCCACAACTATTTGTCAGAATATTTTAAAGGATATTTTATACTTATTATGTGCCACTAGAATATCAAAGCTTGCTTAATTTTTATGTTTGCAACGTTGTTATTGTATTTCTAGCTAAGGCTTACTGGATAAAGTACACGAAATGTTTAACATTTCGACTATTTGCATTTGAGATATTATATAAGGCCAAACTTTTACTGTAACTAAAATTATTGTGTGTCTATAAAGACTGAAAGCCCTTTACCGATGGGTCCATAACTGGACGCTTACCAACATTGTTTCTTTTCTTTTTTAAATATAACCATTGACAATTCACAGGACAAGACGATGTTCACAGACGACTGACTATATGGACCATAGGTTCACTTGCTAAACTTTTTTTCTATGCTAGAAGAATAATTTAGCCTTATAGCCTTTTCAAGGTACTTTTCAAGTAATACTGGTTTTTTGGGTGCATCAACACTTGGGTTATTTCCATTTGCTTTATTATACGAGGCTACAATCACTATATGAACACTGAAATCCTCTGATTGAAGCTAAAAGCTTAGGCTGTAACTAGGGACTTTGCATGTATAGTGACAATTTATAGGACAACACGAACCTTGCAGAGGATTGTAGGTGACGTAGGTCCACACGCCCGAGCCTTGTTAACCTGCAAGAAGCATTTACAGCTAATTATACGGGAAAATGAGGTTGATTTTTTACTGTTTCACAAGAATGCTATTTTTTGTACGCCCAATATTTGCTTTTTCAAGTAACTACATGTACCAGAAGTACTTACAGGCCAACTCTAACTAGACTTTGATTTATGTAAATGTAGCAAGAACTATATTTCTGAGGAAGTACACAAAAGCAGATTACCCGATTAAAGTATCTGAAAAACAGATTTTTCTATGTATATAAGTATATTTTTATTGACTGGATTATTTAACAGATCAAACAGGAAGACTGCAAAATTAATTAAATGTAGGTCTATAGTATAGGTGGTTTCAGAGATATAAAAAGAACAAATATAAGATTTCGCTTTTTTGCTTCTGAGGCTAATCACGACGCTAAGGGTAAATGGCGAGGAAATGTAACGGAGGAGAAACAGTCCCAAAAGTTATGGGCTGCATATAAGTTAATACCACAGAGATATTACAGTAAGTGTAGGTTCTACCACCAGAACATTTCTATCATAAAAATACTGGTTATGCTGTACTGTTAGCTAAAGATGCTGATATTTGAGAAACTTAAAAACTTATTTGCAAAATTTTAAGATAAATAATAAACTGTTAGACTTTAAACATATTTTATATCCATTCTGCACAAGATCCTATGACAAAATTTAAAAATTGTAATCGCCCAGACAGGGACTCGAACCCTGGACAGATAGGTTAAAAGCCTAACGCTATACCAACTAAGCTATCTGGGCACAAGGTATTCTTTTTTTTGAAAAGTTAGTTATGTTAAGAAATATATTGAAACACTTGAGAACACCATTGGTCTGGTTCGACAGAGAAGGAGACAACATTTCCAAATTTTTACAGACTGGGTGTATTTTACCACTATGGAGGCTTTCACTATATGTAATTCGAAACGCTAAAGTTCAGCTAGCTTTCAAAATTGAGGTAAAGATTGTGTTTGGCGAGATTAACAAGTTACATTTATATCCAGTTACGGACAAATAAAGCTAAAACTCTCAGATTTACTGTACTAGCCAAGTTTTAGTAACATTTTCCTTCACTATAGTACAAATACCAAAGAGATAGGTATATTTTATTTATAATTTGACAAAATGTAATAGTATTTAATTCACAAACTGTAAAAAACTGTATTTTTAAAAAATATTGTTGCTGCCTTCAAATTTTATGTTATTTAGTCACTAACAACTGGTTTACACTGTTTGACATCATTTAAATAGGAAAAGAAGGAATTTTTTGTTTAGTATTTTTACTACTTTATATTTATTTAAGAAAACAATTCTACAGTTTAACTTAATTTTTAACAAATTGTTACTAATTTGTATATCAAAGTTATGTTATTTAGAGTGTATGAAGGCGTATAAAGTTAATATTTGTACTTATCAGTGCAACTAACAATTATATTTTACACACAAAAGATAATGTTTACAGTTAAATTACTTGAATCTGAAAATAATATTTTACAGTAATTGATTTATTCAGCACTAGTCAGTACTTTTATGCATCAGAAAATTTTCGGAATTTTCTATTACGCATGCTATTTTGTGCTATTCTTAAAATGTATTTCTAAGGCAAACTGGTTTAATTTTCTGCTTATAATGCAAAGTTGACATAGTTTTCGCACACTGCTTTGTACATTTGTTATATTCACTACTTACAATTAAAATATTATGCTTATTTAATGTATAACTAACTAACTCTCTAGCCTTCTTAAACCCTAAGGTTCATGGCTGCAGCAACACATGCCTTTCATCTGTTCCTGTCCTGAGCTAGATGTATATACTCATTTCCATCCCTACCAATTTCCTTTAGGTCCATCTCTACATTATCCCTCCATCTTTGTTTTGGTCTTCCTATTGGTCTTTTACAATCAGGTTCCCCAACAAGACCAAAGTCAAAGTTTGGTAAAAAAATAACCTCAATAATATGTTAAATAGCACTCAGTAACATAAATTTACTACAGTAAATCAATAATCAAAGGCTCCTAGGTACGATACCCCGTGATAAAAGCAAATAGTGAAAACTGTAGGCCCAGTCCCTGAAAGCTCTCCCTTCTTCATAGTACAGATAATAAACCCTTACGCTTCGTTCTCCTTGTTCAAATTAAAGTTCTCGCTCCAATCCGTATCAATCCCTAAGATTATATGTTTATTTTATTAAGTCTCTCTGAATGCTTCACGTTGACCAGGGCATTCACTTGTTTTTCTCAGTTGTCTCAACCTCTAAGGCATGTTTACAATGCATTGTGTTGTGCCATGCAAACCTCCTGATCATTCAGGAAACAGGTAATACTTGTGGTTATAGAGTCAGCTATTTGCATGGTGGCAATTAAAAACACGATTCGGTATAGAGGAAGGGCTCGATGGCCTAGTGATATAGAGGTGAGACAAGCTGAGAGGGAACGGACTTTTGGATTGGAGTTGAGAAGGTAGAAGTGGTCAGGAGAGCAGTAGGTCAGAAGTGGAACGACGCTCTGGTCGACAAATTGGAGAAGCTAACAGAGGACTTCGCATATTCTATTCGGCCTAATACTTCACATAGACAGGTAATTATCCTAACACCCAGCCATGATTCAGGTTCAACGGTTCACAAAACCCAACGAGTGACCATTGTCTTTTCTGTAGTTTAGTTCCTTAGTGTGATTTTGTACCTTTCGCATTGCCAAGCGTTAACTCGTCATGCCAATAACGAGTGCTCTCATCAGAGGATGAATGAGGAGTAATTTACATCACCCATTGATTAATTGGTTAACATTCTAGGTACTCGTAAGATCCCACGAACTTTACGGTATCTAAAAATCCTTTTTTCTTGTGTTCTCGGTAACCTTGACTTACTTAGACAGAAACCTGTTCTAACATGCAAGCGTTCTACCCTAAAACCCGCGCTAAAGCGTCCTGTGCCTTAGGCAAACCTTAGCGGAATATTAATTGGCGGCAGAAACCGGTTCTACAAGCGACGTATAGCTTAAGAGATTTGACCTAGATCGCGCAGTCCCTGACATACTTTGTTCTAGTGTTCTAGAAAACCTTGACCTACTTAGACAGAAACATGTTCTAGCATGCAAGCGACGCACAGTTTCAAAAAATTGACCATTGCTGCGCATTCCCAGACATCATTTGTTGTCTGGATCAATCCCTCCCCTGCCCTATGGCGTTGCATACCTTTCTCCTGTTCTTGCGTTCTGATTAACCTTGGGAAAACCGGTTCTCATTGGTCAATCGGGTTCTTTCTTTGTTCTGGCGTTCTGACGTCATTTGACCTAGATCGCATATCCCCCAAATTGCTTTCTCGTCAACCCTCAGCGCGGAGTTCACCGTCTCCTGTTTCAAGCCAACGTCTTTCATACAATTTGGTTTGAGTTGGTGTTTTAAGTCCACTTTATGGACAGTAAGGCTAATCGGGACTGGACCTACAGTTTAAAGTGGGATCCGAACCACTTGTGCCTCCACCGGGTATCGAACCCGGGACCCCTCGGTTACAAGGCAATGACGCTACCACTGCGCCATGGGGGAGGCCCGTCTTTCATACAATAATAACATACATTATTACATACATAGTATACACTATAGGCCTAACCATTTATTACCGTTACATATCGCGGGTTCGAGTACCGGGATCGTCCTTAATCGTGATTGGAGCATTAACACCCTTCATAGCGCTTCATAAACCATAAACTCTTATTTTCAATATTATAAACATTAATATTATCGTTTGATACATTACATACTTTGCAGTAATGAATATAAAACCATATCCATAGCGTTTAGTACCTCTAATTACCTTTTATATACATATTTTTCATAAAATAAATAATTATATATTCATAAAAGTTATAAACATGCAAATACATAAATGTAAATTATTCTAAGTACATGCTAATTAGTTCTAAATACGTGCAAATTAATTAACACCCGTGCAAATAAATTGCGAATATTAAATAGCCATTGAGGTTGGCGCGTTCCCCATCTACTATGATGGTATTGTAATGGTTGATAATTGTTACTAATATTCTCTATAGTTGAGTATAAAAGTCTCAAGTTATTTTCTTGAATGAAAAGCATCATTTATAATATCTCACACCAATCAACAATCATCAGTAACATGAACATATTTATAAAATATTACAATGTTTAATTTAATATAACAAAGTGATCATATGCCTTTTACTTATTTGGAAAAGAGCAACATTCGTTGAACTTGTTCTCACTACAATATCAAAACAGTTGTAAAATTACAAAGTAAACATACAGGATAATTTCAAACTTCCATAAAAACTCTCATACAGGCAAGTGTGCTAGCGCAGAAGGAATAATTTGGCAGTGACGTTATCTTCCACCTTCACCTCTCCTTCCAGAAGCGAAGGCTCATTCGCTATAGCGGACGACAAGGTGACGTGCAAACCAATCGAAATCATTCCGAGAGGGATGATGTAGGCGTGCAAACCCCCACATTGCTACATTAGTCTTTCGAAACAAACCCCAGCTACGAGCGAGTGATTGCAGGCTATTTTGTTTCTTTGTTAGTGAGGGTTCTTTTGATGGTTTTGTCATTGTTGTACAATGAGCAGTGGCGTAAAGAAGGTAAGCCCTTTCACAGCGATACAATAGAAATAGTTTTTAATATGTATAAGTACTTTGATTGCAATGAAAACAAAACCACAGCTATTCACAGAACGTCTGCGACGACAGGTGTTAGTGAAAGATCTGTATGGAGAACTTTGAAGGGCAAAGACAAAAGTGTTGCGAGTGCGAGCGGGAAACCTTTTTCAACGCTGGGCAAAAACCGACCGAACGCCGAGCAACGTGTCACAAATCTGGATTCTTTTCATGAAGCAGTCGTGCGCCGCACAATCCATGATTTATACAGGAAAGGTAATTGTTGTCAGCGTACATAAACTGATGAAGGAACTGCAAGAAAATGTTAATTTTAAGGGTTCGCGTTGGTTGTTGCGTATGATCATCAGAAAATTAGGGTTCCGATTTAAAAAGCACGGCGTAAGCAGTAGGAAGGTACTCCTTGAATGAAACAGCATCGTTGCGTTGCGGCGATCATTTTTGCGTGAAGTTAAAAGAACTGTGTAGAGAGCAACTCCACCGGTCTTTCATTTACATGGATGAAAGTTTCGTGAACACACACCACACTGTTCCCAAAGTTTGGCTGGATTCCAAAGATTCTGGGGGGGGGGGGGTTAAAAGTGCAAACAGGAAAGGGTCCCAGGTTTATTATTGTGCATGCCGATGGTGAAAGTGGATTTGTGGAGGGGGCGAAGTTAGTGTTCCTTTCAAAAACAACTTCTGAGGACTATCATGGGGAGATGGACACTAACAATTTTATGTTGTGGTTCGAAAAACAGATCTTCCCAATATGCCCCCAAACTATGTTATTGTGTGTGACAATGCTCCTTACCACAATAAGTTAATGGAAAAAAATCCTAACAACAAACAGAAGGAAGGATGAAATGAAGTCTGAATGAATGGCTGTCATCTCACAATATTCCGCATGCAGAAGGTTTACTGAAAGCCGAATTATATGAAATAATTAAAATAAACAAACATAAAATAAACAGCAGTGCTAACATTATATTGAAGATTGGTAGTTTGCACCGCGAATATTTACTGCCCGTACTCTTACTCGTGCCATGATTCCTTTCATAGTAGTTGGCAACGCAGACTTAGCAGGGAGTGACGTCACTGCCAGGTTATTCCTTCCCGGCTGTAAGTGTGTATGTGTGTGAATTTTCAATGTTTTCAAATATTAGAGATGTGTTTTCTTTGTTTCAGGTCCATAATGGTTCAATTGAAGATTACAATTTAGGTTCAAGATTTTGAAGGCGGCTTAAAGTAATTACCATTTGAATTTTCTTTAAATTTAGAAAAAAATATACTGGTAGCCGAATCATCTCTATTAGAAAACCCATGTTTGTCTCCAAATACGTGTTACGTTGTCAACTATAATTAATATGCATTTTCCATTTATACAAGCTGGTTTGTTCCATATTTTTCGTGGTTCCATCAATTCTAACCTAGTTCAACTAGATATATATATTTTCGAATGTTAGTTACCACACGCCAGGAGAATGCTCGTGTGTGTTTGCATAATTCTTAATTTGGACTCTGCACCACCTTCCACACCATCATCACGATAATAACCACTGGCATACTCAAGGGTTTACTGGAGCGTCAGAAATTTTGGACAGGGATCAGATCAGAAAATTGATTATTTAGAAATATCATAATAGTATACTCCCTCTGTCCCATAATTATAGTCCGGTTTGCCAAAATGGTAACTTTTTATTTATGTTCTTTTGGATACTTGATCGGCCAATTTGTAGTGATCCTTGAGTAATAACGTTCTATGACTCATTCCCGTGTTTCATTTTCTTCTTCTGTATACACCAATGTCACACTTTGCATATCAGACAATTATTATGGGACAACAAACAAAAGTGTACCGGACAATAATTATGGGACAGAGGGAGTAATAATTAAACTGGTCGATATTTTGAAAAAAATATTGGTTGTTTCCAAACAAATAGATAATTCTGAAGTATTTTGAATACTGATCACTCAAATGACACATTTCTTCCCATCACGTCAGGAGTTTTCACAAGCAACATTATCATTTTCGTCATTGCATTATATTTATTACGGAATGCGAAAAAATAAATTGATACAAAGGAAATTTCACTTTTTTCCAAACTAATGGGTTATTCTGGAAGGATTTTCAAAGGTGATCAAGGAAATTACATCCATTTTCCTCATTATTACTAAAAGGATTATTAAGCTGGTGGGTTGATTGAGTAACAGAGTGTTAGTGACGTTGGGGAAAATCCTGATCTGCAGAAAAATTCTGACGTTTGACTTTTAAACATTTTATGAGGAAATTTATTATGAGGGATTTTGAATTACAAAATTTACCTAACCAAAACCCACATAATTTTTATGTCAATGTGTTACATGGAAGGTTGATTAAATATTTACAATTACATTTTAATTTATGGTTCAATATTCGAGGATTTGTAACATAGAAAGTAAATATTTCATCTTCATCTAAACAGAGCCATCTATTGGGCATTATTGTGAAATTAGGGCAGTTATTATACGTATTGTTTTCTGAAGAAAAAAAATAGACATGATGGGTAAACATATATTTTATTTTTCGAACCATCTTGCCGAAATTATTCAAAGACAATAGTCATGTGTGAAACGTCAACAACGAAAGCCATGTCGACCAGCTTAAACTACTTGGAGAAAACTCTTTATCCTACTCGAGACAACAGTAAGCGAATGTGTACTTATACATTTTTTTTAGATTTCGAACTAATAATACGCTGAAGTACATAGTAATTCCCATATTTTGTGATAACTGTACTCATCACAGTCAAGAAGCATAAAATTTGAAAGTAATGAGAAATTTTACGTGTAGTTACGAAGTTTATATTGTGTGACTATGCACATAAATACTCACATTATAATTTGGAATATTCTTTCATAACTTTGCCCGTGCATTTTACAACCTACTGTTAGAACTGAAATGTATATCTTTGATCTAGCACTATAAACACAAGATTTGTGTTCATCTTATTCAACTGAACGATGTACGTTTCCGAGGAGGGCGGTCGACTGGAGGCCTCACGTAGGACCTATACCTTAAGAAGATCCATTTGGGATAAGGAATAATTTTTGCTACAATAGCAATTGAATTCGTCGCCTCTTCTGATCACCGGTTGAATTTTTAGCTTGCCCTCTTTAATTTGAAATTGTGAAAATCAAATTCTTTCTATTTTTGCGTGTTCCTTTATAAATTGATTTTAAGATCATGTTTCGTGCAGTTCTGTTTCTTTAAACAGAATCAAGGTTTTAAAGTTTTCTCTCCTCGAACATAATTAATTGCTGTTGCAACTCTAGTTTCTCTGAAGTAGTAGAGTCTGAAAAACACAGATGTTCCTTACATTAATAATGTTGTTATGAGAATATATTTGTTTGTATATAACCCCCCAATCACCAGGCAGAAGCGCAACCAAGAATTTTTGTCTGGGGGGCATCTACCAGGATAAACGTATCAATAATACTAGCAAAAACATTAATACTGGCATTTATACATAATAATAATAATAATAACAACAACAAAAGCATTAATAGCCGGACCCTGTGGCCGAGCGGAACTAACTTTTCTTTTTAGTCAATATCTTTTCTGTTCTTCATCTTTGCTGAAAGTTATGCAAATAAAATATCTTGAAAGAAAAAAAAAGTGGTTAGCACATCGCGCTGCGACACCAATGGGTCCCGGGTTCGAATCCCGCTCGGGCTTGGTTGTTTGTGAATGTCCATTCAACAGTTTCATCATTTCATCACTCATCCCCATCTTCGCAAATTATCCTAGAGGCACAAAACAAGAAGTAAAATAAACTAAATCATTCAATTATAAGCAATAATAATGGCATTATTATTATTATTATTATTATTTGTATACTAATGGTAGTAGTGGTATCAAGGACGCAAAAAGGGGGTAGAAGTCTGTGCTAAAGCATTTGTTTCGAACAAACTATTTGAAATATTTGAAATATTTCTTCACCTTCAATTTCACATTAGCTAATAATGTAAAACAAGCACACAAACTGTATTCTTGAATGGCAGAAAATTAATGATAAATGAATTCCCAAGATAATTATTTTTGTACATAAAAAATGTATAACTTTCATGTACAACATATGTTTCACATGGGGTGTAAGGAGTGACCTTCCACGTAGGCACCCAAAAGCCAAACACACTTCTACGTAGTACACCCTGCACTGCATTTTGCAGACGAACGAGGATCTGGTGACTGGCACTTATGGTCAGTATAATTTTTTGTGTGTTGTTCTGTTTTATATCCTTGTGTGTGCCGAGTGTCTCCTTACAGCCTCAGCTTTTAACGAAAGTCAGAATATTTTAGTAACACGACACTGCAATTATGATATTTAAGTTGCTACGTTCCCCAGTTTAGTCTCAATGGATTTACTTACTTTTATTCATCTACGGCGAGCATGAGACTTATCAGCCTACTTTGAAGCCCTCAGGTTGTGGAAAATCAGATAAGGATATGTTAATGTAAACCTTACCAACTTGCACTCGCAATTAAACTCCTTATTAGAAACAAAATTGTATTATGTTCATAATTGTTCTTCACTACACAAATTAACACATTCACATTTTTTAAATCACTTTCTTTATCCCCCAACATTCATAATAATATCTCTTACCTCACAACCCCCAATCAAATGTTTTAAGGTTAGTCCATAACCATAAAAGACTACCCAATTGAACAAAAAAATTACGTCATAATAGACAATTAACATTTTAAACATATCAAACACTTAAAATGATACAATAAGTGGGTGCGTATCATGGCATCCTCCCACAAACAAAAAAGAAAATTAACAAAATGAAAATGGAGTAAATTTTCTTTTTAGTTCATAATTACAGTCATTCTTCCACTTTCGCAACAATTCTTACCTTCTGGAATCAGAGCAGGTAATCTTCTTTAGGTTATCATAGTTCTCTCGTCCAACCACTTCCTTAGTACAGGGATCCATCAGAGTTGCAACGTTGTTTTTCGTTTCAGATACTAGAAACGGTCCCACAAAATACTCGAAAAATTTAGCTATAACATTATTTTTGGCTGAGCTGAGTTTACGATTTCGCTTGAGAACGAGGTCACCAGAATGCAGGGAATAAGCATTGCCCTTATTTTTTAACTTATGCTTATCCTTTTTCCTTCTATTACTGTCCTGGGCTCTAAACAGTTTGGTTTCCCAAGCAATTGATTCATTTTGCTCGTTAAGGGGCCACTCTAGTTGTTTTAACAAATTAGCTGGAACTGGTTTGTTGTAAAGTAATTCCACAGGCGCGTATCCTGTTTCCTCTGATGCCGAAAAGTTCAGCATCCAACACACTTTATTTACGTATTTGTGCCAGTCTCCGTGCCTTTTGCTGCAGAATGTTCTAAGTAATCTAAAAATTTCTTGATTGTATCGCTCTACCAATTACTGGCAGGGTGGTAAGGAGATGTAAGCAATGGCGATATAGAATGGTCTAAAACTTCTTCCATCTATCCAAAGTGAACTGACTTCCTCGATCTGTCACGATGTACTTTGGTTTCATAAAATGTGTTAGGTATCCCAGCTCTAATTTATTGATAATTTCTCCTGTGCTGGTAGTCCGCAGTGGGTAGGCAATCAGGAACCTACTGCCGACATCCACCATGGTGAGCAGATGAAGATATCGACTGGATCTAGGTAACCTTCCGATTAGGTCCACGGTCAGAACTTCGTGCGGAACCCTTTGAGTGGTTGTTAGTTTCTCCTTCACGATACCCAATTTGTCGGGCTTATTCTTCGAACAAACTAAACATTCCCTTACATATTCAGATATATTTCTTTTCATATTTCCCCAGAAGTATCTGGACTTTATTTTATTATAGGTTTTAGTGAATCCAAAATGTCCAGTTCCGTCGTTCTCCGCATGCTAAACTTCTCGAATAAGAGATTCTGGGACTACAATTTGATTAAATTGCTGGGAGGTTTTGTTCCTTCGGAACAATAAATCCTGATGCTCCAGATATTTTTTCTTATCCTTAGTACTTTCCCTAAGATTCTTCCGTACTTTTTGACAAAATGAGTCATTATTCTGCCTTTCCCTCCACTTGTCCAATTCAACTTCATTCAAGTTATTAGGCATGATATGCCAGACATTAAGCACTAGGGTGGATTCATTAGGGAGCTTCTCCTCAGGAGCGCTAGGAGGATAACTGCTTAGAATATCAGCGAGTTGATTTGTTTGCCCTCGGTGTAAAGGATTCGATAATCGAACTGCTGCAGTTTTAAGGCCCACCTAGTAAGTCTGGCATTCCAATTTCTGCTGTTTTCCAGCCACACAAGATTCTTATGGTCTGTAAGTAGTGGGTTTTACGGTACGGACGGCGCGAGAAAGTACGAACCTCTCTCCAGCAGCTTTGGCCATACTTAAAACTTGGTCAACATGCCCATTTGAGTTTTTTTGCTCAAGTGTAGAGCTCTTATAATTTAAGATTTTTTGTAAAAATGCCCTCGGGAATTTTTCAGAAAGTACGAACCCCTCCTCAAGCAGATTTGCTATACTTAAAACTTGGTCAACATGTTTATTTGTTTAAGTGTAGCACCTGCCTAACCCAAGAATTTTATAATTCAGAAAATATCAAACCCCCCTCAAGCAGATTTACAAAATTGTATCAGTTTGTCTATAAACTTGTATCCATACCCAAATATACATATTTACTTCAGGTTTAAGTTTAATTGGATTTGATTATCTAATATTAAAACAATGCAATATGCAGAGCCTACCTCTAGAATTGGTCCGTGTTTGCATGTTTCCCCTCTGTGGCAATGTGCGCAATTCCCGAGACGGTAGTATTGATTTTTTTCCTCAGTATTTACAGAAATTCCTGAATATTGCATCAGCCAGTTATGTGGGACTGACTGAGGGGAACAGACGTGTTGATACAGTGCTTCTCATACTTACAGGTTTAAATTCATATTGAGCAATATAAAATCTGATATTTGTTGTAATCTACTCATATTTAGAGTCAAGCTTATATTTGTCTTAGCCGGTTATACATAACAAGGTCATTGCTATTCTATACATGCATGTTCGTGCAGGCATTTGTGCCGGGTCAGTGTGAATGATTTTCCACTTGTAAGCTATTGGCTTTACAACCTGTCATAAGATTAATATTAATAATATTAATCCATAGAGATTAGATTTGAATCCCAGGAAATTTTATATAAATACCAAAGCCAAAAATATTAAGTGTATATACACATATATACATATACACATACAAATCACAGTGCTGAACCCAACTGATATTTTTTATTCAGTATAAAGTTTTGAATTGAAACCCAGGAAATTGTATATAATAAACAACAGCAAAAATGCCGAATCAAAAATATTGTAATCAGTGCAATAAAAATATATCCAGCTCTAATTGGGCCAAGCATCAAAAAATTTGTAATCCAGACAAATACAAAACTCCCACAAAAATTTGCCCCAAATGCAATAGAAAATACAACATGGAATATTTCACATATAAACATAAAGATACTTGCTCTGCATTGCCCTCTCAACCATCTACATCTGGTCTGAAAAGAAAGCACGAAGCACCTGTTAATGCCAGAGCAGCAAAACAGCTACGCCATGCACCTATCCGTAGCAGTTTTAACGGCCAATTAAAGGATCACCGGTTTGTATCAGAGCCAAGATGTGGCATTGAGAATTTCTTGAACAGTATAAATTCTGATCTGCAGGCAATTCTTAATGCACAAAATGGCTCTTATAAGCTATCCCTCAAATTGTTTGTACAATATAAGAAACCAAACGGCACAAAATTTACACAGCCCCACATAACAGAAACTGTACCTGTATATTCAAATGCAAATTCAGACACAATAATAAGCAGCTTGATAAATCAACTGAACATCAAACACTCTGAATTTGCGGCAAAAGAGTCCGGATGGAGCCTATGCGGTTCATCACACAAGTTATATGTTAATATTTCTGAATTCAGCCCATTACAAGGTTCCACTTATGTGCCTTTGCCTGCTAATATCAAAAACAAAAGAGCCGTGGTCAATATAAAAAACGCCGACCAGAAATGCTTTTTGTGGTGTATATTAGCTGCTTTGTATCCAGTTTCAAGGGATCCTCAGAGAATAACTTATTACAAACAGCATGAGCACGATTTTGACGATGTAATGGAGGGTTTGGAATATCCAATGTCTGTTCAGAATATTGATAAATTTGAAAAAAAGGCCAGGCATATCAATGGCAAACAATTATCTATTAATGTATTTATTTGTTCCACTGGTAATTGTCCGATAGCACCTCTCAGAATTAGTACAATTGATGATGAATCTGCTATTCCAATTGATCTGCTCTTAATTGAAGGAGATGATACATACCATTATACTCTGATACATAATCTTGAAGCTTTAGTGAGAACACAACTAGACAAAACTCATACAATATTCAAGTTGTGCAGAAGATGTTTGACTGTATTTGATGGTCAGAAAATGGTGAAGGGGGTTCGGGAAGAGAATGCACAAATTGCTAAAAACAAGTTAATTGAGCATCTGAAATACTGTGGGAACCATAAACCTGTTCATATGGTGATGCCCAATCCAAGTGAAAATTGCAAATTCAAAAAGTTTGAAGCCCTGTTGGAACACCCAGTATATATTGTCTGTGATTTTGAATCGAACCTCAAACCTCTTGCATTCTGTAGCCCAGATCCAGAAGAATCCTCAATTACACCATACCAGCAACATGAACCTTCCAGCTTTTGTTGTGTGGTTATACGGGATGGTGTTGTTATTAAAGAATATTCATACAAGGGACCAAATGCCATCAAAGAATTTGCACATAGAATAGAAAATGAGTGCCGTGACATAGCATCTAACACCTTATTAAAATCAAAGCCTATGTTGCCTTTAACAGAGGAACAGATTGAGGATTTCAACAATGCAGAAAAATGCCCGGTATGTGATTGTGAATTTTCAGATACAAATATCAAGGTTCATCACCATTCTCATACAGATGGTAAATTCTTAATGGCCCTGTGTAATAGCTGTAATATTCAGATCAAGAGACCAAGATTTGTCCCCATATTTTGCCATGGAGCATCCAATTATGATTTCCATCATCTGATCAGGTACGAGGGGTTTGACAAGCAGAATTTAAACATTTTAGCTGAAAATGATGAAAAATATATATCTATTAGCAAGATAATTAAAGTTGATGGTGTTCCTATTCACATAAGATTTCTTGATTCTTACAGATTTTTACCTGCTAGCCTGGCCACACTGGCCTCTCAATTATCTGATGATGACTTGAAAATCACACGTGCATTGTTTCCAAATCAGGACCTGAAATTAATTAGGCGGAAAGGTGTATATCCATATGATTATGTCACAGATTTTTCTAAATTTGATGAGTGTTCCCTGCCACCACAAGAAGCATTTTATAGCAAAATCAGAGGATCTGGAATTACTGATGAAGATTATCACCATGCCAAGTTGATGTGGAACAATTTAAAATGCAAGACATTTGGTGATTATCACATGGCATATTTAAAACTTGATACGACCCTCTTAGCTGATATATTGCAGGCATTCAGAAAATCTTCTATGCAAAATTATGGACTGGACCCAGTGTATTTTTACAGTGCCCCGGGCCTAGCATGGGCCGCAACGTTTTTCAATACCAAAAAGCCATTGGATCTGATCCACGATCAAGATATGTATCTGTTTATGGAGCAATGTATAAGAGGGGGGATGGTGCAATGTTCCCAGAGATATGCCAGAGCAAATAACAAGCATATGCCTGATTATGATCCAGCACGGCCATCAAATTATATACTGTATGTAGATGCAAACAACCTCTATGGTCATGCTATGATGGATAAACTGCCATATGCAGAGCTTGAGTGGGTTGAAGATTTCAATATTGAAGATCTTCAGAATTTTGATGACAGTGAATATGGCCTCTTCTTAGAGGTTGATCAGATATTTCCAGATCATTTGCACAATAAATTTTCTGATCTGCCCCCAATTCCCGAGGTTCAGTGCTCACCTGGTTCTAAACAGAAGAAGCTCATGATGACTCTGGAGCCGAAACAGGGTTATGTCATATATTATAAAAACCTCCAGTTCCTGATGAAACATGGTGTTCAAGTGACCAAAGTTGGAAAAGTCTTAAGGTTCAGGCACTCAGAATGGTTGAAACCTTATATTGATACAAACACGGAGCTTCGAACATCTGCAAAGAGCCAATTTGATAAGGGCTTGTTTAAATTGATGGTGAATTCAGTATATGGCAAAACAATTGAAAATGTCAGAAAACATACCGATGTTAAAATAATTACTGACCCCAGCCGGAGCAAAAAATTGGTTGCAAAGCCCAACTTCAATTACAGAAGAATTTATGATGAGTACATGGCACTTTTCAACATGATGAAAACAAAGATCAAGTTTGATAAACCTATTTATGTAGGGGCTGTGATATTGGAATTGTCCAAATTACATATGTTAATATTGTATTATGATGTGCTGAAACCTTTTTATGGTGATCGTGTAAAATTATTGTACATGGACACGGATAGTTTTATTCTTGAAATTCAAACAGAAGATGTTTATCAAGATATGTCACAGCCTGAATTGCTTCAATACTTTGATACCAGTGAACATACAAGAATTCAACCCCACAACAAAAAGGTGCCTGGCAAGTTAAAAGATGAGACACTTGGCGATGTTATTGTGGAATTTGCTGGGTTAAGAGCCAAGATGTACAGTTTTGAAACATGTAGTGGCGCTGTTGCCAAAAAGGCCAAGGGCATTGGCAGAGTTACTGTGGAAAAAGAGCTTGTATTTGAAGATTATAAAAATTGCATCAAATCACAGAATTCAATTAGAACATCAGAAAATAGAATTCAGAGTGAGAATCACTTGTTGACTTCAAATATTGTAACAAAAGTGGCTCTGGACCCACATGATGATAAGAGATGCATTTTGTCATGTGGCATACATACTTTACCTTGGGGGCATTGTGATTTGAAAAGTGGGAAACAATGCCCAATTACAGAGCATGATTTGAAATAAATAAACATGCCTATGAACTTATTTGGGTTCAAAAAACAGGCTATTATGGACCTGCCAACACCACAACCCTCTTCTGATTTACAATCTGTAATGTCTAAACTGAGTGGCTTGTTAATTATTCATCTGAACAGCATACTTACAGATAATGATGAAGAAACAGGCAAAACATTGTACATATTTAACAATAATTTAAATCATTACCAATTACCTGTAGGTGGTCAATTGCAATTTATTACAACCCCTGAGGGTGATGTTAAAATTTCAGTAGGGAGAAATATTTATAGAATCAAGCACTCAAACATGATTTCTGGCACTGTTTATACTGTTTCTGCTGGTGACTGCTTATATATTGAGGTCCCTGGATCTTATGACAAGCTTATACCCTTTTTTATAGAATTAAGAATCAGATACTCAATAATAAATAACCATTAAAAGAAAATGCCTAATGATATATTTGGCCACACAAGACATGAAGATCACAGTGATGAGATTCTGATGCTTGATGTCAGAGTCAAGAAATTGAGAAGTGATTTACAAGCTTTACAAACCACACTCAATGCCAGTCTTCAATTAGAAATTACAAATCTGCAATCACAATGCATGGACCCTCTTCTTAAAATTGACTCAGAACTCAAATTGCTGCTTCAGAAATATACTGATTTGGCCACATTGGATAATTTTCAAAGTTTAGAAGAAGCTGTAGCAGCTCTTCAAGCAAAATTTAAGACCCAGGCCACCAACTCTGAGCAATTGAAACAGCAATTAGAAGAGCAGATAAATAATGTCCAGACACAGCTCCAAACAATTGTCAAAAGCATAAAATCACAAGAAGATTTTGATCTAGTAATTTCCACTCTAAAGGAACAGATTCAGTCACTCCAGATACCTAACCTGGACCCTCTGAACAATGCCATAGCCGAGGTTAAAGAAAAAATTGAGACACTTGAAAATTTTATGAACAACTTGCCATCTTCTGATGCTTTGAATGCAATAACTCGGAGTGTTGCAAACATCAAGCTGCAACTTGAAACATATGAAGATTTTGGAAAAATTCAAAGTTCCATAACCCATCTTGAAGGTACAATAGCAGCAGTGCAAAGTGATTTGGCAAATGTACTAGAATCTCGATTGCCTGGAATTGTAGATACACTTGTCAGTGTCCAGCAACAAATCACAAAGCTTGAAAATCTCAACACTGAATCTGAGCTATCTCATTTTCATCACTTGATCGATGATATCCAAACAAAGCTTGAAATTTTACAACAATCCACACCCTCTCAGGCAGATATAGCCCTGCTCCAAAATGCTATGCAAAATGTGGCTGATGCTTCTGAATTAAACAATGTAAAATTGGCACTTGAATTTTTGCAAAATACAGTTTCAAATCTTCCTACATCACAGGAACTTAAAAATATTAAGAGGGCAGTGAATCGCATATTGAAATCAGAAGATATCAAGAATATCCAGGCAGAGATCAAACATCTCACTCAGACAGTTGCCACTCTACCAACCAATCAACATATTAATGAACTGCATGCCCTGTTTGAGGATATCAGAAGACAGGTCCATGATCTTACTGCTCAAAATTCAAAATTGGCAATTATTGAAAATTTGCAACAAATTGTAGCTAATATCAAACAACAACTAGGAACCATAGAATCCAATCAAGCAAATGCTCTAACTATTTTTGCCACCCAGCTTCAAGAGATTGTGCAACAATACAAGAAACTTGTTGTGGACATAAAAATAAAGCCAGGCCACGATGATGTTGTTAGGACCATCAATGAGCATCTTGAATCTGTAACAAGCAGATTGCTTACAGCAGAAAAAGAAATAACAGGCATAATCGAGAATCCAAAACATACAGTAATTCTTGAATTGTACAGCATCCCCAACAAAGAATATGATTCACCATTTACACCAGGAGGCAAAATATATATGCTGTCCCCTGCACAATTTTATTACCAGTTTTTTGTTGGGGGCACACTGAGACCAATCAAGATCAAATATTGGCTTCAACCACAGGCACACCACTACCCCACCTTATCAATAACAAATGCTGAGAACAAAGTGAAAATCACCAGTGTAGAGTTAGAGGATTTTACAGACCCCAATACATTAGAAACAGCCTATACTGAAGATGATGGCACTCTGGAATTTAAAATACAAATAGGGGACAAATTATATTTAGAAAATCCTGTAGTATCAGCTGCTGAACACCCCATAGTTGCAATATTCTTGTTTACATACTATGTCTAGACAAATTATTGTTGATGAATTACACAGACAAGCCAGACATCATTTTAAGAGACTGCCAGTAGTCACAAAAGGCATAGATGATTTATGGCAGAGCGACTTGATTGAGTTGTCAAGTGGGCAGTTGAAAAACTTAGACAAAATCAACAAGGGCTACAAGTATCTACTTACTGTGATAGACACATTTTCAAAATTTGCCTGGGCTGTGCCACTCAAATCCAAGACTGGAAAATGTGTTACAGAAGCCCTCAGGACAATCATCAATCATTCAGGAAGATCACCGCGCTATTTGCAAACAGATAATGGCAAAGAATTTTATAATTCAGTGTTTCAACAATTTATTAAAAGCCAGGCAATAAAACATTATTCGAGTTACAGTGATCTCAAGGCCTCAATTGTAGAGAGATTCAACAGAACCTTAAAAAATCTTATGTATAAACAATTCACACTGCAAGGTAATTATAAATGGATTAATATTCTTCCAGAACTTCTACATAAATATAACAACTCGGTCCATTCCACAATCAACATGAAACCCTCTGAAGTAACTTCATCTGATGAGCAAAAATTGATCAGGACTGTTTATTATCCTAGATACCAGCCAACAACAAGAAGGGCCAAATACAGGGTGGGTGACCAAGTAAGAATCAGCAAATATAAGCACTTATTCAAAAGAGGCTTTACGAGAAACTGGAGCACCGAATTATTTACAGTGGTTCAAGTTAAACCCGGGACCCTTAACACTTATATAATAAAAGATCACCGAGGAGAAATTCTCAAAGGCCGATTCTATGAACAAGAGCTCAGCAAAACTAAACAGCCCGACACATATCTCATAGAAAAAATAATCCGCAGAAAAGGCAACAAGTTATTTGTCAAATGGCTGGGTCATCCGGAAAACAGCTGGATCGATGCAGACAAAGTAATAATATGAGTACCTGGGATGTTATAAAAAGGCTGCCAGAACCTGAACAGCAGAATAAGAGAAATGGCAAGTTGCTGCCTGATAATATTAGATGTCTTATTGTTGGGCCATCTGCTTGTGGTAAAACTACACTAATAGTTGATAATTTTTTATTGGCACCCAACTGGTTAGACTGGAAAAACAGGCACTTGTATGTCTTCTCTAAGAGCTTGGAACAATTAAAATATCAGCAGCTGATGAAGCTATATGATGGATTGGATATAGCCACTTTTGAACCAGATGTTAAGCCACTCCATGAATGTCTCGATAATTCTGTTGTTGTGTTTGATGACATTATACTGGATAATCAAAACAAGGTTAGAAATTTCTTTACACAGGGCCGGCACAAAAACATTGACTGCTTCTACCTGGCACAGACTTTTTCTAAAATTCCGAAGCAACTGATCCGAGACAACAGCAATTTTATATGCGTGTTTCATCAAGATCATACCAACCTCAAACACATACACGATGAATATGTAGGTGGGGACTTGAGCTACAATGATTTTTCCAAGTTTTGCAGCAGGTGCTGGAACCAGGACAGTTATGGGTTTGTCACAATTGATATGACAAGAACACCTAACACTGGTAAATACAGAAATAAAATCAACGATTTTCTAGACGTTGAGACATAAATAAACAACCATGAAACGACCAGTCATTGATGATCTTAAGTTAAGAGATTATCTTGTAAAAAGATTTAAGGGATGGAAATCAGAGAACCGTGGAATTTATGAAAAACACAAACAAACAGAACAGCCTGTCATTGATGCTATTAATAATTTAGGTAAGAATATCAAAACTGTTACAGAGCAAAATCAAGATTTGATCACGGAGCTTGTGCCTGTAGCTGCAAGAAACATATTAGATTATCCATTCACCCCACTTTCCAGTATTCATACACCTAGTCCTGTTGCTCCTCGAAGAATTGAAGCTACTCTGGATCCTATTGAATTGGGTCTTCTTGCTCAAAAATATTTAACCACACCTAAAGACAATAAAGATGAGGTTTTTGGCTTATATGCCGACACAGAGCTTGATGGCAGTATTATTCATAGAATCGGTAATTTCAGAGTAACTTTTATGGGGGATGATATCATTGTTTATTCAGAATCTCGTCTCGGAGAAAAAGGTGCTTTTGTTAAGTACCCCGGAACACCTGGATTGTGGGAACTGATGACTAGGAAGAGGCCTGGCAGCTATACAGATCAAGACTATGAGCACTACAAAGAAATATTAATAAAATCAGATGCTCTGTACCAGAACAATGATCCCACACAAAAAAGAGTCAAGTCTAGCAGTGGGGCAAAATACAATAATTTAATCAAGCCCATATGGTCACAGATCAAGACTGGCAGTGGAATCAAACAATACAACACCCTGCCTAAAGAATTTGTGTGGGTTGATGATGTCAGGAAACTTGTAGATAGGTTATTGGTGATAGCTGGGGAGGAAAATGCTGGCAACCACAATTTTTACAATGAAAAGGTTGGAATTATGGACATGATAAGCACAAAATTGTCTAATTTTATAGTGAATGACCCTAAGGGGATTGGATATCTCATAAAAATTATTAATACTCTACCACCTAAATTTTGGAATGTTTCTGAGGGTCGGGGGCTGGTTAATGACATCATAAACAAACTGCCATTTGAACTACACATTCCAGGCTATCAATATTGTGGTCCCGGCACAAAATTGGACCATAGATTAAACAGAGGGGATCCTGGTATTAATCCCCTAGATGCTGCTTGTAGAGACCATGACATAGCATACAACACACATTCTGATCTTGACAAGAGACATGTTGCAGACAAGAAATTAGAAGAGGCTGCATTTGGTAGATTTGTAAGCAAAGATGCTTCTTTGAGTGAAAAAATAGCAGCATTGGGAACCACCATAGCTATGAGCACCAAACAAAAACTGGGGTGGGGGTTGTGAAGATGTATATAATAAACCTACAATGAAGGCCAAGGGTGTTATGTATCAAATACCTTATGCGGGTCTCAAATCTCTTAAAACTATTGATAGCCTTTTGACCAAAAAGCAGCGCAAGAAAAAAAGCTCTTGTCTTGCAAAGGGCCATGGTATGAAATTGTTGCTTAGTACCCCCCAATTAAACAAATTACAGCAATCAAGAAAAAAATCACATGTGGGGGGGTTCATATTTACTATCCCGGCCATCTTAGCTGCTCTCGGGGCTGTGGGGAGCTTGGCTGGGGGATCAGCTGCCATAGCAAAAACAGTAATAGATGCCAAGAAGAATAGAGCAGAATTAGATGAGCAGAGGCGCCATAACCTGGCCATGGAGAAAAAAGGCAAAGGTGTTAAGAGAGCCATGAATAAGTTTAAAAAAAACAAGAGCCGCTTACAAACCAAGATATTGAAGCTTTAATCAAGCCACTGGGCATCAAACATTTTAGGGGTGTGTACATGTCTGATTCTTTACCGGAACAACCACTCAACAAAGAGTGTGGCATTGTTAATTTGGATGAGTACAAAAATCAGGGCACTCACTGGATTTGCTATCTTAAATATTTAAAAGATGAGGCATTTGTGTTTGATTCATTTGGAGGTGTTCCACCTGAAAATTTAATAAAATATCTAAAATCAGCTAATCTTTATTACAATAATGCCCGTGTTCAAAACTTCAAAGATGTTAATTGCGGACATTTGTGTTTATCTGTTCTCAGATATATGTCTCAAATAAATAAACCATCAATTGAAGATTTTCAAAAAGCCTTATGGTATCTGAAACATCATGGGGGTATTCCATCTCACCAGCCAAAATTCAATATTGAAACTCAAATTGCATGATGACATAGTGTATCCCAAAACAATAGCTCTCAGAGCATTTTACGGCATGTACCTGATCCCTAATATTACTCACCACAACAACAAAATTGCAGTAGGGGATCAAAAAATCGTCATCACTCCAGGGCAGTATAATCTGTCCACTCTAAATGCTCACTTACCCAGAGGTGTAGTGTTAAGTCAAAATTCTGTCACTCACAGAGTAGAGATTGTGTCTGCTACGGAGACAGTGAATCTGGGTACTATAGGAGAGCTGCTAGGATTTGAGAACAACACAAAACTCGAACCGGCCATCAAACACACTGCTATGAATATACCTAAATTCTTGGCCATAGAGACTCTGAATATTCACTGTAATGTGGCCGAGGGTATGATCACCAAATCAAATGGCATAGGTACTCACAAACAAACTGGCATCATTGCAACATTCAAACCTAATTCCGAATTCATGGAGCCAATCATCTACAATCCATCCCCAACATTATATTTTCCTGTGTGTCATAATAGAATAGATTACATTGAATTGATGGTCACTAATGAAAAAGAAGAATTAGTTGATTTTGCTGGAGCCACAACAACTGCTATCATAGAGATTAACATTTAAATAAAAATACATACAATGGAAAATATTGAGAGTTATGAGCTACAATCATTCCCCCCAAACAGGAGGACATTTGCAAATTTAAATCAACCCAACACGGAGGTTGAGGTTGATCTTGATGTTGGGGATGGATTTATACACCCTCACAGAGCAGATCTATACATCAAATTTGATGTCGTAAAGCTCGATGGAACAGATTACCCGGCAAATTCAAATATAAGATTGGTAGACAATTTTGTGCCGCATCTCTTCTCTGAAATTGAGATCAGAAAGCATGGTGTTGTTATAAACAGAATAGATTATCCCGGCATTACCTCCACAGCTTTGGCCACATTAAAATTATCCAAAACCGAGGCTTCTTACTACCAAATAGGTGGATTTGAAGCTGGTGATAAGATATTAACCAAGAACCACACAGTGCTGTTCCCGATGCGCCTGTTGCCAGGATTCTTCTCCGATTACAAAGAAATTATGTGGAAGGGTGGGTTAAGAATTACATTTAGAAGAGCTGCAAATGATAATAATGCTTTGATGAGGTACAGTGCGATAAACCCTACAGGAGAAGCTCTGCCCAATACCTTACCTGATGAGGGCAAGTGCATTATTCAGACTATGGAGTTAAGAATCCCCGTTGTTGAGTATGAAGCCAGTTACGCTCTTAAATACAAAGCAGATATCCTAAAAAATCCACAGGTTCCTCTGCAATTTTACACATATCAATGCGTACAGAAGGTTGCCACTGGTACCTATTATGAATTTGATGCAACAAATTCATTCTCCAGTATTCAATTTGACATGCCCGATTTTGTGGTGATACTGTTTCAGACTGGGAGACACAATAATCAGGAAAAAAATTCAAGTAGATTTGATAACTGCAACATCAAGAACATATATCTTAAAAATGGCAGAAATGAGGTTTTTCCTAGAGAAAATTATAATTTAGACATTTCCAAGGATGATTTTCTTAAATTATATGAAGCTTTTTCTTCCTTCAAGCGCGTCACTACTGGCAATACTGACCTGTACTACACACCAGATGAATTCAAGACACGGAGACCCATGTTTGCAATTAACACTTCAAAAAGAAAACAGGTTGTAGTGAATGATAGAACAAACATTAAAATTATCTGTGAATTCCACGAGGCTTTACCCGATGACACCATATGCAGTGTCATTCTCATAGGTGAAAAGTCATATATTTATGATGTGAGAAATGAGAGAGTCACAGAGCAGTTCTAGAAGCACGATTCAGGGCTTCCCCCATGGCGCAGTGGTAGCGTCATTGCCTTGTAATCAAGGGGTCCCGGGTTCGATACCCGGTGGAGGCACAAGTGGCTCGGATCCCACTTTAAAACTGTAGGGCCAGTCCCGATTAGCCTTACTGTGCATAAAATGGACTTAAAACAGCAACTCGAACTAGCGACACGATTCAAACACAGAAACTCTTTGGATATAAAACAATACTTTACCGTCAGGAAATATATTACCTACCCATTTTATACCACCTCTGCTCGTAGCAGATACCTACCTAAAATACTGCCAAAAGCTGAAATACAGAAATATTGCAATAATTATTCTGTAAGTTACAGACTTGTATACAACAAGACCAAGCCTAAATGCAATTCAGTTTGCAATGACAATATCCAGGAATTTCCTCAATATGATGGATGGTCCCTGAAAAGGGGGGCATAGTATAGATAAGAATTTCTCTTTGAGTTTCATGACAAATAACATGTAATTTCCCCTCGGAAAAGACACAATAGAGGCAATATCAATAGATATAATCACTCAGGCAAACAGAATGAAGGCAATTACTCTTTAATAATAAATAACTCTCTGAAAAGACGCAGTATAGATTATATCTATTGGCATACAACTCACGGGCATGCAATAATTTATTGTTGGCCAAAACATGGAACTGATCAAAAAGATTGGAAAGAACATGCAATGTTTACGTGACCTCCATTCTATTGTATTGATTATGCAGTTTTGCCCCGTATTGTTGAGCTCCCAGATAACAAAACTCTGGTGATTCTTAATAGAGAATAGAGAATTTTTTACCAAATTTAAGATCTGGGAGCTATCAACAGGGCAAAATCTCACGTATGGAATGCCACATCTCTCAGGACTCGAACCCAAAGCCCCTTGTTTACAAAACAACAATATTAACATTTTGCCATCAGATTTTATGAGGACTCAAACCCAAAACCCTCCTGATTACAAGGCGATGCACCACACTCCACTCGGTCTCAGAACCCAATAGATATCAATTCAAGATTCCTGGGATTTTGACAGAAAAACATACTATAAGCTTAATTTCTGGTGTGGCCAAAAATATATCAATTTTTGACAAAAATCTGGCTAATGCAACTTTTGTAAGTATAGCAAATCTGCTTGAGGAGGGGTTCGTACTTTCTGAAAAATTCCCGAGGGCATTTTTACAAAAATCTTAAATTATAAGAGCTCTACACTTGAGCAAAAAAACTCAAATAGGCATGTTGACCAAGTTTTAAGTATGGCCAAAGCTGCTGGAGAGAGGTTCGTACTTTCTCGCGCCGTCCGTACCGTAAAACCCACTACTTCTGTATAAATGAGGAACTTTGTGCCATATAAATACACCTTGAAGTGTTCAATACCAAACATAACAGCAAGACACACTAATTCTTGAACATTCCTTTCCGAAGTTTTTAATTTTGTACTGGCGTACTGCACGATAGCAATTACTTCTAAATTGGCAGCTTCAGACAGAACTCCTTGGAAGAGTATGGCTCCTAGACCTATGAGAGAAGCATCACACATAATGCAGAAAGGTTTTGAGAAATCTGGCTGGACCAAAGCAGGAATTTGAATCAGCTCCCTCTTCAACTTTCGGAAGCTTAACTCATGTTCATTGTTGCATTCCCAATTTTTGTTTTTACTCAGTAGTTCCTCTAACTTAGCAGACTTTTGAGCAAGATATCGCACAAATCTCCGCCTCCAATTTATGAGACCCAAAAATTGTTGTAAATGCTTTTTGTTCTTTGGCCTTGGAAACTTCGTAATGGCTTCATCCTTCCGCGGATCTATTCGTATATATTGTCCAGAAACAAGATGTCCTAAATATTTAATTTCTACCTTTACCAAGGAACATTTCTTCAATTTTACAGTAAAGCCTTTCTGTTGCAACTTCCGCAAAACAAAATCAACATGTTCAAAATGGGATTGAATAGAATCATCAAAGATTAGGATGTCATCAATATATACGGTGAGAAAGTCTTCTGTATCTGGACCGAATAAATTATGCATTGCATGCATGAAAACAGCAACTGCATTGGCTAAACCAAAAGGCATACGGGAAAACACCACGACCTACCATTGTAGTTGAAAGCAGTGTAGATTTGATGCTCGGTCTGAATGGGAATCTGTAAATATCCTGACGCTAAATCTAAACAAGTGAAATATTTTTTTCCTCTTAATTTTTGTAACGCTTCTTGCAACAGAGGTACTGTGCTCCTGGGGGAAATGATAAGTCTATTTAGCTTCCGAAAATCAATGCAGGGCCTGACCGACCCATCTGGCTTGTCTACAACCAACATAGGATTTAAATAAGGTGAGTTACACGGACGTATCACTCCCCAGGCTTTCCATTTGGTCAATTCCTCTTCCAACTTTGCCCTCTTCGCCATAGGTATCGGATAAGGATGCGTATAGACTGGTTCACCAGATCCTAACACAATTTTACATTCATAATGTTTTGCAAGTCCAGGCCTATCCGAGAAAATATGACGATAACTCAAGAGTAATTCGAACAACCTTTCCTTCTCTTCTTGCCTTAATATTTCGGGTTCATAGGCCTTCATTCTTAAAGTCTCCTCAGAAGCTAAGCAATTATCGTCCACTGTATTTTTCTCACAATCTATACTATTGACCACTTTAAGTCCTTTCTCCGTCAAATCAGATTCTGAAGTGCTTTTTGGAACGAGCCCCTCTTCAACAACTTGTCCATTTACAGTAAGATATAATTTATCAGATCCCGCATCTAAATTAGCTTTATATTTTTTAAAAATGGGTAATTGAAAAGTAACTCAGCCTCTAAATTCCTAATGACATAGACTAAATCTTCAAAGGTAACTCCAGCTATTTGCAAGATAACTCATAACTGTACACTAGCTGCCGGTGTCTAAAATACAGTTAATTTTAATCCCCAAAACGTCAGCCATAATTTCAAGGTTTCTTATTAGAATAATCAAATTCTTCCAAAGCTGTCAATCGAACAAAGTGCCAGTCACTAGGAGCAGCATCAATTTCTAAAAACAAAAATTTCTAAACTTTCTTCTGTAAATAACCTATTCTCGCTCCCATAAATTCCACTATCTTCTAGGGTTACTGTTGTGAATGAGAGAGATTCATTCACAACGGACGAGGGTTTAAACTCATTTTACTACTTGAAGGAACGTCCCATGAGGATGAAGGAACGTCCCATGGGGATGCTCTCGCATTAAGCTCACTGGGCGTTGCTTCTCGAACAACATCAGTTTGAATTCCAAATTCCTTGATAACAGTACTTCTATCAACAGTCCATCCTCTTTGATAAAACGGGTTCTTTCTTCGATTCCAAAATGTTGTCCCTCCTCTCTGAGCGTTTCTGTACTGTGGTTTCCTAGTAAAGTGATCTTTAGTAGAACTATCACTAGGTTCAGGCATTCCCTGAGAGCGGGACTGGTCTCTCGAATACTTCAATTACCGGAACCTAGCTTGTTATGGTCTCCTGTTCTCTAATCTTGGATTGTCTGCTCTCCATCCCTCCAGTTGATCCGAGGCTTCATATCTCCCCAAGAAACTAGTGAGTTGTTCGAAGTTTTGTGGATCACGTGTAAGTACCAACTGACGCACTCGCTGTGGTAGTTGACTAATAACCAAATTCAGCGCTTCGCTTTGGTCAACGCTATCCATAAAATTACAATACGAGCCATATGTGTCCCAGCAATATTCTTCAAGTGAGAGGCCACATCTCCTCGAATACCGTTTGTTTTTCAGCATCTGCATTTCCCTTTGCTTGGCATCAGCAGAGGCATATTGTTTTCTAAAGGCAGCACAAAAATGTTCAAAAGCCTTCCACTTCTTCTCATTTGCAACAAACCACGCCTTAGCCTTTCCTACCATAAGAGAGGGCAATAACTTCAATCTAAAAATCATAGGGACATTCGTTAGATCCAGGTATGTTATTAGCTCTTTTAAATACCTCTCAGCAAAGACAGTATTAATCTCTCCAGTAAACTTTGAAAGAGCGTTAACATCAGACATGCGAAAAAGATTTGTAGGAACTATTCTTATATTCATTGTCACGAGATATTTCATCCTGTCCCCATCTCTCAGACTTTCTATTATTATGTCTCTTCCTGGGCTTTGTAATTTTCCTAGTTTCAGTTTCCTCAGAACTAGAGGAAACTGCAGAGCAAGAACTTGACGAGTAACGATTCATTTTCCTCATCTTCCTCTTCGAATCACCTCTCGTTGTTGAACCGTTCATTCCCGGTTGAAATACAGCTTCACCATTTTGAGAAGGTTCTAGAACCCGACAGCCTGCCATTAACATCTGTAGTTGATCGACCTGCCTATCTACAGATGCGACTTTCTCCGTAACTTCTTCAAGTTTCTTTTCATGCCTTCACTGATTTAGCTCTAAATTATCAGGTAATTCTGAGGAACCCTGTGTTGCTTCTGTCCTTGCAATTATTTCAACACTCTCTATTCGTCCCCTCAATTTCTCAATTTCACTTTCCATTTCCTTTTCTTTAGCTTCTCTAGATGTTTTCTCCTGTGTCAAGTCTAAGTTCCCCTTTTCATAACCCTCCTTTTGTTTTTCTTCCAGCTTTAGTATTAATTCAGCTAGTTGCTGCCTCTCACACGCAATTTCCTTCCTCAGAGTCTCCTTAATTTCTCTACATTCCTTTCGCCCCTTTTCTATTCTAGATAACAATTCATCCTTATCTTGGCTGAGCAGCTTCATAAATTCTCCTCTTTCTTCATTCCATTTTCTTTCTTGTTCATTTCTTATCCTTTCCTGTTCTTCTTTATCTTCTCTTCTGATTCTTTCCTGTTCCTCTTTATCTTCATTTATTTTTCTTTCTTGTTCATTTCTTATCCTTTCCTGTTCCTCTTTATCTTCTTTTCTTATTCTTTCTTGTTCATTTCTTATCCTTTCCTGTTCCTCTTTATCTTCTCTTCTGATTCTTTCTTGTTCATTTCTTATCCTATCCTGTTCCTCTTTATCTTCTTTTCTTCCCATTTCAATTTTCTCCACCAGGGTTTGAAACAACTGTTCCAAACAAGGACTTCCTTTGTTACCCTTCTCTTTACAAATTAGACATTTCAATTCTTCCCCCTTATACTGCGATTTGGCAAAGGATAACCAGCATAACGTAAGTGGAAGCTTCTTTTACAATCGTTGCACTCGACCTCTTCATCATCAGCTTTCCCTTTATCGGAACAGCAACTTAAGGTATCCATTTTTAACTTACGACGATCACTTCTTAAATTACGCTTCTGCATACCCTACTCAAACACATTTATCGAGTCCCGCGTTGCGGCGCCAAAAGTTTACACCTGCTACGTTCCCCGGTTTAGTCTCAATGGATCTACTTACTTTTATTCATCGACGGCGAGCATGAGACTTATCAGCCTACTTTGAAGCCCTCAGGTTATGGAAAATCAGATAAGGATATGTTAATGTAAACCTTACCAACTTGCACTCGCAATTAAACTCCTTATTAGAAACAAAATTGTATTATGTTCATAATTGTTCTTCACTACACAAATTAACACATTCACATTTTTTAAATCACTTTCTTTATCCCCCAACATTCATAATAATATCTCTTACCTCACAACCCCCAATCAAATGTTTTAAGGTTAGTCCATAACCATAAAAGACTACCCAATTGAACAAAACAAATTACGTCATAATAGACAATTAACATATTAAACATATCAAACACTTAAAATTATACAATAAGTGGGTGCGTATCATGGCAAATGTATAACTTTCATGTACAACATATGTTTCACATGGGGTGTAAGGAGTCAGCTTCCACGTAGGCACCCAAAAGCCAAACACACTTCTACGTAGTACACCGTGGACTGCATTTTGCAGACGAACGAGGCTCTGGTGACTGGCACTTATGGTCAGTATACTTTTTTGTGTGTTGTTCTGTTTTATATCCTTGTGTGTGCCGAGTGCCTCCTTACAGCCTCAGCTTTTAACGAAAGTCAGAATATTTTAGTAACACGACGCTGCAATTATGATATTTAAGTTATGGTAAGGGGCTGGGCCCCGTATAATGTGACGCGTGCAAAATAGTCTAAAATAGTGTTGACGCGCCCAAAATTTTGAATTCAAATTCAAAATATGTTTCACACATATGCAACATAGAGCAACATAAAATAAGAAAACACGTATGGAACATGCTAACAGTAAATTGTATAAGTTAATTCAATACATATATACCGGGTGTCTCAGAAGTCTTTCCCTGATTACAAACTTTATTAATATCCGCTATATGCAAGGTAGAGATGTAAAAGTGGTGCCAAAATGTTGGAAAACTAACCAAGTTTTTGTTGCAGGTTTGAGTAACGTGGCTGTAATAGTAACGTTTGAGTAACGTGGCAGAAGCATGAAATGTAACATGAAAAACGTTTAGAATATGTTTCAAAGTCTTTTTATGTCTTTTGTATCTGCTCATTTGTTTTTTTATAACATTTTTATTGAAAAGTAGGCTATGTATTTACACTAAAAGGCCAACCTAACAGTTTTATGGCGGCCTCGGTAGCGAGCGTGTTGGGTGGTCAACTCAACTCGCTTTGATCCGGAGGTCTGGGGTTCAAGTCTCGGGTTCGAGTCCCGGCGAGGGCATTGGGTTTTGTTTTAACCCTCCGTCATCCGCGCCCTCCTAGTAGCACTCAGTGCCGCCCTATCAAACCAACTTTATTTAGATGAACTATTGATGCGAATTGATGTTGAATTACGCTAGCGCTTACTGGAAATCAGACGATATATATATATATATATATATGAACGCAAACAGTCCATTTCTGACATTTTTATTAGATAAACTAAAACTAAAAACATTAGAGGAAATGACACAGAAGTACACGCTTAGACTCTTGAAGCAAATGCACCAAAATATTATTCCCAAAATAATCGTAATTAAAATTTTGCCATATAATAAAGGAACTAAAAAATGAACTCATCATTCACAAAATTTTCAACGTAGTTTTCAAAAACGTTCAACAAATTTTTTCAAAACGAATTGAAATCATACAACGTATATGGGCTTAGAAAGGAACAATTTGTTCCAAAATTCTCAGTCAAAATCTTGCTGACTCGCTGAAAAAGCAATCAAATGTGTAAAATACAACTCGAAGATATTTACAAAATATTACAATTTTCAAATCTCAATATGTTTCTTCTTGTTTTACAAGATATACGTGAAAAGAGATATACAAACTCAATTAAAACGTACCCAATATTGTCACTTTTCAATACATTTTGACAACTCCGATATTTCGTATGGGTACTGCAATGGTTTCTGCATACAATTCATTTGCATTCCGAACAACGTACTGTCGTTTTATTTTTCTTATATCCACCAAATTCATGGATGAAGTGCTATGATTTAAGATAGGACACGTTCCTGCGCGCGGTACTGAGTGCCGCCGAAGGGGGACCGGTTACTTTTGAGGCATGTAAACAACTAAGAAAGGTTGAAAGGCCTCTATGTTTTCGTGGGAATAGTGTAGATAAGTTTCCTAGTGCTTTCCAGACCATTCTTGCACTGATAAAGAGAATAATTCAAAATTTTAGAAAAGGCGGCAGAGTGCCGTTGCCCGGGTTACGCAACAGACTTGTAAAGAAAGGACATGCGACCGGTACGAATAACCTTAGTGTTGACGTACCCATAAAAATAACGAATATTTACCAAGATGGCGCCGAAGCCTGATGCACGCGCATTTAGTGCTCCGAAATTTCAACTGTTTTCGGGTTGTTTGTGTGCTATTGTGTTTGTGTTATTTGTGACGTGGATTCGTAGTATTGCGAGACATGAAATGCCGGATAACTGCAAGTGTGTGGAGGACTGGTCGTTTAGTTACAGGCGATTTTCTTTCTCGGCCATGGGTTCGGATCGGAGCTTCGTGTGGGAAGTTTCCAGAAGCCGCAAGAACAACGCTTCCTGCCAGCCACGTGGTTTGGCCCAGCACGGCCTCATCGTGGCTGCGTTTACCCTTCTGCTAGCAGGCGACATTCATGTCAACCCTGGTCCCCAGGTGGCTTCCCGTGATGAGTCTGGTGTGAAAATATACTATCAAAATGTGCAAAGCCTAACAAAAAAGCTATCAACTCTACAAATGTTCTGTAGCGAGTTTAACGAGTACGATGTGATTGGTTTCAGTGAAGTGTGGTTCAATGAAATGATCGGCGATAATGAAATACCCCTGACGGAATTTCAGGTATTCCGTAACGATAGAGGTTCACGTGGAGGTGGAGTTATGTTACTCGTAAACAACAAGTGGCCCTGGATCAGACTCCTGGACCTTGAAACGTCATGCGAGTTAAGATGGACTCAAGTAAATATAGGCTCAAATAAACTTTTAATCGGTTGTTTTTATAGAGCCCCTAAATCTGGCACTGCAACCTTGTCAACATTATTGGACTCTGTGTTAAATGCTATGGAGGAAACTGACATCATTCTTATGGGTGATTTTAACCTTCATATAAAATGGTCATCATCGAACTCTGGCCTCTGCACAGTCAATGATGACAGGTGGTTTTTCGACCATTACATCAAGGCGATTGGACTTCAACAATTTGTAGATTTTCCCACAAGACGCACAGAAACTCTCGACCTGTTGCTGTCCTCGCACACAAAGGTCAAGGCCACTCTCGGTGAGCAATTCATCGCCTCTGACACACCCCCGTGCATGCCGAATTCCAAGTCCCTGGAAAAGCCCCCAGGCCCTCTCCCTCCTCCAGACCAGTCTACAACTGGAAAGAGTCAACTGGGAGGAACTTTCCCTTTTCACCAGCCTCATTCCTTGGACAATGATGGACCCCCTCACCGCGGAAGAAGCAGTGGATTTCCTCGTGGACTGTGCGCAGGCTGTAATTAAAGATCACGTGCCCCTAAGGAAAACAAGAACATCCCGATTCTCTGTGTGGTATACTGAAGAGACTAAGCTTTCCCTGAAGAACAAAAAGAATGCGTGGATCCTGTGGAAACAAATTCCGAACGTTCATACACTGAACACCATTACTTACTTAAGGAAGCATAGCAAAAACTTAATTCAAAGGGACTATAATAATTATAGTCAAAGTGTAACAGAAAGTGCTGCTAAAAACCCTAAAACATTCTGGACGCTAATTAACTCATGCCGGCAACATGACCGTATTCCCGTTCAAGTCTCCTGGAACGGTAAGTCTGCTACAAAGGATGAGCGTTCATCGCCTTTTAACTCGTACTTTCATAGTAACTTTACAAAGAATGCTGCTGCCACACTACCGGAAGTCAGGTCCATTATTCCTTACACACTCTTTAAAATCTCAACTAACTGCAATGAAGTTCAAGAATTATTAAAATCTGTTTCAAGTTCCAAAGCTACCACTCCTAATGATATTCCTGCGATATTTCTGAAACATTTAGCCCATATTTTATCCAAACCAATAAGCACAATCTTTAATAAATGCTTCTCCGAAGGTGTGTTTCCTTGTACATGGAAGCAAGCAAATATAGTCCCTATCCTCAAACACGGAAACAAAACTCATGTCACATCCTATAGGCCGATTTCCTTACTTCCTGCATTTGCACTGCTAGCCGAAAAAATCATTTCTAATCGTATCCTTGCACATGTTTCTCCGTTTCTGTCTCCCACTCAACACGGGGTTTTCTCCCTCATGCTTCCTGTGACACAAACCTTGCTTGCTTGCTTACCAAAGCAGTTAACTGCCTGAATGCCAAGCAAGACGTGGATGTCGTATACTTAGACTTTTCCAAAGCCTTTGACTCTATATCTCACACGCAACTCATCCACAAATTATCAAATAGATTCAATATTCACGGAGCTCTTCTTAAACTACTTTCATCTTACTTGCACAATAGAAAGCAAAAGATTATCGTATCTGGTTGCTCTTCGTCGTGGCTTCCTGTAGTTTCCGGTGTGCCCCAAGGAAGTTCTCTGGGGCCCCTGTGTTTCTCTCTCTTCATGGATGACATTCACGAATATATTTCTTCCGAATGTTCAGTATTATTGTATGCTGATGACTGCAAATTATTCCGAAACATTACCTCACTTCAGGACACATGCTATATCCAAGACAATCTCAAACACATTGAACGCTGGTGTCAAGACTGGAATCTCAAATTAAATCCGGATAAATCTGTTGTCATGAGGTTTACCCTAAAATCCAAAAACACAGTGCCATCCTACAAGTTATGCAACCAGGTTATTCCGATCGTACGACAGCACAAGGATCTTGGTGTCATTTTTGATAGGAAACTGACTTTCAACCATCACATAGACTACATAAATTCGAAAGCGATGAAAACACTTAACTAACTAACTAACTAACTAACTCTCTAGCCTTCTTAAACCCGAAGGTTCATGGCTGCAGCAACACAGGCCTTCCATCTGTCCCTATCTTGAGCAAGATCTATATATTCTTTTCCATCCCTACCGATTTCCCTTAGGTCCATCTCGACGTTGTCCCTCCATCTTCGTCTTGGCCTTCCTACTGGTCTCTTACCATCAGGTTTCCCAACAAGAATCCTGTAAACTCCTCTTTCCTCTCCCATTCGTGCCACATGGCCTGCCCACCTAAGTCTTCTTGATTTAATTATTCTAATAATATCTGGACATGAATACAAATTATGTAGTTCTAAATTATGTAACCTTCTCCACTCACCTGTCTCCTCATCCCTTTTAGGTCAAACACTTGGACTAATTTACAGATTTACAGACATAACACACGTTTCTGCCCTCAAAACCTACTTTACAATGTGTGTTGTTCCTATTCTTGAATATGGCTCCTGTATTTGGTCAATGGCATGTGAAAGCAATTTAAAGAAAACAAACAAAGTAGTAAGTTTCTTCGTCAGAATAGTCAAACACAGATGCCCAGCCCTTGCAAACTTCTCCAAACAAGAAATTCTATCCACTCTACAAATTCATGACCTTTCTCTTCGCCGTCAACTCTCAGATTTAACACTACTCTTCAGAATCATTAATGGACAACTTTTCACCAGCGAAATCTTGCCACTTCTTAATATCAGAATCCCACGTCCCAACAGTAAATGCAACAGCTTCTTTTACATTAAATCTTCAAGGCTGTCTTTAGAACAAAGATCACTTCTCTACAGGCTACAAACCATTTACAACTCATTAAAAGACGCTCCGGGCTTCCATTTATCAAAGCAGACTTACAGAACGGCATGCATAAAGCAGCTGAAGTATAAATAATATTATATTTGCCCTAGTTGTTATTATTCTTGTTATATATGTATATGTGTGTGTATGTGTCCATCTTATTATTTTGTTTATTTCTTTTCCGGTTGATATCCTGATGTAAAATGGATTTTTCTGTATTCAGGACTTTTCAAATAAATAAATAAATATTTAACAGTTTTTATTCCCGCTTTCGCAATGCAGACTTTTCATAAGTTTTCCTTGCGTACTTTACTGCAAGCCAGTGTTAAATAAACTTAAACACTTTAGAATTATTTTCCCCTTATTCTTTGGACTAGAGGAAGATGTTCCCTGAAAGTGGTTTTTACGACCTCAAATTCTTCACAATTCACTAAACAGCATACTGGTATAATTGTCATATCACCTCGTTATTTTTAAACTCTTTTTAGTAAAAATGTTAACAATACTCATAATTATATACTTAGTATATAGTAATATGTCGTGTGTTTTGCTGTCTTCGGTTATAGCCCCCCCCCCCAAAGTTGATGGTTTAGCGGTCTCAGTCACCCAAAATTGATGGTCTAGACATTTCAAACGTGTATTTAAAGTTCATGTGGCACAATACAGAGTAAACTTTACAAGAGAAGCAAAATAATACATTAGATCCTCTTAAGCAAAATTATTTGAGGGGCTCTGCCCAACATCAATAACATTGGGGGGCTCGAGCTCCCCGAGCCCCATGGAGTCGGCGCCTATGACTCTTCCATATACCCAAGCACACCAAAAAACAACATTTAAGCAATGTATAATCCAAAAAGACTGTAACGTTCTTTAAGAATTAACTTGCAGAATGCTGAACAAACATCCAAGTGTTACCATAAACTTATTACACGCCAAAATAGTAATTACATCTTTTGTGTACATGACGACTATTTTTCAGACACATGGGCATCAATCCTATTCTCGCATGTCTCCAGACACGAATGTAAACATCCAGCTTCGTGTATTGACTCAAGATACAAATGACATGTGATCGAAAATGAAACATAATGATGGATGTGTATATTCTTTCTACATTGTTGCAATAGCAATGTCCTAGTTCAAATAGATAATTACCAACTTTACACAACATGAAACGGGATAATTCCGTGCTGGAGGCAACATATAATTATCAGAGCAATATCCTTCGGGAACTGAATTTTTCTAGAATTTTTTCAGGGCTTTTGAGTTTTGTATTCCACGTGCATTTTCCTGCTGGTCACAGATACAGCAGCTATTCATAAGGAAATGGGTAAGTGATGATAATTATCCATATTCATCGTAAGTTTGTACCGGAAAACAAGAAATGGGTGGAAAACCAATAGCTAAGATCATATCACCATGTATGTCAATTGCAATGTACAGTATGGCTATTAATGACCAGACACCCGTAGCAGTGTGCTTATCTGGATATGGTATCGTGTTAGAATAACATACGGTAGGTTCATCAATCACATCTTTTTGGAGAAAGACTTTTCAGTAATTTGTCATAGGATGGGTATTTTCAGTTATTTGTTTCTATTCATCTTGCGACATGGCGAACAGCTTTTTGGTGTTTTGTAGGTGGTACTGCTCAGTCATCAACCATAATTGCAAATCATCACAGATGGGTTCATTGGGATTTAGGTCATGTGTTCATGACTGCCGGTCCAGTTCATCCAAGTTTTCTACTTGTATTTCAGCAGTTTCGAGACACCGATAGGTAACACAGGCGGACTAACATGGCCGACATAAGGTTTCTATTTTCAGCTTAACATTACTTTCATATCGCTACATGATGGATTACAATTGGTGAGCACTTTATCAAGTTGTATCTTTTTCTATGTATTTTTTTATTGCGCTCGCACAGTCCTGGTATGAAAAAATAACGTGTGTTCATGCTTTTAGCCTAACGGACTTGCGGCAAGCATATCTAGTAGACAAAAATAGACGATAGAATGTAGAATGCATTAACAGACCAATCGATCACACTATATAGCCATGCGTACTAGATTCTGTTGCATCCTATTCACCTTGCTACAGCTAATGTTACATTCCAGTCATTGTTCATTCATAAAATGTCCATTTCGGGTGATTGTAAAGCTCTATTACAGAATTGTAATCATTTGTATGAATATAGTGTTATTTCACAATATAGATCTCATATTTGATAGAGATAGAACTGTTTTATAGATTTATTTACGTGTACATTTGAAAAATACTCATGATTTTTTTAATCCAATGATAAATTTGTGGCCATAGTCGTTGTCAGTACTAATTTAAGTAATGTACATTATGTAAATTATGTACATTATTATTGTAGTCGGTAGGGTGTCTGACTGCCACGTGGGAGACCTGGGTTCGATTCCCGGGGTGGGTGATCTAAAGTCGGAAGTGGTCCCGAGGCTCACCCAGCCTCAAATGAGTGTGTACCTGGGGGCAACCATGGGGGGGGGGATAGGCGTCCGGAGATTGATGCTTTTGACATCACCTCCAAAATGGTCGAGTTCGAGAATGTGTGGGACTCTGTCCCCACGTCCCCTAAACGTACCTTCACGGCATGGTGCTATATGCACGTACATTCTATTATTATTATTAACATTGTTATTAGTGTTTCTATTACCATTATTTAGGGAAAATTAGTTCACACAAACATGCTTTGCGAGCGGAGCAAGTAAGAACATTTTTAAATCTATTTTTGGAAAATGGTACAGATTATTATTCTAATAAGGACAAATATTTTCATTGTAATATGTAGAAATTCTGTTGTGCTCAAAATGAGCTTCAACATTGTAACTATATATATATTTTTCATTTTCTAGTGATTCATAGAAACATAAAAAGCACGAGCGTAGCGAGCAATAGCAAATTACGAAATTTTAGGTTGAAATTGATAATTCAGACCGACTTATTGATGTAAATTTTGAAATCCACGGGAAAAATGTATCCTTTTTGGCTCTCCCTGCGGATGCCCTTGGGACAGGGTCGTATGTAGGATCTGTAGACCCCTAGACTGAACTTGTGGTGCGGGCCCTACCGGGGGAATTTTTTTGAAAATAATGTTTCAATTGAAAATAACATTTTAATTTTAAAAATAACATATTGTAATTTCAAGTAAACATGTTAGGCAAATGCAAGATAAAAAATGGAATGTAACAAACAAGCAAATTTTACTTATATTTAATTCAAATACAGTACTTTTCCAAACAATCAGACTTAAAATGAAAGTGTCAAATAATCTTAGTTGCTAATTGGTGTGCGCCTACACTTCATACTAATGAAACTACTTATAATATCTTCATAACTTAGTTGTCTTAAAATATTACTCTTAATGCTGAGCAAAGCCAAAACGTTGAGCCTGTCTTCTAACATGGAGGTTCGAAGCCTGTTTTTAATCAACTTCAATTTTGAAAATGACCTTTCTCCACTGCTGTTTGTGACCATAGACACGTACATTCTTAGAGCGACCTCGATATTAGGAAAACAATCTTTGATTTTTTTTTCTAAGAGTTTATACATCCACCTCTCCTAACTAATGACTTTTTCATTTTCCTCATCATCTTTTTGAAACTCGTTGTAAAAAGCCTTGAACTGAATCTGTTAATTTCCCAATTGATCGTCTAAGTCATTATTATATGTTTCCACTAAGTTTTTAGCTTCTGCAATTATCTCTTCATTAGTAAGTGTATCCAACTTGTTGAGAAACCCAAAACGGTTATCAACTAGTTTGTATGCCTCAAGCCCCTGCCGCAATAAAGGGGCCTCCCCCATGGCGCATTGGTAGCGTCATTGCCTTGTAATCAAGGGGTCCCGAGTTCGATAGCCGGTGGAGGCACAAGTGGATCGGATCTTTAAACTGTAGGCCCAGTCCCGATTAGCCATACTGTGCACAAAGTGGACTTAAAACACCAACTCAACTCAACTCAACTCTGCCGCAATGACGATTCAATTTGATCTACGTCCATTGCTAGGAGAAAAGCATAGCCATGAAAGTTTTATGGTTTCAGCGTTCCCTGTTTTCTGTATAAAGGAACTTGTTTGGCATTTTCTTGTAAAACTTTCTTCAGAACTTCTTTCACTTTGCATGAAAGATTTTTAGACAAATAGATCACCGCCACAATTTTGAAGTGCTGTGGCGCCCATTTTTATGCAGTATCAGGCCACAATCCAATGTCATTTTCCAAGCGATCGAGATTCCTGAATACTGACTCAACTCATATAAGCTGTCCACTGAAGAGTTCAGCCGAATTAGCTCACACAAGACACAAAATAACTGCGTCGACGTCTTTTATGATTATAAGTATTAAAACAAACATTATTTATGTTAGTCTATTCAAAATTAAAATTTTAAAACAGTTTTTCTTTTCTTGTGGTACGGACCTCTTTGTGGTGCTGGTTTATAGGCTGCAGCCTAGATAGCCTGCGCGTAAATGCAGCCCTGCCTTGGGGAGGGGGGGGGTGAGTGCCAGTATCTGTAATAGCGGATAAAAATTTGTAAGCATTCATACATAATTATATTTAAAGGTTAAAATTGTAATGTAAAATTAAGAATTGCCTGCCAGAAAACGAAATATGCAAATATGAAACTACCACACACGTAGAAATTATATAAGAAATAGTAGATATCATATATAATTAAAACGATGAAGAGAAAGATAAAAATGCTTGTATAAAATTCGAAGCTTGTTTCTGTATGAGTTTGCTTTCGTTCAGTGACAGGTGCAAATAAGTTGCACTTAGTCCTATGAACGAGACAGTCGTATCATTTCAAGACGACAGTCGATATGCGGCGTCAGTTTTCCATAAAACTAATTCCATCTTGAATATCGTCTTTCGTGAGGCTACTCTTACATTTTTTTGTTAGTCCTACTTCTTACTTCATTGTTCCCCCCCCCCTTGTCTGTACTCCAGATAATTTATTTCAATCTAAGGTTAAGGGGGCAATGCCCGCTAACCCCACTGTGGTTGCGCCACTCATTCAATCATACCTTGCAATAACCTGTAGATTTTATTCAGCCGAGTGTCATATTTTTATTCTTATTATTATTTTTATTTCACCAAGCGTGTCTCCCGATGGCGCAGTGGTAGCGTCATCGCCTTGTTATCAAATGGTCCCAGGTTTGATACCCTATGAAGGCACACAGTGGTTCGGATCCCACTTTAAACTGTAGGTCCAGTCCCGATTAGCCTTATTGTGCATAAATTGGACAATGTGGACTCCCCACGCGCTGCATGTGTTTGTTTCCGGCTGTGCAATTGTTACTTCATGCTTCATTGCTTCTTTTCTCCCTACCTTTGTCGATCGCTACCCTTTCCCTTCACTTCTCTTGCGGGACACTCCTATTTCCTTTGTGGAACCCCATGCGCATGCGTTGCGCAGCTGCCGCCTAGTGTTTTTCGGATGGGCGACTTTGGTGTTCCTTTTGAATTCGTTTGTTCCGCCCTTCTATCTTCACTGGTACTGGCTGTACAGAGGTGTGAAGTTCATTTTCACACGTTTTCGGCGTTGTCTAGCTCCTCACGGAGGCATCTCTCGGCAAAGTGGAAGGGGAACTTTCGTCTTTATTTCATGGGAGGTATCTGTGGTTTTCGTTTGTACTATACCTTTAGAATCACCCTGTATATTACGATCATGCTATAATGAGGGATTCAACTTTATATCTACTCATAGAGAAACGGATAATGCAATTTGAAAACTAAATATTAATGCATAGCTATATGAGAATGAAATAATTCTTTTGCAGAATGATTGTTCAACTATCGGCGCATCCAGAATGTTTCAAGGGTGAATATGGATTTCCACCGTCAAATTTGTGCAGCAGTCGTTCTTCTGGTTCTGTGTGAAGGATGTGAAACGTACAGTATGATGAGTGTCGGAGACGATGAAAAACAAATTATCATACTTAATCATTCAATCAGGAAGTGTTTTTCTGAGACATTACACTCACGTTTTATTGCAGTTGTATCTTCATCAAGCAACATTATGCAAAGCTATCAGTATCTGTTTACTGTGTTGGATGATGTGCATACATCTGTGGTGGTTCACGTGACGAGGAACAGCAATACTACACGAAACTTTAACGTTCATCGGAAGTCTGAGGGTGTTGTTATGTTGTTGGAAAATGTTTCTCAAGTCAGTAAAGTTGTTAAAGATTCTCGACAGCAATACTATTGGAATCCAAGAGCTGTGTTTATAGTTTTGATTGGGTCTGTTGAGGGTAGTAACGAACTTCAAGAGTGTGCAAGGGCACTTGCGAAACACAAAGTGACCAGGTTAGTTCTGCTTCACTACTCTATGTGTTCACGTGACGACACGGAAATGTGCACAAAAGTTGTGAAGTACAATTCGGAGCTTTCACATTTACCTGGTGACCTAGATACAGTGATCATGAACGGCAATGAATTCTTGAAATATAGCAAACAGTGCACAGCGTACATAAGAAATCTACACGGTAGGGAACTGCACGTTTCTGACTTTGATATTCTTCCGTACAACAAAAAAGTTCGCAATGTTAATGGTGGCGTTGACCACTACCTCGGTTCAGCAGGGAAAATGTTTTCTCTCTTGGCGGAAAACATGAACTTCACCCCTGTGCACATTGAGGAGTATCATGGTTTGAAGTTTGGCTACCTCGAAAATGGGACATGGACGTACGTTATGGGTGACATAGTTCGCGAACGTACAGACATCAGCCTGAACGTTCTGATCATGCTTCCGGATAGGTACGAAGCAGTTGATTTCACAACTCCCCTGGCAACTGTGGCTATCTCTTTTCTAGTTCCTAAGTCTCTTGTTCTCCCAAATTGGATGTGTCTGGTTCTACCATACGAACTATCCTCCTGGGTAGCAATTTTGTTGAGTTCTGTGTTTGTTACCTGCGGGCTTGTATTTTGCGATGCATTGGCATATAGAAGTTTGAAGAGAAGCGTATTTGTTGAGATGTTTCTGATGTCGTATCTTATATTGCTTCAACAACCAGCAGCCGCAGATCCAAAGATTAGAATATTGAGAACGTTATTTATAATTTGGAGATTCTGTAGTCTGGTTCTGGCAACATTGTACGTCGGTTCTCTTGTAAGATTCTTAACGAAACCCAACTACTATCCAGAACTAGACACTTTGAAGGACATAGCTACATCCTGTCTAGCCGTGAGAAGTAATCCAGCCATTGAATATGTATTGAAAAACTCTGAAGATATTTATGCCACTAGAATGGTCGATAGGTATAAAGGAGTTCACACTATTATAGAAACAATGGATGCGGTTGCGTATTCCAGAAATGTAACATTTTTCAACTTAAAACCATTCTTGTTGTACAACAGTGTTACCAGATACAAAACTAAATCTGGGTACCCACTCGTGCACATAGCCTCTGAGGATCTCGCATGGTACAGCCAAGGTTATATTGTTCCATCCGGTTCGCCGTATCTGCAAAGGATAAATGAACTAATTATACGTTCAATAGAAAGCGGTGTTTACCTGCATTTTGAAAGGAATGCATGTAAAGCGCTGATAGACACAGAGGCGGAGGAGATTAATATGACTGTTAAGCACTTGCAATCGGCTTTCTATGTAGCTTTCTTCGGTCTTTTTATAAGCATAAATGTCTTCCTTTTGGAGGTAATTTATTACAAGATCATTAGCTTTCTTGCTGCAATGAAACATGTAACTTGAATAGTTTTCACATATTTACAAATTTGTCTTCCTTTTTCAAAATTAATTATTAAATGCACTCCATTTATCGCGGAAATAAAATATAGATTTATACTTAAATTATCCTATTAAAATATTTATCTACCACATAAAACTAGTACACCCCTCGTACTTTTCAAAGTATATCGTCAACTTTTGGACAATTGTGAGACCTCCATTCAATTTCATCTAATTTCTAATTAGAAATTAATTCTCGTTTACTAGCCAGGTTTATGTATTTATCGGGAACTAAAATTTGTCAAATTAGTTATTTCATCTCGTTGTATTTGGCGTGTTAATCATTCAATTTATGGCATGTAAACAATATTGTCAAAGGTAATGTTCCATCAAAATTTCCAGCGATGACATGTGAAATACTTAAAAATAGTGACATATTTAAATAAACAACTAGATTACATTAGCATTCTGTCATGTAAACAGCTTAGGCCTAATCAATAATAATTGAAACCTCTAACCATAATGATGTACCATAAACGAAATTATCATGGTTTTTATTTCAATTTAATATCAAATCAATGATAAAGTTGCTTATATTACATAACAAAAAAATATTCCAATTTACAACACGCTTTTATTTTTCATTTGAATCGCCACCACATACTTAGGTGGTTCTTCAAAAACGAAGTGTGCCTTTGTTTAAATATTGTATATATTGGTGGAGAAAATAGTGGAAATAGATATAGGTTGTATTCAAGAATTACATTGAATTTATGGAAAATCATTTATGAATTTTTTATAATTTTCCTACTCATAGGATTCACCTGAACCCTATAGATGGGAACAAATAGATATGTTAATTTACATACATTATTAATGTATATAAACTAATGAGATAGTATAACTTTGTACAATTATTATTACTTTGAATAAATCTTAGAAATCACGAAATCGTAGTGGTTTCAAATATTTTACAACAAAACCTACACTTCATAATAATAGTATAATATAGTAATAGAATAGTATAATATAGTAATAGAGGTAGCTTATTCCATTCTTTTATTTCGTAATTATAAAAGGAGTTTCCATGTAGTATTATTTGTGCACAGGAATCGTGATTTACGAAGGGTAATTTGATTCTTGTTTATTCTTTTGAAAGGTTCATACACTTGGTTTATTTTTACTTCACCTTTTTGCCACTTTGACTAATCGCGAAGACGAGGATCAGTGATGATATGATGAAATTGATGAATAGACACTAACAAAGAACACGTTTGCCCAGACCGGAATTCGATCTCCAGACCTCTGGCGTCATAGTGCTTAACACTCTGTGTTTTGTTTATTCTGTTTGTGAAATTTTATCATATTTAGGCTATATTTAGATTAATTGTTGTTCATGAGCTTTCAAAACAACAACTACATTCTCCAGTTTCCAACGTTTATCCAATATTGTACTGAGAAATACGTATGTTCTTGTCTTTTAACATTCAATACAAATCTTACACATTTTTGTTGCTTTTCATTTCAATGTTTACTGTAGATACTTATGAATAAGAAGATTGCTATCTATGTTTGGCGTCGTAAAGTCATGATGAGCAGGTAATTAATTTTTGTTTGTTTCATTAACATCTATCTGATTAAAAGGGTGTTACTAACTTCGTTATTGAATTTTGAACTTTTTGTGTGATATATATTCTCGTCCGCGTTTATAACTAGGTTTCTTGATATTGTTACTTTCTGGATTCTTGAATTGATAAACATATGAAAGAGAGAGTCATCCGCATATTGAAGTTACTTGCAATGTGTTAACGCTTCGTTAATATTAAAATATAATAGAATATTAAAATTCTTTTACATAAAGAGAATAGAGGACAAGTTCTAGAACACTCTCTATGATACTTCTTGTTTCTGAATATGCCATCTTGATATGTATATCTTATTATGTGTACTAATTTTACACATTGTTGTCTCTTCGTTAAATAATACTGAAACCTTAACAACTCTTTTACTTTTATGCCGATATATTTTAATATCTCTACTAAAAAGGTATGTTTTACCGAATCAAATGCCTTGATAAAATCTTGAAATACCAGGAGCGTAATCTAAAGATTATCTGTTTCTCTCGCAATATCATCAACAATTTTAGTTAATTGCAATTCTCTCCTCTTTTTATGAAGCCTGATTGGTGAGTCGTACATTATTAAATGTTCCAAGAGTCATTCTCTCTATATGCTCTATAACTTTAGGCCTATTTGATATTAGATTTTTAACATCCAGGGATGTAGTCAGGCGACAGTAAGCCTTTTTCCAATTTTCGGTAAATAATCCTTCGGAAAGGAGTTTAATGTGTGTATTAGGTTATTCAGGCTGTGTGCGATGCAAACTTTTAGCACATGTACTTGGTGCCTTTGGTGTTGGAATGAACGTTCAACACAGTAGCTTCGTCAACACTTATCATGGAAGTTCCAGCGCTTTGCTTTGTTTTACATCAAGATTAATTACGCCAGCAATCCCGGAATCGAATCCTGGCCTGGGCAAGGATGTTTGTGAGTGTCCTTTCATAAATTTCATGATATCATCACTAATCTCCATCTTCGCATATTAGCCAAAAGAGGCACAAGGCGAAGTAAAATAAAGCAAATCAATCAATCAATCAATGACTATTAATTTCTCGACGTCAGAGCATGCGGCATACCGAAATCATACGCCAACACTCTTACCTCATCATCCTGTATGGGGGCCCTGTTTAGTATAATCTTTGACAGATTGACAAATGGGATGGTCAAGCGATTGATGTAGGTCGCTATAACCTACCATTTCGTAAACCTTCTATAGTAGAAAATTTCAGAACATTTTCTAGTTTCCGGGATATCGGCATGTAACATCTCATTAATTGTTGATACAAACTGATCGCGTTAGCTTGTGTTGCATTTACCTGTTATTTGGTAGGTCTTTGTGCCCACTAAATTTTACTTTCATTGTTCCCATAGTTTCTGAGATAAAAGGGTTGAAACGGGTGAGTATACGTATGGACATGATCGTTGTATAAGAAGTTTCGAATATTACTGTTTTCAAATGTGCACATAGAATCAAAAAATATTGCTTATTGAATTCCAATTGTGAAATGTATCATGTCCAATTTTTTAAAAAATGGAAACAGTACCAGATATGATCCATTCAACCAGCGGACATTAGTAGCTCTAACATTACGTTCATAACAATCCTCATCATAAAAAAGCAAATTTGGAAACCTTTGAATTGGAATATTTTAATGCTCTGAATATATGTACTCTAGTGAGGAATTAAAGACCAATCCCTTTTGAAAATATTTGAGTCACACACTCTTATTTCAAAGATCTTAGGTTCGATTCCTAGCTGAAACATGGGAATTTCTATGTGCTCGTTCTCTGACCTGTTTGACATACTCAATCCTACTGCCGCGATTAACCTAAACTGGTAGAAAAACTATCTGGAATTTCCTGAATACAACATATGGAAAACACTTCAGTAGAGAGGCAGCACTTCGTTCCTACGCGTCAGCAAAAATTCGATGCGACTGGTGTTATGTTACATCCGGTGTAGCGGGGTACGAGCTGTTTTATTGTTGAGTCAGCAGAACGTGTCTGATCACGTTGAAGACATCGGAAGCGGTGGGGGGAGGGGGTCAATGGATTTGTCACGTTGTTTCTTGATGTATGCTAACCTAACACGTGCGTATGTTTGTGTGTATGTGGAGGAAATGCGCGCGCAACCATTGCGTATGATTCAAAGACATGAAGAAATGATTTAAAGATGGCGCCGAAGGTGCTTTACCCCGAAAGCTTAGCGGCCAAGGTTATTGCTCTGTAAAACAAGAGGCGTCGAGGGTTCGATTCCTGGTAGAGTCAATATTGATTGATTGATATATTGAGTTAGTTTTTTTAAGTCCGTTTTATGCACGGCAAAACTAATCAGGATTGGAGCTACAGTTGAAAAGTGGTGATTCGGACCACTATGTGCCTCCACCGAGTATCGAACCTGGGACCCCTTGATTACAAGGCGACGATGTCAATATTGAATGGTCTCGATTAGCCTGTGTGTAAATAAAGGCAACAAAATGGTTGAGTTCGAAAATCGAGTTGGGTTAGTGGTTAATGTTGTCACCTGGCAATGAAGAGGTCGCGGGTTCGATTCTCTAGGTAGTTAAATTAGGCCAATTGTTTAGTCCCGCCATTATAGATCCCCGATTAGTCCATCTGTGCATAAATAGTGTTTGAATAAAATCAATATGGCGGCCTTTAGTTAGTGGTTATTGTTGTCGCCTGGTAATGAAGAGGTCGCGGGTTCGATTTTCTAGGTAGTTAAATTAGGCCAATTGTTTTGTCCCACCATTATAGGTCCCGATTAGTCCATCTGTGCATAAATAGTATTTGAATAAAATTAATATGGTGGCCGCGTTTTGTGTTTAGCGGCGGCGGCGGCGGCGACCGGGCGCGGCGCGGGGCGGCGCGGCACGGCGCGGGGGGTGTTTTTTATTCCGCGAGATGTTTTAACCAAGTGGTTGAGGGTTCGATTCCCAATGTTGGTGAAAATTGGATATTCAATTGTATTTGTTTAAAAGTTCCGATTAGCTTTTTGTGCACAAAGAGAAAATGAACTAATTGGAAATAGGATGTTTATGCTGTAATGAAAAGGTTCCCGGGTTCGAGGCGCGGCGAAGCGCGGGGTGGGGTGTTTTTATTCTGCGAGATGTTTTAACCAAGTGGTTGAGGGTTCGATTCCCAATGTTGGTGAAAATTGGATATTCAATTGTATTTGTTTAAAACTTCCGATTAGCTTTTTGTGCACAAAACAGAAAATGAACTAATTGGAAATAGGATGTTTATGATGTAATGAAAAGGTCCCGGGTTCGATTCACAATGTCAAATTGGCTGATAATGATGTTGTTTTTAAAATAAAAAAAAGAAGTGTGTTGAGTCCCCATTAGTATTTATGCAGGAACAAATATTAAAAATCAAAACAAAATGGCTGTGACTGGTGTTTAGTATTCGAAAGGTTCCAAGTTCGAGTCCAAATGTTGGCTAATTTTTAATTTAATAGTTATAAATTTTTTTAGTTTACAGAATTCTTCCCCATTTATTGCATTTTGGCGAACATGTCCCCCCCTTTGTGGGATTTGGACATGATGGAGATATACATAGAAATTGTTGTCAAAGTGCGTAATAATGATTTTCTGTTTAAAAAAAAAAAGTGTGTTATCAGTCCCGATTAGCATGAACAGATATTCAAAAACAAAACAAAATAGCTGATATTGTTGTTTAGTATTCAAAAGGTGTTGGGTTCCAATGCTGGCAAATTGCAGAATAACATTGATTTGTTTAAAAAGTGAGTTACTATTCCCGATTATCCTTGATACACAAATAGAAAAATGGGGGTGATTTTGGAGTTTTGCAACCAACGGGGGTCGAGGGTTCGATTTTCACTAGGGGCTAATGTTGGCGTTTTTTACGCAGTCCCGATTAACCGTAATGCATAAAGCTGTTTCAACGAATATCGAACCTGGAACCTTTTGATTACAATGCAAAGATTTTACCACTAATGTATGCTATGTTTTAAAACCAAAAATAAATAATAGTATCGAATTTTTTAAAAGATGCGTTACCACTCTCGATTAGCCATTATGCACAAAGAGATGTGTTTTGAAACCAATGTTTTGTCAACCAATGCCGCTTGTACCATACAACCTTGCACCGAAGAACCAACTTGTCAACTAGTCACTCACTCCATCATTAAAGTGCACAACATAATATCAGATTTGCACTGATAATAAGCAAAGAATTATAGCGGCTGCATAATTATATTTCAATGACAGCAAATGGTTTCAAATGAATGGTTTTCATTTTATTTTTTACTAAGTAACAGATTTGGTAATGAAAAGCTTTAACATTTGCATATAATATGAGATTTTTTTTGGTATCCAGTTTGTATGTTGACCAAATCACAGATATACTATTACTAAGGATAGCATTAACTTAATCTAATAAAAATATATTCCAGTGCATTACAAAATTAACTCATTCTGTTTTCTGTTGTTTGAATCCATATGGTAAAGTCTCGAAACTTGATGCACATCTTTTTCTTTTGGTATATACCACCTGAAAAACCCTTATTTCCGGCTTACTAACAACGGAATGTCTTTTTGTGCGTACGATTTTGTTCGAGTTGAGTAAAGTTAAAGAGGAGGTGTTGTTGAGAATAGCATTGGTGAGTGATTCGAAATTGATTGTGCTGCTGTTTTTATGGTTTAGACATATGCCTTTCACCTTGCAAACAGTAGTAACATTAGTATTGTCTGGATTTACTACCTCAAATGCATAACTTTTCGGCCCACTGGATGAAAATGCTCTGATATAAGCATTTTTCCCCATAGAGTTCTAGTTCATTTGTTAACTCCCCTAGGTAGTCTCCAACAGGCAGATCAACATCACCTGGCCTTTGAATATAAATGACACTATCGGTATCATAGTACAATACATTTTCGCCTAATGTATCCAAATATTCATAAAGCTCTAATCGTGCATGGGTTGTAGTGTATGCTGCAATAACTACATTTACAGTCGATAATGGAAGTGCAGATTCTTCGAGATATTGCCAGTGAACTATCAACATATCTTCATTTATAGGTATAACTTGATGTACTTCAACATTGGGACTTTCTAGTTTATCGAAAAAATCCTTAGGATTGTTGATAATACTAACTTGACCAGGGTTTTCTCTCTGTCCAAATTTACCCCAAAATGAATTCAGCATAAGTTTTGCTAAGCTTCGTAATCCAGGATTAGCACATATTCTGTTTTCATCCAACAACACACCCTCCTTTTCAAAATAGTCAGCTATGTATTTTTTTTTGGATTCTTCATCAATACACCACAATGGCCAGCCGCTTGCTTCAACTTTTGCTTTGAGAAATGTATTGATGTACTCTGCAAAAACACCACCTGATTTTTTTGCAGGATCATATTGTTCAACATTATATTCCCATACCTCATGTAATTCTAAAATTTTGTATTTCTTTTGAACTGCCTTCTAAACTTCATCCACAACCCAGGTTCCAGTTATAGCTCTTTCCCTAGCAGTATGGTTACATTCCGCCTGGTTTATTTCATCGGCACAAGTTCTACATAGAGGGAAAGTTAATTTTGAATTGGTTCGATATGGTAACACAGGATGGTACAGATCTATCGGTGGAAGTATTGTTGATTTGACAAGCCCTTCAAAAGAATAAATATCGGGGCATTCTTCCCACACATAAATTTTCACCGGATGGCCAACTGGAAACTTTTTAACTTTGCAACAATAAGGGTACAGGCTACATACATCCTTATATTGAATTGTTTCATTTTCTTTCACAGTGTAATGTAGTTTGGTAGCATTAGTTCTACCACCATAAAACGCCTCCCGGGGAATTATGGGGGCTTTAATTGATAACGGATGTTTTTCAACATAATGTTTCATGGTTTTGTTATTTCTCAACTGCTGATGAAATTCGCACACCCACATCTCATGGACAATGTAGTTAAGTGCTTTTAATCTGGTAATTTTATTTTCTGTTCTTTCATACCGAAAAGACAAAGTATCATATGGGTCATCATGAAGAGGTTCTGTACGTGAAGTAGGGAAACATTTGACACAACCATGTGTTCTGCATCCTTGATATTCAAATACATGCTCTTGCCCCTTTTGATCTTTAAAATATCCATCTACTTTCAAGTTTCCTCCAAATTTTACTTCTGGTCCTCTGGCTGCATGTTGGATTTCGATTTTATGTTTTTTTTCCTCCCATACCAACAATTGAATAGCCTCTATAGACTGAATATCACACCATCTGTATCCGTTTTTAGGAATAATTCCTATATGTTCTGCTTTCAAAAATATTTTACGGAATACTTTATTACAAGCTGAAGCGATGGTGATGGCTTCCAATAATGGGTTCACTGTTGTTTCTCTATCAAAAGTGGTCATGAATTTCAAACAGGCAGCACGTAGTACATTAACATCTTCTACACAGTACTTTCTCAACTCCTTCTGCATATCGAAAACTACCCCTGTTTTCTGTTGTTCACTATGCCATTCCAAAAAAACTGGTTCTCTGATTCTCCATCATAGAATCAACAGCGTAAAATTCAGTACCGGGGACACATCCGACATATTCTTTATTTTTCAAAGTATTAAAAAAATGAGGAAAATACCCTTTGGACATTGGGAGATCAAATGCTTTCGGTAATTTGTTGAGCGCCATTGGAATAAAGTTGAGAGAATCTATGAAATGGATATTATGCATCTTCAAAAATAATATTTTGGCTCCATTCATGATAACAGACGGTGTCCATTTCATTTTTTCGATCATAGTTTGCAGTACAAAGTGCGAATCATACCCTCTACTATTGTGTGCAATACACACAATATTGTTAATTTTGGTGCGGTGAGCTGAAACAAATTGCAGAAAATTGTAAACAGGTTCTGTACTATTAAAAATGTGCTGTTTTTTTCCGCATACACTGCACCATTGAGACATATCTTTGTTCTCAATGCAATTATAGCATACATTTTGGCATACCAAAAGATTTGGAATATGCAGAATATTGTTTTCAGTGCCTTCTAGTTTTGTGTCCTGCCTCGATTCAATATCGTAGAAAACAAGCATTGCTTTTTTTGATATAAGAGAAGATATTTGTTTGCCATAATTTTTTTTGATGTGACATAGATGTTCAGATGGTACCATATTTCTACAGCTGACACAGAATTTCTCCCCACATATATGAGGATTTCTGTTTGTACGGATAGCATACGCTTTCATGCATTTTTCACAACATTTTACTGTCTGACAAAGAGAGTTTTTTCTATTGTAACATGTTTTATGATTATTGTAACACTTTTGACCATAGAAAAATCTGTTACAATCAGTGCACTTTATTTTGGTTTCTGAAACAGTACATTTGGGCTTTTCTTGGCATTGTGAACAAACAGCTGTACAGGATCCTAGGTGTCTAGAAACATGATCATATTTCTTATGGCAAGTTTCACAATAGAAATTAGCGGAGAATGCAGCTGTAAGAGATGTTATAACATTAAAATTGTTGTTCATGTACACCAAATTTAAAGTTTCGCGCCTAGGTAATAAAGGACCTTCATATATCACATCACTCCCGGAAAATCCATTATATAACGGTAATTTTGAAATCAGATAAATAGTCCTGAAATTTTTGAATGTCAGTAGTTCCTCCACCACCACTCAAATTTTCCCCAGCTTCTCTGCACACACACTTCTTCTTCCATAACACATTTATGTTGTCTAACATACTGATAACGTTTTTTAGGTTCATTTTTGTAAACATTAATACCTCTTGCCACAACCAACGCATAAGCCAAACACCTGATATCGGAATTTTTAATAGTTATAATTCCTTTTTTTAGTTTACAGAATTGTTCCCCATTCATTGCATTTTGGCGAACACGTCCTCCCCCTCGTGGCATTTGGACATGATGGAGATATACATAGAAATTGTTGTCAGAAAGAAATGTCGTATTGCTCTGCAATACTTTTTCCAATGCCATATCTATCGCCTGTGCTTCCCGAAAAGATAACCAAAAAGGGAGATCAGGGTGATCTTCATTCCTGATAGTAATACCAACTTGGTCATGCTCGGCCACATCACGTAGAAGATATTGGATCAGTTCTTGCAATCCCTCCTGAACCCATATTACCGGATTCTCATTCTGTGGTGCCCCCCGCAACCGAGCACGCACCATTCGTCCTTCCATATTGAATCTTTGGTAACGCCTTCTTGTCTCTTCTATAACTTCAACATGATGTAACACTGCATCATCGCCACCGCCTACCTGTCTGCACACTTCCGCTTCCTGAATACAATCCCGAAGAACCATTTGGTATAACACTGGCGAAATATGATTTGTACATTGCTCCAATTCTTTAGTCTCTAAAACAGATTCTAAATGGAAAATATCTCCACATTTTTCATCGGTTGTTCCAATACACTCCAATATCCCTGTATCCTGGTTGTTATACTTGTTAGGAAACATTTCAACATGTTGGTTGGTCTCACTAGAAATAGAGACAGAGGGTCTGGATTGATTGCTGTTAATAGCAGTAGAGGTAGAGGGGGTAGAATTGTGTAGAAATTATTCATTCCTACGCGTCAGCAAAAATTCGATGCGACTGGTGTTATGTTACATCCTGTCGTAGCGGTTTTAATGTTGAGTCAGCAGAACATTCTACCCCCTCTACCTCTACTGCTATTAACAGCAATCAATCCAGACCCTCTGTCTCTATTTCTAGTGAGACCAACCAACATGTTGAAATGTTTCCTAACAAGTATAACAACCAGGATACAGGGATATTGGAGTGTATTGGAACAACCGATGAAAAATGTGGAGATATTTTCCATTTAGAATCTGTTTTAGAGACTAAAGAATTGGAGCAATGTACAAATCATATTTCGCCAGTGTTATACCAAATGGTTCTTCGGGATTGTATTCAGGAAGCGGAAGTGTGCAGACAGGTAGGCGGTGGCGATGATGCAGTGTTACATCATGTTGAAGTTATAGAAGAGACAAGAAGGCGTTACCAAAGATTCAATATGGAAGGACGAATGGTGCGTGCTCGGTTGCGGGGGGCACCACAGAATGAGAATCCGGTAATATGGGTTCAGGAGGGATTGCAAGAACTGATCCAATATCTTCTACGTGATGTGGCCGAGCATGACCAAGTTGGTATTACTATCAGGAATGAAGATCACCCTGATCTCCCTTTTTGGTTATCTTTTCGGGAAGCACAGGCGATAGATATGGCATTGGAAAAAGTATTGCAGAGCAATACGACATTTCTTTCTGACAACAATTTCTATGTATATCTCCATCATGTCCAAATGCCACGAGGGGGAGGACGTGTTCGCCAAAATGCAATGAATGGGGAACAATTCTGTAAACTAAAAAAAGGAATTATAACTATTAAAAATTCCGATATCAGGTGTTTGGCTTATGCGTTGGTTGTGGCAAGAGGTATTAATGTTTACAAAAATGAACCTAAAAAACGTTATCAGTATGTTAGACAACATAAATGTGTTATGGAAGAAGAAGTGTGTGTGCAGAGAAGCTGGGGAAAATTTGAGTGGTGGTGGAGGAACTACTGACATTCAAAAATTTCAGGACTATTTATCTGATTTCAAAATTACCGTTATATAATGGATTTTCCGGGAGTGATGTGATATATGAAGGTCCTTTATTACCTAGGCGCGAAACTTTAAATTTGGTGTACATGAACAACAATTTTAATGTTATAACATCTCTTACAGCTGCATTCTCCGCTAATTTCTATTGTGAAACTTGCCATAAGAAATATGATCATGTTTCTAGACACCTAGGATCCTGTACAGCTGTTTGTTCACAATGCCAAGAAAAGCCCAAATGTACTGTTTCAGAAACCAAAATAAAGTGCACTGATTGTAACAGATTTTTCTATGGTCAAAAGTGTTACAATAATCATAAAACATGTTACAATAGAAAAAACTCTCTTTGTCAGACAGTAAAATGTTGTGAAAAATGCATGAAAGCGTATGCTATCCGTACAAACAGAAATCCTCATATATGTGGGGAGAAATTCTGTGTCAGCTGTAGAAATATGGTACCATCTGAACATCTATGTCACATCAAAAAAAATTATGGCAAACAAATATCTTCTCTTATATCAAAAAAAGCAATGCTTGTTTTCTACGATATTGAATCGAGGCAGGACACAAAACTAGAAGGCACTGAAAACAATATTCTGCATATTCCAAATCTTTTGGTATGCCAAAATGTATGCTATAATTGCATTGAGAACAAAGATATGTCTCAATGGTGCAGTGTATGCGGAAAAAAACAGCACATTTTTAATAGTACAGAACCTGTTTACAATTTTCTGCAATTTGTTTCAGCTCACCGCACCAAAATTAACAATATTGTGTGTATTGCACACAATAGTAGAGGGTATGATTCGCACTTTGTACTGCAAACTATGATCGAAAAAATGAAATGGACACCGTCTGTTATCATGAATGGAGCCAAAATATTATTTTTGAAGATGCATAATATCCATTTCATAGATTCTCTCAACTTTATTCCAATGGCGCTCAACAAATTACCGAAAGCATTTGATCTCCCAATGTCCAAAGGGTATTTTCCTCATTTTTTTAATACTTTGAAAAATAAAGAATATGTCGGATGTGTCCCCGGTACTGAATTTTACGCTGTTGATTCTATGATGGAGAATCAGAGAACCAGTTTTTTGGAATGGCATAGTGAACAACAGAAAACAGGGGTAGTTTTCGATATGCAGAAGGAGTTGAGAAAGTACTGTGTAGAAGATGTTAATGTACTACGTGCTGCCTGTTTGAAATTCATGACCACTTTTGAAAGAGAAACAACAGTGAACCCATTATTGGAAGCCATCACCATCGCTTCAGCTTGTAATAAAGTATTCCGTAAAATATTTTTGAAAGCAGAACATATAGGAATTATTCCTAAAAACGGATACAGATGGTGTGATATTCAGTCTATAGAGGCTATTCAATTGTTGGTATGGGAGGAAAAAAAACATAAAATCGAAATCCAACATGCAGCCAGAGGACCAGAAGTAAAATTTGGAGGAAACTTGAAAGTAGATGGATATTTTAAAGATCAAAAGGGGCAAGAGCATGTATTTGAATATCAAGGATGCAGAACACATGGTTGTGTCAAATGTTTCCCTACTTCACGTACAGAACCTCTTCATGATGACCCATATGATACTTTGTCTTTTCGGTATGAAAGAACAGAAAATAAAATTACCAGATTAAAAGCACTTAACTACATTGTCCATGAGATGTGGGTGTGCGAATTTCATCAGCAGTTGAGAAATAACAAAACCATGAAACATTATGTTGAAAAACATCCGTTATCAATTAAAGCCCCCATAATTCCCCGGGAGGCGTTTTATGGTGGTAGAACTAATGCTACCAAACTACATTACACTGTGAAAGAAAATGAAACAATTCAATATAAGGATGTATGTAGCCTGTACCCTTATTGTTGCAAAGTTAAAAAGTTTCCAGTTGGCCATCCGGTGAAAATTTATGTGGGGGAAGAATGCCCCGATATTTATTCTTTTGAAGGGCTTGTCAAATCAACAATACTTCCACCGATAGATCTGTACCATCCTGTGTTACCATATCGAACCAATTCAAAATTAACTTTCCCTCTATGTAGAACTTGTGCCGATGAAATAAACCAGGCGGAATGTAACCATACTGCTAGGGAAAGAGCTATAACTGGAACCTGGGTTGTGGATGAAGTTTAGAAGGCAGTTCAAAAGAAATACAAAATTTTAGAATTACATGAGGTATGGGAATATAATGTTGAACAATATGATCCTGCAAAAAAATCAGGTGGTGTTTTTGCAGAGTACATCAATACATTTCTCAAAGCAAAAGTTGAAGCAAGCGGCTGGCCATTGTGGTGTATTGATGAAGAATCCAAAAAAAAATACATAGCTGACTATTTTGAAAAGGAGGGTGTGTTGTTGGATGAAAACAGAATATGTGCTAATCCTGGATTACGAAGCTTAGCAAAACTTATGCTGAATTCATTTTGGGGTAAATTTGGACAGAGAAAAAACCCTGGTCAAGTTAGTATTATCAACAATCCTAAGGATTTTTTCGATAAACTAGAAAGTCCCAATGTTGAAGTACATCAAGTTATACCTATAAATGAAGATATGTTGATAGTTCACTGGCAATATCTCGAAGAATCTGCACTTCCATTATCGACTGTAAATGTAGTTATTGCAGCATTCACTACAACCCATGCACGATTAGAGCTTTATGAATATTTGGATACATTAGGCGAAAATGTATTGTACTATGATACCGATAGTGTCATTTATATTCAAAGGCCAGGTGATGTTGATCTGCCTGTTGGAGACTACCTAGGGGAGTTAACAAATGAACTAGAACTCTATGGGGAAAAATGCTTATATCAGAGCATTTTCATCCAGTGGGCCGAAAAGTTATGCATTTGAGGTAGTAAATCCAGACAATACTAATGTTACTACTGTTTGCAAGGTGAAAGGCATATGTCTAAACCATAAAAACAGCAGCACAATCAATTTCGAATCACTCACCAATGCTATTCTCAACAACACCTCCTCTTTAACTTTACTCAACTCGAACAAAATCGTACGCACAAAAAGACATTCCGTTGTTAGTAAGCCGGAAATAAGGGTTTTTCAGGTGGTATATACCAAAAGAAAAAGATGTGCATCAAGTTTCGAGACTTTACCATATGGATTCAAACAACAGAAAACAGAATGAGTTAATTTTGTAATGCACTGGAATATATTTTTATTAGATTAAGTTAATGCTATCCTTAGTAATAGTATATCTGTGATTTGGTCAACATACAAACTGGATACCAAAAAAAATCTCATATTATATGCAAATGTTAAAGCTTTTCATTACCAAATCTGTTACTTAGTAAAAAATAAAATGAAAACCATTCATTTGAAACCATTTGCTGTCATTGAAATATAATTATGCAGCCGCTATAATTCTTTGCTTATTATCAGTGCAAATCTGATATTATGTTGTGCACTTTAATGATGGAGTGAGTGACTAGTTGACAAGTTGGTTCTTCGGTGCAAGGTTGTATGGTACAAGCGGCATTGGTTGACAAAACATTGGTTTCAAAACACATCTCTTTGTGCATAATGGCTAATCGAGAGTGGTAACGCATCTTTTAAAAAATTCGATACTATTATTTATTTTTGGTTTTAAAACATAGCATACATTAGTGGTAAAATCTTTGCATTGTAATCAAAAGGTTCCAGGTTCGATATTCGTTGAAACAGCTTTATGCATTACGGTTAATCGGGACTGCGTAAAAAACGCCAACATTAGCCCCTAGTGAAAATCGAACCCTCGACCCCCGTTGGTTGCAAAACTCCAAAATCACCCCCATTTTTCTATTTGTGTATCAAGGATAATCGGGAATAGTAACTCACTTTTTAAACAAATCAATGTTATTCTGCAATTTGCCAGCATTGGAACCCAACACCTTTTGAATACTAAACAACAATATCAGCTATTTTGTTTTGTTTTTGAATATCTGTTCATGCTAATCGGGACTGATAACACACTTTTTTTTTTTAAACAGAAAATCATTATTACGCACTTTGACAACAATTTCTATGTATATCTCCATCATGTCCAAATCCCACAAAGGGGGGGACATGTTCGCCAAAATGCAATAAATGGGGAAGAATTCTGTAAACTAAAAAAATTTATAACTATTAAATTAAAAATTAGCCAACATTTGGACTCGAACTTGGAACCTTTCGAATACTAAACACCAGTCACAGCCATTTTGTTTTGATTTTTAATATTTGTTCCTGCATAAATACTAATGGGGACTCAACACACTTCTTTTTTTTATTTTAAAAACAACATCATTATCAGCCAATTTGACATTGTGAATCGAACCCGGGACCTTTTCATTACATCATAAACATCCTATTTCCAATTAGTTCATTTTCTGTTTTGTGCACAAAAAGCTAATCGGAAGTTTTAAACAAATACAATTGAATATCCAATTTTCACCAACATTGGGAATCGAACCCTCAACCACTTGGTTAAAACATCTCGCAGAATAAAAACACCCCACCCCGCGCTTCGCCGCGCCTCGAACCCGGGAACCTTTTCATTACAGCATAAACATCCTATTTCCAATTAGTTCATTTTCTCTTTGTGCACAAAAAGCTAATCGGAACTTTTAAACAAATACAATTGAATATCCAATTTTCACCAACATTGGGAATCGAACCCTCAACCACTTGGTTAAAACATCTCGCGGAATAAAAAACACCCCCCGCGCCGTGCCGCGCCGCCCCGCGCCGCGCCCGGTCGCCGCCGCCGCCGCCGCTAAACACAAAACGCGGCCACCATATTAATTTTATTCAAATACTATTTATGCACAGATGGACTAATCGGGACCTATAATGGCGGGACAAAACAATTGGCCTAATTTAACTACCTAGAAAATCGAACCCGCGACCTCTTCATTACCAGGCGACAACAATAACCACTAACTAAAGGCCGCCATATTGATTTTATTCAAACACTATTTATGCACAGATGGACTAATCGGGGACCTATAATGGCGGGACTAAACAATTGGCCTAATTTAACTACCTAGAGAATCGAACCCGCGACCTCTTCATTGCCAGGTGACAACATTAACCACTAACCCAACTCGATTTTCGAACTCAACCATTTTGTTGCCTTTATTTACACACAGGCTAATCGAGACCATTCAATATTGACATCGTCGCCTTGTAATCAAGGGGTCCCAGGTTCGATACTCGGTGGAGGCACATAGTGGTCCGAATCACCACTTTTCAACTGTAGCTCCAATCCTGATTAGTTTTGCCGTGCATAAAACGGACTTAAAAAAACTAACTCAATATATCAATCAATCAATATTGACTCTACCAGGAATCGAACCCTCGACGCCTCTTGTTTTACAGAGCAATAACCTTGGCCGCTAAGCTTTCGGGGTAAAGCACCTTCGGCGCAATCTTTAAATCATTTCTTCATGTCTTTGAATCATACGCAATGGTTGAGCGCGCATTTCCTCCACACACACACAAACATACGCACGTGTTAGGTTAGCATACATCAAGAAACAACGTGACAAATCCATTGACCCCCTCCCCCCACCGCTTCCGATGTCTTCAACGTGATCAGACACGTTCTGCTGACTCAACAATAAAACAGCTCGTACCCCGCTACACCGGATGTAACATAACACCAGTCGCATAGAATTTTTGCTGACGCGTAGGAACGAAGTGCTGCCTCTCAACTCACTTCTCTCTTACATAATATTTAATATTTTCTCTTCCCTCTTCAATACTATTCCTATTTTCTAATGCTGATATTATCTTGTTGCAATTCATGATTTTATGTGTTGACTATTTTTCTATTCCTTCAATACAGTGAGGATATATTTCAGGACACATAGTCCTAACCTATGCGTAAACTACTTACATTTCATTCTACACTTCGTAATTGTCCAATAAACTTAAATAAGAACAATTATAGAATGATGACTCTTTATGTGTATAGTGTATTGATGATTATATTTAATTTTTAAAACAAACACAATGTTAGAATACATTTACGTCATAAGTGTAAGTATGTGAATTATCTTTTCAGAACACGAAAGAAATACGACACTACATGACGCATTATCCCTGGGTTGGTATGGACTTTTCACTCATATTCTGTGCAGCAGTTTTGCTCATACTTCCAAGAAGGGTATATAAGATACATTGCCTCAAGATTGTTCAAGGACTGGTCGACAATGCTCTCAAATATCTTCCTCTCGTGGATTCTATCTTCAAGGATACATACTCACACAAGCGTTTTGTGACGATCGCAGCTTCCACACAACAGATAACAGATAGATATTCGTCTCTTATTTCATCGATACACCGGAACGTATATTCTTCTGTAGTTCTGCATGTCCTGACTACATACTACATCCAAAACCTTATAGTTAATTCAACAGCGGATAAGGTAGAGTGTGTTTTGATGTTAGCAGAAAATTTCACTGATGCTGAAACGATCATTGAAAGTGCACGGCATTCTTTTTATTGGAACCCAAGAGCAGCGATTACAGTTTTCATTGAATCTACTTTGGTTGATCACGTTGTAGAAACTTATGAAAACCTATTTTGGAAACACAAGATGACGCGTGTGGTAATTTTCTACGAGTCTTCCTCTTGTTCTAGTGAGAATCGTTTAAATGAAGTTTGCATAAAAGCTGCAACGTTTAAGTCAGAACTTTCCCACATTCCTGGTGCTCAAGTGACCAGTATCGTCCATAGCCACGAGTTTCTCAACGGAAAGAGGTTTCGTTCTGGATACATTAAAAACCTCCATGGTAGAAAACTGAACATATCTGATTTCGACGTCATGCCTTATAATAAGAAAATCCTCGACAAAAATGGTAAAGTTGATCACTATGTTGGATCTGCCGGTATGATGTTCTCGTTGTTAGTGGAAACAATGAACTTCACTCCTGTTCACATCCAGGAGTATTACGGTTTGAAGTTCGGTTACCTGGAGAACGGCTCTTGGACATACGTCATGGGTGACGTTTTTAGGGAAAGAACCGATATGAGCTTGAACATTCTAGTTATGTTTCCCGACAGATATAGCGCAATTGATTTCACGCACTCCCTTACGATAGCCTCTATTCGCTTCCTGGTTCCGAAATCCCTCATTCTACCACCGTGGGTGTGCTTGGTTCTGCCGTTTCAACTATGCACTTGGTTCACGGTGAGTTTTAGTTTCATCCTAGTTGTTGCAGGGTTCATGTTCTGCGAATGGTTGGTCAGGGACAAGTCTAAGAGGAGTGGGTATGTGAAAACCTGTCTACTAACGATAGCAGTCGTTTTGCAGCAATCCGTACCTCATGAACCAAACGTAAGAATTTTGCGTACGATATACATGATCTGGAGGATATGCAGCATGGTCATCGGTGCCCTGTACGTTGGATCCCTGGTTCGATTCCTAGCAAAGACAATATCGTACCCGGAGTTGAACACTTTGAAGTCAATTGAGGAGTCTGGACTGGCAGTGAGGAGTAACCCCGCCCTCGAAGGCATTCTAATGAACTCTGAAAATTTCTACGTTAAGAAAATGGTGAAACGGTACAAAACGCTACACGCGATACTCCAAACTTTGGACCAAGTGGCATACAATCGTAACGTAACGTTCTTGAACCTACAGCCGTTTCTGTTGTACAACAGCCTTACCAGATACTTAACGAAAAAAGAAGGCATGTTAGTTCATATAGCACACGAACAGTTAGGATGGTACAGCCAAGGATTCATAGTTCCACGTGGATCCCCGTACCTCCAGAGGATAAACGAACTAGTTCTGCGTTGTGTCGAGGGCGGACTTTTCTTGCGCTTTGAATATGAAACTTATGTGGCATTTTTGGAACAGTCTAGGCATGACGAACTGGAAGCTAAACAGGTAACATTAGAGCACTGGCTGTCGACATTTCTCGTTCTTATATGTGGCTTAATACTCAGCTTGTTGGCGTTCGCGATTGAAGTGATATATTTCTATTCCATGAAGGCAATGCTTAGGAAGAAAGAACTGTCTAGAAATGGTGTTATTTTCTTTACGCGTGTATTACGTTAAACTTCTCAACAGTTTACAACTCTCAGTACTTTTGTTAATCTCCAGGAATTTTAATATCGTTTGACTAACATTATTCGCCATCAAAGTTTTAAGAAAAGTTTAAAGAACTTACTACTATCCCAACAACTACATTAAACTTCATATGTTAACAATTGCACCTACACTTATATATCATATAATGCATACCTAACCTCCCCCCCCAGCACACACAATGAACTACTGAGGACTTATTACTTATCTTTACTCCACAGTATATATGTATACTAATCTATTCAATGTATTACTTTATCATTGTATAATATTTATATTATATTTATTGTATTATCATGATCATTATGTGTTATTTTCTCCTTGCGTTTATCATTTATTGTATCTCTGACAACGGTTGGTTGTAAGAACGGCTCATGAGGCCGAAGTACGCCTGCTTAAATAAAGACCATTCTATTCTATTCTATTCTATACAAGGTGTTGAGGTTCAAATTATGCCCAGATTGTACAGATTATTAGAACCGCTAAACAGTGAGAGACGAAGCGTATAATTTATTTACATACCCTCTGTATTTCAATTAGTTTTTATCAACTATCCAAACCGACATCATAATTTATTACACCATAGATTAGCTGTAGCCACTGTCTTATTCTGGCAGTAAATTATTATCGTAACTTTGGAACAAATACAAGGTTTCATAAATTATGTACAATGTATAATTTCCCTAATTTTGTTCCAAGCCGATCATAATAATATGTTCAAAACCAATACAACTGATTTAAATCTAGATTTCTGACTTACTGATAACGTAACAATATTTTTTTAAACTTCTGTTCAGACAAACCATACAGTTTTAAAGCAGGACACTGTAGTTTGTTGGTTCACGATGCATGTAAATTCAACACACTGTGTATTATCAATGTGTTTCATTTTCGTAAACTTAATCTCAACAATATTTATTTGAAATCTTTTTCCTATAAAATATAATTGTGTTGCTAATAAATATAACGCAGTGGGATAGTATATCCATAGTCACTATTTCGCAGAAAATCGGTGAATAGGACTGGTAGAATTGTACTAACAGAGATAAAATGTAGATGTATAATAAATAGTAAATTTAAATTGACTCGCCTTATCTTATTAATATTCTATTGAATTTCTATATGCATGAAAATATTAGAAAGTGTTAGTGGTCTATAAGTTTTACTTTACTTTGTAAACATTAAACTGTGTGATTTACATAATATTTTGTACTTTGAGTGCTTCAAGTGTTAAAAGTTCCCCACCGAGTAGCCAGTTTCAACCAGTGCAATGGATACTATAAAACCAACAAACTAATGTATCTCTAGTACAAGTAAGTAATCCGAAATATCTCGGAAACAAAAAGTCCGAAATTCCAGCAAAGCATGATAAACAGTACAATTCAATTCCAATACTTTCAGATTTTTCATTGGATATTATGCATAGTATTTAAGAAACTAATTAAATAAATAAGAGTACATACACACGCTTATAGAATTTGCTTTATAAATATTAACCTATTATTGTCGTATATGTATTGAACAATGTTGATGTCAAATTACGTATTAATTAAAAATTAGATAAATACGAATGGTGGGAGAAAAATCTGTAGTGTAAATAGATATTCATAAATGTAGAGAGTCAATACTTTAAATAAATTATAATGTAACAAGTAATACTGGAAATGCAATATTTTATTTTTCGAGATGGTAAGAAATTTTTCTTCATAACAATGTTCAATTCCTTCTATATACCTACTCATTAAGATTATCAGTTGAATTGGGGTTAACAAGTATAAAAGCTAAATAAGACCATGAACAAAATAATGGCAATATAAACGAACTACATTTCTATGATTATAACAAATGCGTTGATGTCCTTGCAGTGATGTTTAATGTAAATTTCGAAACCAACGTGGCATGCCACATGCCACAGCACTTCTGAATACATGAACCTTAATGAACAAATACAACATCCTTTCACCATACCACATGATAGCTCCTTGAAGCACAATATCGTATCAATCCCCAAGATTATATGTTTATTTTATAAAAGCCTCTCTGAATGTTTCACGTTGACCAGGGCATTCACTTGTTTTTCTCAGTTGTCTCAGCCTCTGAGGCATGTAAACAATGCGCAGTGTTGTGCTATGCAAACCTCCTGAGCTATTCAGGAAACTGGTAGTTTCTTCTGCCTATGGAGTCAGCGGTTTGCATAGTGGCAATTAAAAACACGATTCGGCATGGAGGAAGAGCTCCATGGCCTAGGGATATAGAGGTGAGACAAGCTGAGAGGTGACTGACTTTGGATTGGAATTGAGAAGGAAGAAGAGGTTAGGAGAGCAGTGGAGCAGAAGTGAGACGACGCTCTGGTCAACCGATAGAGAAGCCAACAGAGGACTTCGTATATTTTATTCATCGTAATTATCTTCATTCGTCAGATAGGCAAGTAACTATCCTAAGACCCAGCCATGATTCAGGTTCAAAGGTTCAGAAAACCCAACGAGTGACCATTGTCTTTTCTAGTTGATTAATTCCTAAATCGTATTTGTACCTTTCGTATTGCCAAGCGTTAACTCATCATGCCAATGACGAGTGCTCTCATCCGAGGATGAATGATGAATAACTTATATCACCCAAGCAATTAATTGCGAAGTGACTGGTTCTGATCCCATCATTCTATAGAATGATACGATATTAGAATAAAGCATATTTTAAATTATATGTACATTTGATCAAAATAAACATAATTAATTTAGTTATTTAGTGGAGAGAGACAATATTAATACAAGGAAAGTTACTTTCATCAAATGACTCATGAATTTCCATTTGTCTAGATTTGTAACTCGCATATAATTACATATGAATGGCTTATTGCAGAAAGGGACCTTAGTCACATTTTTGAGGTATCGCAGTTAATGGTATTTTTGATTTTCCTAGTTACAGACACATCTTTTAGTGCAGAAAGGAAGTCAGTCAAACGAGGCTATACCCAAGAAAATGCACAGTGAAAAGTGTACTTTAATGCAGAAAGGTACCTGAGTTACTGACTCGGGTCCTTCTCTGTAATAAACTTAGCCGTATTTACAAGTTGTACGAACTGTGTGCGCTAATCTGTAATGCAGCTAGGGTCGGTAAAAATACTGTCAAACTTATTGACACCAGTAACATTATTATTTTCGCAACGTGGTTGCCTCATGTCTACAAAAAACATGTGCCATTTGTGAAAACTACCATGTGTTCCTACAAGAATAGGAAGTATTTTCAGATTTCCAAGTATCATTACTTTGAATACTGTATTGAACATAAGGGTACTGTCAAGGTTTCCGAATTCATCAAAGCTTTGACGTCTTACACCTTCTATCTGTCCAAAGGCGCACGAATTGTAGTTCCTACGTCACGTACGTTCCCAGTTGCACGTATGTCGATCAAGCTTACTAAATTGAAGGACATATGAACTGCCTTGTCGTATGTACCAGACGACGTCAAAGGATTTTATGAAGATATTCTTCAGTGGACCACTACACACGGCAATGAAACAGACTCAGATGTAGAATAAGAAATGCATGTATGAGCTCGTACATTATTGTACTTCAAACACCGACAATGAAGTCCAGAAATTGCAATACACTGTCATTTATTGCTGAATCTATAATTTCCTGTGGCGTATATAACATAACCTAACCTAACCTAGCTTATGTGGCAACGACAAACGGGCGTTTGTAGGATATTTCTCGTCTTATTTCTCAGTTTCCACTTTTATTACAGGAAGGTACCGGAGTCACAACCTTTTCATCTCCACTGTCTCTAGCAGCATACTGAGGGGGACCGCATTTAGGGCTGCAAAATTAACTATTCTTTATGCTGAATATTTGAGCCAACAGCGGTACATTTCTTTCTTACACTATCAATATTATACGATTTTTCTTGTTTTTCTCAGAATTGTGCAAAAGTGACTCAGGTCCCTTTCTGCAATAAGCCATTCATATATAAAATCACAATATATAAGTTCCACTAAAACGAATTTACGCTGTTGTGGACGATATTGCTGAGCGATAGACATATGATCTCGACTTGAGGGGTAACAAATATTTATTGCAAGTAAAGTATTGAATTAACGTTAATGAAACCAGTCCAGAACAAACGAGGAATTCCAACAGTTTTTTTTTATACATAGGCCTGTCGATAGTGTCTATCACTGCAATATCACGCCGCATCTGTGAGACGAATACCCTGTCTTTCATGAAACCCCACAAAAGGAAGTCACACGGTGTAAGGTCCCGTGATCTTGAGGACAAAAACATTGCATAAAACAGTGAGTTGATGTGGGTGATTTGAGTGTCGCCTAGCGGCAGGGATATGAACTCTCAGCTTAACGAAACATGCATGCATAAACTGTTTGCGTTCCAATCGTGTTGATGCGTGCCGTATCACCCGTGATGCATACATTGAACATTTGTAGGTGTTAAAAAAAACTGTTTGAGTTCCTCGTTCGTTCAAGACTGGTTTCATTAACGAAAGTTCAATAATTTACTTGCAATAAATTTTTGTAACCCCTCAATTATTTGAAGGGCTCGGGTGTAGAACATGATAAGTGGCATGTTGGTCAGTTCTGAGTTCATTAAGAAAAAAGGTTATTACGAGTAGAAGCTATACTGTAGATAAATTGTTTTCGTATTGCGTTTACCAATTTCAGAAAACTTAACTGAGTACAATGCAAATTGTATATCCTGGCAATTTCACTAGAAAATTAAAAAATGACCAAAACGTCACTTACCATGTTTTACACCTGACCCCTTCGCTAATGAAACACCTGATATATTATATAAACAATTAACTATAACCGCGTGGTACTTACAGATCTCATTACTCACAAATTACGCAATTTTGAACTCATGTTCATATGAACTTTTTTCTTCTCTACTGATGAGTAATCCATTCCGGAAGTATTGCCGCATATTTTTGTTTCACCCTGTATATGATATTTGAAAGACTTGTAACCGCACAGATGTACCTCTTTCAAGAATTCCTTCATTACAACAGCAATACCGCACGAAATCCTCCAGGCTCCCCTTTCCAATATCTTATCCAGATTTTTCTTTCTTTCCCTCCTTTCGGTTTCGGCTGCCGATGATGCCTTCGCCATCTGGACCGGATGAACGTTGAGACATCAGAACGCGGTGACCATCTGCTCCTAATTCCAATTTTTGACAAACCGCTTTGACGTGAAAAGCACGTTTCCCCCACATGGATTTTTTTTTTCCGAGTGGGTAATACAAGATTAAAATATCTCCCGGCTTTTCCACATTTTGAAGAAAGTTTATGTTCCCTCCTCGATTTCCAAAGATATTTTCTTCCTTACTTAATTAAAAAAAACCTTTTCTCTAGCTTTCTCCAGCCGTTGGAGGTTTTTTTTAGAGAAAAAAAATTAAAAATTCCTCTCAGTAATGACTTGAAAAGCCAAGAGGTTCATATGGATTTTGCTGTTTTCTCTTGAGCTTAGCACCCGGACTATGATTTCTCAGCTTCACAAGCTAATTTTCAGCAAACATGGCCTTTTTTTGCCATTCGTTATGAATTTTTATAATAGGATTTAAAAGCTACTTTTATAACCTCTCCTGTTATGATGTACTAATTTTGAATTAATTGCCTAATGATGCTACTCCTAAAGGTGGACAATGGGGATTAAATAGAGGTTGCGACTTGCATAAAGTTGGCTTAAAACACTAACTCAATCAATCAACCCATTCAGCACACAAATATCCAGGAGACGTTTAATGTATGTCTTCTGGATATTCGTGACGAATTTCTGGATATCCATAGGATGTCCCCTGGATATTCATATGTTCATCCAGGGAACATCCATAGGATATCCAGAAAGGGTGTGTTTTGGGCATTCTGTGGACCATTTGGGATGTGTTGTGGACATTCTGTGGATTATTTTTGGAAAAGCTTAGGACACTATATGCATCATCTTGGACATTCTTTGGATGACTTTTGAACATGTTTCGGACATGGGTTCACGTGATAGGAACATTATCTGGATGTTTTAATTTCATTGTGGATAAGGATATATTCTGGACTAAGATTGTAATCTGGACATATAGCTGATATTTTTCGCACATACTTTGGATACGAGAAGAACATTCCTGGACTAGATTTATACCAATCGAAGACCTCGAGTACAGTCACCCATTCACTCACTCTCATACACTCTCTCACACACACGCACTGACGCACACACACACACATCGACACATCCGAAAAATGCTTTGTATTCACACGCGTATCAATGATAAGCAGAGTATGCAGACCTTATTCTTCGGTACCACGGCTAATCAAGTTAACGTCCTCAATGCAAAGTGGTATGTGACGTTGTGTTCCAGGTGCAAAGAAAGCCTCTTGGCAAAGAAAGTTATTCCTGGTGTGTCGCGCATGCGTGACTCGGTGAAAAGACTATGAGCCTACGGCTGAAAAGACAATGACCTACGGACGACACAATTCCTTTGGGAGATATTTTTAAGTTACATTTTAGTTGTATTGTACTGCATCAAAAATTTGAGTCCTAACATAATTAACATGAGACTAGATACTATGAATGAATCTTTACACGAATATCATTTATGTCAATTTGTTTATTAGCACGTGGACGTAATACCACATATCCCATAAATATCCAGGACAGGAAATCCCCTGGACGTCCAAAATGGGAGATTCTATAGATATCCAGGACGAATATCCATGGATCAGATCTGAACATTGTGGACATCCTATGGATGTCCCTTGGAGATTTGTGCTGTATGGGAAGTCAATAGTTAATATAGGCGAGTGAGAGGCGCATATGAAAATTATTTTTCATGCTTGCTTACTCTCGGAAGCAATGTAAGAAAAGATTCACAAATGAACTGAAATATGACACCTAACATATTTGAATCAACACAAAGGAGAGCGTGCTGGCTTATCTAAGAACAACGCTTTTCACTTCGGTAGTTCCAGGGAATACAATATTAAGGCCACGCAGTGTCGACTGCGCCAGTGAAATATGGACTCTTGTTTTGCTTAAAACGTGGAGACTTGTAGGATTATCTGCTTCACTTCGTATTCGTTACATCGTTCTTTTTTCCTTTGCTCTTCTTTGACCAACATCGGCGCCCTCTGGACGGGAAGACGAACCACACGTGTCGGAGTACTGACGAGGGGCGATAACAAAAAAGCATCTCCTCTCTGACCTCACGTTTTCAGCGTACCCGAACGACTCCTAGGGGGCACGGTGCCCCATTTTTGTTCAGCACTTTCCTATTGTTATCACGTACAAAAAAGTACAAGCAGTTTGGTCGGATGGTGTGCGGAGATAGCGATCCTCAGGAGCGCTTATCTTCAGCGCCTGGCACTACTTTCTCTCCGCGGAGGAAGATCTAAAGAAGCAACTAACAAAAGGAACAGAACAGTGGAACTAATGGGGTACAGCTTTGTTCCTTGGGGTAAAGGGTCGTTCCTAATTTCTCTGAAATTAACTGTATTGCTTTCTCTCTTCTGTTCTTGTGGGCAAGAACACGGTCCTGCTAGTATTGCAGATCTGAAACGTAATCTAGATCTGGAGTTCATTGCCATTAGTTATATTCAAGGCACTTGTTCATTCAATTTACTAGCATGAGTTCGTTCTGTTCTTATAAAGGGCTTACTTCCACGGGGCGTTTGAGTTTGTGTAAGTCAGTGGCATGCCCAGGATTTTCTTAAGGGAAGCGGGTCACGTATTCTATATTTTAGTCAGTTCTCATTTAGCCATCTTTTTCTGCCTTTGGCAGGCACACTGGACAAATGTATTGCCCCTCCAACCCCACCTTGGGCACGCCATTTTCCCATTATATAATAATGGGAAAATAAGAACAATAATTAATTAAAAATAAACCAAATTATTCTAAATATATTATTATTATTATTATTATTTTTATATCCTTTGGGGAGATATTTGTACTGGATTCCCCAGATATGTGAATAACCAGCACAACTCTTTTTTGTAGGTCACTATTTTTAAAAAAACTCTATTTATTGAATATCAGTGCCTTTATTACAATTGAAATTATATGCATAAAAACAAGCAAACCTTCAGCTACTAGACAAATGTATATAAATTACTTTCAATTCTTATTATTTGTTGAGATATTGTAACTTTAAGCACGTGGTGCACTGATCCGATTTACCTCACCTCTGCGGGGTAAATCGGATCGGCGGTGGGGTAAATCGAATCAGACAGATTTTGATAAGCAAATACCACAAATAAACTGCTTTTTACCAAAGGCGTTTACACAGCGTTCATGGAACCACCCTTTGCAAGCCTGGCACTGTATCCAATCACCAGCCTGGTGACTTTTTTGTCGCAGTACTAAAGACTGCAGAATCCACGCCTCCACGCTTCGTTCTTCTCACTTCTCGATGCGAGTTTTCCAGCTTGCTTAACCTGTCCCTTATCCTTCTCATTCATCCTCTTATCCCCAGGGTTGAGGTAAGGATAATTTTCACCTGATGTCAGACGAGGTGAAGGAATAGATTTTCGTGCATTTTTCTTCTGAAAGTTCGAAACATTTTCTCGTGTCATGCCATTCATTCTTGCACGAGAAAGACCTTCGGCTTTCCGAATAGAAAGTTCCGGGAGTCTTTTCATAAATCCCTGAAACCAATCAATGCCGGATTCCTCGCTGAAATTGTTTGGAATCCCTCGCTCAGTCACCTACTTATAGGCATACTCACGTACGCTCCTCGGTGTCAAACCAAATCCCCTTTTGAGGTAGAATAGACGCACAACTAGAGCTTCTTCAATGTCTGGAGGTATCACTGGTTGACGTCCAACATTATGCACTGGAGCATTTTCAGGCGCTGAAGTTCTTCTTTGAAGGGTTGTAAATGGGACACCAAACACGTTTGAGGCTTTCCGTATTGAATCTTGCCCTTCTCTAACATCAGTGACAGCTTCTTCCATAGCTACAGCCGACCAGGAACTATAAGGACCATGAGCAGTTTTCCGAATGTAGTTACGAGGCATCTGAAACAAAACAAAACGTTGTTATAGCCTACATTAAAGCATACACATGTGTTGTGCTACAAATTAGGCTGCTGATGATCATAGATAGACAGACTGATTTATTAAAATATAAATATAGCCTACTGGATCCCTCCAGTTATTTCAAAACAATCAAACAGAAAGAAGAATTCGAATGGTGCGATTTACTTTGAAATACACCTCATTAAAAACCTATCTTTTGTAGGCACTGATTTCTGTGTTTTGTTTAAAATTATCACAAGATCTGGTGAGGCATGATTAATTCAATGAAATATTACAATTGAAAATAAAATTTACTTAACAAGCAATAAATAGAAGCTTATTCCACGACAATGAAAACTTACATCGGCTGCTTTTTTGTCCGCACAAAAATGCACAACTTGAAACACTGTAGTCTGGAACTCTTCTGACGCCAAACAAACAATGGGTTCTGACAGTACTCGTTTCTTCTGAGAGGTGGCAGCACAATGCACACAGCAATGAGGCCAAAAATTAATTTCTTGTGTCTGCTGCAAAACTGAGTTATTTTCAGCCGATCCGATTTCCCCCTACCTACCCTAAGTCAGTAAGTAGGTCACAAACGTTTATTAAAAATATACTAAGTGAGATACTGACTTCAAAACCGTTTCTATTTTTCAATCTAATCTCCACCAACATTGATACACTTATCACATTTTTTCTCTTCGTATACGAACTAACTGAACGTCATTGCCGTTGTTAACTGTAAGAGTAACAAGCGTTATGCATTTTGGGCAACTTAAAATGAACGATGCCAATTGAGGGAAGGGGAATCGCAGGCCTGTTCCACCCCCTCCCCTCTCCCCTTCCCATGTGTGCAGGTTCTTCATAGGTGACCGTTTCGCCGCTGGTGTGCATTGCTCTTGCAGAAAATTCGTCCTGGCACCGCTCCCGTCACTTGGTCGTCTGTTGGAATATCTTGGCAGCCATCACGTGAATGATTCCACCCACTAAGAGGAGGGCTGGAGACATCACGTGCTTCGTTCTCCACCAGTCAGAGTTCGTGGTTCTCATTGAGAAGGGAATTGGAACAACTGCGTATCCCATTCGAGGCGTGAAGGGACAGTCACAAACACATATGGACAACACAAAAGTCCCACAAAGCGTTATACTGACTGTGGGTCCAGGCACCTGTACAGGTTATTTTGGCGCCTTACAAAGGAGTTACCCTTTACATCACAGAATAGGAGGTGAATATTTTTTTTAATTGTACTAAATGTCTAATGCAACATATTAAAAAGTATCACTCTTATAAAATAATAGCATATGAAGAGAAACAAAATATTGTGCAAGTAAAGAATGTCACCTTTTAGAATGGGGACACTTTTCATTGGTTCGGATCCGACTACCTGAATATCATCAGGTTCTGGCCACGTCTATTCCTCTGCATTTTTTTACACTAGGTGTAGTGCAAGCACTGGCGTAGCAAGGGGTGGGCGAAGTGGGCCACGGGTCGGGGCCTCGCGCCTGAATGGGCCTTGCGTTTCATGGGGTTGATACAAAAAAATGTATTAAATAGAAGTGAGGGGGGGAAATATAGAAAAGGCTATTTTTTGTAGGCAATAAAATTAAAACATTTTGTTTTTATCTTGCTTTAAATTCTTGTTAAACGTTATAATACGTCAAATCAGGGACGTAACATACAGGCGGGCGGGCTCTAAGCCTAAGGGCGTCCAGAGAAAGTAAAAATTATTGTCATCTTTCTCGTGTGAAACATTTACGCAAAAATTCAGGATAACTTGCGTGGACATTTTTACCCATTCATTATTTTCTCGAATAGAAAGCAATTTGTCTTGTATTTTCTTCTTTCTCTCGACCTTGCACTCACGATTTTAATATGTTAACAATAAGGCACCTCCAACTGCCACGAAGCAAGTGCGAGGCATTTAAATGCTTGAGTTGTTTGCAACTCAAGAATGAAATGGATGATGTAAGCAGTTCTTACTTCCTTCCTACAGCTACATATTTCAGCTCCCGGAAAACAAAGAAAGACATTTTTAGGGAGATTGAAATTATTAAATATCGTTTTCTTCAGTAACATATTATTATTTCAATATGATCATTTGCTGACGTATCCATGAAGATTTTGTATGGATTCACATTGAGATTTCAAATGTACAAACTGATGGGGGAACCTTTCAATCTAATCTCGCCCATGGCCTCGCGATATGTTGCTACGCCACTAAATTGCAGGTGTATCCCGGTGTCAGGCTGGTGTAAGGAAATGACGTTCAACCAAGTAGACGAATACCGGTGTTCAGTGGCGGCGATTGGGTTCCAAAACTAGGAGAGAAAAGTTCCAAAACTGGAAGGGGACAAAGACAGTTTACTTTCCCTCGTAGATAAGGTTTAGCATAGTGCGGGGGCAAAGGTGGCATAAACTGGGGGTGGGGGGCAACTGCCTCACTTCCCCTCCCTTTACACTGGCGGTGTTCAAGTTCTGAAGACTCAACAAATGCCTGTCTCCTGCTTTAAACGTTCATTTGATTAGTTAGCACGCACCACGTGACCATACACTATACATTACACCGCTCGAGAACGTAGTGCAAGCGGTGCAGACACCAAATGCGCTACTTGACACCATATCAACGTAGTAGACGAGTCGGTGCTGCACCGTGTAATCAACTAGACACGTGAGTGCAGAAAGAGCCAAAAAGTGCAACGGACATAGATGGGGCTTCTGCTGCATCAGTACGACCACCAAGCCCCACTCGACACTTCTCACCAGCGAGCTCACCGCGTCAGGGAAAACTTCAGTCCAGATTTTCAAAGTGGCCGACTATGATTAACTTTCTCCATAATAGCATGTTTAATCATTTGTCCTTGTGAGCTAAACTCACGATTACTGTGCTTCATAGTGTACTGATTGGTAAAATACACAAGCAGGCGTTTCTTACAATCCATGAAAGACTTCTATGACTATAGCTCAACTAAGTTCACAAATGACACATGTCACGCGTTGACCACGTTAATCAATTGCTGGAAGGCGTGACATGGGAAGATAAACAAGGTTTCTGTTTGTAAGAGCTGTAGTTTCTCTTATCAGCCATATTGCATTTATAGCAATTTGATAGAACAAAGGGATGGAGGGGCAGAGAAAGTGGAAGAGGAAGGTAAAAGAAATTGAGGGAAATGTGAGTGAAATAGAAGGGAAAAGTCGACAGCAAAAATAATCGAAAATATAATTTTCAAGTTCAGTTAATGCTTAGCCAGGATAGTCACAACAGTATTCTGTACCCCAACAATAAACACCCCTTTAGACTCGTTGATCACAAGACAACAGCATTACACCCTGTCTAGGGAATCTGTGGAGCAAGGCCGCACATAACGGTAGAGAAGTGGAGAAAACGAGTGGGCGGAGCTAGCTGGAGCGCGTTCTTCCACCAACGCACTCACTTCCATCTCACGAGTTCATTGGTCGTTGCGCAGAGGACTTATTTTAGTTCGCTTACTCCAGAGATTTTCAGAACGGAATATAGACGTTCAGCCTGTGGGCCGAGTGTATTGAGGATAATGTGCTGCGTCTTAGCAATAATAAAGCTTATTCTTGCCACGTTGGTCCCTTATTGCTTATTCTATCCTGAATGTATGCAGGCATGCACCACTATCATTTCTTTTGTAAGATCAAAGAAGCTATAATTTTCTCAGGAGACAGTACCATGCCAGGAAAGGCAATGGCAGTCGCAGTCGTTAAGTTTAACTTCCCCTTATGAAACAATACATGTGTCACAACATATTTATTATGTTGCACTTTCTATTTTATGCTTTTACATTAGATAATGATTCAGTAGGGTTTGTCTAGATGTATTCACACTATATAGGCTGAACATTATCTTGATTGGCCACTCAGCTTGTCAATAACGCACAAAAATATTTAGTTGTTTTCCGACTAGAAAAGTCAAGAATTTTATTTCCAGAGTGGCTGCTGCATACATGCAGAATAGACAATGTTGTTTTTGAGGACTATTATTATTATTATAGCACCACTAACAGCAATATACCGTATTATTTATTTGCATTACAGATAGCCTCCGTGGCGGAGCGGTTAGCGCGGCGCCCTACGACGTCAAGGGTCCCGCGTTAGAATCCCGGCCTGGGTGTTCTTTGTGAGTGTCCCTTCATTACTTTCAACATATCATTAATCATCTTCATCATTGCGATTAGCCAAAAGTGGCAGAAGAGCGAAGTAAAATAAACCAAATGAAGCAATCAATTATTTGCATTATACATATATGCATTGTATTTGCATTATATCCTATACATATTAAGTTATATTCGACAGTGTCCACATACTTAGTTTCGACTACTGATGTAATACATATTGTAATTGAAAAATTGTTTCTAAAATTTTACCACTTGATTTGCTGGTATTTTAACTTTACAGTTCAATTCTGTATGTTGATCTAATGTTCATATTGTGGCATTTTTTCATATACGTCTATGCAACATTGCTGCCCAGATTTCCGGCGTCTTTCATGGATAACTTCACTTTATACCACGTTTACGTCATGAGATCACAACATACAGTTGGTGTTCCGTTATTCTTATATCGGCTAAATTGATGACAATGATATGATGAAACACAGCAACACATCGTTAATGCTCTCATTATTGTTGATTATTGAAATCTACTAGTTGAGACTTATGGTGTGACAAGCTAAAAGGGATAAGATTGTGTAAATATTGAATTAAATGAAAAGGAAGAGTAACAAATATTTTAGCAAATGGAATGTCAAATACGAAACCACAAGAAAAGCATATTTTTGTAGGACTGCAATGCCTCTCTAATGCCTAATGCTCTTACTTGTGGTTTTTCGAAAACAGAAGTTTCGAAAGGATTGTAAATAAATCATTTTCAAAAGAGGAGAAAAACAGTGTACAGTTAGAGCAAATAGAGAAGGAAGAAACGAAAGCTTCTTTCCTCGGGTCCACTAAACACATACAGACCGCACGGACTTCTGGGAAGTGCGTGCGTCGTGGACTCTCCGAGAAAAAGGAGAGAAAGCCTTTCTTTCTTACTTCGACCAAAGACACCAGAAGAGAAAACTGCACTTAATACTGTGGGTACAGCTTTCATACTTTTTCCTTTCCTTTTCCTGTAATGGTTGTTTCACCCAGAACGAAATTCTGCTCCATTTTTCACCGCTGGAGTAGTAATGGGTTTTCCCTCCTCTTTGGAGAGTCTTCCCTCAAATCCAAACGGCAATCGTTTGCCTCGTCAGCAGCCAGGTCTCTTACGATGAACCCCATTTCGCTTCCCGCGGGAAAAGGACAAAGACTTTTCCCCGCGCTTACAAACAACAAATGAAAAGTTCATGTTTGTTGAGTTTCCGTTGATATATTTAATAACAGTCTAGCATAAACGTTCATAATTTTGAAAGAAACAGTTTAGATCAAACTACATATTTGAATATCATATAATAATAAAAATTTTATATGACGTTAGGATGCGCTCAGCCGCCATGTTTGCGGCCAATCTTATTTGTAATTTCCAAAGAAATATCCACCACGTAGCGTTCGTTTCACTTGCAGCAACTTCACGTTTGTTTATAATCATCAATGTGTGTGTTAGTATCTCCCACCCGCCAGCTTGAATTCCGCATGCTTACAACTGGCCTCAAACAAACAAACATTTTGTAACGTTAACAAATATACAATACTATTGTATGGATCGATAATTATTAAGACTTTTAACTCGAAGATATTCACATGAAGTATTATAGTGAGTTTTTCTACAAGACCACTATTTTTATTTTTCAAAAATAGATTTATTGCTATATTATGAAAGTTTACACTATTTGGAGCATTTCAGAAAAATCCTGAAGTTGACATGTGCCACCGTTCCCGAGATATATCAAATCAAAAATATCCAATATGGCAGACTCTTTTCAAGATTATTTTTTAAATTACGGCAAAATCACCAACATTATCGAAACATTAAACATAATCTTTTTTGCAGCCCATCTAATGAGGATTAAGACTGAAAAAGATTACCTGCCTACGACCATTGGATACCTAGATATAGGTCAATAACTTAGAGACTGCGAAATTGATGTTTGGTGGGGGCGCTTGGGGAAGCACCGCGAGGATGGACGGGGACTTTTGGGATTTTGCACTACTATTAGTGTTCTAACAAGACCAAAATTCAGCTTTTACGGAATTATTCCCGACATTGGCCTTTTTTTGTCCTTCATTGACTGGGCTAATAACAGAAAATCGTTCTTCAAGGTCATACCAATTCCTACTGGCAGGGTTGCCAACTCAAACAGATGAATGCCTTAGTAGCTTGTTTCAAAATTAGTACAAGAGTAAAGGATTGTCGCTCACAAACCTATTTCAATGGGCATAAAATATCCACCACGGCATAGTATTTGATCTGCAACTGATGTGTTAGTGCTGCAAAATGTATGCGATCGGGGTTTCTAGAAATGGTACCGAGTTATGACAAGTCTCAGTGTAGACTTTGAGACAAGACCGAAATGGCATTCTAAAAATAGAAACCAATTTGTCGAGACGAGACCGAGACAAGCCTCTGTAAAATCGAGACGACATCGAAACTTATAATCGAAGACTCTCGATATCGTTTAAGATATTAAAATAATGTCCTTAAATTGCAATTCCTTTAATAAGCGCCTTCGTTACACATACCAAACGCATATTTACTTGATTTTAATATAAACTATTTCGTTTATAGTAATTATAATGTAAATACATTGGAGACAATTGTGAGCCTTTGATGAACGATTGAATATACTCTTGAAGACAAAAATTCAATTTTTCGAGGATTCGTAGCGTCGAAACGAGATTTCAAAGTAAATATATTTATTAAGAAAAGTTGTTTGTCTTCAAGCTCTTCACGTACTGTAAAGGTTTGTGCTTTAATTTGTTGTGTAAACGATATATTTATATACACCAGAACATGTAACGCATGGCTGTATACATACAGGATAGAGAATGCCGCTTGTCCAGGGATGGTAGCATGTAAACGAGACTTTTGCGAGCAAAATATCACTGAGAAAAGTTGTTGGTCTTGATGTTCTCTATGAATTGTGAGCAGCACCCTGTTTATAATGTATATGAATTCTCGTTGTTGCCTAAGATAAGATATTTAGAGTATCTCTACTGACTGAAGAAGACATAAATCTTGCCAAAAAACTGAAGACAAGAAAGTAATTAAGGATCCCTGGTGCAGGCGAGACCAGACACGAACCATCTCCCACCACAGAGCTACCATCCTCGGGATTCACATCAAAAAGCGCACTTCGTAAAAGTGATATTTCACCAGGCTGAGTGTAATGAGCGCGAGTCTCTTCGAAAACAGAGATGCCGGAGCAAAAATTAAATCTCCCCCTTTCCCCTGGCCTTTGTGGCTGAGGATGCGGAAAGATTGAAATTAAAAGTTAATAAGAATTTTTCTTTTAATGTTCTCGTGTGCTTTGGGGAATCGGTAACATTTCCCATTGCATCCAATGAAAAATGCAAGTAGCATTGTATAACAGGAATTCACGGAACAGAGAAGAGGAAATGGACTATTTTATGTGGCGAACCACACACACACTCGTTCCTATCAGAAAAAGATAGTAGTAAAGGAGTTTAGGAACTTGTATTTACGATATTTCTCTTTCCTTTTTCTCTCACTGTTTCTCTGTATTTAGCTTTCAATATCTCGTTCGAAGTTCATCCTGTAGTTGTTTATTTCTCTTTTAATCTGCTTTGCCATTTTTCTGCTCCTTCTTTCTCCTTCTCTCTCACTTTCTTTCTCTCTCCGTTCTCTGCTTTTCCACTTCTCTATTCTTTCTGTCCCTCCCTCCACTATTTTTTCACTCTATACTTTTACCCCTTGTTTTACTGTGCTCTTTTATTTTTCTTTCTGCTCTCTCTCTCTCTCTCTCTCATTCTCTCACCGTTCTCCCTTTTCCACTTCTCTATTCCTTTCCGTCCCTCCCTCCACTGTTCTTTCTCACTCTCTATGCCTCTTGTTTGACTGCTCTTTTATGTTTTCTTTCTATTTTTTCTTTCTCATTCTCTCTCACTCTCTCTCCTTCCTCCTTTTATCCACTTCTCTATTCATTTCTGTCCCTCCATCCACAGTTTTTTCTCATTCTCTATATTTCTTTACCCATTCTTTTTACTGTTCTCTTTTATCTTTTCTTTATGCTCTTTTTCTTCATCCCTTTCTCTCTCTCCATTCCTCTAGTTCTCAATTTTTCCACTTCTCTATTGCTTTCTGTCCCTCATTCTATCTCTTTCCCTACTCTCTCTTCATTTCCTTCATTCATTTTTCTCCGTTTCTTTCATTTCTCTTTCCTTTCTTCTGTCTCTTCCCCATCACATCTCTATCTATCATTCTAGATCAGCCTTCGTCTCCAAAATCGTTGTCAGTCGTCCTTGTACAAGTTAATCTTGTAGCATCTAATATCGACAGTTCTTCAGTATCGACAGCAAGGCCACCCAAGGTGCGATTGCAGTTCATCGTCAGGCACACATATATTTATGTTATTATACTTATTATGTACAAGTATATTTCGGATGGGGTCCAAACCAAGTGACTCTCATGTAAAAACAACAATTATAGCAACAACGAAGTTGTTAATTAATATGTAGCTATATTACTAATATTATTTTTAAGATAGGCCAATAAATAATAATTATTGTTGTATCATTTGCATGTTATTATTATAGCTATGAACAGGTAAAAGTATGTATTATACATTGTCCAAATTATTTCTAGTTAAGATCACTACAATTAGAATAAAAATGTCTGTCCTACCATAGAAGATAATATCTAAGGGGGTTATTTTTTATAACCAAAAAGGTTGTTAGGCCCAGCTGGTGAAAGTAAAGTCTCTGATCATTATTTTTATGCCTATTATTATTGCCAGTGGTAACCGTAAATTTTCGCAGGTACTGTCAATGCAAAGCTGAGTAACCAGTTCCTTAGCTTCATGTAAGTCTTGTCAAAACCAATCAACTTCATATTATACAACAGTAAATAATAATGTTGCTTGTATGATTTTAAGCTTGGTAAGTTTTTCGGGAGGGGGTCAGCACCAGGCGCGGTTGGCTGTATAGCGCAAATGTGCAGTGAACCCTCAGTAATATACAAAATAAACAATAACTGAGATGTTCATAAGCGTAGAGTGCCAAATTCTCTTAGTGAGAAGGAGAAACCGCGGGCCAGAGCCACTCAGCTCCCCTCTAGTTCCGTTTCGTGCAAAGTCCCCGCTGAACCTCCACAAGGCAACCCCTACCATGCTAAAAGCATAAGACGGCTAGCAGAAGCTCGACGCATACATATGGCGAAAATACATGCAGTCAGATACTGGAGGAAGGTAGTCTCGTCAAAACGGACATGCCCAGTTCGTAGGATCACCAGCGAGCTAGAGTGAATCACGGTCTTCTCTCTTCCAGTGTTGCCCTATGTGTTTCAATTTGAATTCATTTGGCATTCTCTTTGTATTATTTATATTTTACAAGACTTATTAGATTCATGAAGAGGGTATAATATAAATGTAGAGGTGACCCCAAACGAAAACTAGAAGTAAAGATGATAGGAAAAATAAGATAAATATGATAGAAAACAACTTTTTCTACAAGTTCAGTTTTCTTCTTTAAGATGGAAACACTTCAGGTGGAAGGAGCCGAAAAGTCCAAAATAGCGCGAGGGTACAGCGCCTTGAATAACGTAGTGTGGAAAACGACCCAAGCAACTAGTTCCCCAGACGGATGACAAACATAGATGGCAGTGCGATCAGTACGAGTGCTAATTTTCTTATGAAAGTAGGCCAAGTTAGTTTTTGGAATATGTTGTATAGATTTGTTTGTCTTGAAAGGCGGTACGTGTTTTGATGGAAACAGTTATATTTGTGGAGTGATTTGCAGTCACGAAACGGCATTAATTTGAAAAGAAAAGTAAAATAAAATTAATAAATAAATAGCATGCGTACCACAAGAAGAAACATCGCAAAGTGATTCCGGGCGTCAGGTGTTGAATTGTGTACTAGAGTTTTATTTTTCTATGTTATTAGAATATAAATAGTATCCTGAGAGATATTTCATACCGAGGCGACAAACCACAAGTGTCGCTTGGAAGCGAGCAGTCCGTAATCAATGCAGCCTATCGAACCGTAGAGACACAAGCTCTGACTGCACCGTTTCCTCAATGAGATTTTACACCAAAGCGACAAGCGACAAACGATACGGGGATTTCAAACCAAAGCGACACGGGTCCTTCGGTTCAAGGCAACTTTCATACCGAAGCTACACATGTTGCTTGGAAACGAGCCAATCAAAAGCAACATTTCACATCGTAGCGGCATGACGGGAAGCACAGGCCAGCGTTCCGTTAGTGAAATCCTCAACGGATAAGTGTCGCGTGCCGCTTGTCGCTTTGGTGCGCAATCTCACTAAAGCAAGACACTCATTGCATCGCGCATGTGCGAACAACAAACCAGGGCAACATGTTGCAAGCTATTGAGGAAATGGCCCAGTTTGAGTGACGCACAAGCGACAAAGCGACAAGTGTAACTTATCGTGTCGCCTAGATCTGTTGTTGTAATGTGCGGTTTTTCGTGTCGTCTATCTGTTGTTCGCACAATTAGTAGCGAACACTTGCTAAAAGACTGAAGGCACCATGTCGCTTGTCACTTAGTTGGGAACTCCTCCTGCAGTGCGTCGCTTCGGTCTGAGCACCCTTCCTTTAAGGAGCTTTCCGACCGAAGTAACAAGTAGCACGCGAATACGCCATATGAACGTATCATTTGCTATTTGGACCCTCATGTGCAATGAATGCTATTTTACAGTCTGGAAGTGTGTGTCACTAGTGTGACAGTGTGAACATCCCGTGTCGCTTGTCCCATTGGTTTGAAAGTTTCCTTACACTCATGTCGATGGCACTATGGTAGTTTTGTGGGGTTCCCCTTGTCGTTTCATGCAATCATCATTATCATCATCGCCGCGATTAGTTTAAAGCGGAAGAAAAGAGGCAGTAAATATCAAAAATGCATATGCTTCAGTGTGTATATCTTTAAAAGAAATGATGATGATAATAATAATGAACCTAATTCATACACAAAAAATTAGTTGCCAAGAACATTCCACGCGTATTTTTTTCTCCCGTATTATTAACGAAAGTATGACGATAACAGGATGTGGTCGACTGTCTAGAATGTTTGTTAATATCTTTGCGACCACTGTACCAAATATCATAGCAATTATCACATTCATAGAAATGCTTCATGTAAAAGAATCAGACGTTGCAGCGAAAACTCCATTTACTTCCATTATAAGCAGACGAATGCCATGCACATGTACCGACAGCAGTGTCTCTAGCGGTATCCTTTCTGAGTGGAACCTGCCAGAGAGGCCAAAACCGTCCGTTTTCCACACTACATTATTCAAGGCACTGTAGTGAGGGCGAGGGGTCGCCTATGGGACAAGACTTAAAGAACCTTTTGGTCTTCTTACGTCAGACTAAATGCTTTCGTTGACATGTTAGGCTTTTTAGGTTTAGTTGTCTTAGAATATATACACTGCAATTTTCGGGGCTTTACCGTGCTTGACCAAAAATGTAGCATTTACTATTTATTCAAGCCTAACCTAACAATGAAGGCATTTCGCACTTACGTCAGAAGACGACCAAACAGTTGTTTGGGTTTCGTGCGATCAGTTATACTCTAGAAAGAGAGGGTGTTCGAGGGGACGCGCGCGATTGACTTTGTTATGTGTGAAGTGCGTGGCTGGTGATTGAAATATATTTGGCGTGGTGATACGTTGAGTGGAGTGAGGTGGATTGTGTATTGGAAGGAGTGTAGTTGTTGCTGTGTGAGAAGTTAACGTATTGCATAGAATAGAATAGAATCGTTTTGATTTAGCGCTATACTTTCGAATAGTTATATAAGAATTATCTTGTAATCAAGGGATCTTGGGTTCGATTACTGATACATACTCATTATTTTCCTGTAATTTACGGTTAATCCAAGCATAAGAAAACAGTTTTTCTTTGTGACGTTTCAGGAGAACACACGCTCCTTTCATCAGACCTTTATTTTCATTTTGACTAAAGATACAGTTATAACAATGGTTAGTAATTTTTTAAACAGAAAGAATCTGTTCTATAATGGATGTTGTCAATCTTACATTGTTGTAATATAGCAACTTAACTGTGAAAAAAGCAGTCTGTTTTATTTTTATTTCAGAGTTTTTTTTAATTATGAATCCCAAATATCATCAGTTTTCACAAAGTCTCTTGATGTTTTCTGTTACATTAAATTTCAAAGATGGTGGCTTACCTGAATTACCTGATGATATTTGGGATTCATAATTTAAAAAAATCTGAAATAAAAATAAAACAGACTGCTCTTTTCACAGTTAAGTTGCTATATTACAACAATGTAAGATTGACAACATCCATTATATAACAGATTCTTTTTGTTTAAAAAAAATACTAACCATTGTTATAACTGTATCTTTAGTCAAAATGAAAATAAATGTCTGATGAAAGGAAGGTGTGTTCTCCTGAAACGTCACAAAGAAAAACTGTTTTCTTATGCTTGTAATAACCGTAAACTACAGGAAAATAATTCTATAATGCAAGCAATGCGTACATACAAGAAAAACTATGATACATACTCATTTTAGCTTTCGGAGATTTGTATTTTTAACTGTAGGTTCAGGATCCAGTTCCAATAATATAGTCTATTTGACAGTGGTGGGACCAGAAAAGAGTTGGCAAGAGTGGAAAAGGCAAAATTGAGGCGAGAATATTTTCTGAATTCTGAGATACTCCTAAATACAATACCATACGAAAATCTTAAATTAAAATGATCGCCCCCCTACACACACACTCCTTGGTGCTGTCACTGTTATCTGAACATAAAGCAAATCAACTTTGTCAATAATCTACCGGCCAAAATTTGAGAATTTTCCCAGTACTATCTGTAGGAACCAAAGCGTGTAGTGTCTCAAAAGGTTTAGATAAGTCCACTTTGCATAATTTTGGTGAACTCCCAGGAAAATTATTCACGAGCCGCGCCTGGTCAGCACTCCCTAGACTACCCTCTAAATACGTCCTTGAACATCTTCAGCATAAATCGAACATGGATGGAATCGAATTACATGAAGAACTACATCTAAAGTGTTGTAGAAGATACTAACAAGCCCAAACCCATATTTATTCATAGCCTTTGCTACTATTTCACATACTTAATCATGCTCTCACTTGAAACAGATTCAGGAAAATCGAAAAAAGAAGAATCTATTAATCTTCAGATTACTGTGAAGATATCCTAAGATCGAATTTTGTATTTGGGATGGAAGAAATGGAAGCCGATGCTGCTTATTTGTCAATTTAGGTTGACGCAAGATTGACATGAGGGCGGCGTAGGGTTTAATTGCATATCAGAGCAGCAGATTGTTTTAGTTTTCATCCGCGCTGCTTCACGTGTTGCAGGTTAGGCCTGTCTTTAATCATCTTGATAAGTAGGCCTTGTGTTTTGTGAGTCAGTTTTAATCAATGCTCATCAGATGGAGTGTGGATGTAATTGACTATCCTGCCAAGTTTCTGAACACGAAAGAGGTAATTAATTATTGTTTGAGTCTTGTTTTTTTGTTGTCTTTTTAAATCACATGTAATACGTTTAGCTAATAGAAGCTACCTGCAAAAGGGAAAACTGAAATATTGTACGATTGTTTCCTATCACGTTCACTTCATCCTTTTTTGGTACTTAGTTTTTCAAACTCTTCGTTCGGTTGATATTGTTTATTAAAAACATAGTACTAATATTAACAATTTTTCATAAACCTCATATGATTAAATGTGAAAATATAGTCATAAGCAAATTTAAAGCTCTTATGCTTGAGAATAATTACAGCACGTGAAAATCTGTTTACAACACACATGCATATATTCCCTCCAGCGTCAATTACCAACTAACCCACATCCCCCCCCCCCCCCTTCAAGTACCAACATACAAACACATGTTCATGTGTGTGTGAAGGTTACAATTATCTAATCTTTGAGATTAGTTGATTTGCTTTATATTACTTTTCTTCTTATGCCACTTTTGGCTAATTTGCGAAGATTAATGAGTGATGGCTTGATAAACACTCACAAACATCCATGCCCAGGCCAGGATTCGAACCCGGGACACCTGGCGTCGTAGCGCGATGTGCTAACCACTAAGCCACGGGGGCCGGCTCTAATCTTTTAGAAAACTACAGGCTGGTTACCTTGAAAAAGTAACTTAGATACAGTTACTCATTGAAAATATTAACTAATTACAGTTACACATATTCGAGAAAGTAATTTTTAAACCTCGTTATTTAATATCTGCAAAATCACGTGTCAATGTCGAACCGTTTCGAAATGTCTTTCTTTTTGGGGTATGGTAACTTTGTTTAGCATAATAGTGGAAGAGGTGAAAAAACTTTCTACTCCAGTGGAGTAAATGACTGGTACAGGAATCTTCATTTCCGTATTGGAGATGACAGTGTCTTCCAACTCTCTCCGAACTGATCCGGTTTTGCATAAAGAGGCTCCCCATTAATCAAATTTCCTCGACAGGTCAATAACAATGGCGTCCTCATTTGGGCCTTGGAGGTTCGTCGCGGCTTTTCTCATCTCCTGTTAATACATCCGAAAGAAATCTCTGCAAAAAAATGCGTATGGGATTGGATAGAGAGAGGGCTGAAAACATGGCATGGGATTGCAGCCTCAGAACCTACCGTTATGTAAAGAGTAAAGGTAGCATGCAAATTTAAATATGGCCAGTAGACATTTGACACGTAGCACTCAAAGAAAGGCGATAAAAGAGAGAGAACGATAAAAGAGGGGAATATAGAGAGACAGAGAGGATAAAGACAGTGAGAGATCATAGATGATGAACAGGAGAAAAAGAGAAGTGGATATAGAGAGATAGAGAGGATAAAGACAGTGCGAGATCATAGATGATGAACAGGAGAAAGAGATGAAGGGAATGAGAAAGAGAGAGAGAGAGAGAGAGAGAGAGAGAGAGAGAGAGAGAGAGAGAGAGAGTGTGTGTGTGTGTGTGTGTGTGTGTGTGTGTGTGAGAGAGAGAGAGCGAGAGCGAGTTGAATAAGTGGTAGTTGATAGAAGAATATTCACACGACACACAGAGAGAGAGGAAATAAGAAAGAGGGAGAGAGAGAGAAAGAAAGAGAAAATGAGAGAGAGGGAGAGTTGAGTAAATGGTAATTAATGGAAGAATACTCACACAAAACATGTTTTGTTCGGGAGTCGAGCCCTGTGGTCAGTTTGAAGGCGAGAACGAAACCAAAGATGATTATTGAGAATATAGGAAGAATCAGCAAGAAAGTTGATCCCCCCGTGGAACTGTTGTTGTGTCCTGAATTTTTCCAAACAAGGAAATGCCCGATGTTGTTTTCAAAATGCTAGAATAGGACTGTGACACCCTTTCTCCAGTACATTAACTGGTTTCTAACAGGAAGGTGTTTCAAAGATAGCGTAATGACACACTTTCTTGGATCTATGACCGTTCATCGACAAGAAGTGTATTTTCTATTTTGATTGCGATTGTCTGTTAATATCCTGAAGTGTTAACGGGAGACGCACTATTTCGGAAGATTGACTTCCCCAAATTTGGTGTCGTCTGATTAATAATGGGGACAAACATGGACAATGTGTTTGCGGAAAATTTTGTGCACTGATGACGTTGAAGTAGCCACTGTATCGACAACAGTATAAAATTAGATGATTGTCACCATCCGTCACATTTCTGAAAGAAGCTCAAGAAGACGCAAGCTGTATTTGCCGACTTGCATCTCTAAATTAATAACAGGTAAGACTGCAGTAAATTGTTATAATTTTTACTGATTAATATTGAATTGCGTATTTGAGATAAAAGTTTAAATCGAATTTTGTGCATTTTGTTAACTTTTTATTAGACTAATCGCGATGATGATGATGACAAAATTAAAAATGGCTTATCGAGTTTATTTTATGTTCGGATAGGTTAATCAGGACTGTGTCTATATTTTAAATTAAGATCCGAACCAGTGCTGTTTCTAGACCGATATTTTAATATAAGACATCGGTCGCAGTGAGGGTCCACGAGTGGGAAACTCCACAAAGATGCGAACTTGGAACTTTCTGGCACTGTATTATGTTAACCAACCGCTACGATTCGGAGAATGGTAGCAAGACATCTGAATGTCTTTCAAAATAAAATTTGTAGTGATTTTATTGATTGATTGATTTGTTGTTTTAAGTCCACTTTATGTACAGGAAGGCTAATCGGGATTGGACCTACAGTTTAAAGTGGGATCCGAACCACTGTGCCATGTGCCTCCACCAGGTATCGAACCCGGGACCCCTTGATTACAAAGCGACGACGTTACCACTACGCCATCGGGGAGGCCTGTTGTGATTTTAGTTTAGAGCAAAGATGAATTGAAAAATTTACCGAAAACACTAATATTATTATTTTTTTCTTTTCAGATTAACACTGCAGAATCGCCCTTCTATTTTGTGTGAAGCATATTTGAAAATAAAAAATCGGTAAGTAAATTTTAAAAGAACACTATTTTATTTTAATTAATGATTCAGTGAACATTGCAATGAATATATTTATATTATTTCTATGCATTCATTACTGCTAAGTTGAAAAAGCGAGTCAGTATGCAATATTTTTCTACACAGAGATTTCCTTGAATACATCGCGACGATGAGGCTGAATGTTGACAAGATTAAAACTGTTTTATTAAGTTTATTTTATGCTCGCATAGGATAATTGTGACTGGATCTATATATATATATATATTAAATGTAGATTGTATATAGTGTGTGCAATGTTTCTACGCCAAGACACACAACACAACTATCACTGTATCATCGAGTATCAAGAGTCAAACATAAAATAGGATTTGAACTTAGATTCTTTTGGCATTGTAGCACGCTAACTATTTTTAACGATTTTGATTTTCATTGGTTGATTGATTTGCTTTATTTTATTTTGTGTTTTGTGCTTTTTGGCTAATTTACGATGATGGGGATGAGTGATGATGGGATGAAAAATTGATGAATGGACACTCACAAACATTTATGCCCAAGCGGGACAACTAGCGTCGGAGCGCGATGTGCTAACCACTCGACCACGGGGTCCGACATTTTTAACGATCTTGAATTCTATGCTTTGTAGCTAACTTCCCCGCCTGGAAGAATGTTGACAATGCATGTAAATAATTTTCAAATACAATTTGTTGCATACGATAATCTGTTTAAATTTATTAGAGTTTTGATTAATTGAACAATGTACCGAAAACACTAATATTATTTTTTTATTTTCAGATTACTTGTGCGGATCCTTTTTTCTATTTTGTTTGAAGTGCATTTGATAATACGAAGCGGTAAGTAATTTTTAAACAAGAACAATATTTTTTGTTTTATTTTTAATAGTTTCAGTTACAGCGTAGTGCATATAATTATTTTATTACTATGAAAACTAGTGATGTTGCTTCGGAGTTTACTACTGAGCGTATTGGGGGGCGGTGGAAGATGAAATGTGTTAATTACATTTGCAATAGAACAGTATGTATTACAGTGAGGATTTTTTCTTTACTACCCAAGAAGCTAGCGTTATTTGAAAGAGATAGATATTTGTAATTAGCAAAACAGAGAAATTTGAAGAGAATTGCACATTTACGACTCGAACCTAAGATTTTTTTTATTTTGGTGTGTACCAAGATTTTTCTTTTTTAATTTCATGTTAGTTTTCTGCCATTTTTGGCTAAACGCGACGATGAGTGATGATGTGATGAAGGGATATTTACAAATATTATTTTTGCCTAATTTGGGGTTCGAACAAGGGACCCCTTTGGCGCGCCAGCATTGCTAAAAAATAACTTTTGTAATCTAATGTCGCTTCTTTCTACCGTTGGGTAACCGCGACGGTGAGGATAAGTGATGATTTGATGCAATTGATGAAAGAACAACAATACAAAAACCGGGAATTGAACCCAGGATCTCTGTGCTAATCATTTCACCAAACGGTAAGATATTTGGGAATCTTGTCTTCTGGCATAAGGTTATGTGCATCGGAATATAATATTGTGTCAACCATGTAAATGTATGTACCTTCACGGAAATTTCGAAGAGGGCGCCCCCTGCGGAAATTTTCGTGAGTATTTCTAAGCGTGTGTGGCGCTGTGGTTTCAATTTGCGCGGATCATCTTTTCTATTTTGTTTGCAGTGTATTTGATAATACGAAGCGGTAAGTAATTTTTAAACAAGAACAATATTTTTATTTTTATTTTTAATAGATTCAGTTACAGTGTAGTGCATATAATTATTTCACTACTATGAAAACGAGTGATGTTGCTTCGGAGTTAACTATTGAGGGGGCGGTGGAAGATGAAATGTGTTAGTTACATTCACAATAGAACAGTTTGTATTACAGTGAGGATTTTCTTAACTACCCAAGAAGCTAGCGTTATTTGAAAAAGTTTTTTTTTTTTTTTTTTTTACTACCCAAGAAGCTAGTGTTATTTGAACGAGATAGATATTTGTATTTAGAAAAACAGAGAAATTTGAAGAAAATGGTGCTGGCGCATTTACGATTCGAACCTAAGACTTTTGATTTTGATGTGCACCAAGATTTTCTATTTTTATTTTATGTTATTTTTTCTAACACTGTTGGCTAAACGCGACGATGAGTGATCATGTGATGAAAGGATACTTACAAATAACATCTTTGCCTATTTCGGGATTCGAACAAGGGACCCCTTTGGCGCGCCAGCATTCTTAAAATATAACTTTTGTAATTTAATGTAACTTTTTCTACCGATGAATAACCGCGACGGTGAGGATAAGTGATGATATGATGCAATTGATGAAAGAACACACAGAAAAAACACCAATGCAAAAAAACAAACAAAAAAAAACGACAGGAATCGAACCTAGGATCTCTGGTGCTGTGCTAACCAATTCACCAAACGGTAGGATATTTGGGAATATGTTTTTTTGGTTATGTGCATCGGAATATAATATTGTGTCAACCATGTAAATGTATGTATCTTCACGATAACTTCGAAGAGGGCGCCCCTTTGAGGAAATTTTTGTGAGCTTTTTCTAAGCGTGTGTGGCGATGTGGTTTCAACTTTTTATCCCATTTTAAATTGTAGGTCCAGTCCCAATTAGCCTTACTGTGCATAAAATGTGAGTGATGATGTGATTAAGGGATACTTACATATAATATTTTTGTCTAAGTCGAGATTCGAACAAGGAACCACTTTGGCCGCCAGAATTCTTAAAATATAACTTTTGTAATTTAATGTCGCTTTTTCTACCGTTGGGTAACCGCGACGGTGAGGATAAATGATGATATGATACAATTGATGAAAGAACACCAATGCAGAAAGCAGGAATCGAACCAATGATCTTTGGCACTGTCCTAACCACTTCACCAAGCGGTAGGATATTTGGGAATGTGGTCTTTTGGCATAAAGTTATGTGCATTGGAATATTATATTGTGTCAACAATGTAAATTTATGTACCTTCACGGAAATTTCGAAGAGGGGCCCCCCTGCGGAAATTTTCGTGAGTCTTTTAAGCGTGTGTGGCGCTGTGGTTTCAATTTGCATGCAAATTGAAACCAAATCGCCACACACGCATTATATTTGTGTGTCCACAAGTGTTAGAAGTTTGATTAGTGATTGTTACTTTGTATCGTTAAACAGGAACTTATTATTCTATGTTTGTAGGAGTTGAAGAAGAAGAAGAAGAAGAAATTTACAACATCCACTGCGTTCTATTGGGATATACTTTATATTCTAGCTGCAGAAACGGTCATAATAGAGAACAAAATGGATCTGCCTATAGAAATGTATGTAAAAATTTTCTCGCAGGTTATTGAAACTGAACCCCTGGAGTCAATTTTTACTCTAAAAACACTTAGTCCAGCATCAGAGATAGCTGTAGAGATGGTATTCTCCGACTACTGCTTTACCAATTTGGGATATCGTATACAAAATATCCAAGACTTTTACAAAGTGGGGAAAGCCCTGGATGATGAACTAGATGTTATAGAGAGGGATCGCCTCCCTTTTTTGACCCGATGGACTGAATCATGGTTTATGCGCAATGCTCAAATAGCTGGTTTAGTGACAAAAATCCTGCGTTTGTGTGAGTTGAGAAAATTATGTCAGAAATGGCGAGTGTTTGTGAAGTAGAAAAGTAGTGTGTTTTGATTTCTCAATTATGTCAGAAATTGTGAGTGTTGTAAAAATATGAAGTAGCATGTTTCTGATTTCCTGCAATTTGGTTTTCTGACTATTTTGTTTATGCATGTGGTATATAATTTGGTGATTCATCTATATTAATCTCACCCAAATATTCAATAAAATATTAAAATATCGGTCTAGAAACACCAAGCACCAGTTCGAATCTTAATTTAAAATGTAGACCCAGTCCTGATTAATCTATCCGAACATAAAATAAACTAAAAAACAAAACATTTTTTAATTTTGTCATCATCATCACCACGATTAGTCTAATAAAAAAATTAACAAAATACACCAAATTCACAATAAACTTTTTATCTCAAATACACAATGCAATATTAATCAGTAAAAAATTGTAACAACTTACTGCAGTTTTATCTGGTATTAATTTACAGATACAAGTCGACAAATACAGCTTGCGTCTTTTTTAGCTTCTTTCGGAAATATGACAGCTGGTGACAATCATCTAATTGTATACTATTGTCGATACAGTGCCTACTTCAACGTCATTGGTGAACAAAATTTTCCGCAACCACATTGTGCATGTTTGTCTCTATTTTTAATCCGACAACAGCAAATTGGGGAACCTTTATGGAAGAATTCCAGCGTCGGCTAAAATGTAACGCCTATGTGATGTACAAACTTTGGTAGAGTATTTTTTATATATATGTATATATACATAATTCTGTTATATTCTATATTTGTATAACATATAAAAATAAACTTTTTTAAAAATACACCAACTCTTTCATTTGCTGTGTTGACCTATTCTCTGTAAGGTTTGTATTATTCTGTGATTAATCAATAAACAGCTTAAGCAACGCGCGCGCGCGCGCGTGTGTTTGTGTCGGTTCACAAGTGTTTAGAAGTTTGATTAGTGATTATTACTTTGTATTGTTAAACAGGAATTTATTATTCTCTGTTTGTAGGAGTTGAAGAAGAAGAAATTTACAACATCCACTGTGTTCTATTGGTATATATTTTATATTATAGCTGCAGAAACGGAGATAATAGAGAAGTTATTTGAACCAAATAGATACTTGTATTTAGTAAAACAGAGAAATTTGAAGAAAATGGCACATTTACGATTCGAACCTTAAATGTTTCTTATTTTTATTTTGATGTGCACCAAGATTTTTTATTTTATGTTATGTTTTTCTGTCATTTTTTGGCTAAACGCGACGATGAGTGATGATGTGATTAAAGGATACTTACATATAACATTTTTGTCTAAGTCCAACACCAATCATTTGTCGAGCAGATAACTGAACAGTAAACTGACTCTCGAAGACAAATTTGAAAAGGTCAAATTGTCCCTGGTTCGAGACTTGATGGAGCATTCGCCTACGAACATCTCAATTTCACCTCATATACCTATTTCATATTTTGATAAGAAAAACCGTTGGAACAATTTGTGGGTGTTTTTTTAAGTATGGTAGGGGAAAAATGTTGAGAATGGTAGAGAGTAAAGAAGTGGGTGATGGTTGGAATTGTACATTGAACAAACGTTTCACAAGGTTGAGAATTAAATAGTATCCAAGAATGTTCCAGGGTGTATTAGAATTTTGGAAATCTCTTAGATTATACCCTTCACTGCACTATTGCTTTTTTTCCCAAGAGAGAGAGAGAGAGAGAGAGAGAGAGAGAGAGAGAGAGAGAGAGAGAGAGAGAGAGGTATTTGATTGGCTTGCATGAACAATTTTTGGTCGTCAGTTGTATAAAAAGGCAATGATTTTTGTTGTATTTGCTCAGTGGTTAATAATGCTTCCGTTCAATCACCCGTGTACCATTATTATCAGTGGTCCGTCCAGGGCCGGAAAAACACAATTCACACATAAGTTGTTATCAAATTGTAATTCAATGTTCACCCAAAAATTTAACGAAATTATATGGTGCTATGGTGCTGTGATTCCGAAATTAACAAACAGTCAAAATATACGGTTCCATCCAGGAATTCCCAATATGGATAGCTTTGAAATTCAAAACAATAGTCTAATTATTCTTGACGACCTCATGGGTGAAACGAACGATGATGTGGCTAATCTCTTCACAAAATACGCTCATCATAAAAGTTTAACTGTTATTTTTATTTTGCAAAATTTGTTCCCAAAAAGTAAGCGAGCAAGAGATATTAGTCTAAATGCACATTATGTTATTTGCTTCAAAAATCCTAGGGATAAATTACAAATTCAATATCTTGCCCGTCAGATTATGCCACATCTTAGCAAATCTGTGGTTCAAGCATTTGAAGATGCTACGCGTGATCCTCACACATATTTACTATTCGATATGACGCAATCTACCCCTGATGCCTTGCGAATACGCAAAAATATTTTCCCTGGAGAAACTATGCATGTATATGCTCAACAAAAAGACATGTTCAAAGCCTTTAATATTCAGTTCTAGTAAAAATGCAGAAGTTGAAACATCACTTCCATGTGCTTCGCGCACTTTGTAAATGTAAGCCCAAAAAACGTAAAGTTATGCTACAACAGGCATCTGGAGATGTCATACGTACTATCTCTCAAGTTGCTAACAACACTATAAAAGGAAATGTTAAATTATCGGATCGTCAGAAACATAGATTGCGAAGACATAAAAACATCTTGCGTGCTTTAGCCCAAAAACGTGTGTCTCTGAAAAAGAAACGTAATCTATTGCTGCGTAAAGGTGCTGGTTTCTTACCTTTTTTGCTTGGACCTATTATTAGCGCTATTGCAAGTGCCGTCGCCGGTGGTGGTGGTGGATCATGAGTTCGCAATTAAGGAAACTTATACTTGTACCAGAAGATGTAGTCGGTCAAGTTCAAGCTTCTGTCCAATCAGTACAAAATTTTCAATCACTTCTCGATTCTGAAATGCACCATGTATTATCTAGAAACGATATAAATATTCATGAAAAATGGAAATTGTACCAACAAGCACTGGACAAATATTTAAAATCTGTACCTCATGCACAAAAACCTTTAGAAATACCTATTGTTGAACACGAAGCGGTTGAAACAAAGGAATACCAACCTATAAAAAGCAATCCCGGTACATTACCAATTTCTGAAATTATTGAAACAGTTCCAATAATGCTTCGAAAAAATACAGAGCTATTGCTAAAAAAAGTTTTAAGTTCACACAATATATCTTGGGATACAACGGGCACCGTAACTATGTACGGTAAAATATATCCCAATTCCAATATTGTAGATTTAGTGAATGATGTGGTTAGGCAACGAAGAAAAAGTCAAAATCCTGTTGGACTTGATCAGTTTGTCAGAATCCTTCGTTCAATGAACATTCCACACCAGTTTCTTGGACCTGCAGCACTATCGAAACTATCACCAAAAAGAAGGGAAGCTTTGTCACCATTATCTTTTTTTGAAAAGTGGAAAGAATATAAATATTAGTAGTAAACATGAAATTACATCAACTCTATTATGTGTATACAAATCCAGCTTCATTATCAAATGCGTCTAAATTGTATAAAGCAACCAAAGAAAAAATTTCCAAAGCTAAAATAAAACATTGGTTACAATCTCAAGATGCTTATACCTTGCATGCTCCTGCATATAAAAAGTTTCCCAGAAAACAATATTATGCTAGTGGTCCTTTCGAAACTGTGCAAATGGATTTAGCCGACATGCAGAATGTTGCAAAATTCAATCGTGGTTATAGATATATTTTGTGTGCTATAGACATATTTTCCAGACTAGCATTTTGCATTCCGGTAAAGAACAAAACTGGTCCCGTTATAGCAAAAGCAGTGGAGAAAGCTTTGCACATGTACAAAAATGTTCCGTTAAATTGTCAGACAGATTTCGGCAAAGAGTTTTACAATAAACATGTTAAAACTATATTTAAAAATTACAATGTAAATCACTACAGTGTTTATTCGGAAATGAAAGCTGCGATATGCGAACGGTTTATTCGTACAATAAAAGAAAAAATTTATAAGTATTTTACAGCAAATCATAGTTACAAATATATTCATATTTTGCAAGATTTAGTTCAAAGTTATAATAATTCTAAACATTCAACTATCAAAGTTGCACCAGCACAAGTTAGCGATGAAAATATGAATCAAGTATGGTATACATTATACGGATCAAAGAAAAACTTTCGAAAAAGTTGCAAATTTAAGCCGGGCGATTATGTGCGAATATCAAAAACAAAAATGAAATTTGAGAAAGGTTATTTAGCAAAATGGTCTCGGGAAATTTTTATTGTAGACAAATGCATAAAATCAAATCCTGTAACATATCACATTAAAGATTGGAACGGTGAAATGGTGAAAGGTATTTTTTACGAACAAGAGTTACAGAAAATTAACGTAAATAAAAATACTGTCCATAGAATCGAGAAAATTTTACGTAGAAAAGGTAATTGGCTCTATGTAAAATGGTTCGGTTACTCAAATAGCTTCAATTCTTGGGTTAAAAAGAGTGACACATTGTGTTTATAGTTCATTAGCTTTGTGATGGAGCATGTGAATGAATTTTATCTCTCGCTCCCGTCTAATGCAAGCTCCGATATTTTCCAAAATAACACCTCGACCTGTTATACAACAAAATTAGCTCACCCTATTGATCTCACTGATTCTAAATGGGTGGTCGGTCTTGCCGAATGTAGTTGTACATGGAGTTTTTATAATGTGCCAACAGTTCAACAGATTATTATCAAAGCGGTGCGCGCAGACAACTCGGAAGTTATTCAAGAAAGAGTTGAAATTCCTGCTGGTTTTTATGCATCTATTCAACATATTCTGAATTGTGTTCCAGAAAAAATGAAACAATTTATACATTATGACGAGTACATAAACCGTGTATTTGTTAAAACTGACACGTCCATTCAGCAAATCATGATAGGTGTAACACCTGCTTTAATGTGTATTTTCGGATATGCTCAAAATATACCAAAAACAGAAGAACCTGTGGTAGTTGCGGTGAATCACGAACCCTTATTTTACAAAGAAGCACCTTATGTTTGTAATTTGAATTATTTTCTCCCCCAAGAGATTAATGTTTGCGTAGACATTGTGAAACCTCAACTGCATGGTCATATATTACGAAAAATCGGAATCAATCATTATACCTATGGTCGAAATAAGAACTTTGCATTCGATATACCACGATATATCAAAGTTGAAAAACACTACTTTGACACAATCGAGATAGACTTAAAGGGACATACATGGGAAAATCTACCATTTCGGTTCGGTTCATCGTACATTAAGCTACATTTCAAGCAAACAGGAAAATGATCAGTGAAGGCACAGAAAATGATTTTTACATTACTCTTACTTCGAATGGCTCGCACAAACATTTCCCTCACAACACAACATCACATTTTGTGAATATGGTGGAAAGCGAAGTTCGTCTCAAACAGTCTGATTGGAAAATTGCATTAGCCGAAATTCAAATACCCAATACATGTTATAATATTACCGAAGATCAAAATATCATCTGGTATAATTTGCGTCTCGAAGAAAATCTCTATGAGGCCCACAAATTCAAAATTCCTTCTGGGTATTATCACACTGTAGATAGTGTGCTGGAACAAATCAATAAAAAAACAGATCTTTTTCGATTCACATATCGCAAATTAGCAAACACTATACATTGTAGTTACGATTTCCGTGTAGAATCAATTAAATTTTCACCAGTTTTGAGTCTACAGTTGGGATATGAACCGTACACTAACATCACAAAATACATCAATGGATCGCGGAGTCCATACTTGAATATTGGATATCCTCAGCAGGTGTTTGTGTACACCGATATTATACAGTATCAACTGGTTGGAGACAGTAAAGTTCCATTATTGCGTATAGCCAGCATAGAAAATGTTAACTATGGTCGAACATACTCTGTTTGTTTCAATCCTATGCATTATTTACCATTGTCAAAATTTTGTTTCAATACAATAGAAATCCTTTTAAAGGACCATGCAGGTCGAAATTTATCATTTCAATCTGGTACAGTGAACATAACACTTCATTTTCAACGGTCATGAAACATCGACAAACAGGTCGTGGAATACCCTATTTTGCTGGTCCTGTGTACCAACAGGGTCACGGTCTTGGGGGATTTTTTCGCGGTCTTTTTAGATATGCTCTACCTATATTAAAACCTGTTGCTAAAACTGTGGGACGTCAGGTATTGCGTACCGGAATGCAAGTTGCTGGTGACATGTTGGAAAATAAACCTATCAAGGAATCAGTTCGTGTAAGAATAAAACAGGCCAAAGAAAATTTACGTGACAAAGCAGAACAAAAAATTAACCAGTTGTTATCAGGTAATGGAAAAACAAAAAGAAAAAAAACAGTCAAAAGAAAAGCTATAAAAATAGGGCCTCCTTCGCTACAGTCACACTCGGCTAAACGTCGTAGACATAGAAAGGACATATTTGATTGAGCGACCATGTCTCACATTCATCCTTGCAGTCAACCATGTTGCACAAGCGATTTTGATTTGTTTTCAGTTCCTATGACACAAACTATAATTGAGCATACAGATAATGTAGAGTATCGACCTATATCTACTTTAACTTCAGGGGGACCTGTAGAATTTCATATTCTAGGTGAAACTGGTGAATTTATTCATCCTGGATACCTTTATCTTTACGTAAAGTGTAAAATTACAAAATCTGATGGTGAGGATCTTGACGATTCAGACAATGTTGCACCTGTCAATAATTTTTTGCATTCTCTTTTCAATCAAGTTGATATTTCACTTAATGACAAACTGATCACATCGTCTTCAGGTTCATACCCCTACAGAGCATATTTTGAAACTTTATTGAATTTCTCTGATGACGCCAAAAAAACACATTTAACATCTTCGCTCTGGTTCAAAGATACACCTGGACAGTTTAACACTCTGGGAAATGGAAATACCGGATATACATCTCGTGCCCAGTTCGCTAAAAACAGTGCTACTTTTGACATGTATGGAAGAATACATGCAGATATTGTAGGACTGGACCGTGTTTTGCCCAATAAAGTGGGAATGCGCGTGAAACTTCATAGAAGTAAAGATTCCTTTTGTTTAATGAATGCTGAAAATTCGTCTTATCTTGTGCATTTAGAAGATGTGACTTTATGGGTTCGGAGAATAACTGTTTCTCCCGATATTGGAATGCAACTCAGTACTAGAATGGAGCGTGAAACAGCTAAATTACCTATCACAAGAGTAGAAACTCTTACTCACACCATTCCTCAAAATATAACTTCTTATAACATAGATAATCTATTTTTGGGTAATGTTCCAAAAGCTCTTGTTGTTGGCTTTGTTTCGAATGCTGCATACAATGGAAAAAACAACTTGAATCCATTTCATTTTGAACATTTCAACATTAACCGGCTACAGCTACAAGTCGGCTCGAAATTTTATCCCTCCACCCCTCTAACACCAAATTTTTCAAAAAATAACTACATTCAAAGCTACTATACATTGTTTTCTGGAACTGGAATGTATTATTGTAATAGTGGAAATTGTATTGCTAGAAAAGATTATCCTCTAGGCTATACCCTCTTCGCGTTTATTCTTTCGCCTACAAACTCTTTGAATGACAATACATGGGACATGGTACGTGATTCGCCTGTTACTCTCAAAATACAATTTGCAAATTCTTTGACGTCATCTGTCACATGTGTTATTTACGCACAATTTGATTCGCTATTTCAGGTGGACAAAAACAGAAATATATATCCCGACTTTACAAAATAGATTTTAGTATCTTTGTGAGTGTTTGCCAGGATGAGATTTGTTATTCATTTCACTGCCTTCCAGGGCAATCAAAGTGAAATTATAGTCAAGGAGCTTGCACTTGTCAATATTGATAACTTTAGTTCGGACTCCTGGATATTTTTACCACCATTTCCGTACTGTGAATTAGAATCGACCTCTACCCAGTTAAACAATTATGCATCTCAAAATTCACATGGTCTTGAATGGAATCATGGGTATATAAAATACAATCAAATAGCCAACATACTGACATCCTACACAGAACATGCTACAGCGTTGTATGCTCATGGCATCGAGCGCTGTGCCTTCCTGGGAGACCTTCTACATCGCACCATCATCAATTTAGAAGACTTGCTTTGTCCGAAGGCTTGCCTGCTTGGATTTCCAGCTGAAAATTGTTGTCATCCATCGCATAGATTCGTCGAATTTCGCTGTGCAGCAAAAGAGTGCAAAGTGTATGCCAAGTACATTCGTTGCTACGAACTAAGAGGCTACCAGTTAGGTGTCATCTCACCATATATACCAACGCCTAGTTTGAATAATATTTATTCAGATATACATACAGTTTGTTCCAGTGAAAAACCGCAAGAGCAAAAATATGTGGACTGACGACATAATTTATATTATACTTCAAGATTGTAAAACTGCTGTTCAATTCGTTGGTGTGTATGCTGATAACCAGTTACCGGTATCAGTAAAATTTCCAGCAGGTTTAATTATTAATACAAGCACAAGTGAAAATATTGATGGTCATTGGGTTGCTGTGTACATTAACAAAAATGGAATTGGTATATATTTCGACTCTTTTGGAGAACCACCCTCCGAAAATGTAAAACGTTTTCTCAACAGAAATACTTACCGTTGGATTTGGAACAATCAACAGATTCAACATTCAGAATCAGTGTTTTGTGGTGTATTTTGTATAATGTTTCTTTACTACTCTACCAATAATTACACAATATTGGATTTTGTCAATTTGTTCAGTAAAACAAACTTTGTAATCAACGACAACATTGTTTTAAATCAACTGAAAATATTGTTATGTTAAAATGTCTACATTTTTGTATATATTATTTTGGTGTTGTATGTACAATTGTAAATATATATATATAGTAGAATAATAAAAATTATATTTCACATATTTGTTTTTTATTTTATACTTTAAAATATTCTTGGAATGAAACAACAAAATTCACAATTAAACTTTATTTTGCATTCATTAATATATACATAAAATTCATTTGCATAAAATCTCAACATATCTGAGATTTGTTATTTCATATTGAACCAAGTAACAAGTCTTTGAACATTTCTAAAAGCACAGCCTGATTGAGAAAATGGTTCGTTTGATGTATGGTAACAACAACATCCACCCTGATACATAACAAGATTTTTTAATGATGGACAGCGCCTTGTATCGAGATCGACAATATTGTCAATATTAAATACATTTTGAATCAACTTTGATTTTTCCAACCCTTTACAGTAAAATATTGTATTTTTCCTCTTTAGCTCACTAAAAAACACCTTCACATGTTTGATATTATAACCTTTCGGTTCTGCAAATAACAAACCATGGTGGTTATATGTTAACCACTTACATTGTTTGTAATCTAAGTCAAACTTTCCAATATCAACAAAAGCATGATATACAATTGTTAAATCTGTTGAGCAAACACAAATTTCACGAATTAGAAAACTATTGTCTTTACTTCTAAAACCTTGCACATCAATTATAAAAGCCATTTTTTTTTTCTTTAATGCAACTACTCACAGCAGAAATTGTCCCCGTGATGTATCTCGTTTTGATGTATACACCGAACTAAATTTTGCATTAAATCTCTCTCATCACTTAGAGTCCAAAGCAGCAAATAGGCGTCCGACTCTGTTTCAAGATCGTATTCAATCTCAGGGTGAGTATCCATAAAATGGTAGAAAATGTGAAAAAAATTATCCGGCTCCCTAAGATAAGTTTTTAGGTTGGAAATCTTCCATGTAAAACAACGTTCGCATTCGTCAGCACTTTCAACACTATCACACTCCAAATAATGCTTACTCAAGCACTGGTGAGCCAGTTGATTTGGTGCATTCGTAAAACAACCATCACAAATAACAGCATACTTAGGTACATAAGTATGTAGTCTTTTTAACAGACAATACTTGTCAATGAAGCCAGAAAAGCATCCACAACTTTCGAAAATAATATTTTCGATATCTTCTGTGTCAGCCAGAGCTGAAGCGTTGCGTATGTTCTGACTTGCCATAGTGATATAGTGGACATCTCACATCTTTTATATATATATACACACTAGGAACTTTCCACATAACTGTCTCTCACAAATAACTTTCCAAGAAGAGAAAATTTTCAGGTCAATAAGCTCCCAACACCGTTACAAGTTGTCACAAATAACCTCCCAACACCATTACAACTTGAACTTTACCAAAAGTTCTCATCACTTGCTCAGTTTAGAAGTAATAACCTCCACACATACATCACGAAAAAATAGTCCCAACTCACATTTCACTCTTTCACTTAAAAATTCAACACAATTATCAAATATCGGCAGTTCATGTCGCTCTACTTGATCTTTTATATTGGTAATATCCTGACAATTATGATCATTTGAATTATTAGTACAACCATAACAAGTATCCTTAATTGATCCAACACATAATGAAATATAAGACTGGTAATATTCACGTATTTGGGTCTGATATTCACAATACATTTTAGTTATCTTAGATATGCAATCAGACAATCGTAAAAGCTCTGTCCAGGTAGTTAACATCATTGTCATTGGTATTTCCGAATCAAAAATATCCACAAACTGAATAACTTTCTTATTGTACAATTTGCCAAAAGAAAGCATGTATTTTTCACCTAGCAACGCAGGCGACAAAACCAACTCTTCTTCACTAGATAAATAATTAGATATATTTCCCCCCAACTCCATCAGTGTACACCATTCTTCCATACACAACACAATTCCTTGGCTGTTGTGGCGAGCAATACGCACACACACAGAAAAATCGTTCTCCACATCAAATCCAACAGTTGCACTCTTGAATGCAGTTTTACTCAAAGGGTAACATACCTCCAACAAGTATTGCTTCCGTGGTTTCCATGTGGAAGAGGACTGGGCACCATTTTCCTCCATGCTGGTTCCAGAGAGCTGCTTTAGCATATTTAACTGCTGCTGCACATAACTATTCCCTTGAAAATTAAGTTTTCTTTTCGCATTCCAAACATTTCCTCCCTGTAGAGATGCAGGTGCTACAGCTGACGTTGCAGTAACTCCTCCCGAACGTGGTGTTGCAGATTTGGACACTACAGATACTTCGGCACCACCAGATCTTTGCACTCTTCTTGACTTGGCAGAACCGCTTTTCTCCATCTTGCTCTTCTCTTTCCTGCTACTTCACGATGAACGTACTAACTGTACAGAACATGTGGTACTTTATATACACCAACCCACATCACTCCCATCAACGTCATAGATTTTTAAATAGCACATAACGGAACATCTTGAGCAGGAAATCTCTCTCTCTCTCTCTTTCTCTCTCTCTCTCTCTCTCTCTCTCTGTGTGTGTGTGTGTGTGTGTTCTCTCTTTCTTATGTCCTTTTTCTCCCTCTCTCTCTTCCTCTGTGTGTGTGTGTGTGTGTGTTCTCTCTTTCTTATGTCCTCTTTCTCCCTCTCTCTCTCTCTCTCTCTCTCTCTCTCTCTTTCTCATTCCCTTCATCTCTTTCTCCTGTTCATCATCTATGATCTCGCACTGTCTTTATCCTCTCTATCTCTCTATATCCACTTCTCTTTTTCTCCTGTTCATCATCTATGATCTCTCACTGTCTTTATCCTCTCTGTCTCTCTATATTCCCCTCTTTTATCGTTCTCTCTCTTTTATCGCCTTTCTTTGAGTGCTACGTGTCAAATCTCTACTATGGCCCTAAATATTCACAATCCCTGTCTCATCTTAGCACTGTTGCCCCTGAGTACCGGCTTCCGTGGCGGAGTGGTTAGCACATCGCGCAACGACGCCAGGGGTCCCGGGTCTGAATCCCGGCATGGATGTTTGTAAGTATCCATTCATCAATTTGATCATGTCATCACTCATCCCCATCTTCGCAAATTAGCCAAAAGTGGCACAAGAATGCGAGGTAAAGTAAAGCAAATCAATCAATCAATGAACCAACGTAAATGAAACATAGAAATATATCGAAATCTGTAGCACAAGCAGAGCATAAATTACGTAAAAACATTAAGAAAGAGTTTCGTGTGCTTAAAAATATTCATCGGGATATACCGTCGAAAATATACACACGATTACAATGCGAAAGCATAAAGTGTGTCACAAAAGCTTCTGACGTCAGCCTCACACATTGAGTTATGTTCTTATGTTAGACACACCTAAACAGGGCAACCAACACAATGATTTAGCACAATAACGTGCAAGAGCAAATTTCTACCAGTTTTAAAATCACAGTTCGCGCCTTTTTAACTTAAAAAGGAAACTGCTCTCGATCTTGGGGATACCTACAGGGGGAGTTGGGTCTTAGGAAGGTCATGTCATCTTCGATTTACCTCACTTTTTAATTTGGTTATTTGTATAGTACTTAGATAATGTTCCATTGAATTTTATGCGATTTTCTTGTTCTTAAAGGCCTTGTGTCTCCGTTTTAGAAGAAAGTTGCAAATAGCGTCAGTGCTGGCGGAGCCATGATTGTGTTTTTTAATCTATAAATTCATTGATATCTTACCTCGTAGTGGCGATTAAGCTAATGGTAGAAAGAGGCGACATTATTTAAGTAAATAAAAGGGAACATTCGATGGCGAGGGTAAGTTGTAATATTGGGAGGGAGGGATAATTCCCACTAGAACGTATAAGAACATGGCTGGAAAAATCCCTACATTCGTTATGAGTAGTTTAAGTAAATTAACTAATCGAATATTATTAGCAGGACAAACTGGGCTTTGATCTACTAGGTGATATGGGTAATTTTGATTTGTAGTCAAAAATGTATGTGCAAGTTTGTTTTATTTTGTTTTAAGTTCACAGATAGGCTAAGCGGGACTGGACATACAGTTTAAAGTGAGATCCGAACCACTATGTGCATGCACCGGATATCTAACCTGGAACCCCTTTATTACAAGGCAACTACGTTACCACTACGCTATCGGGGAGGCCGCATGTATGTGTTTTACTCGGAATTGTCACTTCAAATACATCATACTTCATACAATAAAAGATGTGAAATTCCACATATTCGTGAATGCATGCGTTCATAAGCACAACCCAAACTATTACGCTCATCTTAGCTTATTCGCAATCACCAACCCATTTTTTGGAATTTTTAAACAATCATAACTTCCACCATGCTGACTAGATCCACGAATACTGGCTTCATATGAACAAATCAACTTGTCATATTGTGAATTGGCTTTTTGGTAAGTTGTTACAGTTCGAATCGATAATTACTGCCGGCACACGAGCCGATGAGGTACATGTCCTTTTTTCGATTTAATTGCTGTTGGCGTTGTAAACCTCCCCCATCCCCTCAGCCCCTCAGGATTTGAGCGAAATTGAATGAGGAGAGCACAAAACTGAGGTACCGATATGCACCCGCCGTTCAGTTGATGCTCGTCTCCGATGGGGAAATATGACATTGAATGATTAATATCAATTCCAGTAGATCGGTGCTGATTACAGTCGGTTATTGCTTATTGTTCTTATTCTGCTCTGTTGGTAAGTGTATTTCATTTTCGAATAATTGGCTAAAAAATTCGATTTCGCATTTGCATCTCGCCTGTATTTGCATAGAATAATAATGGAAGCATTTACATGCAAATGAAGCAACAACGAATTGACAATAACATATTAATTGTAGGATTGAGTGTTGGTATATTATATTGTTAAATATCTGCCCTATTTTTCATGTTCTATTCATTTTCGTCAGCGTTCTTGCAGGCGAAATTATTGATTTAACGCACTAAATGGCTGGGTATGTATATGTGTGTGTGTGTGTGTCTGTATGTACAACTTTTGCGTTGTAACATATAATTGACTTTCAGTAGAATCGTTACAAACCAGAATTGTCCGTGACCGTACTTGTATAATCGGTTTAACACCAGCCCAGTGGTTGCAACAATTGTTAAAGGCATTCCATACCGGTTGACACACACCCAACCGGCCTGTGTAAAGTTCTAGTAATTTTGTTTCTCTTATCAATCGGACTTCAAAGTTTCTGGCAACAAAGAGAAACACAGACTCACTCTACATTGCCCTTATGCGTGTGAGAAATCATTAATCAGTTCTGTTGCTATCATTAATGTTCACTTAATAGCTAATCACAGCAACGCAGCTTCCAAATAATCAACTCCAAACATGGATGATATTTTAATCTTCCACCTTCAGGAAAATCAACTCACTTGTGCACAAGAAAGAAACAATATCTTTATCTCCAATATTTGAAATATTAAAGACATAATTATCAATAAACTTACATTTCATAACATCTTCAATGTCCACCAATACAAACATTCGCCTTATTATTTTTCGTTCTATTCGCCAAGACTCCTACACACAGGTTGGTCGTCAACCACCAGTTCACCATAAATGCGTCATACTTCTGAAATCACCGATCATTCACAAGGCCGTTACACGGTTCGTGGGGGAAAGACGGGTATAACCGAACTGCGGGTAACTCCGTAAAGTAGATGTGTGCGTAATTCTCGCTAGGTGGGTACACCTCGCTACTTGTGCCTATTTCCTCTCTGTAGTGGGACAGCTAAAAGGACATGCGCAAAATCGCGTGTTCTGTGCATCGTAGTCGCGCGTGGAGGGGAGGGGTGAAGTGAAGGAAGCTTCTTTTTAGCCCGAGTTGAACGGATGGAGGGGAAGATGCGCGAAGACTCTTGGCCGAAGGTTCTTCTATTTGTGGTCGCTCTATAATAGGGACTTAAGACCATAACCTCTCACTAGTGTGGTAACGCTAGTGCAATTTATGTTTGTGTTAGCCACTACAGATGAAAGGTACTGGCATTTCACTGATCTTTCTTGTAAGTAGATCTGCGTTATATGAGAACCTTGTGCAAGCATGGGCATATATTCTGTCCCGGCAATCTCTGGACCGAGAGAACGAAAGCAAATCTATGAAGTAGTTAGTCCAGATGATTCGACAAATAGAGGTGTGCTATACTGAACGCAACTCCAACTGGCGGCTGGGAAACAGCGAATCAGCGATCAGTTGAATTTTCTTCGACTGAGATCGGACATTTTCGAGTCACAAGGTAGCGAACGTTGTTCGCGGGATCAAACAAATGAGCGTTGGGTCCACCAAATGTTGCCAAACGTACTGTAAAGCGAGAAAGAGTCATCTCGGGCAACGATATTGTCAGCACCATTAATCATCGATGCTTAATGGTACAACTGCATACGCGGTCCTGAACGATGAAGTTTCCGGAAGGACCACACACAGGTTAGAATGCAAGCGGACACACAGCCCTATGAAGAGAACCTGCACAAACAGAAGTAGACCTTCGCTTCGCAACGTTGCTTGGGGAGAGCGATGTTATCCCTTCAGCTTTTACTTCGAAATTGACTTTGTTGGCACCCGTCGGACCACACGTCCCCGAGAATGATTGGGGACACGACGCGCCAGAAATAACCATCAAGGTCAACCGCTTTGCAATCAGTATTATGGACGGGATTGCGTGGACGGGAAAACGACTGCCGTTACCAGCCTTTTCAGCAGCACTTTACCCACTCGCTTCCTCCCCTCCTCTGCCTTTATGAACGGGCTTGCTCCACATATTTCCAGTATAGAGCCTACTGTACTTTCAAACCCATAATGATATCGATGTCGGTGGAATATGTTGGTGTCGCTTTTACCAACAACAGGAGCAGAGCATCCCCCGAAACGGATATATATATATATATATATATATATATATATATATATATATATTAACCTCAATTTCTTATCAAGCTAGAAGTAGAAACTCTACCGTACCAGCTACTTCGTTAAGAAACTTATAAGAAACCTGTATTTGGTTTTGTAAATGTAAGGATGGGCACACGAAGAATATGCTAGCAGCAGAACAGATGGCGTTTATGTTGCTTATGATTTGAATCTTAACATTTGAATGTGTCCGAGGCTACCCAGCGTATACTGAAATACTAAATCAAGTTAACTTTTTTACATACATTTTTTGTGTGTGTTTCATTTTATTTGAAGTTTCTGCTGTAGCCATATATCCAATAGATCCTACATGTTTATTCTGAGGAAGGTCAGTGGAGTGAATTTAATCATTTGTGCGACTTCAGCTTGCTATGGAACATCAATACCTTTGGCAAATGTTCTGAAAGTCGAGCATTCCAGATGAACGTGTACAGAACAAAGATTCTGTACTTCTTCGGCACTTAGTTCTTTAACCTTACTACCTGTCTACCGATAATAGCTCTAAGACATCGAAGTGTACCAGACAACACTCACGTAACATCATCTAACTAACTAACTCTCTAGCCTTCTTAAACCCGAAGGTTCATGGCTGCAGCAACACAGGCCTTCCATGTTTCCCTAACTTGAGCAAGTTCTATATACTCTTTTCCATCCCTGCCGATTTCCCTTAGGCCCATCTCAACGTTGTCCCTCCATCTTCGTCTTGGCCTTCCTACAGGTCTCTTACCATCAGGTTTCCCAACAAGAATCCTGTAAACTCCTCTCTCTTCTCCCATTCGTGCCACATGGCCTGCCCATCTAAGTCTTCTTGATTTAATTATTCTAATAATATCTGGACATGAATACAAATTATGTAGTTCTAAATTATGTAACCTTCTCCACTCACCTGTTTCCTAATCCCTTTTAGGTCCAAAGATTTTCCTAATGATCTTATTTTCAAATACTCTCAATTTATGTTCCTCTTTCAATGTAAGGGACCAAGTGTCACATCCATATAATACTACAGGCAAAATTACTGTTTTGTATATTTTAACTTTTAGTTTCTTAGATATTAAACGAGAAGACAAAACACGTAACATCATTCCACTGCTATCTGGTCCTCCACTGGGACAGTAGCAGAGATAAACCATAACAGCTACTCATTGTCAATCCTGAACACCACAACATATCAAATGGCAAGGTTCACAGACACTCAACTTCAGACTGCACCATAAACATTAAATGAAGTTTGAAGATATATAGTTTCGGCATCAGATTTGTTATTCAGTATCACATTACCATTTATGAGAAGTTGAGGATCTGCATTTGTAGGTTTTTTTCCACATACTAACTGAAAGATCTTACGAGCAATTGTGACGAAGGATTGGTGTCGAAACTAAACCGGTTTTTCTACAGTCGACCAGGAAAACCTAAGCCACAAGATTCATCCTAATCGCCTACCACAACTAGCAACTTACAGGTTCTGTCTATGCTCGACTGCCCAACGCCTTGCTCGATTGATCACACTCGGGCATCTATTTTCACCTTCTCTTCTTGTCCGTGCTGCCAACAATAGTTACCACGTCCCTAATCTGCCTACATTTTTGCACCATTCTCGAGACAACCGAAAGATGGTGCAACCACATATCTAAGCATCATCAGGTTCTACTAAATCAACGTAACAACAACAACTTCAGTTATTTCTTGTAGTGAGAAACATTGTTAGAGATAGTCAGTATCAGCGACCTGTGTTAACTCACAACCTAGGCTCAGACTCTGAACATAAAATTGAACTTTGGAGGCACATAGTGGTTCGTTTCCCACTTTAAACTGTAGGTTCAGTCTCGATTAGCCTTTCTGTGCATAAAGTGGACTTAAAGCTACAAATCAATCAATCAATAAAATTTAACTTGACAATTTACTGAACCTCTGTTGTCTCATGCCACGAATTCCCGAGTTGACCTACTTGAAAACTGCTTCGGAATGCATCGACGCCTACCGACCATGGAACTTCTTCCACAGAGAATTCTTCCTCCATTTGTTTAGACAGGGAAAAAGCAAAATTTCCCCCTTGTTTTCGAGGGCGATGGAAACTTTCAACTTTCCTGTCGTCCCTTGGGTCTAGATGGCAGCAGAGTCGAGAGCTTTCCCGCCAGCGGCCAATCAGAACAAAGAGATTTTGTCAGCCGGAAAGGCAAAGTGGGAGCAATTTACATAACAAGTATGAGACGATTCTGAATTTGTCTCCAGTGACAAGATTTGAGAGATAAGGGCCAGCAGATGTAAAAGCGAGGGAGTGACAGCGCGTGCATAAGTGAGTCGATGGATGCGGATTTCGCCTTGCAAAATTTTCCTTGCGAATCGAGGAGCCTTGCTCTAATGCATTGGTGTAATCAAAGATGGCGCAAACCGTATTATTAAATAACATCACAACTAATGTATTGAACGATTAACTAGATAATACTGGGTTGTTTGCAAGACAGTCGTGAGTTCGTTCATACAGACTATCAGTATCAATGAATTTGCTAGAAGTACAAATACAAAAGTCAGTGGACTGATAAACATTCTATATAATAAGTTAGTACGACAAAACTATGAATGTAATTTTATACTACTAAAAAGATCCTTTCCGTGCCAGTAATTTAGGTACGAATTAGTTAAGAAGTTTTAGAATTATGATAATCTAGCATCTAGTGACATCTGTTGGGGAAACTTGTAGAAGGAATTGCTTTGAGTTTTTGTTCAAAGTCCATTTTACGAACAGGTAGGCTGATAGGAACTGGAACTACAGTTTAAGGTGGAATCCGAACCACTATGGTATCGAATTCGGTATCTTTTGATTACAAGATATCGACGTTACCGTTACCGCCATACCATCTGTGGGCTTGTCGAAGCAATTACAACTACATTACAGGTTTCTGTAATGACACTTTTAATCTTAATTATTTTGTCAAGTGCCCAGAAAAGAGGAGTAAATGAAGACTGTGCCCCCTCTGGAAAATAAATGTTGAAAATCATATGCTACAGTCACTGGCGTACGCAGGGGGATCTAACAGGGCTACAGCTCCCCACGAAATTTTGAGTAAATCAAAATTTGCAAATAAAAACAATATTGAACTTGGCGAAAAAAACAAAGTAGAATACCAATCTTAAAATGACCCCTATTACCATTTTGTCTTTGAATAAGTTCTAAAGTGAAGGTTAAAATGGTAATTCGAAATAAGTATATAGTGTTTAACATCCATCCTCTTGAACGTAGCTATATAGGGTGGCCCAAAAAAGGTAACCGGATAATTTTCGTTACTTTATGTATCGGTTACCTTTTTCTGGACCACCCTGTATAATACCCACTTTTACAGTTCCATTCCCCTCTGCAAAAATAATCCTATATAAGCTAATGAATTTCAAATTCAACCATTTTTTGGGGGGAATGGGGGGGGGAAAGGTTACTTCTTTCTTGATGGATTTTGTTTCCATATCACTCACGGTTACTAAGATACATTACTGCCAAAAGCACGCAGACGTCCATGCAGTGAGTAAGTTGATGACTGTTCATTCGTACATTTCCATTACCTCACAGACATTCATCTGGAGAATATGTTTTTTGCCACGCGTCGGATTCGGTAAGTAAGACAAGATTGTGGACCGTCCTTTTGCGGGCACAGAGTTTGTTGGAAGTCGGAATCTAAGAGAGACACATTTCGTTCCAAGTGTTTCAACGTTGACGTGAGGACACCATTTGGGCTTAGCGCTTAATGGGTGGAAGAAGTCCGCAACGAAAAGAAGGCTCATTCCTCCGCCTGGAAGGTTGCCAGGCCATCTGACCAACAAGAAAGCTTTCCAGTTGCATTCCAGCTCCAGCAGGGATGTTTGCCCATTGTAGGAAGCGACTGTAAAAATTTGCTGTGAATGGCTTTGCGTTTCGTGTATGGCTTTTCTTGAAACGCTAAATTCTATGGTTCTATAAGTGTAAACTGAACACAATAGTCGAATTTTTGTACAGTGCTGGTGCTGTAAATGTCCCTATGAATTTTCATGTACGAGGGGTGTTTGGGAAATAGAATCAGCGCGCATGGGCATGATCTACAGGTAAAATAAAAGTGACATGCTCCCCTGTGCTTTGTACCAAGCCATGAAGGCTCTTGATCACGGTCGAAGGTGGGGGCGATGCGATCAGCACCACGTCCCTGGCCGCCTTTACCCCCAGTTTCCGCCAGGTATCCACTTTATACGACGCCGGAGCCACTTGAACAGGTGGGAAAAAACCAGGTCCTAACCCGCCGAGATCAAACCCGTGTCTGTCGCATGCTGGTCAGACACCCTAACGACTTTTCACTCTTTAAAAGGAATACCCCTAAGCAGTAGTATCCCCGTTTTTCTCTTTTTTCTCAATTTTTATATTTCTCGGTTTTTCTCATTAGGACACACAAGAATCCATGTCTTAACCGGGATTCGAACCCGGGACCCCTGGCGTCGCAGCGTGCTATGGTAGTTCGACACGACTGAGCTACAGCGAACCTTAATTTTTCGCAAACGCGATAATACAGAAAATATTTAATTGCTGAAAAAAGTGTTTGTGAATGTACACATTTTCACCCATTGATTGAAGTATTTTTTTGCGGGCGCGTCAACACTTGGGTTATTTGCTCCCATCACAAACTGAAACCGACACTTGCTTTCCTAATTAAACGCTTAGACTGTAAAGGGACACTAAACACGTGCAAGAACAAAATCTAGGACCACACCGCCTACAGAGAACTATAAGTTCAGATGCTTAAGCCTCTTTAACCTTCAAGACTGCATTTACCTGGGTGTACTACGTGGAAGTAAGGTTAAATTTTTGGTACCCATTCTAAATCGCAATATAACGCGAATTTCGCATTAGATGCGAATTGTTGCATGTTTCCGAATTTCAACACATTTTGTACTTAAAACCACCGCTAAGATCCAACATCTTAGTGTTTTAGGCTTAAAGAACAAAATGAACCATAGTTATGCTTGTATGATGCGCATGTTCTCCAACATTTTATCCGAGAAGACTATAATGCGTGTTATGTATGGATAAATTCCGACAGTTACTTGAAACGACATGCAAATGATTATATCCCACGAGTTTTCACATTATATCGGAACGCTTTTGCATCACATAGCCTAGCAAAGTCGATGATGGGTTCGAGGGCACACCTACCGCCATACGGTAGTCGTAACATTGATATGTTTCACGCAGGAAATAATGGAAAGAAACTTCCTCAAAAATCTGTTCCAGCGTATCATACTGTCACGAACAGGTACCGTGGTGGAAAAAAGTTCTTCCCCATAAGACTTTAATGGCAGTAAATAATGCCGGAAGGGTAGGTAACACACATTGCACCTTTAGGTATTCGGGTGATTCTGTCCGTCTCAAGAGCAACTCGTCTTTCATGCAAAAGACAACAGGCACAGGAAATTTATGAAAGTCACGTGACTTATCAGGTGGAATGTTGTTCGTCAGAAAATCGCCTTTTCTCAAGCCAGGTCGCAGAACCGACAAAAGCTACACGTTATATCTCCGAAAATGATTCGGCTAAAAACGTTGAACGAAACGCTAAAAAAAATTCTTGCCTCAATTACATAGGTTATTATACTATATGTGCCGCAATAGCTTAGTCGTTAGGGCGTTTTATTACCATGCGAGAGATCTGGGTTCGAATCGGAATTTTGTTCACCTGTTCAAGTAGCTCCGGCGCCCACCCAGCGTCGTATAAAGTAGGTATCTGGAGGAAACTCTTGGGGGGGGGGGAGGAAGACGACCAGGGGCGTGGTGCTGATCACATCATCCCCACCTTCGGTCTGATGAAGAAAGCTTGGGGCCCTAACTCTACACTCCCTACACGCCTTCATGGCTTGGTGCAAAGCACAAGGTAGCACATCCCGATTTACATCCCGATTTTGTTGGAACAGAACTTCTCAATCTCTACGTCGGCTTTCTTTAGAGTTCCGTAAGGATGTGAATAGGCTCCAATTTTCTTGACACAATTGACACATGTTATATTTATTTATAAGAACAACAGCCGATATCCTTTGTGTGCGAGCGTGTGTGTGTGGGTGGGTATAATCCAAACATGTGAGGTCATCCTTTTCCGAATATTCCATTCTCAGAAATAAATCTCAATTCCACACACTGAAAATGTAGCACTTTCTACATCTTAGCATGCAAATATCTAGTAGCAAAGCAATGTGTGGAAAGAGAAAAATTAACGATTTGTAACGGCACTCTGGAAATTTCGTAGGTTTTTTTCCCAATTTGAACTGACATTCATAATATTAATTAACAATCCCAATATTGACAAAAGAATAGCTTAGTCGTTCTGCTACTTTCAATTCTTCATTACCGTAGTCACCGAAACTCTCTCTCTCTCTCTCTCTCTCTCTCTCTCTCGGAGTCCCCGGTTCGATACCCGGTGGAGACACATAGTGGTTCGGATACCACTTTAAACTGTGGATGCAGTCTCGATTAGCCTTACTGTGCATAAAGTGGACTTAAAATACCAAATGAAAATCAAAAACAAAATTACAGTAGCTCTCTACGAAGGCAGAGGATCCAGGTTCGAAACCTGTTAAGGCTTAGATGTAGCATTGAATTCGTATCATTACCCATCATTTTCATCGTCGCGATTATCGCAAGAGGTAAAAATGCGACACAAAATAAGCCAAACAGAAGCTTGGATACGTTGTAGAATTGTCTTAAAAATCACATCCTGTGATGTAATAGGGCGTTTGATTAGAGACCATTTGTATAATACATATCGTTGTTGCGAACAATAAGTAGTTTCACGTTCACCACACTCTTCGGTTGTTTAGAAATCGTAAGGAAGAAGAATCTCTAAATTTTCGCTTTCAAATGTCAATGAAACTTTAACATAAGTTCAGTGAAGTTCACAAAAGAGATTTACATATTGTTATGATATCTTTTAAACGTCACGAAATCTAATTCCAATAGAATACGATACTACTCCTTACGTTCCTGTAAATGTTCACCATTAGTCTATCGAAAAAAAAGAAGGAAGATTTCCGTGTTTCCTTGAGCAAAGATAAGGCGCCTGCTTGTAGCAAGCAAGCACCAAATGCTTGGATCAGTGACCTTCACTGCCGGAGTAACTCACGGCAGGCCTGCGCTCGTTCCAGTGTGCCGTATCGTACCCAAGGTATTGGGCAAGAAGTATAAAGTCTTAGCATAGCAGGTATCAGAGAAAGGAATGCTGAATAAGTAATCAGGCAAAGGTCGGGTGATTGACTTGGAAGTCGTATGTGGCATGAGTGTTGGAATTGTCAGGAGGTGTGATCAGTTGGCGAGAATACGAGAGAGAGTAAGGACTACGGATTGTGAGAGAGGAACAAAGTGGGGAACGACTATTGGACGATGGTGTGTGACAAGGGACAAGTGATAGTTGAGAGGACAAGCTAGGAACAATCTCCATATATTTGTAAGGCAAGTAATATCCTTTCCTTAACCAATCCATATCGGTTCAGTCATGGAGAGTATAAAACCCATATCTAATCTAAGCTAATTTCTATCGCCATTCCTTTAAAAGGTAACCTCTTGCATTTATCACATTTAGGCCAAGCGAGTGATAACCATCTGAGAGATGAATGAGGAATAGCTACATCACCCAATTAAATCTAGAGGTTCTTGGTTCGATCCCAAACGCAGCATGGGAGTTGCGTTACGTGGTGGAGTCTGCTTAGGGCTTCTCATCCATTTTTTGCAAATGTGATGAGAAAACACTGCAGTACGTGAAATACTGCGATTTTCATCTATTTCATCCCGAAATATGATGAAAATAATAGAGCCTTCTAGCTTTTCAAATTACGTACGTGCGATATGGCGCCGGAATTTTCACTTGTTAGCGCTTCACGTTGTGTTAATTATCAATTGTTACCAAAGATCAAGAAAAGAAAGCAAAGGTAGGCCTAGCAATATGCTACGCGGTAAGGCGCAAATAAATAAGAGTAGAGTTTTAACTAGGTTATTCGGCGATTGGCTTGTGAAAAGATGAGAATTAACATTAGGATGTTGCATAAAGCTTGGTTAAATATTTTAAAGATGTGTTCGGTACTGTCGTCACTCTGTTACGCGATTGTTGAACCTAACTTATCAAATTTCCGGGAGAGTAAATAATTGCTAATAATGTCCTGTCAAAGCCACGGGGGGATGAGAAAAGAAAACAAGCAACTTAGTGCTAATTTTAAGCTAATCAAGCATTTTTCTTGCGCATAGGCTAATCATAGAATCATGGCGCAATCTAGATTTATTTACCCCAACATTCTCGAAACTATCCAGTTTCAAGGTAACATTCACGAGGATGTATTAAAATTCATTGACAAATTTGAAAGTTTAGCTATTCTTAATGAGTGGAATGACTTAAAGAAAAGGCAATTGCTACCGGCATTTTTGGCTGATTCAGCATTGGAATGGTTCAATACTTGGAGTCGAACTCAGGAAGCACAGGATATAGATTTTGTAACTTTAAAAACTAAAATTGTGGAAGAATTTACGGAACCGGGGGATACTTTTCAATTAGAAGAACAAATCAGATTACGCTTCCATCAGGAAAATGAACCTGTTTCAAAATATGTGAGAGAAAAACAGTTATTGTTATTAAAATTAGATCCTGCCATGGACATTAGTGAACAAATTAAGCAAATAAGCGGGGGTTTACAACCTAACTTTATGAAAGAAGTTTATAACAGGGAATATGATTCAGTGCATGAAATGTTACGAGACCTGAAACATGTTGAACAATTCAAATATCTCGTGCAAAAACGTAAAATTCTAGAAACTGAATGCGAGACAATGAAAGCTCTGTCATTTTCTGAATCGAGTCGAGCCTACATGCCGACTCAGCAAGCTATCACGTTGCAGCGCACGGTCAATGGTCATGTTGACATAAGTTATTCTCAGGCTAATCGGGAGATCGAGGAAAGATTAAATGCACTACAACAAGACCTTGATCAATTACAGTCGAACGCGGGACTCCAGTCTCATGAGTCAGATTTAGTTTCGCAATTTCAGAATCTTGAGGCTAAAGTAAATGCACTTCCAGAACATCGGAAAAAACATTCATTCACTGAGTCATCATTCTCATATACAGTTAGAGAAAATGAACATAGAGATAGAAACAATAGGAGAACCTATTATCATAATAGTAATCATAGAGCTCAGAATAGAAATACTTGGCATAACAACCACAATAATAATCTCGACACACAGTCGCAAAGCTCGCATAGGGGGCGATGGCGTAATGGCGGTAACCCTCGATTTCAGCGTTCGCATTTTTCATCTTCATCGCCGCGAACATTTTTGGAGCAACAACAGGGGCGCGATGATCCAAATAACCATACTAATCAGGTTGTAAATACAAATCATTCTATTTTTCGTCAGAACAGAAGCAATTTCAAACGAGTAAGACCTGCATATGACGGGGACCTAGGTGTAGGACCTTCGGGAAAAACTCTAACGGTCTCTACTTTTCCTTCTGAAGATCTGATTTACATCAATGTGAAAGTAGATGGGGAAATTCGACAGTTCATCCTGGATAGTGGAAGTCAAATTTCGGTAACTGGAGATAAGAACATACCAGTCAATGCCAAGCGATTTAATATAAATACTGCGATTAGAGGGGTCACTAATAGTCAACTGACGGTTAAGGAAATTGTGTTACTACCATTTTCTATACATAACCAAACATTTGTTCATCCATTTAGAATTGTTAAGGATTTTAATCAAATTACCATATTAGGAAATGATTTCTTGAAGGGACAAAAGGCTATGTTAGATTTTGAGGAAAATAAGCTTACATTGCATAGATTCGGCACACCTCCTAGAAACCAAATTAAAAATGAGAATAAGAAAGCTTTTGACGTGTCAATCAAAGTTTCCCATTTATTACAGCATGTTTTGCAACCAGAATATGTAGCTGCTAAAAAGATAAAAGTGAAACCCAGGACACATTTGTGCGTTCCACTGAAATTGGCTAATTCATATGACAAAGATAGAACCCTCTTGGAACCGTACCTACAGTTTCAAGAGAAAACGGGATTGATGGTTGCCAGAGCAATTATTAATCCGGATTCGAATCTCATTTGGATCACAAATCCTTTAAATTATAATGTTACAATTAAGAAAGGCACTATTATCGGGAAAGCTGAAACATGGGATAGGCCAATCATGAGTAACAATAATGATGAGAATAAGGATGAAATTGGTGAACAGGCACAGGTTTTCGCGACGGAAGAGTTAGGGAACGTCAGTGACGCACGGGCGGACCCTAGTCGGTTTGATGTGAATCCGAATTTAGAACCCCAGCAAAAGGAGCAACTTTTGGCTGTTTTAATGAAATATCCACATGTTTTTGCGTGGTCAAAGGATGATATAGGTAGAGCGACGAATTATAAACATAGAATTCAACTAAAAGATGACACAGAATTTCACTTAAAATCCTATCCGATTCCAGTTCACCTTCGTGATGAAATTAAAGATCAGATTGAGACTTTATTAAAGCAAGGTGTTATTTCTCCTACAAAATCACCGTTTAACTCTCCAGTTATCCTTGTAAAGAAGGCAAAGGGGGGTTATAGATTATGCCAGGATTATCGCAGATTGAATGTTTCGTCTGTATTTGACGCTCTGGGTGTGAATAACATCAATGAAATATTATACAATATGGGGGGCAAGAAATACTACTGTACGGCAGACTTGAAGAGCGGATTCTTTAATATTCCTCTCACCGAGGACAGTAAGAAATATACAGCATTTACAATACCAGGAATGTCACAGTATCAAATGAACGTCGTGCCACAGGGCCACGTCAGTTCATCAAGTGCGATGACTCGTTGCATTCACCTGTCGTGCTCAAATTTGGATCCCAATCACTTTGCCCATTATGTGGACGATTTGTTTTGCTTTGGAAATACCTTCGAAGAAATGATCGTAACTCTGGAGAAAATGTTACAATGTTTACAGGCCGCGGGATTGAAACTTGCAATAGAAAAATGTCACTTCGGCTACACTGAGATTATTGCTTTAGGACATAAAATTTCAAAATTTGGCTATCGGATCAATGACAAAATCATTGATTCTATCAAGAAATATAAGACACCGACAACTGTGAAACAAGTTCGCACATTTCTCGGATTAACATCTTATGTCAGGAAGTTTTTAAAATCATATTCCGAGATGGCACTTCCCTTGCAAAAATTGATAGGAAAAAAGAAGAAATTTCTCTGGGGGGAAGAACAGCAAACTGCGTTTGAGAGGTTGAAAGAGGCTTTACTTACAGCTCCTGTATTAATGGCATATGATCCATCAAAAGAAGTAAGGGTATACACGGATGCAAGCAGTAAGGCTATTGGCGCAGTGATTTTACAACCGAATGCGAACGGTGATTTTCAGCCTATTTCCTATTGCAGTAGAGTTTTAAAAGACCATGAAACTCGACTTTCAACCATCGAGCAAGAATTGTTGGCAATCATATACGCATTTAAGTCATTCAGATTCTTTTTACTTGGGAGACATTTCGAATTATTTACCGACAACCAAGCAATCACATTCATTCGCTCCTCAACGCAACTTTCAAACAAATTATTTAGATGGTACACGTTGATGGCCGAGTTCGATTTTACGCCAATTCACTGCAAAACTACACAAAATATGGCGGATGCTATCAGCAGAGAAACAGAACATGATCCACAGGGAGAAGACGAGGAGCTTCCAGAGCCACGTACATTGTTATTGTTAGATGAGACAATTGATGTTGATATGCACCAACGAGAGGATTCCTTTTTTGGAAATATCATCACTATTTTGGAAGGAAAAGAAGACGAGGGGGGCAACAACCCACCCAACCCCTCCCTGCAGAGGCAAGCTTGTTATTATATTATGGACAATGGACTTCTTTATAGACAACATAAACTGGGAGCTACGACTAAAAAATTATTATGTATACCGAAGTCACTTCGCAACACTGTCATTGAGACATTGCATAGTTTACCAGCTGGAGGAGCGCATTACGGCTTCACTAAAACATACAAAAATGCACTACATAGGATTTACTTTCCATTTATGAAGAACCATATTCAGAAAATGGTCAAGGAGTGTGTAATTTGTCAGCAGAATAAGCGCATAAAAGGAGCGCCATATGGAGAACTTTTAACGTTCAACTCACAGAAACCATTCGATAGAATCGCTTTAGATTTTAGCGGACCGTATCCACCAAGTGGTTTGCTCCGCCATAAATATATACTAAGTGCAATCGATCATGGTACTCGATTTTTAATTGCTCAATCAGTAGCAGATACTTCAAGTGAGACAGCAGCTAACTTCCTTTTTGAAAATGTAATTTTACGCTTTGGTTGTCCTTCTCGTATAGATACGGACAGAGGTACTTCATTCACAGCTAGTTTATTTAAAGAACTGTCGGAGAAATGTGGAATCCATCTGAAATTCGCTCCAGCAGCTAATCACAATTTAATTGGATTATTGGAACGATCACATGCTATTTTACAGGGACTTATGAAAAACTTCGTGAACTCAAAACACACAGACTGGCTTTTATACTTGCAATCGGCCGTGTGGTCGTACAATGTTAATTACCAGGAGAATTTGAAGAACAGTCCATTTTTTCTTCTTCATGGATTTACGCCTAGATTAGTCTGGGAGAGCGGACTACATTTAACGCCCAGTGTGAATGTAAACAACGAGATGAGATTCAAGGTTCTCGAAAAAGCACGAGAAGCAGCTCATGAGTCTCTACAGAAACGCCACCGACAAGCAAAAAAGTACTACGATAAACGTCATCAGTCCATTGAATTTACGCCAGGAGAATTGGTTCTAGTATACGATGGCAGTCATCGCGTACACACCGCTAAATGCTTTTCGGGAGTATATAAAGGACCTTGTAAAATTATAGCAAAAGAAAATCCCAATGTTTACAAAGTGGAATATAAGACAAAACGGGGACAGACAGTCGTCGACTCAATTTCGGTCCAGAGATTGAAGAAGTACTACGCTTCGGAACACGGTAGCGGCGATGAGAATGTAAATGGTGATGATGAGACTGAAGAACAGGAACAGTCAGGAGTAAATGAGTGAGAACATACCTTTTACCCTGTACGTAACTTCCTTTTCAGTACTCTGATGCACTAAATAAATTTTACATCTTGCAAATATTTTTTTTTTAAAAGAACAAACACTAAAATTATGTGAAATATTATTGTTTAGCCCTTAATAATTGCACGGAAGTGTAAAACTAGTTATTACCACACTAAAATCATTAGTTATAACACGTAGACATCGAGGTTTCATAATAATGAACAACAAGTACAGTAACGCGCAAAAATAATAATAATTAATATTATTGTATTCACGGATAGTGAACAAAGGGAATGGTGATGAATATAAATTGCGCGCAAGGAATTTTCCTCAGATTTCTGTAGGCCTGCAGAGAACTGATGGAAATAATCTTTTGTGAACTACAAAAGATAAATAGTGTAAGTCAATAATAGACTTTAGTATTTTTTATGAATAAAATGTGTTAAACACATTCGGTAAGGAAAATGAGAATTAAAATTCTCTATGATTTAGCGTGGTTAGTCAAAATAGGATTTAAACAAGTACACATTTTAATATTTCAATTGTTAAATTTAAGTTAATTACATTTATAATTTTAATAACTAAATAAATGACAGAAAATGAGATTATCAGTTTTATAAGTTTTAAATAACGTTAAATAAAGAGAACAGTTATAATAAGAGCTGACTAGGCATACAGCCAGTAAATTATTCAATAAAACGAGTTACAGATCAATAATAACTAAATAAGAATTGCGAGAATAAGAATTATAATATAGATAATAATAATACGAAGAGAATAGTGAATATTTTGGTTCTTGGATAATTATAAAGCTTAAATAAAATGTATCACATGGAAATAATATAAATATTAAGATTACCTTTATAATTATACGCATTTTACATTGAGATTAAATTTTTTGTATATCTTTCTTATATAACTTTACATAAAAGCTAGATTTGAAATCTATGAAGAGTAATAAGTCAATTAAGAGCATAGGAGAAGTTACAGCTACAATCGTGAGTTATCAGCAGCCACTTGTCACATTTTATTAACAATTTAACGACACAGTCTGAGATGAATTACGACAGTTTTGAAGAAGTAAAGTATCTTTTATTAAACATGTAGACATTACATTGATCCATCTAATTTGGGATATTTCATTCCAAATATCACTCTACAATTATTGAATGTTATAATCAAGTTGCTTAGAGTACTTCCTAAGATATTTTCCCGTATTGTAAAATCCCACTACCATAAAATTTCTCTCACATGTATTTCACATTCTGAAAACGATATCGCAAATCAGCTTCGAACGTCTTCATGGTAAATTATCTGTTGTCAGCAAAAGGATAAAGTTCAACCGGGGTGCAACGGAAATGTCCTTCCTCCTTAAGCAATGGGGAAACTTGAGTTACATTCAGAAAGACCGAACAACTGAAGAAATATGCAAGTTAGGCATTCTATTCGTTTCTTGCGGCAACGATATCTACCTACATCGGTAGGAGCAAAATTCTCTCTTGACATGAAGTAACTAACACGTTGCAAATTAAACAGCATATATCTCACATTCCACATTAGTCGGGGAACTGAATAAACTGCCGGCAGAGCATTCTTTCAACTCAGGTTATCAGCTCGAAAGATACGAGGGAACATGGAATTTTATGTCTGTTCAGAACGCTATTTCTTTGTGAGACAACATTTGGAATCTATATTGGAATTAACTTTTCATTTTTATATCATTTAATGTTAGGTGCATATACATATAGTTACACACTACCAATTGTCAACTTTCATTTTTTTCTCTCCATATTTTTTTTGTATACACAATTATATATTATTTTCCTTAAATATTCTTAGGCTAATTGCAATATCATTAAGGGAGAAAGAGTCAATAATGGACAACGAGATTTCGGATTCTTAGAATATTATTTTACGTATACCAATTGTCATGGACACCATCAGCAAGTTGTGTATTTTACAATTAATCTCTATTAATGACGATATTTTATCAATATTATACAAACAGAAGGACGATTGATCAACACATTATTTTTTAGGTAATATTTGAAGTATTTCATTTCATTCAATTGTTATTTATAGATATTTTCAGTCAATTTAAGTATTCATATATTTTCAGAAATCAATTATACGTAATTTAAATTTTGCAGTAGTATACAGTATACACTCACAAAATCTTCAAGAGTATTTACAGCATTACGTTCAATTCATATATAAAGTTCAATTGCTTTTAGTAATTATTAGTAGTTATATTTATTTATTTATTTTTCTCTTTTCAAGATTCTAATTATATTTGGTGTGTAAAGGATGGCATTAATTAAAATTTGGGTAATTTATAGTAAGAGTAAATGTTATGACTGAATCGGTACTCCTTTTCAAATTCCATTTCCTAAAATGTAACAACCCTCAACTACAAGATTTTTCATACTTGTAATATTTACAAGTACTACTTTCTTAAAATAAGGGTGACTTAGAGGCGCCCTTGTCTCAACAAAACCTCTACACATACCGACATATTAAGTTCTCTCACAAACAACATTACACTAACAATCAGGAGGAAATGCCTGTTCGGTATATGAAGCAAATTTCCTTTCCAAAACCTACCTGAATTGCCTCACAGATAATTCAAATTTTAACGGTGAAATGAACATTTTAACAATATTATGAAACCATGTTAACAGTCCTCAGTTCAACTTTTTCACAGATGTCAACGTCAAGAGATGATCACCAGCTAAAACCTTGGAGAAATAAGAAATGAACACGATTTACACCTGAAGGACGCAGATAAATTATTTTGATCTACGAACTTTCTTAAGAATTTCTCAAGATTTTTATTTCTGAGATTTTTCTTTTAATTTTTCGACACGTGGAAACATGAATTACAATTAGACCTTTCATCCATTTTAATTACGCAGTTCAGCAAAATCAGTTGATAAGCACCAAATCGTTTAACACGGATCTCCTTCATTCTATTTTAATTAACTCCTACTGAAGTCAATTAGTAGTGAGACCTGATATTCAACGCTGTTAATACATACATCGATTTGAAGGAATATTTACATACAACTAAATACTTCACATTCACAATTCCACGATATGCAGTTCTCTACTATACATTTTTCTTCAATGACAATATTTGTAGCTGCAAAGTTAATGCATCAAAGTGAAAAACATTTTTCACGGCCTCAAGGAACTACTATATACATATATACGTGGTTTGGTTCAAGAAGAAACTTCATTGCTATACGCAGAGACTATTAAGTGATGTTAACACGAGTAAAATTATGGTATTTTACTTGAACTCTTTATGAGAATCAGGATAACTCAAGGATTATTTTATGGACAAATGTTAGTGCTGTGATTTTATCTATCGAACACTATTATATTCTTATTTTCAAATACATAAATTCATGTACATATATTATTATTCAAGGACAGTTATTGATACAGTGTATATATTTTGATTAACTTCAAATTTTCTAACTAAATATTTATTGTGATAGTTGACATATATTATAAATAAAAACGACAGCGATATTTAAATGATACAATAAAATAAGAGACGGTGAAATTTACATCGATAATGACATATGTGTGCAAGTGTAACTCGGATGAGTATCACAAACGTTGCTGATTTTGTAAATATTAACTTCCAAATACACAACAGTGTTGTACAGTGTCAGTGCTTGCAGGATCGATTACACTACTTCGCTAGTGTGTCATTGAGATATAAATTTTGACAAGATCCATTCTTGTGGAACAATGCTTTTATAATTTTCTCACGTGGTGTCAGAGTGTTGCATGCTTATGCACGGACTTCGCTACGTCATCATGTAGTATTGGAACTCAGATGTGTAGCGTAAGCCTCTCAATGAATACGCGCACGAGCAGATTGTCAAGTTAGCATAACAAACTCACGTGCCAGTGTTTACCTTTTATATGCTTTACGCAGACATGTATTTTATTCTTCACTTTGTTTCTATCGGGACTTGTGATATATCTATTTTTCAGGATCTATATTATTCCATTTACATATATTCTGGGTAATGGTATGTTATTACAATATTTTTAGTATACTATATTTTATAATAATAATAATAAAAAAAAATCTCTCCATAGAATGAATCGATATGGAATGCAACTTTAAATCTTTCATATTTAAGTGAAAATCAAAAGATTTTCTTTAGGGGGTAGAGGAGCGTATCGTACCCAAGGTATTGGGCAAGAAGTATAAAGTCTTAGCATAGCAGGTATCAGAGAAAGGAATGCTGAATAAGTAATCAGGCAAAGGTCGGGTGATTGACTTGGAAGTCGTATGTGGCATGAGTGTTGGAATTGTCAGGAGGTGTGATCAGTTGGCGAGAATACGAGAGAGAGTAAGGACTACGGATTGTGAGAGAGGAACAAAGTGGGGAACGACTATTGGACGATGGTGTGTGACAAGGGACAAGTGATAGTTGAGAGGACAAGCTAGGAACAATCTCCATATATTTGTAAGGCAAGTAATATCCTTTCCTTAACCAATCCATATCGGTTCAGTCATGGAGAGTATAAAACCCATATCTAATCTAAGCTAATTTCTATCGCCATTCCTTTAAAAGGTAACCTCTTGCATTTATCACATTTAGGCCAAGCGAGTGATAACCATCTGAGAGATGAATGAGGAATAGCTACATCACCCAATTAAATCTAGAGGTTCTTGGTTCGATCCCAAACGCAGCATGGGAGTTGCGTTACGGTGCGTATAAAACATATATTTTATTTCGTTCGTTCCAATCCACCGCTAATCAAGGTAACATTCTAATATTTTCGTAAAATATGTAGTAAGCAAGTTGTATACATTATGGTCTTTCAGAGTGTTGTTGCCTGCTATTTACACGCGGGAGATGGGGGTGTTGTAAACATTTCTGAACCGAAAGGTCGAGCACGAAGGAAAAGTCGTGTAAGCATTGGAGGTAATAACAAAGTAATAGAAGTTGAAGGAAATGCTGGAATAAATTATATCAGAAATTGAGTAAAAACAGTTCTCGTCACACATGGGACTATCAGATCACTCTTCAGCGGAAAGTAAGACAAATTGTCTCAAAATGTTGGACACGGACGAATTTGCAGTAAATATAATAGGTTGCCAGGACATCTTAGCATATAACGAGAATATGACACATCTTCAGCGAAAATATTAATGTTGAAGTGAACGGTTGAGTTCAAAATTCCTCAACTGTTAATTAATAGCACAGCCGTATGTGATTTTAACTTGTGTATGCAAGACAGAAACTTTTTCGTCGAAACGGGGCCAGGAAAGAAAAACAATCCATGAATTCGGGAAGAAAAAAGTTCACAATTTTGTAAACAAAGTCTCGAAGTTTTTGTTTATTGAAATGTATAAAACTAGTATACACTGGGGGAAAAAATGTGTGCCTTATTTCTCCAATAAGGACTGTTTATGTAATCACTGGAATGATACTTGTTACTTCGAACAAATTGCCGACACTTATAGTATCGATAAAACTTAACAAAGTAAGCATTTTTATACATATATCCGGACTTTTCGGGATCTAGGAAATCGGGAAGTAATTTCTGAGCTGGGATTGTAATTGTTTTCCGAACATCCAGTAGCAACCATGCACACTCTTTGATTTAAGCATACTTCTCCAAGGAGTCACGTTATCTCAGACTCCCCTTAGATTTTCTGTTTCCCCATCTAATTTGAACATACGTGATGCCAAAAATATTTATAAGACATTTGTGATTTCTTTCAAATTCCTTCCGGAAGCCAGACACAACTCTAAAATCTAGGACACGTCCGGAAATAAGAATGCTTCTTATAGCATCTTTTTATTTTCTTATTTAGCGTCGTTTTTCTTTCACCTTTTGCTAATCGCGACGTCGAGGATGAGTGATATGATGAAATTGAATTGATGAAGGACACCCATACGCACGACGGGAATCCAACCCAGGACATCAGACATCGTAGCGCACTGTGCTAACCACTCCGTCAAGGACGAAATTCTTATAGCGCTAATCGTTCCACAAGCATCTTTCCTATCTTTAACTGATGCCTCCCAGATGGCGCAGTGGTAGCGTCGTCGCCTTGTAATCAAGGGGTCCCGGTTCGATACCCGGTAGACTCATATAGTGGTTTGGATCCCACTTTAAACTGTAGGCCCAGTCCCGATTAGCCTTACTGTGCATAAAGTGGACTTAAAACACCAAATAAAAATATCCTATCTTTAACTACACACGAAACATAAAGAACAATCTAAATAAACAGGTGCCAGTTCACTCTAACTGTAAAAAAACACATGCATGTGAAAATGCAAAATAATATTTAGTGAAAAAATGACGGAAGTAGAGGAACATCTCCAATGAAACACTCATGCCTTATGGATATTAGTATTTCTTGCCGAACAAGGTTCCGAGTTCGAGTTCCGACCAAAATGTGTTCATTGTGTATGTTCATTCATGTCTTTAATTTAATCATAGATCGTCGTCATGAATAATTTAACTTCAGAGGAAGAAAACTGAGGTAATTACTAATAAAATTAATAACAAAACAAATTTGATCTTAAAGCCCTGGTTACATATTCCATCATGGGGACTGGCACTTTACGTAGGTGTAGACACGCTTCGTACAATTTGATGATATCGCGATTATATAAAGGATGTGCACCCACTTAACTGAAGCCCCCAAAATTCCCATTTTATTACTAAATTCTAAATTAGCATAATATCACATAGTTTACCTATTCATAATATGCTCCGCTTTGGTGCACTTTGTGGAATGTTTCGTTGCTTGGTTGTTTTAATTAATGTTGCATTAATCAACATCAGGTTAATCGCGGCAGGCAAAGTGGAGGGAAAATGACAATGAAGCAGAACGAGGGGCCCTTTGTTCCCGATTAATGAAACTTTCTCTACGTTCAACTGAGTCGCTGCGTGAAATAGCTGAAAATGTAATTTTTTAATTTCTTAATTTCGCTTATTTTATATTGCTTTTTTAGCACTTGCGTCACCAAAGGCGATGAGGATGATTAATGAAGCTATGAAATGGATGATAAACATGATGATCCACGCCTTGCAAAAAAATTCTAAGTTGGGAGTCCCAACTTGGGACTAATGAATATCGATTCGTCTTATCATCTGTCAAGTAGTTATTTTTAAATCCAATCTTTTTCAAGGACTTCTGGGTTGACAGCACGTGTGTTGCACGATGATGATTCGATGAAAACCACAATTTTAGTGAACGTTCTTGACAATGACTCTAATATCAGTAAAGATAACATTTCCTTACGAGTAGGTTTTGTTAAGAAACCAATTCCTGAAACATTTTCTGGAGGTCTCACGGCACCCAGCTGTTGTTTGTTATGGCTGGGCCTTGGGGTATGACTCATGCTGCTGTCAATACTCAATCGTTCCCGAGAAGCCAGGTTCATCAGGCAAACCTAAGCGACAATTTTGTTATTTGTGTTGCATAGACAACAGGCTTTAAGATGTTGCGATATCGTAGGTCTCGTGGCCCAAGAACTACTTTATCTGACTGTACAACCCATGTTACTTACAATTTATAATACTAGTGTAAATGGATCATGAAGGTATACTTTGAAGTTTATTTGGCAGAAAAATGTGCTAAAATAAAAACGCGAATTTGGGAGAAATATCGCTGAAGAGTATAAAATTAAGAAACCAGTTTTGTTTAAAAAGTAACACCGAAAATTCAAGTTTCCTGCTTGCAGAAGCAGCCCTCCGTATTGAGTGAGATAACACACTACGAACCCAGGATCGGGTGTATTTGTACATAGTTTTGCCCCTATTATCCATTTCATCATTCATATTCATCTTCGCGATTAATCCTCGCACTATAAATTTGTCAAATATTACATTGGCTCCAATATATTGCTAGAAATCTAACATTCGCTGCACGTTTTTACTCTCTCTGCACGGTGCAACACCGACTCGTCTACTCCGTTGATTTGGTGTCAAGTAGTGTATTTGGTGTGTGTACCGTTTGCGCTAGGTTCCGTCGCGGTGTAATGTATGATGTATGGTCACGTGGTGCGTTCTAATCAATAAAATGGACGTTTAAAGCAGGAGACAGGTATTTGTAGCATCTTCCGAACTTGAACACCGCTATTTGTCTACTTGGTTGAATGTCATTTCCTTGAACCAGCCTGACACCGTGATACACTAAGTGCGCATCAAATCTTCTGCATACGGCGATAGCCAATTACAGCGCGCTGCAGCGGTGCCGTGTCGAAATCTCACATGGAAAAGAGACAGCGTCTTTGAGCGAAACGCCTTGTCACGGAGAGCACGGAACGAGTCAATGCCGCACGTCTGTGATTCGCTGCTGCTGTTCAGCCGTTCAAGGCCGTATGCAGAAAATTTGACGCGCACAGCAGTATACCTAGTGTCAAAAAGTGTAGCGAACTATATGGCGTTAATATATTTTCGTGAGAAAACATGAAGTAAGAATAAAAGTACTTCTTAATTTCGTAATTGGGCGTTAAAAGCGTTGTAAACTCGTGCAGGATATAACGAAAAGTGTGGAAACACTAAAAACAATGACCTAACAATTCTTACCTTGAACAAACGTATAAATAGCAAACTGTAATTATATTGGAGCCTAATTATAATACTAAATCCTGTATTTGATGCTGTGTAGAATGGTGTATTGCAAAACGGTGATATTTGTATTCATAATTTAGCATTTTTGTAATTTTTAGCGCATGTCATGGACGCTCAAGTTGAAGACCTGCTGTCATTATCCCCGTCTAGTTCACTGCACTTTTTAACACTGGGTGTAGTGCAGGTGTATCCTGGTGTCAAACTGATGCAAGGAAATGACGTTCAACAAACTAGACGACTAGCGGTGTTCAAGTTCAGAAGATTCAACAAATGCTTGTCTGCTGCTTTAAACGTTCATTTGATTAGTTAGCACGCACCACGTCACCAATACACCACACACATACACGGCTCCAGAACGTAGCGCAAACTGCGAAGACATCAAATACACTACTTGACACCAAATTAACGAAGTAGACGAGTCGGTGTTGCACCACAGATAAAGAAGATCTTCACCTATGGCAGGGAAACCGGTGCAGGGAACTCCCACTGGGAACGGCACCTCGCAAGAAGTTTCGGAATAATACGTTGAGAGGCGCGGAAAAGCACTACTCGAAATCTTGCTTCCACTTCTTCTGCCATAAAAAGACAAGAGATGGCACTGCTAAATTTCAACGCTCGGGGTGCTAAGCCTGACGTCATCGAATTACAAGACAACTTTCACTTATATATCTTTATCTGTGACCAAACTGATCCCTTCAGACGATATTCCTTGGATAAAATCGTGATCGAGGCTCTCTCCAGTTGAATGTGCGATGAGAATCATTTTGCAAACTGAATCTGGACTACTCTGTGAAGAACACGTTCCTCCATTCGATCAGGGTCCAATTTCAACGAAGCTGACTCCACTGTAAGCGGGCCCTTCTGTGCACTGGATAAAGCGGGACACACACTACTGGATATCTGGCATAGCGACCAGCTGACCTGAGTCTCCGGTACACAGTTTGGCGAGAGAAACTCTAACCCCTGAGGTGGCTGCAAGCTCTGAGGACAGTTGTTTTGCAGACATCATCCGGTTTCGTGTGCAGTTAAAGCCAGATATCGGCCCTGTTGGGGCGTTGTTACTCGTTGACCACTTTCTGGCCTACCATGATCATGTACTGTGTTTAGAAACCGTCGCCAAAGCCTGGAAATGACTGTGGCACAGTCAACGACTGTGCCATCATAAGAGACACCCAAATGTCAACTTCAGTTCCACTTAGTACACCCTGGACTTTATTTTGCAAACTAAGAATGCTCTGGCGTCTGGGCCCATTGGACATTAGTTGTGTGCTCTCCATATGTGTTTGAAATGGTCCTTTTATGTATTTCATATTATCATAATTCATTCTCATACTTGAAATTAGCCAAAAGTAGCAGAAACGAGAAGTAAAATAAATCAATTCATTCTTTTATTCTGTCATGTTGTTCATCGAATCCAGGATAACCAAGGCTTGCAACGTAATGAAGCACATCATCTTCTGCGTCATCAAATACGTTCAACAGCCACTTCTTTGAAGTACAAACACAAACTGGGATACCATTAATATTGTGAAAGCTGTCACCAAAGTGCTCCTCACACTTTTCACCAGAAGAAGTTACTCCCAAGTATTGGAGTTAAAAAAAAGTAAAAAAGGAACATCCAAAAATACCCAGTCCAATAGGCTGTTGAATGGAGAAGGAAGAAAATGAGGATGACATAAAGATCATTCTTGTCATATACACACTACCTAGAGCTTCAGAGAATATTACAGTTGATATGTGGTTGCGGAAAGAGGAAATATTCATGCATATGCCGAGATCAGTCCCTGCTTCGTATTGAACTGTGTCTTTGTAGTGCAGATGAAGAAAGTGTGAAAACAATGACTTACAGTGATGAAGCTGCGTTTCATGTCAGTGGTCAGGTAAACAAACATAATGTTCTCATTTGGGGCCTACAGAACCCATATGCATTCATTGAACATTTACGAGATTCGCTCAAAGTGAATGTGTTTTGCGTGATATCCCGATCATCTGTTTACGGCCCATTCTTCTTTGATGGAAACACGGTTAACGGTCAGCAGTATCTCTCTATGTTACAAAACTGGTTGTTTCCGAGGCTGCATGAAGACAACTTCATTTTTCAAAAAGACGGGGCACCCCATCACTGGAGTCGCCAAGTGCGTGATTATCTGAATGAAACTCTACCGAACCGTTGGATTGGTCGTCAAGGAGCTGACGACTTAGCATGTATCAGCTGCGCTCCACGGTCACCGGATTTGACACCCTGTGACTTCTTCCTGTGGGGTTTCATTAAAGACAATGTTTATGTACCACCACTCCCACAGAACCTGGGAGAGTTGAAGAACCGGATCCGTACTGCCGTAACATCAGTGACGAAGGACCTGCTTGCCCGAATATGGGAGGAATTTGAGTATCGATGTGATATTGTTCGTGTCACTGCTGGAGGACATATTGAACATCTGTAATCTGAACTTGAGAGGTTCGTAAGTATGTGTGTCAAGTTTCATCTTCGTATGTCTTAAAGTTTAATAAATATATGCATGCCAAATACGTATATTCTTTTTGAAACACGCTGTATATGCAGATGAGCAATAGGTCTTTGTTAAAATGCAGCAAACTTGTGCAATCCTACATACCATAGGCGCCGATTCCTTCAGACATTTGCGGGGGCCCAAAGCTAAACGTAAAGACCGATTTCTTTCCGTTTTGGGGGGGGGAGCATTTTCTTATATAAAAAGAATCCATAGTAGAGTCCTAAGAATTACACACTTGAGTTAACCTTTGGATCTCTGTAATTACAATTATCAGCTCTGACAACAATAACATACCTAGCAAGGTGCCTACAGGGTGTTTCAACAAAAAATAACTGAAAGTATCCAAAACACACCTTGTTCAGTTACCATTTCATTGAAACACCTTGTACAGTCGCCTCAATTAGTTCTTCGGCAGTTCATTTCTTTATACAGCATATTTGTAGAAGATACAATTCAAAATACAAGTGTATCAATAAACGCTGTGTAAAACACAACTTATTACTAAGTTCGTTGACCCTGTACATCTAACTTTATGAGCTGGACAAAAAAAAATCTACATTGTGATTACATAATTGTGTAACAATATTTTATCTGCAACTTTTGATTGAAAATATAATTATCATATACTGTTTCCCACAATCCCTTAAGGGAGTTCAATATCTTCGCACGTGCTTATAGATATACTGAAGTAATCAGTGTTCATGTTTTCCATTATTACGTTCTCTTTTCTTAACTGTGAGCTCAACAACATCCAACCACCATAATTCACTTCTCTATAATGAAGGAAGACGATCAAATCGTTTTCTCATTCCTTTCTTTTGTCTCTTTCGAATGCAAGTGAAAGTCAAAACATTCGAAATTTTGGCGCTTCAGAAACTCATAAGGTGAGGTAACCGATGCATCAGCAGACACCGACAATGGAAGTCTACATTCGTATAAAAATACTATTTTTCGATGAACTGACTCACTCAAAAACACGAGAACTACAGTTCTATTCCCATGCTTCTTTCTCTATTCTTGTACCTAATCATAATATATCATACGTTTTCACTAACTGTTCGTTTGAAGAAATTAATATATTGTGATATAGTGAAACACCCATTTCAGAGAAGAATCATGCGTACGAGTAATGTCGTACAGGGAACTCAAATAATTTATGAAATTTCCATCACACAAATAATATTTTGTTACAAAATGAAATCTTGTTGAAAGTTATACATTGGGCCCCTTATAGGGGGCTCAACGGAGAAATGGGGAGCCCCCTCCCTGTTTCGGCGCCCTTGCAACATACAGAAATCTACTAGATAAGAAACAAAAACAAATTTAGATATTAATTTGACTCTTCATTGTACAATGAAAAAACCACAAAACGTTTTAAAATATTCATAATTACTCTGTAATACGGTATTTTTTTATTGGCAATACAGAGTTATGAAAATATTATTTTGAAAATTTTCAGTTATTCTAAAATTGAATGGCCAGTGTTTGCTTGTTTCAAGTTCACTTGTTGTCTACTTTATGCAAGCCTACAGTTTAAATTGAAATCCATTGAAAAACACCACACGCATAAATTCAACTTTGTACAGCACAAATACAAAACGTTCGTGCGTCACCGCTTAATACTTTGGTGTGGTTTCTATTCGGGAGCATAAGGTGGCTTATGAAGTTCAGAGTATGATGCAACAATGATTCAAACATTCTCGGATAGATGGCTCTGCATTGTTTACTGATACATATTAACAATGGCGAAAATGCATCTCCTAAGGAGCTTCGAATTGTCCATTTTAAGTTTAGAATAATTCTCAGGCGAGTCATTAATTTGTACAATGTACTAGCTTATATTAATTAGTTTTTACATTCGATATCTAGAACAGGCACAAAAACCACAAGTTTCCCAATTATTAGAATAAAAAAGTAATAATAATATCATACCTTGAAGGTTAAAATCTCTTTTGCCGGCCCCCTTGGCGGAGTGGTTATCACGTCGCGCTATGACGCCGGGGGTCCCGGGTTCGAATCATGGCCTGGGCATGGATGTTTGTGAGTGTCCATTCATCAATATAATCATAGCATCACTCATCCCCATCTTCGAAAATTAGCCAACAAATGGCAGAAAAAGCGAAGTAAAATAAAGCAAATCAATCAATCAATCTTTCAAAATGTCGGTTCCAATTCAACGCCCTTTTTTGTGCTTTTTACCAGTAATGAAGATGTTTTTAATTTTGAAAGGTTCCTGATTATTTCATTAAAGATTTTGGCTGTTGATGTGCTTCCTTAATTTTTCCGTTTTACCTTTAGCATGTTTGCTTCCAACGAATCCTGCAAAAGGATATTTTCTCTGCTATAAAAATATCTCGATAGAAGTCTTGTCAATAGAATCGTTACAACCAAGAAATGTCAGTGACTCTGACTTGAGAGTACTTCAGCAATTGCATCATCTCTACGAATGCAACACACAGGAAAAGTATGCTTCATTTTCAAATTGTGCTGCTCTGTCACGTGAATCAGGATATTAAGCTGTAGGCTAGTACAATATTTGTTTATGTGTTTTATCACATGTATCACAGTATATTTCAAGATGTCAATTAAAAATCCAGTTATAAATTTGAAAACTCATAAAAAAAACCTTTATGTTCACCTACTACTTCATTTATTTTACAGTTTTCCACACACACACATACATATATAAGATAAAGAAATAAATCAACAAGCATTTTCATAAAACATTCAAATGCTGACCAAGGCAAAATTTAGTGTATAAAAAATATACACTAAAAACGTAACGTTTCCATCCTCTAACAATATTGAATTTATTGTGAATCTTTGTCTGAAGAAGACCCTGTCAGAAGGTGAAAACGTTACGTTTTTAGTGTATATTTTTTATACAATAAATTTTCCCTTGGTCAGCATTTGAATGTTATATTAACATGGATACAACAGTGTTAGCATTTTGATGCATTTCCTAACTTGTAATCACCTAAGTAGATGGTATCCCCGCCAAGCTCGGTCGCTATTTAATATTCGCAATTCATTTGCACGTATTTATAACTAATTTGCACGGGTTTTAATTAATTTGCATGTACTTAGAATTTATTTGCACGTACTTAGAATATTTTACATTTATGTATTTGCATGTTTATAACTTTTATAAATATATAATTATTTATTTTATGAAAAAATATGTATATAGAATGTAATTAGAGGTACTAAACGCTATGCATATGGTTTTATTGTTCATTACTGCAAAGTATGTAATGTAGGAATCGATAATAATTAATGTTTATAATATTGAAAATAAGAGTTTACGGTTTATGAACCGCTATGAAAGGTGGTAATGGGTGTAGGTACAGGTCCAATTACGAAAGAACACGGTCCCGGTACTCGAACCCGCGATATGTAATATTATTAATTAGTACTATGTAATAATGTATGTTATTATGTTATGAAAGACGATGGTACGAGATGCCAGACAGGAGACTGTGAACTCCGCGCAGGTAGAGGAGAAAGGAATTTGGGGGAGTGTGCGTTCAAGGTCAAATGACGTCAGAACGTCAGAACAAAGAAGGAACCTGATTCACCAATCAGAGAACGCGTCGGTAGATTTTCAGAACCGGTTTTTCCAAGGTTAACCAGTACGCAATAACAGGGGAAAGCTATGCAATACTGTAGGGCAGGGGAGGGATTCAACCAGACAACAAAGGATGTCTGGAATGCGCAGCAAGGGACAAATCTCTGAAGCTATGCGTCGCTTGTAGAACTGGTTTCCGCCGCCAATTAATATTCCGCTCAGGGTTGCCCCAAGGCACAGTACGCTTTAGCGCAGGTTTTTTTTATATGTACTAGGAAGAAGGGAGAGCTATCAGGGACTGGACCTACAGTTTTCACTATTTGCTTTTATCACGGGGTATCGAACCTAGGACCCTTTGATTATTGATTTAAGTAGTAAATGTATGTTACTGTGTGCTATTTAACTTAATTTTGAGTTTATTTTTTACCAAACTTTGACTTTATGTCAAACATTTTCACAGCTTATCCTTATTTTAACCTAAATAACACTATTTGTACTATTCAGGCAAAATTTTTTATTAAATTTTGGACTCACAAAGACATTTTTTCAACTTTTAACTTATTATTTTACAACTTGATATTAATTTTTTACAAAAATAACACTATTTGTACTATTCAGGAAAGACTTTTAGTTACATTTTCGACACACTAAGTGTGTGTTCTCAACTTCTATCTGTTTATTAGGCTTATTATTACTCAAATAACACAATTTCAGCTGTTCAGGCAACATTTTTTCATTAATTTTGGACTCACAAAAAGACATTTTCTAAACTTTTAACTTATTATTTTACAACTTGATGTTAATTTTTTACCAAAATAACACTATTTATACTATTCAGGCAACATTTTTTATTAAATTTTGGACTCACAAAGATATTTTTACAACTTTTTAACTTATTATTTTACAATTTTATACCTATTTTTAACCTAAATAACACTATTTATACTATTAAGGAAATATTTTTAGTTATATTTTCGACACACAAAGTGGGTGTTCTCAACTTTTATCTGTTTATTTCACAAGTTTAGGCTTATTTTTACCAAAATAACACAATTCAATCTGTTCAGGAAAGACTTTTACTTACATTTTCGACACACTAAGTGTGTGTTCTCAACTTCCATCTGTTTATTAGGCTTATTATTACTCAAATAACACAATTTCAGCTGTTCAGGCAACATTTTTCATTAATTTTGGATTCACAAAAATATTTTTACAACTTTTTAATTTATTATTTTACAACTTTATGTTAATTTTTTACCAAAATAACACTATTTATATTATTCAGGCAACATTTTTTATTAACTTTTGGACTCACAAAGATATTTTTTCAACTTTTAACTAATTATTTTACAACTTTATGTTAATTTTTGACAAAATAACACTATTTATACTATTCAGGCAACATTTTTTATTAAATTTTGGACTCACAAAGATATTTTTACAACTTTTTAACTTATTAATTTAAAATTTTATACCTATTTTTACCTAAATAACACTGTTTATACTATTGAGGAAAGAGTTTTAGGTATATTTTCGACACACAAAGTGTGTGTTCTCAACTTTTATCTGTTTATTTCACAAGTTTATTCTAATATTTACTCAAATAACACGATTTGAACGTGTTTTTTATTACGTTTTGGACACACACACACACACTTACACACACACACACACACACACTTACATACTTACACACACACACACACACACCCACACCCACACTTACACACACACACATACACACTTGCACAGACACACACACACTTACACACACACATACACACTTGCACAGACACACACACACATACACACACACACACACACACACTTACATACTTACACAGACACACACACACACACACACACATACACACACACACAGATAGAGAGAGAGAGAGAGAGAGAGAGAGAGAGAGAGAGAGAGATTTTTCAAGTTTACAGGATTATTCTCCACGTTTACTCAAATAACACAATTCAAATGTGTTTTGAATTAAATTTTGTACACACGAAGTGTGTTTCGTCAAGTTTTACCCTTTATTTTTCAATTTTATGCTTATTTTACCAAAGTAAGACCTCTTAGTCTATTCAAGAAAGAGTTTTCAATTATATTTTGGATGCAAAAGTATGTTTTGGCAAGTTCTACCCTTTTATTTTACAAGTTTAGGCTTATTATTACTCAAATAACAACGAAAGTTTGTTTATTTTAGAGTTTGCTGAGTATTTTGTTACTGTTGTACTAGATAAAAGTTTTCTAAATATATCAGATAGGGCTCTGTATATTTTTGTTTTTGCTATTTTGGAGATGATGAGATGAGATCAGCACCACTCTTCATCTGCTTTTTTATTTTATGTACCCTAATATTATTTTGAGGCTTAGTGAATTCTAGAGCCTATTTATGCAGGAGAGAGGGCTTGAAAATTTTGATCTCAGATAACCCACAACTATTTGTCAGAGTATTTTAAAGGATATTTTATACTTAGTATGGACCACTAGAATATCTAAGCTTGCTTAATTTTAATGCCTGTAACGCTGTTATTGTATTTCTAGCTAAGGCTTACTGGATAAAGTACGCGAAATGTTTAACATTTCGACTATTTGCCAAATTTTTTGTGTAACGAAAATTATTGTATGTCTATAAAGACTGAAATCCTTTTACCGAGGGGTCCACAACTGGACGCTTACCAACATTGTTTTTTTTTTAAAAAAAAATATAACCATTTATCAATATATTGACAATTCACAGGACAAGACGAAGTTCACAGACGACTGACTATATGAACTATAGGCCCACTTGCTAAACTTTATTTCTATGCTAGAAGAATAATTTAGCCTTATAGCCTTTTTCAAGGTATTTTTGAAGTATTACTGTTTTTTTTGGGTGCATCAACATTTGGGTTATTTCCACTTGGTTTATTATACGAGGCTACAATCATTATCTGAACCCTGAAATTCTCTGATTGAAACTAAAAGCTTAGGCTGTAACTAGGGACTTAGTATGTATATCGACAATTTATAGGACAACACGAACTTTACAAAGGATTATAGGTGACGTAGGCCCACACGCCAGAGCCCTGTTAATGTGCAAGAAGCATTTACAGCTAATATTACGAGGAAATGAGGTTGATTTTTTACTGTTTCACAAGAATGCTACCTTTTATGCACCCAATATTTGCTTTTTCAAGTAACTACATGTACCAGAAGCACTTACAGGTCAACTCTAACTAGACTACTACTTATTTTATATCAGGTGCTAAATTTATAAAGAACTATGATTGTGTATATTTCTGAGGAAGTAAAAGCAGATTACCCGATTAAAGTATCTGAAAAACAGATTTTTCTATGTAAGTATATTTTTATTGACTGGATTATTTAACAGATCAAACAGGAAGACTGCAAAATTCATTAAATGTAGTTCTATAGTATAGGTGGTTTCAGAGATATGAAAAGAACAAATATAAGATTTCGCTTTTTTTGCTTCTGAGGCTAATCGCGACGCTAAGGGTAAATGGCGAGGAAATGTAACGGAGGAGAAACAGTCCCAAAAGTTATGGGCTGCATGTAAGTTAATACCACAGAGATATTACAGTAGGTGTAGGTTCTATCACCAGACCTTTTCTATCATAATAATACTGGTTATGCTGTACTGTTAGCTAAAGATGCTGATATTTGAGAAACTTAAAAGCTTATTTGCAAAATTTTAGATAAATAATAATCTGTTAGACTGTAAACATATTTTATATCCATTCTGCAAAAGATCAGATGACAAAATTTAAAAATTGTTATCGCCCAGACAGGGACTCGAACCCTGGACAGATAGGTTAAAAGCCTAACGCTATACCAACTAAGCTATCTGGGCACAAGGTATTCTTTTTTGAAAAGTTAGTTATGTTAAGAAATATATTGAAACATTTGAGAACAATTTAGGTCTGGTTCGACAGAGACGGAGACAACATTTCCAAATTTTTACAGACTGGGTGTATTTTTCCACTGTAGAGGCCTTCACTATATGTAATTCGAAACGCTAAAGTTCAGCTAGCTTCCAAATTGAGGTAAAGATTGTGTTTGGCGAGATTAACAAGTTACAATTATATCCAGCTAAAACTCTCAGATTTACTTTACTAGCCAACGTTTAGTAACATTTTTTCACTTTAGTACAAATACCAAAGAAATAGGTATATTTTATTTATAATTTGACAAAATGTACTTGTATTTAATTCACAAAGTTAGGTAAAAAACAGTATTTAAATATTGTTACTGCCTTCAAACTTTATGTTATTTAGCCACTAACAACTGGTTTACACTGTTTGGCATCCTTTAAATGGGAAAAGAAGGAATTATTTGTTTAGTATTTTTACTACTTTATATTTATTTAAGAAAACAATTCTACAGTTTAACTTAATTTTAACAAATTGTTACTAATTTATATATCAAAGTTATGTTATTTAGAGTGTATGAAGGCGTATAAAGTTAATATTTGTACTTATCAACTAACAATTATATTTTACACACAAAAGATAATGTTTACAGTTAAATTACTTGAATCAGAGAATAATATTTTACAGTAATTGATTCATTCAGCACTAGTCAGTACTTTTATGCATCAGAAAGTTTTTTAATTTTCTATTACGCATGCTATTTTGGGCTATTTTTAAAATGTATTTCTAGGGCAAACTGGTTTAATTTTCTGCTTATAATGCAAAGTTGACAGTTTTCGCACAATGCATTGTACATTTGTTATATTCTCTACTTACAATCCAAATATTATGCTTATTTAATGTATAACTAACTAACTCTCTAGCCTTCTTAAACCCGAAGGTTCATGGCTGCAGCAACATATGCCTTTCATCTGTTTCTCTCTTGAGCAAGATCTATATACTCCTTTCCTTCCCTACCAATTTCCTTTAGGTCCATCTCTACATTATCCCTCCATCTTTGTTTTGGTCTTTCTATTGGTCTTTTACCTTCAGGTTTCCCAACAAGAATTCTGTATACTCTTCTTTCCTCTTCCATTTGTACCACATGATCTACACACCTAAGTCTTTTTGATTTAATGATTCTAATAATATCTGGACATGAATACAAATTATGTAGTTCTAAATTATGTAACCTTCTCCACTCATCTGTCTCCTCATCTGTTTTAGGCCCAAATATTTTCCTAAGGATTTTATTTTTAAATACTCTCAATTTATGTTCCTTTTTCAATGTAATGGACCAGGTTTATTTACTGTATTTAACTTTTATTTTTGTAATTAACAAAACTTAAAAGCTTATACTGTAGTTATTATATCTTTTTTCTATCAGCTTATTATGAAATTAATATTATTAGGTATAGTCTTTGATTTATAACTATATTGCTTTTTTATCAATTTATCTAAGAGTACACGCACACAAACACATGTGTACACACTTTTATGTAAATAGATATGCCTTTTTTCAATATTTTAGTATGAAGATTGCACTTTAGCTATTTAGCAAGGGCAGGAAAGGTAGGATTTCTGAGAATTTGTTGCAGGATTTTGTTGTCCAAGTATAGATGAGAACTGAGCTGGGAGACTGTTTTGAACCTGTTCATGAGAGTTTGCATGTGAACTGTATGCACATTGAGCACTATTGACTGTGCATGCTTCTACGTTTGGCTGTTATTTCACATCAACTCTGTGAGACTGTAGACAGTTTTCCCATTTCAATTAGTTTTTATTGATTGTATTTGTATATGTTTTGGGGACTTAGCAGTTTTATGTTATGAGACACTTTGTTGTAGAATATTTTTACCGGATTGTTTTGAGATATTGAGTGTCTGCTCTTTTACTTGTAATTATTTTCCTTCTTGTGTTGTGTATTTGACTATATTTTGTCAAAGTTCAAATCGTGTTATTTGAGTAAATATTAGAATAAACTTGAGAAATAAACAGATAAAAGTTGAGAACACACACTTTGTGTGTCGAAAATATACCTAAAACTCTTTCCTCAATAGTATAAATAGTGTTATTTAGGTAAAAATAGGTATAAAATTTTAAATTAATAAGTTAAAAAGTTGTAAAAATATCTTTGTGAGTCCAAAATTTAATAAAAAATGTTGCCTGAATAGTATAAATAGTGTTATTTTGTCAAAAATTAACATAAAGTTGTAAAGTAATTAGTTAAAAGTTGAAAAAATATCATTGTGAGTCCAAAAGTTAATAAAAAATGTTGCCTGAATAGTATAAATAGTGTTATTTTGGTAAAAAGTTAACATAAAGTTGTAAAATAATAAATTAAAAAGTTGTAAAAATATCTTTGTGAATCCAAAATTAATGAAAAATGTTGCCTGAACAGCTGAAATTGTGTTATTTGAGTAATAATAAGCCTAATAAACAGATAGAAGTTGAGAACACACACTTAGTGTGTCGAAAATGTAACTAAAAGTCTTTCCTGAACAGATTGAATTGTGTTATTTTGGTAAAAATAAGCCTAAACTTGTGAAATAAACAGATAAAAGTTGAGAACACACACTTTGTGTGTCGAAAATATAACTAAAAATCTTTCCTTAATAGTATAAATAGTGTTATTTAGGTTAAAAATAGGTATAAAATTGTAAAATAATAAGTTAAAAAGTTGTAAAAATATCTTTGTGAGTCCAAAATTTAATAAAAAATGTTGCCTGAATAGTATAAATAGTGTTATTTTGGTAAAAAATTAACATGAAGTTGTAAAATAATAAGTTAAAAGTTTAGAAAATGTCTTTTTGTGAGTCCAAAATTAATGAAAAAATGTTGCCTGAACAGCTGAAATTGTGTTATTTGAGTAATAATAAGCCTAATAAACAGATAGAAGTTGAGAACACACACTTAGTGTGTCGAAAATGTAACTAAAAGTCTTTCCTGAATAGTACAAATAGTGTTATTTTTGTAAAAAATTAATTTCAAGTTGTAAAATAATAAGTTAAAAGTTGAAAAAATGTCTTTGTGAGTCCAAAATTTAATAAAAAATGTTGCCTGAATAGTACAAATAGTGTTATTTAGGTTAAAATAAGGATAAGCTGTGAAAATGTTTGACATAAAGTCAAAATTTGGTAAAAAATAAACTCAAAATTAAGTTAAATAGCACACAGTAACATACATCTACTACCTAAATCAATAATCAAAGGGTCCTAGGTTCGATACCCCGTGATAAAAGCAAATAGTGAAAACTGTAGGTCCAGTCCCTGATAGCTCTCCCTTCTTCCTAGTACATATAAAAAAACCTGCGCTAAAGCGTACTGTGCCTTGGGGCAACCCTGAGCGGAATATTAATTGGCGGCGGAAACCAGTTCTACAAGCGACGCATAGCTTCAGAGATTTGACCCTTGCTGCGCATTCCAGACATCCTTTGTTGTCTGGTTGAATCCCTTCCCTGCCCTACAGTATTGCATAGCTTTCCCCTGTTATTGCGTACTGGTTAACCTTGGAAAAACCGGTTCTGAAAATCTACCGACGCGTTCTCTGGTCGGTGAATCAGGTTCCTTCTTTGTTCTGACGTTCTGACGTCATTTGACCTTGAACGCACACTCCCCCAAATTCCTTTCTCCTCTACCTGCGCGGAGTTCACAGTCTCCTGTCTGGCATCTCGTACCATCGTCTTTCATAACATAATAACATACATTATTACATAGTACTAATTAATAATATTACATATCGCGGGTTCGAGTACCGGGACCGTGTTCTTTCGTAATTGGACCTGTACCTACACCCATTACCACCTTTCATAGCGGTTCATAAACCGTAAACTCTTATTTTCAATATTATAAACATTAATTATTATCGATTCCTACATTACATACTTTGCAGTAATGAACAATAAAACCATATATTAACGATGGAATACTTTACAGACAATCTGTATTAACGGTGCAGTTATTGTAATAGAAATAATACCCTCACGAACACGATAAATGAGAATGTGTAAAAAAAAAAAAATCAGGTCCATGCCGGGATTCGAACCCTCGGCCCCTGGCGGAAAGAAATTGCGTTTTGTCTCTAGATCCTGAACCAATCCATCCTCACATAATGAAAAAAACTTTGTGAGGCCCACCATCGGGTGACGAATTCCAAGTCAGAGGGATCCTCCGTGTGTCCGGGCGTAGGCAAGTCGCCGTCAAGCACGTAGCTATCACGCGGGACAAGCAAGCTGCACCCAAGAGCATGCACGGGATCGACCAGAGCCACCTACGCCACCGAGGCCTCGATAGTTTTAGATTTTAATTGTTCCTTTTGATTCTCTCATTGTTGCCATGGCCCAGAGAGCACTCGTTAAATGCACAACAATTCGATTTTTTTCTGGATGGGTTGCCGTCGTAATATCAGGTTCAATATACAACACTAAATTGAGTAAACCGCATAAGACAAGGGCAGAAGTAAGACAATAGCAAATATAAACAATATAATAGAAATGATCGGGTCTAGCTACTTTTTCTAATTGTAACATAGAGCCTCCCCGATGGCGCAGTGGTAGCGTCGTTGCCTTGCAATCAAGGGGTCCCGAGTTCGATACCCGGTGGAGGCACATAGCATTTTAACTGCAGGTCCAGTACCGATTAGTAAATAAAGTGTCCTTACAACAGAAAATCCAAATAAAAAATCTAATTCTAGTATAATATAACTCCTACAATGTTAATGCCTCGTTAGGACAACAGTCGTGCCGAGAGGAGAAAATAACAAAATAAAGCAAACCAAGACAGGGGGAAAAGATCACAAATAATAAAACTAATGTTCCCCGAACATGAACAAAAAGAGAAAATTGATTGATTACTCCTGTCTTGTCCTGACAAAACAAAACTCGGAAGATTATTACTGTGGCAGGCAGATATACTCCAAACGTTGAAATTAGAGATGCTGAAACACTCTTCGACTTCATGGGTCGAATCAAACAAAAGTTCTGGGCAATTCAGCCACACCATCTCAATCCGACCATTAGTGAATTGGATTGCCAAAGATGGACGAGTAATAAAGGAACATCTAGAACTGCTACATCTTATCCTACCATGAGGTGAAAAACAAGGAAATCCAGTTGCTGAGAGGACTAGAATAACATATAGAAAATCCCGCAAAGTCATCAGTGTAACGAAAATAATGAGTCAGAGCCCAACAAGGGCTGACACTCGAACAAACACAAATAGCCTAAATACTGACTTGACTTGACTTTACAAATTAACACAGTCTAGTCTCTACTTTAATAATTTATAAACATATATTTTTACATATCTTATAGTACGTTAGTGTCCTGTTACTTTCGACTAATAGCTACAATGATGAGATGAAAGATAAGAAGACTCACAAAGAAACACCCACACCAAAACCCGAAATTGGAGCCTACATTGGTGGTTTGGAGAAATGGACCAGATAATCTTTTAATATAGAAATCACATGGGGTGAGTTCAAGCTGAGTCTATGATAGGCGTAACTGGAGGAGAGGGATGAGGAATTTCGAGCCCCTCTACCTTCAGAAGTTATTTATTTATTTATTTATTTATTTATTTATTTATTTATTATTACCTTCAACAGAGGTATATCCTCCAATTACAGAAGGCGTACATATTAATATTAATGATAATAAATAATAATTACAAAATTACAGAATTACAATACAACTTCAATTACGATGGATACATATGCAATCTATTCACAAATTGTATTCATTACAGAAGTATAAACATACAGAACAGTTTATAAGTAAAATAAAAATAATAATAATAGCCTAATCATATAATCTTGAGTATATTACCTAAATTACTATGTATTAACATGTTATTATGTATTAACTATTGCATATTCGTACTTTCAAAAATTGTCTTTAATGTATTCTTGTAAGTCAAGAATGGCATTGAAAAATCTATGGAATGATTATAAATCATAATTTCATTATACATGTCACAAATTCTATTAATCGGGCAGCTCTTAAATTTTTGTGTTTTTGGAATTTTTGGGATGAACATATTTCTACAACGTAAATTAATCTTCCTTATATTAAACTGAAGTTGTCCAAGAAATAAACTATTATCTAATATGCCGTTTACCGTTTTGTACAGGAACAATTGATCTAACAATTTTCGCCTATTGCTAAGGGTTTCGAAATTAAATTCCAGAAGGAGGTCTCTGTAGGGCGTTGTCATTTGTGGTGGTCTATTATATTTTTTAAAATATAAATATCTTAGAAACTTTTTTTGAATTCTTTCGAGATTATTTTCATCAGATTTATAAAGAGGGGACCATATAATAGACGCATACTCAAGTTTACTTCTCACTATACTTTTATATACGCTTTTAATACAGTCAATATCTCTAAAATTCTTCGTACTTCTTATATAACAAAACCTAGCGTTTTGTACGCGTTTTTAATCACAAGTGAGACATGTTGTTTAAAAGTCAGATTAGAATCTAAATGGACACCGAGGTCTTTAACTATATCTACCTGTGGAAGTACTTGACCATTAATGGAGTAAGTAGATTGAATTCTAAAAATTGTTGTCAGTCAAACTCATCTCCCATTTGAAAGATGAATTCAAAGGTATGTAAATGATTTGAATATGCATCTTGCTCAAACCTTCATCCACCTGTAACAATTTAACTACATGGTACTTCTCTGGCCATTTCTTTGAAAGTTCATCATGACCGATGTTGCAATTCGAATCACTTGCAGAATTCAGAGTTAACTTTTGGTGAGTTGGTTGGAGTTGAGTTTTAAGACTACTTTATGCACAGAAGGGCTAACCTGGACTGTACCTACAGCTTAAAGTGGGATCCAAACCACTATGTGCCTCCACCGGTAATCGAACCCTAGACTCCTTGATTGTAAGGTAAGGACATTACCACTGAGCCATCAAGGGACCCGTCTATTTTGATGCGGGCGCGAGTAGTCAAAAGGAGGACAAAGACACACTTTTCATAGTTGAAAAGAGTTTTGTCTCTCTTTTGAAACATTGCAGACACTAATAAACAGATCGAGCTTACTCTCGGCGCGAAGGACATCTTTATGGCAGTGACCCTCTGTTGCAGCGTTCACCCACGAAGGAACTTGCTGTCAAACAGCCAATTAGACCTACCGCTTGTGCAAGAAGCGGCAACATTACAAAGCCCTCCTCTCCGATTGATTGATTTGCTTTATTTTACTTCGCTTCTTGTGCTAATTTGCGAAGATGGGGATGAGTGATGACATGATGAAATTGATGAATGGACACTCACAAAGATCCATGCCCAGGCCTGGATTCGAACCCGGGACCTCTGGCATCGTAGTCCGATGTGCTAACCACTCCGTCATGGGGGCCAGCCACTCCTCACCGAAGCAGCCAGCACGGAAACAGGATTTTTGTCAAAATGATCCACCTATGCTGTGATTGCAGACCGGTTTCCAGAGCGGCGGCATTATAGCAGTCGCACTAGCCATTACAAGCGATTGTGGAATTTACATATAATTAGTGAATTACCCTGAAACGTATTTCTGTAATGTAAACATACAAATCTGACCAAGTGAACAAAATAGGCATTTGTGGCAACAGTCGGACTCTAATAATGTGTGCGGACCCTTAAACACACACCCGCTGTACGTGCCTTCATGGCAGGTTGCAATGAACATGAAACAGCCTAACTTTGGAGCCATGGCCATAGGGCCAAAACGATTAAAATGATAATTTTCTGTTTGATATCCTGGTGGAAATTTGTCACTGTAATTACCATCAAGGACAAGCTTAAGCATCACTGAATGTTGGTTTAGTCCGGTGTTTGTTTGTCATTGCTCTTGTCCTCTGCGTTCCAAGAACTCTGCACCCTGGGTGATTATGTCTCTTTGTCATCTAAGATATCATCTTATCGTTATAGGTCACGAATGACAGGGACACGTAGTAAAGGCGTAGTTAAAGTTCCCGTATAGCACCGTGCCATGAAGGCACATTTAGGGGCTGTAGCGGTAGGGCACCACCCTCTGGCCGCCTTTATCCCCCAGGGTAGAAGGAATGACGTTATGATTGATTTCTTTATTGTGTTATTGTTTAGTGATCCTTTGTATGCTTTCATTCTGAATTGCAAGTCTGAGTAACGTACAGTTTTCTTTTTACAGGAGTTTAACTCAGTGAATTTGTGTCAATGTGCAAGAATGAAGAAAACTGAGGTGAGAGCGGTGATCAAATATTTTGTGAAGAAGAAGTGGACGGTATTCAAAATTCTTGAAGACTTGGTGGATACACTAGGGGACACTGCTCCTTTATACAGTATGGTGAAGAGATGGTGTCGTGAGTTTAATTGTGGGAGATAGTCGTGTGAGGATGAACATGCAGGTGGAGCACCAAAAACTGTCATGAAGACCGAAAACATTAACAAAGTCTACGATATACTGCTGAAGGATCGTCGAATCACTATCCGTCTTGTTGCTGAGATGTGTGACCTGTCATATGGCACTGTGGAAAACATAATTACCCAGGAATTGCAAATGAAAAAAAATGCTGCAAGATGGGTCCCTCGAAACCTCACGCCAGATCAGAAGCGCACCCGAGTGCTCATCAGTGGAGAACTTCTTGACAAGTTTCATGCTGATATAGACGATTCCCTTACCCGATTTGTAACTATTGATGAAAAATGGGTCGAAATGATGGACCCAGAAACAAAATCACAAAGCATGGAGTGGAAACACCCACATTCTCCACCAACGAAGAAGTTCAAAGTGCAAACGTCAGCCAAGAAGGTGAGGGCCTCAATTTTCTTGGACTGCAAGGGTGTGCTTCTTGTGGACTATCTACAAAGAGGCCAAACCATCACTGGAACATACTACAGTAACCTAATCAAGAAATTACGTGATTCCATCAAGAGAAAGAGGCGTGGGATGTTGACCCGTGGTGTGCTCCTTCACCAGTACAATGCACCTGTCCACACCTCACGCATTGCGAGGGCCGCTATCGCAGATGTATCGTTCGAATTGCTGCCCCACCCACCCTATTTCCCAGGTTTGGCCCCCAGTGATTTGCATTTCTTCAAACATTTGAAGAATGACATTCGTGGGCAAAACAATACTTATGATTCTGATGTGATAAGGGCTGTGGACTCATGGTTGGAGGACCAGTCGGAAGATTTTTTTTGCAAGGTATCCAGGCGTTGGAGCACCGATGGGAGAAGTGCATTGGAGTTGCAGGGAAGTACGTTGAAAAATAATAAAAAGAATGAAACCCTATTGCCGCTCTTTCTGTGTTAGGGTGAGAGCAACCTGATAGCCCCTGTATATGTGGAAAAAAATATGCGAGCTTAGATCACCGACCTCAGGAATTGAACCCTGGTACGGTAGTATTCCAGTTTTTCACTTTTCTTTCTCAATTTTCACATTTATCAACTTTCTCTCTATTCGAACCGCGCTGTACTAACCACTGCACCACGGAGGTCGACACAGACTAGACCACCGGGGCTAGTATTTAAAACATTTATTGCACATTTTGCATATGCTATCTGATGACACTTCTGAAGACTGTCTGCACAAGACACCTATAGAATCAAGACAACTTGTAACATTTAAACAATAAAGGAAAGAGAGAAGAAACGGGGGAACCGACATTCATGTAAAAGACGTCCTGGTCTTTTTAGGCACCAGCCCATACCGTCGAATGTATGCGGGTGGAGGCTGGGCATTCTAAACATTCCTCCTTTTATATAAATTGTTGAACTGCCTAATTTGCAGTATGGGGTTATGGAGGTAGAGACACTCGCTTTTAATTTCTCACCCAATATTTATTACGCACCCAGATCATACGGACCCGAACATGGACAGGAAGAAGACTCCTCTCACCTACCTAACGCAATCTCTCTCCTTCCTGGTACTTCCAGCACGCCACTCTCTCTCTCTCTCTGCCACCACCTTCTCCCAACGATCCCCCATATGCAACTCCCGATCAGCCAATGTCTCCCAGTGTCCATTACTCAGCAGTGACATTGCTCGATCGGAAGTTGCACCTGCATTCCTATTTCAAGATTTCCTTCTCTGTCCATATACAGGGTGTTTCTAAAGGTCGTTTACAACGCTTGGGAGGTGATTCCTCACACGAAAACAAGCAAAAAGTCTAAGTTCCATTTTTACGACTGAGGCTTCGTTTCCGAGATAGGAGCCTCGCAAAAGGTGACAAAGTGAACGTCACACCTAACTGGGACGAATACTATCACAGATAGAGAGGCGGTTCCAAGGGAATCATAAAGGAATCGTATGTGCTCAGTCCGGAAGTCACTATGAAAAGTTCACTGCACGCATGCGCAATGGAGTCCTCAAAGGAATTGGGGATTTCCAGCAACAACAATGCATGGAAAAGGTATGTAACGCAGCAAGAAGGACCGTGACAATGAGAAATGCGTTCAAGACAACACATCCCGACCTCAAACATCAAAACATGACCACCGAACACAAAATCCGAAAAGTTGAGCACGGTTGCATACCCCAGTTACACGCGAGGAATGAACGAATCATGTCATGTGGCATACGAGAGACAGGAGGAGGGAAAGAAAAACACAATATCAGATGATTGCGACAACGTGTATTTTTACACGCGACAACTACGTAATATCCCCACCCACACACACACACAACAAACAACAAATGCTACAATATCTTACGCACAGACAGTCCGTGTCACTGTACACCAACTGAAGATGTCACTTTCACCACACAAAGGGGGTGGGGAGCAATACCAAAAGTGTTCGCACGCGATCATTGTGACGTAAAAGAGACCAGTTTTGGAAGCGCTGCACAGGCAAGTCTGGCTCTCGTAGTCTATGTTTGACCTTCATGACTGTTGTTCCCGCGAGAGGAGCTCGAAGGGTTGGTTCTCTCCGGCAGTCGTCCCAATCGTGTTGCAGGTGCTGGGATATGATCAGCAGTTCGCTCTAGGTTGTCATACGCATTGAAGAGTACTAGTATGTTGCATTGAAAGAAGTTGACGTGGTGGAGTGGGCAAGTCAAGTATCGCAACAATTGGTCTGTGGTGTTCGTACGGTGATACGGCCAATTTGTGCAGTGTGCCAGTGTTAAACAAAAACAATACTTTGCAGTTCCAGCTCCCTATTACACAGATGGCTGCGTATACGACCCAGCAGCTAGCAGACATGCATCTCATGTATGGGGAGGCACGTGGTAATAGCCGTGAGGCAAGGCGTCTTTATGGAGAACGCTTTCCACATAGACGTTTACCGTCTCACACCTTCTTTCAGGTAGTGGACAGTCGACTGCGTGAAACAGGGTCAGTGTTACAACCGCGACAAGAAGTTGGAAGACCCCGAAGTGTACGCACACATCAGTTTGCAGAAGATGTGTTAACAGCGGTCGCAGAACATCCTGGCACCAGTACGCGAGTGCTCGCTCGGGCACGAAACACGTCTCATGTGAATGTTTGGCGAGTGTTGTCAGATGAAGGAATGCACCCTTTTAAACTGCAGAAAGTACAAGAACTGTTACCTCGTGACTTTCGCCCTCGTATGGAGTTTTGCCAATGGTTGTTGCATCAGCTGGACACAAACCCTCACTTCGGGGCAAACGTATTGTGGACAGATGAAGCCATTTTCACCAGGATGGATGTCTTCAATAGTAGAAACAGTCATGTATGGGACTTTGACAACCCACATGCACTTTTTGTGGCCCATCACCAGCACAGGTTTTCAGTGAATGTGTGGTGCGGGATAGTACATGATCATTTAATTGGACCATACATTCTCCCTGTTCGCCTGAATGGTCGCACGTATCGTGCATTTCTTAGTGAGGTTCTGCCTGAACTGTTGGAGACCGTACCTTTGGCACTGCGGCAAGAAATGTGGTACCAACACGATGGTGCACCAGCTCATTTCGATCGTAATGTACGACATTTCCTGCATGACGTGTTTCGCAATAGGTTCATTGGTAGGGATGAGCCTGTGCCTTGGCCACCGAGGTCGCCAGATCTCAACCCTCTCGATTTTTTCTTCTGGGGAGAAATGAAAACCCTCGTATACGACACACCTGTCACATCAGCTGAGGACCTCGTTGCTCGCATCAACGTCGCCGCCGCGACGGTAGCAGATACACCTGGCTTGTTTACTCGTACTCGACAATCCTTGATTCGTCGCTGTCATCTCTGCGTAGAAGTAAACGGCAGACATTTTGAAAACCGTCTGTGATAATTGCCCTCGGAAAATACCAGTGAGAACACTTTTGGTATTGCTCCCCACCCCCTTTGTGTGGTGAAAGTGACATCTTCAGTTGGTGTACAGTGACACGGACTGTCTGTGCGTAAGATATTGTAGCATTTGTTGTTTGTTGTGTGTATGTGGGGGGGGGATATTACGCAGTTGTCGCGTGTAAAAATACACGTTGTCGCAATCATCTGATATTGTGTTTTTCTTTCCCTCCTCCTGTCTCTCGTATGCCACATGACATGATTCGTTCATTCCTCGCGTGTAACTGGGGTATGCAACCGTGCTCAACTTTTCGGATTTTGTGTTCGGTGGTCATGTTTTGATGTTTGAGGTCGGGATGTGTTGTCTTGAACGCATTTCTCATTGTCACGGTCCTTCTTGCTGCGTTACATACCTTTTCCATGCATTGTTGTTGCTGGAAATCCCCAATTCCTTTGAGGACTCCATTGCGCATGCGTGCAGTGAACTTTTCATAGTGACTTCCGGACTGAGCACATACGATTCCTTTATGATTCCCTTGGAACCGCCTCTCTATCTGTGATAGTATTCGTCCCAGTTAAGTGTGACGTTCACTTTGTCACCTTTTGCGAGGCTCCTATCTCGGAAACGAAGCCTCTGTCGTAAAAATGGAACTTAGACTTTTTGCTTGTTTTCGTGTGAGGAATCACCTCCCAAGCGTTGTAAACGACCTTTAGAAACACCCTGTATATGATATCTGATGTTCGTTAACCTAATTTCTTCCATACAAACCTCCTTAACTTTTGCTTTTCATGGAGCTTATGAATTTCCATGGTTCTTCACGTGTTACATGTGCTGCTCTTGCATAGGTGGTGGACCATCCCAAACTGCAAATGTGATTAGTGGATCAGAAGATCGTATGTCCGAATTAGTTTGACCACTTCATCCTAAATCACATAGACCTAAACCTCGTACCTTACAGGGTGTCCGAGAAAGAACTGGTGAAAAGCAAGCATCACATCAGGATTTGTTGCTTTTTCAAGTTTATTTTATTGGAAAGAAAACTCAAAAAGGTTATATGGGATGCACTTCAAGTAAGCTTGGAGTGGTCAAGAACAAATGCAATTTTTCTCTCTCATATTTCCTCCCCTGTTCATCTATTATTTTTATCTTCCTTCCATCTCTGTTCCGCTGTTCCTCCCTCTTTATCGTTGACTTTTCTGTGTTCCTATATCTTTCTCCCTAATTCTTAAATCTCCCATCTTGTTTCTTTATCGTTGACTTTTCTGTGTTCCTATAGCTTTCTCCCTAATTCTTAAATATCTCTTCTTGTTTCTTTGTCGTTGACTTTTCTGTGTTGCTATAGCTTTCTCCCTAATTCTTAAATCTCTCTTCTTGTTTCTTTATACCTCTCCGTGAGTGATTCTCTACTGCGTAATTTGGAACAGTCGTACGCTTCCTACGTCACAAACTGTTGCATTATGGCTTCTAGCAGCCATGATTGTAAACATACGGAATTCAAGCTGGCAGGTGGGAGGTGCTAACACAGACATTCGTGATTTAAAACAAACATGAAATTCGTCCGAGCGATACGTGTTGGATATTTCCTTGCAAACGACAGATAAAATTAGTCGCAAACATGACAGCTTTGCGCATCTTGACGTAATATAAACCATAGGTTTACCCTCACATCGTATCACAGTCGCCTGAGAATCTGCTATTGGCTGCCTCATTGACTCCAGACCATTGTGCGTTGAGAATCACTACATCATATTTTTTTTAGTTTGGTTTCAAATCTGAGGAAGACCCTGATAAAAGATTGTAACGTAACGTTGTTTTTTTTTTAACTGAAATATAGACTGCCTTGATTAAATACCCGAAGCCAGACAGGGACCGGGGGAGGGGGGGCTGAACTCCCCTGGGACTGCCGTCAGCCCACTTGTTATTAGGTCATTAGTTAAAACTATTTTTTGTATAAGTAATTTGTTTGCGGTGAAAATTGAAAATGCAGACAGCAGCTATTACATTCATTCATCTTGTTTATGAGCAAAAGACTAGGTAGAAGATTCTCTAGACTTTAGAAAGTTTTTTTTTTTTTTAGGGAACTTATATATCTGTACCTTCGCTGCTCCTTCCACATCTGAGTCAAAGATCAACAGCTCCAAATTTTTGGGAACGAAGGGGAGTTTTATTGCTTCGGGCAGGGGTGGAATGTACTGTAGGCACTATGATTGAATAATGTGTATTTTTTCTTGTATGATATAAATATCTGTATCATCAAAAGTATTATGGAGTGTAGTAAGGTATGATGTCAGTAGAAGCCAATTCACAATTCAAGAGATGTTTTAGAATATAGAAAAATCTGCACGATATTTCTAAATTTTACGTTTTAAATTAACTTGATGACCACCCCCCCACACACACACATAATGTACTTTAATTTAATACCGTTAAACCACAGATAAAGATATATAAAAGTTCGATGGAAATTAGTCGATGGTGCCCATCACTAGATATATAGTGGTTCGGATCTTACTTTAAACTGTACGTCCAGTACATATCTATAGCCTACTATATATATGTGCATAAAGTGGACGTAAAACAAAAACGAAAAAGAAAGCTTAATTGGAGGATAGTGTCCTCCTGCAACCCCACTCCAACTGCCCATCACCATTCATCCTTCCTCATGCAGAAAAGAGGCCATAGGTAATAGAAAAACTTAAGCCTTGATACTCAAGTAGCGAAAGTTACAGAAAATCGTTGTAAAAGTAGGGAACTTTGCAAAATATATATTAACTAAACAAAACTATCGTTTGCTGCAGAAATTTCAGTAACTCCTATGCATTTCTTACAATATCATGACACACACATACTCACTTATTCCAACCGATACCGACGCTTGAAAATTGGAACACTTACAAATTAACTAATTCTCTAGCCTTCTTAAACCCGAAGGTTTATGGCTGTAGAAACACAGTCATCTGTTCTTGTCATGGTCAAGATCAATTCAATCTTTTCCATCCGATTTCCTTTATGTCCGTCTCAACGTTATTCCTACATTTTCGTCTTTGTCGGAATACGAGGACATGTATCACCTCGCGTAAGCGTTATTGTTGACAATGTATTGACACTGTGGCCGCATGAAAAAATTTAGCTCAAAACGCCAAGAAGAAATGTAGCTGTAGCGAAAGTTTCGCTACAAACTACAGGAATTTTGTAGCTTCGCTACAGCTATAATATTAAGAATGTAGTGCCGCTACAAGCAATGCGCAACTTCCAACAACTGGTAAATTTCTGACATGTTTCTTTGATTTGTGATTTGATTTGCTTTATTTTACTTCGCCTTTTGTGCCACTTTTGGCTAATCTACGAAAATGGGGATGAGTGATGATATGATGAAATTGATGAATGGACAGTCACAAATATCCATGCCCAGGCCAGGATTCGAACCCGGGACCCCTGGCGTCGTAGCGCGATGTGCTAACCACTCCGCCACAGGGGTCGGCGACATGTTTCTTTGAAAAGTACCCGATTTTCTTACGTTTTATTAGCCTCTAAAATTATCACAAGGGTCCGTTTACGATCATTTTGATCCTAAATTCACCCTTAAACCCTCCTAAATAATGTTCTTGAAATTCCACCGCAATGGAAAAATCTATATAAGCCCTGACTTTATCCTTTCCTTGAATACTGACAGACAAGGTATTCGAAAGTTACTGTTCGTCATTCAAAAATAATTGAAACAAAACATTTTTTAGTTCGTCGCAATGCAGTTTTACGAAATGGGTGTAAGACTGACTTCCAGAGATATTGCTGCGATTATTGAATTCACTCAGTAACGTCTTTTATGTCTATTGAGGTGGTATATATGTCGAAAATGCAAAAGAAATTCAAGATAAATAAAACCACATATAAACGATTTATCTCGATGCTACGCACAGAATATCTGTGGTAAATTGCTTGAGTGTTCCTCGAAAAAGTACTCTTTTTATAACGTTGTTTCTTCAGTAACCTCCTATCTGTTAGGAATGAGTATAATAGTGAGGTATTTTCCAGCATCTATTCTTTATATGGATAAACATCATTCTATTCTTTCTTAACCGCTAGTAAAAGTCACACCTTCGAGGTCAGTTTTCAATGCCGAAGCACTGAGGCAGAACTGAGGCTTCGCAGGTGGAACGTTTTCTCTGAATCCATCGCTTCAGGGCAATGGTTCCGGTGAAGTCAGACTTGACAGCTATTGAAATTTAGCAGTGCCATCTCTTGTTCTGCTTGTTAAAATCAGTGGAAGCAAGATTGCGAGTAGTGCCTCTCAGCGCCTCTTGCGGATTATTACAAAACTTCTTGCGAATGGGGATTCTCAGCAGGAGGCAGGTGCACCGGTTTTCCTGCTTTAGATGAAGATCTGCTTATATATATCTTTATCTGTGCTTGCACCGTGTAACCAACTAGACGCGCGAGTGCAGGGAGAGTCAAAAAGTCCAGCGAACTAGACTGTATTTATATCGATAATTTAAACAACAGCGCACGCTGTTAAACGTTATTAAATGTTAAAATCAGTGCAGGAAATCGCGTTAACGATCTTCCTTGAAAGTTGGTAAATCTGTGCTCATCGTTGTGCACTTCTTTTAAAGTTTTACACTCTTATATTTTTGTAGAACACAGATCAAGTGTGGTAACTAGTACAATGTAGTATAAATGATTTGCGGCTGGTTTTGATTGAATTGAAGGCATATCGTGTAGACAAAATAAGCTTTTTACGTTTAGCTAGTTAAACCTAGATTCTTTGAACGCAAAAATCGTCCTTCCATCAACTTATTACTTTAGGAGGGGGGGAGTACAAGAGGTGCAATGTTGATCAAAACACTTTTGCGGTAATGTACACCCTACCGAAAATATGAGGGGTGTAATGTACTTCTGTACTCCACCATACCTACACCTCCGTAAGATGCCACTAAAGATAATACACCACAGCAAAATAAAAATTATATGCAATTTTTTGAAACGTAAAACAAATAATGATTGATTGATTGACGTATTTTACTCCCTCTTTACCAGTTTTGGCAAATCCGATAATATGAAATTGATGAAAGAAATGATGAAAGAAAGAAACAGTAATCTTTAAACCAGTGCGTGTAGCACTAGATCTAAAATTTCATTTAAAAATTACCCTTAAATAGAATATGTAAGCCGGTATTTAAATTGTTAAATTAATAGTGTAATGCGACAGGTGATTTAATTGAATTTTGAGGCACACACACACACAGACACAAAAGATGGCAATTTGCAAAAGAGTAGAGAACAAAACAGGCAACAAGAGGGGAAAATATGTGAAATGTAATATAAAATTTAATATATACCTAACCATCTGAAATAACTTGACCTATAAGCATGGAGGTGACGTTTCGTTTTATTCTCCCCTAAATTTCGATGTTATTTTTTACTGCAATTCGGTGTTATTAAGTTAAAATCGGTGTAAGTTTTACATGCATTTTTACTGTTCCTTCTATGCTTAAGATTTTCACATTGTTTTAGTTCTGGAAAATTGAGACAAATTTTAGATTTAATGACAAAAGAAATATTGCTTATTTCCCGGCGTTTTTCGCGTTAAAGTGTAAAATTCGGTGTTATTCTGAAAAAAATCATAATTCGCGTTATTTCGCGATTCTAAAACACCTGAAAGTTTTCTCCTTTACCTACCCAAATACATTTTAAACACTTCATTTTGATTTCCTCAACTTTTCGGTGCTATAGTTAAAACGAAAACTTCACATCCCTACATATAAGTTATGACTGAAATTAAATAAATTGCAATCTCATTCAGTGGGGGATATCTTCTAAATGATTAGATGTGTATGCACATTAATATGGCTTGTTTACTGCATACAAACCTTGAAGTAAGCGTGCACTGGAAGATTTCCGCCTTAAAGGTCTACTTATTAGCTATGGGGCAGCTATGCTATTCGAATGTACGAATATAACACTGTTTCAAATTATGCGACTTTATTGACATAATGTGCAAGCACAATTAGACTACATAAAGAAATATTGTTGGATGATAAACTCGCTGAAATAAACCTTGTCTTATCACTTGGACCAGTTTGATGGATATTAGTTTAACTAATTAATAATAATGTACTAAATCTGTCATTTGACTGTCAAGTCACTTCACGTAGGATAGACGAGAAAGATGATGAACAAAATATAATTTAGTGAGTGAGTGCAAGATCGGAACTTGAAACATTACGGAAAATACTTGTCCTTCTCCTCCATATCGTGGTTCCTCTGACACCTTCACAAAGTGTCTACCTTGAGGAAAACAACTTCCTCTCTCTGAATTTGTGATAAGGTCAAGATCGCAGTCAAAAATTACTTGCCACATACGTCATCCGGAATACTGCAAGTCATTGATGTTCTCTTAAGTAATTAGTCTTCTAAAAAATTTGCTTGCGTTATAAGAACTCATACTTTAAGCACTGCCAAAATTAACTCGGTTCTTAATTTTAAAATGAATGGATGTTAACGTTGCTGAGTCATAAATAATTCTTATTTCGAAGCACTGTCAAAGAGTAACTGAGATATTAATTTGAAATTGACTGTGTCCAGTTAACGTTACCTACTGCGTTACAAGTAACTCTTACTTTCAAGCACTGTCGAAAAGCAACTGTGTTATTAATTTTAATAAATGACTGTGTACAGTTAACGTTACTTACTGCTTTCCAAGTAATTCTTAGCCGGCCTCCATGCGGAGTGGTTAGCATATCGTCTCATACCATTAGGTATGGGGGGATCTCTTGGGAATGTAGCTCACTAATCATCATTCATCCTTGATGGTGAAGCACTCTCTGCTCGCGGTGAGCTTGGTGGTAAGGCGCTAGAGGTACTAAATTTACACACTTGAATGGCAACACATAACTCTTGAGTTTCACACCCCTAAAGACTGGATCAGCATGGGTAATGTAAGGATATACCTGTCTCTGTACTCCAACTGAAGATCTGCTGGGAGACGTTATGCTTGTGACTGTACGTAGAGTCTGACTTGCGACTCGCGTTAACACACTCTCCCTAGAACCTCCTCCTCTCTCTCTCTATTCAATCGTAACTTGCTAATCAATCACTGAATTAGAACTGACCCCGAACTCTCTGCCTCCCAGACATTTATTGCAATTCAATTTACTAAACCAATGCACAGTCAGGACTGTAGCCTCTTCCTGGATTTCGTCCGTTTGCTTGTTTATACCGCTGATGACCAGGAAGAGCTTGAGTGCTGTCTGACACTGCATTCCTGTGATGTTTCTGAATATTTCCTGATTGGAAAACGATGGTTGAATGACTAAGTTGGAGTTCGTTGTCCATAATAATTAAAAGATACTACGGATCGTCACGATATCGCACTACGACGCTAGGGGTCTCGGTTCGAATCCTGGTAAGGGCATGGATGTTTGTTAGTGTCCATATACTACTGGGACACTTATAGCTTACAAAAGAAGAGCTCATATGATTAAACAGCCCGATTTGCCCACACTTGAAATTAAGCCAAGATGTGTTGAAGTGTTGATGACAAACATGGGTCTCTGTGCTTTGAATTCATCTGGTGTGTAATACATGTCAGTATTGCCAGTAGTGACCCTTTTGTATGCTGTAAATGCCTCATATAATTTAAGGAAATCATCCTTGGACATGTCTAAATTATAATTTTCTCTAGGAAATACCTCATTTCTGCCATTTTTAAGATATATGTTCTTGATGTTGCAGTTATCAAATCTACTTGAATTTTTTTCCTGATTATTGTGTCTTCCAGTCTGAAACAGTACCACCACAAAATCCGGCATGTCATATTGTATACTGGAGAATGAATTTGTAGCATCAAACTCATAATAAGTACCAGTGGCAGGCTTCTGTACACATTGATATGTATAAAATTGTAAAGGAATCTGTGGATTTTTTATTATATCTGCTTTGTATTTAAAAGCATAACTGGCTTCATATTCAACAACCGGGATTCTTAGCTCCATAGTCTGAATAAGGCACTTGCCCTCATCAGGTAGGGTATTAGGCAGAGCTTCCCCTGTAGAGTTTAATGTACTGTACCTCATCAAAGCATTATTATCATTGGCAGCTCTTCTAAATGTGATTCTTAAACCACCCTTCCACATAATATCTTTGTAATCTGAGAAGAATCCTGGCAACAGGCGCATAGGGAACAGCACTGTGTGGCTCTTAGATATAATTTTATCACCAGCCTCAAATCCACCTATTTTGTAGTAAGAAGCCTCGGTTTTGGATAATTTTAGTGTGGCCAAAGCTGTGGAGGTAATGCCGGGATAATCCACTCTGTTTATAACAACACCATGTTTTCTGATCTCAATTTCAGAGAACAGATGCGGCACAAAATTGTCTACCAATCTTATATTTGAATTTGCCGGATAATCTGTTCCATCGAGCTTTACAACATCAAATTTGATGTATAGATCTGCTCTGTGGGGGTGTATAAAGCCATCTCCTACATCAAGATCAACCTCAATTTCTGTGTTGGGTTGATTTAAATTTGCAAATGTCCTCCTGTTTGGGGGGAATAATTGTAGCTCATAACTCTCAATATTTTCCATTTTTTTTGTATATATTTTTATTTAAATATTAATCTCTATGATAGCAGTTGTTGTGGCTCCAGCAAAATCAACTAATTCTTCTTTTTCATTAGTGACCATCAACTCAATATAATCTATTCTATTATGGCACACAGGAAAATATAATGTTGGTGATGGAGTGTAGATGATGGGCTCCATAAATTCAGAGTTAGGTTTGAATGTTGCAATGATGCCAGTTTGTTTGTGAGTGCCTATGCCATTTGATTTGGTGATCATACCCTCGGCCACATTACAGTGAATATTCAGAGTCTCTATGGCTAAGAATTTAGGTATATTAATAGCAGTGTGTTTGATGGCTGGTTCAAGTTTTGTGTTGTTCTCAAAGCCTAACAGCTCTCCTATAGTACCCAGATCCACTGTTTCTGTAGCAGATACAATCTCTACTCTGTGAGTGACAGAATTTTGAGTTAAAACTATACCTCTGGGTAACTGAGCATTTAAAGTGGATAGATTATACTGCCCTGGAGTGATGACAATTTTTTGACCCCTACTGCAATTGTGTTGTTGCGGTGTGTAATATTAGGGATCAAGTACATGCCATAAAATGCTCTGAGAGCTATTGTTTTGGGATATACTATATCATCATGTAATCTAAGTTTCAATATTGAATTTTGGCTGGTGAGATGGAATACCCCCATGATGTTTTAAATACCACAAGGCCTTTTGAAAATCTTCAATTGATGGTTTATTTATTTGAGACAGATATCTGAGAACCGATAAACACAAATGTCCACAATTAACATCTTTGAAGTTTTGAACACGGGCATTATTGTACTAAAGATTAGCTGATTTTAGATATTTTACTAAATTTTCAGGTGGAACACCTCCAAATGATTCAAACACAAATGCCTCATTGTTTAAATATTTAAGATAACAAATCCAGTGAGTGCCCTGATTTTTGTACTTATCCAAATTAACAATGCCACACTCTTTGTTGAGTGGTTGTTCTGGTAAAGAATCAGACATGTACACACCTCTAAAATTTTTGATGCCCAGTGGCTTGATTAAAGCTTCAATATCTTGGTTTGTAATCGGCTCTTGTTTTTTTTAAACTTATTCATGGCTCTCTTAACACCTTTGCCTTGTTTCTCCATGGCCAGGTTATGGCGCTTCAATTCATCTAATTCTGCCCTATTCTTCTTGGCATCTATTACTGTTTTTGCTATGGCAGCTGATCCCCCAGCCAAGCTCCCAACAGCCCCAAGTGCTGCTAAGATGGCCGGGATAGTAAATATGAAACCCCCTGTATGCAATTTTTTTCTAGATTGTTGTAATTTTTTTAATTGGGGGGTACTAAGTAATAATTTCATACCATGGCCCTTGGCAAGACAAGATTTTTTTTTTTTGCACTGCTTTTTGGTTAAAAGACTATCAATAGTTTTAAGAGATTTAAGACCTGCATAAGGTATTTGATACATAACACCCTTGGCCTTCATTGTAGGTTTATTATATATATATATTCACAGCCCCCACCCCAGTTTTTGTTTGGTGTTCATAGCTATAGTGGTCCCCAATGCTGCTATTCTCTCACTCAAAGAAGCATCTTTGCTTACAAATCTACCAAATGCAGCCTCTTCTAATTTCTTGTCTGCAACATATCTCTTGTCAAGATCAGAATGTGTGTTGTATGCTATGTCATGGTCTCTACGAGCAGCATCTAGGGGATTAACACCAGGGTCCCCTCTGTTCAATCTATGGTCAAATTTTGTACCGGGACCACAATGCTGATAGCCTGGAATATGTAGTTCAAATGGCAGCTTGTTTATAATGTCATTAACCAACCCCCGACCATCAGAAATATTCCAAAATTTAGGTTGTAGAGTATTAATAATTTTTATAAGATATCCAATCCCCTTAGTGTCATTCACTATAAATTTAGACAATTTGGTGCTTATCATGTCCATAATTCCAACCTTTTCATTGTAAAAATTGTGGTTGCCAGCATTTTCCTCCCCAGCTATCACCAGCAACCTATCTACAAGTTTCCTGACATCATCAACCCACACAAATTCTTTAGGCAGGGTGTTGTATTGTTTGATTCCACTGCCTGTCTTAATTTGTGACCATATGGGTTTGATTAAATTGTTGTATTTTGCTCCACTGCTAGACTTGACTCTTTTTTGTGTGGGATCATTGTTCTGGTATAGAGCATCTGATTTTATTAATATTTCTTTGTAATGCTCATAATCTTGATCTGTATAGCTGCCAGGCCTTTTCCTAGTCATCAGTTCCCACAATCCAGGTGTGCCAGGATATTTAACAAAAGCACCTCTTTCTCCAAGATGAGATTCTGAATATACAATTATATCATCTCCCACAAATGTTACTCTGAAATTGCCAATTCTATGTATGATGCTACCATCACGCTCTGTGTCAGCATATAAGCCAAAGACCTCATCTTTGTTGTCTTTAGGTGTGCTTAAATATTTTTGAGCAAGAAGACCGAATTCAATAGGATCCTGAGTAGCTTCAATTCTTCGAGGAGCAACAGGACTAGGTGTATGACTACTAGAAAGTGGGGTGATTGGATAATCTAATATATTCCTAGCAGCTACAGGTACAAGCTCTGTGATCAAATTTTGATTTTGCTCTGTAACAGTTTTGATATTTTTACCTAATTCACTAATAGCATCAATAATAGGCTGTTCTGTTTGTTTGTGTGTTCATAAATTCCTCGGTTCTCTGATTTCCATCCCTTAAATCTTTTTACAAGATAATCTTTTAATTTAAGATCATCAATAATTGGCCTTTTCATGGTTATTTATATATGTTTCAATGTCTAGAAAATTGTTGATTTTATTTCTGTATTTGCCACTATTGGGTTTTCTTGTCATATCAATTGTGACAAACCCATAACTGTCCTGGTTCCAGCACCTACTGCAAAACTTGGAAAAATCATTGTAGCTCAAGTCCCCACCTACATATTCATCATGTATGTGTTTGAGGTTGGTATGATCTTGATGAAACACACATATAAAATTCCTGTTGTCTCGGATCAGCTGCTTCGGTATTTTTGAAAAAGTCTGTGTCAGGTAGAAGCAATCAATGTTTTTGTGTCGGCCCTGTGTAAAGAAATTTCTAACCTTGTTTTGATTATCCAGTATAATGTCATCAAACACAACAACAGAATTATCGAGACATTCATGGAGTGGCTTCACATCTGGTTCAAAAGTGGCTATATCCAATCCATCATATAGCTTCATCAGCTGCTGATATTTTAATTGTTCCAAGCTCTTAGAGAAGACATACAAGTGCCTATTTTTCCAGTCTAACCAGTTGGGTGCCAATAAACTTGCCATTTCTCTTAATCTGCTGTTCAGGTTCTGGCAGCCTTTTTATAACATCCCAGGTGTTAATATTATCACTTTGTCTGCATCGATCCAGCTGTGTTCTGGAAGTCCTAGCCATTTGACAAGTATCTTGTTGCCTTTTCTGCGGATGATTTTTTCTATGAGATATGTGTCAGGCTGTTTAGTTTTGTTGAGTTCTTCTTCATAGAACCGGCCTTTGAGAATTTCTCCTCGGTGGTTTTTTATTATATATGTGTTAAGGGTCCCAGGTTTAACTTGAACCACTGTAAATAATTCAGTGCTCCAGTTTCTTGTAAAGCCTCTTTTGAATAAGTGCTTATATTTGCTGATTCTTACTTGATCACACACCTTGTATTTGGCTTTTCTTGTTGTTGGCTGGTATCTAGGATAATAAACAGTCCTGATCAATTTTTGCTCATCAGATGAAGTTACTTGAGAGGGTTTCATGTTGATTGTGGAATGGACCGAGTTGTTATATTTATGTAGAAGTTCTGGAAGAATATTAAGCCATTTATAATTACCTTGAAGTGTAAATTGTTTATACATAAGATTTTTTAGGGTTTTGTTGAATCTCTCTACAATTGAGGCCTTGAGATCACTGTAACTCGAATAATGTTGTATTGACTGGCTTTTAATAAATTGTTGGAACACAGAATTATAAAATTCTTTGCCATTATCTGTTTGCATATAGCGCGGTGATCTTCCACTCTGATTGATGATTGTCCTGATGGCTTCTGTAACACATTTTCCAGTCTTGGATTTGAGTGGCACAGCCCAGGCAAATTTTGAAAAAGTGTCTATGACAGTGAGTAGATACTTGTAGCCCTTGTTGATTTTGTCTAAGTTTTTCAGCTGTCCACTTGCCATCTCAATCAAGTCGCACTGCCATAACTCATCTATGCCTTTTGTGACTACTGGCAGTCTCTTATAATTATGTCTGGCTTGTCTGTGTAATTCATCAACAATAATTTGTCTAGACATAATATGAAAACAGGAATATTACAACTATGGGGTGTTCAGCAGCTGATACTACAGGATTTTCTAAATATAATTTGTCTCCTATTTGTATATGAAATTCCAGAGAGCCATCATCTTCAGCATAAGATGTTTCTAATGTATTGGGATCTGTAAAATCCTCTAACTCTACACTGGTGATTTTTGGTTTGTTGTCAGCATTTGTTATTGATAAGGTGGGGTAGTAGTGTGCCTGTGGTTGAAGCCAATATTTGATCTTGATTGGTCTCAGTGTGCCCCCAACAAAAAACTGGTAATAAAATTGTGCAGGGGACAGCATATATATTTTGCCACCTGGTGTAAATGGTGAATCATATTCTTTGTTGTGGATCGTGTACAATTCAAGAATTATTGTATGTTTAGGATTCTCGATTATGCCGGTTATTTCTTTTTCTGCTGTAAGCAATCTACTTGTTACAGATTCAAGGTGCTCATTGATAGTTCTAACAACATCATCATGGCCTGACTTGATTTTTATGTCCACAACAAGTTTCTTGTTTTGTTGCACAATTTCTTGTAGCTGGGTGGCAAAACAGACAGAGCATTTGCTTGATTGGATTCCATGGTCCCTAGCTGTTGCTTGATATTAGCTACAATTTGCTGTAAATTTTCAACAACTGCCAATTTTGAATTTTGGGTTGTAAAGTCATGGACCTGTCTTCTGATATCCTCAAACAGGGCATGCAGTTCATTAATATGTTGATTAGTTGGTAGAGTGGCTACTGTCTGAGTAAGTTGTTTTATCTCTGTCTGGATATTCTTGATATCTTCTGATTTCAATATGCGATTCACAGCTCTCTTAATATATTTAAGTTCCTGTGATGTAGGCAGATTTGATACAGTATTTTGCAAAGATTCAAGTGCCAATTTCACATTATTTAATTCAGAAGCATCAGCCACATTTTGCATAGCATTTTGGAGCAGGGCTATATCAGCCTGAGTGGGTGTTGATTGTTGTAAAATTTCAAGTTTTGTTTGGATATCATCGATCAAGTGATGAAAATGAGATAGCTCAGATTCAGTGTTGAGGTTTTCAAGCTTTGTGATCTGTTGCTGGACACTGGCAAGGGTGTCTACAATACCAGGCAGGCGAGATTCTAGAGATTCTTGTACATTTGTCAAATCACTTTGCACTGCTGCTATTGTACCCTCAAGATGGGTTATGGTACTTTGAATTTTTCCAAAATCTTCATATGTTTCAAGTTGCAGCTTAATATTGGCAACACTCCGAGTTATTGCACTCAAAGCATCAGAAGATGGCAAGTTGTTCATAAAATTTTCAAGTGTCTCAATTTTTTCTTTAATCTCGGCTATGGCATTGTTCAAGGGGTCCAGATTAGGTATCTGGAGTGATTGAATCTGTTCCTTTAGAGTGGAAATCACTAGATCAAAATCTTCTTGTGATTTTATGCTTTTGACAATTGTTTGGAGCTGTGTCTGGACATTATTTATCTGCTCCTCCAATTGTTGTTTCAATTGCTCAGAGTTGGTGGCCTGGGTCTTAAATTTGGCTTGAAGAGCTGCTTCAGCCTCTTCTAAACTTTGAAAATTATCTAATGTGGCCAAGTCAGTATATTTTTGAAGCAGCAATTTCAGTTCAGAATCAATTTTAAGAAGAGGGTCCATGCATTGTGATTGTAAATTTGTAATTTCTAGTTGAAGACTGGCATTGAGTGTGGTTTGTAAAGCTTGTAAATCACTTCTTAATTTCTTGACTCTGACATCAAGCATCAGAATCTCATCACTGTGATCTTCATGTCTTGTATGGCAAAATATATCATTGGGCATTTTGTTTTAGTGGTTATTTATTATTGAATATCTGATTCTTAATTCTATAAAAAAAAAGGTATAAGCTTGTTATATGAACCCGGACCTCAATATATAAGCAGTCACCAGCAGAAACAGTATATACAGTGCCAGAAACATCGTTTGAGTGCTTAATTCTATAAATATTTCTCCCTACTGAAATCTTGACATTACCCTCAGGGGTTGTAATAAATTGCAATTGACCACCTACAGGTAATTGGTAATAATTTAAATTATTGTTAAATATGTACAATGTTTTACCTGTTTCATCATCAACATCTGTAAGTATGCTGTTCAGATGAATAATTAACAAAGCACTTAGTTTAGATATTATATCAGAAGAGGGTTGTGGTGTTGGCAGATCCATAATAGCCTGTTTTTTGAACCCAAATAAGTTCATAGGCATGTTTATTTATTTCAAATCATGCTCTGTAATTGGGCATTGATTACCACTTTTCAAATCACAATGACCCCATGGTAGAGTATGTATGTCACATGACAAAATGCATCTCTTATCATCATGTGAGTCCAGAGCCACTTTTCTTACAATATTTGTAGTCAACAAGTGATCCACACTCTGAATTCTGGATTCTGATGTTCTGATTGTGCTACATGATTTGAGGCAATTTTTGTAATCTTCAAATTCAAGCTCTTTCTCTACAGTCACTCTGCCAATGCCCTTGGCCTTTTTGGAAACAGCGCCACTACATGTTTCAAAACTGTACATCTTGGCCCTTAACCCAGCAAATGTCACAATAACATCACCAAGTGTCTCATCTTTTAACTTGCCAGGCACCTCTTTGTTGTGGGGTTTAATTTTTGAATGTTCAGTGGTATCAAAATATTTCAACAATTTAGGCTGTGTTATATCTTGATAAACATCTTCTGTTTGAATATCAAGAACAAAACTATCTGTATCCATGTACATCAGTTTTACACGATCCTTATAAAAAGGCTTCAACACATCATAATACAATTTTAACATGTGTAATTTGGCCAATTCCTATATCACAGCCCCTACATAAATAGGTTTATCAAACTTAATCTTTGTTTTTTCATGTTGAAAAGTGCCATATTCTCATCATAAATTCTTGTGTAATTGAAGTTGGGCTTTGCAATCAATTTTTTGCTCCGGCTGGGGTCAGTAATTAATTTAACATCAATATGTTTTCTGACATTTTCTATTGTTTTGCCATACACAGAATTGACCATCAATTTAAACAAGGTCTTATCAAATTGGCTCATTGCAGATGTTCGAAGCTCTGTGTTTGTATCAATATATGGCTTCAACCATCTTGAGTTCCTGAACCTCAAAACTTTTCCAACTTTGGTCACTTGAACACCATGATTCATCAGGAACTGGAGGTTTTTGTAATATATGACATAATCCTGTTTCGGCTCTAGAGTCATCATCAATTTCTTCTGTTTAGAGCCAGGTGAACACTTAACCTCAGGAATTGGGGCAGATCAGAAAATGTGTTGTGTAAATCATCAGGAATTGTCAGATCAACCTCTAAGAACAGGCCATAGTTACTGTCCTCAAAATCCTGAAGATCTTCAATATTAAAATCTTCAACCCACTCAAGCCCTGCATATGGCAGTTTTTTCATCATAGCATAACCATAGAGGCTGTTGGCATCTACATACAGTATATAATTTGATGGCAGTGCTGGATCATAATCAGGAATATATTTGTTATTTGCTCTGGCATATCTCTGAGAACATTACACCATTCCTCCTCTTATACATTGTTCCATAAACAGATACATATCTTGATCCTGGATCAGATCCAATTGCATTTTAGTGTTTAAAAACATTGCAGACCATGCTAGGCCCGGAGCACTGTAAAAATACATTGGATCCAGCTTATAATTTTGCATGGAAGATTTTCTAAATGCCTGAAGTATATCACCTAAGAGGGTCACATCAAGTTTTAAATATGCCTTGTGATAATCACCAAATGTCTGGCATTTTAAATTGTTCCACATCAACTGGGCATGGTGATAATCATCATCAGTAATTCCAGATGCTCTGAGTTTGCTGTAGAACTCTTGTTGTGGTGGCAGAGAACACTCATCAAATTTAGAAAAACCTGTAACATAATCACATGGGTATACACCCTTCCGCCTAATTAATTTCAGGTCCTGATTTGGAAACATAGCACATGTGATTTTGAATTGATCATCAGATAATTGACTGGCCAGAGTGGCAAGGCTAGCTGACAGAATTCTGTAGGAATCAAGAAATCTTAAGTGAATGGGAACACCATTAACTTTAATTATCTTGCTAATAGCAATATATTTCTCATCATTTTCTGCTAAAATATTTAAATTCTGCTTGTCAAACCCCTCGTACCTGATCAGATGATGAAAATCGTAATTAGATGCACCATGGCAAAATATAGGGACAAATTTTGGTCTCTGGATCTTAATATTACAGCTATTACACAGGGCCATTTTGAATTTACCATCTGTATGAGAATGGTGTTTCACCTTGATATTTGTATCTGAAAATTCAGAATCACATACCGGGCATTTTTCTGCATTGTTGAAATCTTCAATCTGATCCTGTGTTAAAGGCATCATGGGTTTTGATTTTAATAAGACATTAGATGCTATGTCATGGCACTCATTTTCTATTCTATGTGCAAATTCTTTAATGGCATCTGCTCCCATGTATAAATATTCTTTACTAACAACACCATCCTGTACAACAACATAATAAAAACTAGAAGGTTCATGTAACTGGTATGATGTAATTGAAGATTCATCAGGATCTGGGCTGCAGAATGCAAGGGGTTTGAGGTTTGATTCAAAATCACAGACTATATATGCTGGGTGTTCCAACAAGGCTTCAAATTTTTTGAATTTGGCATTTTCATTTGGGTTAGGCATAAGCATATGAACAGGTTTATGGTTGCCACAGTATTTTAAATGTTCAATTAACTTGTTTTTAGCAATTTCTGCATTTTGTTCCCGAACCCCATTTATTATTTTTTGACCATCAAATACAGTCAAACATCTTCTACACAACTTGAATTTGTATTACATTTGTCTAGTTGTTTTCTGACTAAAGCTTCAAGACTGTGTATCAGAGTGTAATAATATGTGTCATCCCCTTCAATTAAGAGCAGATCAATCGGAACAGCATCATCATCATGAAGTGTACTGATTCTGAGAGGTGCTGTCAAGCAATTGCCACGGCCAGTAGAACAAATAAAAACATTAATAGATAATTGTTTACCATTGATATCCCTGGCCTTTTTTCAAATTTATCAATATTCTGAACAGACATTGGATATTCTAAACCCTCCATTGCTTCATCAAAATCATTTTCATGTTGTTTATAATAACTTATTCGCTCAGGATGCCTTGAAACTGGATACAAAGCAGCTAAAATACACCACAAAAAGCATTTCTCATCATTATTTTTTATATTAACCACGGCTTGTTTATTTTTAATATTGGCAGGTAATGGCAAATATGTAGATCCTTGTAATGGGCTGAATTCAGAAATATTAACATAGAGCTTGTGTGGAGATCCGCATAGGCTCCATCCAGACTCTTTTCCAGCAAATTCATAGTGTTTAATATTCAATTGATCTATCAAACTGCTTATTATTTTGTCTGAATTTGCATTTGAATATACCAGTACAGTTTCTGTTATGTGGGGCTGTGTAAATTTTGTGCCATTTGGCTTCTTATATTGTGTAAACAATTTGAGGGACAGCTTATAAGACCCATTTTGTGCATTTAGAATTGCCTGCACATCTGGATTTATACTGTTCAAAAAATTCTTAATATCACATTTTGGCTCTGATACAAACCGGTAATCCCTAAGTTGGCCATTAAAACTGCTATGGATAGGTTCATAGCGTGGCTGCTTTGCTGCTCTAGCATTAACAGGTGCTTCATGCTTCCTTTTCAGACCAGATGTAGATGGTTGTGGGGGCAATGTTGATGACTGTTCATAACAAATACACTTATGCCTTTTGTAATATGCTTTGCTTAATATTTTATGGCATCTTGGACACATTTTTGTAGCCATTCTGCATTTCTTAGGGTCACAAATATGGCGATGCCTAGACCAATTAGAACTAGATATATTTTTTTTTGCATTGATTGCAATATTTTTGATTTGGCATTTTTATTGTTTATTTATATAAAATTTCTTGGTCCAAAAAAACAGAACTATGGACAATATGCCAAAACAATTATAACAGCAGTTAGTGGCTGAGCTGGTGCTTTTATACCCAGACAACAGCAATAACTAGGCTCTGGTGATCCCCAATATAAAATAGTTTTGCTCTTTTATGCTGTTTGTACAACCCACTTTACCAGGTTTCAAACCTCAGCTGTATATCAGCTAGCAGTGAATATTCTCAAAATCTCACGTGTGGAGATATTATTTTGCCACATGTATTTCAATCTTTCACATTTTATCAGGACTCAAACCCAGAGCTCTTGTTTACAAGGCAACAATATTAACACTTTGCCATCAGAGGAGACCTCACATTTTATCAGGACTCAAACCCAGAGCTCTTGTTTACAAGGCAAGAATATTAACACTTTGCAATCAGAGGAGACCTCACATTTTACCAGGACTCAAACCCAGAGCTCTTGTTTACAAGGCAACAATATTAACATTTTGCCATCAGAGGAGACCTCACATTTTACCAGGACTCAAACCCAGAGCTCTTGTTTACAAGGCAACAATATTAACACTTTGCCATCAGAGGAGACCTCACATTTTACCAGGACTCAAACCCAGAGCTCTTGTTTACAAGGCAACAATATTAACACTTTGCCATCAGAGGAGACCTCACATTTTACCCGGACTCAAACCCAGAGCTATGAACTCTATATCAACTAAATACAGTCAAAATTGGATTTTGAACTGTGCAATGAATATTCTCAGTTTCTCACTCGTGTTTATATTATCAGAACAAGGCAAAACCTGAAATGGGTTCAGGCATTCATGACAACATGCAAGCACAGACATATCAATAATTCCCCTTTTAGCTGTGTAGATTATATCTCATGCATGCTAGCATATAAAATCTCCCAGGCGTGTATAATTTATTGCTGGCCGGGACATGAAACTGATCAAAGATTAGAAAGAACATGAAACATTGTATTGATCTGTAAGTTGTATAGCATGAGAATATAAGCATTTTGCCTTAGTTTTTAAGTGTAGCCAAAACAATATCAAGAGGGGCATATTTTTGACAAGTTTATGGACAACAATCTGGCAGATGTAGCTTTTACACACTTGGGCAAATCTGTCTGAGGGGGGTTCTTCATTTCTACACTAGAATTCAAGATTCTTGGGATTTTGACAGAATATCACACTATAAACAATAAAATCATATGGGTACTTGACATAATTTTAAGTGTGGGCAAATCGGGGCATATGAACTCTTCTTTTGTACACTAGGATTCAAAATTCTTAGAATTAAGAGCATATCACACTTGAAGAATTGGGGCTTATAGGCATCTTGGCTTAATTTCAAGTGTGGGCAAATCGGGCTGTTTAATCATATGAGCTCTTCTTTTGTACGCTATAAGTGTCCCAGTAGTATATACTTTTATACTACTCATATCATCACTCATCCCCATCTTCGCAAAATTAGGCATTAGTGGCACAAGCAGCGAAGTAAAATAAAGCTATTCAATCAATCACAAGTAACTGTTACTTGCAAGCACCTTCAAAAATCTCTTCCATTCCAAGAAGAGGCAGGGAGCATTCACTTGGATACCCTGAGGAATTTCCTTGGAGGTACGAAAAGAGAAAGAAGAACGAAGAATGCGTAACAGGCTCTGACAATGATTGCTTTATGGCAAAAATTCCAGTCTTCCCCAACTGGTATAACCTAACTTCATAACTTGTGCATTAAAGGGGCCAAAAAATAAATCACACGCTACCGGGTAACAGAGATAAATGGTCACAGAACCGAGGGCGAATTTCATGAACGAGGCTCAGCGGGTTCAGAAATATACTACAACGCCAAAAACTTAGTAATTTATTAACTAGCTCTCGTAAAGTGAAATTAGGGAACCGCTGCAAAAGCGGATGGTGGGTGTCGACGTATGGTCAGAGGCGTTTTAGCAACCACGTGGCCTTTGCAAATTGATTTTGCCTTAGGTTTCGTGAGCTGTATCTAAAGTGTCGACATAAATACAGTCTAGTTCGATGCACTCTATTGACTCTTTCTGCACTTGTGCTTCTATTTGGTTACACCGTGCAACACCAACTCATCTACTACGTTGATTTGTTATCAAGTATAGTCTTTGGTGTCTGCACCATTTGCACTACGTTTTGGAGCGGTGCAGTGTGTGGTGTGTGATCACCTGGTGCGTGCTAACTAATCAAATGAAAGTTTAAAGCAGCGGACAGGCATTTGTTGAATCTTCTGAACTTGAACACGCGCTATCCGTCTTCTTGGTTAAACGTCACCGGGATACACCTGCACTACACCTGGTGTCAAAAAGTGTAGTGAACTAGACGGGGCTATTCTGACGTATGTACATGCCGTGTATGCATCTTTGGAGATGTAGACTGTTCATCCGAGTTCAGTGTTGCCTACCTCTCGAATAAAACGTACATGATTCGGAGTGTGCAAGGATTACGTGGTTTTATTATCCAATTTATTCGAGGCATATTGATATTTAGGTTGTTCAAAAACGATTTATACTCGCCCAATAACTTCGCAAACGTATTATTTCGAAGTGTGTGCCTGGTGTGTGTGAACGTAGGTTATAGTGCCACGTATTGCCACCAGATCCACTGCCCGCTTGCCCGCGAGGACAGGTATACCTGCTCGCCTGCCCACGGCAACGAGTCGACTTGCGTCTTTACCCGGGTTCTTGGTCTTCAAGGCGCTCTGCGCTTACAAGGTAACTGGGCATTCAACAAGACCCAGGCGCCTGCAAAACCTGCTGGAAGGAAACAGCCCTCCGGCAGCGTGTCGCTGTCGCTCCAGGTGTTTCATCACCACGAGGACGGCTGCAGCCAGTGTTGCCTACTTACGTAGCTCCTAAATCCTACGAAAACTAGGAGGAGCTCTCTCCTCCAAGGAGAATTTATATACTTAGCGATTTCAGTTCAGCGTAAGCAGTTTTTATCATATTGCCAGGAAATGCACGCAATATTACAGCTTCATTTATCTAAATGAATGATCGAGCAAACAAAAATCTCCTCACTTAAAACTAATTGTTTTTCATTGCATGGTGCCTTAACCAGGCACGCAGTGGCGCAACCAGAGGGGGGCAGGGGGCATTGCTTACAACCTTGGACGGAAATTAAGTCTAGCGGAGGGGTCAGGGTGGGGGTCAAACATTAAAGCACAAGAAAAAACAGGCTAGCAGAATTAAAGAGTAGCAGAGCTAAAGGGTACTCAAGATGGAATTAATTTTCATATTTTTCTTGCATTTTCCTTCCAGACGGCCAAGGGCACCTGCAGAGGGGAAATGGAGGGGTAATTGCAACCCCTTGATTTCAAATTTTATGAAAGTAGAAATATATTATAAAATATTATACAGTCTCATCAAGTTCAATGCCGTAGCAAAGGGGTAGCGGGAGACGGTCCTGAGCGCCAAGCGATCTAAGTGAGAAAAGTTTTAAAACAGAGAATGCTATGGCGGCCCGTGATATTATTTGCTATTAATATTGGTTTGTTACGAGTTGGATGAATTGATTATGTAATACGTCGCTCCATGTGAAAAGAAAATATTGTAGATGGAAATTTTACATGCCATATGTATGTACATTCGGAATGCATTTATCATGCACTTTCTTTCTTTCAAAAACAGTTTGTGTGCTTGTTTTCCATTATTAACTAATGTGAAATTGACGTGTTGAAAAAAAAATATTTCTAATCCTCTGTTTCAACACAAATACGTGAGAACCGACTTCTACCCCCTTTTTGCATGATTTATGAGGATAATAATGCCTTTCATGCTACTTTATTACTATTATTGTGATTGTTGTTGTTGGCACGTTTATCCAAGTACTCCCCCCACCCCCAAAACGAGGGTAACGGCAATGTCCCTGGCTGGCTACGGCCCTGGTGTTCGCAGTAGAACACTGTGTTGTTCCACTCGCGACCTCAGCGTCGAACGTGACATGTTTCAGTCCTGCCCTATATCACTATATATACACGTATATTGGTTGTTTACGACATATACTTATGGATCCTGTGCCACGGAAAACCTATTTCAATGTGTGTGTGGGGGGGGGGCTAGCATCATTCGTAAATCTCATTTCATTGGTGATGTGGCTTACGAAGCTTTGAGTTCCCTTTTTGAAATAGTGAAAATGTATTGCAGTTGGCAACACTGCAGAACGGTGTGGGCCCGGTGCAGTTTCTACTCGAAGCAACTACGTCATGCAGAGGGAGGGGTCTGCAGTTGATGGAAAGAACGAACTGAGACCTACTAGGTATCGTAAGACTGCGGGTACCCGGCGGGTCTACAATGCCTGCCAGGAACGATCTGTGCAGGTGGGCATACAAGCTGCTCAAGCGAGGGTGTTGCGCAGCCCATACAGCACAACATGGTTTCAGATACGTTAGCAACACATAAGTCGTGAAACATTGTAACATTGCGGCAATGTTGCAGAACAGTACAGAAATGTTTCGGGTAAGTTTCAGTAATGTGGAAATGTCCGCGAACATAACACAACATTGATAATGTTACAGAAACATGTAAATGTAACATTACCGACATTACAGACACATTTCCATAAGGTTGCATAAGATTTCAGTTACATTACTGCAATGGTATTTTACATTGTGGTTATATTGCATGTATTCATGGATGGCATATTTGAGGGGGGTTATTGGGGTTAAGCCCCTTCAAAAATCATTACAATATTCGCTTGTAATTCGTTTCCTGAAAATAGAATTCACAGGATCCTACTTAGAAAACTAGGTTTAGGCAAGATATTTAAATGTATTTATTTTACCTCTCATGAATTGACCACATATCTTAATTAATATAAGGGGAGAAAAACTGCATAAAAGTACTGGATATTAATTCATTAATATCAGATAACAGGTAGAGCTAAAAAAAAAGAAGAAACTCAAGTGAAAATGAAATATTGACAACTAAATCACTAAATTCTAAAATAACATCAAATTTGTATAAAAGAGGTGTTTTACATGCTATAATAAAGCTCTCCCTGGTTTGTAACACCATGTCATGAAGAAGATGGGATTTGAGTGATGTTATCAGCATCATGCTCCAGTCGCTATCCATCCCCTTTACCAATTGATGAGAGGCTGGCAGGATGTAAAACATTTTGCACAATCATGGTCATCTGAAAATTCGATTCTGTCTGCATTTCTCAGGGATAACATATATGTTCAACGTACATGGTTTTTCAACCTACACAGTGGTCAAACTATCAGTATTATACAGAAATATTCCAAATTAGATTTCAAATGTTACAAATTGAGCATGTGGTTTTAAAGTATATAACTTCCATATACTAAAATTTACCATGTGTAAATTCTGGTATAATCTGGTGTAACATATTGTTCTGTTTTGTAATATTCCTGTTCATTACAAAGGAATCAAGAGGTGACTTCAGCCTTTCATCTCAAATAAAATAATTAAATAGCACACTTGCATGTTTATCAAAATCTTGTACATACCTACTTGAAATTCTTGACAAGTCTGCATTCTAATAATATTATGAATTTTTCTGTAAACTTGAAATACCTCTGGAGATCATGCAAAGAGTCCTAAAGTAACCTGAATTGGTAGACAATGTCTCTTATACTTACATAACTGGAGAATGTAGACACACATTGACCATGAAAGAGTTTCAGTTAATGAACCAGTAAAAAACTAAAAAAAACTGGGAAAAACGACCAGTTCACAAGAGACAAATGCAAAATGGATACAAGCTAAACTTCAGGAATTTTTATGCAGTAACATTACAAAAATGAGAACACGTCAGACAATTGTTATGATGGTTTAGCCGGTTTGAGCATACACTGTAAGAAATATAAATGAGAGCCTTGCAATCAAGGGGTGTCTAGTTCGATACACAGTGGAGGTACATATCTGTGTATAAAGTGTGTTTAAACAACAACCAAACAAATATAAATAAACATACTTTGACACAGTTATGATGCCAGTGAGTGCTCAGGCACAATTCATGTCCAAGGTCCTCCCCGATGGCACAGTGGTAGCGTCATTGCCTTGTTCGATACCTGGTGGAGGCACATAATGGTTCAGATTCCACTTTAAACTGTAGGTCAAGTCCCGATTAGACTTACTGTGCATAAAGTGAACTTAAAACACCAAATCAAGCAACCTACCAAGCAATTCATGTCAGCATTGAAGTCCAAAAATTACACATGCATTTCATGGTTATGGTTATTATGAAAAGAACACTTTTTCATAAAATATATCCTTTATTTATTTTTTTTTATTTTTTTAAATACACTTTTTTCTGTAGTTCAGAAGAATTCCATTGCAGGTTCTGCAATATACCCTCATGTTGGAGTGGAATAACATTCAGTTCCTTCCTGTAAAGGAAATACGGTCATGTGTAGCATCAATTCAGAATTAACATTCTACTAAGAACTTTCATTTAAAGAAAAATATTTTGAATCAGTAAAATAACAACAACCCAGATTTTTTAACTTCTGGTTCCCATATACCAAATATTCTTAACTTCAATTTTATTTCTAAAATATATTGTGTGTGATAAGATAATATCTGCAAAATAATACCTATGCCACACTAAGGCTTCTAAACAAAGATGACTTTTATAAACAAAAAAGACCAACTTTCATCACAGAAAGAATACTCCAGCTGCCTCCATGGTGGAGTGAGTAGTTATCACAACATGCTATGATGCCAAGGTTCCCGGACCGAAGCCTGGCATAGGTATTTGTGAGTGTCCATTCATCAATTTCAGCATCCCCATCTTTGCGATTAGTCAAAAGTGGCAGAAATACAAAGTAAAATAAGCCAATTCAATCAATCAACAATCAGGAATATTGCACAAATTTGCAAGACATTTAATTTGAAAATAAAAACGTTTCAACAATGTGAAAAATGATCAATAAGTTATCGGAAAAATTGTGATTTGCCCAATGTTTGAAGATGAAATATTGGCTTTCTGGTCTATGCAACAACCTACTGCATAACATGCCACGCTTTCTTGCGAGATTATAGGTTTATTTTGGTCTTTTTTTTCGATAAAAAGCAGGCTTTTTTTTAAAAAAAAACAGAAATTTGGGCTTTTTACCAATTGCAGCTAACCTATTTCACTTGAAGTTATTGTTATGAGTTTACAGGTTTGTAGTCACATATTTTACAACTAGCTACAAAAATTTACATGATGCAGCAGCCAAGAGACACATATTGCATAGTGGTTCAGCTACAATTTTAACGCTTACCGAGGAAGAGGAAGGAGGGGGGGGAGCATGCAGTCCAACCACCTCATTTTTTAGATTTTTCAATACATTACATGGTTCCCTGGAATGTTTCCAATATTTCTGTATTACTTCTGCTCATAAAACCATAAATGTAATGTAATTAGGGGACAAAATGCACTTGGTGGACATATCTTGCGCCATCTTTGAATACGTCTCATTCGAGATACTCATGCCAGTGACAGTGTACAATTAGTTGCTAATGATGGTAATTATTGTAATAATTATATTTAATAAACAACTGCACTTCTACAAACGAAAAATCATTAATAAAAATGTCATGGAGTTTGTAAGTTTTAGTGAATGATAAAATATATGTGACACACTCATGCAATAATTGGTTATTATTCTTTTATTAATGACAATAATTTCTGTAATTATTATAATTAATAAATAACTACCCATAGGATATATAATCAGCCAAGGAAGCAGTGATTCAATAATAAAATAGTTTCTTGAATTTTAGTGATAAAAAAAGTGTGGGCCTGAGAGCCTTCTCCTGGTATGTATGTTTGTTGTACGGCACGAGTAATCTAGGGTTAAAACTAAACATGTAGTGCTGATGAGCACATCTGACCAACGAGCTAAACATGTCACTTGCATGTTGCTCAGACTATACTCTTTTCTCAATGGCATGCATCGTGCTGCTTCGATCTGTTGTTCTTGCATTCACGATAAATGTTTTGCTTTATAGAGGGAGACTATGTTGCTTGTCATCTGCGACTTCAGTCTGAAAGCTCCTTGAATAGCATGCATCATGTCGCCTCTGTCTTGTTTGTGCATGCGTGGTGGATGCTGGCACTGAAGGGGCACTTGTAACTTCAATGTGATACCTCCACTGCTATGCATTGCTTCGGTCTGAATGTTCTTTCTCTATACTTAACAAGATTATTAGCTACTTCATCCGAGATAAAGATTTAGTTTAGCCTGCAAATCAGAGAGAACAAATTGCAAGTACTGTTGTTAGAAAAAGGCCGGCTTTTTATATAAGGTACCTTTCATAATCATAAATGTACCTCTGCAGTGGAATAACGTACATGCTCTTGCCTTGTAATAGGAAGGGGTCTGAGGTTGAATCCTCAATGGTGGCAGAGTGCTTCGGATCTAATTTCAAACTGTAGGTCCAGTCCCGATCTCTTAAATATTTTTTTGCCATTTGCGGTCAGTCTTATTCTTCTGCTTCAGGTTTAATGCCAGTGCATTTCAACAAAAGGTCCGTTGCACCCAGGGGTTGACAACTAATTTAAATCTAATTTCATATTTGACAGCAAGCCTATACATAATTGAACTATTTATTACTCTTTATGATTATGCCATAGTTGATATATTAATATTGAATATTCATTGATGGTGCATGTTAATTTACACAAACTTTAAAGATCAGAAATGTATTTATGAATGAAATTCTTCGGATCAGACATCGACTTGTAAGAAATAAATTTACTGGGCTGTGATCTCAAAGGTGAGAACCACTGCAACAAGTAGCAAAATTACATCACTAGTTGCTCTGTGTCCAGGTTTAGCCGCCATTTAACCAAATTATACATTATATACTATAAATTGTATTTTATACTTAGAAATGAGTGCCTATTTTACAGTAGGGAGATATACGAAAACCATAGAACAGGAAAACTACTGCCAACTACTATATTTTCATTGATTTGAGACATTTCTGAAAAAGCTCAACCAAAAAAGCCACGGAGGAAAGAAAAACTCCTTTTTTCCCCAGAAACCCATTTTTCCGACCACTTCCAACTCTATGAGATTATAAAGCAAACATGGAATGACAGTTATTCTATACATTTATATCAAAACTTTTACAGCAATTCCTTCAAACATCTCGAACTCAATCTGCCTCATCTAAGGGGGGATAGATGTACCAAAATGAGACTTCTTTTTCTAATGTCTGTGCTTTAAGAATACAATAGGCAGAATTTTGGAAAGGGAGAAAAGAAATTAATTATGAGCTCTGTATGTTTGTACAATTTCTCAAAGAACCAAAACCATTGTTTGAAAAAATTCTGCATCTCACATAAAAAATGATAACACAAACACTTTATTGCCTCCCTGATGGCATAGTGGTAACATCGTTGCTTTGTAATTAAGAGGTCCCAGGTTCAATTTCCGGTGGAGGCTCCTAACAGTTCGGTTCCCCACTTCAAACTGTAGGTCTAGACCCAATTAGCTTATCTGTGCATAAAGTGAACTTAAACAAAAAACAGTTCAAACCGCAACGAACACTTTCTTATGCTATGTAAAAGGCACACAAAAGCACAAACAGGAATAATCATAGGTGAATATACTGTATGTCTGCTATGTAATTTAACCAACATTTTCAAGGCTGCTTTGGAAAAGAAATTTGCATTTCATTGTCTCTGGATTCTGAGTTTGAAGTATAAAATGTTAGCTTGGGGATGTTTGATAGAGCCTTGGGGTTAGTTGGGGGGATGCTCATGTAGTGGTGACAATGAGACAACTAGGGCGGAGGGGTGCTTGCAAAAATGTTGCTACCCCCACCCCCTTCCTTTGACTACCCGCAGATAGCCAAAAGAAAAACTACACTACTGGATTTTTATGCTTGCCATATTGGGGTAAAAGTTTCACCAAGTTTTCTTGCTATATATGCCTTTAGCAAGCTGTCTGGTGGGAGGAACAATGGCTGATGGGAGCAATGGCAGATATCTATATCTTGCTGATGCCAATGTTCTCACTGTAAATCAAGGAAAATGTGATGGTAGATACACTTTAAAACTAGCACAACCACAAGCCCGGCAAATATCTAATTCGTAGTTAGGTTTCTGTAACTGCAGTGTAAATATGTTAATCTGAATCAGTGTATTGCTTTTCATGACTTTTCTGAGTAAAAAAATTCAAATTATCCCAGTTTCCATTACATCATTATAACTTACTTGTTTTGTTTGTTGTTTCTGAGTTTGACCCGCACACGCCACTTCTGCCATATTAGACACCTCTTGCTCTAGCATTTGGCCAGTGTTGGTGAACAGTTCCTAAAAGAAGAAATTTTATGAATTAAATCAGTAGTAATTAATTTCTATTTAAATTGGATTCCTGATGTGGATGAGTAGTCAAATAAATTACTTATGAATTAACAAGTGAAATGCTCGGTAGTGCATCGAAGACAAATTGCAGAAACAATAATGCAACCTTGGACATTGGGTATATTCTACCTCAGCCCGAACACAACCATTACATGTAACAGTCAACAGTCAATAATGAACTGACAGGATTATTTTGATGGGTGACTGACAGCGGAATTAATGTAGAGTATAAAAAGGGTAGTAGTGGAACCTACCCCACATCCAAGGTTGGAGTTAATGTTTAATTTCCCCCATAACATTGTAATTGAACATTCCTCCCCCTCACCCGCCAACCCTGGGACCATTATTATCATTACATCAAATTACTTTTCCCCCACAATTTTATAATGCAAAATTATTCATCCTTGTAGCATTTTAAAATAATAGGATTCAATTGTCTGGAATGGCACAGCAGCATTTATCAATCGTAGCACCCTTTTGATGGACTTTCATTTCATCCAGCACTAAAATTGTTGCTTGAGAATGAGAACTATATTAGGTATTTTTTAAATTATTTTTTTATAAGACGCATGTTCCTGACTATGATGTTTATATAACTACATATTAACCATTCAGTACCACGAAGGTCCACCTAACTAGCAGACTCACATTTTCATTGGTTGACAACCTCCAACCCCTCTCATAGAAAAATTCCTGGGTGCAACTATGCTTGCACGTATGTTTAAAACAAATAAAACTTGATTGAATTTTTTCATATTTTCCTCTCCTCGATTGCTGACCTTCCTTGGAACAATTTGGTTTCATTTTAACCACATGCCTATGTATGCAGGGCATCTCAAGCCTCACCAGAAAATAAGTCAGACCTCCAGCCTCAAAAGACTGGAGATTAAGACAAAAAATTAGTCAAGAACATACTTTTTTTTAAACAGTTGTTGTTTGGCTCTCAAAATGTATATCACAACATTTAAAAACAGGTACTGCCAGATACAATGAAAGGAAAACATGCATTCTCTGCTTACAAGTGATAAGCCTAACTAAGTAATTTAACGACTGGTGCAAGGGAACAACTGAAGATGACCGGACCCCTCTCAGATTTTCTTCATATTTGGCATACTCACTAATTGAGGCCTCCTAATCACGAATCTGAAGTAAAAAGTTGTCGGAAATGTCTAGAAATTGCAAAATAAGCTAAAATAAGGCATTAGTTTTCGGAATGGAAACCGTCGATTTAAAAAATTTTGTTTCACAAGCAAATATATATATTCCTGATACTACCACGACACGAAATATTAACTATTTTTGCCTAACCTAACCACACATCAATTGTTCGTGGGGCTAGAGTCAATGGTTCGCAATTATTTTGCAATTTCCAGATCCTGATACTACCACGACACGAAATTTTAACTATGTTTGCCTAACCTAACCACACGTCAATGGTTTGTGGGGCTAGTGTCAATGTTTCGCAATTATTTTGCAATTTCTAGACGTTTCCGACAAATTTTAACTTCAGATTCGTCATTAGCAGACCTCAATTAGTAAGTATGCCAAATATGAAGAAAATCGGAGAGGGGTCCGGTCATCTTCAGTCATACCCTGTAATAATATACATGTAACCAGTCACAGCATTGTGACACTACTGCAAGTCATGGCATGCTGTATCTTTCAGAGGGCTATGGTAGCCAGTACCATGTCTGTTTTGTCTATAATTGTATACTTAAATGTAAACAGAATTTTGATTAAGAGTGTCATGTACATTTTGTGTTATCAACGGCTAATTTTATTATTGTCACCAAAGGATAGCTGAAGTAACAAGAATCGAGATTCAAAAATAATTTACAATTTTACTTCGTGCATGTTGTAGATACCATCCATATTTAAAACAAAGTCTGATTGCATAAGTTTGCAAGAATGTGAATTATTTGTTTGCAAGCAATGTAATCAAAAATAGAGTTGGGGAAAACAGCTTGGAGACATGTGTGAACATGTAACAAAAAAATATTTTTGTATAAACCTGACCTGCCTAACCTACTGACGTATGCATCTAATAGCAGAAATAACCTAAACTTGACTTACCTATAATATACACATACCTATTTCTGCTATAGATAGAATGCACACATGAGTAGGTTAGGCAGCTCAGGTTTTTGCATACAAAAGGGCAAAAAAGGTTTTTTTGTTACATGTCAGCACATATCTCGAAGCTGGCACAGCTGTTGCTAAAAACTGCATGACAATGGTGCTGCCCTCAATTTACACTTTGTAACAATATCGCAGATTGACTTAGTTGAAACGTGAATATTTTTAGATAGAGGCTGGGAACGTAACCACGTACAAGGTATTCTACACCTCTTCACTATACACAGGAGAGAAAGAATATTTTCTTTTTCAAAGAAGAGGGTAAGTTTTGTGCAAAATTATGGGGGGGGGGGTTATACTGTAAATGCAAAAGGTGTATATTTAGGCCACAGCTACTTCACCATGTGGTGAGTAGCATATGGAATTACTATCACAACAGCCCTAATATAATACCCCTTCATACCAACATCACAGGCATTGAAAAGTATATACGGAAGGAATTTTAATGGTAACAGCCCTAAATTTGAGCTGCCTAACCTAACAATGAAATCATTTAAGTCTCTAATAATTATTCATACCAACGTCAAGTGACATTAGCAGCAGTCCACAACATTTTGCAGTATTCTTCCACGTTAATTTATTTGTGTGCGCTGGAAATGTTCACTGCAATAGTGGTACCCTTGGCCTTCTGTACACCCAAAAGAAAGTGAAATATCTTGCATTGTTTATGAACGTTTTCAGTTGATTTTAGCTCTCGGAAATGTGTTATTGTGAAGTAAAGTACGTTTGTTACCTTAGCATGTTACTTTACTGTGAAGCAGAACAGCGCGAAGGCTTCACGCAAGTGAATATAGCACCCAAAACGACTTTCCACAAAAGCAGCTATAATTTTACGTAACAGTTGGGCTGAAAAGTTCGTAGGCTGACTCATAGATGGCGTTACTAGAATTAAATCCATGTGATTTTTACTTAGTACTAACCTTCAAAAGATACGTGTATAAATTTCACAGCTGCCGGATAATTAGTTTGTGAGATATAGCATTGTGAGTGAAGCAGCTTTTGTTATTGTGAAAAAATGGATAAAAAAGAATTTCGTGTGTTAATAAAGCATTGCTTTTTGGCGAAAAAAAATACTGTTGAAGCCAAGGCTTGGCTTGATAAACATTATTCGGACTCTGCACCAGGAAAATCAACCGTTGAGAAGTGGTTTGCTAAATTTAAACGAGGCGAAATGAGCATCGAAGACGATGCACGCAGTGGACGCCCCAAAGAGGCTGTTACCGACGAAAACATCAAAAAAGTCCACAAAATAATTTTAAATGATCGTAAAGTGAAGTTGATCGAGATAGCTGAGACTTTAAAAATATCAAAGGAACGTGTTGGACATATTGTGCATGAATATTTGAACATGCGAAAATTGTGTGCAAAATGGGTGCCGCGCGTGCTCACAATCGACAATGCACCGCGTCACAAATCAATGAAAACGATGGCAAAATTATATGAATTAGACTACGAATTGCTTCCCCATCCACCATATTCTCCAGATCTGGCCCCCAGTGACTTTTTCCTGTTTGCAGACCTTAAAAGAATGCTCGCTGGAAAGAAATTTAGCACCGATGAAGAGGTAACCGCCGAAACTGAGGCCTATTTTGAGGCTAAAGAGAAATCGTACTATAACAATGGCATCGAAAAATTGTATGACCGCTATAATCGTTGTATCGCCCTCGAAGGCAACTATATTGAATAACAAAATCGAATTTTGTCAAAAAAATATTTTTTACTATGTTAGCCTACGAACTTTTCAGCCCAAGTGTTAGTTAGGTTAGGATTGTTAGGTTTGGTACTGATAGTCATTTTCGACGTGTTCTTTCGCTATTTTACTGTACACACAATCAATTTTTACCAACAAAAGGCGGCGAAAATACTTAGAAATTGAAGGTTTAACTTACGTGTGCCATTTTTTGGTATCAAATATATCCGTTATTTGTGCTTTCCTAATGCTGGAACCACTTTCACATTACTTAGAACATTGAAATATGTCGATTAAAAAAATGTCGACGTAATTCTCGAGGGGTACAGTCGATAAACGGTCTCGCAATAGTCAGCCACGTTCGGCAGAACGCTACATGCTTGATTACGTTGCACGTAGAAATAGGAAATAAATTACACGGTACGTGAGTAGTTCTGTTGTGTGTGTGTGTGTGTATGTTATATTATATATATATATATATATATATATATCTTTTTAATATATGTATGTGCACACACACCACTTTCATTTCACAAAAAAAGTAACATACTTTTCGCACTAATCTGAAACTGACTGTTTCCAATCATGGAGGAAACAGAATTCATTATAGTATATTTAATGTTCGGAATTCTGTATTTTCGTCGTCAAAAAGACTACTGTTAAAAAAGTAAATATTAATACACTTACCTCTGCCTTTACAAACACGATGACGATGGTCTTTCCATTTGAAACGAAGCTCAAACCACGCTACTCATTGGCTTCGTCGGTGTGCAGTGTCGTTCAACTTCTTTAGCGCTGATGGGAAATGCGAACCAACCAACGAGGCAGATATCGCACGTAACTAGGCTGAAACATCCCTGAGCAAGAAGTAAGCAGCGGCAGAAATGAAAGCACCACGCAACGTTAAAGCAACCACGACAGGGAAACTTTGAAGTATGTTATGTAAATGAAACTTCGTAACCTTTCAGAAACATGATTCTGACTTCGTGTGCTCTATGGGAGGTTGCATGGCATTTTAGGAGCGATGTCTCGCGAACGGGTCTGCTCCAGGTCTTGTGCAGGCCTCTGCTCAGGAAGAACGGTGCTGCGGTATTTGATCAGTTGTGTAGGCCCATTTGTGGACAATCGAGAATATGTGGAAGCAGATAATCGTTGGTAACGAAAGCCAGCGTGGTTCCTTTGGGGGGAAAGGAGTGGCTGGTTAGGATATCCACACGATGATAGCACCCGTGTGTGGGAAAACAGCACCAAGTTGCAGAACTGTTTATCGCTTAATGCCGGACTTCATGCGCGAAGAAGTCAGTCATCACATTATTGCCACACACTGAATACTTTACGTGCTGCCTCATGCTCCATATTCGCCAGATCTGAAACCTAGCAACTATGCTCCCTTCGATGCAATGAAAGAGATGGTCACCTCTAACAACGGGCTTCATTCAGTCTGCTCGCCAGACGTGGTGTGGGGATTCCCCCAAAGATTTGTATGTTGCGCAAAACGAAAACTGCCGGAAAGATGGCAAAGGTGCGTAGACATTGGCGGGGGATACATCTAATATAATGTGTTCTCGAATCGTTTAAAGTTACATTCGTCTGGAAATAATTCTGCAAGAAAAATATGGAAATGATCAGAAAAAAGAACAATTCTACATTCGTTCGTTCTGTCAGTGTTTAAAACTGAAATACAACAGACCTCAATTGTCACATTTAATATAAAGAGCCTTTATAGTTCGCCGCAAATCAGTAATGAATTTAGTGTTAGATCGGGGGTGGGGGGGGGTTAATGGCCCCCGTAAATTAAAATGTACCCCATCCCCGAAAATTTTCGTAACCTGGCAGAGCATTCGACCATGGCTGAGAAATTTCAACAACGTTCCTTTCATTCACTTTAACTTAATGCAGAACGTAATTTGTGTTGTTTTTCGTAGTAATAATGAGCACCGTTTTAGTCTTCTTTGTAATTAAAAGTCAAAATAATGAAGGAATTTAAATTAACTGATTATATAGCTGCTAAATTAAGAAATGGGACGGATCAGGATACGCTTAAAGCTTGTGTAAAGGTGTGAACGGAGGAACGCACAGAAAGTTCACACCGAAGCGACATGTGTCGGTTGTGGATTATAAGTACGGAAAAATACATCTGTTTTTATACCCATTGTTTGAGATATGTATTTTAGGATATGAAATGAAGTAAAATTAGCACACTTGGTTGCACCTTTTTGCACCTTTTCGTGAGATTCGCACATTTATCCCCTTTTTTATACCCTCTTTGATGCTTCAGTATCTTTCCCTTCCTTTTCTTTCATGTTTTTCTAAATAATTGGACAGAAAAATAAATTATTTTCACTCTTCTTGAGCAGCTCCATAAAATCCTATAGTCTCGTTTTATAGAGCAGAACGAGAGCTATAAAATGGTATAATATAATCATTGCAGCCCCAATAGTTCCCAAGATAATGTAACAAAACCCGCGAGAGAAAACACAAACTTCAACAAATCCTATTTGGCAGAACCACAGTTCTCTATGCGGTCTACGCGCATTATATACAGAATGCGCAGAAAACGAGAGCTTTGAATAAATAAATACCTTTTTAGCACTTTTTTGTACTAAGCTAACTGGAGTAGTGATCAAATTATATAAATATATATATGGACGAGACGAAAGTAGAATATATAAGCATTTTTACACAAGGTATACTCTAACGAGCAAGTTTAACCCAGGGGATATACGGCGTATACCGCACTATACCCTTGACTACAGCCCTGGAAGTTGCTATCTTTATATGTTCACAATTATTTCAGTACACTTTTCATGGTACCAAAATTATGGTATATAAATGGTTTTCATGAACGACTTTATAATAGTATGGTGCAAATTAGTTTAGTGGTTGCTACGGATTCTGTAAACAAGCAGACAGGATTCTGTAAACAAGCAGACACGTAGGCAGGCCAGTCTTTCTTGTCAGGGATGGGTTGGGAGTAGGGAGGCGGAGGGGATCCCAAAAATGCAAAACAAAGATAATTATCCGGAATGCTTTGGAGTATTAGATTTAAATAGAGGTGAAAGAGGGAAAATCGTAATAGCCTATGTTCGGACAAGCAGCATTAAAAATTTCCATTATAAAAGAAATCACTATCTGATTTCTTCGTCGATATAGGATCAACATGAAAATATCTTAAGTCGGAATCGCTCAACCTACGGTCAGTGGATCATATTTCACCTAAAACGTTTTTTTTTTGTGTGTGGTCCACTTTAATACTTAAAACATTTCTAAAACAAAAGAATATGCAAGATGTAGGAGTATTAAATATGACCACCGACGTTAAGTAATCTTGCAGTTAGGCACGTAATTGTGAAGTTGCAATTATATAGTCCAAGTAACGAAAAAAATAAACTCATCATCATGTCCGAAAGGAGACAAGTAACGAGTGGTTACTTTGAACGTCTGAAAATTATGCTCTTTGATTCTTGGCTATAGTGGAAATCAGCTTCACAAATTGATTTATCTGCATTTACCAGTATTATATTAAAACACAACTGAAAATTATTTGTGGGCGCATTAAAAAAAAAAAGATCTTATTTGGGTAAAGAAATTTTCAGATCTGGCTCCAAAGTTTTAAGTTGGCAACAGTGACAACGCAGGAGCATCAGGGTGGTCAGGCAAACGGGGAATCCGCCGCACGAACCTCACCTTGCCTCTCAACCCCCTGGGATGATCGGTACCAATTCATGCGAAATAGATTCATCATCAAGGCTCTTGGTCACCTTAATCAGAGGATCTGTTAATGCCTATGCGATGGTCCCCCGTCCCCTCCCCCGACACGAGAAACAATCAGCAACACAGTCGCTTAGAGACAAAGGCTGTCACACGGCGAACAGCTTGGTGCTTATTGTTTAGATTTGGGTAATTCCACAACACGTGAGCCTATATCCCAACCGTAACAATGTAACAGTGCATACAACACAAGTATATCTTCCTACATACAGCATGATAAAAGTAATGAAGCATATCATATAGTACTAACGGTAGGTAGTCTGGAAGGTGTTTTACCTATTTCACTTTCATGTAGTAACCAACAGACACCTTGAAAGCACAATCTAGATTCACTTTCCATGGAATGGCTGATTTAATTCTCAGTAGTATCCAACTAGAGTGAGCGTCAAATGCCGTGAACGGCTGAACAGCGCCAGCGAATCAAAGACGTACGGCGTTGTCTAGTTCCGTGACAAGGCGTTTCGCTCAACCACGCTCTCTTTTCCGTGTGAGATTTCGACATGGCACCGCTGCAGTGCATTGCTATTGCCTATTGCCATATGTAGGAGATATGACGCACACTCTAGTACATTAGCAATGCTTTCAAATTACCAGGCGCGTATATTCTAGGCTATCGCCGAAGCCCAGATTAAATACAGAAAATATTCGACCATCAAATGTGACTGATGCTTCATTCTCAAATAACGACCGCGGAAAAAAAATGAACGGAAGAAAAGGCTGCGCGGGGATTTTTCGTCCAAGGTTTGTTTTCCTTGTGCTCGCTCTATACATGGGGATGGACTCCTTTCCTTTAAAACTACCACCAGACTTCAGCTGTTAAATTCTTCCCCGACCAGCGCCTGGGGGCGGTCGATGACGTATTTGTAGTGGCTTCTTAGACAGGGAACTCTTCTTTTTACAACGGCGGTAAAACCTTACAGCGATGCCAATGCACTAACCAGCATGGGATTTTTCCCAGGTAAGAGAAATTTTGAAACTAAACTACTATTACAGGAACGGGAAAGGAGTGGCTGGCATGTGATAGGGAATTTGTCCTCCAGGCCAAAACAACACTGTCCCATCGAACACATGCAGAACTCACAGGCCGCTGACCTTGAACCAACAAACCACGCTTTACGATGTTTTCAACCCCTCTGCTGCTTTCTTTATGACTGGCTGGGGTAGACTGACTGGCCGGAGATGACAAAGGGCATTTTGCGAGTGGAAAGCGCGTTGAAGGAAATTTAAGAAAATTAGGTTTCTTACTGCGTGGATTTTCTTAAGTGTATTGAGTGAGTGAATTATGTATATATGTTTTGAATGATCTGTGCTGCGTCGTGCAGTGAACGAAAATGAATGATATAATTAACGAACTATTGCCGAAACAATTTACTCTGCTTTTGCATGAGGATACACTTCAAATCGTGAAGATATACAGGCCTGTGGCATCGCAAAGAAGAGAAGAATGGATTTGATTTGTTATTTTGCGTTGCTCTTCTGCCACTTTAGCTAATCGCGACGATGAGGATGAGTGACGATACGATGAAATTCATGAAGGGTCATTCACAAAGAATACCCATGTCCATGCCTGGATTTGAGCCCGGGACCCCTGGCGTCATAGTGCGCTGTGCTAATAACCATTTTACCCCAGAGGTTGCCAAGAGAAGAATGGAGTTCCTGTCCAAATTAAATATTCAAGGTAAGAAGTTTATTATACGCGTATATTTTATTCTCGCACGTAGGCCTACATAAATATTTCACAATATGGACCTCTATATTTTATAAATAACCATGAAATATTTGAAATGTTTTCCTTATTGTTTTTATATTAATCAAACAGTGTTATTTTTATTATTAGTAGTAAATTGTAATGTATGTATTTTAATCGCAATGTCACCACCTTAAAATACAAGAAATTGAACAAAAAAGAGCCTCCCATTTGAACATTATGATAAAAAGAGATAGCCCAGGTTTTAAACCCAGCATACGCCACTGCAAATTACCTTCAATTCTCTTATACCAATACCATTGAAGAGCCACGATAATTCTATGTTTAGAAAATACGTAATATGTTGTTAAATTTAATGATATTATTAGCAATGATTCTTATGATGAAAAACATGTCAATGCGAATGAACCAAGAGGAAGAGATATTCTCGCATCACGACTATACTTTGAAAAATCGAGGCATGGGTTAAAAGGAATGTACTGTATTGTATCTACAATGTTTGTCGATTTATACTTTTAGTTCCTATTATCAAGCTTCCCCCCCCCCCCAAACGTTACCCCATCGCCAGTTTTCAGTGCCAGGAAATCCGGGGTTTGCCAGGAAGTAAAAAAGATCCAAGGCACGGAATTCGGTCGAACTATAAGTTTACTCCCAAAGCACGTCATCGTGCAATATACAAAATCTCATTTCCCAGGTACAGAATGCAAAACTTGCTAGTCAACAATGTTCTTCGTGTGTCCATAATCCTTTAAAGACTGCCAGCGTCAAAACTGGCGAATTCTCACAGCTTGCAAAGCGATTAAAGGCCTTAATGGCGACGTGGAATTAGATTGCCGACGATTTCAGCTCTACTAATTAGAAGTATATACGGTTCTCGGATGCCTTAATCTGTAGTCGCGATTCTCGTTGTTTGCCCTCCCTCCCCCCTAGTTTCTGGTGATTACGAAAGAGATTGCGTCTAGCTTAAGTGGTCACGGATTTACATACTTATCAGATATTCATAGACCATTCCCTGCACTCCCGCACTTTGCAGAGATGAAATCTGTGGGTTTCTGGACGTGGAATGTTAAGACGAAATTTTAGATTTCGTATTTCTGTTGGACGTGGAACCTGTTGCCGGCAATTATACGAATTGGCTTCGATCCGGAAGCTTAAAATATGGGAAGTTTAGTTTTGCCTTTGTACAGTCACCGACGATATTATTAGAATCATTAAATCAATTAGACTTAGGTGGGCAGGCAATGTGGCACGAATAGGAGAGGAAAGAGGAGTTTGCAGGATTCTTGTTCGGAAGCCTGATGGTAAGAGTCCAGTTGGAAGGCCAAGACGAAGATGGAATGATAACTTTCAGATGGACCTAAAGGAAATAGGTAGGGATGGCTTGCTCAGGATAAAGGCAGTTGCTACAGTCATAAACCTTAGGGTTTGAGAAGGCTAGAGAGTTAGTTAGTTAGTTACAGTCAACGACAATAAAAGTGAGGCACCTATATCCTGAAATACTGGCTTCTCCGCAAGACGTTACATGTGTTGCATTAAATCTACTGCGATTAGTGGATTTTAACAGCAAATTTTCAATGGCAACTTCTATCAACGTCGTAGAGTTAGGCAACACACATAACGCCTTGCAGTCCCTTTTTATTGCCGGTGAGTTTACATTCAGATGAGTTCGACAAAGTTAACTTTTACCATTATTATAAGATTGGCTTTCGTTTAACGTTTCCCTTTAACTTTATTTATTTTGTTAAATCAGTCCTTTCCTAGAAGTGTAGTGATTGTGGAAAATTTCTAGCAATTGATATGTATCGAGTCTTAAGAATAATGGAGTTGAAATGCCAATCAAAACAACGAATATTAAGTTTGTGTCGGGATATTTTTTTTTAATTCTTAACTTTATATTGATGGGTGGAATGGTTTCGGAGATGATATGGCGTTAAAATATTATGAGTCTTTCAATTGGTGGGGTTACCGTGCTTGAACGAATTGATCAATCTAACGTAATCGCAAATATAACTGTATGATATACTATGAGAGACGCAACAATTGATTTGATTTGAATTTAAAATGTTTGGGTGTGTCAGCACTTAGGCTATTTAGCAAACTTAGATTAAAAGCTGAGGCTCTAATGGGCACTCATCACACATAAGGACAAAAAACAGGACAACACACATAATTATACTTATCATAGGGCCAGTCACCAGAGCCTCTTTAGACTGCAAAAACAGTCCAGGGTGTACTACGTGGAAGTGAGGTTGACAACTGGGTGTACTGCGTGAAAGGTAGGTCACCCCACGCCCACCAATCAAAATCAAAATATTTGAGGGCCTGCCCGATGGTGCAGTAATGAAGGAGTCCCGGGTTCGATACCCGGCGGAGGCACAAGTGGTTCGGATCCCACTTTAAACTGTAGGTCCAGTCCCGATTAGCCTTACTGTGCATTAAGTGGACTTAAAACCCCAAATCAACAATCAAAATATTTGAACGTTACGTCTCCGAAATTATTCCACCTCTAAGTATGAGATTAAGAAGGCAAAAGTATATATTTACACGAAATTGATATTCGTATTTTTGATTGGCCTATTCGGTTATTCTATTCAAGAATTGATTCATATCGATTGTTATTTTGATATGTATCGACCTCCTCCACAGAGTTCGGCTGTTTTCTAGACTAATTGACTCTCTAGCTTGCAGCAAATATCATCTTGTTGTTAAATCCTTGGCAGTAAAATCTATTTTAAACCCCCCCCCCCCAGAAAGCGAGGGAAAAGGCCTATCTTTAAAACAGATGGACATTAATCCACCACTGTTTTAACCTGACCTACATGGTTAATAACGTTCTGCTCTCTGGCATGAAAATACACCACTTTTCGAATCAAATATACCCTACCTAATCATTGTAACATATCACAATTTTGTTAACGGTTTATCTGTTGTATAAATCGAATTGGTATAGAGCGGAACGGATCATATGTAACTGATATATTCTCCAAGTTCAGTGAATAAGCACAGCAGTGAGATATAAATTGACAAGAAGTACACAAAATATTAGAGAACCTTGCTGTATTTGAGCATCATAAAGTCTCAGCTTCATTATTCGTGCTTCATTTACTTCAAAATGGCGATAAAGAACCACGTTGCAAATGAGTTTGCGAGGGAAAAACTGTTACTGGCTGCTTTTTGTCCAATAAAGAAGCATCTGTAACGTGGCGAACGGTGGCGCCAACTATCGATTGGAATGACAATGATACCTTCACCGGAAATGGACCGGAAGAGCATAACTGTCACGACGGATACAATATGGAAGTTATTAACTGTTCCAAATAACAAAACACAATCCGTGCTGTAATGTATTCCACCACGTAAAACACGATGTAGGTGACGTTGAACACCAGCCAATGTAATTCGAGGGACATATATATGAAATATAGGAGTGATGAAAGAAGCAATATTTTTTTATGCCGTACTATCCAATATTATGTACATAAATGGAATACAGTTTAAAACTGTACAAAAACACAATTCACCACAAAAAAACAGTAATACAATTTTATTTTAGCCAACCTTTAAATCCTGGCTTAGGAATGAATATTGGGTTTCCACTCTGTATACAGTTGCCGGATCTACAACCCGCAAAACCCCGCAGTGCGGGGAGGCAAGTAAGCCTTAAAGGGGTCCTAAACCATTGACATGGTAGAGGGTTCGTATATGCGTATGTAAAATATAAAATTTGTTATTCGGGGGTAGAGAAACAAATACAATATATACAGGTAAAGGTATGTTCCCTGTACATATAACACAGTGCCATGAAGGCATATTTAGGGTATGGCCGCACATATTTTCGATGTCGGCCATCTTACAGGTGATGTGATCAGCACCACGCTGCTACCGCCCTTACCCCCGGGTACCATTTGATTTGAGGCTGGGTGGGTCCTACAGCCGCTTCATGCAGGGAAAAAGCCGGAAAAATTTCGGGTTTCCCGCGTTCCAGTCAGGCTAGAATTTTGCGCGAAATGCAGTGATGAAGGTTTCTTCAACCTATCATTAATCAGGAAACAGTTATGACTACATGACTGTCACAAATGCATCATTTTCCATTTAGGCCCTTATATGCGACTTTGTCAACATGGATCAAGAATTATACACACACACACACACACGCAAATATATATATATATATATATATATATATATATATGGGGGTGTAAAGGTAGGTATGTATAGGGGGCCATTGGTAATATTTTGCGGGTAGGCCCAAGATTTGTAGATCCGGCACTGTAGGGAGTGTAAAATCTCCGCCTAAGAAATTTCGAGGCTAGTTTTAAATGTTTCCTTCAAGTATTGATTAAAAATAATTTGCCGTAAATGATTGATTTATTAGTTTGGCGTATTTAATTTCGCTCTTCAGCCACTTTGGGCTAATCGCGAAGATGAGAATGAGTGATGATATGATGAAATTGATGAAGGGGCACTCAGAAAGAATGTCTCTGCCCAGGGCGGGTTTCGACCCTGGCGTCGTAGAGGCGTTGGGCTAACCACTCCGCCACGGAGCTCGGCTTACAGATATATCTAAAAGCGCAGTGGTAATGCGGAAATTCAGGTTGTCGGTACAGAATTTGATCTACAGAGGTCAAATTTTCATTGTGAACTATGGACTCAAATATCGAACCGTCGTCTGTGGTATAGCAGTTTATTTATGCCCAGAAGTGGATAAAGAAACATATTAGTGACGCGCTGTATATTTAATACGTATATTGACAAGTTGAAATTCGGAACGAAGAGAACGAAATAGGCTATAAACAACAATAAAGTTTGGATTTCTATTTCGTTCCTGTCTCGATTCTAAATTCCAGTCTCCTTCTAGACTTGAAGGAGAAACTGTGTGTTTCTAATCAGGTGCCTAAATAATAGTTACAAAAATATTAAAATAAACAAAAAAAAAGTATTTTCACTTTGAATAATACAATTTGCATCCCTGAACAAGTCACAGAGCCATTTTGATTAGATTAAATTTTCATGTACCTTACATTTATTTGATTTATTTATTTATTTAATAGAATATTCCAAATACAGCGTTAGCCACTGTTTCATGGAACGATTTTATAGAACATAAGGACAAAAAAATAATAACATAATACAACAAAAATAATAACATACAAAAATGACATGTGATTAAGAGACTTACATACTTTTAATTAACTTTCTTCTAGAGCGGTCCAGATTTTCAAAAATGTCTATTTGGCTTCCTAGATTATTATATTCACTGGGCAGTCTATGGAACAGAGAGCGCTGGATGAGGCACAATCTCGGCTTCTGAGAAGCAAAAAGTTGAGTGCTTCTTGTTGAGCGGGCAGGCACACGAAAGTAAATTTCCTGAAGAAGGCGGTCACTTCTGATGTTGCCATTCACTATTTTATGTAGAAATATATGGTCAGCCAGTCTATGTCTCTCTTGAGGAGTTTGGATATTTAACATTTGCAGGAGGATGGACTTTTGCAAGTGTTTTGTGGACGGAATTCGGTGTCGAACAATGGCCAGGAAGAAATTTTGGACTGAATTTAGTCTATCTGAATTTGAGGGGCATGCCATAGACCATATCGGAGAACAGTAGGGCTATTCAATTTTAGGTGACACAAAAGATTTGTAAAAGGTACACAGTGCAGTAAAGTTGTTTATTCCCGTGAAACGATAGAGAAGACCCAGCATACGCATTGAACCCCTTGAGATTGTAGAGATGTGCTGAGAAAAGGAAAGTATCTCGTCAAATATGATGTCCAGGTCCTTTTGTGCGGCAACTCTTTGAACACAATTATTTTTGATGAAATATTTAGTATTAAATGTGTTTTTCTTTAAGGAGAAGACCATCATAGTACATTTTTGAGGGTTGAGTTTTAAGTTCCATAATTCACACCACTTTATTAGAGAATCTAAATTGTTTTGCAGAAGTGTCATGTCACTGAAATTGGATATTTTAATATATATTTTGCAATCGTCAGCGAACAAGAGAAGGTTTTTGCATGAATCGGAAAGATATTCTGGAAGATCATCAAGGTACAGGATGAAGAGAAGAGGTCCAAGAACACTGCCTTGAGGTACACCAGAAGATACAGCTTGATAAGAAGAAGACATTCCAGAAAGAATAACTTTTTGTTGTCTGTTTTGGATGTAGTGCTTGAGCAGAGAGAGAAAGTTTCCATGGATATTGAAACGGTTGGATAATTTATGAAGCAGGAAATTGTGGTTTATAGAGTCAAAAGCTTTCGAAAAATCCAGATATATTACATCCAGTTGAGAGTTTTCAGATATAGAGTTGATAGCGTCAGATAATAAAATACTGAAGTTGGTTAAGCAGGAGCTGCCTGGTAAGAAGACGTGCTGTGCTGTATTTATATATGGAGAGAGGTATTTGTAGAGTCGGTCCATTATTATCTTTTCACAGGCGATAGAAAGTGGTGAAAGAAGGGAAATAGGCCTATAAGAAAAAACAGCACACTTGTCTCCAGATTTATATAATGGTACCACGTTAGCATTTTTCCATGAATCTGGAAATGTACCCTCATTTAACCTTCTGTTTAATAAAATAGAGAAGGGAATAGCGAGAGAAGAAGCAGCGTGCCTTAGGAAAATAGAAGGGATTTCATCAGAACCATTGGAGCGATTTTGAGGGATTGTAGATAGGATGTATTGCACTTCTTCTGGAGACGTGGAGAGAGAAGTTAGAGAGTGACAGCAAACTGGACGGAGGTTGGGAAGGGATGAAGCCGGTGTATTCGAGGTTGTATTTATGGAGAAAGAAGAGTTAAAAAGATGAACTTTGTCAGGGCTCTCTGCGCATACTGAGTCATGTGTAACTTTCAAAGGTATTCGGGAGTTTTGCCTCCTTGAGTTGATTAGTAAAGTCTTCGTTGGAAAATACGTATAATGCTATTTTTGAAATACTAGCATTTTCTGCACCATGGACCAAGAAAGTGCCTGCCTCTCTGAAGATGAATTGTTATGCTCAATGCATTGAACTTAAAAGTTACTGTGGGGAGTATATAATCCATGAACTCTACGGACTATCACCGTCCCTTGCACCATTTTCAAACGGCAGCCACACTGGCTTCAAAACCACGGTACGTAAGGACACTCAACCAAAGTTTTATGTATGCCCATGGAGGAAGCGGTGGAACGGAGGAGAGTTCACCAGCAGATTTGTCAGCGAGAGAGAGAGAGAGAGAGAGAGGTGGAAATGAGATATGTGTTGCAATTTATGCTTCTCACTGCAGAAACGACTAATTGTAGCACGGACTGCGAGCTTAGAGGCGAGGCTGTAAATTGTTCAAGCAGGTTCGCCCGCTCAGCACGGAGCCCACCATTCATTCCCGCCGACTTTTACAGCGAGGGAATTTGCACCTAAGATAACTTGGCCTAATTCATTTAAGCTTCAGCTGGAAATTCCAATTCTAAGACCGAAGGGCGAGTGTGTCCTGTGGCCGGAGGGGAAAAAGAACAAAGCAGAGAGGAATGTTCTGTGAATCACAGCGCTGATTAAAAAGCGTCGTTGTTCTGTCCATAATGTGGATGGAAATAAGGGCAATTAGATTAAACGAGATTGAAGCCTTGGTCTCTACACGACTTGTTGTTGTGGTTTTATACAAGTAATTTGCCTGTTGGATTAGCTGGTTCTTAACTCAAAGGGCCCTTAGACAAAACAATATCAAGTGCATTTCCAAAGAACTGAATAAGAGTCAAACTGTTCAAACGTGTTTACGGTAGTTATACAAAACCCCTTTACAATGGTTAGAAAATGCAAGACTCTGAGAGAACGCTATAGTGGAACCACCAATTTAATCATATCATCATTTATCCTCATCGTCTCGGTTAGCCAAAAGTGACAGAAAAGCGATGATAAATGGCAAGAAATTAATCAAATTGCTTCTCTTTCTTTCTGCCCACCCCCCACTCTCTCTTGCTCCCACACATATTCTCTCTCTCTTATAAATATGACCACCCATAGTTTATAGGTCGCCGGGTATAAAGAGGTCGCCGTTTAGAATCAAGGTGGAGGCAGGCTGCACAGTGGTTCCAATTACAATTTAAACTGAATTGCCAGTATCGAGTAGCTTATCTAAACAGAAAGTGGACTTAAAAAACACACTATTTCTACTATATACAATTGTGTTAAAATGTTGTTCCCGTTCACTGTCACTATATTTTCCCCATCTCTCTTTCTCTCTATGTGTCAATTTATTTCCATATCTCTATCTCACTCTCTCTCTCTCTGTCACTTTTTTGTCTTTTTTTTACTTTAATTTCCTCTCTCCCTCTCTCTCTCTCTCTCTCTCTCTGTCTCTCGCTCTCTGTCTGTCTGTCTCTCTCTCTCTCTCTCTCTCTCTCTCTCTGTCACTTTATTTCTCTATCTTTCTCTCCCTCTGTCACTTTATTTTCCTATCTCTCTCTCTGTCACTTTATTTACCTATCTCTCTCTCCCTCTCTGTCACTTTATTTCTCTATCTTTCTCTCTCTCTGTCACTTTATTTTCCTATTTCCCTCTCTCTGTCACTTTATTTTCCTATCTCTCTCTCTCTCTCTCTCTCTCTCTCTCTCTCTCCCTGTCACTTTATTTACTTATCTCTCTCTCCCTCTCTGTCACTTTATTTCTCTATCTATCTCTCTCTCTCTGTCACTTTATTCTCCTATTTCTCTCTCTCTGTCACTTTATTTTCCTATCTCTCTTTCTCTCTCTCTGTCACTTTATTTACTTATATATCTCTCCCTCTCTGTCACTTTATTTCTCTATCTTTCTCTCTCTCTGTCACTTTATTTTCCTATCTCTCTCTCTCTCCGTCACTTTATTTTCCTATCTCTCTCTCTCTCTTTCTGTCACATTATTTACTTATCTCTCTTTCCCTCTCTGTCACATTATTTCTCTATCTTTCTCTATGTGAGCAATATACTTCGGATAAATTTTATTTTGCAGCTAGAACATCAGCGCATGCAACCATGTACAATTCAGAACGCCGGACCAATGAAGATAGCTTGGGCACGCCCCCCGAATTTCAATGGAAAAAACATAAAAATCTTAAGTTTGCCCCCCCTTCTCCCGCTATTTTGGAGAGAAGGCGCAAACTTTAGTATTCCTTTCAAAGAATGTACATTTCTCAAGAAAATGAAAAATGTTTCATGTTCTTGGGTGCCATACAAGTTGAATAATAAGCCAAAATATGATTTTTTAATTTGTTTACGAAAAATAGGTAATTTGCATTTTTTGAGGAAAATTTTTATAACTCGATAACTATGGGAGCAATCTACTTCGGATAAGTTTTATTTTGCAGCTAAAACATCAGAGAATGTAACCCTGTACAATTCCGAACACAAAACCGAGGAAAGGGGTTTCGGGGGCGCGACCCCCGAATTTCAATGGAAAAAACAAAACTCTGGAGTTTGCCCCTTCTTCTCTCACTATTTAGGGGAGAAGCCGCGAACTTTAGTATTCTTTTTCAAAGAATGGATATTTCTGAAGAGAATGAAACATGTTTCATGTTCTTGGGTGTTATACAAGTTGAATTATTAGCCAAAATGTATTTTCTTTAACGAAAAATAGGTAATTTGCATTTTTGGAGGAAAATTGTTATAACTCGGGCACTATATGAGCAATCTACTTCGGATAAATTTTCTTTTGCAGCTAAAACATCATAGCATGCAACCGTGTACAATTCAGAACGCCGAACCGTGGAAGGGGGGGGGGGGTGAGGGGGCACGACCACCGAATTTCAATGAAAAAAAAACAACATAAAAATCTGTAGTTTGCCCCCTCTTCTCCCACTATTTTGGGGAGAAAGCGCAATTCTTAGTATTCTCTTCAAAGAAAGGACGTTTCAAAAGAGATCGAGACATGTTTCATGTACCCGGCTGCCATACAGTTGAATAATGCGCCAAAATGTGAAACTCTGTTCGGAAATGTGGCATGGATATGATGCAGAGAGGGGGGAGAGGGGGGATGTTGGTCATCATTATGAATTTCCCAGGCTTGCTCCAGACCTGTGTCAGAGTTTCCACCCAAACGTAAAAGTATGAAGGTCCAAAAAGCACATTCATTTCGTAATCAGCACCATGATACCATATGGTATCATCGGGCGAGTACGACCTTACACTGATGATACCATATGGTATCATCGGGGGAGTAAAGGTTAAGCCTCTAAATATTGCGTGGAAAATGCATTGAATTATCATTTTTTCTTGTCCTTATGGGAGTGGTAAGGGGACTTGTCAACTGATGGAGGGGATAAGAGCGGGTGGCGCCGTCCGATAGTTGTCGGACGTCGTAGTAAGGCATTTTGTTGGGCAAACTGATGTAACATGGAAACAAATAGGTTCCATTGATACATACGATTTTTTCTCGAATATCGTCACCCGACAAAGTATCTCACTACAACATAGGACAGAAATTGCATGGACTGCAACATCCAACAAAAATCACATGCATAAACAAGAAGAGTTTAGACTGCAAATATGCTGCTGGAATTTCATTACTCGTCTGACTCACTTCGCCTTATTTAATGTAGCAGTGCTTACGAAGGTTTTCTTTCATCATCCTGACGCATTACTGGTTTCGAACAAGTTAACATACATTTACAATGACATTGCACTATTCTTAGATATCAAGAAGAATCCAACCAAATGGGATACACAGTATATTGAATACTATCACGAAAAAGTGAAACATAAACTGCATTGGTGAACGTTATAAAAATTGGCAAGTGCATGCTCCCAAACTCAAATTTACTGCAACAATAGTATTGCAATGAAATTAATGCCACTCTGTGTCCTGTCTGCTAAACTCATGAGAAATGGTCATTTATCTCTCACTGAGTAATGCTAATGTCCAATATTATGAAATAAAATACTAATAATAAATACGTCAATATTTTAATATCATATTTACTCGAATCATTCAATCATAAAAGCAAATCGCTTTCTCAAGAATTGACTTTTCTCTGCTAGCTCTGCTAAATTTTTATTTTCCATTTTAATCTACTGATTTATACGAGGGGTGGCCAGAAAGTAATTTCCAATTAGTAGGGACATTGATTTTTCGAAAACGCGAAAACCATGAAAAATGCTAAACATACAAAAGAGTAAACTATAGAGTTATACGTACATGATATAATTCCGACAGCCACATTAAATGATATATTTCGCACGATTTTTTCAACTTCTATCAAAACCATTTGCATCACAGAGCAAAGTGGCAGGGTTCTAACAGGAGATCTAGTGCGTATCTACCGTCACACGGGAGTCACATCTTCGTATTTGTCGCACGAGATATGTTTTGAATTACCAAGCTAAGTGCGCTAAGTGCGCACATTCTGCATTTGTCAAGCGAGTAATAATGGAGCTCAGTCGTTAGGGCGTCTGACTACTATGCGAGAGACCCGGGGTCGATCCCCTGTGGGGGAGAACCGGGATATTTTCCACCTACTCAAACTGCTCCGGCGGCCACCCAGCATCATATGAACCTGGTACCTTGAGGAAACTTTGAGGTATAAAAGTAGCCAGGAGCGTGGTGCTGATCACATCACTCATACCTTTATCCGTGGTCAAGAAAGTGTGGGATCCTAACTCCACACCCCTACTATACACCTTCATGGAAAAGTGCAGGGGAACATTTTACTTCCTCAAAAATCTGTTCCAACATATCAAACTGTCACGAAAATACGTAGACCATGTGACCTACAATTTAAAATAATAGTTTTAAAGCAGAATGGAGTATTACGTTTTGGTATATTTGGCAGATAAATTTCCTAAAACAAGATCGCGAATTTTGGGAAACGTAACACTAACAAGTCAAAAAGGATAATGCCAATTTTTGGTGCCATAATATATAGGTATCTGTCACGTGAGATTGATTGACTTAAATTTTTTGGGTGCTTCGCCACTTATGGTCATTATGCACCCTTGAGTATATACGGGGAAAATTCCATTATCTAAAATCCTTACCTTAAAATTAAAAAAGGGGTATTGAAAATAACTTTCCCAAAATTACCTTCAAGATATCAAACTGTCACGAAGAGGCGTAAGTCATGTGACTTACAATTTGAAACAGTAGTTTGAAAACACCATGAAGGTTGTAACGCGACGTCTACTTATTTAACGTGCCTGACGTCACTCTGGTTCTACATTACAATGGTAATGTCAAACCCACAAAACAATTAAAGAAATAAACAAAAGGCAATCATTAATAACCTATTTACCTTTTGTCCAGGGTAAGTGCCATCAGTCGGAGCCCAAGAGATTACATAGGGTAGAACAAATCATACGACAGGGTTAGTTCTATATATACTGTAATTTCTATAAAAGAGCACATGCATAAACATTTACATCATTGCCCCTTTCATTCATACATTCACTCACGCCTTCATATCTCGGCAATCCAATAGACATGAGTAATTAGTACAATAATAGTTCGGCGGCATGTTTAAAGTTAGCTACATTGATTTACTTTTGCATTTCCGAGAAAACTATGTTCCGGTCGGAGCTTAACCGGTACGACAAAAACACTACTCCTTTTATGTTGTTGTAATTGAATGTTAATATTTATATTGTTACTTTTGAGGTTAACTAGGATCACTGTTATATAATTATATTGACAATTTATAGCGTCGTACAATCTGAATGTGAAATACTTTGGATAAATGAATAATTGAAAGCTGTACGGTTTTACAAGTTAAAATTATAGTTGATGCAATTTAATCACCGTAATAAGCAATGTCTTGGTAATGTTTACGTGATTAGCGAGTTCATTGGATGTCACGACGGGGCGAACGAAGCTTATCCATTTGCACGTTCCATTCACGGCTTACCTTTATCGGCTGGCGGCGTGATCAATAGATGGCTTCCGGGCGATAAGATTGGATCTCCGCATCTTCAAGGATTGGCAACTAGGTCAGACGCCCCCCCCCCTCCCTAGCGGGGCCTTTCTCTGTCTCTACTCCATCTTGATAGTAAACAACCACGTGCGAAATAAACACAACACGGAACGGTGCGACACACAAAGCGGGTACTGTACGCGGGTGGTTCGCGAGAGATTGTGCACGATAACACGTCGAAGAAAATCTGAGTAAAACTGTTGTCTTCCGCTTCTCCGCGCGTCTATTTATTTGCGATTCAAAAGGTTCGTTACGGTACCCTCTCTGTCCAAGCGTTGCTAAATTGTCCTCAAGTCGTAGGCTCTTGTTCTGCTATCTTCGCCCGTATATTTGGAGTTCTTTGACCCTTCTCCAAAATCACCTCGAAGAGAGGTTACCCTAAGACCGGGCCCATTGTAACCTGCACGTTCGCTGCCGAAGAGAGTGCCATGGAGTCTGTAGCTATTGTTATCCAGTTTCGCTGTTTAACCTTTAATATCGGGCTTAATTTTTCTCCTATCAAATTCTGCTTTTGGGATTTCTTCGATTATAATCTGCTGCTGGGCTGTTTTTAATTTCAGTTGAATCTGACCATTGGTAAAAAAGTTGTATTTTTATATTTCTTTACCCGAGGGTCGGCCTCTTCTCTCGGGAAACAGGCTAGTCCTCGCACTGTGCCGTCCAAGTCCCGGTGAACAGCCACAATCCAATGCATATTATTGCTTATTACGATGATTAATTGATTTACCTGATAATTAGCAAGATTTTATCGTTATAACATTCCCCTCTCCTTACACATGAATTTTTTCTGAGCTTAAGATTATATGCGAAGGAGAAATTCATCAAAACACAATTAATAATCAACGTTAAATCTTGCCTAATTATTACACACAGGCGCTCGAATAGGGACTCGAACCCTGGAATATATAGTTGTCTTTCTCTATAGACTAAATTGCACTTTTCAATTAATTTACATTATTACATTTAACATTAACCAAACATAAAATTGCAGGATTACTCAACATTCATTTGCAGTTCTTGACTCTGTAACATTGATCATTTAAACAAACACCTTACTAACACTTAGGAGATTTATCCTATTATGTATACATATACATATGTAAACTAACTACATTCACACTCTTAGTTATAATGAAAAATCACTCTTTGAGATATAGTTCAGAATTACTGAGTTATTACATAAAATATTTCTTATCATCAATTCAAACCTTTTTAAATACATGTTTCTTTACTAAATAATATCTATTCTGGGTAATAAGAATATAAATAATACGTTATTAATCTTGGCATTAACATAACATGATATATTCTCAGATATTTATATGTATATAGATATATATATGTATATATATATATATATATATATATATATATATATATATATAAGTTCTCAGTTTTTTGAATATTAATAATAATAATAATATTATAATTGTGTTAAATTATTTACACCAGTATGCAGAATAACTTACAAGTTTAAAGGCTCTTTCGATGTTCAGTACTCTAGGTTTTTTCTAGTTGTTGAAGCCACATCTCTCTCTTTTCTTGAGAATGGTTACATTTTCTGATGTTATTTATGTGCTGGTGGATAATCTTCTCTCCTCATTTACTTCTGCATTCTCGATTCGGGTTCGTAAACCGGAGCTCGGGGATTTAAGTCCCCACTTGTTGTAGCTTCCTGCCAGTCTTCGGAACTACTGTTGTTCTGCGGGCCACAGGTTGTTCTAACTAGGTTCACAGCCTGGTTTCTACCATCCTCCCGATCGGTGTCGCCTCTGTTGCGCTGTTGCCACCTCTGGCTTCTCCCTCTTTGGTCACGATCAGAACGGAAGCTCTGGGCGTTGCGGTTGTTCCGCCCCCCGGCGTCCAAAAATCCTCGGTGGTTCTCGGTGTGGTATCGTCCCCGTCCATTATTTGAATTCTGGGCAGCTGCCATATTCACTCGAGGGAAATTTTCTTGCCTTTTCATTTCGAAATTCCCATTTTTCCCTCGGGGTGGTCTGATTTCCCACGACGGTCGCTCGGATTCTTTTAACATGACCAGATCTTCTAATATGAGGGACATCTTATTCAAATCTCCCAGCGTATCTCCTGTAAGCTGTCGCTGAACGAAGCTTGGATACATCGCTCGTATTGCAGTCAGGATCTCCACTGTGTCGCTGCCGGGTTTCAGAGTACGAAATTCGCTGACTCTTTCCCAGAAGAACCGCTTATACGTATCTCGGGAATTAGCTTCGAAACGTTTATTTCGTAGTTGTGTTATTCTTCTCTCCACAAGTTGTCTGCATTGGAACTGGTGCAAGAATGCTCTCTCGAATTCCTCGTAGTTGTTAAACTTCGGCCACTGTTGACCTAACCATATCTTGGAACTCCCCTTTAGAAGTTTCTGGATCAGCTTCAGGTAGTCAGATTGGTCGATCCCATACAACAAACAATCCCTCCTAAAATCCTCAAGGAACGTAGAAGGTAGTGTCTCTTTCTTGTCTGGGTCAAAAGTCTCGAAGTTCTCCAGACCGACTTTCGAAAAAATCCCGCGTTGCGAATTTCCCGAATTGGAAACACTGAGTTGCTCGGCCGGTATCCTTATACAGCTGTTTTCCCGCTGGCTAACGTCACGGCTGGTTGATGCTTGCTGGGCCGACCCGAAAGGGCTGTTCTCTGGGCGCGCCCCCCTTCGTGTCTCCTCTTCGTGACGTAATCTGTCAGGTGGTGTGAGTAGGCATTCTCCCCGCGCGTCTAACTGTAGCCGGGCCACATCTTGTCGCAGATCTAAAGTCGCTCTCTCCATCCTTTGTATTTGATTTGATAGCGTGGATTGTCTGCCATTAAACGTATCTTCTAATTGCTGGAGTTGATTCGCTGTCGCAGTTTGATTGTCGTCCACTCTTCTTTCTATTCGTCCCATTCGGCCCTCTGCTGTAGTGTTATTCTCCTCCACTCTTTCCCCCATATTCGTAATTGTTTCCTGGATTTGGCGTAATTCTGCATTCGTATCCTTTTCCAACGTTCCCAGGTCCCTAGTCATTGTTTGGTGTCTAGTTTGGCATTCCTCCCTGGATTGTTCTATTCTTTCACGCATTGCAGTCTGCTCTCCCAGAAATCTTTGCAGGAGAAGGTCTAATTTTTCTTCCCTCTTCTTTGCTTCTTCCTGTCTTTGTTATTCTTCTCGCTGTCTTTGCCGTTCCTTTTCTTCTTCTTCCTTCTTCTTTCTTTGTTCCTTCTGTCGTCTTCTTTGTTCTTTTTCTTCTTTTTCTTTTCTCCGTAATTCTTCGTCCTCCTGTTTCCTCTTTCGTTCCTTTTCTTCTTCTTCCTGCCTCCGCTTCTGGTCCTTTTCTTCTATTAATGCTTTCAGTTGCGCGAAGATCGCGTGGATATCCATCACTTCTGATTCTGGCAACCCTGTTGCTGGCGGGGTGGACTCTGGCCTAACGGTATCTTCCGTCAATCGGTCTTCCCTTTCTTCTTTCCTTTCCTCGTGTGGTGACAGACGAGTCGCTTCTTCTTCTTCCATTCTGGCACCGTATTCCCCCAATCTTTTGCGAAATCTAGTCACACGATGCATTCAACGCGCTGAAATCTTCTCTCTTCTTCTTCTTCTTTTCTTGTGGCTTGCTGTCGCCGAAGGAAACAAAATATAAAATTCCTTTCCTTGTTTTCAATGTAGAGCCCCTGGGGTTTTGCGTCTCCCCCCTTACCATCCTTGATCGATGCTTAATCCTTATCGCCGCATAAAAAAAATCCAAAATCTCTCGCTACGTAAATTACTTTAACTATTATTACTTCACGCCCACTATATATATTGCACAAAGCATTAAATACTCTATTCACATGCTAACTATGCGTAAATACACTCAAATACTCTAAACTAGAAAATTACTGATTATAGCAACACAAAGAACTAAACGCTTCCTATTCTAGGCGTCCTGCGTGGTATTTTTTAACTGCAATAAGTGATTAATATTTGATTTTCTACCTCTATCAATCTCTTGGTTCCTGTCGAAGGCATGTAGGCACATAGCTCTATAACTGAATAATTATGGCACAATAAACTCATTTTTGCGACTATTAATAACTTCCTTCCAACTATCGACACTTATTTAAACTTCGGGCCTACTCGGGCCTAATTATCGCATATTCGGGCCTACTCGGACCTACACGTCGAATGTTCGGGATTACTCGTCGAACCTACATGTCGCTTGTTCGGGATTACTCATCGAACCTAAATGTCACCTTGTTCAAGATTACTCATCGAACCTACATGTCGCTTGTTCGGGATTACTCATCGAACCTACATGTCGCTTGTTCGGGCGTACTCGTCGAACCTACATGTCACTTGTTCGGGATTACTCATCGAACCTACATGTCTCTTGTTCGCGATTACTCATCGAACCTACATGTCGCTTGTTCGGGCGCCATCTTTTATGTAACGCGACGTCTACTTATTTAACGTGCCTGACGTCACTCTGGTTCTACATTACAATGGTAATGTCAAACCCACAAAACAATTAAAGAAATAAACAAAAGGCAATCATTAATAACCTATTTACCTTTTGTCCAGGGTAAGTGCCATCAGTCGGAGCCCAAGAGATTACATAGGGTAGAACAAATCATACGACAGGGTTAGTTCTATATATACTGTAATTTCTATAAAAGAGCACATGCATAAACATTTACATCATTGCCCCTTTCATTCATACATTCACTCACGCCTTCATATCTCGGCAATCCAATAGACATGAGTAATTAGTACAATAATAGTTCGGCGGCATGTTTAAAGTTAGCTACATTGATTTACTTTTGCATTTCCGAGAAAACTATGTTCCGGTCGGAGCTTAACCGGTACGACAAAAACACTACTCCTTTTATGTTGTTGTAATTGAATGTTAATATTTATATTGTTACTTTTGAGGTTAACTAGGATCACTGTTATATAATTATATTGACAATTTATAGCGTCGTACAATCTGAATGTGAAATACTTTGGATAAATGAATAATTGAAAGCTGTACGGTTTTACAAGTTAAAATTATAGTTGATGCAATTTAATCACCGTAATAAGCAATGTCTTGGTAATGTTTACGTGATTAGCGAGTTCATTGGATGTCACGACGGGGCGAACGAAGCTTATCCATTTGCACGTTCCATTCACGGCTTACCTTTATCGGCTGGCGGCGTGATCAATAGATGGCTTCCGGGCGATAAGATTGGATCTCCGCATCTTCAAGGATTGGCAACTAGGTCAGACGCCCCCCCCCCCCTCCCTAGCGGGGCCTTTCTCTGTCTCTACTCCATCTTGATAGTAAACAACCACGTGCGAAATAAACACAACACGGAACGGTGCGACACACAAAGCGGGTACTGTACGCGGGTGGTTCGCGAGAGATTGTGCACGATAACACGTCGAAGAAAATCTGAGTAAAACTGTTGTCTTCCGCTTCTCCGCGCGTCTATTTATTTGCGATTCAAAAGGTTCGTTACGGTACCCTCTCTGTCCAAGCGTTGCTAAATTGTCCTCAAGTCGTAGGCTCTTGTTCTGCTATCTTCGCCCGTATATTTGGAGTTCTTTGACCCTTCTCCAAAATCACCTCGAAGAGAGGTTACCCTAAGACCGGGCCCATTGTAACCTGCACGTTCGCTGCCGAAGAGAGTGCCATGGAGTCTGTAGCTATTGTTATCCAGTTTCGCTGTTTAACCTTTAATATCGGGCTTAATTTTTCTCCTATCAAATTCTGCTTTTGGGATTTCTTCGATTATAATCTGCTGCTGGGCTGTTTTTAATTTCAGTTGAATCTGACCATTGGTAAAAAAGTTGTATTTTTATATTTCTTTACCCGAGGGTCGGCCTCTTCTCTCGGGAAACAGGCTAGTCCTCGCACTGTGCCGTCCAAGTCCCGGTGAACAGCCACAATCCAATGCATATTATTGCTTATTACGATGATTAATTGATTTACCTGATAATTAGCAAGATTTTATCGTTATAACATTCCCCTCTCCTTACACATGAATTTTTTCTGAGCTTAAGATTATATGCGAAGGAGAAATTCATCAAAACACAATTAATAATCAACGTTAAATCTTGCCTAATTATTACACACAGGCGCTCGAATAGGGACTCGAACCCTGGAATATATAGTTGTCTTTCTCTATAGACTAAATTGCACTTTTCAATTAATTTACATTATTACATTTAACATTAACCAAACATAAAATTGCAGGATTACTCAACATTCATTTGCAGTTCTTGACTCTGTAACATTGATCATTTAAACAAACACCTTACTAACACTTAGGAGATTTATCCTATTATGTATACATATACATATGTAAACTAACTACATTCACACTCTTAGTTATAATGAAAAATCACTCTTTGAGATATAGTTCAGAATTACTGAGTTATTACATAAAATATTTCTTATCATCAATTCAAACCTTTTTAAATACATGTTTCTTTACTAAATAATATCTATTCTGGGTAATAAGAATATAAATAATACGTTATTAATCTTGGCATTAACATAACATGATATATTCTCAGATATTTATATGTATATAGATATATATATGTATATATATATATATATATATATATATATATATAAGTTCTCAGTTTTTTGAATATTAATAATAATAATAATATTATAATTGTGTTAAATTATTTACACCAGTATGCAGAATAACTTACAAGTTTAAAGGCTCTTTCGATGTTCAGTACTCTAGGTTTTTTCTAGTTGTTGAAGCCACATCTCTCTCTTTTCTTGAGAATGGTTACATTTTCTGATGTTATTTATGTGCTGGTGGATAATCTTCTCTCCTCATTTACTTCTGCATTCTCGATTCGGGTTCGTAAACCGGAGCTCGGGGATTTAAGTCCCCACTTGTTGTAGCTTCCTGCCAGTCTTCGGAACTACTGTTGTTCTGCGGGCCACAGGTTGTTCTAACTAGGTTCACAGCCTGGTTTCTACCATCCTCCCGATCGGTGTCGCCTCTGTTGCGCTGTTGCCACCTCTGGCTTCTCCCTCTTTGGTCACGATCAGAACGGAAGCTCTGGGCGTTGCGGTTGTTCCGCCCCCCGGCGTCCAAAAATCCTCGGTGGTTCTCGGTGTGGTATCGTCCCCGTCCATTATTTGAATTCTGGGCAGCTGCCATATTCACTCGAGGGAAATTTTCTTGCCTTTTCATTTCGAAATTCCCATTTTTCCCTCGGGGTGGTCTGATTTCCCACGACGGTCGCTCGGATTCTTTTAACATGACCAGATCTTCTAATATGAGGGACATCTTATTCAAATCTCCCAGCGTATCTCCTGTAAGCTGTCGCTGAACGAAGCTTGGATACATCGCTCGTATTGCAGTCAGGATCTCCACTGTGTCGCTGCCGGGTTTCAGAGTACGAAATTCGCTGACTCTTTCCCAGAAGAACCGCTTATACGTATCTCGGGAATTAGCTTCGAAACGTTTATTTCGTAGTTGTGTTATTCTTCTCTCCACAAGTTGTCTGCATTGGAACTGGTGCAAGAATGCTCTCTCGAATTCCTCGTAGTTGTTAAACTTCGGCCACTGTTGACCTAACCATATCTTGGAACTCCCCTTTAGAAGTTTCTGGATCAGCTTCAGGTAGTCAGATTGGTCGATCCCATACAACAAACAATCCCTCCTAAAATCCTCAAGGAACGTAGAAGGTAGTGTCTCTTTCTTGTCTGGGTCAAAAGTCTCGAAGTTCTCCAGACCGACTTTCGAAAAAATCCCGCGTTGCGAATTTCCCGAATTGGAAACACTGAGTTGCTCGGCCGGTATCCTTATACAGCTGTTTTCCCGCTGGCTAACGTCACGGCTGGTTGATGCTTGCTGGGCCGACCCGAAAGGGCTGTTCTCTGGGCGCGCCCCCCTTCGTGTCTCCTCTTCGTGACGTAATCTGTCAGGTGGTGTGAGTAGGCATTCTCCCCGCGCGTCTAACTGTAGCCGGGCCACATCTTGTCGCAGATCTAAAGTCGCTCTCTCCATCCTTTGTATTTGATTTGATAGCGTGGATTGTCTGCCATTAAACGTATCTTCTAATTGCTGGAGTTGATTCGCTGTCGCAGTTTGATTGTCGTCCACTCTTCTTTCTATTCGTCCCATTCGGCCCTCTGCTGTAGTGTTATTCTCCTCCACTCTTTCCCCCATATTCGTAATTGTTTCCTGGATTTGGCGTAATTCTGCATTCGTATCCTTTTCCAACGTTCCCAGGTCCCTAGTCATTGTTTGGTGTCTAGTTTGGCATTCCTCCCTGGATTGTTCTATTCTTTCACGCATTGCAGTCTGCTCTCCCAGAAATCTTTGCAGGAGAAGGTCTAATTTTTCTTCCCTCTTCTTTGCTTCTTCCTGTCTTTGTTATTCTTCTCGCTGTCTTTGCCGTTCCTTTTCTTCTTCTTCCTTCTTCTTTCTTTGTTCCTTCTGTCGTCTTCTTTGTTCTTTTTCTTCTTTTTCTTTTCTCCGTAATTCTTCGTCCTCCTGTTTCCTCTTTCGTTCCTTTTCTTCTTCTTCCTGCCTCCGCTTCTGGTCCTTTTCTTCTATTAATGCTTTCAGTTGCGCGAAGATCGCGTGGATATCCATCACTTCTGATTCTGGCAACCCTGTTGCTGGCGGGGTGGACTCTGGCCTAACGGTATCTTCCGTCAATCGGTCTTCCCTTTCTTCTTTCCTTTCCTCGTGTGGTGACAGACGAGTCGCTTCTTCTTCTTCCATTCTGGCACCGTATTCCCCCAATCTTTTGCGAAATCTAGTCACACGATGCATTCAACGCGCTGAAATCTTCTCTCTTCTTCTTCTTCTTTTCTTGTGGCTTGCTGTCGCCGAAGGAAACAAAATATAAAATTCCTTTCCTTGTTTTCAATGTAGAGCCCCTGGGGTTTTGCGTCTCCCCCCTTACCATCCTTGATCGATGCTTAATCCTTATCGCCGCATAAAAAAAATCCAAAATCTCTCGCTACGTAAATTACTTTAACTATTATTACTTCACGCCCACTATATATATTGCACAAAGCATTAAATACTCTATTCACATGCTAACTATGCGTAAATACACTCAAATACTCTAAACTAGAAAATTACTGATTATAGCAACACAAAGAACTAAACGCTTCCTATTCTAGGCGTCCTGCGTGGTATTTTTTAACTGCAATAAGTGATTAATATTTGATTTTCTACCTCTATCAATCTCTTGGTTCCTGTCGAAGGCATGTAGGCACATAGCTCTATAACTGAATAATTATGGCACAATAAACTCATTTTTGCGACTATTAATAACTTCCTTCCAACTATCGACACTTATTTAAACTTCGGGCCTACTCGGGCCTAATTATCGCATATTCGGGCCTACTCGGACCTACACGTCGAATGTTCGGGATTACTCGTCGAACCTACATGTCGCTTGTTCGGGATTACTCATCGAACCTAAATGTCACCTTGTTCAAGATTACTCATCGAACCTACATGTCGCTTGTTCGGGATTACTCATCGAACCTACATGTCGCTTGTTCGGGCGTACTCGTCGAACCTACATGTCACTTGTTCGGGATTACTCATCGAACCTACATGTCTCTTGTTCGGGATTACTCATCGAACCTACATGTCGCTTGTTCGGGCGCCATCTTTTATGTAACGCGACGTCTACTTATTTAACGTGCCTGACGTCACTCTGGTTCTACATTACAATGGTAATGTCAAACCCACAAAACAATTAAACAAATAAACAAAAGGCAATCATTAATAACCTATTTACCTTTTGTCCAGGGTAAGTGCCATCAGTCGGAGCCCAAGAGATTACATAGGGTAGAACAAATCATACGACAGGGTTAGTTCTATATATACTGTAATTTCTATAAAAGAGCACATGCATAAACATTTACATCATTGCCCCTTTCATTCATACATTCACTCACGCATTCATATCTCGGCAATCCAATAGACATGAGTAATTAGTACAATAATAGTTGGGCGGCATGTTTAAAGTTAGCTACATTGATTTAAACTGTTCTTAATTTGACATTTACTTTTGCATTTCCGGGAAAACTATGTTCCGGGCGGAGCTTAACCGGTACGACAAAAACACTACTCCTTTTATGTTGTTGTAATTGAATGTTAATATTTATATTGTTACTTTTGAGGTTAACTAGGATCACTGTTATATAATTATATTGACAATTTATAGCGTCGTACAATCTGAATGTGAAATACTTTGGATAAATGAATAATTGAAAGCTGTACGGTTTTACAAGTTAAAATTATAGTTGATGCAATTTAATCACCGTAATAAGCAATGTCTTGGTAATGTTTACGTGATTAGCGAGTTCATTGGATGTCACGACGGGGCGAACGAAGCTTATCCATTTGCACGTTCCATTCACGGCTTACCTTTGTCGGCTGGCGGCGTGATCAATAGATGGCTTCCGGGCGATAAGATTGGATCTCCGCATCTTCAAGGATTGGCAACTAGGTCAGACGCCCCCCCCCCTCCCTAGCGGGGCCTTTCTCTGTCTCTACTCCATCTTGATAGTAAACAACCACGTGCGAAATAAACACAACACGGAACGGTGCGACACACAAAGCGGGTACTGTACGCGGGTGGTTCGCGAGAGATTGTGCACGATAACACGTCGAAGAAAATCTGAGTAAAACTGTTGTCTTCCGCTTCTCTGCGCGTCTATTTATTTGCGATTCAAAAGGTTCGTTACGGTACCCTCTCTGTCCAAGCGTTGCTAAATTGTCCTCAAGTCGTAGGCTCTTGTTCTGCTATCTTCGCCCGTATATTTGGAGTTCTTTGACCCTTCTCCAAAAGCACCTCGAAGAGAGATTACCCTAAGACCGGGCCCATTGTAACCTGCACGTTCGCTGCCGAAGAGAGTGCCATGGAGTCTGTAGTTATTGTTATCCAGTCTCGCTGTTTAACCTTTAATATCGGGCTTAATTTTTCTCCTATCATATTCTGCTTTTGGGATTTCTTCGATTATAATCTGCTGCTGGGCTGTCTTTAATTTCAGTTGAATCTGACCATTGGTAATAAAGTTGTATTTTTATATTTCTTTACCCGAGGGTCGGCCTCTTCTCTCGGGAAACAGGCTAGTCCTCGCACTGTGCCGTCCAAGTCCTGGTGAACAGCCACAATCCAATGCATATTATTGCTTATTACGATGATTAATTGATTTACCTGATAATTAGCAAGATTTTATCGTTATAAGGTATAATTTGAGATATTTGCCAGAAAATGCGCTAAAATGAAAATGTGAATTCTGGGAAAAATAACACCGTATAGTAAAACATAAAAAATAAGAAAATACACCAATTTGAAAAAAATAACAAAATATAAAGGTCCCTACCGATTAGGCATATATAATAAAACAACAGTTGTAATTTATTGCATTAGTAACAGTGAGTCCTATCCTAGTTTTCGGCATAATCATCATCGTTGTTCTGGCATTTGTCGTAGCATGGCACTAAATTTTGTATGAACATGTTATATGTGTCTGACAGCATAGACTGGAACTATCTCTGCCGCAGTGTAGCTGTCAAATCAATCCTTGCACTGCCTGAAACCTCTTCAGTTAAACAAAGAGATGAAAGTCTGTACTTTCAAGGCCAGGGCTAACAGGGATTGGTCCAAGATCTCTCACCTGAAGTGATGCAAAGGGCCCGTGTGTACTCAGCTGTATGGGGTTGTGCACATTCGATTGGCCTTCCGTGAATTGTCTGCACCATCGTCTGACCATACTATCACTCACGACGTCCGCTCTGCACAACTCACACGATCGCTGGAGGCTCTGTGCCAAATTCTGAGCGTGCAATGTAGGCTACATCGCAGTCGGTGGGAGACTGTATGAGAGCTGCAATCTTTAACCTAGAACTGTCCTAAAACGGCTGACACACGTGTCAGCTTTCGCTCGCGAGTGGTTGTGTCGTTCAGGTATTCCGCGACGCGACCCTCGGGAAGGGTGGAAAACAGTTGTGTGTCGTCCGCCACTGAACATCATTGGGAGCGGGAATGTGTTTTTTGATTACTGCCCAAATTTCATGAAAATTGGTCCACGGGGGCCTGAGATACGAGGAAAAGTTCGTCTATGAATCTAGAGAAAGTGCCATTATGCTTGGAAAGTGAAAAAGAAAGTGCACCTTGGTGTGAACAAATCCTCCCTGTGAACCCCCCAAGAGCGTTATATAGTGGTGACCCCCCCAATTGTCAAGAGGAAACCCCAGAGGACTTTCTGACATCCCAACTGGCACAAGGAGGGTAAGTACTGGCCTTCTATCAGGGGAAAACCACCCCTATGTTATCCTTATGGGGATATTGAACAATCGCGTCGGGAACCGAAAGTAAGCCCCTAAGGATACCAGAATATGAATCCTTATCCTTTGAAAGACATTTAACCCACGTAGGAAGGATCAAGGATCATATCCAAAAAAACCGCATTGCGATACTACCCTTAATAAAGAACTTGTTGTGAAAAAACCTCCCCCATAGTAATCTTATGGACAAATTAGGCTTAACTTGATCGGAAGCGAATTTTGTGTTTCCAACTCAAATACTCCAAAACTAGACTTTGCTAAGGGGTGGGACTTATACCCCTGAAAGCCTCATCCCTCCCCTGTGTATTGGGACCATCACAACCCCCATACGTGCAAGGGTGTTTTTTCCAACCCCAGTAAAGTGACTGCATGTGTCGGTGCTGGCCGGCCATAGCGATCGAGCGTTGACACGGACAGCGACCCTGGTTCGACGTGTTTCTGTCATCCGGGGCGGTGACGTAGTGCCACGCGAGAAATGCAGGACGTTGTCTGACAGCTGCGGCACGTGCAATAATAAAACAAACTCCACGTGCGTTTTTGGTGGGAGCGCTGTATCTGTGTCTTCTGCGCGGGTGCTGAGCCGCTCTTGAGTGATTACGGTGTAGTGTGAAGGATGGCTCCTAAGGGGGTCACCCCAAAGACAAACAACAATCGTTCCAACATGGAGCAGCCCCCCGAGCAAACCCCCGACCCCTTCAAAAAGGGTGGTTTAACACATTCTCCCCTGCCCAAGAGGAAACACGTCCAGGATAGCCCAGAACAAACCTTCAGTGCGTTTGAAAATAGAGCAGCGACCAGCAACCCCACTTCAACCCCCACCCCTTCTTTCACCTCCAACCCCTCTGGAAGTCAAATTTCAAAAATCCTGCCGGATTCAACGGAAGTACAATTAGGTGCCTTCCAGAAGGTGCAACTTGATCTTACTACCCTTGTATCAAAAGAAAAAACTCTAAGTTCAGATAAAAAAGCTCAATTCCTGGAGTTAATTGCAAAAATGAGCTATTTGTACACTGAAAAAACTGCAGAAACTAAATCCCTAAGAAGGGCGTGTCTCATCCTTGAATCAAACCCTACCTCAACGGAAACCAAGCCAACTTATGCCCAGACTCTCTCTGCACCAGCGATGCAAAGCACAAAAGTACAACAAATCCAAAAAGCAACCCAGAATGCAAAACACAAAGTATTTATTACGGCGCAAGACAACCAATCGGGGAGAGAAATATGGGATAAATTCACCATGTCGGTAAATCCAGTCCGAGAAGGAGTAAGAATACAGGGAATGCGGTCAACACCAAAAACACTAATCGTGGAAACAGCCACAAAAGAAGATGCAGAAAAGATTATAAACAATCCTAAGCTCAAAGATAAGAAATTGAATGCGGAGCTACCGAAAAAGAGGAATCCACTCATGATTATTTACGATGTACCAACAAGAAAGCCTGAAGAAGAAATAACTGAAGAATTTTACGTGCTAAATGAAATCGAGGGAATTATGTCTCCAGAGGAATTTTCAAGCAAATTCAAGTTTAAATTTAAAACTGGTCCAAGAAACAAAACGACATGCCACAGAGTATATGAGGTGGACCCTGCTCTAAGAAGAACCATATTGAAGATGGAAAAGATCCATTTGGCCTACCTCTCATTGTCAATGAGGGACTTTCTGGTAGTCCCTTTCTGCTTGCTGTGTAGAGACTATGGACACGTCGCGAAACACTGCAAGGGTAACAAATGCTGTATCAGATGTGGATTGGAGGATCACGTAAGGGAGGAATGCAGAATAGACAAGTCAGTTGAAATTTGCATACCTTGCAAGAGAAGGAAGAGAAATTGCCACGAAAATCCGAAAGAGTGCCCTACATTAAAGTTTTTCCAACAGAGATTGATTGAAAAGACCAACTATGAATAGTGAAGTTAAAAGAAAAAGAAAAAATAGAAATACTCCTAGCCGTCGACGACGAAATTCGGGACGAGCGGCGGCCTACGCACTGAGAAAACAACAAGAATTAAAATACACTCTTCAAACTACTTTTACCATAGACTTAGCCCAACATTTAAATGACTTAAACCACAACAAACTGCATCAACTCTCCTCCACACCACCCCTAAATAACTAATCCTTCAACACTGTATCCCAACCTAACCAGGTTTATATACATTATCAACCCCTTCTTAGTAATTATATTCCAGGCCTAAACCCCTGCTCGATATTCTACCCCCAATACTTTCTACCTTCTCCTCCCTATTTGAGTCTTTCAACCCCAGAGCCCAGTCAATATGTATACAACTCACCCCCTCAATCTCCCATTTTAACTCAATCATTTCACACATCACCCTCTGAGTCTGTTCAATCCTTATTCATCTCACAATCTGATTTGTCGCCAGTACCCACTCTCTTGGAGACTTCCTCATTTTCAGAAACAGAATCATTAAACCCATCACCAATTGCTACTCCTATGTCCTTCCTTACGGACATATCTCCGACTATAGCCACACACCCACCCCTTATTACAATTCCCACACCCCCGGACAGCCCTGCATACCAAACGGAGGACTCCTGCACCTCAAACAACCAACCCCAAAGAATTGCTCCTTCAAACTGCCGGGCTCAACCTACCACGTCCAGCAACCTCAATCATGAAGCACCACCGTACCATTACCAAAATAAGTGCCCAAACTTCACGGCACCTACACTAATGACATCCCCCAAACCTGACACTCCAGATCTACATAACACTGATATAAACCATGAAGCCATTTACCAAAACTTTGAATTGAACCTAAGGTTAAGCCGACTAGAAGAAAGGGACAACCTCGTTGCGGCTCTGCGCCTACTGGTCAGAATGAAACATGAAAACGGAAACTTCATCACCTTTCCTTTCCCGGCGATAGTGGATAAAATGCTCCTGAGATGCAGTAATATCCCCGTGGATCCAGATGAACTGCAGGATTTACTAGAACAGGCACTACAGCGTAGAGATCTAAAATTGCACCTTGATGAGGTATACAAGGACTTTGCCAGGGGATATGGAAGAGTTGTTCAGGACACCAGTAAACCATGGCCATCGTGGACTTCGATATTAAGGCATTGAAGGAAAATAAAATAGGCTGCCTACAGGTGAACTTAAATGGGGCTGAGCTGGCCACAGAGGAAATTTTCATCTATGCCAGAAGAAACAATGTGGATTTATTAATGTTGCAAGAACCCTACACTCGAAATGGTAAAATAATTCATGCACCACTTAGTGCCACAGCAATATACAACCCATCTTTAAACGCAAAAGCAGCAATAATCTCACTGAACAAGAAAATTAAAATCTTAAAAATTGCTCAATTATCAGACTCCCATGTCAATTGTGTGGAAATTTGCTATGAAACAATAAACTTTATAATAATTAACTGTTACTGTCAATACAGTCACAATATTGACAAGTACATCGCCTGTATAAGAAGAGCCTATGAAGCCGATAGCAACTCTTCCTCCCCCCTATGGTTTGGTAGGGTAATCGATGTCAATGGAGAGAAGATGATGGATCTCATTGCTGAAACTAACCTAAATATAGAAAATCAACCAGACAATCCGCCAACTTTTAGAGGTAGAGCTGGAGCATCCAGCAACATCGACCTAACACTATCAAATAGAAGTATGTGTCCATTAATAGAAGGATCGCAGGTACTGGACATGATCACTACCAGTGATCATAATGCCATACATTTTAATATAAGACTGGATGCTATTCCAAACATCCCAAATGCTCCAACAGGGCAAAATCTTTCGTACAACTGGAAGAAAACAAACATGGAAACCCTCCTCGATAGTATTGTGTTGCCGGATTATCCTGGACCTGAGCATAGTCTGGATGAATGGGCAGAGATACTTACTAAAGAACTCCAAACTGCAATACAAACATCCACCCCAATGAGAGGTATGGCAATACAAAAGAGACCATGGACAGAAAAACCCACAAAATTAAGAGCAAACATGCGAAGATGTAGGAAGGCATATCAAAAATCAAATATTCCAAACACTAGAGCGATCCTACTCGATGACTACCGCAGGGCCAAGGCTAGGTACGCAGAGGAGCTCAGGGATTTTAGGAAGAAAAATTGGCAAAAATTTGTAAATAAAAATCTCAATAAGGACAAATGGGGAATACCGTACAGGATTGCAACAAATAAAATTAAACAGGATTCAGGAATTACTACTCTCAGGAAACCTGATGGGTCCATAACCATGGACTTAAAGGAAACTGCCATAGCATTGGTGTATGGACTATTGCCAGATGATGATGAAGACACGGACAACGAGGTTAATGCCATAATTAGAAGCGAGATGGGAAGGTACCCAAATAATAACCCAATTCTTCCTTTTACACCTGAAGAAGTGTTGAGCGAACTGGCTACAGTAAGAAATGGCAAAGCTCCAGGGCCTGATGGCATTCCGGCTGAGATATTAAAAATGTCTCTCCCTAAGACGCTTTAATTCATTACGTCACTCTTCAACTTGTGCCTAATTGAGAAACAATTCCCTACCCCATGGAAGGAAGGGAGATTGATAGTAATTAAAAAGGAGGGAAAACAAGATGAGCTGGCATTAAAAACCTATAGACCTATCTGTCTGTTAAATAGTATTGGTAAACTACTGGAAAAGCTTATAAATAGAAGACTTCAGGACTTCCTCAAAATGATTGGTAATACTGGAAATCAGTACGGCTTCACGAAGGGTCGCTCCATCGAGGATGCCGTAAATGCACTAAGAAAAGCAACAAGGGAAATAGATGGAAAATATATCATAATTATTTTTCCCGACATCAGTGGAGCGTTCGACAACTTATGGTGGCCGCACCTTTTCTCCACACTATACAAAATGAATTGTCCCGTGACCATAATCCAAATCCTGGAGAGCTATTTCAAAGACAGGAAAGTTAAATTAAATTTAAATGGCGAAACTGTGTCCAAAATGTCAACAAAAGGATGCCCACAAGGATCAGTGTTGGGACCACATTTGTGGAATATAAACCTCGAGCCCTGTTTGAGACTATTAGGAAGGAACAATAATGTCGATAGAGTCATAGCCTATGCAGACGATGTTGCCTTCATTTGTTCGGGAAACACGAGAGCTCAGTTGGAGAGAAAAGCAAATAACGCTCTAAGTGAACTAAACGGGTGGTGCCGTAATGCTAAACTTGAGATATCGGCTGCTAAAACAAAGTATCTGATCGTCAAAGGTCGCCTCAGCAGAAGTAGAAATCCAACAATCAGAATATCAGGAAAATCTATACAGCGAGCAAATGCAGTAGAATATCTGGGTGTAACATTGGAAGAGGGGCTAAAATTTGGAGCTCATATACAATCTATTACAAGTAAAGGGGAGCTAGCCATGAATAAACTGACAAGGTTGGCCTCCCAGAATTTTAATCTACATCCTAGCATTATACAATCTTACATTAAATCCATATATGCACAAATAGTAACATATGCGGCTTCAACGTGGGTAGATGGCCTAAACAACCAAAAAAATTTAAGGACACTAAGAGGCTCACAACGAAGGATACTTTTAAGAACGACAGGTGCCTTTGGTACAACATCGACTGAGGCGCTTCTGGCTGTCACAGGACACCTGCCAATGGATCTGGAAGCGAGATGGAGAGCCACTAAATACCATTTCAAGAAGGGCAATGAAAGAGACATAATAAGAACTATAGGGACCTTCCACCCGACACTCCAAGAAATTCACGACAAAATAACCACGGACTGGCAACGAGAATGGGAAAGAGCGAAAAACGGGAGAATAACATATGAATTCATCCCGAACATAAGAGCCAAAATTCCTACTGGTGATCTCCCCATAAGAGGACTTATTCACCTGCTGACAGGCCATGGTCCTTATGGAGTTCACTTGCACCGAATTGGCAGCAGGCAAACAACAGTATGCGCCACATGCGGAGAGACAGAGGATACTCCAGAACATAAGGTCTTCTTCTGCCCGGCAGCTGGAGACTACATCAAGAATCTGAGGAAGGAACTACCAACGACGAATATCAAAATCCTTCTCTGTCAGCAACAAATAGACAAATTGAAATGCTTGACAAACGCAGTTTCCTTGGAGGAAATGAAACGGTTCAACTCACAGCTGCAGACTCGACCTACTACACCTCTCATTACTCCCAGCCAGCCTCAAGATAGAAGGGTGACGAGGTCCCAAAATGCTCTCTCGACGCGTAGAGATCACCCACAGTAGTTCCCGGGGAGAAGAGCGATAAGGAGGACGCACCAGTAAATGCCCCCAGAAGGAAATTCTTCGTGACATCTACAGGCAGAAGTGAAGCAGCCGAAAGAAGAAGATTTCGTCTCATGTGAATGCAAGGAGAAATACACAAGGACTACCTTCTGAGGGAGACAGCCTCAAAACAACACAACCCAAATTCATAAAATTATCAAATAAAACCCCTCTGTAGATACACGTACTGGTACGCCAGTAAGAACATAGCACCGGAAATCCGAAGCTTCATAAACCATTGTATTCATTATTAATACTCATAATAATATAGTATCTTATTTTTGTATTATCATTGTTATTTTCATTAATATTTTATTAAAAGTTATTTTACTTTACATTTACTAGTTATCTGATTGTAATCATACACGTCGCCATGAATTAGCTGAAGTGCACACATTTCGGCCTACACATACACAACATGGCGACGATCTTTTCTTTTATTTTATCTACAACTTCTGTTTTGTTTTTTGTTCTTTTCTTTCTCACTACAAATTGCAATACTCCACTATAGTGATGGAACTCGAGTGCTCTATACCTTGTCCACTTCCTCCTAAAGGAAACGGGACGGGACACCGAGGGCGGAACACCTAGCCTCTGGGGTGGAGCAAACGACGAAACAATACAAACTAAAAATGGTCTTCAACCATCAACTCACCCTCTCTCGGTGGCTAGTCCAGGAGCCTAATCATACCTTTAAAAACCAACTATATTAAATAGAGCACTCGAGCCATACAAATCCTCAATTTCTTAGATTCTGGTACCACAGAATCCGGTACTTACAGCCATACCAAACTACAATAAACTGCAAACACTTTCATACAGAATCTCCATCTCACGAAGAAATAATTGTGTACTGTAATACTGTGTCCATACACTATTTTATGTAATAATTTCATGTATGTAGTAATGTTATTTTCTTGTATACTTTCAAATATTGTAATGGGAAATTTAATAAAGTGGTAGAGCAAAACAATAACGGGGGAACCGTAATTCGAGCAAAAGACGTCCCAGTTTATTCACAGAGGCACTGGGACAAAGCGTATGCCCTCGAATGCATACGGGTGGAGGTTTGGTAACATTCGGGAGTTCCCCCTTTATTATTGTCCTAAAACGGCTGCATTGCAACTGTACCAGATTACAGCTACATGCCACTTCTTCCTGCCTGCATGTGTGTGTGTCGCTCTTCGACCACTGCGTATAGGCGCCATTGGAGCCTTTTTCAGGATGCCCCTCGTATATGAACTTTCAGTAGCTTTTATTATTAGAGTGTTCCTATTTTAATGTGTGGTTAGCTAAATCAGGTACCTATACAATGCAATTCTATAAATTCCTTGCGTTAAATTTCTAATACCGACATACCCTTTTCGTCAGCAATAATGGTATAACTGCATGTTCTCAGTTTCACAGTACTTCACTTGGATATGCTGTACTGAAGCAGAAATCCCATTGATAATCTAAGGAAATATGACACTTTATTTTCTTTGATTCAATTGTTTCACTTATATGCAAGAGTTAAGTTGTTTGCTTTACAGAGAAGAGAGAAGTAGCTTTATGCATTGAAAAATGAGTCGCACTAATGGTTCTTGCAAGCAGAGGGTTCCAAACCTCAGTGGAAATATCAACATATAATACCGAGAATGTATAAGGAGACTGATAAATTACAAATTGTATTTCTTAATCAATCACTCTTCATTCTTGTCTCATTTAGTAGTAACTTTAAAAATAATCAAGTATTTTATTTTAAACTTACTGCGTATGACCAAATTCCGTAATCCTTCCCTAGCTTGTGAATTGTAATAATTTTCCAAATTCACTCTTTTGCAGCTTGAATTCAAATCATAGAGAATGGAGAAATTAAGTCAATTTCATAGAAGATAATGTTGGTACTTAACAAATCCATACCTGGATCTGTAGGAGTTTATTATTTCCATTTGCAAAAACATCGATTTAGTGTTAGTTTAGTTTGTAATTGTCAGGGAAAAATGTAAATTTTGTCCTGGAAAACCTGGAAAAGTCAGGGAATTTCATTTCAGCTTTTTGGTAGCCACCCTGTCTCTCTGTCATTTTATTTCTCTATCTTTCTCTCCCTCTGTCACTTTATTTACTTATCTCTCTCTCTCTCTCGCTGTCACTTTATTTTCCTATCTCTCTCTCTCTCTCTCTCTCTATCTATCTCTCTCTCTCTCTCTCTCTCTCTCTATCTCTCTCTCTCTCTCTCTCTCTCTGTCACTTTATTTTCCTATTTCTCTCTCTCTCTGTCACTTTATTTTCCTAGCTCTCTCTCTCTCTCTCTCTCTGTGTCACATTATTTACTTATCTCTCTCTCCCTCTCTGTCACTTTATTTCTCTATCTTTCTCTCACTCTGTCACTTTATTCCCCCCTCTCTCTCTATTTCTATCTCTCTCTCTCTCTCTCTCTCTCTCTCTCTCTCTCTCTCTCTGTCACTTTATTTCCCTATCTCTCTCTCTCTCTCTTTTCTGCCATATAATCTCCCCTCTTTCCTTCTCCTAATATTACTCATTGAAATATTATTGCGATACCCTCAGCAATATTGTACTTAACACACAGTGGCTCCAACTTATATGGGCCCGTATGGCCCGTACCCACCCAATAATTTGTCTGTTAATATTATTATATTTGTTGGCGTGATTCGTGGTGTGCTTGCTGAAATCAGTAAATAACAGATTTTTAAAAATACCATAATACATGTAAGAGACAATTTATGAGATTTTTTTTGTGAACTTATAATTCAAGCCCACACACTCTTTTGGAAAAGTTTCCGCCCTGCATACACACCCGTAAAGATAAAGGTAACCATTGCACAGTGCAACATGCAATCAAAACATACTAGTGCCCGGAACTATTTACTTGTCTTTTACGTATTATCATACTAGCTACTTTTAAAAAGAAGTAGCTGTATCTACATCAGAGTTACATTTTTGCGACAGCTTTACGACACTTAAATTGTTAACTTGCAAACATGTAACGTGGCAACTCTGTTTCAAACTGTGTGTCTCCCCTGGATGCTAAGGTGAAAGGTTTTTCGCGGAATTGCCTAAGGCAAGGCGTTTCCCGCCTCATATCACCCACCTCAGGAATCGAACACAGTCTCCCACGTGACAGTCAGACACCCTACCAACTTGGTGAGAAGGGGTAACTCGAAAATCGTGAATGGCAAAGGTTTCTTGAGTTCAAACTCCCCGATAACTCCAATGTTGCAAGCCAACGAGGCTCTGGTGTCTAGACCTCTGCAGCTATGTGTTGTCCTGCGTTTTGTCCTTATATTATGTGCTGAATGCTCTTTTACAGCCTCAGCATTTAAGCTAGGCTAGGAGATTTTAGACCTCAGATGCACGTGTTAACTTTAGTTGTAGTAACGCGCTTAACCCTGTATAATGTGACGGGAGCAAATAGCGTAAGTGCTGACGCACCCAAACCTTTAACTTCAGTCAGTCAATATTGAGTTTACACATGTAACGTTTTCCGCACCTATTAGGCTAATCGCTACGCTAATTGGTGTCCGAACCACTCTTCAATGTGTCCCCCACCGGTGATCGAAGCCGAGACCCTTTGTTCAAAATGCAATCGGGGAAACACAGCATGATTAATGCAGATAAATACATAAGTTACAAGTTAGGAGAGAATGTGACCAGCCCCCCCCCCCACCATTTGAGACCAATTGCAGTTTTATCTTTCCTGTGAAGACTATGAAGACACTCGTACTTTCTTCATAAGTATCTTTTGGCTTCGCAGATCCTCAAATAACAATCATTTTCAAGGACTAGCGTGACAGGTCCGCTCTGTTGCAAAATAAAATATATGTTATTCGCCTTCAAGGGTCCATAGATGATCTTTCCGCAGTCGGCGTAGAGATATTTTTATCCCTTCAACGAGCTAAACCCCCAAAATCTCCCATACTCCCTCCTCATCCCCTCTCCATTATTCTAATGTGCTTCAAATTCCTGTCCAACCCCTTATAAGGATGTCTGCAGTCATAAAATAAGAGTGGACGAAAATTCGTGAAAGTGGTGCGCACGTGGGGAACATCCCCAGCTCCGTTTCAGCAAACAATTCACCATCAATGTCAAAGATAGCAGCATCCTAAATGCGAAATTACTTCCCCCTCCAAACTTTTTCCCTCTCCTCTCTATGGTTGACCAGGTAAGGTGATTTATATCTCTGCTGTGGAGGAGTTTTTCCCCGAGGGATGTTTTCCCGGAATTGGTCGTCCGTTCTACTGCCCCTAAGGCTAGCATTTGAGACACTTGATTTGGTTTCGTCAACATAGCACGACAGTTACTGCCCCCTCACCCATTGGCTGATACATTTTTTTTCTGGAAGATGCGCGTAATACAGCGTGAGCACAAAAACACTCCCTGGTTTCAAGATGTCATAAAATTAATAGTTACTTGAATATTTTGATAAAATTGATATCCAAAGCTCAGTTAAGTCAAAATATTCTATCTTTCTTTTCAGAATCGCTAGTTGTAAATTCGGTAGCTAGAGGGCAGTAACATCAAAAATGGCGTTCACTCCGCAGCAAAGAAGCTGGTGCGTGTTAGAATTTGCCAAAACAAGCAGTGTTGTGAGACTGCAGCGTGCATTTAAACGGAATTTTGATGTTGATCCACCTACACACAAATCGATTCTGCAGTGGAATAAAACTTTTGTTGAGAGAGGATGCATTTATGATCAAAGAAAAGAACATTCTGACCGACCGTCCATCTCAGAGGAAATTGTGGAGCGTGTGCGAGAAGCCTTTGTACGCAGTCCCAGAAAATGAACACATCAAGCCAGCAGGCAGTTGTAGGTGCCACAAACTACCGTAAGCAAGAGTTTACGGAAGCGTTTGCGGTTTTACCTGTACCGGCTGCAATTGGTTCAAAAGTTATATCCACAAGACAAGGTAAAGCGACGTGAGTTTTGCGAGACTATCCACACTTTAATGGAGGACGATGAAACCTTTCTGACAAAGATCATTTTTAGTGATGAGGCGACCTTCCACTTGAGTGGACAAGTGAACAGGCATAATGTTAGGATCTGGGGAAGCGAGCATCCGCATGCCACTCTTAATGTGGAACGTGACTCACCCAAGGTGAATGTTTTTTGTGCAGTGTCAGAGCGTCGAGTGTACGGTCCGTTCTTCTTTGAGGGGCCAATAATCACACGTGAAAGCTACTTAACAGTGCTACGTGACTGGTTAATTCCTCAACTTGCAGCAGAGCGACTACATTCTACAACAAGATGGAGCGCCCCCACACTGGCATCAATCCATCCGCAGCTTTCTGAATGACAACCTCCCACACCGTTGGATAGGACGAGCTGGACCCAATGATCAAAATCTATGCAAGTGGCCCCCACGATCACCGGACATGATAGTTTGTGACTTTTTCCTTTGGGGGTTCGTGAAGGACCAGGTCTATGTACAGTCTTGGACAGAGCTGGCTTGTAACGACCCTATTGAAGAAGCACTGAAGCAAGCCCTCGATGTCTGAACACCAAGCGCCTTGGGACTAGACAACCCAAACAGCATTGCAATTTTGCGGCTTGTATACCAGTCACGGGTATACATCTCTGTAAATTGAGTAGTGATGCCAAAGAGAAATACGAGATGAAGATTGTCGATCGTAATGTCTCGTGTTCTCGACATGGAATAATACTCGGTCCACTTTACGTTCCATTATTTAATGTTGTTTGGGAACGAACCTGACGGACTAGGTTTATATTTTCAATCCTTGCATTACAGTAAATTCCATATTTTACAATTACATTAACGCTTTGAACGAAAATAATGCCCAGAAAAACATCGAACACACGTTCACACCATTCTTCTCACACACATGCACGTGAAAACAAACACACAAAGCTAAGTTTTAATTTCCAAGTGAATGTCCAAATAACAGTAAATGGAGAAGCACGATGTGCGAAACATGGGATTTTTCACAGAAAGAATGCGTCTATTTGTGACATACGTGGTTTCTATTAATAGACAATGAAACAATTATGAGAGAAATTAACATGCATTTTCGTCTTCAGGTGCTGAGGAAGGAAACAGACTGACTGGAAAAAAGAAAGCATGGTGCTATTGATAGGTTGTTGGTTAGCGTACAGAGCTTTCATCAGTGAGGTCTAGGTTCGATCCCCACCAAGGACATTTATTTTTATTCTTTTCTATTAGTGAAGAAGTATGTAATATTGTTTTCTAGGCATTTTGACGAAAGGATACGCATCAAATTTGTTCGTTTAATCTGTATTTTCATTCTTCTAATAAGTTCTCTATCGCAATGGGATATAGAGATTCTCTATCTAGGCGATGGATAACTTCTCAATGGTTACGTAGCTGCGATTCTCCAGTCCCTTACACCCACTTGTCTTATTTATTTACTTCATTTCATATCTAACGAAAACACACAGATATAGTTAGAACAAGAAACACATCTCGCGTCGAAGGTTCCAGACTCGAGTACTGGCTTTTTTTTGCGAGGGTGATTATTCTTGTGTGTTTGTTTATCATCTTTGTCAAAAAAATATTCCTCATTATTGCCGTGATTAACCTAGGGAGAGACCAAAGCGACTGAAATAACAAAAGTACAGAAAATGCAAGACACATCTGCCTAGGCATGTTATACCTTGGGAATTAGCAATCTGAAAATTAACTTGCGTTTCAGTCGACTACTTGCGAAAGAGTTTCGTGTTGCCTCGTTTGGAGTGTTGGTTATCGTGTCGGACTAGCAATCGGGCAACCCGAGTTCGAGCCCAGCGGAAGGCAAGTTTTTTTTTGTCTAATTTCATCCAACCTTATTCATAAAACTGAGGTTTCTGCAAAACCTTTTGAATTGCATGCCACTTCGTATGTTGGTAATCTGAAAGCATCAAAGATGAAAATTTGATGTTTCGAAGCGACGATGTATTTGTGTATGTGTTGAAAAAACGCAGTTATTTATTAACGAAAAACATGCAGCCACGTGATCATTGAGAACGCTTCCTAGTTGTCAGTGCTAATATGGCAGTAACTACAGTCTGTCAACACACACCAACTTTCACGTTTCCCGTAAAATGATTACCTTTCCACGTTTCAAAATCATGAGTGCTGTCTAAAGCAATACTTTGATACTTGCGTTTGCATGTTTGAATCTAAAGTAATACGAAACTTTTTTTCCCAACAAATGACATTCAAACCATTAATAACTGTTTGAAATGTGATACTGATATCATATATGGAAAGAATAAAAATGGAGAATTTCGCTTAATACAACTTATAAATAGGGAGCGGAAGTTGATGAAATGTCATCTTTTTTCTGACATCTCGGACGCGATGCCCATTAAATATACACAATATTACACTTCATCTAGAACCCAAAAAAGGTAATTTTAAAGTGCATTTTTTTGCATTTGTTGCCATTTGTCAGGTTTTAGGTCATTTTCCCGGATTTTCGGCATTTACCCGTAATTTTTTTGCAATATTCGGTATATTGTTTCATCATGTTTTGTCACTTCTTTAATTTTGGTAATATTCTTGAATCTTTTCACCAAGGTATATATATCTGGCAGGATTGCAATTTACGAGCAAAAGAAATGCTGAACTGGTGACAGTCTTTGTTGTGTCGGGGGAAACCACCAGGTGCCCGTCTGGGGCAAACTCAGATTTAAGATCAGATAAGGAGCATAGCTAGACCCCATTTGCACTGAAAATCCTCGTTGCAAATTTTAATTGAATGTGCATGTGCTATCATTTGGTGCCCTTTTTTTTTAAAGCAAGATTGCATCTTGTTTAATTTAATTTTCATTTCAATTTTTAAACTGAAACTAACAAATTTGATGGTCATTTTTTTGCATTTTAGGTCACTTTTTCCCCATTTTTTAGGATATTCTATAGGTCATATACCTATATTTTGAAGGTCATCAACTTCCGCTCCCTACTTATAAATGTATTAAATTATGTGGATACCTGATGTGAAACGTACGATGCACGATCAGAAAGCCTGAATGTTGCATTGAAAACTGCAGAGAATAATGACTGACTTATGAACAGTGAAAGGTTTTTCCATGCTCCAATGGGATTTTATTTATAACTATAAATAAACAAGGGAGAAGGGGACAGGTGGGTATGATGAACTAAATTGTAATCTAAAAGTTTTAATTGAAGAAACAAAACACGTTCGCGGTTAAAAATAGGGCATTCAATTTCAGACACATTACACTAACTGAAAGAGTATTTTCAAAATTAATAGTATCCTCGTTCTTCACCTTTTTCTCAGTTGTGACACATGTCAATTTCCTCTATATTATCTGTATTCTCATTGTGACAAACACCCACATCCATGCCCGAACCGAGTATTGGTAATATCGCACGCTAGCCAACAATTCCAGAGGAAAAGTTTGATACGCGGTTTAGTGGTTCCAAGTGGTTAAAATCCCACTTTAAACTATAGATCCAGTTTTCTTACTGTGCATAAAGTGGACTTAAAAAGAAGGAAAAAATCGAGGAAAAGCGCTTGAAGGTTTCGATGAGTTCCAAGTGCCTTGATGAGGCGAAGCTATTACATGATTTTGAAGTGGTCAAGTGGCCCCGTGGTAGCGGATAAGTTTCACGTACAGAAGGTTTGAGTTCGATTCTCGTTCTATTGCCCTATGTTTTTTTTATACAACTCGAGCAACTAATTATTGCATTTTATTTAATAATTTATTTGACTAAAAGTTAAATACATTTTTACTTTATTTTTGGGTGGAAATCTTTACTTTACCGTTTTAAATTTTATTTGTGAAAATTATTTTTTGCGATAGTTTTTTCCACATATCTCATCATTTTACAAACATACTCAACAAAATGTTATGCCTGGCGAAAAGTATACATTTATTTCGAGAAAATGATCCAGAAATACATATAATACTATTCACAAGAAATTATCGTAATCGTTTGGAAAACAAAATTCAACAATTCGCACAGCAAATAAAATAAGAATGTTCGCAATAAATAAATTCAAATATATAGTCGCTCGAGTTAAGAAAAAAAAATGGAGGCAATCAAAGGGGAATCGAACCCAGTATCTCCTGCGTGTCAAACTTACACGCTAACAACCCACCACCTGGTCTTCTGTCAGTCGGGCAATCTAATCGTCTTATGAGTAACGCTTGCTAAGTTTCTAATCTTTGAAGCGCTTGTAATTGTTGTTGTGTGTCAGGGAGTTATGTTTACTGCAACATTTGAGCACACAATCCAAACACGTAAATTTTATACACAGAAAACATGGGTTTTGTGCACATAAGTACGGAGCATGCGCTCTGTCAAGGACTAGAAGGAACCTCGCTAAAGTTACTGAAGCTTGTCTTCGGTGCTGACAGTTGGCCCCGGAATCACGTGGTCTATCTCGTTATCAGTCGACATGACCTTGAGCCTGCAGAACCAGCACACTGAAGTGGACGAAGGTATTTTACGTGATTTGTAAACTGGAAGAAAACATGCCTCGCGTTACAACAGACAGAGGTTTGTCTTCAGCTTTGGGACAGATAAACCACACTAGGCATACAGACAGAGTATAATGTAAGATAAAAGGAAATTATTTCTCCGTCTCCTCACACTGACAATTTTATTGCCTTTTTTTGGAGGTATTTGGCCACAGAAACGGGATTATATTATTGAAGTCGTATCTCGTGTGATGGCTTGGTTCAGTATGCTGATCAGGTTTTCTGACAAAAGCAGGACGAGCTACCCAAGAACAGTAATTGTCTATCTCTTATATCTGCTTCCTTCATCATCCGGTATAAGGCAGACAAGCACATACCACAAATATGTAAGAGAACTATTGCTAATTTGGTAACTTGTCTTGCAATTGAATTTCTGTCATGAACAGCTGCAAAGAAACAAAGCCTTTCGTTTTAAAGGATTACACTGAATAATTGTTATTTGATTAGGATACTAAAATGACTTCAGTATTTACATGCAGTACACAAGAGATTCTAAACACACTCTAAAACATACTACTGTTCGTTTCAACGTATTATTTCAACAATCAAGACATAAAATGAAGGGCATGCTCAAGAAAAATTATGTTTCTTTGATTATCAAGTGCATTACGTGGTTAACATCAAGTTTGGATTTGCCGGTTATCCAAATATTATTAACTTTGAAAATAGTCTTTCAGTTAGTGTAATGTGCCTGAAATTGAATGCCCTATTTTTAACCGCGAACGTGTTTTGTTTCTTCAATTAAAACTTTTAGATTACAATTTAGTTCAGCATACCAACCTGTGACTTTCTCCCTTGTTTATTTATAGTTATAAATAAAATCCCATTTGAGCATGGAAAAACCTTTCACTGTTCATCAGTTATTGTTCTCTGCAGTTTTCAATGCAACATCCAGGCTCTCTGATCGTGCATCGTACGTTTCACATCAGGTATCCACATAATTTAATATATTTATAAGTAGGGAGCGGAAGTTGATGACCTAAAAAATATAGGTATATGACCTATATAATATCCTAAAAAATGTGGAAAAAAATGACGTAAAATGCAAAAAAATGACGTAAAATGCAAAAAAATGACGTAAAATGCAAAAAAATGAACATCAAATTTGTTAGTTTCAGTTTAAAAATTGAAATGAAAATTAAATTAAACAAGATGCAATCTTGCTTTAAAAAAAAGGGCACCAAATGATAGCACATGCACATTCAATTAAAATTTGCAACGAGGATTTTCAGTGCAAATGGGGTCTAGCTATGCTCCTTATCTGATCTTAAATCTGAGTTTGCCCCAGACGGGCACCTGGTGGTTTCCCCCGACACAACAAAGACTGTCACCAGTTCAGCATTTCTTTTGCTCGTAAATTGCAATCCTGCCAGATATATATACCTTGGTGAAAAGATTCAAGAATATTACCAAAATTAAAGAAGTGACAAAACATGATGAAACAATATACCGAATATTGCAAAAAATTACGGGTAAATGCCGAAAATCCGGGAAAATGACCTAAAACCTGACAAATGGCAACAAATGCAAAAAAATGCACTTTAAAATTACCTTTTTTGGGTTCTAGATGAAGTGTAATATTGTGTATATTTAATGGGCATCGCGTCCGAAATGTCAGAAAAAAGATGACATTTCATCAACTTCCGCTCCCTATTTATAAGTTGTATTAAGCGAAATTCTCCATTTTTATTCTTTCCATATATGATATCAGTATCACATTTCAAACAGTTATTAATGGTTTGAATGTCATTTGTTGGGAAAAAAATTTCGTATTACTTTAGATTCGAACATGCAAACGCAAGTATCAAAGTATTGCTTTAGACAGCACTCATGATTTTGAAACGTGGAAAGGTAATCATTTTACGGGAAACGTGAAAGTTGATGTGTGTTGACAGACTGTAGTTACTGCCATATTAGCACTGACAACTAGGAAGCGTTCTCAATGATCACGTGGCTGCATGTTTTTCGTTAATAAATAACTGCGTTTTTTCAACACATACACAAATACATCGTCGCTTCGAAACATCAAATTTTCATCTTTGATGCTTTCAGATTACCAACATACGAAGTGGCATGCAATTCAAAAGGTTTTGCAGAAACCTCAGTTTTATGAATAAGGTTGGATGAAATTAGACAAAAAAAAACTTGCCTTCCGCTGGGCTCGAACTCGGGTTGCCCGATTGCTAGTCCGACACGATAACCAACACTCCAAACGAGGCAACACGAAACTCTTTCGCAAGTAGTCGACTGAAACGCAAGTTAATTTTCAGATTGCTAATTCCCAAGGTATAACATGCCTAGGCAGATGTGTCTTGCATTTTCTGTACTTTTGTTATTTCAGTCGCTTTGGTCTCTCCCTAGGTTAATCACGGCAATAATGAGGAATATTTTTTTGACAAAGATGATAAACAAACACACAAGAATAATCACCCTCGCAAAAAAGCCAGAACTCGAGTCTGGAACCTTCGACGCGAGATGTTTTTCTTGTTGTAACTATATCTGTGTGTTTTCGTTAGATATGAAATGAAGTAAATAAATAAGACAAGTGGGTGTAAGGGTCTGGAGAATCGCAGCTACGTAACCATGGAGAAGATATCCATCTCCTAGATAGAGAATCTCTATATCCCATTGCGATAGAGAACTTATTAGAAGAATGAAAATACAGATTAAACGAACAAATTTGATGCGTATCCTTTCGTCAAAATGCCTAGAAAACAATATTACATATTTCTTCACTAATAGAAAAGAATAAAAATAAATGTCCTTGGTGGGGATCGAACCTAGACCTCACTGATGAAAGCTCTGTACGCTAACCAACAACCTATCAATAGCACCATGCTTTCTTTTTTCCAGTCAGTCTGTTTCCTTCCTCAGCACCTGAAGACGAAAATGCATGTTAATTTCTCTCATAATTGTTTCATTGTCTATTAATAGAAACCAAGTATGACACAAATAGACGCATTCTTTCTGTGAAAAATCCCATGTTTCGCACATCGTGCTTCTCCATTTACTGTTATTTGGACATTCACTTGGAAATTAAAACTTAGCTTTGTGTGTTTGTTTTCACGTGCATGTGTGTGAGAAGAATGGTGTGAACGTGTGTTCGATGTTTTTCTGGGCATTATTTTCGTTCAAAGCATTAATGTAATTGTAAAATATGGAATTTACTGTAATGCAAGGAGTGAAGATATAAACCTAGTCCGTCATGTTCATTCCCAAACAACATTAAATAATGGAACGTAAAGTGGACCGAGTATTATTCCATGTCGAGAACACGAGACATTACGATCGACAATCTTCATCTCGTATTTCTCTTTGGCATCACTACTCAATTTACAGAGATGTGTACCCGTGACTGGTATACAAGCCGCAGAATTGCAATGCTGTTTGGGTTGTCTAGTCCCAAGGCGCTTGGTGGTCAGACATGGATGGCTTGCTTCAGTGCTTGTCTTCAATAGGGTCGTTACAAGCCAGCTGTGTCCAAGACTGTACCTCTAATACCTACAACCTTGAATCATCTTCAGGAATGCATCAGTACAGCTGTCAACTTCATCACACCGGATACGCTTGAGAAGGTGTGGTTGGAGCTGGATTATCGTCTCGATGTTTCCCGCGTAACAGATGGCGCGCACATTGAGCATTTGTAATTCCAATGAACACCACGAAAACTTTATGAGTTTTTACAACTACTGTGAACATTTCTTTAGAATACTACTTTTGGTATTAAAGTTATACCCTTTCAAAACCAGGGAGTGTTTTTGTGCTCACGCGGTATATTGTAAGCAGGATAACACTGGAAAAATAACGAGTAATTTTCTCTGTGTACTGGTTACCAGAACAGACTTGGCAATTAATTAGAAAAAAGTATTGTAACATTCTGTAACCATATTCATAGTTAATAATAAAAAGTTAATAAAAATAAAGCCATGTCCAGTGCCCCCTTTATCCCCTCCAACAACAGACCACAACCACCCCTTCAATCTAAAGTAGGAACAGTGTGAGTGAGGAAGTGCACCGCATAAGTGACGACAAAAAGTAAGGGATCCTGACAAACATTTACTTATGGCCATAAGTTACATAAGGATTACTCATTACTTGTGTTTGTATATGTGCGATGACCGATTATTATATATATATTCTTATAATCAATAATAAGCTTTACATGAGCTAAATTCATGTTATTCACATATTGCCCCCTACAATAGCATTTGACACCTACATGAACAGAATCTTCTAAAGATCTGAATTACTTAACTGCGTGGACCCTTTTACGTTAAACCTCCGTAATATAGTCTGTCTTAAGGCTCCATGGTAATGGATTGCTTTGGCAGTCGTTCACGAGACTTGCTAAGTACCGGATATTGCGTAAGTCTTCCTGAACTTTCTAAATATCAGGAACAGTGAATAGTTGAACATCAGAGACTGGAAAAATTTGATGCGATGACTATGAAAGCACTGAAGAATATATGGACATGGGGATAGCAACATGAGGAAAGGTTGTGAAGTCATAGTTGTTTAGAAGCAATTAGTTAAAGTGTCTTACTTCCTCTTCTGCTTTTAATTTTGAAATACTCTCTTTCCTCAACTTATGGAAGAGCATGCCTTTTCTCTGAATAGTCAGACCTTTGTTGGTTCTTTGTGCCAGCTCTGTGAATTACATTCGCACTACTGCAACAAGTATTGACTAGTTCCTACAGCCCTCTACTTATATCAAATTGTTTTCCGTAAGAGCTTCACAACGGATTTAGCGATATTATATAGACCTAGTATTTATTTAAACGACTGAAACGTTAATAAGTAACAAAAAAATCCTTGTATCATATACGAGTGCACACTATATTTTTCTTACATGGTCATTGCATGTTAAGCAGTATCTCCTTACAGTCCCTTAGTGTAGTTCCCTGCTTCTCAATAACCGTATCCCAACGTCTCGGAAGATTTGCTGTTCCAGTTAGGATCTTGCTGTTGTTCAGTCCGCAGAGAACTCTTCCAAGGAAAAAAAGGTTATCTACGCATGGGCTCTAAGTAGAAGTCTGTTGGACTCATGCCTGGACTGTGTGGCAGGTGAGACAATTCTTTCTACTCATAATAGCTCAGCAAATCGGTCACAACCTTTCTCAGGTACAGGCGTGGAAAATAACACTGTGCGACAATGAAAATTGCCACAGAACAAAAACATGTGATTGATATGGAGTTCAGTGCCCTGATGACGATAGTGAAAACAGTTTTTCGGTATATAAACTTTTCTCTGGAAGCGCAATTTTATCAGCGCACGACTGCATGTTATTGTTGTCGCAGCGCTTATCAGCACAGCCTGTTACTAGGGCTCGGCAGTGCATGGGGGAGGGGGTGGAGAGGGAAGGGATAAATAGCCACTTGGTTGAGGTATAGTGGAGTTTCAGTTATCAGTTATTTGCATCAGTCAGTTGCTGGTGGGATCATGCAGTCTCTGTTCCTACAGTGTGTGTCGTGCAAAACCCCTAACGTGAAGAATACTATTTTTGCGTGTTCACCAAACCTTTTCTGTTATGTGTGTGGTGAGTTTACGACGAAGTCCCAAAGACATCCCATTTCCCCGCTCGTCAAAAAGACGTTCGAGTTTTATTTTGAATCAAAGGTAGATGAGGTTAAGTGTTGGTCACCAAAGAACTGTTGTTGCTCACGTTGCTCCCTCTATTTAAGGGGCTGGTTGCATGGAACCCACCCATCTATGCCATTTGCCGTACCACAGTTGTGTAGGGAACCTAGAGACCACATAACAGATTGCTACTTTTGTTCAACGAAAGTAACTGGAATCTGAAGTAAATCAAAACACACAGTTTCGTATCCAAATTTGGAATCTGCAATGCGCCCAGTTCCGTACTCTGATTCTATCACAGTTCCAAAACTACCAACGGAATGGACACTGGAAGATGAAACAGATGATGGTAGTGACCATCTAATAGATTAAGAAGATCTTGATTACACGCCATTTACATCACAGCCCCCAACCACAGTCATTGTCACAAGCAGAATTGAACGATCTTGTAAGAGACTTAATCTTCCAAAAAGGCAAGCAGAATTACTTAGGTCTCGCCTTCAAGAAAAAAAAAGCCTGCTACAACCAAACACTAGTATATCATTCCGTAAACAACAGCTTGGTCTTTCCACGTTTTCCTCAATGGCATAGAGTCTGGTATATTGTAATGACAGAATTTGGAATGATTCACAATGCGGAAGAATGGCGCCTATTCATAGATTCCTCAAAAACTCTCTTGCATAACGGAAACGAGAAACCTTCGATACCAGTGGCCCATTCCGTTCAGTAAAAGAAAACCTACGAGAACATGAGACTACTTCTAAAGTATACTGGCTATTCGAACCACAAATGGAAAATCTGTGGTGATCTCAAAGTTCTGGGACTTGTGCTGGGAATGCAGACTGGTTACACACAATATTGCTGTTTCTTGTGTCACTGGGACAGTAGGGCAAGGGAAGATCATTATGTAGTGCAACAGTGGCCTTCAGAGAGAGCTTCAATCCGGGCGAACAAAATGTGTCGCATTAACCTTTTGTTGACAAAGACACTGTGCTGTTACCACCGCTCCATCTGAAATTGTGCTTCATCAAGAATTTTGTGAAAGCAATGGACAAAGATGGCAGGGGCTTTCTACTATCCAAATTTCCTGTGATTAGTACTGCAAAAATTAAAGAAGGCATTTTCATTGGGCCTCAGATTCCTGACTTGAATGACATAACCTTTCAAGAGTTGCTGACAAATACTGAGAAGGCATTATGCAACAATTTCTTGGGTAACGTCAGGTCTGACAATTACAGGGAACTGACGGACTGTTACATGGCTATGGGGTGCAACATGTCTTTCAAAATACATTACCTGCATTCTCATTTTGGATTTTTTCCCCGCCTAATCTCGGATATGTGAGTGATAAACATGGTGAGCGATTTCACCAAGATATCGCTGCCATGGAAAGACGATATAAGGGAAGATGGTCACCAAACCTTTTGGCAGATTACTGCTGGACACTCCTACAAGAAGTGTTGCCTCATTGTGCATTATTTTTTAAATGACTGTCGTACTATCATTAATATTTTATTATGTTACACCCCTCCCCCCACGCATTCTACAATGGGTAACGGCGATGAGCAAATGTCAAAAGCAATCTTCAATGGGAAATTCGGCCTTCGTCGTCGAGTTATGAAACACACATAACACCATTCAAGGATGCAAGTTTTTGAAGATATATTCGTCCCATTTTTGCTGGCGAGTGTACACCTACAAACTTTTTAAACAGGAACAGAAGAAAAGCTTCAGAATTGCGAGTGCAATAACTTCGCCATTCTACGTACTATTCACGAATAAATTAACAGTATCCACGAGTTACAAACACCAGCTTTACGTTCTCCAATATTCGAAAGTGATTGAATTTATTTACTTATTTATATATTGAACTCAACAGGTACATACCTAATTACAGAGCCCATATAATGGATACATAGTGAATACAGTTACCTATATAATATAGATGAAAAAATATAATGACAACATATTTTAAATTATTAATTTTATATATAGATATATACATACACACATAAACACACACACACACACACATATATACTTTATAACACCATTCCATTAGGAAATTATGTGTTTAAGCTTAAGACATTGTCATTGTGTTAATAGTGGCTTTACTGAGCTCCCTTAGGTTCATAGAAAAGATGTCAATGGTCTTATTCTGGATTTACAGTTTATTGTCGTAACTGGTGCACATTCTCCACAATGGAGATTTGTTTTCAATTTCAGATCTAGCCTTCTTTGTAAGAAAAACTTCATTCTTGAGTCTAGTTTTCGACGTCGAGATTCGAAAATTAATTTGGAAGAGTACATGTTCAGCATCTAACTCATGATTTAACAACTTCTACAAGAATACTATTTCATGTAACGTTATTCTCTGGCACAGCTTTGTAAACCGACATTCATATATTAGGTTTTCGTAGTGTTCAAATGTGGGGTAAACTTTCTTAAATTTGTATTTTAAAAATCTAAGAAATCTTGATTGGGCTCTTTCAATTGCTTCACTGTACTTTGCTGTGTCTCTATTCCATATAACAGATGCATATTCGAGTTTTGGTCTTACATATGAATAATACAAAATTTTTAGTGTTTCTATACTCTTGAAATCCCTCCTCATTCTAAGAATAAACCTAAGGTTCTTGAACCCTTCACTAATTATTTGTTCTACGTGTTTATTAAAATTAAGATTTGAATATAAAATAACCCCTAAATCCTTGACGGTAAAATTTCTTGCTAAAGTTATGGTTGTATATTTGATATTGAAATTCAACTATACGACGCACGGTTTTAGAAGCGATATCGGGCGGAGCCATGGAGAGGGTGTGCGTGGCGACCAGCCAATGGCAGGAGTGCAACGTTATACAGTTAGGAGACTGCGGTGCGCGAGTTAAACGCCGTGTTCTACATTTTTCTTGCGCGTAAGAAGTTTTCATAAGACTCGCCACTTTAAGGTTCATCATGAGATGGGGCACAACATTTTGAACCTGACTGTCCAAATCCCATGAATTTCCGTCGCCTACAGCCGGAGTTAGCGTATCTCGAAGAAACACGGGAAACAACACGTCTACACACACACACACAATTACCCTTTCGTTTTCCGTCCGTGTTCCGTCTGTTGTTTTTTCGTTGCCACAGTGTTGAACCCGGTGAGTTGTTCTGTCTTGTTAAAGCTATGGGTGTCAAATTCGGCTGAATATGCACAATGACCTTTCATTGTCTTGTGTGTTCATAAACATTGCGAGTCTGGGTCAGTTTTGAGTTCAGCGGTTTCATAACAAGGGCGGTATAAGATAATTTTACTCATACGGCATGAAGAACAGTTGTGAGAGGATTCAATACAGCCCTTATTGATTCAATTATATTACTTAGCTTTTTCTGCCACTTTTGGCTAATTGACGAAGATGGGAATGAGTGATGATATGATGAAATTGATGAATGTACACTCACAAATATCCATGCCCAGGTCTGGATTCGAACCCGGGACCTCTAGCGTCGTAACCCGATGTGCAATACAGCTCTTATGCTCGATAGTTGTCCAATTGTGTGTGTGTTGCGTGAGTGTTATTTAATAATGTCGCGTCGACGCCATCGTGGAGTGGTTAGCATATCGCTCTACGACGCCAGGAGTCCCGGGTTCGAATCCTGGCCTGGACATGGATGTTTATGAACGTCCCTTCATAAATTTCATTATATCATCACTCATTCCCATCTTCGTCAATTAGCCAAAAGTGGCAGAAAAAGCTAAGTAAAATATAGCAAATCAAATCAAATTAATAATGTCGCTCTCGAAACCTAGTACGTACCAGTAGTACAGGCACCAAGGGTAAATACTCGTATTACGGTCACAGGACAGAAAACTTAGTTTTGAAGCTTATTCTTACTTCAAAGAATTGGCGTTCGCAAGACGTGCGTGCTGAAACAGTGTTTGCTCAGAATCGAGAACTTACGGCTAAAGCGTGTGGTGTATGTGTGCCTACTGTGTTGCGCATTATAAAACAGGGTAAAGTATCTACCACAGAAATCGGCGAACCCCTATTCAAATCTCCTGGAAAACATGCCAGAAAACAGAAACGAGCGATGATGATGATGGTCTTGCAGTTCCTCTATCATAAATACCTTCAAACTTCTTTCAGGTACGAGTTTCTATTATATGGTGCAGTGATATGATATAATCCTGTGTAGAATTCTTCACTATATATTTCATTGCACTCAGATATCACGTGCATGCATTATACCCATAGAAAGCTGAATATTGGACACAGCGAATTATCTGTGTTTCCCTTCCGCTAGTAGTTTGTTTGGCAACAGCGCGACCGCATTGGCTGCGTATTGGCTGAACTAATGTTCCTTCTAAAAGCGTACGCCGTATAGTTCCTTTTCTTTCGAGTATATATTACAAAATGACATTTATTGATATTTAGTGTTAAATCATTGTTTATTGTCTACGTTTCTAACTTTGTAATATCATTTTGAAGTTGAACACTGTCATCTTATTTGCTTATTTTCCTGCAAAATTTCAGGTCATCTGCAAACAGCAACTTGTGTGAATTTTCAAATGAATCAGGCAAGTCGTTAATAAGTAATGTGAAAAGAAGTGGCACAAGGTTAGACCCCTGAGATACTCCTGAGGTGACTTTTATATCTGAAGATGTGTGACCTTTATACGTCACGTACTGCTTACGGTTCTGCATATAGGAAGCAAACAATTGGGGCAGTGGTTCAGAAATATTGAAGCATGCTAACTTATGAAAAACTTAATATGCTGACCAAAGCAGTAATATATTTTATTATAAAGCATAAACTAAACGTAACGTTTCAACTTTCTAGCAAGGTCTTCTTCAGACTCTGCACCAAGTACAAATGTACCAAGGTACAAAAACAGGACGATATATATACACAAATATTATTCCCCTCCAGACTATTAGAAAGTTGTTCTGGAACATTCTAGCAGGTGAATTTCCCTTGTCAACTGTACTTTCACCTACAAGGCTAAACAAATTTACTTCCATCTAGAATGTTTTTGAACTCCTTATCTCACGCCCTTTTTCCTTCATTCTTCTTCCATCTTCTCTCCTCTTTTCCTCTTGTCCTTTCCACTCTTTCTAACTCCTTCTTCCATTCTTTGTTTATCTTCAGTCCCCCATTCCAGTTCATTGTGTCTTCTTCACCTTTCCTCTCTATTTCCTTGGCCTCCTTCCATTTTCTCACTAGTATTCTCTTCTGCCTTCCTATCTGCTTAGCCTCATCCCACTCTATGTCATGTCCTGTTTCTCTCGTGTGCTTAAATATACGATATCTCTCTCTCTCTCTCTTAAGTCGTACATCATCCCTATGTTGTTTCAACCTGTCTTTCAGCCTCTTTTTCGTTTCTCCTATGTACACACTCTGACATTCTTTATATTTCACTTCGGGCCTCCCCGATGGCGCAGTGGTAGCAACGTCGCCTTGTAATCAAGGGGTCCTGGGTTCGATACCCGGTGGAGGCATATAGTGGTTCGGATACCACTTTAAACTGTAGGTCCAGTCCCAATTAGCCTTACTGTGCACAAAAGTGGACTTAAAACACCAATTCAATCAATGAATCATTTACATTTCACTTCGTAGATAATCCCTTTCTCTTCTCTATTTTCCTTTTTCTTGTTTTCCTTATAAACCATAGTTTATGTTTTATAATAAAATAAATTACTGCCTTGGTCAGCATATTGAGTTTTTCATATCATGGAAACAAGTCTTAATGGTGTTAGTTATGCTAATTTATTTAATAGGATATCGTGGTTAACCAAGTTGAACGCTTTGCTAAAGTCTGTATATACTCGTATTGCATCAACTTGACCTCCTTCATCCAAGGTTGAACTTATAAAATTGGTAATATCGGAGAGATTGGTCAACACTGATCTACGTGATACAAAGCCATGCTGAAACGATGATATTACAGGTTTTACGAGGGTAAATACGTATGTAACAGTGCATGATTTTTTCGAATATTTTAGCTGGGTCTTATAGTATACTTATTGGTCGGTAGTTTTGTACGTTTTTAGTATTATTGGTTTTGGGAAGTGGATAAGTGGCTTTCTATTTTTCAGGAAATTTGTGTTTTGCAAGAATTCATTTCAATAGCTTCAACCTTTAAGTACATAGGGCAGTATATTGTTCGGTTCGGTTGATTTCTTAGGTTTCATGTTTTTAATTGCTTTTCCTACGTCTTCAATTCCTATCTCTGTAATATTAAGATTATCCAGAGTTTCATATTGTTTATGGTGAAGCAGTACTTTCATTTCATACGTATCTAGGGGGATCTTTTTTATACACCGACTGAAAATGCTGTGCAAAAGCTTCGACTACTGAACGTCGGTCTGACAACACTTTATCTTTGAACTGTACAGGATCTTTGTTGCTTTACCTGCGTTTATTTGTAACAAACTACCAAAACTGGGTGCTATCTTTTGCAATATTTATTTACGAATTGGCAACATAAATGTTGTATGCATCAATAATTTCCTTCCTAACTATTGTTCGAAATTAGATAAATTTATTATAGTTGCATCGAAAGTCTCCCGCCTGTTTTTTCCACTTCTTGTGGTGGTAATGTTTCCTACTTATATTTTTAATAATGCTGCTCGTACACTATAGCTCTTTTCAGTTCTTACGGCGGGCGCTCTAGAAGCTGGCAGGGGAAGTGGGGATCGGGGAAGCAACCAATCCAGCGTCATAAGAAACGTAGCGGCCAGTAGAACGAGTTTCACGTAGTACTTTCTCCGGCCTTGCCGTGTCTCTCGGCGCCACTGCTGTTGTCTGGTTGGTCTGTTCCGTAATCCCCGCTCCCCACTTCCCCTGTCTGCTTCTAGAGCGCCCGCCATAAGAACTGAAAAGAGCTATAACACGGGTACTGTATTTTGCGTCTTTTCTTTAAGATGTCACATTCATCAAATATTACGCGTCTGTAGCTTGATAAGCGTCATTCTTGTTTTCGTATCCCAGTTCGTGTTAAGCAGCTTGTGATAGATGGATGGAAAGTCGGCCTTACTGAAGTTGTACTGTAGCTTGTGACAAGTTTTATCGCGGTTTTTTTTTACATGATTAATATCTACTAGCAGCGAGGGATGGTGTGTTTCTTCAGGAACTAGTGGCTGTGTGTTTCGTGTTACTGTTACTTGTTACTGTACACTGCGCTACGACGCCAGGGGTCCCGGGTTCGAATCCTGATCTGAGCATGGGTGTTTGTGAGTGCCCATTCATCAATTTCATCACATCATCACTCATCCTCATCTTTGCAGTTAGCCAAAAGTGGCAGTAAAATAAACAAAGTCAATCAATTCAATTCAAAACCTATAAATAGGTCCCGGTACCGCGTATGATTGCGTACTGCACGGAAAAAACCTCTGGACCCCCCCCCCCCACACACACACGCAAACTTTTACATGAGACATTATAATGTGAAGTTGCATTTGCCAAGGCCTCTCGAATAGTATAATGGCTAATGCAGTCGCCGAAGGTCCCAGGTTCAACCCCCTCCCCCTCGGGAGTCAGGTTGCACAGTGTTATGGATCAACTACAGGCTTAGTCCAGATTATACTATCTCAGGTTAGCATGGGCTCTTAAAAAAACTACTAGTATAATTCTACACAATTAGAATTTGGTGGTTTGCACTACTGAACACAAGAGCGAAAATTAACGGCTACTGTAATTTTTCATATTTCTAGCTGCCTGGAACTTTACTTCTTCAATTCCTTCCTGTTTCTATATTAATTTAAAAACGGATGTGAGGAAAATGTCTCCCCCCTTTGTATTTCAACCGATATAAAGGAGGGTTTCCTCCATTGTACATACGTAGTAAAGACAACTAAAATAACATAAATGGAAAGAAAGGTAGCAAATCGACGTTATAATTAAAACGTCGGTCATCAAATTACAAAATTACAAACTGAATATGAATATAAATTGTCCCAGGCCAACTGCGTTTCAATGTTCCACATAGCGAAAAACTGCTAAAGGACTGTCTTTTCAATTCACGACTCCGGCGAATACATTCCCATTACTTTACATAAGTTTCTGACACTGAAATTAACACACTTTCCACTCCATAAATTACACGTGCTGATTTCCCTAATAGAAACTTCAATAGGGTAGGCGACAGAGTGTCAAAGCATTCGTAATTCCGTTTTTAATTTCCCTTCTCGTCTCTTTTCCCATTAATTTAATTAAAAACCACCCACCATATTTCGAGAGCGCCAAGTATTTTAAAACTTGTATTCATGAATGCGACACGAAGATTAAATATAGAGGAATGCGATTGAAAGCAACAAACAAAACCAATCACATTAAATTTTATTAGTTTATATTGAAGAAGGCAATCCTTTTGTATAAATTTATATTTGCAAGCAGATTCTTTATGAAAGGTTCAATATGAATGTCACTTGAAATATGGGTGTGGTAATGTTTAAACAGTAACATGATAAAGTATAGAGAGAAATACAACGTAAATGGCTTTATTTAAACGTACCGTCACAGCATTCACATGGGAATGTTACGGATGTACATTAGTTTCGGCACGTGGATTAATCCGATCCCACAGTTTAGGTCACTTCTCCTCTGCTTCAAGTGGTTCCCCCAATGGCACAGTGGTAGCGTCGTCGCTTCTTAATCAAGGGGTCCCGGGTTCGATACCCGGTGAAGACGCTTAGTGGTTCGGATCCCACTTTAAACTGTAGGCCCAGTCCCGATTAGCCTTACTGTGCATAAAGTGGACTTAAAACAACAAATAAATAAATAAATTGTCTGCTTCAAGGCCTGTATATTGATATCTCTCTCTTCAAATCCTTCTTTTTTAAAAATTTTATCTGTATCTCGTTTTCTCTCCACTTCTCTCTTCAAATCTCCGTATATCTTAATCCATTCAGTCTTATCTTAAAGCCTTGTCTCTATCTCTGCATCTCTTCACTTGTCTTTTCAAATTTTCTTCTCACTCTTTCTCTCCTTTTGCATGATATTTTTTAAAATATTCTTATCTCTTATCTCTCCATCTCTTCACTTGTATTTCCAAATCTTCTTATATCTATCTTTTCATAATCCTCCTATTTCTATCTCTCCATACGTTTCACATTTCTTTCTCCTTCCCTCCCCCCCCCTCTCTCTCTCTCTTAATCTGTCTCCGTAGGCTGCCCCTGAAGGAAAAAGGAGTAAAGAAAGAAAAATGAAATTTGGCCAATGTCCTTCCTTAAAAGTGAAATCCCAGCATTCATTTTTTTTATTTACCTCTTATTATGTATGGCGGGGATTAAGGCTCACGCTTTGTCTTAAACTCAACCATATTATACAAAAAGTTCATAATATACAGGGTGATTATAAAGTTTCCATCCATTTCTGTGAAAAAAATATTAAAATCAAACCAATAATGAGAATGTAAAACCTAGCCTTTTATCTGACTGCTTTTATTTGAAAAAGTCAGCTTATGGAGGCACTTTAGTCCAAAAATATTAGTCAACATGGTAAGTACTCTAGTGCATTGTCTCTCAACCTCCAAGCGACAAGTGTCTCATGTTGCATGTCGCGTGTTTCTTCGGTGCGAATTCTCCCTTATTCCAAATGACCACCCTGCACGTACACACAAAACTCCCAGCGACGCACCGCTGCACGAAACACCTTTTCTAGCAATATACATGTACATACTGTGATGGATTACGTGTTACTCTGAGGTTGTTTTTACATTATCTGTAGAAGTTTTGATAGATTATGTGTTACTAAGTGTTAGGTTTTCCATTCTCATTATTGGTTGGATTCTAATATCTGTTTTCCACAGGAATGGATCGAAACTTTATAATCATCCAATACATTCATAATTTGATTCACACATCAACATAGAAATATAATGATATAATGAATATACATACACCTTTCACATTAAGCAAAGCACACTAAAAAAATAGTAATTCAAAGACATATGTGGATGTGGGTGTGCGTGTGGTGTGTGGTCTATATACATAGCAGACCATGATAAACATTTCTTATTGGTAAACATGAATTAATTATTCGACAATCAACCGAAACGAACCATAAAAGTATGTAGCGTCATTCCATAAAACTTCTTAATCTGCTCTTAAAGGTCCCAATTGATTTTCATTTTCATATTTAAGGTGATAGTGCATTCAAGTCCCTAACCACTGAGACAGTAAAAGAGTTTCTAAAAAAATCAGTTTTATGAGTTTTAATTGTTAAAAGATTAGAAATTTGGGATCTTGTGTATGATAACTCTGGGTTTTCTAATGGAAGCAATCTGATAGTCAGGTACAAAGGAATTCCTTTATGAAGTAACTTATATAGTAACTGTAGTACTTTTCTCTATTTACGTCTTTTATTCGAGTTTCTAATGCCATTTTATATTTCATTCATCTGAAAGTGACTACGGAATACCACAATCATGACGATTGGACACCGTGTCGTCCTAATTGCGAACAGTCCTAATTGCGAACACTTCCTACCTGAACAGGAATACACTCGAAAGGGTGCATCCTAATTGCGAACACATGTTTCTGCCTTGTGACCTACAACTTTCTCTCAATTTCCTGAGTCGTTTTAACTATATTTTAAAATAAATTCAGTGCCAGACTTGAGATTGGTCAGTGGCCTGTGTGTTACTGGTGGTGTAAAAGTTGCACCTCAATTTGAAGCATGTCAGTTGTAACATACAATCCGACATGATTAAAGCCTTCGTCGAAGTTCCACTCTACTATTTTCCTCAAGATTAATCGATACAATTGTAAATAAATGTCTCTTCTTGTCTGGTGAAAACGCAAAGACTAGAGGTACAACATTTGCTTCTAAATTCTTACTTCCCAAGTCTGCATGTATGGTGTATATCTAAGAAAATTGGCTAGCACAGCTTTTGAACGTTTCATCCATAAATAATGTGTTTGGTTCTTCAAAGCCTCTCTTCTTTCGATGCTGGCAAAGACCAGAATTCTTGTGCCTTACGTTTACCTGTTTTCAAAAACAGGTTTTCAGCTATATGTGCTCGCAATTAGGAGGTGGAAATATTTCTTAGTTTCATGTGTTCGCAATTAGGACGATGTAGGCACTGTTCGCAATTAGGACGCAACCTTATTAACATGCATACAACAATTCCTGTTTTTCTCTCTGTAACAGGAGTGCCCCAGGGGGGTTTCATGACGCCCATTACAAAAATGGGGGATGGCGATGGCGCAGTGGTAGCGTCATTGCCTTGTAATCAAGGGGTCGCGGGTTCGATACCCGGTGGAGGCACGTATGGTTCGGATTCCACTTTAAACTGTAGGTCCAGTCCCGATTAGCCTTACTGTGCATAAAGTCGACTTAAAACACCAAACAAAAATGGGGGGATCGTATCGTTTTATTGACTTGTTATTGATTTTTAGTTTTGGTTATGTTTAATTTTTTTACCTACCTGTGGGTAATCGCGGCGAAAGGGTTCAAATGAAACACCACCTCTTATGCCTTTAGAATCGGCTTGGATGGAGAGGGGCGTGGTATTCTCATTAATACAAGGTTACTCGAGCAGACAAACTGTGCAGAATAAGGTTGACTAACAATGGCAGTGAGCCTAAAGTATCTAAAGTAAACATATATATTGCTTAAATATGTCTGTATTATACAGTGACGCAACCACAGGGCTGCAGGGTGTCATTGCCCCCCCCCCCCAACTTTCGACAGACGTCAATTCTAGGGGTCAAGGAGGGACAAACATTGACGGCCAAGGGCACCTGCAGGGGGGTTCAGAGGAGCCATTACCCCTTCGATTTCAAATTTTATGCGGATAAAAATTCATTTTGTAAACTTTTCTTGCTTGCGTCGCTCGCATTGTCTGCTTTTCTCGTTTTCGTCAAGTTCAGAGCTGTAGCTAGGGGCGGCGGGAGTCAGCCATGAGCGCCGAATGATCCAAAAAAGAAGTTGTAAATGAGAGAATGCCATGGCGTTCAGTGAAATTATTCGCCCCTATTAAATCAATATTGTTTTCAATTGCGGAAATTGGATCTAAAAATATTCTTGCTCGATTCGTTGGCAATCTACTTGTTTCTTGTAATGTAATGTATATTAAATAAAATGTGTTGTATATTTGTATTGAATAAGCTTTGAATAGTTACACAATTTAGTGTTAGTTTGTTCCATATGTATTTGCTATTTTATGTCGCTCCATTTTACATATATGTAAAAAACATGAAAGTTACACACGTATCTTCGGAATGCATTTATCATTCATTTTCTGCCATTCAAAAATACAGCTCGTGTGCTTGATTTCCATTATTGGCTAAAATGAAATTGACGGTGTTGAGAAAATATTTCAAATCGTTTGTTCCAAACAAATGCTTTAGCACGTACCTTCTACGCCCTTTTTGCGTAATTTATGAGGATAATAACGTCTTTGATACTACTACTACTACTACTGGTAGTAGTAGTAGTAGAAATAGTAATAACAATAATAATAACAATATTAATGTTATTATTATTACGTTTATCCTGGTACTTGCCCCACCCCATACAAGAATTCGTGGTTGCACCTCTGATTTTATATTTTTCCGCAAATTTTGTCTGACAAAAGTAAATTGTGTAATTATATCGGCATAAACGGGGGGGGATGTCCTACCTTTTGGGGGGAGTGCGTCATGGGCCTTGGGGGGGATGCTCTGTAATGCATAAACATTTTTACAATTTAAAGAATATCTCACATCCACAATACAGCTTCTTTTCCTGTCGTGTCATTATTATATCGTTATAAAAGATTAGCATTTAACTGCTAAATTAGCAAGAATATTGTTCATTTACAACAAAAGAATGCTTTAGAAAATAGCCTGAGTTCTTCCACTTAATACCTTCAGTGGAACTTGAACTCCATTCTCGGAACGAGGACGTACTTCGTAATTTAACCACCAGATGTCACGTTGTGTTACATCTCTCATGCAAAGTTCCGGCATTTGCCGTTCGGCGTCGCTGCGCTAGCAATCGTCAAACGTCAAAACATCACAGATGTTGATACAATTATATTTCGCTTTATGGCGCACATTACCGCATTGCAGTGTCGAAGCAGAAGATATTACCCGAGTGATAAAAATACTAAAAATATAATTAACAAATTGTTGGCGTTAGAGGCTTCTTTTTTTGCTGAATATGTTACCCTTACCCCTGTTTTTTTCAAACTGACAGAGGGAATTCGGAAAATCAAAAGGAATTTGAGGTCGGTGTTCGAACTCACTTTCGGAAGATTATATTTTCTTGATATTTAATATCATTGGAGAACATTTAGTCATAGTTGTGTCTCGGTGTTTTTACATGTTAATGTTACATTTATTAATAATATGTTAGAGCTGATACCAATTCTTAAAAGTTGTAACAATTGTTCAAAATATTCACTAATATTAGAGGGTGAGTATTTTACTCCAACCAGAGTTTTGTTTAAAGTATTCAAAAAATTAATCAGAATATAAACAAATAACTATAATGTAATCACAAAATACAGATCTTTAACATAATAAGGCACAAATTAATCGAATATAAGAATTTTTGCAAAACTTCCCCCGAACGATCAAACGTAAAACGTTATACACTGATTATAATAATTGAAAGTTATCATCATTAAAAAAACAACCAATTACTTCATGAGCGTCACACACATATTTTATCATAGACGAAACCTAAAAACATTATTGATTTTTCATCCATTATTTTTGTTTATGTAGTTGCAGTTATATATTTATTAATTGTAATGATTACAAAAATTGCTATCAACAGCAACCAATTGTTCACTATCACTGGCATTAAGACATCTGCACTATATCACTTTCGTAAACAAAATTTTAAAAGCAAGTAAACCAGATTATCTATTCAGAAAACGTAAACTAGACACTCAAATACACTCACACTCCACGCGAGGGCATAACAAACTTTTTACATGTCATTACAGTACCGCCTCCTTCAAATCATCATTCACGGTAAATGCAGCCTCAACCTGGAATAAATTGCCCATAACAATAACTAACCAATCAACCCCGCATGTTCTTAAATCCAAAGCAAAGGACTATCTACTATGTAAACAGTTAGAATCTAGAAGAATACATGAATAAATATACATCCCACAATGGATTAATGTCAATGTAAGAACTTAGTATTACTTCATGTGAAATATTTCTCTTCTTGCACCATTAAACATTCACAAAAATATGCATTTACGTGTACATGTGTGTGTGCATATATATATATATATATATATATATATATATATATATATATTGTATTTAATGGTGTATTTAAAATTTAGTTTTATGTAGTTTTATGTGTATACATATACTCATTAATTGTATCTTTACAGTTCTTATTTGTTTTAAAATTGTCAATTGTCAATATGTTTTTCTTCATCTTTCTTACTTATCTACTATTATTATTATTATTATTATTATTATTATTTTCGTTATTATTTTTTGTCTTGTTTCTTTTTATATATATACCGTTTGTAACTTTATTCTGACAAGGGTTAGGTGGGAGAACAGCGTAGGATGAACCTCGCCCGCTCAATAAAGATATATTATTATTATTATTATTATTGTCGTGAAGAGCACATGCAAAGGGTGTGCCTGTTAGGACTGTCAAGTAAATTGTGCCCACTGTCATCGTTACCTTTAGGTTTTTATGAAGAAGTAATACAGAGCATTGGGAACTAATGTGTGCGCTGCGGCGCCACTAAATGTTCCAATATTTTCACTGAAATGACACTTACTTGCTAGTCTACACAAGGTTTTAGGATCGGACCATGCATCAATCCAAATTTGTGCTTATTTAGTACTTTTTACACATAGAATGTTTCTGTATTTGAAATATTTTTTTTTAACATAGCTAAGGCAAACGAACTCACTACATTAACTGAGCGTTGAGAGTATGGCCTACATTCTGACTTGGGCGCCGCCGAGAAATCTTGAAACACCTTGGGAGACCCTGCCTTAGGGAACAATGTAACGTATTTTCATATTTTAATGATCTGAAATTCTTTCAACAAGTACTCATTATCCGAGGAGCCATCAACACTTATCAAGCCCACGCACTTGGCAACGCGTTTGTGGGTGAGAATTAGAAAATAAGATAACTTAACACTTTCCTGCCCCCCGCCCCAACTCCCTGTCCAAAAAATAAGTACTAGCTGGGCCGGATAGTTTCATATTGTAACCATCGATTTCATAACATGGTGTGTGGCCTCTATGATAGCGTAGTGGTAAACTCGTCACCTCGTAAAGAATGGGTCCCGGATTCGATGCCACTTGGTGGCACGTATTGGTTAGTATCCCAGTCCCGATTAGCCCATTTGTGCATTAAGTGGACTTACGAACTTCTGTTGCACTTTAAAGTCGTGCTAATTAATTATTAACTGAATATTGTTTGTTTAAAGTAATTAAAAAGATTCTAAAAAGTAGCCATGGAAACCTGTTATGAACACAAATTTATCTCCGGGAAAATGAAATTATTTTTATTCATGCAAGGGATTCATGAAAAATCATTCGTGTCCATAAATGGTCCAGTAATCCAAGATTTCCCTGTCGGAAAGTATGCAGCCTTGAGGATTAAAGGACACCATTCTGAGACTATCCAACCTTACTCAGCGGAGACAACAGCAGTCAGTGCCGGATCTACAAATCTCCCCCCCCCCCCACTCCGTAAAATATTACCAAAGGTCCCCTCTGCCTACCTACCTTTACATACAGATACACGCATATATAAGTGTATGTATATATACACACACATACACACACTTATGTATATAAAGCGTCTCTAGAGCCGACCTAGCCTCAAATCAAATGGCACTTGGGGATAAAGGCGGCCGCAGCGTGGTGCTGATCACATCACCTCCAAGATGGCCAACATGGAAAATATGTGGAGCCCACATATCCTAAATGAGCCTTCGTGGCATGGCGCTCCATGCACAGGGAACTCTAACTTTACATGTGTATATTGTATTCGTATCTGTAGCACTGAGTAACTACGTTTACTTTTGCGTACATGCATGTACGAACCCTCTACCATGCCAAGGACTGAGGCCCCCTAAAGGCTTACTTGTATCCGCCCGCCACCTCGCAGTACGGGGTTTTGCGGCACTGATACATACTTTACATGGACAGAAAATGTTCACAAGAAACTAATAGGTAGGTTAGGTGGACATCAAGTTTGAACTTGGCTGCTAGTTCGATAGCTGTTTTCTTGTGCATGAGTTGGGTTATTTTCTTAAAATGTTAACACACTGTTTCTAAAATACGTCTAAATCTTATCATAAGATTTAATGATCTAGGTTAGAACCAATGTTGTAAGTAGTTTATACTGGGAACATTCTCAAATTTGCGTACCAAATAAACCTTCCCCAAAATGAAATTACAGATACGCCACTGATTTGGGGGGTGTCCCGTCCAAAGAAAAAAGCTTAATTCACTCAGTGGTTGACAGTGTCTTGTTTTCCGTTCAATGATCAAACTACAACGACATGGCCTGGCTGTGACCTTGGCATCCGAGCGTACAGTGACCTAAATAAATATCACTATAAAATATACACAATCGCTTCACTAGGGAGAACAGATCACCCCGCTCTGCCGTTCTTTTTTATACAATATAAAGACCTTGGGAGTGTAAAGTCGCAGTGAATGAATGGGTGTCCAAACGCTGCAGGCAAAAGTGACAACAGCGCTCTTCTCCGATAAACAGGTGGTGGCTCGAAACCAGATACGCGTCCTGTCGGCATCCTCTGCGGTTGTGTCAAAGTACGGAAATGGTGCTTCCGTGAAGACTGGGGCTATTCGTGGTGTCGTAGATGCCTTTTCGCAGATTTTCATGTGAGGCTCGAATGGGGTTTCGTGTTCAAGGCCAGATTTTATGGGATCAGGTGTTTAAAGCCTTTAAGGACGTTATTTCAATGCTTAGAGCGCTAAATCCGACTCACCTAACCGAACAACGGAAGCACTTAGCAACAAAATACCAGTTCGCACGTGAAATAGATAGCAAGCAGCAGCAGTCCATATCCAAAACGTCAGTAAACAAATGGCTGCTCGCAAGCCAAGAATCACATCGAAGCACTCGCGTACGCAGGAGGGGGGGGGGGGGCTACACTAGCCGTGTAAGACATGCAGAAGTAATCACTGAAACTCTGAAGTAGAGTGTTAGAAGACAATCAAAAATCAAACCATGTAAGAAAAAATGCCTGTGCACCATGATAAATGCATTGATTAGAAGCCGACAGTGTAGCTTCCTTCCTCGTGAGAAAGGACATTGTAAATATGCGTTTAAATAAAATGAGTCCATAAATTAACATAAAATATGTATCCTAGTAAACTTTTTGTGATTGATTGAATGATGTGGTTTATTTTACTTCCGTTTTCTGCCACTTTTGGCTAAGCACGAAGATGAGGCTGAGTGGGTGGTGATATGATGAACTTGATGAAGGGATACTCACAACGAATACCCATGCCCAGGCCGGGATTCGAACTCGGGACGAACCCTCTACTAGTGGCGTCTTACATTCTTATCGTTCCTGCAAGTTACCCTGAAATGCTGCGAACGTGTATCCATTTGCAGGAAGGGTACTATGCTTTACGGTGAGTTTCTTCTTTCCTCTAATATATTTTGAGTATATACATATTACAGAGCTTAATTACACAAGTATGCCTAATGTCAAATATTTCAAACTCCATCATCCACCTAGGCAATTAGTAGAACGTCCTGAATTGGGAAGATATTTCATTGAAATATCCAACTGGTAAAGAACAGTTCCTGAAATGGCACCGCTTTCATAGGAATTTCTATAGTTCCTGAATCGGGAATTAATCGCAGAGGTTGGCATAGAACACCTAATTCTGTACATGGGCTTCGTACAGGGGCGCCGAAGCAGGGAAACAACGACAAATTATTATTTAGGTGATGAAAATTTCATAAATAAATTAGTTGAGGTTTCTCTGGAAATTACGCAGGATTCTGCTCTGAAATGGGCGTTTTATTCTTTCTCAGTATTTATTTTTCCAAAATACACAATTAAGGAAAAGGCATTGTATTTTATGATTAAGTACAAGAGTAGAGAAAGAAGCATAGGAATAATGTAGTCCTCGTGTTCTTGAGTGAGTCAGTCCATGGAAAAAATGTAAGCTACTTTTAACTTCCACGTCTGTTGATGTATCGGTTACCTCGCCTTTACTACATATCATTACTGTGGCTGGTATCACTTATAGAGCATTCTCTGACATTCGCTATGAGACTCGGCGGCAAGCGGCCCGGCGTCACCTCTTGTTTTTCCCGGCGAACGGGGTCCGCGACAGTCGCACGCTACAGTCTGTTTTTTTCGCTCTCCCTGCCTTCGCTCTCTTTCACTTTCTGTTGACGTTGCAGACTGACGCCAGTATAATCTCCCTCGGAAGTTGTGTTGGGTCGTGTCCGTGTGTTGAAGATTGTGGCTTAATATGGCACCACAAAAGTTTACATTAAAAGAAATAATTTATCTTGTCAAGTGTTACTTCGGAAAGAGGAATTGTGGAGAAGTGCGACGACGTTTTCCAACGAAATTTCCCGGGGTTGCCGTTCCACATAGAACCACTATATTAAACCTCGTAAAAAACTTTAGAGTAACAGGGTCAGTTTTGAATAAAAGTGGAAAGAAGAACCCACGTGTACTTACTGAGGAAAAACTCGACGAGACAGGACAAAGGTTATAACAGTCTCCTCGGAAATCTATCCGCCGCCTCTCACAAGAGACGGGTGTTTCAAAAACCCTCTAGGTCCCGCGATTTGTCAGCCTGCGATTTTTATTTATGGAGAAATCTAAAAAAATAAAGTATACAAAGACAATCCGCACACCATCCGTGAGTTAAAAGAGAGTATTGTACGAGAAATCGGGAGAATTACAGTAGACGAATTTGCATGTTTAAATGTCAATTTCCTTCGGGGATGCAGAGGGACATCATTTTCAAAACCTTCTGTACTCAAGGTTAGTACACAATATGAAAACTGTAATTTTACAGTGGCGTGCGGTGACATTTAAACTAGGGTAAGCAACATGGGCCAACCGAAATGAATTATGGGGGCCAGAACCCCCCCCCCTCCATGGCCTTCCATGTTATTCAGAAAATAAACTTTTTTCTACAATTTTATAATGGGAAATTTCTCATCCTTGTATCAATATCCAAATGTAACGATGTAAAATGTATGTATTAGTGTTGCCCACGGGACGAGACGGGACAGGCTTTTAAAAATTCGAGACGAGACGAGATTGACCATGTGTCATAAGACAAACGAATATTTTCGAGACGAGCCAGCATTTCCACGAGGCTCCACGAGACGAGACAGGCCAAAGTCTCGTCTCGTTGGCAACACTAGTATGTATGATATTTTATATTCGCAAATATATTCTGATAGTAGCTACGTAGAGTCCAACAATTCAACTTTCATTATTTCCTTCATGCAGTGCGATGAACATTGTACGGGAAGGAAATGGCTCAATAATTTTCCGTCCTTTCAAATTTCATGTAATAAATTTGATAAATCTCAGTATCCTCTACTATTTCACAACATCTTTCGCAGAGGAAACCAACGAATAAGGCCAACAATAAAGTTTCACTGTTTTTCTACTCAGTCAATCACTCTATAGAGATATTTTTTCTTCTTCTCAAAAATCAAAATGCCTAATATACTGCTTACCACCCTTCACAACTCCTGCTTGAAACAATTTTTCCAAATCTGGAACAGACCTTCCATTTCGGATTGTTTACACTTTTTTCGTAAATTCCGAAAATCCCTTATCCAGTATGTCATCAATAACTCCCGGTCCCCCTATTTTATCACTTCACAGCACCGACAAACAATAGAGATCCTGTAATGTAAATAATATGAACGAAACACTCGCTGCAAATTTCACACGACAGAAGAAAGCAAAAGTCAACCTCCCACGGTACGTTGTGTCCTGTCCCGCTATGCCCGAAAACCACGCGTTCTTGTGGACGAATGAATCGGAGTTGCCAGTCGACAAAGTATTTTGTAGAAGGGAGATAATTAAGGACAAGTAGAAAATACGTCAGCATACATCCCAGAACACTTCAAAAGCTAAACTACCGTACATCTCTTTGCAATGTCTGGCGGGAGGGGGGGGGGCTCATTCTAATCCCATTGTGAGCATTGTGTTTTATTATGTTTTTCTTTTATCATTCATTCATATCGTCGGGTCAACAATCAACACCCATGCTATGGAACTCAAAGGAAATGTTGATCCCGAAAGGAGATAAACAGATACTCTCATACTCTGAGAATTGTGCGAAACTTGCAAATTGTTCACATATTTTCCCCTCGACACAGTGCCAGTCCATTCTGGTCCTCACCTCCCTATACGAAAAAAAAATAAACTTGCTAGTGTAACTTTAACCTCACATAAATATTTTATATGTGATAGTTTACGCGTATATTAAATATGATCTTCCACCACTGCATATTCTTGCCCTCCTGTCTGATTCCTGATTCCCTTTTTATAATGTATTTTTATTGCAACCCAACAGTGATCTATCTACGCGTGGCTGCTAAATGCTAGTAAGCTAAGCATTCCAGAAAAAAATATGTTGACTACTGTCAACACTGCATACGCTGTCAAAATCTTGGGTACCCTCGATGCTTAGAACCGGGAAAGAAGTGACAGAGAGGGTAAGCGCGGGCAGACCCAAACACGTGATCGGGGCTGATATGAGCCAATGGGGTTACCTTCCGAATTTCTAGGGTACCAAGCAGAAGAAACATCGTCTTTCTGGGGAAATCGGCAGGAACGCGGATCGGGTGGGTGCCGAAGTCACAATCGGGATCATTCGGGACTGCCTTCAGGAAGGCAGCAGCGTGTTCGTGCGGAAATCGGAATTTCTGGCAGTGGAACTGCTTTCGGAGCGATAATTGTTGAATTTTCATGTTCGGGGAAGACGAAAAAATGTTTATTTTTTCTTACTGTGTTGTGGGTACGCAGTGCGTACCTTGCGTATCCTGAATGCACGCCGCTGTAGCCGACTCTACCGACTGTCGCGGACCCCGTTCACCGGGAAAGACAAGCGCTGACGCCGGGCCGCTTACCGCCGAGTCTCGTAGCGAATGTCAGGGAATGATCTATACAATGCATACTTAATGCTAAAAATATGTTTGTGTGTACAGGGTGGGAAATAACCTTTTCCTAGGGGTCTGCAGGAAAAAGTAACAACAATGAAGAAATTATGGTAATACCAAATGTTTACTACGACAATTGTTGTTACAAAAACAAAATTAAAAGTTAGTTCACGACAAAGCACCTTGCTTCAAGGCAAATGCTAAAACCAAGACCTTCTTCGGCGAAGTGGTATTGACTTCTTCAGCAGTTCTGAATGGCCGGGTGCATCACCGGACATGAATGCAGCGGAGCACTTTGGGGCTATTCTGAAGGACGCATATGAGTCCTTGATGATAGTGGACCGCGGACCGAACCGCCATTCCCGGCCAACACTCCTTGCACATCTGGAACAAGTCCTCCGTAACATGGAATGGAATACGGACTGTTTGCGAATCTTCTGAGCTCCTACCCTGATCGTCTTCGTGCTGTGAGAGAAGCAAACGGCGGACATACTAACTTTTAATTTTGTTTTTGTAACCACAATTGTCATAGTAAACATTTGGTATTACCATAATTTCTTAATTGTTGTTACTTTTTACTGTGGACCCCTAGCAAAAGGTTATTTCCCACCCTGTATATGTGTGAACATGTGCGAAGAAGTAAACTCCCATAAAGGATTGTGGAAAGAAGTACAGTGTATATACAGTATATGATAATCAAATTCTCAATCACAAGTTACAGATAAAATATTATGTTACATTATTACAATCACAATGTAGAGATTTTTTTTTGTCCAGCCCATAAAGTTCGATGTGAAAGATGTTTCAATAAAATGGTAACTGAAAAGGTGTGTTTTGGATTCTTTCGGTTATATTTTTATTGAAACACCCTGTACCTTGATAGGTATATTATTGTTGTCAGATCTAGTAATTATAATTACAAATAATGAAAGGTTAACTTAAGTATGTATATTCTTAGGTCTCTACTTCGGATTCTTTGATTTTATTTTATTTTTTGAACTAGCTCCCGTCTCCCGCAAACGGAAGGATTGACCGGTCTTTACGCTTTAGTACTTAGCTTTGCGCCTCCCAAAATGTCTGAAGGAATCGGCGCCTATGGCTTCGTACACTCAACGGCAAAAGAAACAGTAAGAGAATTGTCCACCACCATTTACATTCGGTCTGTATTACACAGTGTGATGACAATGAATTGAAATAATGACGTCCATAAGTCGAACCGACATAATTTCATTCCTTAAAACAACACAGGATGTGGAATATAAAAGTAATGAAAATAGCGGTGCAAAATTTGCCAACCATTATCTTTGCCGTTAGCTGTACATCCTACATTTCAACGTTACAATATCTACAGTTCTTGAGTTGGGTGGGCAAAACGATACTTGATAACACCATAAGTATTCTCATATTACATACATGCGAGCATCTAAAGTGTGTTTGCCGCTTAGAAAAGCCTAAGCTTCATTCGTTGCTATCTTCCAGGGTAATTTAATATTCACTAACGACAAGGGAGATTTACATTAAAATTCATGAAAGACAGACGATCGAGAGCGCCAATAATGCAAACTTCTCGTACATCACAGAGGGATAGATTTCAAGCCAAAGGGTGTGAAATTAAAGCAACTTAAAGGGGATGTGCTACAAGAAATCCATCGTCCACATTTGCTGGTTTTCCGGGATGTATAAACGCAGCATTGAAACTCTACTGCGAACTCATACTCGGATCTTATTTTTTGCTCTTGTACTAGATTTCTGTGCTTAACGAACCGTGATACTTTTGAAGTAAACTTTTACGTTATTTTGAAATAGCAAAGTTCTGCTTTCGGTGCCTTAAACGCATATTTTAAGCAACGGTCAGGAATGGATTAGTGAGGAAATATGTTATCTGTCTTATTTCACTTTTTGAGAAAGCAAGCATTGCGATTTCAGGCAGAACAAATCATCCAGATGGATCTGCATTCCTACAGAAAGCTTTTGACGTAAATCGAACAGTAAAGTTAATAAGGGTTCGGCACATTTATTTTCCGTAAATGTAATTCAATGCTATATACAGGGTGTTCTAAAATGAATATCGGGGTTTTATTAAGTGTATATTCTATTACATATACCTAGGTACAATACAGAAATGAAACATACCTTAAAAGGAAGGGTAACTCAAACAGTTTTTGTCACAAGTTACAAGTGTTCAATGTGGGATCCCCTTGTGACACGGCACACATCTATTCTGTAGGCAATTTCTTCCCACACCGAAGCTAGCAGGTCTGGTGTAACAGACTCCACAGCTGCATCAATCCTGCGTCGCAATTCAGGGAGGTCGGCAGGTAGCGGTGGCACGTATACACTCTCCTTTACATACTCCCACGAAAAGAAATCGCAGGGGGGTGAGGTCGGGATATCTTGGGGGCCATTGCAGAAGAGCTACGTCATCCTCACAATGACGACCGATCCATCGTTGGGGAAAAACAACATTCAACCAATTCCGTACTTCACTATTAAAGTTAGGGGGCCAGATGTTGCCAGATGATGTTCCTTTTTTGCTCACAATCCAGTTGAGGGAAGAACCATTGCTGGAGGATGTCCAAATAGGCAGTACCAGTGATAGTGTTTTCCACAAAGAAGAAAGGTCCATACACTTGTTCATTGGATAGAACACAAAAGACATTCACTTTTGCCGAATCTCTCATGTGCTGCACTGTTTGGTGTGGATCTTCAGACCCACAAATACGCACATTATGCGTATACACTCGTCCACTAAGACGAAATGAGGCTTCATCACTAAAGATCACATGTGTAAGAAAATCATCTTCCATGTCCAGCACATATTCGCAGACGTTGGAACGGGTCACATTATCTTCAGGCTTTAGGGCCTGTAAAAGATGTAGACGGTACGGCCTCATGTGCAGTCTCTTTCGTAACACCCTGCAAACAGTCGTGGGCGGCATTGACAGTTCTCGACTCGCCCGCCTTACAGATTTCTTGGGACTCCCACCGAAACTTGCTCTGACCTGTTCCACTTGCTCATCTGATAGACGTGATCTCCCGGAGCTCTTCCCTTTGTACAGGCATCCCGTATTCTTAAATTGGTTGTACCATCTTCGGATGTTGTTATCCGATCGGGGATCACATCCATATTCCCACCGAAAAGCACGTTGCACTCCAATTGCTGAGTTACAATATCCAGTAAGATACTCATTGAAATTTCAGTAAGTTCTCTGAAATGTTATTCCAGGTTAGCAACAAGAAACATATAAAGGTTCTTATAGTTATTTTATATGGACCTCCGTGGCGGAGTGGTTATCACAGCTTTGTCTGACTGATTGAAGGTGTGTGAGGGAACACGTATCTCAAACTCGTCTGAAAACCGCTGTTTATTGACAAACAAAGTCTTGTGTGTATGCTCAGTTCCAAAATGGATTGAAATTTATGTATACAATTGAGATACGCTTCTCTGATGCCGTAGTGGTAACGTCGTTGCCTTGTAATGAAGGGGTCCCGGGTTCGATACACGTTGTAGGCACTTAGTCCTTCTAACCTCACTTTGGAATGTAGGTCCCGATTAACCATTCTGCACATAAAAAATAAAAATAAAACAATTAATTGAAAAATGTATTGAAATAATACATCTGTCGTCGCTTTGTAATGGTGAGCTCCTGAATTCGATACCCGGTGGATGCACATAGTTGTGTGGTCCAATCCCGATTATACGTTCCATGCGAAAACTGAAAAAAAAACTCCAATAAGCAAATAAACACATCAGTAGTTAGTTACTACTGTGTTTGATTATTTAATGTGTTTTTTTTATTTGGTTCATTTTACGTCGCTTTTCTGCCACTTTTGGCTAATCACGAAGATAAAGATGAGTGATTATTGATTGATTGATTGAATTGTTGTTTTGAGTCCACTTCATGCACAGAAAGGCTAATCGAGACTGAACCTACAGTTTAAAGTGGAATCCGAACCACTATTTGTCTCCACCGGATATCGAACCCGGGACCCCTTGATCACAAGGCGCAAAGCTACCACTGCACCATCGGCGAGGCCCATGAGTGATTATGTTATGAAATTTATGTAAGAACACTCATGCCCAAGACATGATTCGCCACGGGTGCCGGTACTACTGGGCTTGAATAATTGAATCATTTTCACCCATTTTTCAAGTTAGCTAGAGAAACATCATACATTTCTTTGTGCTGCTATTCAGTCTCCCAATATTGAATTTCAAGCAGAGAAAACACTGCAAAAGTAATGGAGAGATAGAGAGAGAAAAAGGATGGGAAAGTGATTTTCTGAAGAATAATACATCGCACGGCTCGGCAAAAAAATGGGCAATTTGAGAAATAAATGATCCCCGCTAATGTGCAATAAACGTGGTTCGTGACAACTCGCTGCTTCAGATAACTGGAACAAATTTCCCCTCACATTTCAGAATGTCCGAGTCATTTCGATGTCTATCTTTGCTGGAACAGGGAAAAGACCAATCATATTAGAACTTATCCTTTGCTCTTCTTCTTTGGCCCTGACAATTCATCAACGATACGATAACAACTATCGATTTTTCAATTTAGATATCAATATCCCATGACTGGTAACTAAAAAGTTATTAACTCAACCAACAACATCAAAATAACTGTACAAATGTGAAATGTCTAGGGAAAAAAACAATTAATGAACATAATTGTGATGTGTTTATTTAGGGCCATTGTAATTAAAAATTCTAAATGGAAAGTAAATTGCCACGACAATGAAGTTAATTAAGCACTAGTTTTCTGCTCTAGATCAATACGAGTTCAGTGTCTCTTGCACCAAAAATGTTTATATTAACTTAATTGCATCTGAAATCCCTTTGTATTATTTTGGAGCATAGTAATAATAACAGAACTGCAGACTGATGCGGGACCATCAAGTAGTGTGTTTGACCAGGTAAACTTTTGTGTCATCCTATGCTGTCTTTCCTTTATTCACTCTCCATGTAATGTTGCCAGTGGTGTAAAATTGTTGCCTCTGAATCTCTGCCTTGTACTGACGAAATGTTATTTCCAAACATTACATTCTATGGTAGTGTAGTCATGGGCGTAGTTAGGTAGGAACTAGGGAGGCTAACCCTCCCCAGAGCCCGACATTAACCCCCCCCCCCCTTCCCAAACCTATGCGGCATATGCACAAAATAATTAAGGAAAGAGAAAATGAACAACGAATTAGAAAATGTATCATGAAACTTTCAGTCAAATTATATGTTGATGCAGGCAGAATACAACAGAACGTAGATGCAGGGCGCGATTTATTTTCTATTATCGTTGAAGTCCATATGTATTTTAAGGACAAGATTTAAAATAAAATAAATCACCCTTATTTCTATTGATATTCCACCTTGGATCGCATGGTAAACAATAATGTTGTTGATTTCAAACAACAGCGGTTTGGTATACAGTGTTAACACAAATGGAGTCTTCAGCGTGGCTACTCACAGGGAATTCCTTGAATTACAGGAATTTTGCGTGAATTATTGGCTCTGGGAATTATGCGTGAATTCTGCTTGAATTTTTCTCCGTAGACGTGAAAAATTGCAATTTCTACTAATCCAAATTCTATTGAATTTATAAGTATTGATAACTGCCCTGAGGCGAGATTATCACAGTTTAGTTTTATTTTTATCCAGGAAGGAAAATACTGTTATGTGAAAAATAAAATAAAAATTCTCTCGATCTGTTCACTTTGTTACTGTCCTTTGTAGACAATCTGACAGACGGAAGATTCTTGCAAGATGAGATATCTTGAAGATGATTAGGTAGAATTGGGTTTGAAATTCTTACACAATTAACAATTTTTTGGAGGTTAGAATATATACCATAACATTTGTGCGACTTGTGTTTGTAGATGTATTTCGAGTCTGAGTATGTGCAATGGCAAATGCAAACTAAGGACCTCAAATTAAATGTTTTAAATATACCGTTTAATTAAATTAAATTAGAAAATTTGGATACATTGGAATCACACAGACACTTCATATTGTTACTATATTTGTGTGTGCATATCAGTGGCGCAACCGCATTGGGGCAAGGGGGCATTGCATCACCCCCCGCAACCTTGAATGGAAATCAATTCAAGGGGGGCAAACATTGATGGCCAAGGGCACCTGCAGAGGGCACAGACGGGCAATTTCCCCCCTTGATCGTCAAGTTCAGAGCCGTAGCTAGGGAGCGGCGGGAGTCGGCGCTGGCCGCCGAACAATCTAAAGGATAAGAGTTGTAAAAGAGAGAAAGCCATGGCGCCTCGCGAAATTATTTGCACCCTATTCAATCAATATTGTTTTCATTCACTTGCAATATGATTGTTTTCTGTAATACATTGTAAATTACCAGAGGGAGAAGAAAGACATATCTTAATGCATTTTGTCTTAAATGCATAAACAATTGAAGACTAAAATTGGTAAACGCTGTAAGTGCCACAATAATTCAAACACCGTTTTCCAAGTTAAACTGTGAAATGCGCCGTGTTTTATAATGTGGTAAACGTGAAATGTTTCTGGTAGCCCTCTAAGTAGTTCAAAGGTCGTGTAAAGAGGTCACTAGTGTGCACGTTGTTACGGTCTGATGTGAGGAACGATGCGATTTCCCAACACTTTCGGTTTTGGCACTTACAACGTTTACCACTTTTAGTTCTCAATTGTTGGGAGGAAAAGGAGCTTGAACATTTGAGAGACAATGTATATAATTTTTGCTGTTGGTTTGTTATGAGGTGGATGAATTGATTATGTAATGAATATAAATAATAAATATATATACACACAAATGATGAAGGAGATAGTAAACACTTACCGCACAAAAAGATATAGTTTGATATTTCGCGACATATGCCGCATTATCAATGGAGAAGAAAGAAATATCGGCGTTACGAAGGTGTAGAGGTACAGAATACATTTCATAAAATACACAGAGTATTCATTGTCCACGCCGTGTGAAACGGAATGATTCAGTTTGGAATTAACGATGAGCGGAGGTTGATTATTAAATTACAGAATCTCCATTTCAATGAACCGAGAGGTGGAGAAATATTCGATAATTCTTATAAATATTAAAATTACATTCATGTTTTTAGTGATATAATCTCAGGTAAAATCAAAGCTCTTACCTGGAAGATTTTACTTTTCTCTGAACTCAGCCAAAAGGCATTTCGCACCGATCTAATACATTCTCCAATACATTTCAAAATGTTATTGAATGTTTCATGTCGATAATTTCATCAATGCATCAATTTTTGACGCCGAGACGATATTTTCTACAATTACCTCTTCCCTCCTCTCGTCTCCAGTTCCTTCTGTTCTTCTCTCCCCTCCTTTTCCTCTGCTTTTATCTCATATCACCTTCCCTACTGTTCTCGCATTTTTTTCTCTATTCCACTCTTTTTCACTCCTCTTATATCCTCTCCTGTCTTAGATTTTCGACTCCACTGTACTCCTCTTTTCGTTCTTCTCTCTTTCTCTCTTTTGCTCTACTCTCCACTCCCCTCTTCTCGTATCCTCTCTCCTCTCCTCCTTTTCTCTCATCTCGTTTTCCTCCTCGTATCTCCTCTTGCTCCATTTTCCATCTCTCCTCGAAGCTTTTTCCTTTCTCCTCATTACCTCTCCCATCCACTTCTGCCTTCTAGTTGCTTCCCTCATTTACTTTTCCTCTTCCCCTTTCTCCCTTCTCCTCCCTTTTATCACCTTTCGTTTCCTCTAACCTCTTTTCCTTTCTGTAGACTCATCAGCGATGAAATAATAAAAAACATTTTTTTTTGTTTCAGAAAGAATTTTGTCATTTGCGATGTAATAGTGACATTTTTTATAATTTTATAAAATAATATTTTTTTTATTTATTTCGCGTATTCTATAAATATCTATTGTGCATGTGGCAACCCTGAAATTGAACCTAACTCTACACACAACCCACCAACGTCTTGCGTAAATTGGGTTGCCTAGTTTAAAATTTATTTGTCCTAAAACTTTTGAGAGACACTGTACATGAAAGTTATACATGTTATCTGTACAAAAGAATAATATTCGGGATGCATTTATCATGCATTTTCTTCCATTCAAAAATACAGTTTGTGTACTTGTTTTCCATTATTAATGAAAGTGGAATTGAACGGTTCTTTTAAAAAAAATGTTTAAATCGTTTGTTCCAACACAAATGCTTTAATACCGACTTCTACTCCCTTTTTGTGTAATTTACGAAATTGATAACGTCTTTGACTACTACTACTAATAATAATAATAATGATAATAGTCATAATAATGTCATTATTATTATTATTATTGATACGTTTATCCTGGTACTTGCCCCCAGACAAAAGTTCGTGGTTGCGCCTCTGGTGCCTGTGTGTGTGTGGGTGTTGAGAGGCGGCAATACGCATGAATGAAATAGAGAAAACATCTGCTTGTGGCCTTGAATTTTTTGAAAATTTAACTTGAAAACCGGGAATTATACTTTTAATTTTATCATGGTCCTAGAATAGCACCGTGGTCTTTCAACTCTGGTTCGAAACCTGGTGGAGGCACATTGCACAGTAGTTCGGATTCCATTTCAAAGTGTTGGCGTAGCTTATATCTGTATAAAGTGGACTTAAAAAAATATAAATTTAATTCAGGCGTCGAGCGAACAAACTTATGCTATTGAATTTGAGAAAGAAAATTAGAGGATTCATATGAGAAATGATCTTATAATACCAGCTTTGATTGTCATACTTTGTGTCCTTTTGAAGTCACCTGGTCAGTGTTATATAAAAGTTGTTTGGTTGAGAATTCTCATTTCAAAAAATCTTCACGAAAGTGGCAGAAGACCGAAGTAAAACAAAACAAATCAATCACTTAATCTATATCCTTCATGCCATTAATTATTATTAGTGCATTTTTAGTATACATATATTCTTTTTTTATAGTTTGTGTAAGTCTCTTCAGATACGTGTGATAATGCTTATAATAAAAGGTCGAATTTATCCTTAAGCCTGCATAGAGACGAAGAATAACCCACCTGTTACGTACAATGAAAAAAAATACGAAGCTCTGAATTTTGTAATAGTCTGGATTTCTTTGTTTCTTCAGTACAGTGGCGTACGTAAGGGTGGTTACGGGGTTTAACCCCCCTTGAGTTTGTGAAATATTATTAAAAATGCTGTGGGAAAAATATTAAATGGCCAATTTATCACAGAGAAAGATCTGGGACAATACAATTACTACTAATACTAGTACTAATAATAATAATTTGAATTATTATTTCCATGCAGCACGGAGAAAAGCACAGCATTCTCAACACACACGTCTTTCAGAGTGAATGGCTTGAAAATAAACACGAATTCTTGAAAGTAAAATATGAGGGCAACTATCAGAAAAGTTGTTTCGTATCTCAGTTGTAACAATGTTCAATACACTGGCGTGCACAGGATTTTATTTTTCGGGCTGGAATAGTAAATATAGAAAGCACATGGTTTTGTTTCGGAGGGCAGGACGCATAATAAAATATTTCGTATTTTTTGAGCTTTTCAGTCTATTAAAATTGTATTCAAAGACAAAAAATGGTAATCGGTACTCACTTTAAATGAGGTTTCGCATGTACCCCCATTTTGATTTTTTAAAGTTCTAAACGGATTTATATTTAGAAATTTTGATTTTCTCAAAATTTCGGTACGGGTTGTAACCCCATCAACCACCCCTCTACGTACGCCAGTGTTCAATGGACATGTATTTTTTTGTGTGTGAACAATGCGAATTAACTAAAGAAAGTTCTTGGTTCATTGTAAGCTGCTAATGTATAGACAAAGGCTAGGCGGACAAGAATACAGTCACCAGTCCGCCTTCCCGTTGTTTACCGCAGCACGTTTGAATGTCTCTCTCACCTTGTTGACTAGACAATTATTCAAACCACAATAAGCTTAACTATTGCAAAATGTTATGTTGGTAAGAACAGCGAGACAATCCAGATGTGAATTATCTGGAACATTTATGCAGAGAAGAACCCGGAAAAATTCCAACTTATTCGAATCGAACCCGGATCTACCGCGTGGTTGTCAGATGCTCTGCCGACCAGACCATCACAGCTCCTTGGATGAGTTCCATACCTTGATTATTTCAATTTATTTTAATATATTTTCTTGTTTTTATGAATTTTCTTCACACTTAAAATGTATCACCTCGTTGACCACACAATTATTTCGCAACAAAGATACAAAAATATTTTCCCAGAATTTGATAAAAATCGAATGACTAGAAAGTAATTTAGTTCTATTGCTTTCATAAATACTATATGTAGATCTCTACTACTTAATAGTAGTAGTGGTATTAGTAGGATTATTAGTAGTAATTTAGCTAATTCATTAATTATAAGTATTATTAATTAATTATGAGTATTATTATTATTATTATTTAATTAAAGTATAAAAAACAATGTTAATGTAAATTTGGAGAAAGTTTTAGAAATAACCCCCCTTGATATAATCCTGCGTACGCGACTGCTTCAGTATATATATTTTTCTTAAGATCCAAAAGCAATAGGTATAATTTGTTGAACGCAGAGGGGTGAGGGTACAAATTGCACCCTGGGTAGATGTTCTATGACCATGTTAAGATAAGGCGTGTAGTACATGTAAATGCCGCCATTGTGTGAGGGCAGCACTGCCAAGTGGCAACAGCTGACCGGTGGAGCTGACTGTGAGCGGTGCGCGATGTTTTGTGTGCAATCCGTGTTTGGAAGTTGGCTGACTGGTGGTAAAGTAGTAGTATTCGTGTACTATATTTTTATTTCTTTTGTGAAATAAATCTGTTGTTCAACATATGGACTTTCTGTGCAGTGTGGTGATCGTTCATTGTCAGTTGTACAAAATGCTGAACTGTCTTTTCTGCAACATCTAAAAATAGGCTAAGATCAACCATGAGGCAAGACACTATTGAACACACGAAGGGAAATTGTAGCAGATCGCAAAGAATCCTTAAAGAATTTATAGAGAAGAGCAAAAAAATGAGCATTTAGATAAAACAATAATGTAATTTGTGTAATATCTCAGTTTTTCCACGGAAGTAATTGCAAGTGCTTCTCAGTGCTTTACATTGCAGCATTATAAATTGTATATTACCCTGAACACTGGATTACCAAATAAAAACGTCTAAAAATATCGTTATCCTAATTCCATTTGATTGATTGATTGATTTAGTTTATTTTACTTCGCGTTTTGTGCCTCTTGGCTAATTTGCGAAGATGAGAATGAGTGATGAAAGGATGAAATTGATGAATGGACATTCACAAACAACCAAGCCCGACCAGGATTCGAACCCGGGACCCTTGGCGTCGCAGCGCGATGTGCTAACCGCTCGGCCACAGGGTCGGGCCTAATTCCATTTCCTTTGGATCAGATGATCACCTGTCTCCCAAGGAGAATGACCACTACGATTTTCGTAATGGATAAAAGCATGAATAATGTTAGCCCCATTTAGCCCCCGCCCCCCAAGTGGACGAACGAAACTACGCCTATGAGTGTAGTAAATGTGGGTGGTTACTAAAACATTGAAAAATTAACAATCTTTGTTCATTTTTTTTCACATCAGAATATGTAAACTGCAAATCCCTCTATTTATTGAAGACCGATGGGGTGGGAGTTCTATGTAAATTTCTATCTCAATTATCTTGCCACTTAAACTGTTTATAAATTTGAAACCTGTTGGGAAATGAGAATATAACTTAAAAATTTACGATCTTCCTTGTAGAGTAATGTAAAACTTTGGGTTTGTCTTGAGAATGATGCAGAAAATGTTATCACACTTTTAAATACTTCGTATATTAGTACAATATGATGAACAAGCTATTGCGTAAAACAAAGAAGAAATCGGCTGTGGACATTGCCCCCCTCTCTTTCTCTCTCTATCCCACCCTCTCTCTCAATAACACCCTTTATGAAAATTAGAATCCGATCAAACCTTCTGCCAAATTTTTCATGGTCACGCCCATCTTCACCTATTCACTTCCATACCTCTACTTTGAATACCGCTACTGTTCATTCCACAAGGTAGACTTTCACGTAAACCTCGGATTTTTAGGGTCTAAAAAATGTGCTTTAGGTTCCTAAAATAGGCTCTAAAAATCCTAAAATAGGTTCCAAAAAACCTAACACAGGTTCTGAAAACCTTAAATTAGGTTCGAAAAATCCTGAAATAGGTTGCAAAAAGACTTAATTTTGGTACAAAATTACTGAAAAATACTGATTAGATACAATCGTTAAAAACAATATTTCACAAGAACCATAGTAACCAAATATCAATTTTCTAATCAAATTTTCATTTCTTTATATCATTTCCAAAATTATCTACAAATTATTATAATACTGCACTTGTGCTGTTAGAAAAAGTTACTTCTTGATATGAAAAATGAATTACGTAATTTGCTGCAGAATATCAGGGTGGTTACTCACTTGGAATTCCTTGAATTCCGGGAATTACACGTGAGTTATTGGCTCCGGAAATTATGCGTGAATTTATTGGCTCTGGAAATTATTCATGAAGTTTGGCTAAACATGAAGAAGATACAACTGGATGTTTTCTCTACTCCAATTTTTTCTCCGTCGACGTAAAAAATTGCAACATTTATTAATCCAAATCCCATTAAGTTTAATCATGTTTATAAATGCCCTGAGGCAAGTTTCTCTCAGTTTAGCTTTCATCTTTTTTTTACGGAGAAGGAAAGAGCTGCATGGAAAATAAAAAAAATTCTCAAGCCGTTTACTTTGTTAGTGTATTTTGCAGAACAATCTATCTGACAGGCGGAAGATTATTACAAAGTAATATATCTTGAAGTTGATTAGGTAAATTTTGTGGTACATTGGAATCATACAAACCCTTTACATTGTTAATATTTTTGTGTGTGGAAGGGACGGTAAGGTTGGAATAGAGAAAACATCTGCTTGTATCCTTGAATTTTTGGAAAGTTCTCCTTGAAAACAAGTAATTACACTTGAATTTTATCATGGTTCTAGTGACCACCACGAATCCTTTTGCGTTATCCACACTCAAACTCCACCTTTTGTCTGTGAGGATCATTTTCTGTGCTGAAAATGGTCTTTCAACATAGTACTGCAATTGTAATCAATGGGTTCCGGGTTCGATTCCCGGTGGAGGTACATAGTGGTTCGGATCCCACTTTAAACTGTAGGCCCAGTCCCGATTAGCCTTACTGTGCATAAAGTGGACTTAAAACACAAAATCAATCAATCAATTGAAGCAAATTTCAATGCTGAAACATTACTTTGCAAGGCGTGAATGCCAAAAAAGGACCAAACTGCCACGAGAGTGAGCGAGGCCGCACAGATCAGAAGTTTGCACTTGGAACTGTGGAGGCAGTAGAGACGATGTAGGTCCCAAAACTGACAATGGAGAGGAGTTGGGGTGGCAAGGACTGTTTACTTTATCTTAGTAGGAAAGTCTTAGCATTAAAAGTCTATAGCCTACGGCAGTCTGTTTTGTTTAAAGTTTTGATTAACATCATGTACTTGGAGGGAAGGATATCAACAGAAAACATGTTTCAAACACGCCAGTCATTGACTTATTTCTCCACCAAACCTAGTACATACCTCTGTGAGATATAAAAATCATGTACAACCTAAAAAAATGTTTAATTTAGGCACATACACCTAAAATAGGTTCTGACAAGCAAAATAGGTTATTTTAGGCACTGTAAAACTTCGTCAGTTGGTGCGTTTTTTAATGAATCGCTGATATCACTTGTTATTTCTTTTTTATCTGCAAAGGCAAAAAATAGGTTAAAAACCTAAAATACGAGGTCTACACATCAGCATAGACTCAATGCATCTGCATGGCCAGTGTTTTGTTTTGGCCGTATGAGTTTGTCAGAATGGAAGGAACAAAGAAAACCGTATACAGTATGTGCAGTGAAAGGAATTCTGGCGTGCTTCTCTTGTTCTATTCTTCTATCCATTTATTGTCTCATTCTTTCCCACTGTTCCATTATTCATTCTCTCTTTGCACCTTTTCATCCTCTCTCTCTCTCTCTCTCTCTCTCTCTATCTCTCTGTTTTTTGTTTTACTTCTTTTTCTCTCTTTTCTTTTCTTCTCTTCTCGTTTCTTTCCTTCCTTCTATCTTTTCTCTTTCATCCTCTCTACTCTCTCTATTTCCCTCCTGACATTTATTATTCTCTCATTTCTTTCTTTTCTCTAATATCTCATTCCATTCCTCTGTTCTTTCATTCTCTTTTTAAAACTTTTCATGATCTCTCCTTCTCCCTCTCTTATTTACATTCCTCCCTTTTCTTTCTCCTTCGATTCTTCATGTTATTCTCTCTCGTTTTTTCTTCTCTTCCGCTTCCTTTGCTTGCTCCTTCCTTCTCTCTATCACTCTTTCCCCCTATTTGCCCTCCTCACATTTCTTTAATTTCCTCTTTTCTTCTTCTCTATATTCTTCTTTCAATCCCTTGATTTCCCTCTCTTTCATCTTCTTCTCTTCTGTCTGTCTTAACTTTCTCTTCCACCTCCTTTCCCTTCTTTCTGAAGAAGTGGAATTCCCTTTCACGTAAATTTCCCACATGTCGAAGTATTGAAGCGTACTTACATTGGAAGCAATAGCATAATGGAAAAGAAAGGTGTAACAGCTTTTGTAATACCCCAATTACTTTCCTGTAAATCCCTTATGTGCGGAAACTTGGAGAGAACTAAACGCTCATGGATCATAGAGAAAATTAGACCATGACACTCCATTGAAGAACAAAGATACCCTTTATTCCCAATGAACAAATGCCATTCATTTGCATAACAAACACTTGCCGTTTTATATACTTTACTGCATTATGAATAATGCAGAAGAATCGTTTGTTGTCTTAACCTGAGGGAGAGAGAGAGAGTTCAAAATTTTTCAATTACTATGTTTGAAGTTTGATGTAGTGACGAACCTTAATGCCACCCTGCACAACATGATAAAAAGCCATAAATAAATGTAGTTTCGTATCTTTTCTCAGCAGTACGTGAGGGTTTTACTCTTGAAATGGTTCAATGAGAATTAGGCATTCAGAAAGACAATACAGTCCTAATAATAATAAGATGATTCAAACTTATCTACGCTGTGAGAGACCCTACAAATAGGAAAGTAGAATGTCCTTATAACGGTAAAACATTGATCTTATACTCTACCTCAAACCAACAAAACCAACCATTGGACCGATATGGTTCACTACGTGGTATCCGGTGCCCACACCGCTGACGCTGATTTCGTACATAGTCTCAATTTAATGTCTTGCATAGGCATAAGTAAATAATTACTGCAAAATCGTATACTACAAGCATGACATTAAGACTATGTATGAAATAAGCTCATTCTCATCGTCGCGATTATCCAAAAAGTGAAGAGAAGTAAGATAGACTGAATCGATAAATCAATTTTCTCGTTAATTTTAGTTTTAGGCTAAGATAGGCCAATAGAGACTGAAAAACTGAAATCAGTTCACGCCTAGGTAGGGCTCAAGATAAAATGTTTACCCGGGCGTGAAGTAGATTTTTGGCGCCCTTACTATCCATATTTCTACCCTGGGTCCAACTACTTTCTACCTTTATCCAATAGAAAACTCTCAATTTGGATTGCTGTATGATTATGCAATATACTTATTATGTTGTGAGCAGTAACTTTCATTAATTCTTGACAACAATAAATCCAGCTATTATAAAAACAAATAACCACGCTTATATAATCAGATATAAGGTTTTGGTCCTATGCAAGGGGGGACACCCCGGTTTGGTGCCCCCGAAAGCGGCCACCCAGCCTGTTCGCAAGGTCGCCTGGGGCTTGAGCCGCCCCTGCATTAATTGCACGAAGAAATCATCAAATTCGATAATTCTGGAAGTAATAATTAGATTTTTATCTCTTTTTACTTTAAATTTCATACTTCCTTATTTCATTTGTCCTTGGATTCTTCCACTTCACGATTAACATATAAGTATAGAAAACTGACTTATATACGTCAACAAACCTCATAATGGAAACCAAAGTCAATCCCGTTTATACAGTTTGTCCAAAAAATCAAGCAACCGAGATTTTGAACTAAGCACTAACTAATTTCTGTGGTAAATTTAAAATATTTTCTTTCATCTGTGCATTGATTGAATAACATAGCCAGTTATCGGGCATACCTCGTACCGCCCTCTGACACGACCAATGTTACCAGTACACCTCGTAATTTCGAATTAACACATTTGTTAATTAATATGGAAAATTAACACCATAAAATTACCTGTAATGCATAAAGTGCGTAAAAGTTTATCGTTATTTTAACAATTCGATAAACAGAAACACAGATCATCGGTTTACTACGTACAGTAGCCTATATAAACTGTTTTACATCTTAGTAAGTTTTCCCGCATATTGAACATTCATATAGAGCATGCTTTTCTTGTCTAATGTTTAAAAAATATCCACACGGAAAAAGTTAATATCCAATGCAAGTTTCATCTCCCTCCCTTTTAAGTTTAGTGTTTAAATTGTCAATAGAAAAGTAAAACATATAATTGTATCATTCACGTTGATACGTTACATGTCTCGTATCGCGACGAAAAGTGGCGAGATGAAAATTCGTACGAACGTCATTGGAATTTACGAACATTTTCTGATGAAGATTGACTTCCTCACCTTCCCTTCTCTTGGTTTGTAGCCTAAAAACAGTTTTTGCACTGTGTTATAGTTTTAGAATCACAGATTATTACAAAAGTGACAAATAGCAACTAATTTGTTCCGCATCGTAATCTACTGCAAATCCTCATTTATATTTCTTTCATTTTTCTCACTTGGTGGCACTGTTAAACTATAGAAGTAAGACATCCTTATCATGCATATGTCGCTACTCAGAAATAAGTATTTTTGTTGGTTCTAATACGACGATAAAACATACCATTGGACATATAGTATCCAATGAGAATAGAGATAATGAAGGTGCTGTAGAGAGATTAAGGAACCAGGTCACTTGGTCATCTTGTGATTTCGTGTCTTGTTATTTTGTGCGTGAATTTTGTTCGAGATGTTAGAAGTACGCAAAACGTGACAGTTACGTGCGACTGGCGATGTGGAAGTATTTTGGGGAGTGAATTGACAATATAGAGAAAGTCTCCAATTTTGTTAATTTTCGGTATACTAACTAATTTTGGCCTCCTAATCACGAATCTGTTGTAAAAAACAGGGCGTCTGGAAATTTGAAAAAAAAAGCCGGCTGAATTTCTTTTATATATAGGTGTATATGCGTAGTTTTACGAACGAAAATTTAATCTCCTGTCATTGTTTCCAACCACTCAGTTGTTTTACAAGAAAATGATTTATGATGTTCAATTCTAGTACGAACCCTATATTTTCGATGAATTTAGGGGTGAAATGAGTGCTAATGGAACCTAACCTAACAGGCCTAACCTACCCTCGTGTGAATGGTTCGTCGAGCTACCCGTGGATGGTTTTTGGGGCTAACGTCAATGGTTGGTTTGTGGGGCTACCCGTGGATGGCTTTTGGGGCTAACGAACAATGTTTCATCAAAATGTACAATTTCCAGATGTGACCCCCGGTTTTTTACAACAGATTCGTGATTAGGAGGCTAAAATTAGTTAGTATACCGAAAATTAACAAAATTGGAGACTTTCTCTATATTGTCAATTCTTACCCATTTTAGTGACGGTGTATGTTAGTATTCTCTTTTGAGTTTGCTTTAACAGTCGTGACAGGAAAGGACGATAATGTTGGCATTTCTTTTGAACTTTTTATACTATTTCAAAGCATGTACAATGAAAGGTTTGTCTCATCCGTACCTACGTGTGTATTATGTTACGAAACGATATGAGGAGTAATAGACTACATGGCTAACATCTGCAGTGGTTTCATTTGAATCTATTCCAGTGTTTACGAGGAAATGAAGCGTCAAGTTGTGTAAAGGTAAGTCCATTTAAAATAATGTACCCTCTTGTTCTGTACATGTATGTAAACATCATTTCACATTTACGAAGAAAGTGTCTCAAGTAGTGTAATCAGGTTAGTTCAAAATAATACTTGGTACGAGGCCTATTATTTTTATTAATTTTAGCAAAGTGAAAAACATATTTTGATGATGTTTTTGTCGATTTTATACTATTGCAAATCTGTGATTTTTCATCTCATACTTCGTACGAGGCCTATTATTTTTATTTATTTTAGCACAGTGGAAAACCTATTTTGATGATGTTTTTGTCGAATTTATACTATTGCAAATCTGTGATTTTTCATCTCATACTTCGTACGAGGCCTATTACTTTTATTAATTTTAGCACAGTGGAAAACCTATTTTGATGATGTTTTTGTTGATTTTATACTATTGCAAATCAGTGTTTTTTTCACCTCACACTTGGTACGAGTGTCAAAATCTCTTTCGAGTTAAAGTACGTAACACCCACGTACACCCACACACACCTACGCACACCCACACCTACACCCACGCACACCCACACCTACACCTACACCCACGTAAACCTATACCCACCCACGCACACCCACACACACCCACGTTATGCAACAAGTTATTACGCAATGTTTACTCAACAAGTTATTACGCAGACCCGTATCTAGCGTGTTGTTGGTTATGACGTAATGGGTGTCTTCTGATTGACTTACTGTTTCAGATGTTTTCATCTGCGCTTAGGTTACTTGAAGGGTTTTCGCATTACAGATCAGTCAGTATCGTGAGAGTGTTTTGAAGAGTACGGATGTGTTGTTGCAGTGTTAAAAGTTAAGTATTTAATTTATTTTAAAGCTACATACTATTTATTATTTTTAAGTTTAAAAAAAGTGTATCAAGTGATTTTTTTTCATAATTATTTCGATCAGATTGAGTTTTCATGTGATCAGATGTTACTTATTGTCTCCGGAAATTCTGTATAAATAACATAGCTGAAAATGTTATCGTAATAGCTAAAATTATTTTATTTTGAAGGTGGTTCAAGTTGTTTTTCACACAGATTGAATTTGTATGAATTTGTATTTGTATTGAATTTTGTATTTTTCCCGAGAAAATTTATATATAAATACCAGAGCTGGAAAAAAATTATTATAATTATAACTATTGTCTTTTAAGTTACATTCTATCAGTTATCGTAATTTTAAAAGTGTATTTTTCTAGTAAATAGAATCTTATTGAATTTTGACTTGATTGTGCGTTTTTTGTATTTTTCCCTGAGAAAATTTACATATAAATACCGAGAAACATCTATTTAAATAACACCTCGTAAAAATGACAACATGTATAACCGACTTACCACTCGAACTGCTGCACAAGATATTTGTGTACACATTCGATGGAGGTGAGGATGTTGCGAGGATCGTTGAGTTAAGCAAAATAGCGCCTGAATTTGGTCCACCGTGCGAGATGATTTTTATGGACAATCTTCGCAAAATAAGTGGTATGAAAAACTTGCAGAATCCCGATTCTCTTTTTCGGGCTGCAGGCAAAAAGTTGGCCGATAGGATGGACGAGCTTCATGAGGCGAGGCAAGGAAGGAGACGATATACGGATGATTGGTATGAGCAAACGCGGAAACAGACAGCATCATTACACAACTTATCGCATTGGTTGAGGCGCGAACTTTCTTCCTGTCACGTGAAGGGGAATTTTTCCGATTAGTAAATTGAGGTTATAAATATAATGTATTTTTACTACTTATGTGCGTCTAGTTTTTTACACCACAGATAAACGGTTACACAGTGCAACATTAACTTGTTTATTTTGTTGATTTGGTGTTAAGTAGTGTATTTGGTGTCTCCATGTGTAGTACTACGTTCTGGAGCGGTGTAGTGTGTGGTGTATGGTTACATGGTGCGAGGTAACTAAACAAATGCATGTTTAAAGCAGAGGCAATTGTTGAATTTTTTGAACTTGAATACAGCTATTCGTCTATTTGGTTGAACACAATTTTGCTATACCTGCCTGGTGCTGGGATGCACCTGCACTCCACTATATGTCTAAAAGTGTAGCGAACTAGACGGGGATAATAATTTCTTAATTGCAATCATTTTTTCCAAAGAAGGTGACACACACAGCGTAAATTTATTCTTGTAGTGTTTAATTGATTAAACTTTTTTGTCCCTTGCTGCGACTGTTGTATATTTAAAGAAGGTAGGGAACATGTTTCTAAGAGGTAGGGTTATAATTGATTGAGATAGAGATTGTGTGAAAAGGGAAAATGTGTAAGCAGAGGATAAGGAAAATTTTATATTTTTAGTTCCTTATGGTGATAGAACAAGGAGATAAACAGATTAACTTTTGCAGGCAACCAAATCTCATGAAACATTGATAAAAGATACGCTTTCTATTAAAAATGTAATTACTTATAAACATGGAATGCGTGATATTCTCTAAAAACCTAACCCCCTCTTCCCTCTCTTCAAGAATTCGAATCCTGTTAAAACAAACAAAACAAACATCAGCATGGACAACAAACATGCATCACAAGAAATAATATCTTATGAACTAACGATTATTTTTTTAACAAACCTATTTTTTTGTTTAATTGAAAAATTCTAAATTTAATATCTAATGCAAGCACATAATAACAACTTATTTGAACTAGTTTCTAAATTCAAATATTTAGGAGTAATATTAACAAATGAAAATTATATTAAAGAGGAAATAAAATAAAAAGTAGGCTTAATTCAGGAAATGTATGTTACTTCTCTCTAAGAAACTAAAAGTTAAAATATACAAAACAGTAATTTTACCTGTAGTATTATATGGATGTGAAACTTGGTCTATTATATTGAAAGAGGAACATAAATTGAGAGTATCTGAAAATAAGATTGTTAGGAAAATATTTGGACCTAAAAGGGATGAGTGGAGAAAGTTACATAATTTAGAACTACATAATTTATATTCATGTCCAGATATTATTAGAACAATTAAATAAAGAAGACTTAGGTGGACAGGCTATGTGGCACGAATGGGAGAGGAAAGAGGAGTTTACAGGATTTTTCTTGGGAGACATGATGGTAAGAGACTTGTTGGAATCCCAAGACGAAGATGGAAGGACAATATTGAGATGGACCTAAAGGAAATTGCTAGGGATGGTTAAGAATATATAGATTTTTCTCAAGATAGGGATAGATGGAAGGCCTGTGTTGCTGCAGTTACGAACCTTCGGGTTTAAGAAGGCTAGAGAGTTAGTTAGTTATGAAAGCACATGCCATTTTAAAAAAATACAATCTCTGGCATAGAATCCCTGGCATGTGCTTTCATAACTAACTAACTAACTTTCTAGCCTTCTTAAACCCGAAGGTTCGTAGCTGCAGCAACACAGGTCTTACATCTATCCCTATCTTGAGAAAAAATCTATATATTCTTAACCATCCCTAGCAATTTCCTTTAGGTCCATCTCAATATTGTCCTTCCATCTTCGTCTTGGCATTCCAAGTCTCTTACCATCAGGTCTCCCAACAAAAATCCTGTAAGAGAATTTGTGCTTGTGACATAGAATCAATGTGACATAATCTCATGTTCCATCGCAACGTTGGCTTAGAGCTAGACTTGGAAGAGGTTGAAATATAACTACTTTTGGGGCTTTTTCAGCTTTAAACCAAAGTGTTTCATGGCTGCATTTGTAAAAATATACTAATATCTAAGTTTAAAATATAACTCCAAGCAAGGAATTCACAGCTAGACATAAGCAGTAGATGAAAAAACAAAAATGTTTTTTTGAAGGGAATTTATTTGTTAGTTTTATCTTAATATTTCAGTAAGCGTATTACATATTCACATAACTAGAGTAATTTTGTGCATATTTTGTACATAGAATCTAATAGTATTAATATTTTTATATACTTTTCAGTATTTGAACTTTACATGTGAACATCTACATGAAGCAAAAAAAATATTTCTACATCTTTTAACATACTCATCAAATGTACCCTCAATGATACAATGTTTGCTCAAACTGTATCTAAAATGAAAAATCTAGGCTGAAATGCTTTGACATTTGTAGATATTTAACATAAAATATTTGCATTCTGTCTATCAAGTGTATATAAATTGACTTCATGACCACTAATCCTGGTCACGGAGCAAGTCTTGATGTTTTTTGTGCACCTTGTATTGGGAATGCAGTCACTTCGTTCTCAATCTTTGTGAGACCATCACAGTAAACTTTTTTTTGTAGAAAACATTGTCGTTTCCAAAATTATTACCTCTATCTAGTTTTATTTAAACTTTATTCATTAATATGCACCCTTGAAATTAAATATTAATAGATTAATTATATCATTTCTCTGCAAGTTATTTTCATTATATACCTGTAATATAAATATCATTGTTACACCTGGAATAAGAATAAGGCATTTGGCAGACACTACAAACTACATTAAATTTTAGCATAAATGTCCAAGTAAAGTCATACATTTATTCAAAAGATCAGCTGACATCATACACTTTATTATAGCAGGCAGAAAAATATACAGGCTGTTCTGGAAAGAGGCACTTAGGTCAAAAAATGCAATTTTACAACAGGAAGTTATATATGTTTATTCTTTAAATAAAAACCATAACAGAAATGACATATATATTGGATCATCACTGTTTGGAATCTTTATGCAAGCCCAAAATAAAATTATACTTAAAATATTTTCTTTGATTGAGTTGGTGTGACTTGAATGAAAGCAACAGTCTGTGACTTCCCGATCACCCTGTACATTAAAGGTCCCTGACGGGCTTTTCCGGCATAATTGACACCGTCTAACAATGAATAAATTATTGCCACTTATGTAAATAATTTACAATTACAGATAATTATGCATTTCAGTTATATTGGGACGGTACATCCCACAGTAACTTGAAGTGGCATGAATTACTGATTTTAAAAAAAATCATATTTCATGATAATTATCAACAGGGCTTGGAAACTTTCTCAAAAATGCTAATAAAATAACATTTCTTAGTATTTCACTTGCAGTTTAGGTTGTCGTGTTGAAATGATAATTTAATCCATTGACTCTGCATTTGATAAGCATTGTTCCCATCTTGAACTGCATGATTACACCATTCACACCAGTATCAATGCAGAGGATGATACACTTGTGTAGAGTCACATAATTTATAGTCTTTATAACTTGTATATTATTCATAATTATTAATTTTACGAGGTTTGTTCAAAAAGTATACGACTTTTTATAATAAAAATTCTGTGTATTCAGATCCTACAATCTTACATTAATCTCTTTCAAAGCAGTCCCCTTGGGCTGTCACACACTTCTCCCAATGGTTCTCCCACTGTTGGAAGCAGCTCCGGAACGCCTCTTTTGGGATTGCGCGCAGCTGGTCCGTTGCATTTTGCATGATGTCTTCTCTGGACTGAAATCTGGTTCCTTTCAGCGGCATTTTCAGCTTTGGGAAATAGCCAGAAACCACATGGAGCCATGTCGGGAGAGTAGGGACCCTGACAAAGGACAAGTGCTGTGTTTGGCCAGGAATCTCCACGCGGATGCATTTAATCCTTACATAATAACAGTAGTCCCTTAGCTTAAATTGCTACATGGTTTTGCAATAGCCTATACTTATTATGTTATGCGACAGCAACTTCAGTCATTTTTTGTCTACTCAAGGGGAACGCTTCCGTTTCCGCGAGGTTTCTTCCTCTTGCTAGCTGCTCAGCACTGTTACCAATTTAGCTATTTTGGAGCCAGATGTGGCTCTTTCGTGTACTCGTTTGGTTGTGAACTGGGGCTCCTGCCCCACTATCATGCCATCACTGTCTGTTATTTATAGACCAACTATTGCCATGAGTATACATTTTGCACGTCACATAATACTGTTACATTGCCTGCTTCGCCCCACCCCCTCTTACCTCCCCAGCTACTTTTCTATAGCGCCGTGGCTGAGGTGAAGATGACAATATTGTTATCCGGGAAGCCATTATTTTCGATTTCATACGGCCATCGGTGGATTATTGAGATGAGTGATGCCGCCAGATCTAGACGGTGAAAACTTAGAATAGATTGTCATCACTTTAAAGTTACCGGTAATAGCAGCGCCCTTTCGACACCTAAAATTACCCTAGAAGGCACTTGATCCAGCCTTTGTAATTTTGCTCCTTTAAAGTCAACTTTAGCTCAATTAGAGATGAAATTTAGCTCTCTTATGCGCACTGCCAGAATGGCCGTAAGAGGCAAGGATAAATGAATTATGCTTATGGGAGCATTATTTTATTTGTTCTCTCGGGAATATCAAATAACCAATGGCATAGAAAAGTACATGGGCGGAAAAAGGATACGTTGAACAATTTCTCCGCTTTGATTAGCCGTAACTTGAAGATGATTCCCCATAAGGAATACATGGGATTATGTAAATACCTTTTCATCATAGTTTTCAAACATCGTGTCTAGCTTAAAAATCAACTTAAAAAACCGCTTACACTTGCAACATGGAGATAAATTCATACTCTCTTGTCTAACAGGTCTCTTTTTTAGCAGTCCCCATTCCGACGATATTGAAATAAATACACAACTAGTACGAAATCGTCCCTACTCAGACCGATAGTAGAACCTTTGGCACCCTGTACACAAGGTGTTGCAAATGCAAGGTATGCTCTCAGTCGTAAACCTATCACATCACGATTTTCAAGAACTCGGTTTTATGCTTATCTGACCTGAAACGTTTAAGGGTCATGTTTCCAATCAACGCAACCGAATTCGAACACCATGCGATTGTGTTCTGCTAAATTACTCGAGAGAACTTGTGCTCGCGTTGCCCTACTCCCACCGGCCAACATTAGTACCAGAACGTAGCGTTGAAGCAAATATAGTTAAAGGGATGATGCTTGTAATGTAAAGGGATGATGCGTCTCGGATATACAGAATATTCCTACCGTTCTCAAGGAAACGTTATATTTGTAGGATAAGCTATGCATTGCGCTCATAATTTTGAAACAGGCTACGCATAGGAACTGTGGGTATGGATATATAGAGAGAATGGCGCAAACGTATCCATTCACAACGATATGATTGATTGGTTGATTTAGTTTATTTTACTTCGCGTTTTGTGCCTCCTGGCTAATTTGCGAAGATGGGGATGAGTGATGAAATGATGAAACAGATGAATGGACACTCACAATCCTGAGCGGGATTCGAACCCGGGACCCTTGACACAGCGATATGATATCTGATCCGTTTAATACACGCGAAGACTAAAATATATGTATCGTACGTCCACAATACGTTACATCAATGCATTGGGTGACACGCACACATTATTGCTTTCGAAAACCGTGTATCAAAAAGTGAGGTGAATTTTCGATTTATTGAAAAACGTGCATAGAAAAAAAAATGAAACTGTAGTACGTTTGACACATGGTATCACACTAGCATTCGACATAGGAACCACTGCCTTCGTGGGCATATCGTGTGAGGTGGGTCAGGGAAATGCCCATTCGGTGGTGTTTTTGGTTCTCACTCAGATTTTTGGGCACCCAGCGAGCACTCCTAAACGGTACTCCTCACTGAACCATACGAGATGTTCAATGCATCAGTAATGTCATGCAACCTGACTCTTCTGTCTTCACGAATCATCTCATCCACGTCTCACACATTGCTGTCGGTGATGGACATTGCTGGTCTGCAACTTCTGTCATCATCTGTCACACTACTCCTACCACTTGCAAATGAGTTACACCACACATACACTTGTTTCTGCGCCATAACACTCTCTCCATAGATCTCCAACAATTCTCGATGAATTTCAGATGGTTTCTTTCCCTTGCCCCATAAAAAACTAATAACATTGCGCATAGGTACCAAACGGGTTGACGTAGAAGACTGTAATTGCCGTCAGACTTGCATCACCTTGGTATCTGACACATACAAAAAATTTAATTAGCTACACAAAAAACTCTGGATTTTTACAGACAAATTCACCTTACTTTTTGATACAACCTAATAGCTAAGCTACAAGGAATTATGACTTAAATTTCTTTGAAAGTATATAAACTTTGTTCTTGTATTTTCATATTTTCTTCTAATACAATTAAGTCGTGTTTAATACGTATGCAATTCTGTTCAATTTGTTATTCAAATGTTCGTTTGATCTAACACTTGCTGTGGCAACAGAATCAATTTTGATTGTCAGTTCATGGTAAAAGTTTAACCTACTGCTGACAATGTTGATCTCTTCATTTACTGTAAAAATCTTTGTATCTAGCTGCTTCTGATTTTCTCTAGTTTGGTATTCATTTAACAATTCAATTGTTACAGTTCATTTTACTCGTTCATCTGTTGACTGCATACCTGAAGTTTTGATTTAGTTGTCCGTTAGATTCTTGAAGTTTTTGATTCATCTGATCATTGAATTCTTTCAACTCTTGTCTCCTGAAGTTGCACATTAGTCGTTCATTATAATCCTGAGATTTCCTATGTAGCTGTTCATAGATTCCTGATTTTTTTTATTCAACTTATCTAATTTAGCCTCCATAGAAAGATTAATACATTTATTTGTGTCCAGGTAATAATGGAACACGTGGCGGGCTAAATTACTACACGTATTAGAATTACAGAGCTCAACATATTCTATTATGTTTCTTCACAAGCCGACTAGACAACTTTGGAATTATTGCTGCCGAATCAAATGTTAGTTGAAAGGATCATATTCTGTGTTACTGTGTTACAATAACATCTTTAACATAGTAGTGGTATAACTGCTCCAGTGTGTTACGGTTAATGTTAAGCAATTTTCATGATACCAAGACAAAATATGTACACAAAGTACTGATCATACGTCACTGTTAGTGTTAGGCTCATTACAAGATACACTCTGCTGTCTTATCTTCTGGAACTTGCACTTCAGAAGTTGAATCACTGTTGTACAAATGATCAGCTCTATATTTATCAACTTCCTTCCTAACATTAAGTCGTTTAATATCCTTTCCTGGTTTATCGGCCATAATTATCACAATTTCAAAGCTGTAAAGTTGGATACAAATAGTATGTAGGGTAAGTGGAGCTGCCCAGGGTTGGCACGTTTAAAACGAAACTGTTTGAAACCTCATTTTTTGATCATTTAATACACAAGCAGTGGCGTCTCGTCCCTTGGGGGTTCCGGGGCTTAGCCCCTAAAGAAAAACGGACGTATTGATGTAATTCTCAATCACCATAACGCATAACTATCACACAGTCTTTTAAAAGGCGATTTTTACCCACGTAAATTCATCGTCTGCTGCGATGGATACGACAGCGCTCCTAGCGGCATTGATGTCAATTTCGGTCTGCGGGCTACGTCGTAAAGGAAGGCGTGGCCTACACCCACCTAAGCTACAGTGAAGGTCACATGCTAGCAGAGAGGGAAGGGGCTAGTGCAATGGCTTTGTGTTCTGATTCAGGGCTAGCCCCGTTGCCTCGCGTTCGAGCTCGCGTGTTGTTCTGTAGTGTTTTGGTGGCTTTCATTCGCTATGTTTGAGTGAGTTTGGCAGGGTTGATGTTCGAACACAAATTGATGAAGGAAATAGGCTGTCAATTACAAGACACAATGAATTTGTCCGGAAAAATAGGCATATATTAAATAGAATTATCGATTGCTTAAAATTCTGTGTCGACATGAACTTGCTCTACGAGGACATAATGAAAGACAACAATCTTTAAACAGAGGTATCTTCCCAGATTTATTATCCCTTCATAGAAGAGGGAAAACTAAAGAGGGAACTTCGTGTTTTTTATTGTAGTGAAGAGTTGAAAAACATAAACTCTATCAGTACATTGCATTCGTTTTTCATTGAAAATGATTTAGAGGATACCTTTTCAGAAACAGTAAAAATGACAAACATAGTTTTAATAACTCCAGTGGCCACAGCTGAATCTGAACGATGTTTCAGCACATTGAAGCGTATTAAAACCTGCTTAAGAAATGCAATGGGACAAGACAGACCAAATGCCTTGGCACTTGCTTACAATAGAGAAAGAATACGTTTCAAACATAGAGGGCTTCAACGAAAAAGTAATAACAAAATTTGCTGATCAAAAGAACAGGAGTCAACGTTCGTAGAAAGGTATGTTTCACAACAATACCTGTTTCTTTTGTAATCATGTGGATTGTCATTATATTTTAAATTATTTAAAAAAAATAAGTCCAGTTTTGTAGTTTAGAAGAAGATAAATACCCGTTTTTTTGTAATTCATGTAATTTGTCATTACATTTTATATAATTTCCAAAAAGTAAGTCCAGTTTTGTAGTCTAGAAGAAAAAATACCTATTTTTTGTAATTTATGTGAATTGTCATTATATTTTAAATTCTTTAAAAAATAAGCCCCGGCCAAATTTGAGGCCACGAGACGCCGCTGTACACAAGGCCTTTATTTTACAAGTGTTTTAAAACCTCTATAAATAATTAGTATATGGATGAAATAGTTTCGTTCCGTACGTAATGTACATTTTTGTTTGTCAGTATGCAGGGGCAGTCAACTTTACAAGTTAGAAACTAAACATGTCTTTTTCTTCTTCAGTGATTTGAGACCAATCTTTTTACGTGTCCCAAGTTACATTTTAGTCAAGTTCACAAATTGCACTAATAAAATATTAATTAATACATCGTAACCTCGGGTAGCTCACTGCGCAAATTAAACTTTCTGCTTTGGGGGTGGGGATGCCCACTCAGTGGCGTATTTGTGATTTTATTTTGGGAAGTATGTTTTTTGGGTATGCAAATTTGTATATGTTAATCACAACATGTTGCTAGTCTATAAACTAAACTACTGCCTTGCGGTACTAAATACTTTAGAACATTGGGTCTAACCTAGATCATTAAATCTTATTAAATACATTTACACGTAATTTAGAAACAGCTTTCGAACTAGTAACACCGAAAACTTATTTAAATTCCCATTGCCAGATTCAAACTTAATGTCCATTTAACCTATGTACAAGTTTCTTGTGAACACTTTAATGCAGTCCAGTCAACACACTAACGTTGCCACAACGTTGTATGCGTGTTGCATTTATGATGAATGTTGTACGCAGGGGAACAACGTTGTGATAACGTTGAACCAACGTTACAAAAAACATTCAACTTAATGCGCTTTAGTTTGGAGGTTCGCCAACATAAGCTCCACAATCGTCAGATCGGAGTGTTTTGTTTAATCTGAATTTGTGTGTGCACTGCACTGTTCGAAGCAGCAATCGAAGTCAAGTGTTGAGGTGAGCTCAAAAGTTCCAAATTTATAAACATTATGCCAATTGTGGAACTATTGACCTCTCACAACAACCCCAATGTTGTTTGCCACTTTTTGTGTTTATCAATGTGTGTAATTTTTTAATACAAAGTTTGATTGTGTGACTGTGTGTGTTTTATGTTTTATTCTCGTTGTTATATTATAACTAACCCCCAAGGGACATTGTTGTTATTATTATCCTACGTGGCTTAGCTGCCAAAGAGGTTAAAATTGAAGTTCTTTGATGTTGACCTCTTTGGTAGATAAGACAGGTGAAATAACCATATTTTAAATATTCATTGTTGTTATATTCGTAATTTACACAGGCAGCAAGGTAATTTTGCAAAAACGTTGTGGCAACGTTAGCCCCTTACATACCTAACGTTGCTACATAATGTTCAGTGTATGTTGCCACAACGTTGTTAACCTACGTTGCAGCAACGTTGAAATAAATGACTCTTCAACGTTGACACAACGTTTTCACAACGTTGTATCAACATACAATGAACATTCTAGCAACGTTACGTATGTTAGGGGTTAGCCCTATCGTTGCCACACGTGGCAATATTACCTTGTTGGCTGGGGGTGAGGTTGATTACTTGCAGACTGGTGTCCTTCTTTAATACACAAGGCTGCATAATTTTGGACATGGAAATCTTGATGACTAGACCATTAATAGACACGAATGATTTTTCAGTTGTGTTTGTTATACATAGTTAATGAATGTTATACTCATTCAATTCCGTTTTTTTTGAGGGAGATAAAAACATCCCTGGCAGGGGTAAATATAAATTTATTTTGCACATTGGAGTAACTCACTTTAGTAAAATCAGCAAGATAACATTAGTGTCAGCCATTTATAATAGAAATAGATGTTCAACTTTTTGAATAACTGAAATATGTATCAATGTTTCAAATCTTATTAAAAAAGCAATGAATACGTTCAAAATAATTGTACATTTTTTGACAGTCAGATTTTTCATAACATTTAAAACAACAGGGTGGCTACTCACCGGAAATTCCCTGAATTCCGGGAATTATGCCTGAATTATTGGCTCCGGGAATTATGCGTGAATTCTACTTGAATTTTTCTCCGCAGACGTGAAAAATTACAACTTTTTTAAATTACAAATCCTATTCACATTTTATGCAAACAAAAATTATTATATTCGCCTTGAAAACCGAGAATTGTACTTGAATTTTATCATAGTCCTAGAGTAGCCACCCTGAACAAGCAAATAACGTTAGGTGTAAGCCTACTGTAAACAGTACATAATTTAATTAAATGATGAAAGTTATAAGCCACTTTCCACAAGGCTAAGAATCATACAAATGGTGATACATTTTAATGGTACACAGATGAAAGTTCAACATGCCATATCCTGACGCTATCTGTGCAACGAACTGAAGTATTACAAGCCATGTGGTACAGTGGGATCCAAGAGTACTACCGTGCAAATTGTCCATGACTATTTTCATTAATTTTTCTCTCGCATCCTGTGTGTTTTTAAGCGATGGCTTTTTATGTATGCTGGTGCAGAAGTTGTCAACAGCTTGTTTTGAGTTTTCTTTTAATTCTTGAAGCTCTTATTGGGTCAAATAAAGTGCACGAACATGGTGATGGACAATTTGCACGGTAATACTTATGGATCCCACTGTACACCATCATTTTGACGATTGACAGAGAATAGTTATTAACGTGATAAAACTTTGTTTGTGCAAAGCGAGATTTCAATCGAATACATTAGTTCAATTAGCACATACGGTATCATATAATTTCAAAAATTACTTCATCAATTGTACTTAAATGAATAGAATACAGTCTACTTCGTAAGGATTTTTTCTACAACCTGTTGAACTATACAAAATTAAGCACACGCAATAAATTCTGATAATTGTTCATGTCTGTCGTTTCCCCACATTTTATAAGCAGGATAGCGAACATCAGGTGTTTCTATGTAATTAATGCCTGAAGCGCTGATAAATGATAGAAAAAGCATTGTTTTTTTTTCAGACAAAAATATCCATCACTGAAATATATGGTTTCTGTCTCTTTTGATATGATCCATATTTTTGTGTGACGTCATCAGTAGAAAATGTGTCACTAATATATTTATTTTGTGAAAGAAAGCGTAACCTCCTTGTTATTCTATGTAATATTGCGCCTTATTAGTAATGTATATCTTTTGTTTAATGTTTATTGTATTTTATGCTACATTATGGGTAATTTAATGTATCTTCATGTTTGCGAGAGTTCACTATACGAATTTGTATTTCTAAACATGTATAGATGTCAGTTTTGTTGTAGTATCCTTCTGTAGATAGTGAGTGATTCATCTGTACTTTAATCTGTGTTCTCAAAAATAGTATAAAAGCGAGGATATCGCGTAAGAATCATCACACTTTCGCCACGGATCGTCGAAGCTTTTAAACTTAAAAGGAACTCCTCGGTGTTGTGCATACATCCTGGTATGGTAGTTCGGGGCGCAAGCTAGGCCTATGTGAACATAGGTACGCCGATAGCCATGCATTGATGATATGCACAATACTGCAACCATTCTACGTTAAATAATAAAGCTAGCCTAAGGAGTAATTTGGAAATAAAAGGCTAAAGAGCAAATATTGGCTCAGTTATCATTGCATATCTCTTGGTGTGGTAGTTCGGGGCGTAAGCTAGGTCTATGTGATCATAGGCTTGCCGATAGCCACGCATTGAGTTTATGCGTTTTAGTTGAGTCAATTCATCGACAAAGCGAAATCCTTGCCTTCGTCTCAAGTATATTTGCACTATAATTACAATAAATAAAGAATAAAACCTTTCAGTTTATACATACTGCAGTAATGTGGTTTTATTTCTCTGTGCTGTGAATATTGTCTTTGCCTAACACTACCCCTGTACCTGAGAGGAGTCTGTGTACTTCACCGAGTCTCATCGTTCACCGCTGAGTGTTATTAAATTCATATTAATAGTATAATAATACGACGCGTGAAGTAATTGTGCGTAAGAACGTATCAAGTGGCAGCTCAACGTGTTGGCTCGATTTTGTAGTGTACAAGGGCAAGACAATTGTTTAAAGTTGAGATTAATTGTTCAAGAGCACTGAACTTTCATATTTATTGAAAAGCACAGAGTTATTTTGTTTCGATATGGACAAGAAGCATTTGCGTAGCGCAAATAAAAATCTCACTTCGAGTTCAGGACTTAATGTTCCCGATTGTTGTCGGGACATTAATAAAGATAAAACCACATTTGTGTGCAAGAAATGTACAAAGCTTCTACATTTTGAATGTTGTGGCCTAGATATTCGAACTGAAAGCCACGAGTCTACCGATTTGGTTTGTAAAGATTGTGAATTATTGTCTACGGATAGTTCATCTGATCCATTAAATATGTTCAAAGCATTAAAAGCAATGATTGAAGGAATTAGCAAACAACAAGTCGAAAGTATGGGAAAATTACAGGCTGATATTAGCAATGATATTAGTAAACATTCTGAAGCACTGAAAGCTGATATCTGCAAACAGTCTGAAACATTGCAGGCTGATATTAAACAGCAAGCTGATTCCATTACCAGCTTGAAAGCCGATATCTGCAAACAGTCTGAAACATTGCAGGCTGATATGTGTAAACAGTCTGAAGCACTGAAGGCTGATATCTGTAGACAATCTGACATATTAAAGGAAGATATCCTCAGACAATGTGCGTTGCTAAAGGATGATATCGGTAAGCAGCACGATGAATCTATAAAAGTATTAAGAGCTGAAATAGGCGAGATGGCCTGTGAGATTCAACAACTGAAGTCTGAGAACGAGGAAACTAGGGCTCGATTCTCTGAAGAAATCCGGCAGGCTAGAGAGATAGACTTTGATGACTTCCGGCGCAGCTTGGCAGCCGATGTAAATAAAGCCACGGAAAATGTTCGCACAGATGTGGAGGATACTAACTCGAGATTCACTGGAGAGTGCAATAGGATTATCGAAAAACAGCTGACAATAGAACAGATGTTGGCCGAGGCCGAGACTGACAAAATACAGTTCCGGGCTGAGGTCCAAGAAAATATTAGTCAGATTTCAGTAGTTGTGTCTCAAAGAAGCAAGGACGTTGAGGAAATAAAAACTCAAGTAGAACAACTTACGAATCAGTTAGAGACCATGCACGTTACCCGCCAAACGGAAACAGAAACTGGATCTCGAACAGCTGGTCATCCGTCTGCAGTTGCTGAGAGTGCAGCGTTGCCAACCATGAACATTGAACTAAATGAAGCGATGGACAGAGCCGGTGGTGAGAGAACTAGAGAAGACAAACAAGTCTGTCGCCCACGAGTTACTGCTGATTCAAGAGCTAATGAAGTGGCGTCTGCTGTTCCACCTACCTTTAGTCTTTCGGGCGATGACAGAGGTTACAGAGAGCGTGAATCTCGCAGGGGCCGGCACAGTCTTTATGAAGAAAGGACAAAGAGGAAACGTCTAGAAAGGAAGAAAGATCGCAGTTCCTCCTCTTCCAGCACCACCTCTGACTCTCAGTATCAAGCAAAAATCAGGAAGCGAACACGAAGGCATGGAAATTCAAGGAGCGGGCCAGATGAGTCGCCGCCAAGAACTCAGCGATCAGCAATGACTGGAACTCCAAGGATGGCAGACCTTAATTCCTTGTCGAAGTTCAAGGGAGACCTGGAAGCCCAGAATGCTGAGCAATACTTAAAAGAACTTAATATCAATTTTAATTTAATGCAGATTCCATACGAATACCGATTGGAAATTATTCCTCGGCTTTTCAAGGGCCAGGCTGAGCATTGGTTTCGAGCAAACCAGTTAGAGTTCAAGTCCTATTCTGATTTCTGCCGTCGTTTTCGCAAACAATATGCTTCAGAAGAGGCCAAAGAGAGGCAGCTGACAGCAGTGAGATCTCGCCGATACTTAAAGCAGTCCGGTATGAGCATGGAGGAATATGCCTGGTCTATTTACTCAGCCTACCGCAATCTGTCTGCCCGTTACATAGAACCTGAGATTGTGAATTTAATCATCTCCCAGCTTCCATATAGAGCTCGCAGTCTGAGTCTAGCTAATTCTCCTCAAACTGTACGGCAGCTAGCCGACTTTCTGAAAAGGTTCGAGGTGCTTGAGGAACAGGACAGTTGGAAGCCTGTGTGGAATAGGGAAGGTGCAGGCCAGGGAAATGCTCCCAGACAAAATAGAATTGGAAACCAACAACCCAGAGTCAGACAAGTTATGCAGAACCAGAGGAATGGATATTCCAATTACAACAGGCGGCGTAATCCTCCGAGAAGGGATGGCAGGAACAACTACGCACGTGAGCCGCGTCGTTCCAGATCTGATCCAGAAGAACATTCCCGTGACTCTTCACGTAACGCCTCTGAACCCACTAACTTCAGAGCGACGGCGCCTCCGTTTGAACCTTCTGCTTCACGTTTGACGAACGAGCAACGTCAAAGCGTCGGCATGACAAGAGACTTTTGTTGGGCACCATCGACTAGTGCTAATCCGAGTTGTATGCAGTCGGATTTAGCCAGTCGCCCAATGTGAATTCTTCGTTCCCGATCACGGTTGGGCTAAAATCTTGGACTTCTCTGGGAACAGATGACAGCGTTATAAATAGTGAAGACAATCATCTTTTTGTTGTGCTGACTCTCAATGAAGGAGAACAAAGTTTTGATAGAGCACTATAACAGGCAGTTAGAAAGGAAAATTTACCCAGGGCTCCATTAATTAAGGCAACTGTAACAGGCGTCGAGTTTATTTGTGTTCTGGACACTGGCAGCGAATGTAATCTCATGAGCTACGCCATTTGGAAGAAGATTAAAGAGATGCTGCCGTCATTGCAGTTACAAACATGTCCAGATGTTAGGCTGACTGATTTCACTGGGAGAAACAAAACTAGAGTTGTGGGATGTAGACAAGTATATCTGGAGATTGCTGGAAGAAATTTATTGGAGGACATGTTTGTCTTGAGAGGTCTCAGTAGTGGTATTTACAATAGGATGAGTGCCGGAAAGGAAGAGCTGCTCTTATGCAGATTTACTATACTTAAAACTTGCTCAACATGTTCATATGAGCTTTTTGCTCTAGTGTAGCACTCTGTCTAATCCAAGGATTTTGGAAAAATCCCCCTCGGGAATTTTTCGGAAAGGAAGAGCTGCTCTTATGCAGATTTGCTATACTTAAAACTTGCTCAACATGTTCATATGAGCTTTTTGCTCTAGTGTAGCACCTGCTTAACCTAAGATTTTTGTAAAAATGCTCTTCAGAAAGGAAGAGCTCCCTCAGATTGATTTGTCTATACTTAAAACTTGCTCAACATGTCTATTTGTTCAAGTGTAACACCTGCCTAACCCAAGAGTTTTGTAATTCGGAAAGTATTAACCCCCCTCAAGCAGATTTTTGTCTATAAACTTGTATCCATACCTACCTATACATATTTACTTCAGGTTTAAGTTCAATTGGATACCATTCAATTTGCTTATCTAATATTAAAACAATGCAATATGCAGAGCCCCTCTAGAATTGCTCCGTGTTTGCATGTTTCCCCTCTGTGTCAGTGTGTGGAATTCCCGAGACGGTAGTATTGATTTTTGGTTTGCATGTTCTCCTCAGCGCCAGTATTTACAGAAATTCCCGAGTATTGCATCAGCCAGTATTGTGAGACTGACTGAGGAGAACAGATGTGTTGATACAGTGCTTCTCATACTTACTGGTTTAAATTCATATTGAACAATATAAAATCTGATATTTGTTGTAAATCACTCATATTTAGAGTCAAGCTGTCCCATGTTTTGCATGTTTGTGCAGGTATTTGCGCTGGGTCAGTGTGAATGAATATTTATTCTCTTTTTCCACTTGTGGGCTATTGGCTTTACAACCTGTCATAAGATTAATATTAATAATATTAATCCATAGAGATTAGATTTAAAACCCAGGAAATTTTATATAAATACCAAAGCCAAAAATATTAAGTGTATACACACATACACACATACACACACATACAAATCACACAGCTGAACCCAACTGATATTTTTTATTCAGTATAAAGTTTTGAATTGAAACCCAGGAAATTGTATATAATAAACAACAGCAAAAATGCCGAATCAAAAATATTGCAATCAATGCAATAAAAATATATCTAGCTCTAATTGGGCCAGACACCAAAAAATTTGTAACCCAGATAAATACAGAACTCCCACAATAATTTGCCCCAAATGCAATAGAAAATACAGCATGCAATACTTCACATATACACATAAAGATACTTGCTCTGTACAGTCATCAACATCTGGTCTGAAAAGAAGGCACGAAGCACCTCTTAATGCCAGAGCAGCAAAACAGCCACGCCATGAACCCATCCGTAGCAGTTTTAAAGGCCAATTAAGGGATCACCGTTTTGTATCAGAGCCAAGATGTGGTATTGAGAATTTCTTGAACAGTGTAAATCCTGATGTGCAGGCAATTCTAAATGCACAAAATGGCTCTTATAAGTTGTCCCTTAAATTGTTTGTACAATATAAGAAGCCAAATGGCACAAAATTTACATAGCCCCACATAACAGAAACTGTACCGGTTTATTCAAATGCAAATTCAGATACAATAATAAGCAGGTTGATCGATCAACTGAATATTAAACACTCTGAATTTGCGGCAAAAGAGTCCGGATGGAGCCTATGCGGTTCATCATACAAGTTATATATTAATATTTCTGAATTCAGCCCATTACAAGGTTCCACTTATGTGCCATTACCTGCCAATATCAAAAACAAAAGAGCCGTGGTCAATATAAAAAATAATGACGCGAAATGCTTTTTGTGGTGTATATTAGCTGCTTTGTATCCAGTTTCAAGAAATCCTGAGAGAATAACTTATTACAAGCAACATGAGCACGATTTTGACGATGCAATGGAGGGTTTAGAATATCCAATGTCTGTTCAGAATATTGATAAATTTGAAAAAAAGGCCCGGGATATTAATGGCAAACAATTATCTATTAATGTATTTATTTGTTCCACTGGCAATTGCTTGATAGCACCTCTCAGAATCAGTACACTTGATGATGAATCTGCTATTCCGATTGATCTGCTCTTAATTGAAGGGAATAATACATACCATTATACTCTGATACACAGTCTTGAAGCTTTAGTCAGAAAACAACAAGGCAAATCCAATACAATATTCAAGTTGTGCAGAAGATGTTTAACTGAATTTGATGGTCAAAAAATGGTGAATGGGGTTCGGGAAGTGAATGCAGAAATTGCTAAAAACAAGTTAATTGAGCATCTGAAATACTGTGGGAATCATAAACCTGTTCATATGGTGATGCCCAATCCAAGTGAAAATTGCAAATTCAAAAAGTATGAAGCCTCGTTGGAACACCCAGCATATATTGTCTGTGATTTCGAATCGAACGTCAAACCTATTGCATTCTGCAATCCAGATCCTGAAGAATCTTCAAGTACATCATACCAGCTACATGAACCTTCCAGCTTTTGTTATGTGGTTGTACGGGATGGTGTAGCTAGTGAGCCGTGCTTATACATGGGACCAGATGCCATCAAAGAATTTGCACTTAGAATAGAAAATGAGTGCCGTGACATAGCATCTAACATCTTATTAAAATCAAAGCCTATGTTGCCTTTAACAGAGGAACAGATTGAAGATTTCAACAATGCAGAAAAATGCCCGGTATGTGATTCTGAATTTTCAGATACAAATATCAAGGTGAAACACCATTCTCATACAGATGGTCGATATAAACAGGCCCTGTGTAATAGCTGCAATATTAAGATCAAGAGACCAAGATTTATCCCCATATTTTGCCATGGAGCATCCAATTATGATTTCCATCATCTGATCAGGTACGAGGGGTTTGAGAAGCAGAATTTAAATATTTTAGCTGAAAATGATGAGAAATATATATCTATTAGCAAGATAATTAAAGTTGATGGTGTTCCTATTCACATAAGATTTCTTGATTCTTACAGATTTTTATCTGCTAGCCTGGCTACACTGGCCACTCAATTACCTGATGATCACTTGAAAATCACACGTGCATTGTTTCCAAATCAGGACCTGAAATTAATTAGGCGGAAGGGTGTATATCCATATGACTATGTTACAGATTTTTCTAAATTTGATGAGTGTTCCCTGCCACCACAAGAAGAGTTTTACAGCAAAATCAGAGGATCTGGAATCACTGATGATGATTATCACCATGCTCAGTTGATGTGGAACAATTTAAAATGCAAGACATTTGGTGATTATCACATGGCATATTTAAAACTTGATGTCACTCTCTTAGCTGATATATTGCAAGCATTCAGAAAATCTTCCATGCAAAATTATGGACTGGACCCAGCGTATTTTTACAGTGCCCCGGGCCTAGCATGGGCCGCAATGTTCTTAAACACTAACATGCAATTGGATCTGATCCAAGATCAAGATATGTATCTGTTTATGGAGAAATGTATAAGAGGAGGGATGGTGCAATGTTCCCAGAGATATGCCAGAGCAAATAACAAGCATATTCCCGATTATGATCCAGCACGGCCATCAAATTATATACTGTATGTGGATGCAAACAGCCTCTATGGTCATGCCATGATGCAAAAACTGCCATATGCAGGGCTTGAATGGGTTGAAAATTACAATATTGAAGATCTTCAGAATTTTGATGACCGTGACTATGGCCTCATCTTAGAGGTTGATCTGATAATTCCTGATGATTTACACAATAAATTTTCTGATCTGCCCCCAATTCCCGAGGTTCAGTGCTCACCTGGCTCTAAACAGAAGAAGCTCATGATGACACTGGAGCCAAAACAGGGTTATGTTACATATTACAAAAACCTCCAGTTCCTGATGAAACATGGTGTCCAAGTGACCAAAGTTGGCAAAGTCTTAAGGTTCAGGCACTCAGAATGGTTGAAACCATACATTGATACAAACACGGAGCTTCGAACATCTGCAAAGAGCCAATTTGATAAGGGCTTGTTTAAATTGATGGTGAATTCAGTGTATGGCAAAACTATTGAAAATGTCAGAAAACATACCGATGTTAAAATAATTACTGACCCCAGCCTGAGCAAAAAATTGGTTGCAAAGCCCAACTTCAATTACAGAAGAATTTATGATGAGCACATGGCACTTTTCAACATGAAGAAAACAAAGATCAAATTTGATAAACCTATTTATGTAGGGGCTGTGATATTGGAATTGGCCAAATTACATATGTTAATATTGTATTATGATGTGCTGAAACCTTTTTATGGTGATCGTGTAAAATTATTGTACATGGACACGGATAGTTTTATTCTTGATATTCAAACAGAAGATGTTTATCAAGATATGTCACAGCCTGAATTGTTTCAATATTTTGATACCAGTGAACATACAAAAATTCAACCCCACAACAAAAAGGTGCCTGGCAAGTTAAAAGATGAGACACTTGGTGATGTTATTGTGAAATTTGCTGGGTTAAGTGCCAAGATGTACAGTTTTAAAACATGTAGTGCTGTTGTCAAAAAGGCCAAGGGCATTGGCAGAGTAACTGTTGAAAAAGATCTTGAATTTGAAGATTATGAAAATTGCATCAAATCATGTAGCGCAATCAAAACATCAGAAAATAGAATTCAGAGTGAGGATCACTTATTGACTTCAAATATTGTAAGAAAAGTGGCCCTGGACCCACATGATGATAAGAGATGCATTTTATCATGTGGCATACATACTTTACCTTGGGGGCATTGTGATTTGAGAAGTGGCAAACAATGCCCAATTACAGAGCATGATTTGAAATAAATAAACATGCCTATGAACTTATTTGGGTTCAAAAAACAGGCTATTATGGAGCTTCCAACACCACAAGCCTCTCCTGATATGCTGTCTAAACTGAGTGGCTTGTTAATTATTCATCTGAACAGCATACTTACAGATGTTGATGAAGAAACAGGTAAAACATTGTACATATTTAACAATAATTTAAATCATTACCAATTACCTGTAGGTGGGCAATTGCAATTTATTACAACCCCTGAGGGTGATGTCAAGATTTCAGTAGGGAGAAATATTTATAGAATTAAGCACTCAAACATGATTTCTGGCACTGTATATACTGTTTCTGCTGGTGACTGCTTATATATTGAGGTCCCTGGATCGTATGACAAGCTTATACCCTTTTTTATAGAATTAAGAATCAGATACTCTATAATAAATAACCATTAAAACAAAAATGCCTAATGATATATTTGGCCATACAAGACATGAAGATCACAGTGATGAGATTCTGATGCTTGATGTCAGAGTCAAGAAATTAAGAAGTGATTTACAAGCTTTACAAACCACACTCAATGCCAGTCTTCAACTAGAAATTACAAATTTACAATCACAATGCATGGACCCTCTTCTTAAAATTGACTCAGAACTCAAAGTGTTGCTTCAAAAATATACTGACCTGGCAACATTAGATAATTTTCAAAGTTTAGAAGAAGCTGTAGCAGCTCTTCAAGCCAAATTTAAGACCCAGGCTAACAACTCTGTGCAATTGAAACAACAATTGGAAGAGCAAATAAATAATGTCCAGGCACAGCTCCAAACAATTGTCAAAAGCATAAAATCACAAGAAGATTTTGATCTAGTGATTTCCACTCTAAAAGAACAGATTCAGTCACTCCAAATACCTAATCTGGACCCTCTGCACAATGCCATAGCCGAGGTTAAAGAAAAAATTGAGACACTTGAAAATTTTATGAACAATTTGCCATCTTCTGATGCTTTGAATGCAATAACTCGGAGTGTAGCAAATATTAAGCTGCAACTTGAAACATATGAAGATTTTGGAAAAATTCAAAGTACCATAACCCATCTTGAAGGTACAATAGCAGCAGTGCAAAATGATTTGGCAAATGTACAAGAATCCCGCCTGCCCGGTATTGTAGACACTCTTGTCAGTGTCCAGCAACAGATCACAAAGCTTGAAAACCTCAACACTGAATCTGAACTATCTCATTTTCATCACTTGATCGATGATATCCAAACAAAACTTGAAATTTTACAACAATCCACACCCACTCAGGCAGATATAGCCCTGCTCCAAATTGCTATGCAAAATGTGGCTGATGCTTCTGAATTAAACAATGTAAAATTGGCACTTGAATTTTTGCAAAATACAGTATCAAATTTGCCCACATCACAGGAACTTAAAAATATTAAGAGGGCAGTGAATAGGATATTGAAATCAGAAGATATCAAGAATATCCAGACAGAGATCAAACAACTCACTCAGACAGTGGCCACTCTACCAACCAATCAACATATTAATGAACTGCATGCCCTGTTTGAGGATATCAGAAGACAGGTCCATGATCTTACTGCTCAAAATTCAAAATTGGCAGTTGTTGAAAATTTACAACAAATTGTAGCTAATATCAAGCAACAGCTAGGGACCATGGAATCCAATCAAGCAAATGCTCTGTCTGTTTTTGCCACCCAGCTTCAAGAGATTGTGCAACAATACAAGAAACTTATTGTGGACATAAAAATCAAGCCAGGCCATGATGATGTTGTTAGGACCATCAATGAGCATCTTGAATCTGTAACAAGCAGATTGCTTACAGCAGAAAAGGAAATAACTGGCATAATCGAGAATCCAAAACATACAGTAATTCTTGAATTGTACAGCATCCCCAACAAAGAATATGATTCACCATTTACACCAGGCGGCAAAATATATATGCTGTCCCCTGCTCAATTTTATTACCAGTTTTTTGTTGGGGGCACACTGAGACCAATCAAGATCAAATATTGGCATCAGCCACAGGCACACCACTACCCTACCTTATCAATAACAAATGCTGACAACAAACCAAAAATCACCAGTGTAGAGTTAGAGGATTTTACAGACCCCAATACATTAGAAACAGCCTATGTTGAAGATGATGGATCTCTGGAATTTAAAATACAAATAGGGGACAAATTATATTTAGAAAATCCTGCAGTATCAGCTGCTGAACACCCCATAGTTGCAATATTCTTGTTTTCATACCATGTCTAGACAAATTATTGTTGATGAATTACACAGACAAGCCAGGCATAATTTTAAGAGACTCCCAGTAGTCACAAAGGGCATAGATGATTTATGGCAGAGCGACTTGATTGAGTTGTCAAGTGGACAGTTGAAAAACTTAGACAAAATCAACAAGGGCTACAAGTATCTACTCACTGTAATAGACACATTTTCAAAATTTGCCTGGGCTGTGCCACTCAAATCCAAGACTGGGGCATGTGTTACAGAAGCCATCAGGACAATCATCAATCAGAGTGGAAGATCCCCGCGCTATTTGCAAACAGATAATGGCAAAGAATTTTATAATTCAGTGTTTCAACAATTTATTAAAAGCCAGTCAATAAAACATTACTCGAGTTACAGTGATCTCAAAGCCTCAATTGTAGAGAGATTCAACAGAACTCTAAAAAATCTTATGTATAAACAATTTACACTTCAAGGTAATTATAAATGGATTAATATTCTTCCAGAACTTCTACATAAATATAACAACTCGGTCCATTCCACAATCAACATGAAACCCTCTGAAGTAACTTCATCTGATGAGCAAAAATTGATCAGCACTGTTTATTATCCTAAATACCAGCCAACAACAAGAAGGGCCAAATACAGGGTGGGTGATCAAGTAAGAATCAGCAAATATAAGCACTTATTCAAGAGAGGCTTTACAAGAAACTGGAGCACAGAATTATTTACAGTGGTTCAAGTTAAACCCGGGACCCTTAACACATATATAATAAAAGATCATCGAGGAGAAATTCTCAAAGGCAGATTCTATGAACAAGAGCTCAGCAAAACTAAACAGCCTGACACATATCTCATAGAAAAAATCATCCGCAGAAAAGGCAACAAGTTATTTGTCAAATGGCTGGGTCATCCGGAAAACAGCTGGATCGATGCAGACAAAGTGATAATATGAGCACCTGGGATGTTATAAAAAGGCTGCCAGAACCTGAACAACAGAATAAGAGAAATGGCAACTTGCTGCCTGAAAATATTAGGTGTCTTATTGTTGGGCCATCTGCTTGTGGTAAAACTACACTAATGGTTGATAATTTTTTATTGGCACCCAACTGGTTAGACTGGAAAAACAGGCACTTGTATGTTTTCTCTAAGAGCTTGGAACAATTAAAATATCAGCAGCTGATGAAGCTATATGATGGATTGGATATTGCCACTTTTGAACCAGATGTTAAGCCACTTCACGAATGTCTCGATAATTCTGTTGTTGTGTTTGATGACATTATACTGGATAATCAAAACAAGGTTAGAAATTTCTTTACACAGGGGCGGCACAAAAACATTGATTGCTTCTGCCTGGCACAGACTTTTTCTAAAATTCCAAAGCAGCTGATCCGAGACAACAGCAATTTTATATGTGTGTTTCATCAAGATCATACCAACCTCAAACAAATACATGATGAATATGTAGGTGGGGACTTGAGCTACAATGATTTTTCCAAGTTTTGCAGTAGGTGCTGGAACCAGGACAGTTATGGGTTTGTCACAATTGATATGACAAGAACACCCAATAGTGGCAAATACAGAAATAAAATCAACGATTTTCCAGACGTTGAGACGTATATAAATAACCATGAAAAGGCCAATCATTGATGATCTTAAGTTAAGAGATTATCTTGTAAAAAGATTTAAGGGATGGAAATCACAGAACCGAGGAATTTATGAAAAACACAAACAAACAGAACAGCCTGTAATTGATGCTATTAATAATTTAGGTAAGAATATCAAAACTGTTACAGAGCAAAATCAAGATTTGATCACGGAACTTGTACCTGTAGCTGCAAGGAACATATTAGATTATCCATTCACCCCACTTTCCAGTATTCATACACCTAGTCCTGTTGCTCCTAGAAGAATTGAGGCTAGTCAGGATCCTATTGAATTGGGTCTTCTTGCTCAAAAATATTTAAGCACACCTAAAGACAACAAAGATGAGGTTTTTGGCTTATATGCTGACACAGAGCTTGATGGGAGCATCATTCATAGAATTGGCAATTTCAGAGTAACATTTATGGGGGATGATATAATTGTATATTCAGAATCTCGACTTGGAGAAAAAGGTGCTTTTGTTAAGTACACCGGCACACCTGGATTGTGGGAATTGATGACTAGGAAAAGGCCTGGCAGCTATACAGATCAAGATTATGAGGATTACAAAGAAATATTAATAAAATCAGATGCTCTATACCAGAACAATGATCCCACACAAAAAAGAGTCAAGTCGAGCAGTGGGGCAAAATACAATAATTTAATCAAGCCCATATGGTCACAGATCAAGACTGGCAGTGGAATCAAACAATACAACACCCTGCCTAAAGAATTTGTATGGGTTGATGATGTCAGGAAACTTGTAGATAGGTTATTGGTGATAGCTGGGGAGGAAAATGCTGGGAACCACAATTTTTACAATGAAAAGGTTGGAATTATGGACATGATAAGCACAAAATTGTCTAATTTTATAGTGAATGACCCTAAGGGGATTGGATATCTCATAAAAATTATTAATACTCTACCCCCCAAATTTTGGAATATTTCTGAGGGTCGGGGCTTGGTTAATGACATTATAAACAAGTTGCCATTTGAACTACACATTCCAGGCTATCAGTATTGTGGTCCCGGTACAAAATTGGATCATAGATTAAACAGAGGGGATCCTGGTGTAAATCCTTTAGATGCTGCTTGTAGAGACCATGACATAGCATACAACACACATTCTGATCTTGACAAGAGACATGTTGCAGACAAGAAATTAGAAGAGGCTGCATTTGTTAGATTTGTAAGCAAAGATGCTTCTTTGAGTGAAAAAATAGCAGCATTGGGGACCACCATAGCTATGAGCACCAAACAAAAACTGGGGTGGGGGTTGTGAATATGTATATAATAAACCTACAATGAAGGCCAAGGGTGTTATGTATCAAATACCTTATGCAGGTCTCAAATCTCTTAAAACTATTGATAGTCTTTTAACCAAAAAGCAGCGCAAGAAAAAAAGCTCTTGTCTTGCAAAGGGTCATGGTATGAAATTGTTGCTTAGTACCCCCCAATTAAAAAAATTACAGCAATCAAGAAAAAAATCACATGTGGGTGGTTTCATATTTACTATCCCGGCCATCTTAGCAGCACTTGGGGCTGTTGGGAGCTTGGCTGGGGGATCAGCTGCCATAGCAAAAACAGTAATAGATGCCAAGAAAAATAGGGCAGAATTAGATGAGCAGAGGCGCCATAACCTGGCCATGGAGAAAAAAGGCAAAGGTGTTAAGAGAGCCATGAGTAAGTTTAAAAAAAACAAGAGCCGCTTACAAACCAAGATATTGAAGCTTTAATCAAGCCACTGGGCATCAAACATTTTAGAGGTGTGTACATGTCTGATTCTTTACCAGAACAACCACTCAACAAAGAGTGTGGCATTGTTAATTTGGATAAGTACAAAAATCAGGGTACTCACTGGATTTGTTATCTTAAATATTTAAAAGATGAGGCATTTGTGTTTGATTCATTTGGAGGTGTTCCACCTGAAAATTTAATAAAATATCTAAAATCAACTAATCTTTATTACAATAATGCCCGTGTTCAAAACTTCAAAGATGTTAATTGTGGACATTTGTGTTTATCTGTTCTTAGATATATGTCTCAAATAAATAAACCATCAATTGAAGATTTTCAAAAAGCCTTGTGGTATCTGAAACATCATGGGGGTATTCCATCTCACCAGCCAAAATTCAATATTGAAACTCAAATTACATAATGATATAGTGTATCCCAAAACAATAGCTCTCAGAGCATTTTATGGCATGTACTTGATCCCTAATATTACACACCACAACAACAAAATTGCAGTAGGGGATCAAAACATTGTCATCACTCCAGGGCAGTATAATATGTCCACTCTAAATGCTCAATTACCCAGAGGTATAGTATTAACTAAAAATTCTGTCACTCACAGAGTAGAGATTGTATCTGCTACAGAGACAGTGGATCTGGGTACTATAGGAGAGCTGTTAGGATTTGAGAACAACACAAAACTTGAACCAGCCATCAAACACACTGCTATTAATATACCTAAATTCTTAGCCATAGAGACTCTGAATATTCACTGTAATGTGGCCGAGGGTATGATCACCAAATCAAATGGCATAGGCACTCACAAACAAACTGGCATCATTGCAACATTTAAACATAATTCTGAATTCATGGAGCCAATCATCTACACTCCATCCCCAACATTATATTTTCCTGTGTGCCATAATAGAATAGATAATATTGAATTGATGGTCACTAATGAAAAAGAAGAATTAGTTGATTTTGCTGGAGCCACAACAACTGCAATCATAGAGATTAATATTTAAATAAAAATACATACAAAAAAAATGGAAAATATTGAGAGTTATGAGCTACAATCATTCCCCCCAAACAGGAGGACATTTGCAAATTTAAATCAACCCAACACAGAGATTGAGGTTGATCTTGATGTAGGGGATGGCTTTATACACCCCCACAGAGCAGATCTATACATCAAATTTGATGTTGTAAAGCTCGATGGAACAGATTATCCGGCAAATTCAAATATAAGATTGGTAGATAATTTTGTGCCGCATCTGTTCTCTGAAATTGAGATCAGAAAGCATGGTGTTGTTATAAACAGAGTGGATTATCCCGGCATTACCTCCACAGCTTTGGCCACATTAAAATTATCCAAAACCGAGGCTTCTTACTACAGAATCGGTGGATTTGAGGCTGGTGATAAGATATTATCTAAAAATCACACAGTGCTGTTCCCCATGCGCCTGTTGCCAGGATTCTTCTCGGATTACAAAGATATTATGTGGAAGGGCGGGTTAAGAATTACATTTAGAAGAGCTGCCAATGATAATAATGCTTTGATGAGGTACAGTACATTAAACTCTACAGGAGAAGCTCTGCCTAATACCTTACCAGATGCAGGCAAATGCATTATTCAGACTATGGAGCTAAGAATCCCGGTTGTTGAATATGAGGCCAGTTATGCTCTTAAATACAAAGCTGATATCCTAAAAAATCCACAAATTCCTCTGCAATTTTATACATATCAATCTGTACAGAAGCCCGCATCTGGCACATATTATGAATTTGATGCTACAAACTCATTCTCCAGCATACAATATGACATGCCTGATTTTGTGGTGGTATTGTTTCAGACTGGGAGACACAATAATCAGGAAAAAAATTCAAGTAAATTTGATAGCTGCAACATCAAGAATATATATCTTAAAAATGGCAGAAATGAGGTATTTCCTAGAGAAAATTATAATTTAGACATGTCCAAGGATGATTTTCTTAAATTATATGAGGCTTTTTCGGCTTTCAAGCGTGTCACTACAGGCAATACTGACATGTATTACACACCAGATGAATTCAAAACACAGAGACCCATGTTTGTAATCAACACTTCAAAAAGGAAACAAGTTGTGGTAAATGACAGGACAAACATTAAAATTATCTGTGAATTCCACGAGGCTTTACCAGATGACACCATTTGTAGTGTTATTCTCATAGGTGAAAAATCATATGTTTATGATGTAAGAAATGAGAGAGTCACGGAGCAATTCTAGAGATCCGATTCAAACACAGAAGCCCCTTGATTACAAAGCAATAATACCAACACTTTGCTGTCAGAGAGGCCCCAGACACTCTACCAGCTTTGAAACCTCAACTGTATTATCAGCTAGCAGTGAATATCTTATGTGTGGGCAGTTGTATATATTTCAATCTTTTATCAGGACTCGAACCCAAAGCCCCTGATTACAATGCAACAATATTAATACTTTTCAATATGGAATATGCCCACATTTTACTGGGTTCTGAGACCCTTATACAGACAAAATTGGATTTTGAACTGCCATAATATTTTCTAAGTCTTTGCCTAGGCTCATATTATCAGAATAGAATTGCTTTCAGCATGAAGGGGGTGCAGTTCATTGCCACTGTGTGAAAATATGTATTTTTATCTCAATAATCTTTGTTACACTTTTACATGTTGCAGACATGTTACACTTTTTCCCCTGTCGCACAGAAAAATTAATGGCCACTTCAGTGAATCGTACAGAAAAATCATTAATGCTCCCTTCTAGCGTGTAGATTTTATCTCTTGCGTGCCGGCAAGGCATGCAAACAATTAATTATGTTTGCCCGCTTTTCCCCTATTGTATGGCTGAGCGGGTGGTAATAAAACATGAGAAAATAAGAAAACTGAGAAATTCAGTTTTTATACAATATATTGTTGTAAAACACTAATTACCAGGTTTTCAGATCTGGGAGTTGTATATCAACTAGGAATAATTATTCTCAAAATCTCACGTGTGGAGATATTATTTTGCAACATGTATTTCAATCTATCAGGACTCGAACCCAGAGCCCCTTGTTTATCAATTAAACTTAAACTGGAAGTAAATATGTGTGTATATGGGTGGTAGTGTGTATGTATGTGTGTATGTATGGGTTTTTGCTTAATTTCTGGTGTGGCCAAAAATTGACAAATTTATGGACAAAAATCTGGCTGATGCAACTTTTGTAAGTATGCACAAATCAATCTGAGAGAGCTCTTCCTTTCTGAAAAATTCCCGAGGGCATTTTTACAAAAATTCTTGGGTTAGGAGGGTGCTACACTTAAGCAAAAACTCATATGGGCATGTTGAGCAAGTTTTAAGTGTGGCCAAAGCTGCTGGAGGGGAGCTCTTCCTTTCCGGCACTCATCCTATTGTAAATACCACTACTGGTCTCGAAGCTGACTTTATTTTGGGCTACCCATTCCTCAGGAAATATGAAGCAGGAATTGACCTACAGCGCGAGAAGTTATCCCTCACCGTAGACTGAGTTCCGGTAGAGCAGGACCTCGTGAATAATGGATCTTCGACAGGGACGTATGTAAGAAAAGTCCGTGAAGATTCCCATGTCGATTAGTGGACGGCTAGTCCTGACGACATTCTGCAGAAGGTCAATGGAATGAGATTTTATGCGAAAGGGGTAGAAGCCAATTGAAAGAAGTCTTATTGAAGCATAGAGATGTATTTTCCGAGAGACCAGGTACTATTAAAAACTTCCAGTGTGAGATTGAACTCACCACCACAGAACCTGTGTATCGATCTCCATATCCCATACCTATAGCAAAAAGAAAACTCCTGGAGGAAGAATTAGAAAAGTGGAGACAATGGGGTGTTATAATGCCTTGTAATTCCCCTTACTTGAACCCTTTAATTGTAGTCGACAAGCCTGATGGTACAGTACGCCCATGCATTGACTTCAGAAATTTGAATAAAATTGTACGTGTTCCACGGAATTCACTTGAGCCCATTTCGGATGCCTTACAAAAATTTAAAGGTGCTCGTTATTTTACAAATCTGGATCTGGCTTCGGGATATTTACAGATCCCTGTAAAAACTGACTGCCAACCATGTACTGCCTTCTCCTATAAAGGACGTCAGTGGATGTTTGCTCGAATGCCTTTTGGTATCTCTAGTGCTGTGTCAATTTTCATAGCTGCCATGCATGCTGTATTTGGTCCTGAAACCGAAGAGTATCTAACTCAATATATGGATGACTTGCTGATTTTCGACAAAGAACTCTCCAAGCATCTCGAACATCTGGACGAAGTGTTGCAGCGACTCCAAGAAGTGGGGATGACTGTAAAGCTGCGAAAATGTGAATTTGTCAAAAAGGAAATTACCTACTTGGGTCACATTGTTTCTGGAGATGCTATCAAAATCCAACCAGACAAAAATTCCGCCATTAAGTTATTTCCTAAACCTAAAGCTAGAAAGGATGTTCGGAAATTTCTTGGCCTCGCCAACTGGAGGCGGAAGTTCATTGAAAATTTTGCAGCTAAATCTGAACCGCTCACCAAGCTGTTAGGTAAAAATCAACGTTGGATTTGGCGAGACGAGGAAGAACAAAGTTTCCAGCTACTGATGAATGAACTTGTAAGAGATGCTGAATTAGCACAGCCTGATTTTGAACAGGAATTCTGTATCCAATGCGATGCTTCTGGGAAAGGATTGAGTAGTATTCTTTTCCAAATGGATGGTGAAGAGAGGAAGGTCATTCAGTATGCAAGCCGAAAACTGAAGGAGAACGAACGCCATTACTCCATCCATGAGTTAGAATGTTTGGCCATAATCTTTGGAGTTGAGAAGTATGCTGTTTATTTGAAAGGTAGGCCTTTCACTATCTACAGTGATCATAAAGGGTTGGTATGGTTACAAGACGCCCGTAACTGGAACAGTCGTTTGACTCGCTGGTCTCTAAAACTCCAAAAGTACCAGTATAAAATAGTATACGTCTCTGGTCGCCAAAACGATCTGGCAGATATTTTATCTCGGTATCCTGCTGATGATATACCCCAGATGCAACCTGAAAATAGCCAGCAGACATTCAGAATAAACTACCTGTGGGCCGAAAGAGGAGAAATAGATGACGTCGACAAGTGGAGAGAGGCACAATCTGAAGATGAAATCTCCAAAAATTTACTCCAATCTCTAAATTCTCAGGAACCTAACCTCAGATTGCATCGTTCCTATCGCATTCAAGAAGGAATTTTATTTTAGAGAGGATCAGACAATCAGTCCCTTTGGAAACTGTGTGTTCCGGTGGTAATGAAGCAACCTCTCTTGAAAGTAATTCATGATGAAGCTGGATATTTTGGAGTATCCAAGACAGTGAAGCGACTTGCAGTACGATACTTCTGGAAAGGCATGAAGGATGACGTGATACAGTACATCCGAGATTGTGAAATTTGTGCCCGGAGTAAACCAGACAAATTAGGGATACTCAAGGAGACCCTTCATATCAGTCCCAAGCAACCTCATGAGATGCTTTCTCTGGACTTGATTGGGAAGCTTCCTCGGTCTAATGGATACCAGTACATCTTGAGCCTTATTAATGTGGGTACACGTTTTGTCTCCGCATATGCTTTACGGACTGCCAGCACCACAGAAATTATAAACACGCTTCAGAGAGGATATTTTGCTCACTATCCAAACGTTACGTTTACCCTAAGCGACAGAGGAGCTCAGTTTACCTCTAAGCAGTGGAAGGAATTTACCAAAAGCCGTGGTATCCATCATGTTTGCACAACAGCTTACAATCCAAAGGGGAACATGGTAGAACGAGCAAATCAAGAGATAGTCAGATTACTTAGTTTATTTTGTTATCGAGAACATCAGACTTGGTCGCGATACATATCAAAAGTTGTTTGGTTAATTAATTATTCTATTTCTGAAACAACTGGATATTCACCTGCTGAACTATTCTTCAATCATCCTATACCCAGAGAGATCCTAACTCATTTCAATTGGCCCGAACGGGAAGAAGCCCAACCGGATTGGAAGTCCAAATTATTCTTAGCCCAAGTCAGGGAGAAGAAGAAGCTGTCGAAGGATTTAAAACAGAAGGGAAACGCCAAGACAGTGACAGTTGGAGACTTCGTGATGGTTAAAAACCATTCCTTAAGCTCCTCACTAGATAGGACCATTCAAAAGTTATTTATGTTGTGGATAGGACCTTATCTAGTGGACAAAGTGGAAAATAATGTTGTGACATTGCTAATTCCAAGGACTAAAGAATTATATGATAAGGTTAACTTGGATAACCTAAAACTGGTGCGTTTTTCGGAGGATAAAAAGAAAGAGTTTGTACTTTAAAACTAAGTTTCCTCCAGGTAGATAACTTCCTTCCTGAAACTTAGTTTTCGAAAGGAAGGGGCATATGATATGATCCATATTTTTGTGTGACGTCATCAGTAGAAAATGTGTCACTAATATATTTATTTTGTGAAAGAAAGCGTAACCTCCTTGTTATTCTATGTAATATTGCGCCTTATTAGTAATGTATATCTTTTGTTTAATGTTTATTGTATTTTATGCTACATTATGGGTAATTTAATGTATCTTCATGTTTGCGAGAGTTCACTATACGAATTTGTATTTCTAAACATGTATAGATGTCAGTTTTGTTGTAGTATCCTTCTGTAGATAGTGAGTGATTCATCTGTACTTTAATCTGTGTTCTCAAAAATAGTATAAAAGCGAGGATATCGCGTAAGAATCATCACACTTTCGCCACGGATCGTCGAAGCTTTTAAACTTAAAAGGAACTCCTCGGTGTTGTGCATACATCCTGGTATGGTAGTTCGGGGCGCAAGCTAGGCCTATGTGAACATAGGTACGCCGATAGCCATGCATTGATGATATGCACAATACTGCAACCATTCTACGTTAAATAATAAAGCTAGCCTAAGGAGTAATTTGGAAATAAAAGGCTAAAGAGCAAATATTGGCTCAGTTATCATTGCATATCTCTTGGTGTGGTAGTTCGGGGCGCAAGCTAGGTCTATGTGATCATAGGCTTGCCGATAGCCACGCATTGAGTTTATGCGTTTTAGTTGAGTCAATTCATCGACAAAGCGAAATCCTCGCCTTCGTCTCAAGTATATTTGCACTATAATTACAATAAATAAAGAATAAAACCTTTCAGTTTATACATACTGCAGTAATGTGGTTTTATTTCTCTGTGCTGTGAATATTGTCTTTGCCTAACACTACCCCTGTACCTGAGAGGAGTCTGTGTACTTCACCGAGTCTCATCGTTCACCGCTGAGTATTATTAAATTGATATTAATAGTATAATAATACGACGCGTGAAGTAATTGTGCGTAAGAACGTATGCCTTTTATTGAGCTTGTGTATATTATTTTGATTTCGGTGGATGGAGTTTGTTATAAAGATCGAATAGGGGGCACTAAATTAAATTAGAAATATATAAAGAGCATATCAAAATACTGAATCTTTCAACTCTGATTATTATGCATGGCCTGTCAGGTCTTTAAAATTCCATGTAGTAACGAAAACAAGAACTGTGCCCGTGTCATGAGTTTCAATGCGATAAATGTATCATTCGTAATGTAAACATGTTAATATTACAAACTTCAAGGATCATTTTTTTATAACGTGATTACTCAACATTGTGTCTATTGTTTACCATTGGGAGCAACAATGAATCGTGGAATCAGACAATGCAATATTTTGATTTCCGCCTCTACACATCACAACGAGCGACTAGCGACAGCTACAACTTAAATTTGATTGATTGATTTTGTCTATTTTATTTCTCTTTTCTGGACACTTTTGGCTAATCGCAAAGGTGAGAATGAATGATGATGTGATGGAATTGAAGAAAAGAAAGTCACAAAGAACACCCATGCCTAGGCCTCGATTCGAACCCGGAACCCCTGGCATCATGACGCACTGAGATAACAACTTGGAGATACATGCTAATTGCACCAAACCTGGCCTGCATCATCTTTAACGTATGCATCAAATAGCAGAAATAAACATGTGAATAGGTTAGGTAGGTTAGGTTTAGTGCTGTTACCATTGCTTTATTAGTAGACAATAAATATGTGACGGCATAACTTCACTGATGACATTTCCCCACTTCCCAAAGCTGTCACTAGCCACTAGTCACATGACATGTCTTAGTTCCACAAGTTGACACGTGGACTGTAGCTTTACGTTGTAGGGTGCTCGAAAACAATGTTTCCACAAAAATAAATTGTATCCATCAAAATTCAAGTCGCACGTGAACGAAATGATGTAAGTGTCACAGAGGACTTCTGCAAGCCAGCGTTGGCCTGGTGGGACTAGCCCAATTTCCACCACCTGCGGAAAAACAAAAACAAAAAAGAAACAAAAGAATGAAATAAATTTAAAAAATGAATTTGGTTCAGAGTCTGCGGAATACCTTGCTATAAGGTTGAAACGTCACGTTTATTGTGTATTTACTTGATAATAAATTTGCCTTAGTCAGCATTTTGAGTGTTTTAGAAAATAGAGTACATATTTACAAAATAAGGTTGAACGGAGCTTTTAGTTTTGAAATTGTGCACCAACTTAAGATAACGTTTGGGGGGTTCAAGGTAATATTTTTGGGGAACAAGATCGGCATAAACAATACTTTAAATATGTAAATATACATAAAATGTGTCCTTCTACTTGAATTTTGGAGGGGGCAGAAAGTTCTGTGCCCCCCCCCCCCCCACCCAAAGTCAGCGCCTATGGTGGTAGCACTTGGTTATCAGCCACTTTCTTAGGTGGAAGCACTATACCCAGTGGCACATCGTACTTTCACCTGCGATAATCAATTGACGCTATAAATTTTTGCATGCATAAAACATGAAAAAAATTATTACATTTTATTGAAAGTCCGTATTTCATTTCTCTATGTATTTTAATACTGCGAAAGAAATACTGTGGCATAATTAAATCTGATCACATTTTAAATGCTAAAATAAATGGTATATATACACACAGATGTTTACCCTGTTCTGTATTCTTTCGAATACAATGCACTGTGACAGTGACACCCTTCTTCTATTTCGTTCCCATGGAAGCTTCAGCCACAGAAAATACGTTTATTTGTTCTTCAGCACACTAAACATAACGGGTAGCTTACATATGCAGGACACATGTTATTTATTGATTGACTGATTGATTTAGTTTATTTTACTTCGCGTTTTGTGCATCTTGCCTAATTTGCGAAGATGGGGATGAGTGATGAAATTGATGAATGGACATTCACAAACAACCAAGCCCGAGTGGGATTCGAAACCGGGACCCTTGGCGTCGCAGCGCGATGTGCTAACAACACGGCCACAGGGTCCGACACATTTGATTTGATTTGATTTAGTTTATTTTACTTCGCGTTTTGTGCCTCTTGGCTAATTTGCGAAGATGGGGATGAGTGATGAAATGATGAAATTGATGAATGGACATTCACAAACAACCAAGCCCGACCGGGATTCGAACCCGGGACCCTTGGCGTCGCAGCGCGATGTGCTAACCACTCGGCCACAGGGTCGGGCAGGTCCGACGCATGTTCTTTGTTTCTGATTATGAGATCTATACACTTGTTAAGTCGTGCACTCTCAAAATCCTGACCTTCCAGATTGGTGTACAAGGTGAGGCTCAGCGTTTGGTTTAGTGTGAACAATTTCGTTGTAGTTAGCATTAATAGAGGTTTTTTCTTTCTTTTTTTGTTAAATGTGTTTTTGTACCTATTCCCATTATTTCGAGCAGAACAGACATTGCCGATAACGAGGCAAGTATTTCCAATTCGACACGAAACTTACTAGTCCATTCACAAGCCGAGCTCCGTGTTTGTACACCATCTCTAAAAACAGGCGCCCCCAACCGAGCTCTTTTGTCTGGCGTCATCTCATTTCAACGACTCTTATGTGATAAGAATGCAAGTGACGGAATGTATTGAGAAGAACTTCATAGAAAGTTTCGGAGACAAGTGGGGGCAAAGTGCCCCCTGGCGTGAAGGAGAAGGAGGGTCCCCCCACTGCAATTTGCAATTCAAAACAGTTGGGAAACTTTGATGAGTTTTGAGGAGCATTTTATTTCCATAATCTAGAGCACAAGGTCTAATGCATAGCATGTTCCCTATTCTTCACCCAGGAAGCATCGTGGGGCTGTTTTCTTTCAGTGGAATTTTTGGTTTCTTTCCCTCAGGTTAGATCTTCACACCTGACTACATTATTTTTCCCTAAAAATCTCCATAATCGTTTCAGAATTTTCGTCGGCACCCACCTTCTTCGTAAACTGTGTTAGGTAAGTGTTGCTTACGGAGTCAATAAGGAGGAAGTTTCTTCTTGCTCTCTGGCAGAGTGGTTAGCACAGCGCGCTATGTCATCAGGGATCCCTGGTTCGAATCCCGGCCTGATTGTGGGCGTTCTTTGTGACTGTCCATCCATTTCGTCATATCTTTACTCATCCTTTTCTTCGCGATTAGCCAAAAGTGGCAGAAATGCGAAGTAAACTAAACGAAATCAATCAATATACTTGCTGTAGTATACTAACAGAGCCTCCGTGGTGTATCGGTTACGACTCCCAAATCGTAGTTTCTAGGTTATACCCACTGTGTCCGTTCTTGTCTAGTGTCGAGTGCGTAGGTGTAATGACTCACGACCAGTTCGAGTTCTGGCCTGGACCTCACTGTTTCCAGGAAATATCCCTTCTTCAGTTTGAGACAAGCATCAAGCAACCTTCGTACTTCCGCAGCGCAGATGCGCCACGACGCCAGCGGTCCCGGTTTCGAATCCCGACCTGGGCATGGATATTCTTTGTGAGTGACCCTTTTCCAATTTCATCATATCATCACTCATTCTCATCTTCGCGATTAATCAAAAGTGGCAGAAAGGCGAAGTAAAATCAACTAAATCAATCATCCTATTAACATCACCATCGTAATGAGCCTAAAGGGACAGAGAAGCTACGTGAAAGTAGAAAAACAAATTTTCACAATACCATGTATCGTCTTATACTTTATAATATCGGATTTTCCTCACTACGTTTAACCCCACGGTTACAATATTTTGTGAAGTAATGAAAATATGACATCTTATTTTTCTAATTTTCAGAGAAAAATGAAATTATACACATGTTTTATGCTTCATTGCAACCTTTCAAAGTCACTTTCTAAGCAGATAAATACACGAACGAAGCATGCTAAATCAACTCGACCCTACACATCAAAATCAAATCACGATATCACGTTCAAATGAATGAACATATGCAGGCCCATACTAAGGAGGGGTAAGGGAGTCATGCTCCCATAGAATAATTAAATATTTTAATATGAACTTATATAAATAAACCTATGAAAAAAACATTGACGATTTTTTAAATTTTAAAATAATGTCGATTTCGACTTTGCACAAATGAATGGGTTTATTTTGGAGACAGGCAGGCTCCATAAGTCTGCAATATTTGGTAATTTAAAGTTTTATAACCATTGATGGAAGGCTACCTGATTTAGTCGTGAGAGTCTATTTTTCTTTTAATCCCTGTCCCTACTGTTTTCAAACTACAGTCTTGAAGCAAAAATATCCAATATCGTATTTGTTTTGCTAACACACATTCAGACATGTTTTATACATATTTTGTAAACATACACTGTTCATGGTAGTTCAGTAATGCTGTTATGAGAAAATTAATGGACATTTAAATAAAACATTGTTAATTTGCGGAATACAGCATTTTTCGTATACTCCTGGAAATTGAATGTAAACAACAAGCACCAAGCTGTAAGTCGTGAGGTGTGACTGACAGCTTTTGTCTGTGAGTGTCGGTTTTTGTTAATTATTGGGTGTGGTGGTTTGTTGTGCAGGTGAGTTGAATTTTTTACCATTGCTTTAGGCCATCATTCCTCAACTCTGTCTAGCTTCTCTTTTTATCTCATTTTCGAATATGCCGTTCCCCTGAAAGAATTCTAGGTACCTGACTGTAGACACGAGTTAGAGTCTGATATGAGGCGAACGGTGAGATTTCTGATTCCGACTTATCAGTCTCTATCGACAGTGTTTGAATATCGATTTTAACGATGACAATATTCGCACTTAAACTAGAGTCAAATCTAGCAACAATATTGTGGCTAGCTACGCTTATTAACGTTTTAATTTTCTTTGTTAACGATTGGTTGATAGCCAATCATTAACTTCATCTAGTTATCATAGTGAAGTGAAATACCTAAGCAAAAAGCAATAATATGCTGATATTAAACTTACACATATCTTTAAATTATACATTTCATTTCGTATACTTAATCGAGTATTCTTCACCGTAAGTTATTGGTAAGAGAACATTTTACATAATTTACATTAAATCATGGATTGTTGCTTGTTTCACAGCAGGAGAATGAAGAAGATGTTTTATTATACACTTGGTAAATATTAAAAATATATTGTAGTCTTTCATATCTAGCGTCCAAACTTACCATTAATTTGCATTTGTCAAATGCTATTAGACATATTTGTACCAACTCCTATCATTAAACATTTCAAAGTAGGTTACTTTTTAATAAGAAAATAATGCAAAGAAATCTTAATTCAAAAAACATTATATTTATTGGTATTAACAAAACATTTTTTACAATGAAAGGACGGATATAAAATGTCGCAAAAGGATGAAAATAGATACATCCGGTCTTTTCTTATATACATTGTTCTTTCTATCTAAGCAAGTAGATATAATGTTCATAGTTTACAAGTATATATGTGTAACACTTCTTAAAACAATCGGAAGCAGAGCTCTAACACAGGTAATTGTCCCAGGCTGTAGCACCAGTTTACATCATCCAGTTCTTTTTTCCGATTCGTTCCAATGTCTACGAGAGCATCGTTCACTGGTTCAAAGTTGCAGTCGTAGTTGAATGTCAATGTTCCTAAAAAGATATGTAAAATATAATTTTATTGCGGAAATATAACTCTTCCCGTCAAAAAAGTGATTTGGCGCCTACGTTAGTCATACAACCAATCAATTTCAGTTACTTATTGCTGAGCAGACATCTCATTGGCTCTTAAACTGGCGCACTTTTTAGTGGCCAAGTTTTGGCGGGAAGAAAAACAGTCACTTCTCGTACTGTTGCATAATAAGGTAGCAAATTGTTTCAATTAGTGAATTAAATTTATTGATGGTTGGTATTGCTGCTACAACCATTTTTCGTCGTCTTCTTGTAAGAGAACCAAACCTAACAAACCTCACCTAACCACCACAGCTTATTTACTACCCCAAAAAAGCTACCAGCTAATGGGAATGCTAGAAATAGTTGTAGCAGCAATCAATAACTTTATTAATACTTTCAACTCAGATGGCGTCATAGGGGCTACATACACTTCCCCTTGGATGATACAAGGTGTTTCAATAAAACGGTCGATTTTGTTTGCTGCGGGAGATTTTCCCTCATGGTGTGGCAACAATTAATGACTGTTGTTTGTTTAACGAAACTTCGCCATTTGTCAAATGAAAACTCGGATTGATGGAATGGATTGTAACATTCAGTTGCTGTTACGGCTTTTTACAACAACAGTGACTTCTGAAGAGGTTTTCTCGGGCAATCAGCCAGGTGATTTCCGGACAGGCTTCTCAGCTTTCCAGAGCTAACGTCACTCTCATCTTCAATCCCTGAAGATGAGAGTGAAGTTAGCTGTCGAAAGCTTGATATGATCCATATTTTTATGTGACGTCACCAGTAGAAGATATGTCACTAATGTATTTATTTTTGTAAAAGAAAGCGTAATTTCTTTGTTTTATATGTAATATGGCACCCTGTTTGTAATATATATATTTTGTTTAATGTTTATTGTATTTTATGCTCTGTTATGAGTAGTTTAATGTATCTTCATGATTGCAAGAGTGCACTATACGAATTTGTATTTCTAAAGATGTATAGATGTCAGTTTTGTTGATAGTATCCTTTTGTAGATAGTGAATGATTCATCTGTACTTTAATCTGTGTTCTCGAAAATAGTATAAAAGCGAGGATATCGCGTAAGAAATATCACACTTTTTCGCCACGGATCGACGAAGCTTTTAAAATTAAAAAGAACTCCTCGGTGTTGTGCATATATCTTGGTATGGTAGTTCGGGGCGCAAGCTAGGCCTATGTGATCATAGGTACGCCGATAGCCATGCATTGATGATATGCACAATACTGCAACCATTCTACGTCAAATAATAAAGTTAGCCTAAGGATAAATTTGGAAATAAAAGGCTAAAGAGCAAATATTGTCTCAGTTATCATTGCATATCTCTTGGTGTGGTAGTTCGGGGCGCAAGCTAGGTCAATGTGATCATAGGCTTGCCGATAGCCACGCATTGAGTTTTATGCGTTTTAATTGAGTCAATTCATCGACAAAGCGAAATCCTCGCCTTCGTCTCAAGTATAGTTGCATTATAATTGCAATAAATAAAGAATAAAACTTTTCAGTTTATACATACGGCAGTAATGTGGTTTTATTTCTCTGTGCTGTGAATATTGTCTTTGCCTAACACTATCCCTGTACCTGAGAGGAGTCTGTGTACTTCACCGAGTCTCATCGTTCACCGCTGAGTATTATTAAGTTAATATTAATAGTAAAATAATACGACGCGTGAAGTAATTGTGCTTAGAACGTATCAAGTGGCAGCTCAACGTGTTGGCTCGATATTGTAGTGTACAAGGGCAAGACAATTGTTTAAAGTTGAGATTAATTGTGCAAGAGCACTGAACTTTCATAGTTGTTGAAAAGCACAGAGCTATTTCGTTTCGAAATGGAAAAGAAGCATTTGCGTAGCGCAAATAAAAATCTTGCTTCAAGTTCAGAGCTTAATGTTCCCGATTGTTGTCGGGCCATTGATAAAGAAAGAACCACATTTGTATGCAAGAAATGTACAAGGCTTCTACATTATGAATGTTGTGGCTTAGATATTCGAACTGAAAGCCACGATGCTACCGATTTGGTTTGTAAAGATTGTGAATCATTGTCTACGGATAGTTCATCTGATCCATTAAATATGTTCAAAGCATTAAAAGCCATGATTGAAGGAATTAGCAAGCAACAAGTCGAAAGTATGGAAAAATTACAGACTGATATTAAACAGCAAGCTGATTCCATTAATAACTTGAAGGCCGATATTAGCAATGATATTAGCAAACAGTCTGAAGCACTGAAAGCTAGTAGTATAAAAGTATATAGGATAAACCCAAGAAAGGAAGAGCCCCTCTCATGCAGATTTTTGCTATACTTAAAACTTGCTCAACATGCCCATATGAGTTTTTTGCTCTAGTGTGGAACTCTGCCTAACCCAAGGATTTTGGAAAAATTCCCGAAGGGGATTTTTCAGAAAAGAAGAGCTCTTCTCATGCAGATTTGCTACACTTAAAACTTGCTCAACATGTTCATATGAGTTTTTTGCTCTAGTGTAGCACCCTGCCTAACCCAAGGATTTTGTAAAAATGCCCTCGGGAATTTTTCAGAAAAGAAGAGCTCCCCTCAGATTGATTTGCCCACACTTACAAAAGTTGCATCAGCCAGATTTTTGTCCATAAACTTGTCAAAAATTGATATTTTTTTGGCTACACCTGAAATTAAGCAAAACACCCACACACACACATATACACCCACACATACCCCCCCCTCACACACACACACATACACACACATATACACCCATACACACACACATGTAATGCAAGAGCTCTTGCATCATGCTGTGCAACAAATTATTATTCAGCAACAAATTATGATGCAAGAGCTATTGCATCATGCTGTGCAACAAATTATTATCCAATGCAACAAATTATTAGCCATGTATTGTTTTTTAATTGCTTAATTATGATATAATATGATGATGTGTTATATTTTGATTGGTTTATTTGTTTCAGAAGTTTTAATTTGTGCTTAGGGTATATAAAGAGATTTTGCATTGCATCAGCCAGTATTGTGAGAGTGGCTGAGGGGAGCAGATGTGTTGTTACAGTCCTTCTCATACTTACAGGCCTGTTTGTTTTAATTTATATTTCTGGTATATTGAACAATATTTTGCCTGACATCCAGCTTGTTTATTGTAATCCACTCATATTTAGGGTCAGGCTTATATCTCTCCCAGCCTGTTATACAAAAAATCAATACATAACAAGGCCATTCTAGACATGCATGTCCGTGCAGGTATTTGCGGAGGGTCAGTTTAGATCAATATTTCTACTTGTGGGCTATTGGCCTTACAACCTGTCATAAGATAGGCATAGAGTTTTGATTTAAAACCCCAAAAATTATATAATAAAACCGAGGATAAAAATTAATAATAATATTAATATTATTAATATTAAGTATATACACTAAATATACAAATCACACAGCTGAACCTAACTGATATTTTTATTAAGTATAAAGTTTTGAATTGAAGCCCAGAAAATCTTATATAATAAACAACAAGAAAAATGCCAAAACAAAAATATTGTGACCAATGCAATAAAAATATATTTAGCTCTAATTGGGCCAGACACCAAAAGATTTGTAACCCAGACAAATGCAGAACTCCCACAAAAATATGCCCCAAATGCCATAGAAAATATAACATGCAATACTTCACATATACACATAAAGATACTTGCTCTGCACAGTCATCAACACAACCATCTACATCTGGTCTGAAAAGGAAGCATGAAGCACCTGTTAATGCTGGACCTGCAAAGCAGCCACGCTATGCACCACCTATCCATAGCAGTTTTAATGCCCAATTAAGAGATTATCGGTTTGTATCAGAGCCAAGATGTGGCATTGAGAATTTTTTGAACAGTGTAAATCCTGATGTGCAGGCAATTCTAAATGCACAAAATGGCTCTTATAAGCTGTCCCTCAAATTGTTTACACAATATAAAAAGCCAAATGGCACAAAATTTACACAGCCCCACATAACAGAAACTGTACCGGTATATTCAAATACAAATTCAGACAAAATAATGGGCAATTTGATAGATCAATTGAATATTAAACACTCTGAATTTGCAGCAAAAGAGTCAGGATGGAGCCTATGCGGTTCTCCACACAAGTTATATGTTAATATTTCTGAATTCAGCTCATTACAAGGATCTACATATTTGCCATTACCTGCCAATATTAAAAACAAAAGAGCCGTGGTCAATATTGAAAATACCGACCAGAAATGCTTTTTGTGGTGTATATTAGCTGCTTTGTATCCAGTTTCAAGGCATCCTGAGAGAATAACTTATTACAAACAACATGAACACAATTTTGATGAGGCAATGGAGGGTTTAGAATATCCAATGTCTGTTCAGAATATTGATAAATTTGAAAAAAGGGCCAAGCATATCAATGGCAAACAATTATCTATTAATGTATTTATTTGTTCCACTGGCAATTGCTTGATAGAACCTCTCAGAATTAGTATAATTGATGATGATTCTGCTGTTCCGATTGATCTGCTCTTAATTGAAGGGGATGGCACATATCATTACACTCTGATACACAGTCTTGAAGCTTTGGTGAGAACACAACTAGACAAATCCAATACAATATTTAAGTTGTGCAGAAGATGTTTAAGTGTATTTGATGGTAAAAAAATAATAAAAGGGGTTTGTAAAGTGAATGCAGAAATTGCTAAAAACAAGTTAATTGAGCATCTGAAATACTGTGGCAACCATAAACCTGTTCATATGGTGATGCCCAATCCAAGTGAAAATTGCAAATTCAAAAAGTTTGAAGCCTTGTTGGAACACCCAGCATATATTGTCTGTGATTTTGAATCAAACCTCAAACCTCTTGCATTCTGCAATCCAGATCCTGAAGAATCTTCAATTACACCATACCAGCTACATGAACCTTCCAGTTTTTGTTATATAGTTATACGGGATGGTGTAGCTAGTGAGCCACACTTATACATGGGAGCAGATGCCATCAAAAAATTTGCACATGGAATAGAAAATGAGTGCCGTGACATAGCATCTAATATTTTATTAAAATCAAAACCCATGTTGCCTTTAACAGAGAAACAGATTGAAGATTTCAACAATGCAGAAAAATGCCCGGTATGTGATTCTGAATTTTCAGATACAAATATCAAGGTGAAACACCATTCTCATACAGATGGTAAATACAAAATGGCCCTGTGTAATAGCTGTAATATTAAGATCAAGAGACCAAGATTTGTCCCCATATTTTGCCATGGTGCATCCAATTATGATTTCCATCATTTGATCAGATACGAGGGGTTTGACAAGCAGAATTTAAATATTTTAGCTGAAAATGATGAGAAATATATATCTATTAGCAAGATAATTAAAGTTAATGGTGTTCCTATTCACATAAGATTTCTTGATTCTTACAGAATTTTATCTGCTAGCCTGGCTACACTGGCCACTCAATTATCTGATGATCAATTCAAAATCACATGTGCTTTGTTTCCAAATCAGGGCCTGAAATTAATTAGGCGGAAGGGTGTATATCCATATGACTATGTTACAGATTTTTCTAAATTTGATGAGTGTTCCCTGCCACCACAAGAAGAGTTTTACAGCAAAATCAGAGGATCTGGAATCACTGATGAAGATTATCACCATGCCCAATTGATGTGGAACAATTTAAATTGCCAGACATTTGGTGATTATCACATGGCATATTTAAAACTTGATGTCACCCTCTTAGCTGATATATTGCAGGCATTCAGAAAATCTTCTATGCAAAATTATAAACTAGATCCAATATATTTTTTCAGTGCCCCGGGCCTAGCATGGGCCGCAATGTTTTTCAACACCAAAAAGCCATTGGATCTGATCCAAGATCAAGATACGTATCTGTTTATGGAGAAATGTATAAGAGGAGGGATGGTGCAATGTTCCCAGAGATATGCCAGAGCAAATAACAAGCATATTCCCAATTATGATCCAGCACGGCCATCAAATTATATAGTGTATGTAGATGCAAACAGCCTCTATGGTCATGCCATGATGCAAAAACTGCCATATGCAGGGCTTGAATGGGTTGAAGATTTCAATATTGAGGATCTTAAGGATTTTGATGACAGTGACTATGGCCTCTTCTTAGAGGTTGATCTGACAATTCCTGATGATTTGCACAATAAATTTTCTGATATGCCCCCAATTCCCGAGGTTCAGTGCTCACCTGGCTCTAAACAGAAGAAGCTCATGATGACTCTAGAGCCGAAACAAGGCTATGTCATATATTACAAAAACCTCCAGTTCCTGATGAAACATGGTGTCCAAGTGACCAAAGTTGGAAAAGTTTTGAGGTTCAGGCACTCAGAATGGTTGAAACCATACATTGATACAAATACAGAGCTTCGAACATCTGCAAAAAGCCAATTTGATAAGGGCTTGTTTAAATTGATGGTCAATTCTGTATATGGCAAAACAATTGAAAATGTCAGAAAACATACCGATGTTAAAATAATTACTGACCCCAGCCTGAGCAAAAAATTGGTTGCAAAGCCTAATTTCAATTACAGAAGAATTTATGATGAAAATATGGCACTTTTCAACATGAAAAAAACAAAGATTAAGTTTGATAAACCTATTTATGTAGGGGCTGTGATATTGGAATTGGCCAAATTACATATGTTAACATTGTATTATGATGTGTTGAAACCTTTTTATGGTGATAATATAAAATTGATGTACATGGACACGGATAGTTTTATTCTTGATATTCAAACAGAAGATGTTTATCAAGATATGTCACAGCCTGAATTGTTTAAATATTTTGATACCAGTGAACATACAAAGATTCAACCCCACAACAAAAAGGTGCCTGGCAAGTTAAAAGATGAGACACTTGGTGATGTTATTGTGGAATTTGCTGGGTTAAGTGCCAAGATGTATAGTTTTAAAACATGTAGTGGTGTTGCTGCCAAAAAGGCCAAGGGTATTGGCAAAGTAACTGTTGAAAAAGAGCTTGAATTTGAGGATTATAAAAATTGCCTCAAATCCCAGAATTTAATCAAAACATCAGAATCCAGAATTCAGAGTGTGGATCACTTATTGACTTCAAATATTGTAAGAAAAGTGGCCCTGGACCCACATGATGATAAGAGATGCATTTTATCATGTGGCATACATACTCTACCATGGGGGCATTGTGATTTGAAAAATGGCAATCAATGCCCAATTACAGAGCATGATTTGAAATAAATAAACATGCCTATGAACTTATTTGGGTTCAAAAAACAGGCTATTATGGAGCTGCCAACACCACAACCCTCTTCTGATATGCTGTCTAAACTGAGTGGCTTGTTAATTATTCATCTGAACAGCATACTTACAGATATTGATGATGAAACAGGTAAAACATTGTACATATTTAACAATAATTTAAATCATTACCAATTACCTGTAGGTGGGCAATTGCAATTTATTACAACCCCCGAGGGTGATGTCAAGATTTCAGTAGGGAGAAATATTTATAGAATTAAGCACTCAAACATGGTTTCTGGCACTGTATATACTGTTTCTGCTGGTGACTGCTTATATATTGAGGTCCCTGGATCTTATGACAAGCTTATACCCTTTTTTATAGAATTAAGAATCAGATACTCTATAATAAATAACCACTAAAACAAAAATGCCTAATAATATATTTGGCCATACAAGACATGAAGATCACAGTGATGAGATTCTTATGCTTGATGTCAGAGTCAAGAAATTAAGAAGTGATTTACAAGCTTTACAAACCACACTCAATGCCAGTCTTCAATTAGAAATTACAAATTTACAATCACAATGCATGGACCCTCTTCTTAAAATTGACTCAGAACTCAAATTGCTGCTTCAGAGATATACTGATTTGGCCACATTGGATAATTTTCAAAGTTTGGAAGAAGCTGTAGCAGCTCTTCAAGCCAAATTTAAGACCCAGGCCACCAATTCTGAGCAATTGAAACAACAATTGGAAGAGCAGATAAATAATGTCCAGACACAGCTCCAAACAATTGTCAAAAGCATAAAATCACAAGAAGATTTTGATCTAGTGATTTCCACTCTAAAAGAACAGATTCAATCACTCCAAATACCTAATCTGGATCCTCTGCACAATGCCATAGCCGAGGTTAAAGAAGAAATTGAGACACTTGAAAATTTTATGAACAATTTGCCATCTTCTGATGCTTTGAATGCAATAACTCGGAGTGTAGCAAATATTAAGCTGCAACTTGAAACATATGAAGATTTTGGAAAAATTCAAAGTACCATAACCCATCTTGAAGGTACAATAGCAGCAGTGCAAAGTGATTTGGCAAATGTACAAGAATCTCGCCTGCCCGGTATTGTAGATACCCTTGTTAGTGTCCAGCAACAAATCACAAAGCTTGAAAACCTCAACACTGAATCTGAACTATCTCATTTTCATCACTTGATCGATGATATCCAAACAAAACTTGAAATTTTACAACAATCAACACCCTCTCAGGCAGATATAGCCCTGCTCCAAAATGCTATGCAAAATGTGGCTGATGCTTCTGAATTAAACAATGTAAAATTGGCACTTGAATCTTTGCAAAATACAGTATCAAATCTCCCTACATCACAGGAACTTAAAAATATAAAGAGGGCAGTGAATAGGATATTGAAATCAGAAGATATCAAGAATATCCAAGCAGAGATCAAACATCTCACTCAGACAGTGGCCACTCTACCAACCAATCAACATATTAATGAACTGCATGCCCTGTTTGAGGATATCAGAAGACAGGTCCATGATCTTACTGCTCAAAATTCAAAATTGGCAGTTGTTGAAAATTTGCAACAAATTGTAGCTAATATCAAGCAACAGCTAGGGACCATGGAATCCAATCAAGCAAATGCTCTGTCTGTTTTTGCCACCCAGCTTCAAGAAATTGTGCAACAATACAAGAAACTCATTGTGGACATAAAAATCAAGCCAGGCCATGATGATGTTGTTAGGACCATCAATGAGCACCTTGAATCTGTAACAAGCAGATTGCTTACAGCAGAAAAGGAAATAACAGGCATAATCGAGAATCCAAAACATACAGTAATTCTTGAATTGTACAGCATCCCCAACAAAGAATATGATTCACCATTTACACCAGGTGGCAAAATATATATGCTGTCCCCTGCACAATTTTATTACCAGTTTTTTGTTGGGGGCACACTGAGACCAATCAAGATCAAATATTAGCTTCAACCACAGGCACACCACTACCCCACCTTATCAATAACAAATTCTGATAACAAAGTAAAAATCACCAGTGTAGAATTAGAGGATTTTACAGATCCCAATACATTAGAAACAGCCTATGCTGAAGATGATGGCTCTCTGGAATTTAAAATACAAATAGGGGACAAATTATATTTAGAAAATCCTGCAGTATCAGCTGCTGAACACCCCATAGTTGCAATATTCTTGTTTTCATATTATGTCTAGAGAAATTATTGTTGATGAATTACACAGACAAGCCAGGCATAATTTTAAGAGACTGCCAGTAGTCACAAAGGGCATAGATGATTTATGGCAAAGCGACTTGATTGAGTTGTCAAGTGGACAGTTGAAAAACTTAGACAAAATCAACAAGGGCTACAAGTATCTACTCACTGTCATAGATACATTTTCAAAATTTGCCTGGGCTCTGCCACTCAAATCCAAGACTGGAAAATGTGTTACAGAAGCCATCAGGACAATCATCAATCAGAGTGGAAGATCACCGCGCTATTTGCAAACAGATAATGGCAAAGAATTTTATAATTCAGTGTTTCAACAATTTATTAAAAGCCAGGCAATAAAACATTACTCGAGTTACAGTGATCTCAAGGCCTCAATTGTAGAGAGATTCAACAGAACCTTAAAAAATCTTATGTATAAACAATTTACCCTCCAAGGTAATTATAAATGGATTAATATTCTTCCAGAACTTCTACATAAATATAACAACTCGGTCCATTCCACAATCAACATGAAACCCTCTGAAGTAACTTCATCTGATGAGCAAAAATTGATCAGTACTGTTTATTATCCTAGATACCAGCCAACAACAAGAAAGGCCAAATACAGGGTGGGTGATCAAGTAAGAATCAGCAAATATAAGCACTTATTCAAAAGAGGCTTTACAAGAAACGGGAGCACTGAATTATTTACAGTGGTTCAAGTTAAACCTGGGACCCTTAACACATATATAATAAAGGATCACCGAGGAGAAATTCTCAAAGGCAGATTCTATGAAGAAGAACTCAGCAAAACTAAACAGCCTGACACATATCTCATAGAAAAAATCATCAGCAGAAAAGGCAACAAGTTACTTGTCAAATGGCTAGGACTTCCAGAACACAGCTGGATCGATGCAGACAAAGTGATAATATGAGCACCTGGGATGTTATAAAAAGGCTGCCAGAACCTGAACAGCAGATTAAGAGAAATGGCAAGTTGCTGCCTGAAAATATTAGGTGTCTTATTGTTGGGCCATCAGCTTGTGGTAAAACTACACTAATGGTTGATAATTTTATATTGGCACCCAACTGGTTAGACTGGAAAAACAGGCACTTGTATATCTTCTCTAAGAGCTTGGAACAATTAAAATATCAGCAGCTGATGAAGCTATATGATGGATTGGATATAGCCACTTTTGAACCAGATGTTAAGCCACTCCATGAATGTCTCGATAATTCTGTTGTTGTGTTTGATGACATTATATTGGATAATCAAAACAAGGTTTGAAATTTCTTTACACAGGGCCGACACAAAAACATTGATTGGTTCTACCTCGCACAGACTTTTTCTAAAATACCGAAGCAGCTGATCCGAGACAACAGCAATTTTATATGTGTGTTTCATCAGGATCATACCAACCTCAAACACATACATGATGAATATGTAGGTGGGGACTTGAGCTACAATGATTTTTCCAAGTTTTGCAGTAGGTGCTGGAACCAGGACAGTTATGGGTTTGTCACAATTGATATGACAAGAACACCCAATAGCGGCAAATACAGAAATAAAATCAACAATTTTCTAGACATTGAAATATAAATAAATAAACATGAAAAGGCCAATTATTGATGATCTTAAGTTAAGAGATTATCTTGTAAAAAGATTTAAGGGATGGAAATCAGAGAACCGGGGAATTCGTATCAATCCATAGGATTGTATGTTTATTTTATTAAGTCTCTCTGAACGCTTCATGTTGACCAGGGCATTCACTTGTTTTTCTCAGCTGTCTCAAGCCTCTTAGGCATATTTACAATGCATTGTGTTGTGCCATGCAAACCTCCTGAGCATTCAGGAAACAGGTAACATTTCTGGGTTTGGTGTCAGCGGTTTGCATGGTAGCAATTATAATAAACACGATTCGGCGATTCGGCATCGAGGAAGAGCTCGATGGCCAGGGAATATAGAGGTGAGACAAGCTGGGAAGTGGCTGGACTTGGGAATTGAGTTGGTAGAGAGAGGAGGTCAGCAAGGCAGGAGGTGAAGAGTAGTACAACGCTCTGGTCAACAAATAGGAGAGAAGCTCACAGAGGACTTCGCTATTTTCATTCAGCTAAGAGACTTCAGTTAGACAGGTAATTATCCTACACCCAGCCATGATACAGGTTCAACGGTTCACAAAATCCAACGAGTTGCCATTGTCTTTTCAGTAGTTTAATTCCTTTGTGTAATTTGTACCTTTCGCATGCCAAGCAATAACTCGTCATGTCAATGACGAGTGGTCTCATCAAGAGGATGAATGATGAGTAGTTTACATCACCCCATCAATTAACTGGTTAACATTCTAGGTGCTCTTAAGATCCCACGAACTTTAAGGTTCGTTACGTGGTGGAGATTAGCGGGTCTTTTCATTTTTTCAGAAATGAAAAGAAATTGTTAGCCAGTTTATATTAACCCCACCCCAAAGCTCGTTACGTGATGAAGATACGTGGGCCTTTTCATTTCTTACAGGAATGAAAAGAGTTTGTTAATCAGTTTTAAATTCATTACCCACCCCAAAATTTTGCTCATTTATTTAGTTTTGTTAGTATGTCCTTGCCATATTTTATTTTGAAAATACATAGTGCTTCAAGCTTTTTGCATTAATGGGGGGAGAAGAATTTGTATATGCCATGATAGATGTTTAGTCTAACATGAGGATGAATTCGATTAAATTTATCGACTTCAAGCTGGGTCGATAATCAGCGAAATGTAAAATGCGGAGGAACCTGCGCACTAGCTCCGTCGCGGTTACCCACGTCGGGCTGGCGCTTTGGTATCAGGAGCGTCCAGCATTCCGCGTGGCGGAAGGTTCGATGTCGGATTTTAGGGAGGCCCATTTTGCCAAAAATGCGGCCGGCCCAGGGACGTCCGTGGACGATTCCCTATCAATCTGCTCCTGGTAGCTCTGTGGTTCACTCACGAACCCGGTACCATGGCTACGACAAATTCCCACCTGGGAAAATTTTACCATCCAGAATTTTAAATAAGGAATAAGGAATAGGCATTTAGATTTGAAGATTTCTTGCAGTGACAGTGATTTTAGAATTTTTTTTACATAATCTTGAATACGAAAATTATTACAACGTTGGTTATGAGGATGCAGTAAGCTACAGTAAACGATTTTATCTTTAACATTTTAATTAATTAATAACGTGGATTAAAAGTGGATTTTAAAGTTATTTATGAATGAGGAAAATAAATTAGTGCCACCGAGTCAGAGTCAATCGGCACTATGGTGCATTTTAACGAGTCATGGCACAGAGGATGCTTGTTTGAGTCAATATATTGTTATTATTATTATTATTAATTGAGATTTCTTAAAAGTTTAATTTAAAATTTGTTTAAAACTGACCGTAACTTGTAAAGGATTTAGAATGCTTGAACTATGACTGCTAAGACTTTTGCAACGAGGATATTACATTTTATACATATATAGTTTTGGGAACGAATAAGGCCCCGAGGACCACTCATTTATATTCTTAATGACTGAAGTCTCCTAGCACCACATGAAGGGAGCTTAGATTAAGGAGATAGTCAAGTTTATACGAGATAGTCACTTGCCTTACGTTACCTTAACTTACGCATACATTGCCTGAAAATTTTAATCCATGTTAATATGTAAAGAAACGAAACGCTAATTATATTCCTTAACACGCATGTACAATGTTCGTACCGTGATTTAGGATATAAACCGCCCGATTAATTAAAAGTTCTAGTTGAGAAGTAATAGATGTATAATTAGGCTGCAGTGACGAGAGATGTCCGTTCACAGGTAAGCAGTAGTGACGAGAATGTATCCGTACACAGATATACATATACTCATATGCTTTAAGCAAAGTTAGGCACAGCCAACTTATTTTGAATAACTAGAAGAGAATTAGGAGAGCATCACACGGCGTGGACGTTTCTTACATATTAACGAGAGATTTTATTGTTAGTTTATATTTATATTTTTTTTTCCTGTCCGAAACATTGTTTCGTTTGACAGTTGAATATTTATCCTTAGCACGTTGTAGCTTCGAATGTTAAAAACTTTAAAATGCAGATTGTTTTAAAATTTTAAAATATAAATATTGCAATTTTTGCTCTAAGTTACGGCATTTATTAAAGTGAAACAAGTCTAATATTTTAAATCCACTCGCGTGACATAATAATAATTGATAATAAAATAGCACTAATAATATGAAAGATTAAAAGCAGACTTATTATTTAATAATGTGCTTTACGCACAAAAGTTTTTGCAGTATGTAATAATACTAGCTCAGCGAATACATCACTAGAATTTTTTAGTTACTCTTCAGAAGAAGGTATATGATTATATTAGCAAAGTTTAATTTTAAGCGCCAGTTATGAGAATATTTATATTATATGAATATGTAGACGTCGACGTCACGATATTTTTTGCGCCCCAATAACAAGTATTTTCCTTCGGATATTGGATCTAGACCGATAATCCTGGAAATCCATTCTGCCATCGCAGAATGATTATGAGTAAACCACAACGGTTTTAGTTTAAAGCTTTGCCACAATAATATGCTAAGCATATTTTAGAATGAGTAGAGAGAATTAAAGATTCTTCAAGTTTTAGTGATGTTAGTATTTTAATGCATTTAAAGATCGCATAAATAATAGTTATTATTTTATTTCAGGTAGTCAGGAGTAAATCAGTCTCAATTTTTTTTCCTTACCTTGTACCTCAGTACGGTTCGATTGATTTCAAAGTTTTTAAACATAAAGTTAGCACCTGAAAATAAAATAAGATAAGTTTGCAGTAAAATTTAAAATGAGATAAGTTAACCAGTGCTAATAAATTTAGAGAATAAAGAAATATATATTAAATAAATAAATTACGCAGATAAATTGAGCCTAGAGTCAGAAATAATTAAAAGTTGAGTTAAAATATCTACTAATTAGACTAGGCAGGCTTAAAGTACGTGTTAGCTTTGAAGAACTGTTTGTTTCGATTGCCTAAGCAACTTGAAAATCATTGCGATTTTAGTTATTTTAAACGGATTACTTCCACACGTAAAAGCTTCTAATTTTATTTATCTGTTGAACAAGTCCTTTGACTATCCTTATAATATAATTACAATTTTATTATTAACAACATTTATTATTAGTATTTTTATAATTTTCATAATCTGTTATTTTCAATGTCACCGCAAGAAATCTATTACTTATGACCATGAGTGTACCAACGAATTACCGTTAAGCAAACTTAATGATTCACCGCCCATTGAGCAGATTTACGACGATATTGCACCGATTGTTGAAGTGGTACCTTTGAAAACAATAAATCCGCCACTGCCGCCTCCACTGCCTCAGTCCATTATTATTCAACCTAGGGTACAAGAAGAAGTTCAGGATGCATCCAGAAATAGTTTAGTCACTAAAGACGACAGTATAGATTTGCCGAAGAATATTTTATCCGTTAAAGATAGAGTTCAGAAATTTGCCGTAAGCAAGGATCCCAATTTCGTTCAAAACAGTCGCAAAATGGAAAGTGAATTGCCTATTTCACACTGTGTTCAGCCAGTTGTAAAAGTTAAAGAGTTATTTGCGAATCAGTCACCAGTAAAAGTCGAGAAAGTTTCAAGTGTTACTTTAAAAGCAGAAAGTAAGCCAAATTTTCAGGTTCCCGAACCTGTTGTATCGTTTACAGACCATATTTTTTACGACTTCATGTTCACCTAGAATTTTATATTAATTACGTTTCAAATTTTAAGTATAATTCATTTTTTACGTTTGATTGTACCTTATGCAAGGTTTATTAGTCATTTAGTTTGCTAACAGCTTCCCAACTGTTGTTATTACAAGCACGGAAGTGTTCAAGTAACACGCTGTCGGAAGCGCAACGAAGTTTTTTTTTCTTTTCATCCAATTTATTACGTCATTTCAAAGTCCTTGACTTTATTTCGAACTCCCGCAGCGCTTACTAGACTTTGTTCGTAGTAATTTAAAGTTTTGTATACAGTTACGCGTCATTCAATGTATCAGCGAACCATCGCCTTGCATTTTCTCTCTCCGTTCCTTTGCCCGCTGCCCGAAGCAGCGATTTTTTCCCCTCCAACTCTCCGACGGCATCCGAACTTACCCGAAGTCGCCGATCACGGCAGCAAACTTGCAAGAGCTCTCGTTGTCGCCATAGAGAAATTTTCAGTTACGTCCAGCGACCACAAATGCAACTTTGCACAATTTAGAATGTCTGGTATCAGCGAATTCCTTTTCTGCACTCAAGCGCTCTTCCGAGTACTTTGAACACGCTGGAAGCTTAGAAAACACTTAGCATTGAGATTACATCAGCCAGGGGCGGTCGTCCATTAAAATTTTATGGGATCAGTTTAGCTAAGCATATAGCCATCAGAAGCTGATCTTCACGATAGAACGTTATGTCAACAACGTTAGGGATATTTTGTTTTACATAGATAAATTTTCCGTAAAACGTCGCATTTATGCACTTCAGGTTAATCACGACCAATAATTTTACAAAGGAACAACAAGACGAATTTTTTTGCGTTTTTCTCGCAAAATTTTCCCGTTTTTCATAGAGATATTTATAGTAAGTAAAATTTTTTGGACATTGACGCATTTTTTTCATTAGAATCAGGATAAAGTCAAACGAAATTTTGATAAAATCAGGGAAATTTCTACAAAAGGGCAATTTTAGCACTTTATGCACTTAGAGTAATCAAAATTTGTCAGCAACATGCCAGGCTAAGCCTCGGTGATTAGCACAGGCATGTGCAGCAAAAGTCGCCACGGCATCGTTAGCCTTTCCAAATTTAAACAGTGTGGTTTACCACAAATGTTGAATTTGAGAATTTTTTATTAGGAAATTCAGCTCACTTATCCAATTTGCATCTTATTCGATAATGCAGCAATAAATTCATTACTTCTTACTGATTAACTTCATGTTAATTTTAGTACAGTAGGTAATATTAGTAATTTGTATTTATATTTTAATATATTGCATAACTATTCTCTATTTATTTTGTTTGAACATACCTAAGGGATTGACACACCATTCTTATATGGGTCAAGTATACCTTTCCGCGGCGGGTCTGCTTACACGACCAAGTGATTTGAGGTATACGGCGGACTCAAGAAGTTTTGAGTGGTTAAATTTCTTTTGTTTAAAGGAAATTTGAAATTGAGAAAGTTTTTATTATTTTTATTGTGTTTCAAATTTGAATTTCACTTTTTAATTCCCTGATGCTATATTTTGTTACCACCTGGAGTTTCAACGAAACTCAGAAGTAGCATTTACTGAAATTTTGTCTTACATTGCATATTTATTGAACCACGGCAAATTGCACCGGCCTATCATTTATTAGGAGGCCATTAGAGGCTTGCCAAAGCAACCTTTTAGATACTAACAGCTTGCTTTGCGCAACACAAATTTTATATATTTATTTTAAGGGTTCACGACATAATATTTTTTTTTATATTTAAACAGAATTTAGAACATGCTTGCAACACTTACTTTTGTTTATTAATTTTACATTTTGTAATTTTGAAGTGAAGTCTATTACTGACAATAAATTATTTCAGTTTATCAGAACTCGCAATGGTATTTTAATATCAGGTTCAGGTCACTTTATTGTCATTCAGAATTTGAATAATAATTTGAACACGCACAGATCAGTTCAGCTTAATGAAGGCCAATCTTTATTTTTTAATTATCAGGATTTTTCGCAAATTATTGTGGATCAACAAATTTTACACACAAGAATGTTAGCTTTCGAACAAGTCAAAATGAAGGAAATTGAGTTACTACCTAATATTCCCAAGAATTTATCTGATTTCACTATTCCCCAATGGACTCCACTTGAACTTGCTTTAAAACAACTTAATCAATCAATTAGTAAGAACATTTCATTTCAAGAATTAGTCCTAAACCCTTTGCCCATGTCGATATTAGTTTTTGTTATTTGGAATGTTTTATTAACCGCAACCCTAGGATATTATTTGTATAAACATTATCAGCTTTCTAAACAGATTCATTTAGAGCAGCGCAGTAATAATTAATAGGTTAAGGCAACACATTAATCATGGACATTAATATTTTAATTACAGTTCGATATTTTATTTAAATTTTTCCTTATTTATTTTCAAAGAGTTATGGCAATTATTTTATCAATTTATTTTAATCATATTTTATTTTTGATGAGACAATTTAATTTAATTTTAAAAGAAAAGGCAGTGGAAATTATTTGGTTTTGTGTACATGCATACTTGAATTATATATACCCATCCTATTGCAATTTCCTTTCTTTGTCATAATTTTCCCTTTATTCAACCTAACCTGTCTATACGGAACGCCATGGACAAGCAATGCCTACACCATCCATGGGCATTTTTCATTACGGACATCCGCAGGCAGTCTACTATTACCAGGCAGAAAGACTGAGTATCATTCTACGAGGGAGACATGCAGACATTTTTAAGTACTATTTCAAGGAGAGACTCGTCACCACCAATTTGAGGGAGACATGCAGACATTTTTACTTATTACTGCACGGAGACTACCTTTTACAGGAAGGATGTACAACCATACATTTCCCAGTATAGCGGACTACACATTATCAACAACACCTAGTGATGGAGCTAAATAAAATTCCCCTCCACACTGTTTGCAGTTAAAACAACAACTTTTCCCCATCTCCCAAGTTCTACGGGTAATTTACTACATTTTTACATTGCCCCAATGCAGTCAAGACGACAAGCAATCCAGAAAGAAGAGGAAGCAGAGAAAACATACATTCTACAACCAGCAGTTCTGGTCACAAACAATAATTACAGAATTGTGCTACAGTGTTTCTACACATACACATGTGAGCTCCTATCATGTGTATCTATTTGGTCATTTAACATGCATTATGGGAAACAGTACTTTTCCATAGTCCTTATATACATTTTCAGTTTTGTGTCATGCATAAGAACTAGTTTTATATGCATTTAAGTTTACATTATACTGCAAGGAAGCGACAAGCATCAGTGGTGTCAATTGACCAGTGCATCAATTAGTGCCTAATTTTTTTTTTACGATGAAATTTTGCACTTTGAATAATAAACGGACATGCAAGCAATAAAAAACATAATTACAGCACTTTCGAACATTTTAGAAAGCATGCTTTAGTGACAATATTTTATGCATATGTTTATTGCATGCAGATATTAGTGTGATATATTTTTTTTTTCTCCTTCTCACCAACATGGAATATTGAAAGCGACACATTTGTTCGCAGAACATTTATTTGATATTTAAACTCAAGCACATAGTTTTGTCACTTGGAAGATTATTAATTTTGTGTGCAGTCATACAAAGGTATTCACCAAGCCATATATATATGTATACAGTGTACAGTTTAATGTAGAAGAGAAAATGGAACGCTATAATTAAGTTTTTACCAGCGACAGTTATCAGTGTAACCAATTATATACATTGAATATTGTATAATAATACATTGGAATGTGCAACACAGCCATGCAAGTTCATATATTCAACGATGGTAGGAGTGCAGTGACTACGTAGTTCGTAAAACATACGCACTTTGATATGATCAGGTTTTCACACGGACAAAACAGTGAGATGTGACAATGTTTTACATGCTTACTTACGTGTACTTACTTGTGCACCTTTTTAAGGTTTTTTTATTTGTTTGAAGAGTCTATATCAAGTGGAACTATACATAAACATTGTGAATTCCGTTCCATCTTGCACGACGCTCCAACCGCTTGCCTCGCGGAACACACAGAGTCGTTACCGCGTGGCGAGGCATCACAGACTCTTGACTAGGAGCAGGTTGATGAGCAATTATACATAATACACATTACGTACACGCACATGTGATACATTAAGAGTTTTATCACTTAACGACACGAACGTTTGTGATTTCTAGTCCTATAATAGTATATATTATTGTTTTTTACATCGTATAAACATACGAATTTGTTAGTATTAAGGGTATTATTCATTTTAGAGTTTAGGGAATAATTTTTTTTTTTTTTTTCATTCAGGCTACGGCAAACAAGGGAAAGTTATGTTTTGGTGGATTTTTTTTGTATATTTGGTTTTTTATGAAAATATATGGAATTGGCGAACCTGAGTCATGTCAAGCTTTGCGATTTGACTTTTAAATTTTCAAAGGAGAAAATTTTTCTTAGGAGGCGCGAACGTATCAATCCATAGGATTGTATGTTTATTTTATTAAGTCTCTCTGAACGCTTCATGTTGACCAGGGCATTCACTTGTTTTTCTCAGCTGTCTCAAGCCTCTTAGGCATGTTTACAATGCATTGTGTTGTGCCATGCAAACCTCCTGAGCATTCAGGAAACAGGTAACATTTCTGGGTTTGGTGTCAGCGGTTTGCATGGTAGCAATTATAATAAACACGATTCGGCGATTCGGCATCGAGGAAGAGCTCGATGGCCAGGGAATATAGAGGTGAGACAAGCTGGGAAGTGGCTGGACTTGGGAATTGAGTTGGTAGAGAGAGGAGGTCAGCAAGGCAGGAGGTGAAGAGTAGTACAACGCTCTGGTCAACAAATAGGAGAGAAGCTCACAGAGGACTTCGCTATTTTCATTCAGCTAAGAGACTTCAGTTAGACAGGTAATTATCCTACACCCAGCCATGATACAGGTTCAACGGTTCACAAAATCCAACGAGTTGCCATTGTCTTTTCAGTAGTTTAATTCCTTTGTGTAATTTGTACCTTTCGCATGCCAAGCAATAACTCGTCATGTCAATGACGAGTGGTCTCATCAAGAGGATGAATGATGAGTAGTTTACATCACCCCATCAATTAACTGGTTAACATTCTAGGTGCTCTTAAGATCCCACGAACTTTAAGGTTCGTTACGAATTTATGAAAAACACAAACAAACAGAACAGCCCATAATTGATGCTATTAGTGAATTAGGTAAAAATATCAAAACTGTTACAGAGCAAAATCAAAATTTGATCACAGAGCTTGTACCTGTAGCTGCAAGGAACATATTAGATTATCCATTCACCCCACTTTCCAGTATTCATACACCTAGTCCTGTTGCTCCTAGAAGAATTGAAGCTACACAGGATCCTATTGAATTGGGTCTTCTTGCTCAAAAATATTTAACCACACCTAAAGACAATAAAGATGAGGTGTTTGGCTTATATGCTGATACAGAGCTTGATGGTAGCATCATACATAGAATTGGCAATTTCAGAGTAACATTTATGGGGGATGATCTGATTGTTTATTCAGAATCTCGTCTCGGAGAAAAAGGTGCTTTTGTTAAGTACCCCGGCACACCTGGATTGTGGGAATTGATGACTCGGAAAAGGCCTGGCAGCTATACAGATCAAGATTATGAATATTACAAAGCAATATTAATAAAATCAGATGCTCTATACCAGAACAATGATCCCACACAAAAAAGAGTCAAGTCTAGCAGTGGGGCAAAATACAATAATTTAATCAAGCCCATATGGTCACAGATCAAGACTGGCAGTGGAATCAAACAATACAACACCCTGCCCAAATAATTTGTCTGGGTTGATGATGTCAGGAAACTTGTAGATAGGTTATTGGTGATAGCTGGGGAGGAAAATGCTGGGAACCACAATTTTTACAATGAAAAGGTTGGAATTATGGACATGATAAGCACAAAATTATCTAATTTTATAGTGAATGACACTAAGGGGATTGGATATCTTATAAAAATTATTAATACTCTACCCCCCAAATTTTGGAATATTTCTGAGGGTCGGGGCCTGGTTAATGACATTATAAACAAGTTGCCATTTGAACTGCACATTCCAGGCTATCAGTATTGTGGTGCAGGCACAAAATTGGATCATAGATTAAACAGAGGTGATCCTGGTGTTAATCTCCTAGATGCTGCTTGTAGAGACCATGACATAGCATACAACACACATTCTGATCTTGACAAGAGACATGTTGCAGACAAGAAATTAGAAGAGGCTGCATTTGGCAGATTTGTAAGCAAAGATGCATCTTTGAGTGAGAGAATATCAGCATTGGGGACCACCATAGCTATGAACACCAAACAAAAATTGGGGTGGGGGTTGTGAATATGTATATAATAAACCTACAATGAAGGCCAAGGGTATTATGTATCAAATACCTTATGCAGGTCTCAAATCTCTTAAAACTATTGATAGTCTTTTGACCAAAAAGCAGCGCAAGAAAAAAAATTCTTGTCTTGCCAAGGGACATGGTATGAAATTGTTACTTAGTACCCCCCAATTAAAAAAATTACAGCAATCAAGAAAAAAATCACATGTAGGGGGATTTATATTTACCATCCCGGCCATCTTAGCAGCACTTGGGGCTGTTGGGAGCTTGGCTGGGGGATCAGCTGCCATAGCAAAAACAGTAATAGATGCCAAGAAGAATAAGGCAGAATTAGATGAGCAGAGGCGCCATAACCTGGCCATGGAGAAAAAAGGCAAAGGTGTTAAGAGAGCCATGAATAAGTTTAAAAAAAACAAGAGCCGCTTACAAACCAAGATATTGAAGCTTTAATCAAGCCACTGGGCATCAAAAATTTTAGAGGTGTGTACATGTCTGATTCTTTACCAGAACAACCACTCAACAAAGAGTGTGGCATTGTTAATTTGGATAAGTACAAAAATCAGGGCACTCACTGGATCTGTTATCTTAAATATTTAAAAAATGAGGCATTTGTGTTTGATTCATTTGGAGGTGTTCCACCTGAAAATTTAATAAAATATCTAAAATCACCTAATCTTTATTACAATAATGCCCGTGTTCAAAATTTCAAAGATGTTAATTGTGGACATTTGTGTTTATCTGTTCTTAGATATATGTCTCAAATAAATAAACCATCAATTGAAAATTTTCAAAAAGCCCTGTTGTATCTGAAACATCATGGGGGTATTCCATCTCACCAGCCAAAATTCAATATTGAAAATCAAATTACATGATGATATAGTGTATCCCAAAACAATAGCTCTCAGAGCATTTTATGGCATGTACTTGATCCCTAATATTACACACCACAACAACAAAATTGCAGTAGGGGATCAAAAAATTGTCATCACTCCAGGGCAATATAATCTATCCACTCTAAATGCTCAATTACCCAGAGGTGTAGTGTTAAGTCAAAATTCTGTCACTCACAGAGTAGAGATTGTATCTGCTACAGAAACAGTGGATCTGGGTACTATAGGAGAGCTGTTAGGATTTGAGAACAACACAAAACTTGAAGCGGCCATCAAACACACTGCTATGAATATACCTAAATTCTTAGCCATAGAGACTCTGAATATTCACTGTAATGTGGCTGAGGGTATGATCACCAAATCAAATGGCATAGGCACTCTCAAACAAACTGGCATCATTGCAACATTCAAACCTAATTCCGAATTCATGGAGCCAATCATCTACAATCCATCCCCAACATTATATTTTTCTGTGTGTCATAATAGAATAGATAATATTGAATTGATGGTCACTAATGAAAAAGAAGAATTAGTTGATTTTGCTGGAGCCACAACAACTGCAATCATAGAGATTAATATTTAAATAAAAATACATACAAGAAGAAAATGGAAAATATTGAGGGTTATGAGCTACAATCATTCCCCCCAAACAGGAGGACATTTGCAAATTTAAATCAACCCAACACAGAGATTGAGGTTGATCTTGATGTAGGAGATGGCTTTATACACCCCCACAGAGCAGATCTATACATCAAATTTGATGTTGTAAAGCTCGATGGAACAGATTATCCGGCAAATTCAAATATAAGATTGGTGGACAATTTTGTGCCGCATCTGTTCTCTGAAATTGAGATCAGAAAGCATGGTGTTGTTATAAACAGAATAGATTATCCCGGCATTACCTCCACAGCTTTGGCCACTCTAAAATTATCCAAAACCGAGGCTTCTTACTACAAAATAGGTGGATTTGAGGCTGGTGATAAAATTATATCTAAGAGCCACACAGTGCTGTTCCCTATGCGCCTGTTGCCAGGATTCTTCTCAGATTACAAAGATATTATGTGGAAGGGTGTTTTAAGAATCACATTTAGAAGAGCTGCCAATGATAATAATGCTTTGATGAGGTACAGCACATTAAACTCTACAGGGGAAGCTCTGCCTAATACCTTACCTGATGAGGGCAAATGCATTATTCAGACTATGGAGCTAAGAATCCCTGTTGTTGAATATGAGGCCAGTTATGCTCTTAAATACAAAGCTGATATAATAAAAAATCCACAGATTCCTCTACAATTTTATACATATCAATGTGTACAGAAGCCCGCAACTGGTTCTTATTATGAGTTTGATGCTACAAATTCATTCTCCAGTATTCAATATGACATGCCTGATTTTGTGGTGGTACTGTTTCAGACTGGAAGACACAACAAACAGGAAAAAAATTCAAGTAAATTTGATAACTGCAACATCAAGAACATATATCTTAAAAATGGCAGAAATGAGGTCTTTCCTAGAGAAAATTACAATTTAGACATGTCCAAGGATGATTTCCTCAAATTATATGAGGCATTTACGGCATTCAAAAGGGTCACTACTGGCAATACTGACATGTATTACACACCAGATGAATTCAAAACACAGAGACCCATGTTTGTAATCAACACCTCAAAAAGAAAACAAGTTGTGGTGAGTCACAGGACAAATATTAAAATTATCTGTGAATTCCATGAGGCATTACCTGATGACACCATATGTAGTGTTATTCTCATAGGTGAAAAATCATATGTTTATGATGTAAGAAATGAGAGGGTCACAGAGCAATTCTAGAGATCCGATTCAAACACAGAGGCCCTTTGGATATAAAACAACACTTTACCGTCAGAAAATATATTACCTACCCATTTTATAGCACCTCTGCTCGTGGCAGAAAAGCTTTTATATATATTACCTACCCCCAAATAACACAGCACATCTGCCAAAAAGCCTAAATAAAGAAATATTGCAATTATTCTGTTGCGACAAGACCAAACCAGTTTGCATGACAATATCCGAGAAGGCAATACTAGGAATTTCCTCAATATGATAGATGGTAAGTAATTTTCCTGAAAAGAGCATAGTGTAGATAAGAATTTCTCTTTGAGTTCCATGACAAATGACATGTAATTTCCCTCGGAAAAGGCACAGTGTAGGTAATGTCAACAGATATAATCTCCCAGGCATTTACTAATGATGATGAATAATATGTTATTTCTCTCTGAAAAGACACAATATAGATTATATCTGCTGGCATACAACTCCCGGGCATGCAATAATTTATTGCTGGCCGAAACATGGGACTGATCAAAAGATTATAAAAACATGGAAGCAATAAATTATGTTTGTCCGCCTCTCTCCCATTGTATTGATCAGGCAATTTTTGCCTGCATAACAGCAGTTAATAGCTGAGCTGATATGCACAACACTCCACTAAGTTCTAAAACCCAATACCTATGAGCTGTATATCAATTCAAGATTTTGACAGAAAAAACACACTATAAACAATAAAATCATATGGGAACTTGGCACTGTTTTAAGTATAGGCAAATCAATCTGAGGGGAGCTCTTCTTTTCTGAAAAATTCCCGAGGGCATTTTTACAAAATCCTTGGGTTAGGCAGGGTGCTACACTAGAGCAAAAAACTCATATGAACATGTTGAGCAAGTTTTAAGTGTAGCAAATCTGCATGAGAAGAGCTCTTCTTTTCTGAAAAATCCCCTTCGGGAATTTTTCCAAAATCCTTGGGTTAGGCAGAGTTCCACACTAGAGCAAAAAACTCTTATGGGCATGTTGAGCAAGTTTTAAGTATAGCCAAATCTGCATGAGAGGGGCTCTTCCTTTCTTGGGTTTATCCTATATACTTTTATACTACTAAAGCTGATATCTGCAAACAGTCTGAAACATTGCAGGCTGATATGTGTAAACAGTCTGAAGCACTGAAAGCTGATATCTGCAAACAGTCTGTAACATTGCAGGCTGATATCTGTAGACAATCTGACATATTAAAGGAAGATATCCTCAGACAATGTGCGTTGCTAAAGGATGATATCGGTAAGCAGCACGATGAATCTATAAAAGTATTAAGAGCTGAAATAGGCGAGATGGCCTGTGAGATTCAACAACTGAAGTCTGAGAACGAGGAATCTAGGGCGCGACTCTGAAGAAATCCGGCAGGCTAGAGAGATAGACTTTGATGACTTCCGTCGTAGCTTGGCAGCCGATGTTAATAAAGCCACGGAAAGTGTTCGCATCGATGTAGAGGATATTAATTCGAGATTCACTGAGGAGTGCAATAAGATTATTGAAAAACAGCTGACGATGGAACAGATATTGGCCGAGGCCGAGACTGACAAAATACAGTTCCGGGCTGAGGTCCAAGAAAATATTAGTCAGATTTCAGTAGTTATGTCTCAAACAAGCAAGGACGTTGAGGAAATAAAAACTCAAGTAGAACAACTTACGAATCAGTTAGAGACCATGCACGTTACCCGCCAAACGGAAACAGAAACTGGATCTCGAACAGCTGGTCATCCGTCTGCAGTTGCTGAGAGTGCAGCGTTGCCAACCATGAACATTGAACTAAATGAAGCGATGGACAGAGCCGGTGGAGAGAGAACTAGAGAAGACAAACAAGTCTGTCGCCAACGAGTTACTGCTGATTCAAGAGCTAATGAAGTGGCGTCTGCTGTTCCACCTACCTTTAGTCTTTCGGGCGATGACAGAGGTTACAGAGAGCGTGAATCTGGCAGGGCCCGGCACAGTCTCTATGAAGAAAGGACAAAGAGGAAACGTCTAGAAAGGAAGAAAGATCGCAGTTCCTCCTCTTCCACCACCAGCTCTGACTCTCAGTATCAAGCAAAAATCAGGAAGCGAACACGAAGGCATGGAAATTCAAGGAGCGGGCCAGATGAGTCACCGCCAAGAACTCAGCGATCAGCAATGACTGGAACTCCAAGGATGGCAGACCTTAATTCCTTGTCGAAGTTCAAGGGAGACCTGGAAGCCCAGAATGCTGAGCAATACTTAAAAGAACTTAATATCAATTTTGATTTAATGCAGATTCCATACGAATACCGATTGGAAATTATTCCTCGGCTCTTCAAGGGCCAGGCTGAGCATTGGTTTCGAGCAAACCAGTTAGAGTTCAAGTCCTATTCTGATTTTTGCCGTCGTTTTCGCAAACAATATGCTTCAGAAGAGGCCAAAGAGAGGCAGCTGACAGCAGTGAGATCTCGCCGATACTTAAAGCAGTCCGGTATGAGCATGGAAGAATATGCCTGGTCCATTTACTCATAGGTACGCCGATAGCCATGCATTGATGATATGCACAATACTGCAACCATTCTACGTCAAGTAATAAAGTTAGCCTAAGGATTAATTTGGAAATAAAAGGCTAAAGAGCAAATACTGTCTCAGTTATCATTGCATATCTCTTGGTGTGGTAGTTCGGGGCGCAAGCTAGGTCTATGTGATCATAGGCTTGCCGATAGCCACGCATTGAGTTTTATGCGTTTTAATTGAGTCAATTCATCGACAAAGCGAAATCCTCGCCTTCGTCTCAAGTATAGTTGCATTATAATTGCAATAAATAAAGAATAAAACTTTTCAGTTTATACATACGGCAGTAATGTGGTTTTATTTCTCTGTGCTGTGAATATTGTCTTTGCCTAACACTATCCCTGTACCTGAGAGGAGTCTGTGTAATTCACCGAGTCTCATCGTTCACCGCTGAATATTATTAAGTTAATATTAATAGTAAAATAATACGACGCGTCTAAATAATTGTGCTTAGAACGTATCAAGCTCGGAAGCCTATCCGGAAATCACTTGGCTGATTGCTAGAGAAAACCTCTTCAATATTCGCTGCCAGGAAAGCTTCATGAATTACCAGTGACTTTGCTGTCCCTGTTAAGTCACCTGATTTAATTGTTTGTTATTACTTCCTGTGAGAAACATCTGAAAAACTAGGTGTTTGAAAGTTTGGTCACAGAACACTGGGGAACTCCAAAAACAACACCCATACGGAAGTCAGCACCATTCTTTTTGAAATGTTCGAACGTGCCATGGTTGATATCTTTCTTAAGTTGGTTCAGTTTGAACGTCATGAAGGTGTTCTGTCACTTGCCCAAGACATTGTTAAAAATTTGTTTTGCAAATGGCAATGTGTAAGGTTACAAGTAGTGTCTTTGTAATGTTTCTCTCATTGAAACATCTCTTTAAAAACTCATATTAAAGAAATGTTCGATGGATGAACACACTTAAACTAAAATTGAAGTTCTATCTCGCATTTTCCAGTGAATCATATCTACGTTGCGGGTGTCCTGAGCTCTCTATTGGACCAAAAAATGTAAGATAAATAGCAGAAGGAAAATGAAAGTAGGTAATGAAAAGAGGTATTAGAGGTAAAGGAACGGAATGGGTCATATTTGAGATACAAGAATAGGACATATTTGAAAGGGAAGAGATAATAATAATAATAATAATAATGGGGAAGGAACTGAATAGGACGAATTTTGGGAGAGAAAAAAAGGAAAAATGATGACAAGGGTCCGGATTTCGATGACATGTCATCTTTTTTACCTTACGTAGTATGAATTGCTCTTAAGTATTAAAATCCTGAATACCAACCTCTGGTTATAAAATATCAGGTGGTTATAATTAAAGTGACGGTGTTCAGAGTGGTACAGCACGGACTGTAATGAGAGTAGCAGTCTGAAACTTCGTAGATATGCTAATGAAGCAATGCGCTCGCGAATTATGAAAAAAAAAAAATAGTTCCAATTCTCGCCACCAGGGTAAAAAATGGCGCTGTAAGCAGTCAAAACTTGGTATAGTTACAGGAAAAACACTATAAATCGCAGAAAACAATACTCTTTGTAATAAAATATCGCTACAATTTCACTATTCGAATTACATGAACATTACTAAAGGAAAAAGCAACAAGCGTCACCAACAACAACCAGGGAGCTCACACAATGGTTAGGCAATTTCACCGACTTTGACGTCAGAGTTATGGAAAATTCCACGTTTTGACTGCTTACAGCGCCGTTTTTTACCCTGGTGGCGAGAATTGGAACTATTTTTTTTTGGCATAATTCGCGAGCGCATTGCTTCATTAGCATATCTACGAAGTTTCAGACTGCTACTCTCATTACAACCCGTGCTGTACCACTCTGAACACCGTCACTTTAATTATAACCACCTGGTATGTCAAGTAAATTGTGCATTGTTTCGTCGTTTTAGGTCATGTTTTCAAGTTTTATGTCATTTTTTTGTTGATTTTTGCTTTTTAAGTCCTTTTCTAGTTTTTTCTTTAAATTACATTACGTTACACTGATTCACTCACTCATTTTTCACCAGGAATTGACATTTATCGCTTTGAAGTCGGTAATAATGGAATCAATAATTTTATCGCCACGTGATTGTAGAAATCTTTCTCATGTTGAAAATCGGTGTCTTGGCTACTTATGTCGCATCACGCTTCACTACCGCACTTTTAGTTGTAAAATCTTCAGAGATGAAAGTTAGCTTTTCTGTTTAGTTAGTTTCGTTCAGCCGTGCGTAAAGTACAGCCATCTATAACGTGTCATTTAATACAGATTGTATCTTAATTCGGAGATGTTTTTTTTTTCTACGGACGGTAAAGTATTATTTTGTTAAGATGTGCAAGACGAATGTATCGGCCCAAACAAATGTGGGTCGCGATATGTATGTACGGCAGTGCAACTCGTAACGTAATTAAGAAGAAATCCAAGGAACTTTTACTGCAACAAAGTGTTGCCGTGAAGGAGTATTGTCCGACAACAGGCGTTCGCTCACTTTCGGAAACCTTTGCATGCTGATTCTTACCTACTGCAGTGGCGGATCCCATGCGCATCGTTGAGAGTTGGTGCCTCTGATGAGTTTGAAAGTATTAGCAAAATTCCTGTCCATTACTCTTCCTTTGTCAATCCAACTACAGAGAAAGCAAATGGATTAAACGCTGTCATCAAACTTGGTTCATCTTGTTTACTCATCTCTATTGGATATAAGAAAGAGCAGTGCTCAAGAGTTTGATAAAGTCTTTCAGGAAAATAAAGCACTTGCTCAAGAGCTGAATGTTGATGTAAAAATCCCAAAAATTGCACAGAATCAAAGACATAGTTCTTTGATTCCCTCAAAGAATGTCATCGATTATTTCAGATGTGTTGTGTTCATCCCTTTTCTGGATTATTTAATATCTGAATTTGATTATAGATTTCAAAGAAACCAGATTGATGTCTTAAGCACTCTACAGAAAGTAATTCCAAAATTCATTGTTGAAGAAGACCCAGCTAGAGATATAATTGAGGCAGCTAAATTTTATGAAGATGATATGCAGTCTATTTTAGCATTAGAAGGGTAACTCAAGTGATGGAGAGCCTTGTAATCAAGGGGTCCCGGCTTCGATACCCGGTGGAGGTAGCCTACATAGTGGTTCGGATCCCACTTTAAACTGTAGGTCCAGTTCCGATTAGCCTTACTGTGCATAAAGTGGACTTAAAACACCAAATCAGTCAATCAAATTAAGCTATGGAGAGAATTCTGGTTATTGGAAAAATCTACTATCATGTATCATGCATGCTACTGAAAAAGACTCAGGTGCTACATTAAACTAATTATAAAGCAAAAAATAATTAAGAAATGAAGTAAAACAGACTGTTTATAATATGAAAATACTTCTGTAACTTGTGCGTTTCTGTGTTCGCGACGAATACGCTATTTTTAATATATTGTTTTTTTTCAATGTAATTTTTAAATATATTTGTTCTTAATAACTTGGCCGCATGTGAAGATGACTGGAATTCGTACTTAAAGAAATATTAAAATATAAAAGACTTGTTTCACCATGGTAAACTTTAATTTAAAGTGCTACTGTAATCTTCATTAGTATTTATGTGTACACTTTTGGAAATTGGTGCAACCCCACAAAACTGAATCCTGGATCCGCCTGTGACCTACTGCAATAATTCTGAATAAGATTTTTATGCCTAAAATTCACAAACACCTTGCAATTTCAGTTCTAACGTTATACAGAACTAAGAACTGTGCCGTAGTAACGGTCATGCCCTGCAATAAGGACAAAAATTTTGTCATTTTTTTAGGACATTATATTGATATGTTTAGCGCATTTTACAGATAATTTTTCCAGATATTTTTAGGTCTTCAAAATCCGGGCCCTGATGATGACATAAGAAACTGAATAAAAAATGTTTTGAGAGAGAATTCCGTCGATCGAAAGAAAACGAACTCGTTAGGACAAATTTTGAAAGAGAAAAAAGGAATTCTGGTATCAGAAGAAAAACAAACTGGATAGGGCACGCTTTGAGAGAGAAATAAGGAATTCTGATAACATTAGAAAAGGGAATTGGATAGCACCGATTTTGATATAGAAGCTTGAAGGCGGGAATATTGACGATAGAAGGAAAGTAAACAGATTAATCACATACAAAATAAATTAATACAACGGATCTTCATCTATTTATATGTGATTAATTACATTTTGCTCGCATTGATATTTTCATGAAGCCTTGTTACAAACTAAAATAAGCGAGGCAAGAAAAACAAGAAGGTATATGTAGGTACCACTTGAATGCTTAAGTATATACAAATCCATTTCATAAAGCTGAATAAATCTTCGATATGAAATTGCCTGTATTGTAATTATTTAAGAATCTAAGACATTATCAGAACGTTATTGTCTTGTAATGACTTGTAGCGACATCTACCGTAAAGGTTTGAACCTAATGTATATTTGATAGCTTCTTGAACTAGAGAACGACGAGGAATTTGACAAAACCTAAAAGTTAGGTTTTCCTAGAGTACCAAAGAAAAATTTTACCGGCTTAAGGAGAAAGTTTAGCAGAAGTTTCCGAGGCTAATCAAATCAATAGCCATTCACTGAACTGACAGGCCGAGATTTAACGAACTGTGCTACACAGGAAGATCAAACTTTCGGCCTTCCTTTGTTCTGAGCCCTGCTCTCCAGCGATTATGTGGGCAAACAAAGGACTTCTGAAAGAATGGGCACATCGTAGGGGTCTCGTTCCCGGGATAAAAGAAGTTTCCTCGCAAATATCGGCCTACCTCAAAGTGGTTTTCCGAGATGTCTTCTGCAAGAGACATGTTCAAGGTAAAGTATTTCACCTTAAAGGGGACGTGTATGTTGCATCACGGTCTCCAATAAGCTAGGAAATTGTATACATACAGGGTGTCCCATCGTGGATTGGTTAGATTGTGCATCGGATCTGTTGTCAAATTCTGTAGTAGGTTCGAACTCTACCATCGTAGATTTTTTTTTTATTCCGTCATGTTAAGACCTTGTAGCCTTTTCTTCCACGAAACCATGTTTACATCGAAATTATTGCATTCGAAAATAAGTAAAAACTATTTTAGCCATTTTATAAAAGGACGAAAACGTGCTCGCTCGAAACATAGTGTTAGAAAATGGATAATGTCCAGTTAACATTGCATGCTAAAGAAAGCATTGTCACTAAAGGACAATATTTTCTTACTGTTTGCGCGAAACAAAAAATAACAAGTGATAACTTGCTCGAGCATGCGAAAACATTGCTAAACACTTCATGCTAAAGTGAAATATAATGCATGAATGGAAAAATACATGTACAAAATATATTTTTATGAGGAAAATTGTCGCACGCGTACTCAGTACAGGACGCAAGGAATGAAAGGTTAACTATTTAAGAAATCTGCAAAGAAAAAATTCAGATTTTAAAATTAGGTTATTTTGCTATATTTTACTTCGCTTTTTGTGCCACTTTTGGCTAATTTGCGAAGATGGAGATGAGTGATGATATGATGAAATTGATGAATGGACAATCACAAACATCCATGCCCAGGCCGGGATTCGAACCCGTGACCCCTGGCATCGTACCACTCCGCCACGGGGATGGCTTTTAAAATTGGAATTAAATAAATAAAATAGTCGATGTTATACAAAGGTATGATTACGAACTGGGGAGAAATAGTTCGTCCATGTTGTAGGGCGACATCCTGTATATGTTTGACATAGTAGCGGATATGCATTTTGTACCACAGATGCCTAAGTAAAACGACGAGTACATGTTTCTCTCACACACACGTAGAGGGGACGGTCATTTTCTGGTGATGGACAATTTGCTGGGTAATACTTATGATTCCCACCGTACACGCCACTAAAAAAAGTTCATAATGTTCAAAAAGAAGTAATGGAAACATTCAAAGACGCGTGCTTTTGCATGCAAGCTACATTAACATCAGAAAGGAAGCTCTCACTTCGCGTTCTGTGTGCGCTCTTTAGCCTGCAGAGCGCATTTTGAGTTTTTGCCAAGTGGCAACGCAATCACCGCACTAGTTTGCTGCATCAGGCTTGCTTCTGGTTGGCAAAGGGGAGGGGGGGGATAAAACCTGCACTCACCCTCCGTTGTGTTTTGTCAGCCTTCACAGGGAATGTGACCAGAAAATAGATTCGAGAGCCTCTGCTTGGAACGGTCTCATTCATTTACCTTACCGTCTCGCTTAACCAGAATGATTCTGGAACGTACCGCTACTTTTCTTGTGGCGGGGCAATCGCGTTCTGAGTGTGGGGTACGGAAAAAGAGCAGGTTGTGACGCACATGCATCCAGCCCTTTGCAATTAGACCTTCTCCCTGAAAGTTAACACTAAAGGACGTAATTTAGGATTCCTGAGTTAGAGCTAGTGAAGACTATTTCTTCACCACCGCTTACTCCATTTAAAATAGTACATAAGTTAGACTTTAAAACGAACTTGACTCTGCCTTTACGCCCGTGCTAAGTACTAAGTAATACATTTTCATTTTGAAGCCTGATGGAATTATGATTTGGCGTTGTGAAAAAAGTAGTTCACTCTGTGCTCAGGTAGCCTACTCGGGACTAGACCTACAGTTCAAAGGCACCCAAACGTTAACCTCACTTCCACGTAGCGCAGCTCACCAATAACTGCAATATTGTAGGCCAGCGAGGCTCTGGCGTGTGAACTCACACCCAATGTAATCCTCTGTGGGGTTTGTGTTGTATCGTTGTGATTGTTGCTTTATCCATTCCATCTTATCATCGTAAGTTTCTTGAAAGAGGCACAACGATTCATGATAATTGAATGAGGTGCAATTTATACTCTCGAACTATAATAATTGAATGCATGTAGGAAGCAGTGGCGGCTATTGGGTTCCAAAACCGGGGGGGGGGGATATATAAGGTTTAACATATTGCGGGGGAAAAGGTGGCGAAAAGTGAGGAGGCAACTGTCCCCCTTAATACAAATTAAATTTTGCGTTCCGGAGATATTTCGGAACGTAATTATTTTATTTTACTTCCTACAATCTCATCGTGCTCAGGATTTGAGCTTGCCCTTGCACAATTGTTTCGTTGCAAAGCTGTTTCTTTGCGAAGATCATCACAGTAATTTTTTATAAGATACTGTGTTCATAGTTATAAGAATACAAATGAAATTATTATCAAATGTACATTCAGGAGATATCTAGCGACGTTATTTGTGTTGCTTTGTACACCTCAGAGTTCGCAGGCCACATATTCACTTTTGCCCTTGCACACTTAACACAGGGGCGGTTACTGATATTGTTGCAGTGTTGCACAACGACCGGATATTTTACAATGAAATTTCCTACTTTTTGTTAGTATATTTTTTCATTGGTTTTCATATTAAATATATTGAACATACACCAACAATTTTGCCCTTCATTGCTTCATAAAGCAAATTCCATTACGATCCGTTAAAAAATAGGAGGCAACCTTCGAGATTTCGCAGTGTATGAGTAGACGCACAGGTAGGCGTTGCAAAGCCGGAGCAACGCCCTGATCTCCACAGTGAGGAGTATTGGAGCGAAGTTCAACGCTGTTCTTCCTATCCCCTACTTCAGTCGGCTTGGTCGTTGCAATGGATTTACAACACACCAAGGTCAGGCGACCAGTTTCGGATCCCTCGGCGGGTGAGGGAAGAAGAGGACGGACCAGCAACAAACGCTGGGATTCAATTCTCACTGTCCTGTGTCGTAGAGCAACAGACAAAATGTCCACGTTAGGCAAAGATTAATATTTTCTTTTGGGGAGAATCTTAACCTAATTTAAATTATGTGTGATACCTATACCAATGCTTGAAACTTGTAACAATTTGATTTGATTTGTTGCTTTTTTAATTTAATTCCACTTTATGCATGGAGAGCCTAATCGGGACTGGACCTACAGTTTAAAGTGTGATCCGAACCACTGTGCCATTTGCCTCCATTTGTAACAATTAAAAACTGTTCAGTATACTGATTAATATTGTTGGATGAGTATTCCAGTCCAATTATAAGCATCGATTCATCAGAGTTTTCCGTTAACAATTGAATCAGAACATTAAAGTACTTCTTACGTAATCCCAAAAAACAAACTTCTGCATAATGCTGCCGAATAAATGGAAACTTCAAATTTTGTATGATTATTATTAATTGTACTCCTCGAAAGTGTCAAGTATCACTCACATATAACATTATAAATACATATAATTACATTATAAATATATACAAATTAAAGTTTTATAAATATGTTATATGTTGATGAAGGAATATACAATATATATTCGCTGCAACCACAAACCACGATCCGCCACTGACTTAACGATTGTTTCGATCTGCATTGAACAATACAATATACACTAAAGCCATATCATTTTGATGGAAAACGTGCAGAACAAAACCAATCTTGTTTGTATTCAAAAGGTGGACAATACCTTACCGCAAATCATGGCCAATGTTCTGAGCATTAATTAATACTAAACAGTCACTTCGATCAATGTAAGCCATTTGCTACGAACCAAGAACTAATTAACTTCTCAATAGTATCTCGCTATTTGCTGTGAGAATGTGGCATTCAGTTCCATGACAATTAATTGCTTCGTAGCCTTCGCCGAAGGCTGCAAATTCGATTGAATTCTCATCTTGTACCTTGTAAGATACCTGAAAATTCTGTAAGAACAAACATTTAGGCAGGGTGTCTACAAACAGAACTTTTTTTTAGAATTCCGCGTATTGTATGATCATTATTGTGCCGGATATTCTAAATGAATACGTATGTAACATATTAGTGAAAATTTGTGTCGCTGGAAAATTGCGTATAAGTAAGAAGGAACTGCGTCCACTCAAGAATGAGTAGCTACTGAAAAATTTAAACAATGGAGCGTTACAAGCAATTAATGAGAATTTACTTTCAAAAGTATATAATTAGAAAATAAAAGTCGATGAGCATAAACGTGTCTGCTAGAAAACAAAAAGTAACATCAATATTCAAATTCTAAGAAAAATGTGCAAGAGAATTTTGCCTCAGTCTGTACAGACAATTGAATTTTAGTTGAGTGAGAAAAATAATTGAAACGATTGCAACGCTTTCCTTTTTAAAGGCTTACTCTTTTCATTAACGAAAACCGCTATTGTTGAATTATAGGTACAATACAATCAGTAGTTGTATTTACGGTGGGATAAACCCACGAAAGGAAGAGCCCCCCCTCAAGCAGATTTGCTACACTTAAAACTTGCTCAACATGGTCATATGAGCTTTTTGCTCAAGTGTGGAACTCTGCATAATTCAAGATTTTTGTAAAAATGCCCTCGGGAATTTTTCAGAAAAGAAGAGCTCTTCTCAGATTGATTTGTGTATACTTACAAAAGTTGCATCAGCCAGATTTTTGTCCATAAACTTGTCAATTTTTGGCCACGCCAGAAATTAAGCAAAAACGCTATATATACACACACACATACACCCATATACACACATATTTACTTCTAGTTTAAGTTTAATTGATAAACAAGAGGCTCTGGGTTCGAGTCCTGATAGATTGAAATACATGTTGCAAAATAATATCTCCACACGTGAGATTTTGAGAATAATTATTCCTAGTTGATATACAACTCCCAGATCTGAAAACCTGGTAAAAAGTGTTTTTACAACAATATATTGTACAAAAACTGAATTTCTCAGTTTTCTTATTTTCTCATGTTTTATAACCACTTGCTCAATACAATATGAGAAGAGTTTGCATGTCTTGCCGGCACGCAAGAGATAAAATCTACACGCTAGAAGGGAGCATTAATGATTTTTCTGTACGATTCACTGAAGGGGCCATTAATCTTTCTGTGCGACAGGGGAAAAAGTGTAACATGTCTGCAACATGTAAAAGTGTAACAAAGATTATTGAGATAAAAATACATATTTTCACACAGTGGCAATGAACTGCACCCCCTTCATGCTGAAAGCAATTCTATTCTGATAATATGAGCCTAGGCAAAGACTTAGAAAATATTATGGCAGTTCAAAATCCAATTTTGTCTGTATAAGGGTCTCAGAACCCAGTAAAATGTGGGCATATTCCATATTGAGAAGTGTTAATATTGTTGCATTGTAATCAGGGGCTTTGGGTTTGAGTCCTGATAAAAGATTGAAATATATACAACTGCCCACACATAAGATATTCACTGCTAGCTGATAATACAGTTGAGGTTTCAAAGCTGGTAGAGTGTCTGGGACCTCTCTGACAGCAAAGTGTTGGTATTATTGCTTTGTAATCAAGGGGTTTCTGTGTTTGAATCGGACCTCTAGAATTGCTCTGTGACCCGCTCATTTCTTACATCATAAACATATGATTTTTCTCCTATGAGAATGACACTACATATGGTGTCGTCGGGTAATGCCTCGTGGAATTCACAGATAATTTTAATGTTTGTCCTGTCATTTACCACAACCTGTTTTCTTTTTGAAGTGTTGATTACAAACATGGGTCTCTGTGTTTTGAATTCATCTGGTGAGTAATACATATCAGTACTGCCAGTAGTGACCCTCTTGAAAGCCGAAAAAGCCTCATATAATTTGAGGAAATCATCCTTGGACATGTCTAAATTATAATTTTCTCTAGGAAAAACCTCATTTCTGCCATTTTTAAGATATATGTTCTTGATGTTGCAGCTATCAAATTTACTTGAATTTTTTTCCTGATTATTGTGTCTCCCAGTCTGAAACAATACCACCACAAAATCAGGCATGTCATATTGTATGCTGGAGAATGAGTTTGTAGCATCAAATTCATAATATGTGCCAGATGCGGGCTTCTGTACAGATTGATATGTATAAAATTGCAGAGGAATTTGTGGATTTTTTATTATATCAGCTTTGTATTTAAGAGCATAACTGGCCTCATATTCAACAACTGGGATTCTTAGCTCCATAGTCTGAATAATGCATTTGCCTTCATCAGGTAGGGTATTGGGCAGAGCTTCTCCTGTAGGGTTTAATGTGCTGTACCTCATCAAAGCATTATTATCATTTGCAGCTCTTCTAAATGTAATTCTTAACCCGCCCTTCCACATAATATCTTTGTAATCCGAGAAGAATCCTGGCAACAGGCGCATGGGGAACAGCACTGTGTGGCTCTTGGTTAATATTTTATCACCAGCCTCAAATCCACCGATTCTGTAGTAAGAAGCCTCGGTTTTGGATAATTTTAGTGTGGCCAAAGCTGTGGAGGTAATGCCGGGATAATCCACTCTGTTTATAACAACACCTCAATCTCTGTGTTGGGTTGATTTAAATTTGCAAATGTCCTCCTGTTTGGGGGGAATGATTGTAGCTCATAACTCTCAATATTTTCCATTGTATGTATTTTTATTTAAATGTTAATCTCTATGATAGCAGTTGTTGTGGCTCCAGCAAAATCAACTAATTCTTCTTTTTCATTAGTGACCATCAATTCAATATAATCTATTCTGTTATGGCACACAGGAAAATATAATGTTGGGGATGGATTGTAGATGATTGGCTCCATAAATTCAGAATTAGGTTTGAATGTTGCAATGATGCCAGTTTGTTTGTGAGTGCCTATGCCATTTGATTTGGTGATCATACCCTCGGCCACATTACAGTGAATATTCAGAGTCTCTATGGCTAAGAATTTAGGTATATTCATAGCAGTGTGTTTGATGGCCGGTTCGAGTTTTGTGTTGTTCTCAAAGCCTAACAGCTCTCCTATAGTACCCAGATCCACTGTTTCTGTAGCAGATACAATCTCTACTCTGTGAGTGACAGAATTTTGACTTAACACTACACCTCTGGGTAATTGAGCATTTAGAGTGGACAGATTATATTGCCCTGGAGTGATGACAATTTTTTGATCCCCAACTGCAATTTTGTTGTTGTGGTGTGTAATATTAGGGATCAAGTACATGCCGTAAAATGCTCTGAGAGCTATTGTTTTGGGATACACTATGTCATCATGCAATTTGAGTTTCAATATTGAATTTTGGCTGGTGAGATGGAATACCCCCATGATGTTTCAGATACCACAGGGCCTTTTGAAAATCTTCAATTGATGGTTTATTTATTTGAGACAGATATCTAAGAACAGATAAACACAAATGTCCGCAATTAACATCTTTGAAGTTTTGAACACGGGCATTATTGTAATAAAGATTAGCTGAATTTAGATATTTTATTAAATTTTCAGGTGGAACACCTCCAAATGAATCAAACACAAATGCCTCATTGTTTAAATATTTAAGATAACAGATCCAGTGAGTGCCCTGATTTTTGTACTCATCCAAATTAACAATGCCACACTCTTTGTTGAGTGGTTGCTCTGGCAAAGAATCAGACATGTACACACCCCTAAAATGTTTGATGCCCAGTGGCTTGATTAAAGCTTCAATATCTTGGTTTGTAAGCGGCTCTTGTTTTTTTTAAACTTACTCATGGCTCTCTTAACACCTTTGCCTTTTTTCTCCATGGCCAGGTTATGGCGCCTCTGCTCATCTAATTCTGCCCTATTTTTCTTGGCATCTATTACTGTTTTTGCTATGGCAGCTGATCCCCCAGCCAAGCTCCCCACAGCCCCGAGAGCAGCTAAGATGGCAGGGATGGTAAATATAAATCCCCCTGTATGCAATTTTTTTCTTGATTGCTGTAATTTTTTTAATTGGGGGGTACTAAGCAACAATTTCATACCATGTCCCTTTGCAAGACAAGATTTTTTTTTTCTTGCGCTGCTTTTTGGTTAAAAGACTGTCAATAGTTTTAAGAGATTTGAGACCTGCATAAGGTATTTGATACATAACACCCTTGGCCTTCATTGTAGGTTTATTATATATATATTCACAGCCCCCACCCCAGTTTTTGTTTGGTGCTCATAGCTATGGTGGTTCCCAATGCTGATATTCTCTCACTTAAAGAAGCATCTTTGCTTACAAATCTACCAAATGCAGCCTCTTCTAATTTCTTGTCTGCAACATGTCTCTTGTCAAGATCAGAATGTGTGTTGTATGCTATGTCATGGTCTCTACAAGCAGCATCTAGGGGATTTACACCAGGATCCCCTCTGTTTAATCTATGGTCCAGTTTTGTGCCTGGACCACAATACTGATAGCCTGGAATGTGTAGTTCAAATGGCAGCTTGTTTATAATGTCATTAACAAGCCCCCGACCCTCAGAAATATTCCAAAATTTAGGTGGTAGAGTATTAATAATTTTTATGAGATATCCAATCCCTTTAGGGTCATTCACTATAAAATTAGACAATTTGGTGCTTATCATGTCCATAATTCCAACCTTTTCATTGTAAAAATTGTGGTTGCCAGCATTTTCCTCCCCAGCTATCACCAATAACCTATCTACAAGTTTCCTGACATCATCAACCCATACAAATTCTTTAGGCAGGGTGTTGTATTGTTTGATTCCACTGCCAGTCTTGATCTGTGACCATATGGGCTTGATTAAATTATTGTATTTTGCCCCACTGCTCGACTTAACCCTTTTTTGTGTGGGATCATTGTTCTGGTATAGAGCATCTGATTTTATTAATATTTCTTTGTAATCCTCATAATCTTGTTCTGTATAGCTGCCAGGCCTTTTCCTAGTCATCAGTTCCCACAACCCAGGTGTTCCGGTGTACTTAACAAAAGCACCTTTTTCTCCAAGTCGAGATTCTGAATATACAATTATATCATCTCCCATAAATGTTACTCTGAAATTGCCAATTCTATGAATAATGCTACCATCAAGCTCTGTGTCAGCATATAAACCAAACACCTCATCATTGTTGTCTTTAGGTGTGGTTAAATATTTTTGAGCAAGAAGACCCAATTCAATAGGATCCTGACTAGCCTCAATTCTTCTAGGAGCAACAGGACTAGGTGTATGAATACTGGAAAGTGGGGTGAATGGATAATCTAATATGTTCCTTGCAGCTACAGGCACAAGCTCTGTGATCAAATCTTGATTTTGCTCTGTAACAGTTTTGATATTCTTACCTAAATTATTAATAGCATCAATTACAGGCTGTTCTGTTTGTTTGTGTTTTTCATAAATTCCCCGGTTCTCTGATTTCCATCCCTTGAATCTTTTTACAAGATAATCTCTTAATTTAAGATCGTCAATGATTGGTCGTTTCATGGTTGTTTATATACGTCTCTACGTCTAGAAAATCGTTGATTTTACTTCTATATTTGCCACTATTGGGTGTTCTTGTCATATCAATAGTGACAAACCCATAACTGTCCTGATTCCAGCACCTGCTGCAAAACTTGGAAAAATCATTGTAGCTCAAGTCCCCACCTACATATTCATCATGTATGTGTTTGAGGTTGGTATGATCTTGATGAAACACACATATAAAATTGCTGTTGTCTCGGATCAGCTGCTTTGGAATTTTAGAAAAAGTCTGTGCCAGGTAGAAGCAATCAATGTTTTTGTGCCGCCCCTGTGTAAAGAAATTTCTAACCTTGTTTTGATTATCCAGTATAATGTCATCAAACACAACAACAGAATTATCGAGACATTCGTGAAGGGCTTAACATCTGGTTCAAAAGTGGCAATATCCAATCCATCATATAGCTTCATCAGCTGCTGATATTTTAATTGTTCCAAGCTCTTAGAGAAAACATACAAGTGCCTGTTTTTCCAGTCTAACCAGTTGGGTGCCAATAAAAAATTATCAACCATTAGTGTAGTTTTACCACAAGCAGATGGCCCAACAATAAGACATCTAATATTTTCAGGCAGCAATTTTCCATTTCTCTTATTCTGTTGTTCAGGTTCTGGCAGCCTTTTTATAACATCCCAGGTGCTCATATTATCACTTTGTCTGCATCGATCCAGCTGTTTTCCGGATGACCCAGCCATTTGACAAATAACTTGTTGCCTTTTCTGCGGATGATTTTTTCTATGAGATATGTGTCAGGCTGTTTAGTTTTGCTGAGCTCTTGTTCATAGAATCTGCCTTTGAGAATTTCTCCTCGATGATCTTTTATTATATATGTGTTAAGGGTCCCGGGTTTAACTTGAACCACTGTAAATAATTCTGTGCTCCAGTTTCTTGTAAAGCCTCTCTTGAATAAGTGCTTATATTTGCTGATTCTTACTTGATCACCCACCCTGTATTTGGCCTTTCTTGTTGTTGGCTGGTATCTAGGATAATAAACAGTGCTGATCAATTTTTGCTCATCAGATGAAGTTACTTCAGAGGGTTTCATGTTGATTGTGGAATGGACCGAGTTGTTATATTTATGTAGAAGTTCTGGAAGAATATTAATCCATTTATAATTACCTTGAAGTGTAAATTGTTTATACATAAGATTTTTCAAGGTTCTGTTGAATCTCTCTACAATTGAGGCTTTGAGATCACTGTAACTCGAGTAATGTTTTATTGCCCGGCTTTTAATAAATTGTTGAAACACTGAATTATAAAATTCTTTGCCATTATCTGTTTGCAAATAACGCGGTGATCTTCCTGAATGATTGATGATTGTCCTGATGGCTTCTGTAACACATGTTCCAGTCTTGGATTTGAGTGGCAGAGCCCAGGCAAATTTTGAAAATGTGTCTATTACAGTGAGTAGATACTTGTAGCCCTTGTTGATTTTGTCTAAGTTTTTCAACTGTCCACTTGACAACTCAATCAAGTCGCTCTGCCATAAATCATCTATGCCCTTTGTGACTACTGGGAGTCTCTTAAAATTATGTCGGGCTTGTCTGTGTAATTCATCAACAACTAGACATGATATGAAAACAAGAATATTGCAACTATGGGGTGTTCAGCAGCTGATACTACAGGATATTCTAAATATAATTTGTCCCCTATTTGTATTTTAAATTCCAGAGATCCATCATCTTCAACATAGGCTGTTTCTAATGTATTGGGGTCTGTAAAATCCTCTAACTCTACACTGGTGATTTTCACTTTGTTCTCAGCATTTGTTATTGATAAGGTGGGGTAGTGGTGTGCCTGTGGCTGATGCCAATATTTGATCTTGATTGGTCTCAATGTGCCCCCAACAAAAAATTGATAATAAAATTGTGCAGGGGATAGCATATATATTTTGCCACCTGGTGTAAATGGTGAATCATATTCTTTGTTGGGGATGCTGTACAATTCAAGAATTACTGAATGTTTTGGATTCTCGATTATGCCAGTTATTTCCTTTTCTGCTGTAAGCAATCTGCTTGTTACAGATTCAAGATGCTCATTGATGGTCCTAACAACATCATCATGGCCTGGCTTGATTTTTATGTCCACAACAAGTTTCTTGTATTGTTGCACAATCTCTTGTAGCTGGGTGGCAAAAACAGACAGAGCATTTGCTTGATTGGATTCCATGGTCCCTAGCTGTTGCTTGATATTAGCTACAATTTGTTGCAAATTTTCAACAATTGACAATTTTGAATTTTGAGCAGTAAGATCATGGACCTGTCTTCTGATATCCTCAAACAGGGCATGCAGTTCATTAATATGTTGATTGGTTGGTAGAGTGGCCACTGTCTGAGTGAGATGTTTGATCTCTGCTTGGATATTCTTGATATCTTCTGATTTCAATATCCTATTCACTGCCCTCTTAATATTTTTAAGTTCCTGTGATGTAGGAAGATTTGATACTGTATTTTGCAAAGATTCAAGTGCCAATTTCACATTGTTTAATTCAGAAGCATCAGCCACATTTTGCATAGCATATTGGAGCAGGGCTATATCTGCCTGAGAGGGTGTGGATTGTTGTAAAATTTCAAGTTTTGTTTGGATATCATCGATCAAGTGATGAAAATGAGACAGTTCAGATTCAGTGTTGAGGTTTTCAAGTTTTGTGATCTGTTGCTGGACACTAACAAGGGTATCTACAATCCCAGGCAGGCGGGATTCTTGTACATTTGCCAAATCACTTTGCACTGCTGCTATTGTACCCTCAAGATGGGTTATGGTACTTTGAATTTTTCCAAAATCTTCATATGTTTCAAGTTGCAGCTTAATATTTGCTACACTCCGAGTTATTGCATTCAAAGCATCAGAAGATGGCAAATTGTTCATAAAATTTTCAAGCGTCTCAATTTTTTCTTTAACCTCGGCTATGGCATTGTGCAGAGGATCCAGATTAGGTATTTGGAGTGATTGAATCTGTTCTTTTAGAGTGGAAATGACTAGATCAAAATCTTCTTGTGATTTTATGCTTTTGACAATTGTTTGGAGCTGTGTCTGGACATTATTTATCTGCTCTTCCAATTGTTGTTTCAATTGCTCGGAATTGGTGGTCTGGGTCTTAAATTTGGCTTGAAGAGCTGCTACAGCTTCTTCTAAACTTTGAAAATTATCTAATGTTGCCAGATCAGTATATTTCTGAAGCAGCACTTTGAGTTCAGAATCAATTTTAAGAAGAGGGTCCATGCATTGTGATTGTAAATTTGTAATTTCTAATTGAAGACTGGCATTGAGTGTGGTTTGTAAAGCTTGTAAATCACTTCTTAATTTCTTGACTCTGACATCAAGCATCAGAATCTCATCACTGTGATCTTCATGTCTTGTATGGCCAAATATATCATTAGGCATTTTTGTTTTAATGGTTATTTATTATAGAGTATCTGATTCTTAATTCTATAAAAAAGGGTATAAGCTTGTCATATGATCCAGGGACCTCAATATATAAGCAGTCACCAGCAGAAACAGTATATACAGTGCCAGAAATCATGTTTGAGTGCTTAATTCTATAAATATTTCTCCCTACTGAAATCTTGACATCACCCTCAGGGGTTGTAATAAATTGCAATTGCCCACCTACAGGTAATTGGTAATGATTTAAATTATTGTTAAATATGTACAATGTTTTGCCTGTTTCATCATCAACATCTGTAAGTATGCTGTTCAGATGAATAATTAACAAGCCACTCAGTTTAGACAGCATATCAGGAGAGGCTTGTGGTGTTGGAAGCTCCATAATTTTGAACCCAAATAAGTTCATAGGCATGTTTATTTATTTCAAATCATGCTCTGTAATTGGGCATTGTTTGCCACTTCTCAAATCACAATGCCCCCAAGGTAAAGTATGTATGCCACATGATAAAATGCATCTCTTATCATCATGTGGGTCCAGGGCCACTTTTCTTACAATATTTGAAGTCAATAAGTGATCCTCACTCTGAATTCTATTTTCTGATGTTTTGATTGCGCTACATGATTTGATGCAATTTTCATAATCTTCAAATTCAAGATCTTTGTCAACAGTTACTTTGCCAACGCCCTTAGCCTTTTTGACAACAGCACTACATGTTTTAAAAGTATACACCTTGGCACTTAACCCAGCAAATTCCACAATAACATCACCAAGTGTCTCATCTTTTAACTTGCCAGGCACCTTTTTGTTGTGGGGTTGAATTCTTGTATGTTCACTGGTATCAAAATATTGAAGCAATTCAGGCTGTGACATATCTTGATAAACATCTTCTGTTTGAATATCAAGAATAAAACTATCCGTGTCCATGTACAATAATTTTACACGATCACCATAAAAAGGTTTCAGCACATCATAATACAATGTTAACATATGTAATTTGGCCAATTCCAATATCACAGCCCCTACATAAATAGGTTTATCAAATTTGATCTTTGTTTTCTTCATGTTGAAAAGTGCCATGTGCTCATCATAAATTCTTCTGTAATTGAAGTTGGGCTTTGCAACCAATTTTTTGCTCAGGCTGGGGTCAGTAATTATTTTAACATCGGTATGTTTTCTGACATTTTCAATAGTTTTGCCATACACTGAATTCACCATCAATTTAAACAAGCCCTTATCAAATTGGCTCTTTGCAGATGTTCGAAGCTCCGTGTTTGTATCAATGTATGGTTTCAACCATTCTGAGTGCCTGAACCTCAAAACTTTTCCAACTTTGGTCACTTGAACACCATGTTTCATCAGGAACTGGAGGTTTTTGTAATATATGACATAGCGTTGTTTTGGCTCCAGTGTCATCATGAGCTTCTTCTGTTTAGAGCCAGGTGAGCACTGAACCTCGGGAATTGGGGGCAGATCAGAAAATTTGTTGTGCAAATGATCTGGAATTATCAGATCAACCTCTAAGATGAGGCCATAGTCACTGTCATCAAAGTCCTGAAGATCTTCAATATTGTAATTTTCAACCCACTCAAGCCCTGCATATGGCAATTTATCCATCATAGCGTGACCATAGAGGCTGTTTGCATCCACATACAGTATATAATTTGATGGCCGTGCTGGATCATAATCAGGCAGCATAATATGCTTGTTATTTGCTCTGGCATATCTCTGGGAACATTGCACCATCCCCCCTCTTATACATTTCTCCATAAACAGATACATATCTTGATCGTGGATCAGATCCAATTGCTTTTTGGTATTCAAAAACGTTGCGGCCCATGCTAGGCCCGGAGCACTGTAAAAATACACTGGGTCCAGTCCATAATTTTGCATGGAAGATTTTCTGAATGCCTGCAATATATCAGCTAAGAGGGTGACATCAAGTTTCAAATATGCCATGTGATAATCACCAAATGTCTTGCATTTTAAATTGTTCCACATCAACTGAGCATGGTGATAATCATCATCAGTGATTCCAGATCCTCTGATTTTGCTGTAAAACTCTTCTTGTGGTGGCAGGGAACACTCATCAAATTTAGAAAAATCTGTAACATAGTCATATGGATATACACCCTTCCGCCTAATTAATTTCAGGTCCTGATTTGGAAACAATGCACGTGTGATTTTCAAGTGATCATCAGGTAATTGAGAGGCCAGTGTAGCCAGGCTAGCAGATAAAAATCTGTAAGAATCAAGAAATCTTATGTGAATAGGAACACCACTAACTTTAATTATCTTGCTAATAGATATATATTTCTCATCATTTTCAGCTAAAATATTTAAATTCTGCTTCTCAAACCCCTCGTACCTGATCAGATGATGAAAATGATAATTGGATGCTCCATGGCAAAATATGGGGATAAATCTTGGTCTCTTGATCTTAATATTGCAGCTATTACACAGGGCCATTAAGAATTTACCATCTGTATGAGAATGGTGTTTCACCTTGATATTTGTATCTGAAAATTCAGAATCACATACCGGGCATTTTTCTGCATTGTTGAAATCTTCAATCTGTTCCTCTGTTAAAGGCAACATAGGCTTTGATTTTAATAAGATGTTAGATGCTATGTCACGGCACTCATTTTCTATTCTATGTGCAAATATTTTGATGGCATCTGGTCCCATGTATAAATCTTTTTTAGTAACAACACCATCCTGTACAACCACATAACAAAAGCTGGAAGGTTCATGTAGCTGGTATGATGTACTTGAAGATTCTTCAGGATCTGGATTGCAGAATGCAATAGGTTTGACGTTCGATTCGAAATCACAGACAATATATGCTGGGTGTTCCAACGAGGCTTCATACTTTTTGAATTTGCAATTTTCACTTGGATTGGGCATCACCATATGAACAGGTTTATGATTCCCACAGTATTTCAGATGCTCAATTAACTTGTTTTTGGCAATTTCTGCACTCTCTTCCCGAACCCCATTCACCATTTTTTGACCATCAAATTCAGTTAAGCATCTTCTGCACAACTTAAATATTTTTTTATATTTGTCTAGTTGTGTTCTCACTAAAGCTTCAAGATTATGTATCAGAGTATAATGGTATGTATCATTCCCTTCAATTAAGAGCAGATCAATCGGAATAGCAGATTCATCATCAAGTGTACTGATTCTGAGAGGTGCTATCAAGCAATTGCCAGTGGAACAAATAAATACATTAATAGATAATTGTTTGCCATTGATGTGCCTGGCCTTTTTTTCAAATTTATCAATATTCTGAACAGACATTGGATATTCCAAACCCTCCATTGCATCGTCAAAAAGATGTTCATGTTGTTTGTAATAAGTTATTCTCTCAGGATGCCTTGAAACTGGATACAAAGCAGCTAAAATACACCACAAAAAGCATTTCTGGTCGGTATTTTCAATATTGACCACGGCTCTTTTGTTTTTGATATTGGCAGGTAATGGCAGATATGTAGAACCTTGTAATGGGTTGAATTCAGAAATATTAACATATAACTTGTGCGGAGAGCCACATAGGCTCCATCCTGACTCTTTTGCTGCAAATTCAGAGTGTTTAATGTTCAGTTGATTTATCAATCTGCTTATTATTTTGTCCGAATTTGCATTTGAATATACAGGTACAGTTTCTGTTATGTGGGGCTGCGTAAATTTTGTGTCATTTGGCTTCTTATATTGTGCAAACAATTTGAGGGATAGCTTATAAGAGCCATTTTGTGCATTTAGAATTGCCTGGAGATCAGAATTTATACTGTTCAAGAAATTCTCAATGCCACATCTTGGCTCTGATACAAACCGGTGATCCCTTAATTGGCCGTTAAAACTGCTACGGATGGGTTCATAGCGTGGCTGCTTTGCTGCTCTGGCATTAAGAGGTGCTTCGTGCCTTCTTTTCAGACCAGATGTGGATGGTTGTGTTGATGATTGTGCAGAGCAAGTATTTTTATGTGTATATGTGAAGTATTGCATACTATATTCTCTATTGCATTTGGGGCAAATTATTGTGGGAGTTCTGTATTTGTCTGGGTTACAAATCTTTTGGTGTCTGGCCCAATTAGAGCTGGATATATTCTTATTGCACTGATTACAATATTTTTGATTCGGCATTTTTGCTGTTGTTTATTATATACAATTTCCTGGGTTTCAATTCAAAACTTTATACTGAATAAAAAATATCAGTTGGGTTCAGCTGTGTGCTTTGTGTGTGTGTGTATATGTGTGTAGGTATGTATGTGTGTATGTGTGTTAATATTTTTGGCTTTGGTATTTATATAAAATTTCCTGGGTTTTAAATCTAATCTCTATGCTTATTATGACAGGTTGTAAAGCCAATAGCTTACAAGTGGAAAAAGAGAATAAATATTCATTCACACTGACCTTCCGCAAATACCTGCACAGACATGCAGGACATGGGACAGCTTGACTCTAAATATGAGTGGATTACAACAAATATTTAAACCAAACAGGCCTGTAAGTATGAGAAGCACTGTATCAACACATCTGTTCTCCTCAGTCACTCTCACAATACTGGCTGATGCAATACTCGGGAATTTCTGTAAGTACTGGCGCTGAGGAGAAACATGCAAAGCAAAAATCAATACTACCGTCTCGGGAATTGTACACACTGACACAGAGGGGAATTACTTGAAACAGAGGGTCTCTGCATATTACATTGTTTTAATATTGGATATGCAAGTTGAGGCTAGGGTCCAATTAAACTTAAACTAGAAGTAAATATGTGTGTATATGGGTGCATGTGTGTGTGTATATATAGCGTTTTTGCTTAATTTCTGGCGTGGCCAAAAATTGACAAGTTTATGGACAAAAATCTGGCTGATGCAACTTTTGTAAGTATACACAAATCAATCTGAGAAGAGCTCTTCTTTTCTGAAAAATTCCCGAGGGCATTTTTACAAAAATCTTGAATTATGCAGAGTTCCACACTTGAGCAAAAAGCTCATATGACCATGTTGAGCAAGTTTTAAGTGTAGCAAATCTGCTTGAGGGGGGCTCTTCCTTTCGTGGGTTTATCCCACCGTAAATACAACTACTACAATCAATATGTGATTCTGTAATAGACACCTCAATTTGACGTCATTTCTCGTCATCCAATGCTCTCTCAATGTCGGTGCTCGACCCCACATGTTTGTATTCATCTTGTCGCCGGGTGCAAGTTAGGACATTCCCCGCGAGCGACTGGTAGTGGAAGTATGTCAGTCGTGCAGAAGTGATGGCTTGCACGTTTGCATGGGAGTGTTTTCTTTAGTATGAAGTCCAAGTTGCTGAATTAATGAACTGTTTTATGCTCAAATAATTGCGAGAAGAACATTCTCTTCAACTAGCGTGAATTTCATAAAGTATTAAAGTAAGTATCCACGTCAATAAGTAGCGTACAAAGACACTAGACAGCAAGTTACGAGGTAGGGCGAAAGTATTAAATTATAAACCTTTATAGAATAGTATAGAAACAATTTTGGTGGATAAACTTATTCTACTAGACATCAGCTTTTATGCACATATTGATGCAATTGAAATAATTCTACACGGTGTGGTATTTGAAAAATGGCATACAAAATTCGCATTTTGAAATTTCTTAAAGTATGTTTATGCTGTTGAAATGATTATAATATGCATAATTAATGATTATTGTGGGTAAATAAGCTTTGATGTGCTTATCTAAAAGATTTACTTATGTGCTCTAGAATGTGGCGCACAAAATTAACAAGGCTGCCCTTCTGCTTAATATACATCACGATTACAGTAATTGTCTAAGTTACAGTTCCATTAATTCAATATTCCTGCTAGCAATTCAGTCTGGTCATATCGGGATAAAATGATTATCTTGGCCACCAAGAATACCAGGTCATCTCACGGAGTAAAAATAAAGTTACTTTCCAATTTTCGATAACCCGCTTCTGCGCCTTGGTTAACCGAGACGATGAGAAAGAGTGGTTAATTAGACGAAGTTAAAAAAGGGACGCGCCGAACTGTTCACTCTTTTCAATGTATCCAACTTGTGAGCATCCCTCCATCTTCCCAATTCTGCCAAGAGTGGCAGAAAAGCGAAGGAAAAAGAACAAATTAATCAATCAACAATTTCATCACTTTACAATCCATCTTCATCTTCGTGTTTAATGCAAGGTATATGGAAACAGCGTAACTAAATTGATACGTACAAATAAGAAATTCGAACCATATTTTTCACATAGCTAATACTTAATAAATTAACGTATTCATTTAATGCTAAATTCACAGAATCTGCAGTGCATCCTAGTAATTTGGCAAATATGAGTAAAGCATTTCAAACTTGATATGTTATATCATTCAAAATGTACCATATGATAAGAGGTGTGTGTAGATATACCCAGCTAACTGTTTAGCTAACTGTTTAGCAGGGCCGCGCATAGAGGTAGAGAAGGAGGGGAAATCCAGTGAGCAAAGCCAGAGCGAAGTAGGGAAAGCGGGTAACTCTAGTTGCTTCCATCCTCCGATTACGCAATCCCGTTCCTCTCACTGTTCATTGGTGGAGCCGTCTCGCGTCATTACTTGCGCAGAGACTTGTTCTCGTTCGTCTGTTCCACAGATAGCTAGGACAGAGTCTACTTATTCAGCTATGTTGTGCAGTTTAGTCAAGTTTCATGACGTATTCATAAAACGAAGTTCCATGTGATAAATGTGTGGTTTCTAGAACGAAATTTATCAATATCAACAGCATAATATGGTTGAGAGTATCAATCAGATAATATGTCCACATTTATTCTGTGAAATTAGTAAGTTATAGTTGGCCAAATCTCGCAATCCTTTTAATTTCTCATATTTTTCAAATGTGCAACTTTAAAAGGAAGAATTGAATTTATTGGCTTTGGTTAAGTTATCTTGCAACTCTTATACTAGGATTTTGACACCACCCTTATCCAAATTGAAGCGATATGTTTATTTAATGTCATGTACCGTTGTATAATAACTGAAGGGTAAACATAACTGTATGCAGGGTGGTATTTGTAGGGGGGATGGGGAATTTCCCCCCTCTGGATACTTGTTCCCCCTCTGCTTGATAAATTTTATCTATGGGGGAATGTTATATGGCATAAAGTCATTATCTCATGCTGTCCCTAGACAGTCAGTAGAATCCCCCCCCCCGCCCACTGGAAATTTTTTAAATACCACACTGACTGTATGAGTGCTGAAAGTTAAACATAGTTGTGTAATAACTTAACCCTCCGTCATCCGCGCCTTCATAGTAGCACAAATGTCCCGCGCGCGGCACTCAGTGTCGCCCTGTCAAAACCAACTTTATTTAGATGAATTATGGATGCAAATTGATTTTGACTTACCCTAGCGCTTACTGGAAATCATACGATATATTTATGAACGCAAGCAGTCCATTTCGGACATTTTTATTAGCAAAACTAAAACTAAAACTATATAAACTAAAAACATTAGAGAAAATATCGGACGGAAGTACATGCTTAGACTCTTGAAACAAATGCACCAAAATATTTTTCCAAAAGTAATTAAAATTTTGCCATATAATAAAGTAACTAAAAAATGAACTCACCATTCACAAACTTTTCAACGTATTTTTCAAAACGAATTGAAATCATACAACTTATATGGGCTTAGTAAGGAACTATATATTTGTTCCAAAATTCTCAGTCAAAATCTTGCTGACTCGCAGAAAAAAGCAATGAGATGAGTAAAACAGAACTCGAATATACTTACAAAATATTAAAATTTTCAAATCTCAATATGTTTCTTCTACCTTTACGAGTTATACGTGAAAAGAGATAGCTATACAAACTCAAATTAAATGGACGGAAAGTTGTCACTTTTCAATATCGTTATTTTGACAACTCTGACATTTCTTATGGGTACTGCAATGGTTTCTGCATACAATAAATTTGCATTTCGAACAACATACCGTCGGTTTATTCTTCTTATATCCGCCACATTCATGGCTGGAGTGCTATGATTTAAGATAGGAGACGTTCCCGCGCGCGTTACTGAGTGCCGCCTATGTGGGACCGGTCACTTCTGAGGCATGTAAACAACTGAAAGAACGCCAGAAGAAAATGCGAATGTCTATATGTTTTCGTGGGAATAGTGTAGATAAGTTACCTAGTGCTTTCCAGACCATTGTTGCACTGGTAAGGAAAATAATTCAAAATTTCAGAAAAGGCGGCATTTAGTGCAGACGCCCGTGTTACGGAGGGTTAAAGTTATACAGAGCTGTGTAATAACTGAAAGTTAAACATCAAAAATCTAAAACGGTTGTCCAATGAACACCCCCAATATCCTCACCTTTGTTTCACCTTGCCATCAACAAGAACAACAAAAAACTCCAATAGAACAAGAAACGATTTAAAGACATCGCTGACGACACGTCAGTCTTCTGTTGTTGGATTGGAGCTGTCTTGTCTCCTAAAAAGAAAAAGAGGTAATAGGTCAGATGAAATCAATTTGAAATTCTCTGTTTTTACAAATGACGAAAATGTTTACATAAACTGCATGCTAGAAATTAATACTCCTGCCATTGTTCGAATATGCCAACAATAGGTCTCTGTGATAGAGAGAAAAAATAATTCCTTTCACGAAAATCCATTTTTCATATTTTTTTTTAACAAAAATGTTCAGTTTCAAAAAAAACTCACAAACATCTCTTCAATTGCGTTTGTGGAATAGCACCAAGAAAATATGCATGAAGGACATCAGTCGCTTGTCGGATTTAATGCTGAAAGATCCGTGATTAATTGTGTCTTGCTCGTTTTAGTAAACACAAATACGCTTTTAAACCAATTTCGGGGAAAGTGTTTTAAAACGTCTTTTCCTAGCGTGAGAAAAGATTTTACAATGTGAAGGTTTTCCCTTTGAGCAAAATTAATATACAGGGTAATTCAAAATGAATGGTACAACTTTACACAGTTATTATGACGTTATTATTTATGATAGAAAATCACATTATAGAGATTCAACATGGGAACCACGTGTAATGCGGTAAACATCCAAACGATAATCAAGTACTTGCTATGCACGAAACAGAAAGTCGTTGTCAACGGTTTCGAAGGCACTATCAATTTGCAGTTGTAACTTTGGGAAATATTTCGGAAGGTTGAAACATATTCATTACTACCAAAAAGCATGCGGAAATGTCTTTGCACCATTGTGAGTGAATCAGTTCTCGATATCTCCAACACACAATACGCCTTCTACTGGTCATCAGCCATTTAGCGACACTGGCGATCCTGGTGGAGGATTGGCTAAGCAGAATAAGCCCGCTAAGTGGGAATAAAACTTCCAGAGTTCTTCTTTATATTGATGCCTTGTCTGATTTTCTATCATAAATAGTAACGTCATATTAACTGTGTAAAGTTGTACCATTCATTTTGTATTACCCTGTAGAATGTTTGCAAAGATCCATAAAACAACAGAAATGTGGAACACGACGCAGGTCTATATTCGAGTAAAAAAAGGGATAAGAAGAGTTTACCCGCTTGTGTGGCACTTCTTATCTTCCTCCTACCTATTTGTTCCTGTTTTCTGGATTCCTTTCTCAAGTATTCGTCTTCCTTTCTCGGTATTAGAATCTATATCTGATCTGATCTATATCTTCTTCCTCACTTCTTCCATTATTCGTTACCACTATTTCTCTTGCCTCATTTGTCCTTTCTTCTCTCACTTTCTCCTCTTGACTTCACCTGTTGCTTATTATCTTCGATTCTCTCTCTCTCTCTCTCCCTCCCTCTGCCCTTTCTTTTATGACAGTCTAACTCTCTCTCTTCTCATTTTATTTCCTACCTCTCTCTTTCCCCTTACTTCTTCTGCCCTCTACCCTATCTTTTATTGTATTCTACCCCCTCTCTCTTTTTTGTCTATCTTTCGATCTCCCTCCCATTGCATCTTTAGTTCATTTGTTCGCTCTGAGTCAGTGGTTCTCAACCGCCGCCTTTAACCCGCGACTCGATAAATTCGTTTTTTAAAAAGTCGATACTTCATTACAACAATTTTATTCGTCAATACCTTTCAAATTTTTAAAAGCATTTTTTTACACATTAATTAATATTAACGTGTTAATATATACTATTATCTTTTTCTTTTCTAGCTTTAGGTCTGATTTTGAATAATCATTAATAAGATTTAGTTAACTGTTTTTATTCTTAGGTGAAATACGGAAATTAATTTTATTTGATAAAATTTTAATCATCCACCTACATTGTTGCGAATAATCTAATGATACAGAAAAGCTACGTAAAATAAGAAAAAAATGAATACGATTTATTAGGAAACAAACATCATTTTAAAGTAAAATAAAGATTTTGCGGCAAATTATCCATGCGTTCTAAAAGATGTGCACAAGGAATCAGAACCATTTATTTCACTTTAGCATATATGTTTAAACTTAAAATTACGAAATAAACTATAGAAAGTATAACTTTAATTTTTCAAGTCCATAGTTATTAAATATTGCTAACAATGATTTATGTGACAAACCGGCTCTGTCGAAAAATAACTGCTAAAGATAAGCGTATATGTTTCATTTCAATTTATGTAAGTTGTTAATTTTCAAAATACAATTAAATGTTTATCTTACCTTCCGATACGAAGACATGTATGGTGTCAGATTCCGTGTTCGATGCCCTGCAGCTGTAGTTACCAGAGTCGATATACTTTGCGTCTGTTATAATGAGTCTGCTATGGGTCTTGGGACCCGGCTCCGTTTTCACCGACACGCCACTGCGTCCAGTGTCGTAATTTATCATTCGGTCGTTGTGGTACCAGAACACATATTGAGGCGGTGTTGGGCTCTGAAAAGATAGGAAATTTATTCGTATAATGCACAAAGCTAGATTCTGACGTTATAACTGAAAGCGCATGTTGTATTAGAAATCATTTAAAAAACGGTGTACATTAGAGTGCTGTTGGAAGAGGATTTCGGTCGAGCGCCAAATAGTTCGCAAAGACATCGCTAGATAGCGTAACAGTCGAACAGGCAACACGAGTGGTATGCACTCGAAGCCCAGTTGTAGACGTATAACAGTCATTTGTCTGTGATAGTGGGACCTCAAATATGGATCGTGAAGTGAAAGGCGCAGTGAAATTGAAACTAAAGTGCACATAGTAATCAAATACTTGTTAAAATGTTCAAGTTTAGTCAATATTACCAACACACGGTTATATATGAAAATGAAATAGATGATGGTGGGCTGAAACTACCAAAGTGGACATTTTACACATACGTGTCTACGATTATTGTCACATTAAAATCATATTCAATTGTACAAGCTCAAGGGTGGGAGACTCAACGAGAACGAGCGAGCGAAAATGGTACCATGCAGTACCCTAGCACGTAAACTAAATGAAATCACTATTCGTACTTACAAACCACTTACAAACAATATCTACCCTCTAATTTATTTTACCAAAAAAGAGGCAAAAACTTTCATAAAGTACACCAATGTATATGTACAGTGCTCAAGATACAATAGCCACTACAGTAAAGATTCATAAGTGGGAAATGCATTTAAATAATCGAAGAAAGAAAAGAAAGCACACACAGTAATGAATCCATTCTGGATCTCGGTAACAACAAAGAATAATAAGATGTTTATAGCAGTTCCATCTATCGACAATTTTGTCAAGTTCTCCTTCCCTTGGATATTACTCATTCCAATGTAAGTATACTTTGGGTGCCTGCTTGCCACCCGGGAAAAACAGGTTTGATTCCCGGAGTGGGTAATTTCAGGTGGTACTTTTAAAGCAATAACCCCCCCCCCCCAATTTATTAGAGGTTTGTCCAACCTCTAATAAATGGGTACCTGCAAGCAACCCTCGGTGTAAAATGGCCCTAAAATTGGGGCAAACGTGGAGTGATGCTTTTCCCCCAGTTATGAGGATTCTCATAAAGATTCTCCAGCACTAGGTTAATTTTCATAGGCCCGTAATCTTCTGTCTTTCACGGCACCTCTCCTCTGTGTTTTCACGCTACAATTTAAAAATTTGAATTGTACGAAGTGTTTCCACATATCTAGCGGGGGTGGGGGAAGGGCAAGTGTCTCTCTGGGCCCTCTCTGCGGGCGCGGAACTGAATCTACAATTTGAAGTGGGATCCGAACCACAGTGCAATGTGCCTCCACTGGGCATCGAACTCGGGACCCCTATATTACAAGGCGACGACGTTACCACTAGGCCATCGGGGCTTTGGTCTCCGAAGCCAGAAAACAGCGATCGGACTCGATGCGCTAACCACGCGTTACCCAATGGAAAAACCTTCTCTTGCAGGCCTTGGTCCTAGAGGACTTTGGATCATGGAGTTACGTTTATTTTTAGTTACTACTTGTAGATTCTAAATTTAATGTCTACAAAACTTACAATTTTTTTTACAATATATTTACCACAGGGTCGATTCTTCAAATTAATATTTGCTCGAACTTATTAAACTAATATTTACTCATATGTACGATGTGGAAGAACTGTGCGTTACAGCGTCATCTAGATTCAATATTTGGATTAAAATTTTATCCGAAGATATGTCACGGAACGAGACAAGTGGGGTGACTTCGATGTATCTCGGTTGTGTGTGTGTGAGAGTCTGCCGAGTGATATCCTGTCCATGTATGTCATGTGATATTGTAAATTCAAGATGCAAGATCAAGTTCTTGACGGAGAAACACATCCCACTACTTCCGCAGTCGCCATACTCGCCTGTTCTTGCACCTTCAGATTTCTTGCTGTGTTCTACACTCAAGATGGTACTACGCGGTGAACCTTTTCCATCAACCAAAGAAATCAAAGAAAATACATCTAGTTGAAGGCCATAGCAAAAGAGACGTTTAGTTACAGCCGGCGCGTTAGAACGGGTCTGTGCAGAGGGACTGTCTACCTCCAATAGTTACGGTTTCTTTGTGGATAACGTACCTATTATTGTGGTAGGAGAACCATCAAAATATGGGCCTTTTATATTGCGATCTATCTAGTTTTCTGGCTATCTATGTGTCCCAGTACATACGTTGGAATTTCATACAGAGCTGCGCTTACACACTTCTGGCATATACACACTTGACATTTGTGCTGCCACCTGGAATGTTTTATTGGAACTAATTTACACACTATGGAAATTTTCCACTATCCGGGGAAGCTTCCAGAGTTAACTCAAAATTATGCAATTGTACAATTTCATAATTTCCTGTGGAATTGTGAATGGAGTTTTCCCAGAGATCCAAGAAATGATTCCCAACCGATTTGATTCTCCGGTGTAAAGGTGTGTATTGTAACACAGTTCCTCGAAACGATTAATCTGCCAACGCACGCACACAATCGTGGTGGTATTGGTACCTTCGTATCGATAGGTGTTTTACACGAAGGCTCCTCCTATCTCTCTACTTTACTTGCTCCTATCTCCGCAAGAGGTCACCAGTTTCTGGCCTAATCTGACAGAGTACCCGATACGGATTTGGGGAATATAGGACGTGTGACAATGAAGCAGAAAGGAGAACATAAATTCTGATGTATCGGATCGTAAAGCATTCGCAGCTGACTCGGAAATCCCCCCTCTCGATGCAAAAGCTTTGAATTGCTCTCGCGTGTTTTTCCGCAACGAGAAGTAACAAACCAAAAAAAAGTGGAATACAAAGTGAAAAATTGCCTCGCATCTTCAGTTTCTTCTTCGCCAGACACGGAAGAAGAGTTTAGGAAGAAAAAAAAACGACACGAAACGCAGAAGAAGAGAACCAAATATACTTTTTTGTGCGCGACAAATTTACGATACTGGTACGAAGCGAAACTCTCTGAGTTTGCGCAATGGGGTTCCCCGGGTAGATAGTTTGGAAATCGGATCGTAATATGTGGCCAGGCAAGTGTGGAAAAGAAATGGGTCCGGAACTCACTTTTCGGGAAGTAAACTTCTGCAAATTACATCCGCCGAGCCCTTTTGCTATTTCCCTGCATACATCTGGCCCTAATCCCGGAAATAACACCAGCGCCAGTGTGTGTTGCGATGGATTTGAATACGTACGTATCTTTCCGGACCAACTTTTGTGCTTCCCTGAAAAAGGTTCTTTATCTTCAACAAGGCTTATTCTAATAGACAGTGGCATACTAATGTAGCCTGTGGGGGCCTACCCAATGGCACAGTGGTAGCGTCGTTAAACTGTAGGCCCAGTCCCGATTAGCCTTACTGTGCATAAAGTGGACTTAAAACACCAAATCAAACCAAACTAATGTAGGTTTGCACTTAGGAAACGATATTCGTTTGGAACAATAGTTAATAGAGACCATTTTTAAAACAAATCCTTGCCAAATAGTGAATGTTTAGAATTACCAAGCCTATGTAGTCAGAATTAACGAATTTAGTATTTTGTATGTCGCTACCAAATGATAATCAAAAAACTCTTTGGTGATTCATTTAAGGCTTCTCTGCAAATCATTGCTAACGTTAAAGCGATATTCAAAACTGAATGGTTGAAACAATAGTTTCAAAATTATAGTTCTAAAATGACGGATATGCACAAAACAATCTTATGAGCTTTAAGTATGTAGCTTTTCGCATATATCTGTACATATTTTTAAAAAAACATGAGACCGACTGTCTGTGCTAAATATCACTTTTCACAATTCTACTTCATAAGGTTTTACATTATATCATAATTCACACTTTTTTCAACTCCAACAAAAACAAAAGAAAAAACAACGATATGGTAATATTTAAAGCAACCGAGTTCCCAAGATGTAAATACACAGGCAAGTCACTATTCTGACATCATGAGAAATAGGCCAAACGATTACAAAACAACACTAACGGGAAAGGCCGTATCTAATGGACGTGAAATAAAAACTCGAAGTTGTGAGCCACGTTCCCGTATTTACCTTGTTCCACAGTGTTAAAAACGGTAAAGAGATTCACGTTTTTGTGATTTCTCTCCCCCCCCCCCATTTCACATGTTCGCTTTGCAAAATAATGAAAATTCAACAGCCAAAGAGCAATTAGTAAGTATGAAAGGAGATTTAGAGCTGATAATGGCTTCAACAATGAGAGTGACTGGGAAGTCCCAGTTGTATGAAATTTTTCGAGCGTATTTAAGACCGCTTAGGGTGCAATTACAATGGAATAAATATGCCATTAGTACAGTTGCTATTCTCGGAACCGGACTAGTTTTCCTAGGGCAATTAAGCTGAAATATAACAAAGATCAGAGCTGGTAAGCGGATATATACAACGCTTCAGTGAAAGAAACAGCATCGACAGATTCACTGGGCTCGAAAACTAACAGTGTAGTACGCAGATGATACGCAAAGCTTCCACTGTAAAAAGATTAAGTGTTGACGATGTCTGTTGGCTGTTGACGCCGCGCTCTGTTGCCCGTAGAAACGCCTGGCGTTTGATCGCGAAAGGTCACCTCCCCCCCTCTGGCTAAAAGCAAAACGATGTTCCGGAGACTGACAGAGCAAACAGGGAATCCGGGATCAGCCCGGCTGAAATCATAATAGGCCCGATAAAGAAAACATCACGGGTAGGCTGATTAAAATCTCAGACGCTGTGACTCCAAGACACACACTTCTAAATCCGGTGTAGCTCTGCTTTTGTAAAGAAAGGTGTGTGTTTATTTGCATCCTTGATTTTTAGGGAGGGGGGGTTGTAGTGAATATTAATGTATGAGGGTTGTTCAAAATGTACATGATAAAAATTCATTTCACAATTGCATGAACACGAGGATGATTTTTACATATTTTTTTACCATATATTCTTGGTGTCTTCATAGTTACATTTTGGAAGTAAAATGAAGACTTTCTCTGCTGAAAATTTAATTTAGCAATTCGATTTCGATATAATATGGTCCACCCTTGAAATATTACTTCATGTTATTATTGAAATGTGCCTATGAGTGTCTATGCCACTAAACAAATGTTAAATAATGGTGACCTTCAAACTCTACATTCACATTGATTTGAAATTGAGATTACACTTTGTTTTAGCCTACACACAACGATCTCAATTCAATAACAAGGCGTGAAGTTATACTTTTGCGGAAAGTTTACTTCAAATGTTATTGTAAGGAAAGTTCCTAAATTTTTAATACATCGATAATGACAAAAAAGAAGTTAGTTCTGATCAGCAGACTCAGGTAGCCCTTGCGGGCCTCCCCCATGGCGCAGTGGTAGCGTCATTGCCTTGTAATCGAGGGGTCCCGGGTTCGATACCCGGTGGAGGCACAAGTGGTTCGGATCCCACTATAAACTGTAGGTCCAGTCCCGATTAGCCTTACTGTGCATAAAGTGGACTTAAAACAGCAACTCAAACCAAACCAATCAGGTAGCCCTTGCATACGTGCAAGCAGATTTATCGTAACTCTATACGAGGCATTAAGTTACAATACAGTATCATTCATTTTTTGTAAAAATATGTGAAATAGTTGCCCCAGCCGGGAATCGAATTCGATGTCCTTCGTATCCCCAAGCAGGAGCTATAAGGCTGCACATCCACTTTCTTGCACTGAGCACCAGAAAAGTATATACCTGATATATCACACGAAGCACTTAGGGCTTTCTTTGTTTGTCTATTGAATATACTATGTTATTGCTGAGGCAATGAATTTGGCTCGTTTCTCTACATTTACCATGCAATTTGCATGAGTGCGCTGGTGGATATGAATTTTCCACTCCAATTAAGAGACGGGCAGACAGATCGAAGTAATAAATATCCTACCACAGCAGCACCTAATATCATTTCAGATCATGAAATTTTATGCAGTACTTTCCGAGTAATCAATAGATAAGAAATGTTTGGATTGTTAACTTGAACGGATAAATTAACGGACCAATCGGGAAATTTTTCTAGCACTGAATTGACCTTTAATTTATCTTTCGGTACACCAAATTTCACGTTTGTAGCTTTATTAAGCTGTAAATCCAATAAAACCTTGTTGAGTTGAGTTGTAACTTTATTTAAAAGTGAGATATCAAAGGTTAATCATATATCGGTTGCTGACGTTTGATTGGTTGACTCCGATAGACATTCAAGATCTATTATGTGACGTCACGTTAGTACCAGGCAATAAACTTTAAATTCTTGTATTTATAGCATCGTTCTCTTGTGTGTATTTGAATAAGGAAACTTTGAAATAAGTCAACGGGTATAATTGCGTGAGATTCGCCTAACAAAAGGGAAAACTGGGTAAAATGGATGGAGGTTATAGATGGTTGCCTCAGTTAATCCTTTTAGCTGAAATTCTCTTGCAACATCAATTCCCAACTGCGATCCCCGTAACACAATGCTTAAGTTCCTAATCCGTAACATTTTGCTTGCTGTTTTTTAATGGTCTCGAGCGTGGTCTATGTTGTAAAATTCGAGAGAGGAAGGTGCTTTGGCGATTATTAAATTCCAATGCAGAAACAACGAACCGAAGTTAAATTCGCGTTACGTTAAACCTTGCGGGATGTCGGTCGCTGTAGGATGTGTGGTTCGTCACGTAGCATATAGCATGCCACTTTTTTATGCCTTTAGTAAATCAATCTTTCCTTACCACGTGACTAAGACAGGGCCCGGGACTTTATGTTATAACATATTTTTCATTTGGCTTCGGATCTATTATTGGGGTGAGATCTTTACATATCTGATGAAAATCAGCCGAAATAGACAAACTTGACAAAGGATATTTTGACATATTTCACCAATTTCGCGTTTTTACAACATATTTCTTCAATTTTTTTGTGTTAAGACATATTTCTGTATAATTTCGTAATTCTCTCACAAATAATCGGTTATTTCATATTTTTTTTCTTCGTAGCTTTAGCACAACGGATAGTTCATATTGTCGATGGTAAGATATGGAAATTACGGAGGAAGAAAGGTGCCGTCTTTTCTTAGTACAGAACAATAATACCCCACTTTTTTTATCCCGCCGACAATTGATAGCCATGCAAACATTATTGAGGGAAAATGTTCTCTCCCATTGTTGCACGGGAAGTAAAGAATTTTCGTTCTCATTTGTTTGCCTTTTCACAAAAATCAGTCAAAAGTAAAAATAACATTCGGTACATTACAGCCCCTACTCTACTCTATCGGGTATGTGAGAAATTCGAGAGTACTGTTGTGCATATTTTTGGCTTTACTGGGAATATTTCTGCATTTTTCTGACATATTTGTAATTTTTCATGACATATTTTCCAATTTATATGACAATTACATACATATTTTACAGTTTTATAGGACATAAAGTCCCGGGCGCTAGTCATTAGCGTTTGTTGAAGTCATTTACATCGTCTGACAATAGTTCATAGATTTTGCTGCATGCACTTTTGGATTACATTTGAAATGACTTATATTGTCATACAGGGTGATTCAAGAAAACCTGACACTTTCAGAACGCGATAGCTCTTTAATGAATTCGAATATAGTAACGTCCTATACATGAATAGAAAGGGAAACCTCCGAAAGTATCATTTCATATAGTTATATGGCGCGAAAAGTCAAGTAGAAAATGCGTTTATGGTGTGAGTTCTGCAAGACAGACCCCGTCATGGGGTGTTAATAGAGTTTAAGACACTTTCCAAGAAAGTTACACCAATCCGTCCATCGTCTCTGACCAAGAAATAAAGCATCGAATTCTTCTCTTTCTATTCTTTAACGTACATTACTGTATTACATTTGTTAAAGAGCCATGGAGCTGTGAAAGAGTCCAGATATTTTTAATCACCCTGTATAATGCTATTAGATCATATCAATAAACGCTTGTTCGTGTTTCTTTTTAAAGATCAAAGTTTGTTTGAAGTCCACTTAATGCGGAGATAGGCTAATCACGTCTGGACGTACAGTTCAAAATTTTATCCGAATCTGCACTGGAGATTGAACCAGGGCTCCTTGACTACAAGGCGACATAATTACAATTAGCACCATGTAATCAATAATCCTTTTGCGCAACAGCCCATGAAGGGCCTGGGCATACCTACCGACTGCCGGTCTCCCTCCCACACTTTCTCTCGTCACCTCTAAGCGTGGAGATCTTCAACCAGTATTGGAATAGTCGGGGGGTCAGCCCGACGTATCCCCAGCCGTTATAGTAGGTCGTCTCGACCGGATTACGCTCACTCACTCGGAGCTTCCCAATTTCCTCACGGATGGAGGGTTGCCGCCTGCCCTATACGTAGGCCGAATAAATTCCGACCAGAGCCGGATTCGAACCTACGCCGTCCCGCAGCGAACGATCTCAAGACGAGTGAACGCCTTAACCCGCTCGACTACGGAGGAGGACCATGTGCCCTTTGAAATATCAAAAATAAGAAATAAATTTATAAAAACACTCGTGGCAACGTTTCTTCAGCCATCATGGTTCACGGGTTCAAATCCCGGACTGGACATGGGTGTTCTTTGTGAGTGTCCCTTCATGATATCATCACTCATCGTCACGATTGCCCAAAAGTGGAAGAAAAGCCACGCCAAATAACACAAATTCAGTCAAATGAAATCAAATTTCCTCCAGAACCTATCGATTCCTAACGGATTTCCTAGGTGGCAGCGATAAGGGCTACTTTTTGCCCTCCCAGTGTGGCCTCTTAATTATAAGTCTTGCCCCCCCCCCCCCCCCAGTTCTAGCACCCAATCGCCGCTATTGGTTTTCCTCCTCAATCGCATAGTGGCTAACTTTGACGCCTTGTAATGAAAGGGTCTCAGGTTAATTCCCTGTTGGGATATATAGGGCTAATGATTCAGATCTTACTTTAAACTGTAGGTCCAGTCCAGATTAGCCCATCTGTGCTAAAAGTTGACTTAAAATAAACTTTAATTCAGGGTTGTTAAATGTTCAGGAACCCATAGGTTCTATTGCGTTCCGCTGCAGGACCAAAACATTTTTTACTCGCACATTTTATATTCGGTCCAAGTTGCGTAGTGTTTCATTGAAAAAGTGTTGCTGGACCGAATTGAAATTGATGTGGAAAAAAGGTTCCTGGACCGTATTTAAATTGATCTGGTAAAAAGGTTCCTGGACCGAATTGAAATACTTTACAGATAAAAAGGTTCTTTACGGTCCAGAACCCATTTCTTATTTTCTCTCCTGGACCGGAATTGGATTTATTTAAAATTCCTGGACCTTTTACAACCCTGCTTTAATTCCTTGCTGTAACTGCGACAGTACTTGAAATTAGAGGACATTATGTACTGACGTAAACAGAATACCGTTTTCGTTATGAAACTATTCCTGACGAAAATAAACGCGACTATTCTATTACGATTGCACACAGCAACATTTGTCAGTGCTTCTTCCTCGGTTTAAACTATAAGCCGGAGATAGAAGTTGTACGAGGCCTGTAGCTTGCTCTCGTCCCGGGATGACTTGTTTATGGCCGTTATTAAATTTTAGTACGAGACGAATGGCCGATTTTAGTGGCCCCGCGAGAGACGGTCGCCAGGTATGTACGGACACCATTTGAGTGCTGCCGCACCACATATGATTGTTGGCGTGATAAAAAACTTCGCATTGTTTAAAGTTCAGGTTCGTTCATCTTCAAGGCTGGATATTGAGGACAAATTTAGGAAAATCTTTATCTTATTTGACCCAATAAAGAGCTTCAAGAAAACTAAAAACAAGCTGTTAGCAACTTCTGCACCAGCATACATACATAAAATTCCAATGCTTGAAAACACATAGGATGTAAGAGAATTAATGAATTAGTCATGGAAAATTTGCACAGTAATACTCATGGATTCCACTGTACGATTATAGTTACATTGAAATTATATTTGATATTCTATATATTCGAGCGCATCACGCTCGAATGTGGGAGATTCGATCGAGTATTTTCGAGCAAAAGTGGTCCAATGCAGTACTCTAGTACAGTTCATTGATAGGAAATTTCTCGTTGAGAGTGCTTTAAATAATCATAGTAATGCATACTGAATAATAATTCATCGTGCATATAATCTAATGAAAGACATTCAGGTTGGTTGGTCTGTTATGTAGTGCTTATGTTAAGTTGAAGAGCAAAATAGGGGCTATGAAAACTTGTTCTAGTAATGGTTCCTCATAAATATAGGGTGTTCCGTATAGGACGCCGAATTTGAATCGAGTTCTATTGTTTTGTTTCGAGGTTAGCAGACCTGTTCTTACCAATGTTGACATCTGTTGTCATGCCGACAATTGTTTTGACTCGTTTGTTGTGGTTTCCTTCCGAAAATCCTCGAATAATCCAGGAGCGTGAAATCCACCCATCCGCTGAGAACGACTGTGTGGTGTGGTTTTTGGCAGGTGGGGTGTGATCTTACACCCTGTGATTTCTTCTTATGGGGGTTTGTGAAATCACAGGTGTACGCCAACAAACCACGAACCCTTTTGGAACTGAAGGCGGAAATCATACGGGCGATTGGAGGCAAAACTCAAAACAAGCTGTTGACAACTCCTGCACCAGCATACATAAAAATCCATCGCTTAAAAACACATAGGATGTAAGAGAAAAATTAATGAAAATAGTCATGGACAATTTGCACGGTAATACTCGTGGATCCCACTGTACCGATCGTTTGCCTGTTCGAGCGTTATTCGCTCGAGCAAAGAAAGGGTCAATTCTGTAAGCCATCTAGCGTCCGTGCGAACTATTAGACGATCGAGCAAAACGACCGCGATGCAGCATTAAAACTATACTGTATGACTTCAATTTGTTTGAGTTGTGGCTGTCCATAACTACAAAAGATATTTTAAAAAGATGTGTAGAAAATGAAAGTTTAAGAACTACAGCAGTAGAGCATGACTATTTTCGAAGCGATTTGGTGACATTTCGAATTGGAATGAAACACTATTATCTCTAAAAGTAACAGTACATCGACATTTATTAATATTGATTATGGTTTTGAGAAATAATATTTACCAAGTAGTGTCCTCTGGTTGAAAGCATTCTTACTATCTTGTTGGAATGGAAGTTTGAGTAACAAAAATATGATTTTGGAAATTCGAAAATTTATATCATCTAGGTAGAATTTGCGACAAAATTCCAAGAATATTTTTGCTGACCAGGGTCCGAGATTCGATTGTTCCATTGTGTAATGATTATTACAATTCGTACAGGAGGACACGTAAGACGTTTAGAATACTGGAAATGAGTGAACTAATTTTGTAGTTTATTTGCATTTTTTTAGGATGTGAGAAATAGGTTGCGCTTCTGATCACACTCCTAAGTTTTCCACATGAACGTTACGTATACCCCTTGTGCAAATTAATTGAAACAAAGCATGTTTTCTACATTACTCGTAATCCTGTACTCAAAACAAACACGAAAAGTCAGTTAGATCATTTGTTTTGTTGGCTGATGCAATCACTACGTCAGGTTACTGTATTGCATCAGATTTCAGAATCCTGGCCGATCGCCGTGGTGTTCATTGACTGATGCAATCATGACGTAAGCAGCTGCAGTATTGCATCAGATTTTAGAAACCTCACCAGATGTGATTCGACCACAGGTCGAGATGGATGTGACACCTAGGAAACGGGCGAAGATCGTAACTTTTCACGGACATACAGCTAAAACGTATAGAGAGATCGCGTCAGTGGTTGGTGTGAGTTTGGCAACTGTCAGTCGTGTCATCGAGTTGCAGGAGGAAACCGGATCGGTTTCGCCTAAACGTAAAGGAAAGTGTGTACGTAAGAAGAAAACAACAAATAGAGATGATGCTTACTTGCTTCGACAAAGCAAAAAGGATCCCCGCAAAACGAGTGACGCACTGTAAACGGATTTGCAGGAAAAAGGAATCAAAATTAGTTTCTCTACAGTTCGCAGGCGCCGTATTGCGGTCTGACGAAAAGCCAGAAGACCTGTCAAGAAACAGCTTTTAACGACAACAATGAAACGAAATCGGTATAAATGACAAAAAAGTATAAGTAATGGCCGAAAGACCAGTGGCGAAAAGTCCTATTCACCGACGAAAGCTATTTCTTTGTACAGGGTCAACGAAGTCAGCATGTTCGAAGGTCACAGGGAGAGAAGCTTCGTGATTGCCACATCGAGCAATGTCGAGCACCCACAAAAGAAGATGTTTTTGGTGATGTTTCAGTTACTATGGTGTCGGAAGCCTGCATCCAATAGAAGGAATGATGCGCTCGCAACAATATATTGAGGTTCTACGAAAGTGTGCTATTCCAGAGCTGAAAACGAAGTATCCTGACAGTACTGGGATATTGCAGCAGGACATAGCCCCCTGTCACACATCGAAAGTGGTGAAGAAATTCATGACAGCAGCAAATACAGGTACTTGATTGGTCAGGGAATTCTCCGGACGTAAATCCCATTGAGAATTAGTGGGCTATATGCAAAAGTCGCCTCCGTGCTGTGGACTGTACGACTATGGAGAAGCTCATTCAGGCCCTCATTCAAGTGTGGTACAGGGATCCGAAAATCAACAGTGGCTGTTCGAAACTAGTAGACTCCATGCCAAACCGTGTTCAAATGCTGATTAAAAATAGAGGAGGTCATATCTGTTACTAATGTACGTGTAGGTGAGTTTTGTACATGTATATGTGAGTTTTGTACAATAAACTACAAAATTCATTCTTTGTTTCAATTAATTTGCACAAGGGGTGTACATGTGAAAAGCTTAGATAATTAATCTTAAACCTAATCGACTCGAAACTAAGTAACATTAAGTCAGTTACTACATATAAATGTACTTATTATTTTAAGATCAACAAATATACCCTACTCTCGCAACCACATATGAGGGGGATAAAATAAGGAATGTTGAAGAGAAAATGAAAATGATCATCAGTAATCACACATTCCAAGCGAAAAGTTCTAACATGAAACATTTCATATGTGACAGTATACCACCCAAAAGTCAGAAAGCAAATGGCAATCACATGGAAGTACAGTAAAACCTCGTTAATCCGGACTAATGGGGGGAATAAGTTAACCGGTTTAACGAAAGTACGGATTAACTGAAATACCCTAAAAGAACAGTAGAAACTGCATTAAAACTCCGTGTAAAGCAACAAAACACGTTTATTATGGTGTATTTAAAGGTCATAGGCCTAAATACACTATACAGAACAGTACAAAGTCTGCAGGAAACAGAATTTCATCAGTGGTTGACTGCCTTTTTTTGTGAAGTTCTCTTGTGGACTTCTAGACACATTTGAAAACCTTGCTTTCTGCCTTTTTTCCCTCCTTTTGCCTGTCCGGATTAAGCGAAGTCCGACGTATCGGAGTCCGGATTAACGAGGATTTCCTATATTGTGGTGCGTTACGAAAGAATGAGGGACAGGGAAATTTAAACTTCAGCACAAGTTGAAATGCCGAGTAGAGCGAGGGGAAGATATGGTAAGGGTGTTGGTGTAGAGAGGTTAAGATCGAAGTTTTTAGAAGAAAGCTAGAAGAGAAGTGCTAGATTGGAGAGCGTGTACACTCACCGGCAAAAGAAAATGGGACATCTAGGTCCTGAAATACATCCCTGCAACACGTTATGTGTGTTGCCTAAGTCTACGGCGATAAGTGAATATTGATAGAAAAGTTTCAATGGCAACATAGTAGAAGTGAGTATTGCAGGAAAGTGAGTAAACCAGGATCTAGGTGTCAAATTTTTAGTGCCGGTGGGTGTACATCGCACAGAGACGATGTCGTTTCCAAAATGAACGACCGCTGAATACATCCGCAACAATTAACCTCTTGCAGGATTCATAATTTCTAACATATTGTGGCCGTACAGGCTAGCTCTTTTCCCCCTGGGCCGCTTGGTTGAAGCCGAACAATAGGCGGTTGGGGGCCAAGCCGTCCAGGGTTCGATGCCCGGCTGTACCTGCACGGTGCACATAAACAATAGAAAAAAAATACTATTGAGATTGGGGAAAAGGATGGGTTGCATATGAAATTATAGCAATTTGATTGATGGACTGTGATATGTGAATGTGTATTGTGTTAAGAATCTCTACATGATATGATAATTGGAAGTCCACACCTTAATTTCAATTCCGGTCACACTTACACCGATGTCCTGGCGCTGTGTATTGATGTCTCCATTGTCTGTCGTTAGGGAACCTGGTTGTCCCAAATGTCCGTGGTGTCAATCACACTGCCCTCCGGTGACGATTCCTACATATATATCAGGCCGCGGAAGCACACGTCACAGTTCACATCTGCCTTCTGTACACTGACCAGTTACATATATTATATGTAAAAAGATATAGTTTATCTTGTGACGAAAACTATCCCGTTCATCGTAAATCAAGCTTTAAATGCTATGCTCTCAGCATTGACGGACACCGGCTTCTAGACACAGGATGTTCAGTATAACCATTTTTTACACGGACTCTCAGCGCAATCTCTCGACAAAGACTTGTCGAGGCAAATCCTCAACACTTCTATCGCAGCTTCTCGACAACAGACTCTTCGGCACAAGTCCTAGACACACACTTGTCACCTGAATTCTCAACACCGATTCTTCACTTGCATTCTCAACACCGATGTCCTCTGTCTAGCTTATAGACGCACACTGAACCGCCAAATTCACCGTTGGGTTAGGGTTTTTTGTCCATGTCCACTTTCTATTGGCTGGCGTGGAGGAGGGGGTTGGTTGCAGGGAAGAATGGAAATATTTCACGTTGGGGAGACAAAGGGGCTTCTGGGAGAGAAAGCGTAAATATAGCCGTCGCCTTTTGTGGGCAAGGCAAATGACCTTTGCTTGGCTTCTCTGAAACTGACGGAGATTTGGAGTCGTGCTGAAAGTTCGATAATAATAATAAATGTGGAAGATGATATATGTATATATTGATACTAGTGTGCACGTATGGGAATACGGGTACAATATGGACAAATTGTTCTGCACGAAAGGACATATGTAGTAAGTAATCAATAAATATCTTCGGTACGTGCTTCTATACGTGTACACATGCAGTGGCGACGATGAGGGGGGCATTTGCCCAAAACTTTTTGCCACTTTTGCTCCTGCCCTATACTACACCTTATCTACCAAGGGAAAGCAAACTGTCATTGTCAACCGCCGCCACTTTATACATGTATGAATTGAGATATCACGCCCAATAACAATGTTGTAGTTACATTGGAAACACAAACAATCCCACAAATGTAAACTTGTTTATGCATTAATGACAGTATTGACACGTCCACCCGTGGTCACTACAGAACTAACGTAACTACAACAACACAGCGCAGGAGTACAGGCACTGGTTGCGTTTAACACACTAAACCCTACAATTAAGTGGACGGCAAAAGTCTACCCAGATGTGCTAACTTCTTGTCAGCCGTAGAACACGGACTCAGAATTATCTCAGGGCTTGCTGTGTGTAAAGAAAGGTTATAGCAGCTTTATATATATTTATATATGTTTATTATAATTTTAATAAAATAATGTCTGTTAGCACACGTGTCTTTACCTGTAACACCTACGTGCATTTACTTGTACCACACACGTGCTTTTACCTGTACGACGCACGAGCACTCATCTGTACCACCTTTGGTCTCGAAGAGATAAGGGGGCAGGGAACATCCAATTTATTCCTCGCAGTGAGGCGCCAGGGGGAGTATGGGTACCTAATTTTAGTTAGGGTCTTGGTCGCCGCTGACGTCAAGTGTTCTCCTGTAAAAGAGAGTAGGTTGTGCGTAGTACCCCCAACCACAGCCGGGAATTGGCCGAAACCAATCGGTACTCCCGAATAACGGGCGCAGGGCATAAGGATTAAGGATGCCGCGACACCCCCGGCGTTGGCTGGGAATTGGCAAGCCAACCGGTGTCTCCTATGAAGGGACGGCAGGTTAGAAAGGAAGGTCCGGGTGATCCCAGACAAGCCGGGCAGGTAGAACCTGGGCACCTATCAGCCGAAGCGAGCGGACCAGGTAGGTAGGTTGCTGCTAGGCTCTTCTTCTTCTTTCTTCGTCCTTCCTTCTGGGATGGCTTCTAGTCTTCAGGCTGGGAGGCCAGTTAACCCTGGATGTTTGCCTGTTGACATCAGGGAGCCAACTGAGCTCCGGGCTTCGCTGCGCTGGCTTTATGCTCGCGGTGACGCATGGGTGGTGAAAATTGTAACTACAAGTACACGTTGCTAACTCATTTTTTTTTACATATAGCAAACCCCGTACTGAAAATTATCATGGTTGGACATTGAGAAATCCCTAGTGGGACAGTCACTAGATGCACGTGTCATAATAAACTAAAACTGTGTGCATTCAGACAATACAATTAATATTGAGCCTCGCAGGACTCTGCAATTCTAAACAACGAGTTGAACAGTGTAAATGACAATAATTGATAACATTTACTGAATACAGCAACCACGCAGGGTCTATTAATAAGCAAAGCTAATAAACGTAGATTTGGATCCGTTAGCGTTTACGAAATACAGCGACCACGCAGGGTCAAATAATACGTAGAGGTGGATCCGTTAACATATTTAAACTAAACGCGTACGACTCACAGGGACATTTAGCATGCATTCTTCTTAACAAAATATAATATGGCGACCACGCAGGGTCGTTACAGTATAGTGTTTTCAAACTTCGCAATGACTAACATTACATCGAACTACTCGTATTTTGAAACTGCCAGTGTATACCCAGCTTATGATCAAGATATAGTTAACAATACTTTAAGTGCTCTTATAATCTAGTTTTGTCACCAAGCTGTTCAAATCGATGCGACCGGCCGGAGAGTGAGCGATGCAATAAGCTGCTTGCATTGTTAGCTTGTCCCTGCGTTGCCAATTATGCGGGGCTGTTTAAAGTAAGGTTGGCAAGTTGTCAGGATGAAAATACGGGACAAATTCGCAATCACGAGTTTAAAATAAGATATAAAATTGCAAAAACACAGTATGTAGATTTTATAAACATTTTTGCTCACCTTATCACCTTCGAAGCAGTTCCTCCTCATTCAAAAGCTACTAATAAGCGGTGTAGATATAAAAAGATAGGTTTATTTGTCATCTGTGTGCGTCATTCCTCGAGCATTGCATTACTGCGACTACCATGTGTTATGGAAAATTCTTTGTTGCAGTGTTTCCAACCTGCTTTATACTTAACATTACTAACCATCAAAGAGAGATGGAAATTTTCTTCCTACACACTGGCGAACGCAGACGGGACCTGATAGGGCTACAGCCCACTCCGAAATTTTGAGAAAATAAATTTCAAATTAAAATAAGGTAACAGCTCAAAAAAAGGAAAGATGTAAACTCAAATATCCCTTAAAATGACTCCAGATTAATATTTTTGTCTTCGAGCAAAATTTTGATAGAGTGGAAAGCTCCAAACATACAAAATACGTTATTGTGTATAGACGAAGGTATTTAGGCATTCAGCCTTTAGATCTGCAGCCCTTCCAGAAAAAAGAATCTGGGTACACCAGTGTTCCTACAACTTGCGAAATATGCAGTCGTTTCGTCCTCCTTGATTCAGAAGACTGTACTCGTACATACACCACTCATATTGAACCACGTTGAACAGAGATGTAAGCAGTGAACCTTTCTACAGACGCCCAAATGTGTTTATTTTATGTTGCCAAAGCAATGGACCCCTGGCGTCGCATCGGTATTAGTACTACTCTCCAAGTTACTGAAACCATATTATTGTACTCCCAATAAGCAATATATTGGACATTTAAATAAGAATTGCCACAAAATTATGCAACTTGCAGACAAGAAAATATAATATTAAATCGTCTTTAGACGGATTGTTATGTTAGACGGAGGTCATACTGGACTAAGAGAGCTTTCAGATCGAAGCAAAAGGTGACAAACGGCACGGAGAATTCACAGAGAAGCGACAAGAGCCCCTTCAGTCCAAAGCAAAACATTCACCCTGCAGTGAGAAAATGGTCCAGTCTTAGTAATACTCAAGCGACACGTGGAGCATGTCGTGTCTCTCCGGTTCGAGAGTTGGCAATAATTACTGAGGATTCGCTTCTAAGCGACACTAGTAGCTTGTCGCCTGTTGCGTGTCGATTGAGGATTTCACCAATCGAACCCAGGCTTGTGCAGCCTGTGATGCCGCTCCGGTGTGAAATGTTGCTATTGATTGGCTCTTTCTGTGTGAAAGCTACGTAAGAGTATCTCTCTTTGGATTTTCCATCATCCCTCTACATCTCCACCCTTCTGTGTCTCTCTTCTCTTTCCACCTTCTTATTTTCATTCTCTCCCTTCCCTCTCTCTTAATATGAATTCTCATGATTCTTCCCTGCTCTATCCATTTTATGTCCCTTTTTATACCTCAACTTCTCTATTGCTTTTTATCTTTTTCTGTCTCCTGTCTTTCCCAAGGTTTATCCTTCTTCCCTGTCTGAATATCCTTCTCCTTTTTCTATCTTCCACTGCTTTATAATCTCCTACTATCACTTTCCCTCTTCGTTTCTGTCTCAATCCTCTATCCTTCTTTCCACTCTTCCTCTATCTGAATACAAGTTGAATATGCGTGTGCTAAAAATGGAAAACATTACAAATGATGAACACAGTAATTCACGAGCGAAGAAGTTGCAAGGCATCACTGTATTCATTAATAAGCAAGTTTTGTCAAACAACAATCTAAACCACACAGATTCAATACAATACCAATGCGAAATTATGTTTAAATACGAACTTGTGAATGAAATATTATTACTTACATTTTCTATAATGCACACCAAGCTAATTGTACTTCCTTGTTCTATGTGATATTCTCCGCTACCTAATATAAAGGCCGTTGGAACGACAATGTGCAGGTTGAAGTAGTGGGACATCGTACCGCCCCCTGTTGATACCTAGAAAAGATTAGAAGAAACTAATTGTTTTATATAAATACATTTCTGAACTTGCTAATTGTTGTCAAATTAAAATTGTCTTTGATGATAACATTTGAGTTAAGGCTCACTTATGCTAATGCTAGGGCGAGAGAACACTTTTCACGTTATCCGATGTAAAGTACGGTATCGAAATACGAAGCATTCGGCAACAGTGTATTTTCCGTTCTCATTGAACTTAACGTTGCGTTCGAGGCTGAAAATTCAAGCGCATCAGATTGGAAACCACATATTTCCAATAACTTTACTCACTTTCCATTTTTCGTTATCTGAACTAATAACGGAGTTGTTGTCCTGTGGTACCAGACCAGTCAACTTGTGAATGCGATTTCATTTCTTGCTCTCTGATTGGCTGTTGGAAAGTTACGGTGCTGTGTTTGTAAGAATATCTTGTTTGCGCTGTACTTTCGGTTAGGTTAGGTTAATTAGATTAGAAAGCAGAAATTTGGGCTAAAAAATAGGAAATAAGACATTCTCACAATCACAGCACCGTAACTTTCCAACAGCCAATCAGAGATCAAGAAATGAAATCGCATTCACAAGTTGACTGGGAAAAGAAATCGCGTATATCACCCTGCTTGTAGACTAATTTGTCATAAATTGTTTGGTTCAAAATATAATATTTATTTTCATCTTCATTTAAGTTGAGTTAAAGATGGAAAATAGAAGCAGTATTATTTATATTCCCAATATTTTTAGTGGAAGAATGAAATAAAAATTGTAAATATATAAGCAACATGCCCAATAGCAAATTATATCTTTCATTGCAATATGTTCAGGAAAAATGTAAACTTTCAATGTAGTCCAAGGCAGCTTGGGATATTAATTTCAAAGTTCGTTGTATGCATAATCTTGATATTTAACATGTTTTTTTGTATTAAATATATACTAATAGCAACAGGAATAGCCTATATTATCAAAATGTTTGAACCCTTTTCTGGAAATTAGCGTGAAATGTGTAATATTTATACCTATTACATACTGACGTAGATGTGATTGTTCCTTTCAGATTTCTAACAGAATTCGTTGCCATACTGCCGATAGAGGGATTACAAAGCGGAGACTTGCATTATGGGTAGCTGTTACAAAGTTTATAACTAAATTGCTTCATGCATATTGTAATATTTATCGCTATCAAATGTTGTAAAATGCATTTATATTACCCTACTTTTGCATGTCACAAATAATGATTTATTTTTCAGATTAATTCGATATTTCACGTTGTTTCTTACATGCGTGTTACAACAACGGGATCGTGTGGAAAAGTGAATACATGTACAAATATAGCTACACAGATTGGATACTCATTTTATTTTCATAACATCTGCAGTTACCAGATGTCACCCTAAACTTACGTATAAATGAGACCAGACTAAAATAAAATTTATAAACGTTGTTTCATTAAATCACGCTAGAATTTATGCGTAAATTACACGAGGAATACATAAATTATTTTTTCATAGTAACTTAACTTTGTCTTGCATAACTTTTCCTGAAGTAAAATTACTCTCGATGGAAATTATTACGTTAAATTGTTTTTGTAAAAGTGCTTGCTGAATAATATTATCCGGCAAACGCTATGCTGTCTCGTACTTAAATGATATACGAACTGCGTAAACGGAGCAAAGCTGCAGAACAAAGGTGTTTTGATGTATTAACAGCGTGCTTTTCATGAAGTAAAGGCGTTAGTCGTTAAGCTGTTCGTCAAGAAAATTGATAATGGGTCGGATGTTCAAAGCGAAAGAAAATGCTCCTACAACCGCGAGGTTTCAGCACTGCCAAAGCACAGCCTTTCCTTCTCGGCAGTGTTGTCAAATGGCATGATAAAAATGAGGTAAACAAAAATTGGTATTTTTACATAAAATTTTTTAATACGTATTAATCCTAAGTAGTTGAATTTAAATAAGTCGTTTGATTTTTATTATTACTTGAAACGTCGTTTTTACTTATAAACATGACTTAGCATTTGGACTCCCTTTCAAATACATTGACGTCATCTTCTACTATGTCAATATCATCTGCATATGCTACCATTTAACTTCAGTTTCTCCTTTGTTCTACATTATTAACTTCATATCAGACACATTAGACGGCGCGAAGTGAGGTTAAAATGGACCAGTATTTCTATATTTGGAGCACTACAGCCAGTAACATCGGGAAATTCCCTTCATATATATATATATATATATATATATATATATATATATATATATATATATATGTAGCTATACACGAATGACTCCCCGCTACTTTGCTTGTGTTGTACTGTTGTCATTTTGTCTTCACATTTTACACATTTCACTACTGAGTTTAATTAGATCGCCTTAAAACAGAACCACATTGAGATGAATAATCAGGGTGACTACTCACCGGGAATTCCTTGAATTCCGAGAATTCTGCGTGAATTATTGGCTTCGGAAATTATACGTGAATTCTGCGTGAATTTATCTCCCTAGACGTGGAAAATTGCAACTTTTATTAATCCAAAACCCATTCAATTTATACATACAAATTCCCTGAAGCTGCGTTGAAAATAAAACAGAACCCGTTTACTTTGTTAGTGTCCTTTATCTATCTGACAAACGGAAGATATTGGAAGCTAAGATATATTGAAGTTCATTAAGCAAATTTGAGTTTGAAATTCTTTTACAATTAACAATTTTTCGTAGTGTATCCGCGTAACATTTGGGACTTGTGTTTATAAATGCATTTCGAGCCTGAGTATGTAAAATAGCAAATGTAAACTCTGCACGTTAAATGAAATATGGTATATACTAAACCGTTTAATTGAATTGAATTGTATTCAATGGGATCATTCAAAACCTTTATATTGTTAATATGCCTTTGTATATGTGTGGGTGGTAAGAAGCGATAATACGTAAGGTTTAAATAGAAAGAAAGCATCTGCTTGTAGCCTTGAATTTTTGAAAAATTTTCCTTGGAAATCGGGAATTATACTTTAATTTTTGTCATTGTTTTAGAATGGCCACCCCGATAATACACACTACACCATCTGTTGGGCACTTTTGTGAGTATTTTCAAAAACTCTGATGTTTGGGCAGTGGATTGAAGAGTCATTGCGAACATGCTCTTCCTCACCCCATTGGGGGGTGTACTACATCCTTACACTCTATCTTGGGAATGTGTGGAGCAGCGTACCATACAGCGTTATGAGAGGAAAGGAGGGGGGAAAATGGGAGCAGGAGAAACGCAGTGCGCGCTGCTGCAAACGGCTGGTAGCTGCAGCCGCTTTTTTTCCTTCCATGCAATCGCTTCCCCTCTTGCACGTTCATTGATCGAACCCTCTGGAGTCGCTACTTGCGCAGAGGACTGTTTTCGTTCGCTTTCTCTACAGATCCCCGGTACAGACTGTAGTTACAATTGTTCTTTTTACCTTTGGTTAAATGGTTGCTTCTTCTGTTTTTGTTCATATCACCTTGTCTTATTTACAGTGGCGGCGATTGGATTCCAAAACTAGGGGAGCAAGGTGGTAGATAAGGTTTAGCATAGTGCGGGAGCAAAAGTGGCAAAAAGTGAGGGGGCAACTGCCCACTCCTCGCCTCCTTAATCGCCGTCACTGCTTGTTCATTATATTTTTGGGTCTTTTCAAAAAAAAAAAAGAAAATCCCTTCGAGCCTGGTTACAAACAAACTTATTATTTTTGAACATTTCAATATTTAGATTCATTACTACTATACGAGATATTATTATCTTAAAGAAAATAACTTCTTTGGAATTAATAAATTCCAATACTTAGGAGCAATGTTAACAAAATTATACTAATTAAAATTATACTAATTTTAAATTGAAAACAATTTTGAGGAGTACATAGTTCACATAATATAATCTCATGTTGGGTGTATCTGTGTAAATATGAAAACGAGAGGGGAAGATGGATAATTAACACACGATTAGGACACAATCTTCGGATTTTTATGAAATTTACGAAAATATGTGTCTAGTAGCGAAACACCATGTACAATTTGAAGATTTATATTTTCCGTAGTACTTGTGTAACCTCAGAACGAATTGACGCTAGATGGAACAACGTCAGTTTATTAGACTTTTCTGTTTTTTTTTATCTTACAAATGAACACAGAACGTCTTCTCTAGCTTCACGCAATTTGAAAATGTAATTTTTGTGAAGTTTTTCACATGAAAGAACTTCATATTGAAACTGTACCAGAATTTTAAAAATTTGAATAACGTTTCCTTATATGAATTGTGCACCTTTGGTGATAATAGGTGTTACTAAACCTACTGTCAACGATAGGACCTATTGGGCAATTCTGCGACATGTCTGATGCGGCGTACGCTAAAACTGAACCCATAATTACGCGCACACATGTCTAATAATGCATACGTGGATAGATTATAAGGGCCAAGTTTAGAGCTTAGTATTTAGTTTTAGCGTTTGTTGAAAACTCGGTATTCCCTGCACCAGACCCCTTTAAAGACATTTTTCACCTGTTTCTAAAGTATTGATGAAGTTTTAATGTACCATTGTCCCAGCGCCACTGCTTGGAACCTATTACGGTTTTTAGCAGCGTTTCGAACAGCAAGATTTGGCTCCAAATGAACATACTTGGCAACAGTGCTTCTCTGTACCAAAAGAGGGGAAGAATGCTTGTCTTTCCCCCCAAAAGCTAGCTGACGTAATTCAATATGGCGTCGCGGTAGCCGTGTCTGCGAATAGAGAACGCGCGTGTGCCCCAAAAGGAGAGGCAGGTCTTATCTGAATGCACTGCGTTGGGTTTAATACGGTGCTTGGTTTAATGTTCCAAGACATCCTGTGAGCTTTCTGCGGCATGCTAATGCTTTTTAAAACACAGAGCACGGGAATTTTGGGTCTCAAAAGCATTAATAAGTGAGTGAAATTTTGCATGGGAAATGAGATCGCTCCGGGAGATGCTTTTTAATAGTTTCTTCCAAACCAGCCAGTGAGAATGAACATCTGTTCTCTTGCAGTTCTCTAAAAGTCTCTGAAGATGCAATATCTTCTGGGTTGTATATTCTTTATTGGTGGGGCCATGTTCAGATGTAACCAATGTGATATCTGAGGCTATATAAATGTCTGCACTCCCGTGATTGTCCAGTCGGTATAGAGCGTTCGATTCCCGGTGGAGGCACATAGTTGTTCGGATACCAGTTTAAACTGTAGGTCCAGTCTCGATTATCCTTAGTGTGAATAAAGTGTACTTAAAACAGCAAACTTAATCCATCAATCGAGAGACGCGGGTTCGGTTCCTGGGATGGATGATCTCAAGTGGGAATTTTTTCCGACAATGCCCGTGCGTAAAGCTTCTCTGGGGTTCACCTAACATCTAATCAGTAAGTCCATGTGGGGCTGTAGTGGAGCTTATACGCCGTATACCCTGTGGTTGGCCTTAATAGCATTTACCTCCCCTTTCAGTACGTATACTTTCTTCGTTCGACTACTGTAGTTTTTATCTTGAAATGCAATCATAAAAATTTGTACTTTTTTCATAATGGTTTATTTTAAGAATAAATTTTCTAAATATTTATTATACCATCAATTATATGTTTTCTAGAAGATAAATGATTTCAGAAATATATTTAATGGAAACATTATCTGAATGGAAGTTTTACGAAAAGTAGCGTATATTCTGTAAGAAATCAGGGACTACAGCAATGGATACATGGGGACGCTTCAGCCGAAATAGAGAATATGTGGAACCCTATAGCTTTTCCCGTAATTCGTCATTTCTCGTAATTTTGTTATTTAGCGTCAGTTTTCTTCCACTGTTTGATAATCGCGACGATGAGGATTAGATTAAATTGATGAAGGGACACTCAAATTTAACACACATTCCCAAGCCGTGACTCAAAACTCGGGAACTCTTGTGGTGGGATCGAGAATCGAACACGTAACGTGCTCGGCCAACGAACCGGTCTTATAACTTTGCAGAATCCCACGCCAAAGTAATTTATTTTGCATCCGAACAAAATTAACTACATTAAATCGTTAAATACATTTTTTATGTTTTCGCCTTATTTGGCCAACCCTACAAACTTATACAACTTCAGGGAACCATAAAACGAAAAACAATTTTTCTATTACTATGTAGTCGTGCCGCAAGATGGCAACACTATTCTAGACTCGATAAAAGTAATTCTGGTTGCGATTTTCGAGTTGCATATTATCTGAGGAAATTGCAATTATGAAAAAAAAATATTTACTAATAAAATTTGATTGCAATACTACCTGTGTGCTAGCAAAATCCTCTTGTTACGTTCAGTAATTCGTATCTCATTATCTAAACTGTAACAAAAATTGTTAAGTTAGAAACGGTTACTTTTTTAAAACAGATTGATCAATAAAGTTTCATGTCGGGAGTAATTTGGTTAAAATTGGATGCTAGTCAGTTGTTAGACCATTACTAGGAATGCCAAATGCCAAATGTTGACGCCCCTCATCTCAAGTCAGAGTTCCTGACCTATCTCAGGTCACAAGAAGATAAAGTTTTTCAAAAAAGTTTTGATCCACCTTAGTTGAGCTTCAAATAAAGTTCTGATTTTTCGATAATTTCAAGAACTATTGCCATTAGTTAAATAATCTTTAAAGGTGTATATTTTAAGTATTTTTGATAGTTTTACTTTGTAAGTTTTGAAAAAATTATGTCATAGGTAATTAGCATGGAAAGGAAAAAGCATGAACCTATCATTGCAAGAATGATATGTTTCGATATTATCAAGTTTGCGATAGAAATCAATGGGTCTGGAAAATATAAAAAATAATAAACTATAAAAATAAAATTAATTTTAGTTCGTATATTTTGCGGTTCGAAATTGGTATTTTGAACTGGAAAGAGTTCTTTACGAAAAGAGTATGAAAGCTCAAATACAAAACGAAATAATTGATTGGTTGCGGGAAGCCAATGAACAGCGGCGCTTGAGATAAAAATGGAGAAGAGAGAACTTTATTCTTCAGTGTAATCGATAATTTGTTTGCCTTTTTCTCTAGAATTTTAGCCACGCCCACTGTATTCCGTTTCTTTTCCGCCTGATTTCATGTGATCCCTGAAGAAGGGTCACGCAATGTTTCCATCAGTAGAGAGTCGCATCCAAGATCACGTGAAATTAATATTTTCTCTTTTAGAAAGGCTTTGGTTTCGCATCGTTGAAAAATGTGGATATGAGACTGTGTTATAAAGATCTTATCATATGAGTGTCCCTTTATCTCTCAATACTGAACGTTCTTACAATACCTTTACATTATGTTTCTCTACAGAGTATTAATGCCTCCTAGATGGCGCTCTGATACAAACTAAAATTGTAGGTACTAAAACATGCGAGAATGGCATGATTATACACCCTAAAATTTGGAGAAAGGGCATGATTATTGCCACTAAAGCATGAAGAGAGACGATTATAGGCACTAAATCTTGGAGAAAAGCCCAGAGTATAAGCACTAAAATTTGAAGATAAGACACCTAGAGTGCGCGTCAAATCTCCTGCATATGGCGATAGCCAATAGCAGCGCCCTGGAGCTGTGCCATGTAGAAATCTCGCACGGAAAAGAGACAGCGTGGTTGAGCGAAACATCTTGTCACGGAAGTAGGCAACGCCGCACGTCTGTGATTCGCTGGTGCTGTTCAGCCGTTCAAGGCCATATGCAGGAGATTTGACGCGCACTTTAGCACTAAAACTTGAAGAAAATACAAGATTATATACATTAATTATGGAGGAAACGCACGATTATAGACACCAAACTTGGAGAAAAGACACGATTATCGGCACTAAACATTTATTATTATTATTATTTGAAGTAGGATTACACTTAAGCTTACAGTTTATTTACACTGATTATCTTACTATGAAAGGATAGGATTATAGACACCAAACCTTGGAGATATGGCAAGAGTACGGGCACTAAAACATGGAGAAAAGACACGATTCTATGCCACCCCAAGCATTTTCTAAATCATCAATTTTCATAATCATACAATAACATATGTGGTATAGTCGGTAGGCGTAGACTGCCACACGGGAGACCCGGGTTTGGTTATCAAAATAAAGTCGGGCTTTTTACGGCCTCGGACCTACATAAAGCGTCTTTGGGATTCGCTCAGCAAGAAGAAATATTTCGATTTCTTCCTAATAAGATGCCAGGGTTGCTGGTTTGTTACGATATACAAGATCCTTCTTTTTCAAACTCATACCCCGACTTCGAACATACATTCTCAAATGTAAACTACATCTTTAAAATGTTTTGTGCTCCTGGATAGATTGTCATTTTGTTTGACGGTTGTGTGAATCCCATGGCCACTTTAGCATTCATGTGATTAAACGAAATATTTAGAGAGAACTTCATACTACGCATTGCTACTGTAGTTTGATTCGGAAAAGAAGTCCTTCGATAACAATTAGTAAAGTGTGTGTACATTGTTGGGTGAATGAATCATTATATTGATCATACAGTTTAAACATCAGAAAACAAGGTATGATAGATAATATGCAGGGAACGGCATTGTATGTAAACACGTCTCTCCATATTATATTAAAATTAATGTTATATTTCGCAAAATTGTAGCGTATATGCTCGAAATATGGTATTTTTATTTTTTAGCATATGTTATATATTTGTAATTTATTTTTGTATGTTATTTCCGATATATTCAAATATTTTCCGACATATATTCCATATTTATGCTATCACTACATGTTCGCTTGCATTAAATACCAAAGGTTTCCCGTTGATCTGTATTTTGTTTGTTTTGTACTCTGTGTTTATTATATATATATTGACAATGAACAATGCGTGTTATCTTAACGTTATATCAACAATAGAGAATATAAACTCAGGCTTTCGCGGTGAAATTCATTGTGTATCATAAATAAGGGTGCCCCAAAAGTAACGCAGGATTTTAATTGTGCGCCATTCTTTCCCCGCAGGGTTGGCAGCGTTCTGAGAGGTCACATGTTGTAGGAAGAACATTGCGGTTAGTCAATACGGAGCGCTACATAACGAAGGAGCGAGTGGCGATCGTTAAAATTTGTTACAAGTACGGAAACTGTGGGCAAATTAACTGACATTTTCGATAGGAGAATCGCCCCAAGTGAAACAACTATGCGACCTCACACCGTGCGATTTTTCTCCTCTGGGGATTCATTAAGTCCAAAGTTTATGCTGCGAAGATAACAACGATTCGTGAATTGAAAGCAGAAATTCGATGAGCTATTGACGGCATTGAGCACAGTTATGCGAGAAAGTGATTCAGAATTTTGTCAAAAGAATTCGAGTGTCAAATGCGTCGTGGATGACATTTTGTCAGATATTCTCTTCCACATTTAATGGCAATGTTCACCCTTTCATATAATGTAATAACTCTGCCAACAAATAAATATATTAAATGTTTTTTCCTTAAATTATATCCTGCGTTAATTTTGGGACACCCTATATTCCCACTACTTCATGAAATGTTGAACGTAGTTTCAGTCAATATAAATCTATCATTATCGTCAACAGGGGGAGACTCGTGTTTAAAGTTTGGAAGTTCACTGTTTTGATAATAAAGAACAAAGCATGTTTTGTATTTGAATTTTACATAACTAACACTTTTTAGGTACTTACGTAACATAAGTAACTTTCTTAGCTTTACACTCTTCCTTTTACATTCGGCACATTCAAAGCTTCTATCAGAAGTTTGTATCTGTTTTGTTAAATCCCAAAATCTGAATGCAATCACGCATGCACATATTTCTCCAAAATTGAAATAAGTCTAGGAATTGGAAAGATATTTCTTGCTTTCTTTCGAGCAGTCTCTGTCTCTCTCGTTGAATGTGTCTTGTCATTCGAGTGAAATTGACAATAAAGAAAGATTCCACAAAACAAGATTGTTAGTAAAGTTTTTCAGAAGAGGGAGAAGGGAGAAAGAAAAAAATTCAGAAACCTTAAAAAAAAAAAACTGCTAAATGTAAACGTTGTTGGGAAAGATTGGAATTACAGATAAACGTTGAAGAGCAGACAGACGAATATTTATTTTCTTCTGAGTTTTTCTCCCTCGGGGAAGTAGAGAAGAAAACTTATTCCAGCTGTGTGTGTTTTTCGAAGATAAGTATGAACGTTTGAGAACTGAATCGTTTTGGTGCTTCGGGGGAAGACTTCAGTTCCACTTGTAGCAACGAATTCAACATCTTAAGCAAACCACCCTTCCATGTCAAATTTACAGCATGCTCGTGAAGTTCAAAGATCATAATAATCTTACAAGGAAAAAACAAACTATATATATCTATACATTTACACTTGTATAAGGGGTGACCATTTCTCAAGACACCAAATGACAACCTCATTTCCACATCACTTCACTGGACAGCAATTTGCAGACTAACGAGGCTCTGGCGTCTGGGCCTAGCCAGTATTATCCTCTAAGGCACTTTGTTATGCGTTGCTCATTTCTTTCATCTTATCAGCATTCAACCTCATCTTCGCAATTAGCAAAGATTGGCGGAAAAGCGAAGTAAAATAACTAAAACAATTGATCAATCAAATACTTGGTGAAAATATTTTCGAGTAATACTTGTTTCTATGCTTTCATTGTTTCTTACAATTTCTCTACATTCTATCGATTGATTTGCTTTATTTTACTTCGCTTTTGGTGCCAATTTTGGCTAATTTGCGAAGATGGGGATGATGATGAAATGATGAATCGACACTCACAAACATCCATGTCAAGGCCAGGTTTCGAACCCGGGACCCCTGACGTCGTAGCGCGATCTAATAGCCACTCCACCACGGGGGCTGGCTCTACATTCTATTGTCAATTCTTAAAACATTATTAATAAATACATTTCTATGTAGAACTGAAATTGTCATAGAAAGAAATGTACCAGTTAGGATTTTACCAGAAAAGTTAGTTTTCTTTCTATGAAGATTTGTAGACTTTCATTACAGAAGTTCGATTCAGGGTACAATAATCACTATACCGTCGCACGAATGCCAAAATCATGAATCTGCAAATTGTGACTTTTTTCACCTAGTGCAGTTTCTGGCTACTTTTTGTTGGTTGATTCCTTTGCGGGTTCACACGACCTAATAAGCAGTTATAAGTAAGTACATATTTTACCGATCACATTTATTCAAATGCAAAATCTTCTTTTTCTGAGGACATTGAATATTAAAATGCTTTTATCTCAAACTAAGATTTAGACCATTCCTGGTTTGGTGCCACGATATAGAAATGCTATTGTAAAATTGCCTGTTTTGGCTGTTACTGCCTATTTTTGTGCATAAAAATGCGTTAACAAAAGGTGAAAAGTGTGTTTTGGTGCCCTCCTATTCAGGTTTTCTCACGGATATGAAAAAAAGGACATTCAAGATGATTTCAACTCTGGTAACAGTTTACATTTTTAATCGCAAGTGAACTATATTTACAGATCTATAAATATTGCTATATCGAGATGATACCTTCTTTCCAAGTTGAGAGGATGGTGTCTTATTGCAGTGGTGCCTTGAGAATTGAAACTTTTTCTGCTTTGAAAACTGATAAAGTGGTAACTAATGAATAAATCTATAATAATGTTTGTTTCTGTTACACAAAGATTATATTAGGCAATAAGGCTTGTTGACGTTATGGAATAATTATATGTTGGTTGTGAGATATTGAATGTTACCGAAGCGACATGCGACAGCAACGTTTCACACCGTACCGAAATGACAGGTCCCACAATCCTGCGTTCGATAGGTGAAACCCTCAAGCAACGTGTCGCTTTTTACTTCGGTGTGATATTTTCCTTAGGTTTTGAATTAATTAAAATAATTAAGGCTTAATTTGCGTTAGTTATTTCGGTACAATCATATTGCATAATATCGCTCCTATTCTAGCAGTTTTTGGTACATGCAAACCCGGGCTGTTGTAATGAGCAAACAGTGGCAAAATACCCTTGTTGAAATAGATGATATACACTTAATTTGTGCATATACACGAATTAGTTTTATAAATGTTGATTAACTCAACCCGTTTAGTTTAGAATTAGCAATATGTTTAGTGAAAATAACAAAATATAATAAATACTGCCATCTATCGAGTAGAAAGTTTGCAGAGGTATTAATGTTGGGAAACTCGACGAAAGGCCAAAGGCCAAGATAAATTAGAAAGAAATGTCGAGGTGGGTTCATGTTTTCAAGGATGCGGACAGAGGAAATAACATTTGATTTTATGAATGTCAGAAAGTAAGTTAATAGTTTTGATTATGATGCAATGGCACAAGGCAGGCAATGATACACACGGCAGTTTAGAACAACCCTGAACTAAGATTGAAGTGCATTCAGCAGTGCCACCTAGCGTGTCCGAACTGGTGTAAAAATTGTATGATGGAAGTTGATGGTGGTCGTACCAATTCTGCAGTTTTTTCTGTTCAGATGTTTAGTCATGTAAGGTAGATTTATTTGAAGATGATTTACTTTATATGCTAACACGATTGTCGCACTATCTGCAACACTGTGTGACGTTCCTTTTGGGTAAATATTGCAACGTCACGGTAACTTGTCCAATCTCCTTACATGGTAAAGTTATGCGACTCTCCTTAAATTATGACTGCAATTATTATCCTTCTCTGGACGTGATGTCAAAATGAAAAGTAATCAATTACCTTTAACCCAAGGTTTATTGACATCTTATTCTCATTATTAGCACACATATCAATACAATACCGCAATTATCATGCATAGCACTATCATAATCTATCTACAGCTATATTTTTAAACTGTCTCTCCATGCATCTTCTCGTGTTGTGTACCTTATTCTGTCAAAAAGCCACCTGTCAATACTGTCAATAATACACTGTCTCGTGGCTAAATTATAAATGTTTCTAGAAGCATACCTCTTCTTTGAGAATCATGTGGAAACCGGAAGCAAGTCCATTTCAGGTGGAAATGCACTTGACACTCCATTCAAGTCTTTTCACTAAGATGCATCTCTTGGTTCAGATTCAGATTATCTAGCCTCAGTTTTTGTTGAGTATCATTGTTGCACCTATTTTGTTCTATCGCAAAAGTATGATTGAATCATTTTTTTGTGTTATTTTACGCCGCTTTCTGCCACGATGAATATGAGTGATGATATGATGAAATTGATGAAGAGACAAGGAACACATATGCTCAGGCCGGGATTCTATCCCATCGAATTTTACTTGAAAGAATAAATTGATGTATTTCACGAACTAATAGTCCGATTTTGATTGAACTTGTGGCATTTGAAAGATAAAAATTCGTTTCTTCTGTTGCGTATAATAAATATTCTTCAAAGTAACTTCAATAAGGATGATCTCAATAATAAAACACACAACAGTAAACAAACAAAATGTAATAGCCGGAAAATCACAAGGCATAACAGTTGGTGCTTCACATTACTATTGAGTCACAATTTGTTTCCGGGACGAGAGATGTCAAATGTTAATGCCTTACGAAGGTACATGTCATTAACCCACTCGCGCGTAGTATGTTGATAAAATAATTTTAGAGACGTATTTCATTGTTTCTTTCATATATTTTTAGTCCCAGTACACGCTACTGCGGTCACCCCCCATGCAATCCTGTTCCCTTACACGTATCCATTGGTCGAGGTCTCTTGAGCCACCACTTGCTCAGATACTTGCTTTCGTTCGCTCGCTCCAAAGATTCCTCGGACAGAGTATAGCGTTGAAAATAATTATAGGAGTGGAAACAGAACTGAAATATGAAAGAAATATGGGAAAATTCTGATAGGTAGAAAGAGATAGAGAGAGAAATGAAGAAAGGTAATAAGAAAGAGTGAGAGGATAGGAGAAGTGAGCTGAATGATGATAGAAAGGCGAGAGAACGAAATAAGACAAAAAGGGTAAGAGGAAGGTAAACGCACAATCATGAAATTAGGCGGATGACAGAAGTTCGCGCTGTTGCCACATCGGAGCACAACCCCGTGTGTTCTCAGGTTTAAGAGAATGAATTATCTCGTGGTAGAGTTGGTCTTCGTAATCCATGTGATACAAACTGACAGTATTTGCTCGAACGGTCATGGATGACACAAAAGTGCCCCGGAGAGAGGTCGGTCTGACGCTCGAACTAGGCAACGCAGCCCGGTTGACGTTGACACATTTGTCCCGCTCTCACTTTGCTTTTCCCAAATGTGGCACAAGCATAGTTCTGTCCGTCCGCCTATTTTCATGGTCGTGCGTTTAGTGCATAGCGTGACAGTATGTCATGCAATTTTCAATGGGTATTAAATGGATTCTTTGTCGACTTCATCCAATATATTTACAATAAATCCACTCTAAGTTCTTCATAGTTTAAACCTCACCGGAAACTTTCTCATATTTTTAAATACTCCTTCGATGTGTAAATCATCATTACGTAGTCAAAATAATAGTTCGTATCGTACCCAAGGTATTGGATAGACATGACAAGTCTTGTCATTCTTAACATAGTAGGAAACGGAGATAGGAATGCGGAATAAGGAATGAGGGAAACGTGAGGTTATTGACTTGGGAGACGAGGAGGCTTGGAGCGTTGGAATTGACAGGGAGTGAGTTCAATTGGCGAGAATACGAGAGAGAGTAAGGACTGCGGATTGTGAGAGAGAAGCGAAGTGGAGAACGATTATTGGACAATGGTGTGTGATGAGATTGATGTCTGACATGGAGGTCAGACAAGTGACATTTGAGAGGACAAGTGTGGGAATAATCTTCGTCTATTTGTAAGGCAAGTAATATCCTTTTCTAAACCAATCCATATCGGTTCAGTCATGGAGAGTACAAAAACCCAAATCTAACTTAAGTTAATTTCTATCGCCATTCCTTTAAATGTAAACTCTTGCATTTATCACATTTAGGCCAAGCGAGTGATAAACCATCTGACAGATGAATAAGGAATAGCTACACCACCCAATACAATCTAAAGGTTCATGGTTCGATCCCAACGCAGCCGTAGTATTGCGATACAAAGTTAACTCTCGTTAAGGGTGATGCATAGACGAGAAAAGTCTCGCTCTTCGAAGTTCGAAAGGATAACGACACCGGACCATTCGAGAGTTTTCCAGACCAGATTGAGAATAAAGCAATCTTTAAATATTTGAAACAACACATGAGCTTATTATGGATTGATTTATTTATTTGTTTATTGATAGAGTCCAACAGGCTGAGCCCAATTATAGTGCTCTAATTACATAGATTCACTTCAGTGGTCCAGAAATAGTCTTTTTAAAATTGTATAAACTCATAGCAAAAATTAGCGATTGTGTTATTGAAGCTTGAAATTGCGTTGAAAGAGTTGCACGCTCTCCACACCGGAGAGGTAGAAAGAATTTACGTTTTCGCTCTCTGGCAATGAAAGATTTCGTGCTTGGGACGCGTTTTGGAAACGGGAACATTGAATTATACGGATGATAACAAGTTGGAATCGTCTATTATACCGTTTATTACATTTTACAAGAAGAGCAGGTCATTTACTTGTCGCCAGAGTACTAGTTTGCTGCAGTTGTTCTCTGAAAGTACAGGGTGAGTCCAGTGGCGTGCCCAAGGGGGGGGTTGGTGGGGGTTATAACCCCCCCTTTTTGTCCAGTATTTCTAAAAAAACGTCAAAGGCAGGAAAAATATGGCAAAATGAGGACTGACTACTTAAAAAATGTACACATAACCCCTCCCTTTCGAAAATCCTGGGCACGCCACTGGGTGAGTTAAAAGTCCCCTTATAAAATGAAAGGGAGTGTAGATTGCAGCAATTGGTCAAGGTAGTAATATGCTAGGCCTAGGGGAAAACTTTTTGGTGCAAGTTGTTGATTTGTTGTTTTAAAGTCCACTTTATGTACAGTAAGGCTAATCGAGACTGGACCTACAGTTTAAAGTGGGATCCGAACCACTGTGTGCCTCCACGGGTTATCGAACCCGTTTTCGTTCATGTCATGACAACGTCCGCAATCTTGGTGATCGCCATCTTGGATCCAACTTCATTTCTTTAAATGGGAAGGGGGCCATGTGCGGTATTGTTTTGGGCTAGAATTTCACCAGGAATTCAGTGGTGAAGTCAGATTTATTAAAAGTTTAATGATAAGGAAGTTATGGGCATATGAAAGTTGCACAATGTGTTTAATATGCTGTCCTTCTTGTGCTATGCACATGTTGAGACGGTTCTACCATGCTCTGTGGACACGTAGCGATATCTCAGATGTGATTTGTGCACAGGCATCCAGTATCCGTTGCTCCAAGTGACCCACATCCCGAATCTTTTCGGCATACACGATTGACTTCACATGACGCCACAGGTAAAAATCGAGTGGGTGAAATCTGGTGATCGGGGAGGCCATTCCACTGGCCCAATCCATCGACCAGGAAACTAGATGTCCAGATAGTGACTAACCTGTCGCCCAAAATGAGGTTATGCTCCATCCTGCTGAAAATATGAGGAGAAGCTGCCATCCTCCGTCAAAACTGACTGAAAAATGTGTTATTGTAAAAACTGCAAGTAGCTCTCTGCATTTAAATTGTCATGAATGAAGAATAGGCCAATGATACGTGTTTCCTAGATCCCGGCCCACACCATAACCTTCCCAGTACCAACCATATTGCTCGGATCTCTCCACAACGGGTTCTCGGAGGACCAATACCGCATCTTCTCCTTATTCACTTCCAGATTCACATAAAAATTTGCTTCATAAGAATGCAGAATATGCAGTGCAAAGTGTGGGTCCTGTCGAATTTGCACCACAGCCCATTCACAAAACTGCATTCTCCTATCCGGGTCGTCCTCAGAGCTGCAGCTTGTACGGGTGACGATAAACCATCTTTAACATCCTGCATCTTTAACATTGCACAGACATTCTACGTGTGCTGCGCTGCGGAGACTTGGCAAACGATGCTAGCACTGCCGTGGCTGTTCCTTCGTCAGTGGCATTTCTGGGCCTTCCAGATCGTGGCCTGTCCTGGACTGAACCGCTTTCTTCGAACCTGGTCAGCAATTGAGACACTGTAACGTGCGACAATGGGTTCCGTTGAGGGTTCCGTTCGTTGAAATCACAAGCTACAGAACTAGCACTTATGCCCCCCAACAGCTTGATGATCTGGATTCGTTCGACCTTGGTCAATGGCATGGTTCAGTACCTGCAAATGATACGTAATTATCACTTTCATATGCCCATAACTTCCTTATCATTAAAGTTTTCATAAATCTGACTTCACCACTGAATTCCTGGTAAAATTCTAGCCCAAAACAATACCGCACCTGCCCCCCTTCCCATTTAAAGAAATGCAGTTGGATTCAAGATGGCGGTCACCATTGTTGTCATGATATGCACCAAAAAGTTTCCCCCCTAGGCTTAACATATTACAACCAATTGCTTCAATCTACACTCCCTTTCATTTTATAAGGGGTGGTCAGGGACTTTTGACTCACCGAATCGAATGTTGGATATTCTCCACAGGTTTTGAATTTCAGGTATCTAAGACACTTTGACTGAATATGATCTAGTCTATTAATTTAGTCTATTTGTGTGGGATTCCAGATTACTAACGCATATTCTAGTTTTTATCGTACGAGAGAATAGTAAACTACTTTCATTGGTTCTATATTCGTGAAGTCGTGGCTTGACCGGATTAAAAAAAAAAACATATATTTCTGAAAGCGTCGTTACCAACAACTTCAACATGCTTATTATTGCCTTGTTTCAGGCTAGTAAATTTAAGTAAGATTTACGAAAGTCTAGTGTAATCGGAAATAACTCTACAGATGGCACTTGGTTAAACGTTTCAGAGGATGATTTCATATGTTGTTCACACAGAATGTACTCATATAAATATGTACTGAATTTAGGTTTTTAATCGTTGAAATAAGGCTTTTTTATATAAAGTTTGTGAATATATTATTTAGAGGCGAGAAGGTGATTTTACATTCGAGACCGAGATTAGAATTCACAGGATTTTTCATTGCCTATCCGAGAAGAGACTGCAGCCTACGAAATTATTGCGGTTCTTCATACCCCGACAATGCGTCGAAATTATGGGAAATATTGTGATTTCTCGATCACAGGTTAAACTGTGATTGTTACTTACGAATCACAGTTATTTTAAACTGTGATTGTATGTGACTTCTGTAACCAGGTGGTTCTGCCACTAGGGCATCGTAGTCTATAGCCTAGCGGCAGCAAGTCCAGGGGGTGGTCGCACAGAAATGTGACGCTGAAGGGGCAGAAGTGACAAAGATCATCGACTTTGAAAATTCATTAACATTGTGATAAGTAAAAGAATATCAAACTATTGTTAATAAAGTTATTAATATAATAATTAATGATGTGGTAATACGTATTTGATTATTTCATGAAACAAAGTAGAGGGAAATAGATTTTCGCCTTATATAACTTATATCATAACACTATTTTCTGTACTGCTTTATGTGTATGGCAGACCGAAAATACAATTTCGCAAAAGAACGTGATATCAGGAACTTAGATTTTTCAAATTTGAAGCGCGTTTACCCAGAGCAAACAAGGTATGCCACGAAACAGATGTGTTTCAGTAAGTTGACTAACGGACTGCTGAAAAAGGAAAAGAAAAAGGTTTGTTTCGAACATATTTACAGCCAACCTATCTTACGCAGAACTATTATGAATTTGACTTCTTAACGAAAAATTACAATTAAGTCCTTTCAATACTCCATTCATATATTTTCCTTGACACACAGTGATACAATACAACAGACACGCTGGAGATTCAATTCCATCCAACTGTGAATCCTGTGGTTACTTGTTAATCTCTGTGTTAATCTCTTGTAATCAAAGTTTATTCACAATTGTGATTTTTTAATCACACTGTTCTGTGGTTTTCTTAGCATAACTAGTTGTTAAGATTTAAGGTATGATCCAAAACTGAATTCCTTCCATTTATTTATTGAGAATAGAATACGCCGAAATGCAAACTACATGTTTCATTTAAGAAGGTTTGAAATCAAGAAAAAAAATGAGTCAATTCACAGATCATAACATGAATGAAAAATTTCCCTGAACATATTTGAGCATGATAATTTTCGGAACCAAATGTTTCTAACAGTAGCACATAGTTTTGAAAGTCACGTTGTGTGAGAACCAGAGGGACGCAAATCCAATTTATTAAATTTGCAGGAGAGAGGAAATAACGTTTTCTTAGGAATATGTCTGACATCACCTTACTGCTAAGGATTAGAAGTGAAGATATGTTGATCTTACTCCAAATGGAGCTCTTCAGTGAAGATTATTGAAACAAAACTGCGAACTGCATTTTTGGAGTTACTTTGCTCTGGTTTTCATACGACGGCTATTCTGTCGAGTTTAAGAAAACTGCGTTTCATCATATGTCAGGGCTATTAAACATTGCAGTTACTGTTTCTGCATGATAAGTGGGCACATTAATGATTAGAAGGTGAACAACAGATGTCGGTAGAGAGAGTTGCTGCCAGAATATTTCCTTCAGATACTTTAGAGAGCACTATCACTTTAGTCTTTCTGTTCCTTGAAGGACTTTAATCGTCCAGCTACAAGAATATTTCCTTCCTGCATCGTGGACATAGATGAAACTTTCATTTTCCATGATCCAACTAACCCGCCAGCTTAGAAATGCAAAGAAGTATGCTATCAGTGCGCTGTGCTAACTTCTCTGCTACTGAGGTCTGCTCTTGTATCAAAATATTTGTTTAAATAGAGTATATAGAAATTATTGTTCTCCAGAAAACATTTTTTTTTTTTAATCATGCACATTTGTTCAGAGCTGCCAGAAATTTGGTCAAAATTACATTAGTAAAGTATAACTAGTAACTAGTATTCTATTTCCGCTTCTAAAATGCTTATCTAAATGTGTTTAGTTTGAGACAAATTCATTTTTACTGTGTAGATCTGTGCTGCGCTCAATTCTATGCAGCAGGGTTTTAAGTGACACATTTTCACTACTTTCTTCTTCATAACACAAATGCATTCTTTGCTGAGGGAATCAAATTACCAATTCCGAATTATTATATTTGAGCTTTTTATGGTACTAATGAACAATGTATGCGATTTTTTACTAGTGTGAACTAACTTTATTAAAAATATCTGAAGACATTTCTAGATTAGAGACAGTTCTGTAATCCGAAACTTAGATCATGGATTCGGCATCCGATACTAAAATCGTAGTAACGGCATCCGAAACCGCGATCCTAGTTTCGGATACTGGATCCGACATCCGCTTCTTCATTATCTGGATCCATTAGGATCCGTTCTAAACAGCTACCGTAAATTAGACAGCTTGTGCTTGGAGTGTTTCGCAGTTAGGCAGCAAGCGTGACCACAATATTAGGAAAACAATGACGATTGCTGCAAGATTTTCTCATTTGGTAGAAGATTCATTGCATTCCCTCCATCCGCCCCCTACTGCAACTTCCGCTAGAAAGGCTTCTGAAAACAAGAATGAAAGAATCGCAGCTTGCGAAACAGGTGGTTGCAAACAAATCACCGCGGGAAAGAGAACGTGGTAAAGGGTAAACCTTGTTTGTGTATAGAAGGATTGGCTTCATTTTTTCATATCAATTTAGTTTCAGAAGTTTGGCTATTGTCGTGAGAGGGGAGAGATGCTACAAAATTAAAATGGAAAAATGGAATCCCATCCAATTGGCAATCGCCGATCCGTTTCTTTATGGGTTCCACAGAAGTAATAAAAGAGCGAAGGTTTCTGCGGGAGAGAATTACTCATATTTTGAGTCCCCTTCCCGTCTCCCCGGGAGGTAAGAGGGAGATATTTTCCAACCCGACCCGCTGGGAAATAATTTTTGGCCGGATTTAAGACCGTGGCAAGGATTTTTTTTTTACGTCATTTGAAGATATTGCAGTTACTTTCCTTTCGTTTCTTCTTTAATGCTTCAAGAGCGTAAAAGGGAAAGTATCTTTTCTTCTGTTTTTTTCCATATCTTATTTTACCTACTAATAAGGCGATGCTTTATTTGCTTTCAAAAGAGCTCCGTCTTTGACTCGGGGATGTTTTCCGGGAGAAGTAATTTGTTTCCTGATAACGTAAATGTATCTAAAAGGAAACATTAAATCCAAATTTGTTCATATCTTTTCTTAACGCAGGATATCATTCAGAGAAAAAGCACTCTGAGTTCTGCCTTTTCGAGCATTTAGTTTTTATATGATGAATAGACACTCACAAACATCCATGCCCAGGCCGGGATTCGAACCCGAGACCCTTGGCGTCGTAGCGCGATGTGCTAACCACTCCGCCACGGGGGCCGAAATAACAAGAACAAAATAAAGTTTTCAGTTTTCGTACAGCACGTATCAGGACGCTTGTAAAGTTTTGCCTTGTACGTGTTTGTTTCACACATGTATTGCCACACACATGGACCCTGCGATTTATCCCACACCAAACACGTCCCTTATCATACGTGCACAAGATCCGCCTAAAATTTTTCACACTGTTTGAATTTATGGTCACTTTGATTCTAAATTTAACTTCTCACTCCTTAAATAGTACAAGCTTATGCCCAGTTGGAAGATCTGGATAAACCCCAAAGAGCCATCCTTTGCAGGTGTAGTGGTAAAGCTGGCGCCTTGTAATCAAGAGGTCTTTGGTTCGATTTCCGGAGGAAGAACACCTCACAGTGGCTCGAATCGTCACTTTAAACTGCAGGACCAGTCACGATTAACCTCTCTTTCACCTCATTCCTTAATTGCACATGAACTATTTATTTCATTACTGAATGTTAGTGTTGTGAAAAAGCTCCTGTAACTTCAATATTGCCATATTTGTTGCCTGAGCCTCGATGTTCTCACACCTTAATGTCCACCGATGAGCAGAAATATTTTCAATTGTATTCAAATAAATACATCTATATGAATTTATGCCAATAATTTTTCGTCTCAGTTTATTGTTAATAGATAAATATACACGTGAATTACAGATAAAGAATGCATTATTTCCCGCAATATTGTGTTCTCTTTCTTTCTGGACTATTGTGATGTGAATATTTCCGCTTAATAAAGGGTTAGCTATGATGGCGACATCGTCCATTTCCCAGTGACCTAATCGCGAATGCATTATTTACCAATGCCCAGGGTGATTAACTCCAGAGGCGCATGATGTATTATATCGCATCAATTTATCTCCATTAATGACCAGTTCCTGCCATGAGGGTTGTATAATATAATGTTTATTGAAATATTGAAACACGTATTCAGATATTGCGCAGATTAAACGCAGTACTGGTGGCTTTCATAATTTTAATTGACAGCTTTGGAAGTGATTCAAGTTGCCTTTTCAAAGTTAAATTGTTATTAATATCGTAATTAACATAAATATCCCCTCTTTTCTTCCCTACTCTACTTTTCCTCTTCTCCGTTCTCTTTCTTTTTCTCCTCTCCTTTCTCCGCTTTCGCTTCCTCTTACCTCTTCTCCTTTTTGTAAACTCATCAGCTATGAAATACGAAAAAATCGACTTTCTTTCTTTCCGAATGAATTTTGTCATTTGCGATATAATGCTGACTTTTATAAAAAATAAATAAAAATTTTATAAATAAAAACTTACACATTTTTGTTGCTTTGCAGGCATTCAGCCTATGCCGTCATACTCAAGTTTTCTTCATTTGTTATAAGTCACCACAAAGTACTTCATAATTCTATATAATCTTTATAAATATTATAATCCAGTCTCATGCCTAGATCCTTAAATTTTGTGTGTAAAATGTGACACACGTAACGCTGGAATACCTCATTTGTGTTTCTCTCATTTTACGTCGCCTTTCTGTCACTTTCGTCTAATTGCGACGATGTTGATGGGTGGTGATATGATTAATTGATGAAGGGGACACCTACAAATAATACCCATCTCCACGCAGAGTTTTGAATCCCGAGACTTTGGTGGTAAGATCGAGAGTTTATCACTTAACTTGATCAAGCTGGTTTCTTTTATCTTAAAGGGACCTTTCAGACCGAAGTGACAAGCGACATGTGCCACTTGGGAGCAAACGTTGAGAACTAAATGCAACCTTTCGTACTGAAGGAACACGACCAGCTACATGTGGCATGCTGCTTGTCACCTCGGTATGAAAGCTCCAAGTGTCGCTTGTAAGTTGGATTTAATGAAAGTATTGTTGTAAAAAGCAATGACTTATTCACACAGTAGCCTAACACCGCCTGCATTTGCCGACCCCCGTTGCGCAGTGGTTAGTCCATCGCGCTACGCAGCCAGGGGTCTCGAGTTCGAATCCCGGCCTGGGCATGGATGTTTGTGAGTGTCCATTCATCATATCATCACTCATCCCGATCTTCGCTAATTAGCCAAAAGTGGCACAAGAAGCGAAGTAAAATAAAGCAAGTCAATCAATCACTCAATCTACCACCTGAATTTATTCATTCCCCTAATTTCATTTCACATGGATCCAATAATTTATGTTTGTTTTGGCTCTAAATTTGCACTTACACCCCTTAGATACGAACCTACACCCACTGATGGAAATATTTGGAAAAGACCCTGAGAATAAGGAATTATAAAATAGTCACGTAACACATTAAAAATGTGTCACAACATGTTCTGTCATTCATCTTTACTGGTGACTGAAACTGTGTTATTTTAATTATTGTAATGCTGCTGTGACGATGATGATGAGGTGATGAGATGGATGACAGAGTAATAATTAGAATTGAAAATCCCTAGTGTGGGGGGGGAGGGGGTTCTAAAGAATATAGAAGATATGAAGCATTTGGCAAAAACACAAAATAAAATACATAATATGACTATGTAGTCATAGTGCGTCTGACACATATTTTGTGATTACTCGTTTTGTGATCACTGAAACGGTGTTGGTTTAAAAGCTGTTTTAATCTTGTTTTTCGATCGGTTGATCTGTTCTCCGTCGACATATCCTGGAGACGGGATTGGTGGACGATCTTCACTGGTGACAAAAGCAAGATCACCGATAAGCCAAGGACAACGTTTACCATCAGAAGTCTATTAGATTTAGAAACTGCCAAGAGGAAGATGGGGCTCAAGGGCAACCTCCATTTGAAACAGACTCTTTTCGATTCTTCGGTGGAAATGTGTACTCCCCAGTTATTTTATTTAGCTATAACACACTTCTACAAAGATGCATTAAAACTTAGTACATATGATCAAGTACGACTTGCCTCATTCTCAATAATTTATTTGCAGTGTATGGGAAAAATGTAGCATATCATTTCGAATTTGAATTTGAATTTAAAATTTTGGGTACGTGAGCGCTAAGGCTATTATGCACCCGTCATATTATACGGGGTCCAGCCCCTTATCGTTACACATAACAACTCTAACGTTGCATAACTAAAATCATAAAATATTCTGACTTTCGTTAAAAGCTGAGGCTGTAAAGGAGCACTCAGCACAAATAAGGACAAAACACAGGACAACACAAACAAAATTATACTGGCCATGGGGCCAGTCGCCAGAGCCTCGTTAGTCTGCAGTCCAGGGTGTACTACGTGGAAGTGAGTTTGACTATTGGGTGTACTACGTGGAAGGAGCACCCCTTACACCCCAGCATATCATTTAATGCACTTGTAAAGAATGTATTGGCATGGTTTTTTGTTTGTCATTGAAGATGGTGATTACATTTTATACTTGGTGGAGACAACGCAGTCACCTTCTAATCAACTGTTCAGTCCCCGCACTGATTTGAGTCCCACTTCAAAGTGTAAGCCAGTTCCCATTAGCCTATCCGAGCATAAAGTACACTTAAAACATTGCCAAGCACATATCCAGTATCAGACCCGTGCACAGGGGAGGGGCAATCACCCCTCCACCTCTAACTATGAAATATTTAAATGTGAACCTATAAAAAAGATATGAAAATAACACCGACCGTTTTTCAAATGTAAAATAAATCGATTTTGTCGTTGCACAAATGAATGGGTTTGTTGTGATGGGAGGTAGGTTCCAGAATTCTTCAGTCTGTAATATTGGCTATTCTTTGTGAGTGTTCCTTCATAAATTTCATCATATCATCATTCATGCTCCTCATCTTGGAGATCCCCTGATGGCGTAGTGGTAACGTCTTCGCCTTGTAAGGGGTCCTGGGTTCGATACCCAGGTAGAGGCATATTGCACAGTGGTTTGGATCTCACTTTAAACTGGAAGTCCAGTCCCGATTAACCTATTTGTCGACAAAGTGGACTTAAAACAACAATTCAATCAATCATTTTCGCAATTAGCTAAAAGTGTCAGAAATGCTATGTCAAATAAATCAATCAACGCAATTCATATAGTGATCGTCAGTGGCGGTGATTAGGGAACGAGAGGGGAAGTTGGCCCCACTCTTTGTCACCTTTCTCCCTGCACTATGCTAAACCTTATCTACCAGGGGAAAGTAAACCGTCATTGCCCCCCCACCCCAAGTTTTGGAACTTTTTCCCCCAGTTTTGGAACCGAATCGCCGCCACTGTTACGGTAGAGTTAAAATAGATTAATAAGCGCGATATTTAACTTCTGTGCTAAACGTTCCAACTTCGCATAGGGAACGGATTTTAAGGTGCAAAATTATAATTAGGAAAGGAAAAGGAAGGTTCTGAAAATGTTTTCAAAAAGGTGCAAGAAAGGTGGTGATAAAAATACTTTATTCAGGTATAAATCAGTTACATTACCATTCTTTTTATTCAACACTTTAGCAAATAATATAATTTATGGTAAACATGCTATAAGTTATACTATACCTTATTTTCTGCTCTACAAAATGAGACTATAGGATTTTACGTAGCTGCTCAAGAAGAGTGAAAATAATTTATTTTTCTGTCCAATTTTATAACAAAACATGAAGGAAAAGGAAGAAAGAACGTGCTGAAGCATCAAAGAGGAGGTCAAAAGGGGATAAATGTGCTAATCTCACAAAAAGGTGCAACGAAGTGTGTTAATTTTACTTGATTTCATGTCCTAAAATACATATCTCAAAGGATCGGAATGAAAACAGCTAAATTTTTGGAAATGTTCTGCACCTTAAAATCAGTTCCCTAGTAATTACAGTTGCAGAAGTACGGACACTGAAGTCCAAAATCTACAGGAAGCACTGCATGGTCAGTACAAGATGAGATTCACGATCCACCTGCACAAAAAAGTAAAAAAAAAAAGTTGTGGTTCTCGAAGCAACTCTCCCATTAACTTCCAGTTCAAATTTTACCCAATCACGATAAGTTCCATGTTGCTTCGTGCTGCATCTCATTTTACCTGGGGAAACTTCAAATCAAGCTCATCAGTAGATGTTAACTTTTGATCCGTCTTCCCGTCATGATAATATCCTCCGCAGATCTGGGAGTTGGATTGGGGAGGAGGGACGCACGCCAAAACTGCTAAAGTTTCCTGCACGTATGAAATATTCATGGTCCCTGGCTGGAAGTTAACGGGTGTTGCGTCACTTGTTGAGCATCTTCCTCAAGATGACGACTGGGGGCGCCAGAGACATTTGGCCTCCTGGGACAGCCATAAATAGCTTCGTTAAGATTAAAGGTCCAATGATGCTGTGAAATCTCCCAGAAGAATATGGAGAAATTCTTTTCCAAGTCAAGAGAAGATTTTGGCCGTGTCGACTGATTTAGTGCGGAGACTTTCAAGCTGATTTAAGTCTCATCTTTTTCCACTTGAGATGAAAATGTTCTCAACGTTTATCAGACGTGGTGCATGCTTTAAAGACGCAATGTACAGTCATCATAAAAAATGTGTTGAGATTAAGTATCCTTACAGGCAGTACACCCAATCCACGTTGCAGTAGACCTAGTTGCATACAATGCAAGAATGACCTTGCAAACTATGATATACTATAGAGCGACCACAAGGAAAAAAAACTTGGACGAAAAGTTCCCGCGCAGCTTTCCCTTATCCGTTCAGCTCGGTCAACTCTCCCCCCCCCCCCTACACGCAGGAGTAAGGTGCACAGGAGTCGCTGGTCTGCGCAGGTTTTCTTGCTTGTGGTTCTACTATAGCTCCAAGCTGTCTGAAACCTCGGAAAATGTGCGAACTATCCCCACTGTTCATGTTAAAGCAATGGCCTTATCACTTCCGTAACTTAACCTAACAACAATGACGCAACTGCTTCTGTGCCGGGATTTCAAGTGCGGCTTTGGATCAGTAGAAAAGGTCAAATGCGAGAGAAAATTTACATCCTTTTATGATGTTGACTGTACAAATAAGGATCGTGTAAATTTACGCCCAATCGTGCAATTCTAATTTTGATAGTTTTTAACAAAAACGACCCGATAAAATATTTATCACTGTAATTTGGACACTGCAAGTCAATATGGATGTTAATCCATCTATCTGTGACTTAACGAATCTCAGAAAATCTGCTACTACTTCAAAGAAAAGTAACATATTGTTAAAGTGTTTTTAATGATGTGCTCCATATATCCAACAAAATAAATCCGAATAATGTAAAAAATATGTTATATATAAATATAGTTCTCTTGTGGGGCTGCAGAAGCTCAACCGTTGAGAATATTAATGGCATATTTTCTGATGTGCATTTTTGTGCTTCTCTCTTACAAAATCATGTTATGGTAACATTACTGTGCAAATTAGTGCAATTTAATAAGTAGCATCAATTTGCATTACTTTCAATGCATATTTCATGATCTAAGCTCATTCCGAAAATGGATAAAAATAAATTTCCCAAAAATACACTTTACAACATGTATGAACATTATGTTTAAATTAACACTAAAGTCAAATATTGATGTGAACATATAAACCACACTTTCAATATAATAAGGTATTAAATATGGACCCGCTGTAGAACTATAAACGGAAAAATGTACGCATCCATAAAAGTAGTTGAAATATGTAAGCCGTAGTTACAAAAAAATATTTGTCCTCCTTAATTGATTGCAACAGCTATCTAAAGGGAAAGTTGCAACATCCAACGTCATACGTTGAGAAGTGAGTGTGAGCAAAATCATTTATATGCAGTAGACTTGTTTTAATTCGAAGTTGGCTAATTCGAATGTTGGATAATTCCAACTTTTTCGTTGGAATTCCCTTGGAATTCGAATTGAAAAGAGTGTACTGTATATAAATGATTCTGCCCTCACTCACTCCTCAACGTACAGACTAAACCTATGGACCTAGAAACTCTTATGACGTAAATACCCAATAAAAAGATATTTTGCGAAATTCAGCCTCTAAATGGAGAAATAGACCTAGAAAGATGAAAATGCTTACAAACAAGAGTCCCAAATACAGCTCCCCACTCACGAGAAGATCCCCAAACGAGGGGAGACGGGGAGCGGGGGTGAAGGGAAAGACCGGTCCATTTGCAGATTTTAGGGGTAGCAGAAAGCCTTCCGCTGCTGTCTAGTATCCTTTTCGAAGTGCGTTGGAGTTGATTTGCGTCAATCACGCAGAGCGTGTCCCCAGCAACAGTTTCTTCTTTTCTTTCATTGGCCAGAACACTTTTGTATTGCTTATCCTGTGCATTATTTAGACTGCATTTCAAAGAATTTTAAAAAGAATATACGACATTTGGTGAGCTTATAGATCACACACCCCTGTAAAACAATTTCACACCGTTTCCATATAACTAATAATAGCATATGTCTGAATATTCTAATATTTATTCACTATGCCCGTAATATTATACGGTTGTGAAACTCTGTCTCTTACTTTAAAATAATAACATAAATTTACATTCTGCAAGACATTCTATCTTTGAGTTGTTTCTTCCAGGCCTAAAGTCAGGAAACCATTTTTGTAAGGTACATAAGTCGTTACTAAAATCACATTTGCGTTTCGGCATGATTCAGATCGCTGATTCACAGAACTTCACTTATCCACTAACACGTACCTAACAACTAAGAGAACAGCAGTTAAAAACTATTGTTTATTTCTGAATTCTGATGTCTTGAAACTCAAATCAAAGAAAGCCGCCGCGTATCGCATATTCTTACATATTGTTAGAAACTTGCTGATCACCATGAGCCGCGGTAGATATCACAAATGCTTTGAAATCAAAACCTTATGCGACGAACGGCGACAACAGAAGAGACGAAAAGTTCAACAATTTTTCTTTGTTGGAAGAAAAATTTCTTTGCTTTCTTGCAACTGAGTGTGTCGTATTTCTTTACTTTGAAATTGAAGACGGATATAATATTAACAATTTTTATTCAATAACAGAAAAGAGAACATTTGCAAATTTTCCTAAAAATCTGTCCGGACCATTTTTAGGACTCGAAAAAGAGGATTATCCCAGGTAAAACACAGAAGGTGCTCGTTCGGCGGCGCAGATCGTATGCGCAGTTGTCTGTGGATGCATTACGTCTTCGTCGAGAAGCTCAGCACGGAAAAGGCTGGTTCCTTATGCAAATATTGAGATATCTTCTAAAATATAGTGGCAGGGAAAAAGTTACAACTTGTACTGTTGAGACCCATCCTTTCTAATCAATTTATCACAAAGTTGATTCAAATGTGTAAAATGGTTTTCAAGGAATCGTGTTACGAAGGAACCCCTGTTTTGTTCTCTCCAGGCTTCCAATGTAAGGAAGTTTTAACTTAAGCGCGTTGGATTTCTTTTTGGTGTATGTTTTAAAATAAGACTATTTTGTTGTTGTCAACTGAATTCATGCCTAAATGCTATGGAGAGCTGTGAAAACTATTATTAGAAAACTAAATGGAGAAATCTAAAATATCAAAGCCTTTCTAGTCGGTAATTGCGTAAGTAAACGAAAAGACAAGATTGTTATAAAAAATGCGGGATTGCCCATTTTTGTGAAAAAGGCATTGTGCGAGATCTAAAAGTAGAACATTTTAATATTGTATGTAAATGTAAGGGTGTAATTAACGTGACTGCTTCCCGTAAATATCACTGCACTCTCCACGTTTCTCTTCTGTCTTTTCTTTGGCGCCGTCAATAGCTTCAACACGTTGTTTTTTTTTTATATAATTTGTCACATATTTGTTTTAATTAGTATTCTGCTCGTTCCGCCATCTGAACGCGGCAGCTAGGGCTCAAAGGGCAATGCAGTTACACCGGAAGAAGGCTCGGAAATGGCAGGCTTCAGAAGTTAACTCATCCAAATTAAATTAAACAGGTGTGTGCTCTCTTTAAATTTAAATCATAGTTCACAAATAATTTGATTAAAAGTTTTAAAAATATCTGTTTTATTTAATAACGTATTAATTGGTGCATTCTTCTACAGCATTGCTAAAGGCAGTGACCACACTACGGGGGGGGGGGGAGGACAATTTCTCTCTCTCTCTTATCTGCCTCCAGTAAAACGACAAAAATTAATCAATGAATGAATGTTCTTTTAGCCAAAATATGCATTTTTGTGTCGTATGTAACGGAATAATAAACATGATTGCCCCGGGAAAATATGATTTACCCCTCCATCTTTTCTATTGCGCCGTCACTAGCTACAACATATTTTGATTTCTATTGTTCTCACATATTTATTTTAATTTTAGTATTGCCAATCATATTGCACTGTGTTACCTCACGTAGCCCCCCCCCCCCTCACATACACGTACGATTTCAGTTGTAAGTTTTAGACTAAGCTTGTCAAATGTCCACTTATATCTTTGTATTCTTAAGCCATTAAAAAAAAAAAATCGCCCCTTCTTCTGGACTATTTCATAGAAATGTTTTCCCACTGGAAGCCCCTTTGCAGATCGAGATCCAGGGCTATATTACCTTCCCAAGCCACCGTCCCCTCTAAATACTGTCCTGGCTTCATGAAAGAAAAATATATGTATTTATACGAAATATTAATTTGACTTGGCAGTTTCTTTTTTTGAACAGGAATAAGTTTTAAATTTTAATAGCTTATAAATTTACACTAGCAATTTTGAGTAAAGGTTTTGCGTAACCCTAAAAGTACATTTAGAGACTGCAAGGTCAACTCTCGATATTTCAGATATATTAATAATTTTCATCACAACGTCTAGTAATAATTATTTGTTACTTCAATAACCTCCTCCCAAATGTTTCTCGCATATTAAAACATAGAGCCCATATGATTGTCGTTTTCTGTTTATTTCCTTGTAATGCTGACCTCCGTGGCGAAGTGGTTAGCACAACGCTTTACGATGCCAAGGGCCCCCAGTTTCGAATCCCCGCCAGGGCATGGGTCTACTTTCCTTTCATCAATTTCATCATATCATCACGCATCCTCATCTTTGCGATTAGCCATATGAGACAGATAAGCGAAGAAAAATAAAATAAGTCTATTAATCAATTATTTTTTAAAACTCTTTAATTCTTCTTTAGCATGCCACGTTTTTGTTAAAATTATATTACGATTTGTAACATGACGAAATTCTAGAGGAGAACACGCAACTTTGTTTGTAGCCCATCGGTCAGAAAGTTTCAGGAATATGGATTTTCAAAATACATTTGTTTCACATGTACTTTGCCCCCTTTTAAAAGTAGAGCGTTTTCAATTATGTTACTAATCATTAAAAGGATGCCTCAATACCATCTTGGAGGATGACAATATTTTCCCCCTCCTAAAAGTAATAAATATACTTTCGCTCTCTGAATCTCCCATATAAATTCTAGGGGCCGTCTGCTTCAGCCGAGCTCATTCCCTCTCTGGTGACGTCACGCGTTCGTGTAAGATCGGCAATCTTTGGATGGCTTTACCTAATCTCTAAGTACCTTGGGTAAAACAGGACGTCTGGTAATCCTAAACCACTTGTATAGCTATATCGGTTACAGCGAGCCCACATTGGTTTCTCACTCAGGGTGCACTCCCCTAACCCTAATAGTGGAATCGCCTGTCGCTACGTCACTGTGCTTCCGTTGGGGATCATCTCCTGAGCGGTGAGCTTGTAGATGGTGTTGTGTGGTATTTTACATCTCGACATGGTTGTGCTATGCGTAGATCTACATAAACGGTCCAGTGACAAGGCCTGTTATTCTTAACAATGTTAGTTTCTCATATCAATGGATATTGTATTAAAATAATGATTTATGAATATATATATGAGTGATAATCTCTAATATCTACTACCAATGTACTAAATTAATGATTTTTAATGATATACTATGTATTTCTATAACAGCGTGAACGCTAGTGGAGCGCGGACTGGTGATCACTAAAGAACCGGGTATTTCATAAATAATTGAGGGTTTACAAAAATGTATTGTAAGTAAACTATTGAACAATTGAAATTAGTCCAGAGCAAACGAGAAAGGCAAACAGTTTGTGCGTGTATATTTTGTTAAGCTGAGAGTTCACATCCATGCCGCTAGGCGACACTCAAATCACCCACATCAGCTACAGTGTTTTGTGCAATGTTTTGGTCTCCAAAATCACCGGACCTTGCAGTTCAAAAAAGACTCGTCTCACCGATGTCGCGCGATATCGCAGCCCCAAGGGATCGTATCATCGCAGCGATAGACACTATCTACAGGCCCATGTTGACGCGAGTGAGGCAAGAACTAAACCTTGTACAGTCACGGACACTTCTGGGTTGTAACAACCTTACTGAAGAAGCACTGAAGCAAGCCATCCATGTCTGACCACAAAGCGCCTTGTGACTAGACAACCCAACCAGCATTGCAATTCTGCGGCTTGTATACCAGTCACGGGTATACATCTCTGTAAATTGAGTAGTGATGCCAAAGAGAAATACGAGATGAAGATTGTCGATCGTAATGTCTCGTGTTCTCGACATGGAATACTATTCAGTCCACGTTACGTTCCATTATTTAATGTTGTTTGGGAACGAACCTGACGGACTGGGTTTATATATTCATTCCTTGCATTACAGTAAATTCCATATTTTACAATTATATTAATGCTTTGAACGAAAATAATGCCCATAAAAACATCGAACACACGTTCACACCATTCTTCTCACACACATGCACGTGAAAACAAACACACAAAGCTAAGTTTTAACTTCCAATTGAATGTCCAAATAACAGTAAATGGGGAAGCACGATGTGCGAAACATGGGATTTTTCACAGAAAGAATGCGTCTATTTGTGACATACGTGGTTTCTATTAATAGACAATGAAACAATTATGAGAGAAATTAACATGCATTTTCGTCTTCAGGTGCTGAGGAAGGAAACAGACTGACTGGAAAAAAGAAAACATGGTGCTATTGATAGAGTGTTGGTTAGCGTACAGAGCTTACATCAGTGAGGTCTAGGTTCGATCCCCACCAAGGACAATTTTTTTATTCTTTTCTATTAGTGAAGAAGTATGTAATATTGTTTTCTAGGCATTTTGACGAAAGGATACGCAACAAATTTGTTCGTTTAATCTGTATTTCCATTCTTCTAATAAGTTCTCTATCGCAATGGGATATAGAGATTCTCTATCTAGGCGATGGATATCTTCTCAATGGTTACGTAGCTACGATTCTTCAGTCCCTTCCACCCATCGGCCTTATTTATTTACTTCATTTCATATCTAACGAAAACACACAGATATAGTTAGAACAAGAAACACACCTCGCGTCGAAGGTTCCAGACTCTAGTTCTGGCTTTTTTTTTGCAAGGGTGATTATTCTTGTGTGTCTGTTTATCATCTTTGTCAAAAAATATTCCTCGTTATTGCCGTGATTAACCTAGGGAGAGACCAAAGCGACTGAAATAACAAAAGTACAGAAAATGCAAGACACATCTGCCTAGGCATGTTATACCTTGGGAATTAGCAATCTGAAAATTAACTTGCGTTTCAGTCGACTACTTGCGAAATAGTTTCGTGTTGCCTCGTTTGGAGTGTTGGTTATCGTGTCGGACTAGCATGCGGTCAACCCGAGTTCGAGCCCAGCGGTAGGAAAGGTTTTTTTTGTCTAATTTCATCCAACCTTATTTATAAAACTGAGGTTTCTGCAAAACCTTTTGAATTACATGCCACTTCGTATGTTGGTAATCTGAAAGCAGCAAAGATGAAAATTTGATGTTCCGAAGTGACGATGTATTTGTGTATGTATTGAAAAACGCAGTTATTTATTAGCGAAAAACATGCAGCCACGTGATCATTGAGAACGCTTCCTAGTTGTCAGTGCTAATATGGCAGTAGCTACAGTCTGTCAACACTCACCAACTTTCACGTTTCACGTAAAATGATTACCTTTCCACGTTTCAGAATCATGAGTGCTGTCTAAAGCAATACTTTGATACTTGCGTTTGCATGTTCGAATCTAAAGTAATACGATACTTTTATTTTCCAACAAATGACATTGAAACCATTAATAACTGTTTGCAATGTGATATTGATATCATATATGGAAAGAATAAAAATGGAGAATTTCGCTTAATACAACTTATAAATAGGGAGTGGAAGTTGATGAAATGTCATCTTTTTTCTGACATCTCGGACACGATGCCCATTAAATATACACAATATTGCACTTCATCTAGAACCCGAAAAGGTAATTTTGAAGTGCATTTTTTTTTTGCATTTGTTGCCATTTTTCAGGTTTTAGGTCATTTTCCGGGATTTTCGGCATTTACCCATCATTTTTTGCAATATTCGGTATATTGTTTCATCATATTTTGTCACTTCTTTAATTTTGGTAATATTCTTGAATATTCTCACCAAGGTATATATATCTCGCAGGATTGCAATTTACGAGCAAAAGAAATGCTGAACTGGTGACAGTCTTTGTTGTGTCGGGGGAAACCACCAGGTGCCCGTCTGGGTCAAACTCAGATTTAAGATCAGGTAAGGAGAGGCTTGAAATACCATAGCTAGACCCCGTTTGCACTGAAAATCCTCGTTGCATATTTTAATTGAATGTGCATGTGCTATCATTTGGTGCTCTTGTTTTAAAAAGCAAGATTGCATTTTGTTTAATTTCATTTTCATTTCAATTTTTAAACTGAAACTAACAAATTTAATGGTCATTTTTTGCATTTTACGTCATTCTTTTCCCCATTTTTTAGGATATTCTATAGGTCATATACCTATATTTTTTAGGTCATCAACTTCCGCTCCCTACTTATAAATATATTAAATTATGTGGATACCTGATGTGAAACGTACGATGCACGATCAGAGAGCCTGAATGTTGAATTGAAAACTGCAGAGAACAATGACTGACTTATGAACAGTGAAAAGTTTTTCCATGCTCCAATGGGATTTTATTTATAACTATAAATAAACAAGGGAGAAGGACACAGGTTGGTATGATGAACTAAATTGTAATCTAAAAGTTTGAATTGAAGAAACAAAACACGGTCGCGGTCAAAAATAGGGCATTCAATTTCAGGCACATTACACTAACTGAAAGACTATTAAGAAAATTAATAATATTTGGATAACCGGCAAATCCAAACTTGATATTAACCACGTAATGCACTTGATAATCAAAGAAACATAATTTTTCTTGAGCATGCCCTTTATATTGTGTCTTGATTGTTGAAATAATACATTGAAACGAACAGTAATATGGTTTAGAGTGTGTTTAGAATCTCTTGTGTACTGCATGTAAATACTGAAGTCATTTTAGTTTTCTAATCAAATAACAATTATTCAGTGTAATCCTTTAAAAGGAAAGCCTTTGTTTCTTTGCAGCTGTTCATGACAGAAATTCAATTGCAAGACAAGTTACCAAATTAGCAATAGTTCTCTTACATATTTGTGGTATGTGCTTGTCTGCGTTATACCGGATGATGAAGGAAGCAGATATAAAAGATAGACAATTACTGTTCTTTGGTAGCTCGTCCTGCTTTTGTCAGAAAACCTGATCAGCATACTGAACCAAGCCATCACACGAGATACGACTTCAATTCCGTTTCTGTGGCCAAATAACTCCAAAAAAAGGCAATAAAATTGTCAGTGTGAGGAGACGGAGAAATAATTTCCTTTTATCTTACATTATACTCTGTCTGCATCCCTAGTGTGGTTTGTCTGTCCCAAAGCTGAAGACAAACCTCTGTCTGTTGTAACGCGTGGCATGTTTTCTTCCAGCTTACAAATCACGTAAAATACCTTCGTTCACTTCAGTGTGTTGGTTCTGCAGGCTCAAGGTCATGTCGACTGATAACGAGATACCACGTGACTCCGGGGCCAACTGTCAGCACCGAAGACAAGCTTCAGTAACTTTAGCGAGGTTCCTTCTAGTCCTTGACAGAGCGCATTCTCCGTAATTATGTGCAGAAAACCCATGTTTTCTGTGTATAAAATTTACGTATATTTGGATTGTGTGCTCAAATGTTGCAGTAAACATAACTCCGTGACACACAACAAGTGCTTCAAAGATTAGAAACTTAGCAAGCGTTACTCATAAGACGATTAGCGTGTCCGACTGACAGAAGACCAGGTGGTGGATTGGTAGCGTGTTAGTTTGACACGCAGGAGATACTGGGTTCGATTCCCGTTTGATTGCCTCCAATTCTTTTTCTTCACTCGAGTGACTATATATTTCAATTTATTTATTGCGAACATTCTTATTTTATTTGCTTTGCAAATTGTTGAATTTTGTTTTCCAAACGATTACGGTAATTTCTAGTCAATAGTATTATATGTATTTCTCGATCGTTTTCTGGAAAGAAATGTATACTTCGCCAGGCATAACATTTTATTGAGTATGTTTGTAAAATGATGAGAAATGTGAAAAAAACTATCGTAAAAAAATAATTTTCACAAATAAAATTTAAAACGGTAAAGTAAAGATTTCCACCCAAAAATATAGTAAAAATGTATTTAACTTTTACTCCAATAAATTATTAAATAAAATGCAATAATTAGTTGCTCGAGTTATTTAAAAAAAACATAGGGCAATAGAACAGGAATCGAACTCAAAGCCTTCTGTACGTGAAACTTATCCGCTACCACGGCCCCACTTGACCACTTGAAAATCATGTAATAGCTTCGCCTCATCAAGGCACTTGGAACTCATCGAAACCTTCAAGCGCTTTTCCTCGATTTTTTCCTTCTTTTTAGGTCCACTTTATGCACAGTAAGAAAACTGTATCTATAGTTTAAAGTGGGATTCCAACCACTTGGAACCACTAATCCGCGTATCAAACTTTTCCTCTGAAATTGTTGGCTAGCGTGCGATATTACCAATACTCGGTTCGGGCATGGATGTGGGTGTTTGTCCCAATGAGAATACAGAGAATATAGAGAAAATTGACATGTGTCACAACTGAGAAAAAGGTGAAAAACGAGGATACTATTAATTTTGAAAATACTCTTTCAGTTAGTGTAATGTGCCTGAAATTGAATGCCCTATTTTTGACCGCGAACGTGTTTTGTTTCTTCAATTCAAACTTTTATATTACAATTTAGTTCATCATACCAACCTGTGTCCTTCTCCCTTGTTTATTTATAGTTATAAATAAAATCCCATTGGAGCATGGAAAAACTTTTCACTGTTCATAAGTCAGTCATTGTTCTCTGCAGTTTTCAATTCAACATTCAGGCTCTCTGATCGTGCATCGTACGTTTCACATCAGGTATCCACATAATTTAATATATTTATAAGTAGGGAGCGGAAGTTGATGACCTAAAAAATATAGGTATATGACCTATAGAATATCCTAAAAAATGGGGAAAAGAATGACGTAAAATGCAAAAAATGACCATTAAATTTGTTAGTTTCAGTTTAAAAATTGAAATGAAAATGAAATTAAACAAAATGCAATCTTGCTTTTTAAAACAAGAACACCAAATGATAGCACATGCACATTCAATTAAAATATGCAACGAGGATTTTCAGTGCAAACGGGGTCTAGCTATGGTATTTCAAGCCTCTCCTTACCTGATCTTAAATCTGAGTTTGACCCAGACGGGCACCTGGTGGTTTCCCCCGACACAACAAAGACTGTCACCAGTTCAGCATTTCTTTTGCTCGTAAATTGCAATCCTGCGAGATATATATACCTTGGTGAGAATATTCAAGAATATTACCAAAATTAAAGAAGTGACAAAATATGATGAAACAATATACCGAATATTGCAAAAAATGATGGGTAAATGCCGAAAATCCCGGAAAATGACCTAAAACCTGAAAAATGGCAACAAATGCAAAAAAAAAAAATGCACTTCAAAATTACCTTTTCGGGTTCTAGATGAAGTGCAATATTGTGTATATTTAATGGGCATCGTGGGTCCGAGATGTCAGAAAAAAGATGACATTTCATCAACTTCCGCTCCCTATTTATAAGTTGTATTAAGCGAAATTCTCCATTTTTATTCTTTCTATATATGATATCAATATCACATTGCAAACAGTTATTAATGGTTTCAATGTCATTTGTTGGAAAATAAAAGTATCGTATTACTTTAGATTCGAACATGCAAACGCAAGTATCAAAGTATTGCTTTAGACAGCACTCATGATTCTGAAACGTGGAAAGGTAATCATTTTACGTGAAACGTGAAAGTTGGTGAGTGTTGACAGACTGTAGCTACTGCCATATTAGCACTGACAACTAGGAAGCGTTCTCAATGATCACGTGGCTGCATGTTTTTCGCTAATAAATAACTGCGTTTTTTCAATACATACACAAATACATCGTCACTTCGGAACATCAAATTTTCATCTTTGCTGCTTTCAGATTACCAACATACGAAGTGGCATGTAATTCAAAAGGTTTTGCAGAAACCTCAGTTTTATAAATAAGGTTGGATGAAATTAGACAAAAAAAACCTTTCCTACCGCTGGGCTCGAACTCGGGTTGACCGCATGCTAGTCCGACACGATAACCAACACTCCAAACGAGGCAACACGAAACTATTTCGCAAGTAGTCGACTGAAACGCAAGTTAATTTTCAGATTGCTAATTCCCAAGGTATAACATGCCTAGGCAGATGTGTCTTGCATTTTCTGTACTTTTGTTATTTCAGTCGCTTTGGTCTCTCCCTAGGTTAATCACGGCAATAACGAGGAATATTTTTTGACAAAGATGATAAACAGACACACAAGAATAATCACCCTTGCAAAAAAAAAGCCAGAACTAGAGTCTGGAACCTTCGACGCGAGGTGTGTTTCTTGTTCTAACTATATCTGTGTGTTTTCGTTAGATATGAAATGAAGTAAATAAATAAGGCCGATGGGTGGAAGGGACTGAAGAATCGTAGCTACGTAACCATTGAGAAGATATCCATCGCCTAGATAGAGAATCTCTATATCCCATTGCGATAGAGAACTTATTAGAAGAATGGAAATACAGATTAAACGAACAAATTTGTTGCGTATCCTTTCGTCAAAATGCCTAGAAAACAATATTACATACTTCTTCACTAATAGAAAAGAATAAAAAAATTGTCCTTGGTGGGGATCGAACCTAGACCTCACTGATGTAAGCTCTGTACGCTAACCAACACTCTATCAATAGCACCATGTTTTCTTTTTTCCAGTCAGTCTGTTTCCTTCCTCAGCACCTGAAGACGAAAATGCATGTTAATTTCTCTCATAATTGTTTCATTGTCTATTAATAGAAACCACGTATGTCACAAATAGACGCATTCTTTCTGTGAAAAATCCCATGTTTCGCACATCGTGCTTCCCCATTTACTGTTATTTGGACATTCAATTGGAAGTTAAAACTTAGCTTTGTGTGTTTGTTTTCACGTGCATGTGTGTGAGAAGAATGGTGTGAACGTGTGTTCGATGTTTTTATGGGCATTATTTTCGTTCAAAGCATTAATATAATTGTAAAATATGGAATTTACTGTAATGCAAGGAATGAAAATATAAACCCAGCCCGTCAGGTTCGTTCCCAAACAACATTAAATAATGGAACGTAACGTGGACTGAGTATTATTCCATGTCGAGAACACGAGACATTACGATCGACAATCTTCATCTCGTATTTCTCTTTGGCATCACTACTCAATTTACAGAGATGTATACCCGTGACTGGTATACAAGCCGCAGAATTGCAATGCTGGTTGGGTTGTCTAGTCACAAGGCGCTTTGTGGTCAGACATGGATGGCTTGCTTCAGTGCTTCTTCAGTAAGGTTGTTACAACCCAGAAGTTTCCGTGACTGTACCAGCTAACTGTAGATCAGGCGAACGAGAACAATTCTCTGCTCAAGTAGTGACGCGAGACGGCTCCACCAATGAACAGTGAAAGAAACGGGATTGCGTAATGGACTACTGGAGTTACCCGATTTCCATTTTTCGCTCTGTAAGCGTTGCAAACTTTTGAAAGCGACAATGCCGTACACACATGGCAACCTGACCGTATTTTTGTCTCCAGGTCCGTACGCTTGGTTTTAGAATTTCTTAGGAAAATATTAGGGATAAGACACCAAGTACAAATTTTGAAAGCCGTACATTTAGCGTACGGACTAAGGTCTGGACCGAACATCCATACATGCCATGAAATTTCCGTACCTGTACAGTCGGGACTGTGCGGTTGGCAACGCTGGGCTTTCACCACTCGATTTCCTCCTCTGCCGCTATGCGTGGTCCTGCTCCACAGTTATCTGGGACAGGGTATAGACGTTTTGTCGATGTGTTCCTTGTCACCCGTGCTGCACGCATTGAACATTTGTAGGTGAAAAAATAAACTGAGTTCCTCGTTTGTTCTGGACTGGTTTCATTAACGTAGTTCAATACTTTACTTGCAATAAATGTTTGTAACCCATCAAAATTACACCACCCTGCATTTTTTTTAAAAAATAGGATGATTTGAAATTAATAGCTAGGTGATTCTGGAAGTATTTTGAATACCGTTCACGGAAATGACATCCATTTTTTTCCCCATCACGTCAGGATTTTTCACAATTTCACAACCAAAATTATCATATTCGCAATTCCATTACGTCCATTACAGAATGCAATGAAATAAATTTAAACATAGGAAATTTCGGATGTCTACAAATCAATAGGTATTTTGAATGCTGATCATGCACGTGACTTATATTTCTTCCCATCACGTCAGGATTTTTCCCTAGAAAAAAAAAGTGCGCATCAAAACTCCTGCATATGGCGATAGCCAATAGCAGCACACTGCACTGCACTGCACTGTGCCATGTCGAAATCTCACACGGAAAAGAGACAGAGTGGTTGAGCGCAACGCCTTGTCACGGAGAGCACGGAACATTAGATAACATAACATATTATGTTAAACTTAATGGGAGAAAATATCATACTTGATTATGCCAGAGGGACATCGAGGGGCTCCTCGTTCACTCCAACAACTTCCGTCGTTGTCCTCATCGTCACTGACCACAGTACTTTCGCCCTCTGTGTCGTCCTTCAAATTTATTATAATTGGGTCAAAAACTTCGTCCCGATCTTCCCTTAACATAATCATTTTCCTGTAATTGTTGTGCATGTTTAACACAAGCGGCTCATTGTTCTTGTGTTACATTGTCAAGTTCTTCGTTATCAAGTTAACAACACATTTTAATGTGTGGTTCTGTTTTACCCATGTCTCGTCAAGGTAAAAAGATTCGTTTCGAATCTCCAGGCACTCAAATTTCGTGCATTCTACGAAGGAATTTTACCCTTGACGTAACAATGTCACTTCTCTGCATCAGAAATTTACGACCGTCGTTGGTTTTCCTGTACTTGAAGCCTAATTGTTCCAATATTCTCAAGGTGGAAGTTCTAGAGGCTTTCTAAGATATTTTGTCCCGTTTGGTTTGGTTTGAGTTGGTGTTTTAAGTCCACTTTATGCACAGTAAGACTAATCGGGACTGGACCTACAGTTTTTTAAAGTGGGATCCGAACCACTTGTGCCTCCACCGGGTATCGAACCCGGAACCCCTTGATTACAAGGCAATGACGCTACCACTGCGCCATCGGGGAGGCCCATTTTGTCCCGTAAAGAGTACATTATCTTTATGGCAGTAGGAAATTCGCCACAATCGTAAACTTCAAAGACGGTTCTACGAACTTCGTCTTTTTCAAAGATCATCTACGTTTGTCGTTCTTTTCGGTACGTTAATGTGCTTTCTAGGTGATTGAAACATTGTAGCAGGCCCCGATCCACACTGTTTTGACCCCGAACATATCGAGAAACGTAGCTTGATTCACACCACACGCTTGAACTGTTAGAGTCTGGCACTTCTTAAACTCAATTTTACTTCTCTATTCTTTACCCGAACATTATTTTAAAAACAGGAACGAAGGGAGAGCAAAAAGGATACAATGCAAATACGTTTATAATAACATTGCTTCTACAGAGGGAACGGTGTAAGCTAGAATCACGCTTGTTTTTCGTACATACTCGCAAATTCATTATCTTTCCATCTTTTGAACTACTGACTCTTGAAATAATCTATTTATATCCGAGCGCCAGGTACACGATTTAGTAGCGAGGTGAAACAGGTTCTGAACTAGGCAACGCCGCACGTCTGTGATTCGCTGGTGCTGTTCAGCCGTTCAAGGCCATTTGCAGGAGATTTGACGCGCACTCTAGACCATGATTTTTCTCTATGTCATTAAGTTCAATCAACAAACTACATTATAACATTGAGTTTTAGACATTTTGTGAAGGAAATTTGTATGAGGGATTTCGAACATGGAATTTACGTAATCAAAGTTTGTAATTTTCATATCAATGTGTCTTCTGAAGATGGAAGGTAGATTAAATGAATGCTTACTCCATGTGCATTTATATTTCAAAATTGGCGGATTTGTATTGCAGAAAGCCAATATTTTACCATCGTCTAAACAGAGCCATCTATTGAGGAAATCATGCAACTACAGATTTTATTGTCAAATTGAGGCAGTTAATATATTGTTATTTTCTGAAAAACTACACGCGATGGGTAAAAATGGATTTCATTTTTGGAATCAGCATGCTGAAATTATTCAGGGGCAACAGTCATCTTTGAGTCATCCACACCCATGCAGGCCTGTGTTATTTATGAAACACCCAGTATAGCTGTAATTCTAGGAATCAACTTAGCTCCCACTTACAAAACAGAAATACTTCTCGTTCTCTCTAGGTCGTAGAATGTTAAGTATTAATCCCAAGTCAACAACAAGAGAAATTACTTTCCCCCGTCTCCCACAACGCTCGCTCTCCAATTGAAATCATTTCATGTCCTCTCGTTGGCGCTCTTTCAGCCTATTGTGAGCGTTTGTTTGCTTCAGAACTCGCAGCCCTTTCCACGGCCCTATGATAAATGAGCAGCTTTTACAGCCCGCATCATTGTTGGTGGAAAACCCATGACCGGGATATGACGAGCGATGTTTTCTTCCCCAAATCCAGTAAAATTAATGACGAGGCCCCGCGGATCGGTTGTCAAGCATTGTACCGACAGACTGCAATTACAAAATGTAAATTCGTTCTGCGAAAGCGCCGAGCGCAATTATCCATTCGAAGGCTTCCTCGTCCTCTCTCTCCCAGCCATTTTCGGCACCGTACGTGTTCGGGCTGTGTTCATATTTGTCCATGGGCATCGCACGAAATTTTTGCAGGCGGGTCCGGGCCAATGACAAAACTTGAAGAGTAGAAATAATAACAATAATAAAAATAGATAACAAATAAAATATATATAATTGTTATTATACAATCAAAATAAAACAATTCTATTCCATTTTTTTATTATTATTAATAATAATAGGCTATTATTATTATGTAAACGGGAAGGCTGTTATTATGTAAACAGCAGTGTTGTTACATCACGTGAATGGGTTGAAGTTTGGGTATCCACTCATTGCTATCAACGCACCTAGTTCATAACATGTCAGCAACAGGTGGTTTCTTTACTTGCAAGTTCTTAATTCATCAGATCTTGAAGGCTGAAAGGTACTCAGCTTAAGTAACTCACTCACTGTCTAGCATTTATAAACCCGAAGGTTCATGCCTGCAGCAACACAAGCCTTCCATCTGTCCCTATCCTGGGCAAAATCAATCCAATCTTTTCCATCCTGACTGATTTCTTTTATTTCCATCTCAACGTTATCCCTCCACCTTCGTGTTGGCCTTCGAACAGGTCTCTTACCATCAGGTTTCCCAACAAGAATCCTGTAAACTCTTCTTTCCTCTCTCATTCCTGCCACATGGCCTGCCCATTTAAGTCTTCTTGATTTTATTATTCTAATAATATCTGGACAGGAGTACAAATGATGCAGTTCTAAATTATGTAAGCTTCTCCACTCACCTGTCTCCTCAAAACGATTTTTCATTATTTTGTTTTACATTTTATACAGTTACTCTACTGAAATTCTCAGTCGTTGTATTTCGTTATTAACTTTTGCATACCTCATTCAAGAAACGGCTGTAATAGTTGAGGGGAAATTTTACTCATAAGGTTTATATTGTATGACCTTTTGCCTAAAACTATACTTTTTGGAATTTTGAAAACTGTGGAGCTATTTATTTTTTGGATTAAATGAAATATGGAAATATAACTTGGTTCCTATATTTTTTCATTAGATTTTTCGATGTATCACAGTTTTTACTTTGGTTATTCTGCATGAATGATACTTAAATGAACCTTATTTCTGTTATTAACAATAAAAATGACAAGCTTTATAGGGAGGGGGGGTTCGACGGACCAGTTCGCCTTAATACTTATACGCTATTAATATTCTTCCATTTATACTTAACAGCAACTATTTCTTATATTTTTTATCCTGTACGAAGAAAGATATTGATTATTGCAGTTACGTTCACCTTAAAAAAATTATATGAAATCTTTAAAATTACGATAATCAGGTTAACTAGGTAATAACTTTTAATACTTTAAATACTGTCATGGTATTTTTTTACGGATGGTTGTAAAATTAACGATCTTAGACCGCCAATTTCTTAGTGTACAATGTTAAAATATTGCCGTAATTTTATCGTGATGGTACCCTAAATATATTTCTACAGTACATTCACCGTAAATAAGGGAGATTTTAGACTGAAACGACACGTGTCGCTTGAGGATTTCACGAATTGAACGTAGGCTTGTCATGCTGTTACGGTACAGAATGTTGATATTGATTGGCTCGGCTCCACGCTGCATATGTCATTTGTCGCTTCGGTGTGAAAGCTGCCCCTAAAAATACACTGAATCCAGTTTCTAATTATAAATACCGTACACGACTACAAATTATTTAAATTATGTTAAAGAACTGCTATAAAACATTAATTCGTATCGTGTAGCGTGCATATTGATACTAAATGTCAAGTAATTTACGTAAAAGTGCATAGTTGATATTCAAGTAAGGGTTGACACTGCTGCTACTGGATGGCACTGCATGCAAATAAAAGAAAGACAAAGAATAATGAGGAGTTGCTTTCCTTGCGCTTAAGTGGTTCCTAAATGTTTATACAAAAAGTATATTAGGTTATTTATAATTTAATGAAAATTTACTTGTAATGTTCTGATGGTCATTGCTGAGATTAAGGAAGAGGTAGTTTGCAATGAAATATGTAAATATTTGTAAATATTTGTGCCGTCCCTACATGTTTGTGATTGTCTCTTCCTCCATTTTATCATCATTCATTCTCCTATTCGCGATTAGCCAAAAGTGGCAGAAAAACATATCTCTTTTCAGGTAATAAAACTGAGAACGCTTGCTACTGTATAGTAATGTTTTATTCGCTTGGTAAGGAACGTCCATATTAACACCCTGTGTGATCATAACGATCTCTCGCACCTAACCACAAATGGCGGGAAATCCCGACCATAAGCTTAATTTTTTCGCGCCAACTGTTGCATTTTGAAACGTTTGCATCCTCTGTTATCCTGTACTTGATTCTACAAAATCCCTGCTACAGAGGAAACCAGGATCATTAATAAATTCTTTGTTCGCCGTTCGTAGTTTGGGACTGTGTAATGAGGTTATGCATAATTCCCCTCATTGAACTGTTTAACCTAGTTGTGAGCCGGTCTTTGTTTATGATCCTGCGTTGTATACCTACAGATTTTAGGGGATAATGTGGACGCGTAGCTGGTTGATTTATCGCTTTGTCGAGCCGATGGGCCGTAACGACTGTTCAAATAGTGTGAAATGGTCGCACGCGTTCGGTGAAATGGTTTGAATGCAACTTTCGCAAGATATTGGTGGAAAATATAGGAATTTTGGATGGATGTGCTTGTGTACTGCAAATGGTGTGTTTACGTGGCAAGGGTTGGATCAGTGGTGAGTTGGATGTATAGTCCACGCGTTTACTTAGTTAACGTCCAAGAACTGAAGGAAGCCGCCGCCACGAACGTGGGTGGGGTTAAACAGCGGGCGAGTTGTTTTCGTCCAGTCACACTCAACCTTCAGCCAATGGGCGCAGCTGTCGTTCTGCTCGTCTACTCCACGTGGAGTCTCAGTCACATGACTGCGAATACGCTGTTGTCGTAGTTTGCAACTTCAAAGTGGAGACCGTGGGAAGGTGCTTGTGCGCGGAGGGACAAGGTGGCTTAGAGTAGATGTGTGGTAACACTGTGTTTTGAATGTGATTGTTTCAGCTTGTGAGCACGCTCCGTGGACTCCAAAGCCAGCCGGTCGTTAACAAAGCTGGCGCTTCTACTATACGGTTGACATTTTTAAAACCAAAGTGTGTTTCAAACACACACTATATTTTTTACAAATGTTTTAAACGTTTGAAACACAGTGTTTTAAACATGTTTTTTAAACTTGTTAAATCACATGTAGATACTTGATATTTGATATTCCGTGGTTACATGTGTGTCTTGTAACTTTATCTTTTCATTCAATCCTTGTCACTTTGTTTACTGTGCACAGAAACCTGTTCAGTGGCTGAAAATTATATTCAGTTAACAAAGAGACATATCGTAATGAGTACCCGTGGACCACGTTTAAAATACCTGTCTGTTTTTTTACAACCGTTTAAAACATTTTGGCATTATGTTTCAACTTTTTATTGGTTTAAAACTACTTTTTTTCTTGATTAAGACACCATTTAAAACATGTTTAAAAGAAAAATAACTGTTTTATTTGTCTGTTTTAGAAGAGCACAAATTTGGCAACCCTGATTGGGTATTCATGCGGTCTGTGCGCTTAGTAACTAGCAACTGTGCTGGTGGGTTTGGTTCGATCTTCGAAGAGATTTGAGATAGTTTTAGATAGTCTCCTAATGGTACCCGCTCATGTTCCGAAACCTTGAAACTTACAGTGGTCGACGTTACCTAGGTAGATTGCTCAGGGTGGTTACTCACCGGGAATTTCTTGAATTACGGGAATTATGCGTGAATTATTGGTTCCGGGAATTATGCTTGAATTCTGCGTGGACGTGAAAAATGGCTACTTTTACTAATCCCAATCCCATTGAATTTATGCATGTTTATTAATGCCCTGCGGCAAGTTTTTCACACTTTTGTTTTTATTTTTATAGAGGATGGAAAAGAAAAGAGAGCTGGCTGGAAAATAAAACAGAATTCTCTCAATCCTTTTGCTATGTTAGTGTCCTTCGCAGAACAATCTATGACAGTTGAAAAATTATTGCAAGATATCTTGAAGTTGATTAGGTAAATTAGTGTGTGTGAACTTCTTATACAAATTAACATTTTTTGTATATTAGTGTACCCCATAATATTTGTAACTTGTGTTTGTAGATGTATTTCGAGTCTGAGTATGTGAAATGGCAAATGTAAATTCCGCACCTTAAATAATTATATATATATATACACACCGTTTATCCTATCATGTAGGCAGCAGAACATCATGTCAACTTCGAAGCAAGTTTTGTGACTTGTGATTGGCCATAATTGAGTTGAATCGTAAGGTTGAAATAGAGAAAACATCTTCTCGTACTCTTGAATTCTTGGGAAGTTCGCCTTGAAAACCGTGAATTATACTTAAATATTATCAAGGTCCTAGAGTAGTCACTCTTCTAATCAATGTTTTGGAAAGCTAATTTCGAAGGCTCTGTAAGTTACAGTTAATTCTCCTCAAAAGTAACTGAATTACAGTTCCAGTTTCACATTTGAGAAAGTTACTCGGTTACAGTGTGTGTTACTTTTAATAAGAGGAAATTACCTAAATATGGAATACCATTCCTTATTTTCACAATTTCAGCTAACAATAGCGAATTTAATACTGAAGAAAATTATTTGTCACTGGAACAAAGAACAATCGAAATCATTAAAAAAGATCAAATTTATCTTAAGAAAAGTGCTTCAAATATGGAATACTATGGGAAATAACAAAAAATGACTTATAATATAGAAAACTAGTAAAATCCATAAACACAAGTAAAGTTACTAGGAGGAATACTGTTTCTGAAAATCTGAAAGACTAATCTACGTGTGGCACGAATGGGAGAGGAAATAAGAGTTTACAGGAATCTTGTTGGTACGCCTGGTGGGAAGGCCAAGACGAAGATGGAAGGATAACGTTGAGATGGACCTAAAGGAAATCGGTAAGGATGGAAAAGATTGGATTGATCATTCCCAGGATATTGACAGATTGGAGGCTTGTGTTGCTGCAGCCATAACCCTTCGGGTTTAAGATGGCTATAGAGTTATTTAGTTCTATATCTACAGGATACACAGAATTATTGAACCGACAAAATTTTCTGAAGAACTTCAGTTGTACAGTCACGGACACTTCTGGGTTGTGATGACCTCATTTACTTTCAGTGGAATCGCTACAACCCAGAAGTGCCCTTGACTGTACCACTGGCACTTGAGAAATAGTCCTTCGATCTGTTTTGTAGCTATAGGTTCAAGTAACATTGAAGCGATATCTTTATGGGTAGAGATTTGAGTGTACCAAACGACAGAGGAGAATGATAAAGGAGCGGGAGATGTTCCAGCAGCTACGACAGAAGTAACTGAGGCAAGAACAGATGTACATACCAGAAGAAAATGAACGAGTTCAGGATCACCAGGAGCCGGAGGAGCCTCGTTTTGCCTCGTTTTTGTATATTTCTTCCTCAGCGGCAATAAAATAGGAATCCTGGATGATGTGAGAATTGAAAGGATACATTCCAGTCACACTCCTAACCTTTAATTACGTTCTGGATTCTTGTGTAGGCTAAGCTATTCCAGAATAATAACAATGATGTCTCGAGTCCTGTTTTATCTCAACCAACACTCTTACTTCTTCGCTGTAATTGGTTTTCATCGGTCCATAATATTTTTATCTAAACGCAAGGCCATAAAATTAGGTGGGTGGTAGAAGTTCGCGATGTTGCCACGTCGGAGCACAACCGCGTGTGTTCGGAGGTTGTGGAGTTGGTGTTTGTAATCCATGTGATACAAACTGACAGTATTTGCTCGAAAGATCAGGAATGATAAAAAAAATGTCCTGGAGAGAGGTTGGTCTGACGCTCGAACTAGGCAACGCAGCCTTCCACACAGTGCGCGGGAACCAGCGACTTTTGTCCCGCTCTCGCTTTGCTTTTCCCATAGGTGGCACCAGCGCATTTATGCCCATACGCATATTTACGTGGCCGTGCTTTTAGAGGAATCGCCAGAACAACCGCGAAACAGATTAACAGCGAAAATTTCACTTTCGCGCTTAATATCTTTCGCCCTTATTCCACCACCTCATTTAGATGCTGAAGTTTTGTGAGATAAGTATGGGGGAATACACACTATGGACACAAAATGTTTCTCTACCCAAAGTCAGAACCTCCAAGTTCCTTGAGTGGGAGTATCGGCCATCAGAACAGGAGAGTCTGCAGATAGTATGATATGTGACACTTACTGCTGAAACCATTCTTTGAACAGATAACTCCACATTGAACCAGCTAGATGATATAATCGAATGGAACCTACAGGCGCACCTTCTATCGGCTATAGATCCCAGTTGCTTCATACAGGGTGACCACTGTCCTGCTGAGCTTGAGTTGGTTGCCGCCGCCTCTCGTTTTCCATTATGTGCAAGTAAGTTGGGGACCTTTGACTGCACAACATATATCAACTTTGAAGATGCAGTCGGGTTGTATGTTGTGTTTGTTTACTCGGATTGTAATACATCAAAGATGTATTAGACCTTACTAAATAACCAAGGAAAATGTAAAGCTACTTCCTGCACATTGCAACATACCGTGAAGGCGAGGAGAAGGGGATGGGGGGGGGGTTGAGGCGTCCCAGACATTCACAACTCCGGCCATTTATGGAGGTGATATGATCAGCACCACACTCCGGTCACCTTTACCTCCCAGGATTGTCTCCAGGTACACATTAACGAGAGGCTAGGTGAACCCCAGAGCTTTGCTTGCTTGCAAATCTCTCACGAATAAATACTGGGTGACATAAGTACACTAAATTGTATGAAAGGTTGTATATGAAACACTAAACTTACCTGACATTCGTATGTTCCGTTATCTCTTTTCTGAACGTATTTAATTTGTAATGTCCAACTATCACTTCCTTCTTCGTGAATGACTTGGAATCGCTCGTCGTTCGTGTACGTAAACTTTCCAGACGTGAGAATGTGCCAGTCTCTTCTTCTCACCCAGGACACCTACGAACAAGAAACATGTTTTGTAATTAAAGCCTGTCCTTTCTTGTAGTTCGTTAATTAATTAGGACATTTATATACATATTTGCCATAGCAACCAGGTTTCGCTAGACCATTAGATGTCCATAACGTATTTGATATCGGTTGTACTTTACGTTAATTGTATTCTTGATTTTTGTAGGGGTCCTCTAATTTATTTAGGGTAAAACTACAGTACATTAGCTAGTATTTATATGCTTCTTACTTTTACGTTGTGTGTATGCTACTTTTGTCTATTTGCGACAAATATTACAGGGTGTTCCATTTACAACGCATCCCGGAGTTGGGAATAGTACAACTTTTGAACCGGACGTGGTACACATTTAATCCTTATACCAAATTGAAGCCTTTTTCATGCATATATTTTTAAACCGGGTCACAATAATTGAATTTCATTATTGCCCACACAGTGTTGCCAGATGTAACGGAAAGTGTAAATGAAATTTTTTACAAAGCATGAAAAATGTCACATAACACACATGCCGTCGGTAATTTGCAGTTTGGTTAGGCGGACTAGCGCGGCATCTATGTCAGTGAAAAAAAGAAATTTTCATTTCTACCGATAGCCAATCGGATGAGGCGTCTTTAAGAGGGAACTAGGAAAATCGTTGTTATTAGATATTAAGACTGTGCATTGGCAACTCTGCTGGTGTTTCAGTGCCCCAAAGTGTTTCGAAACTGTATACATCATTCAATTACTAAAAACAATAAAAAAGAAACTTGGAAATTTTCATAAAAATAGTGTTACTTATATACACCTGCCAACCATGCGATGAGATTACATTTTCCCCGCTTGGAAAGAAACAGAGGAAAGGCCAGTCGTGTTCCATTCCTGTGCATCGCATGGTTGCCAGGTGCATGTAAGTAACACTGTTTTCATGAAAATTTCCAAGTTTCTTTTTTATTGTTGAACTAAGTAGGAGAACCTGTAGACTACACAATTAAGCGCATAAAGTATGGTTAACAATAACAAGATTTATTATAAAGAATAGTAGTTTGATATATGAAGAGATCTCAGCCTAAGTGTTAAGGTAAGGGAGCTGCTTGGAAAGAAAGGATGATTAACGATACTTAAGGAGTTGTAGCGGCAGATTCTTGTCCATCTTCTAAGTGCCTGAAGACAGCCTGGACCCTGCTGGGTGGATGGTCATCTTCGATCAGAGGGGACAGCGCTTCCGGCCGTAACACTGAACTGCCACCCTTTTACCCATTTTCTGGAGTTTTTATACCAGGGGCGGTGGCCTTCGACAGGGCTATTCTTGTAGATTCGTGTCAAACGCAGGACGTCCCATGTATGGGGATACCTCTTATGGTCATGGCTAAGAAGTAACTTCGACACTTCCTTAATTGGTTCGACCTTACTCCAAATAAGGGATTCAGAGGACACAGAGACAGTGAAGTCATCTGATCAAGTGCTTTCTGTAGAAAATCGCACTGACAGAATCATGCAAACTTGTCCGTTACATTCCCCATAAGGAATACATGGGATTCCGAAAATCCTTGTTCATCATATTTTTCAAACATCGTGTCCAGCTTTACGATCAACATAAAAATAACTCTTCTTTTTGCAGCATAGGAAGAAATTCATTCTCTGCATGCGCCCAATTTTTATTAGTAGCATTGCCCATTCGAACGATATTGAAATAAATGTAACTTTTCCCTTAAGCCTTGTTTCCATGACAGAAAAAAACACTACATGTGTGCTAACCAAGGCAGTCTATATTTCAGTAAGAAACAACATGTGACGTTTCAGCCCTTTATCAAGGTCATCATCAGACTTGAAACGAGACAAAATAATATTTTTTTAAAGTTTTGTAGTTTATTTTTTTTTTAGTTTGGGTTCAAGTGTTAGGAAAATCCTGATAGTTGAAACGTCACGTTGTTAGGAGTTTTTTTTACTAGTTAGCCTTGGTTAGCATACGTATGGATGATGATATAAAGTATCTTCACGAGTCGAGTTGTTGAGTTGGTGTTTTAAGTCCACTTTATGCACAGTAAGGCTAATCGTGACTGGACCTACAGTTTAAGGTGGGATCCGAACAACTCTGTGCATCCACCTGGTATCGAACCAGAGACCCCTTGATTACAAGGCGACGACGCTACCAAAGTATTTTCACGAGATTTCCTTAATTTCTATTACTGTTTCACTTGTGTATTGAACTTCTTCACTTTCCCTTTTATTGTAAATTAGTAGGGCTTCCCAGATGGTGTAGTGGTAACTACGTCGCCTTGTAATTAAGGGGCCCCGGGTTCCATACCCGGTGGAGGCACAAGTAGTTCAAATCCCACTTTAAAACTGTAGGTCCAGTTCCGATTAGCTTTATTGTGCTTAAAGTGCACATAATATACATAATCATTCAAACTCACTCATTGTAAATTAGTGAGAACCTTATTCAGACAAGGGTGTCTCCACCAAGGTACTAGGATAGGCTATAGTCTCCGTGAAATAGAATTTGCTCATCCTCCAGTCCACTCAAACAGCCTAAATAGCAACAGTTTGAGAATCACTTTTATAGTAGAGTAAGAATCGCTCACACAGAGAAGAATAAAGATTGAGGATAAAGGGGGAAAATATAAAGAGGAAAAAGTGGTTCAAGAGAGCCTAATACAGGAGGGATAAGATGTACAAACTTGAAAGAAAGTGGTGGAGATAGAGAAACTGAGTATGAAAAAGAGGAGGGGGAAAAGAGAAAGAAAGTTCTTGAGAAACACGGGAAGTAATATGATAGAAGAAAAGAGATATAGAACAGATGAATAGAGTGAGATGTAAGTAAGGAGAGGAATGAAGGGATAAGCAGAGGAATAGAGCTTGTTGGGAATCAAATAAATAAATGAAGAGTTCGAGACACTGAAGAAGAAAGACAGAAATATAGAGATAGAGGAACAGAGGGAAAGATAGAAGGGCCACAAAAAAGGGATAGTGAAAGAGGAACGAAGAAAGAGAAAAATAGGAAAGAGAAGGAAAGAAATGGTGATAAACAGTTCGAAGATGGAGGATAGGGAAATACATTTAGAGGTATAGAAAGTTAGAAATAAAGAGATAGAGAAAAAGATAGAGGAGGATGGAGAAAGGTGAGAAATAAAGTAATAGCGAAACAGAGGAAGGAAGAGAGAAAGAAAAAGAGGAATGAGAGTAAAAAGAGAAAAGAATGTCAGTTTAAATTGAATTCAAATTGTCTTTATTGAAGGGCGAGGTTCAGCCCTTGGCTGTTCTCCTACCTAACCCCTTTATATGTTTGCCTGGTGTACATAAACAAGATAATAATAATAAAAGAGGAAGAAAAGAGAAAAAGACACTTTTAAAAAACAGAAAACACATAAAAAGAAAAAAACACATACGCACATACTTAACATTTCTGAGCATGAGCCTCACGTTTGGATATTGAGATTGATATAGTACATAATTATGCTAGTTTTGTGAGGTAAGATAGAACAATGTAAATGTTGTAAATATTACAATATAGTATTTGAAGGTTTGTCAGGGATTGGCGAGGCTTGTATGCAGTTTAAGCTGTATTGTGTAGTGCTATACGTGGGAGCTTGAACAGAGATATTACTTGATATATTAACTCTATTTAAGAATTCGCAAATATGCATTATATTTACAGACTTAGAAAAACGTTTGACCCCTTGAATCATAATTTAATATTACATAAAATGTATATTCTTGGGTTACCACCAGTGATGTGCCGTAGACTTTAAGTTTACGTCTACATGCGTTGTCTACACGTAATCTACGCGTAGATTACATTGGATTGTAGTTTACATAGACTACGTAGACAATCTAAAGTGCATTAAAATTAATTTTGAAGGGTTTCATGAAAGGAAAGTGACATTTTCAACTATATTGGTTCCTAACGAAATAAAAAGAATCCTATTTATAACAAATTTCTCTTCTCTTCTATTATCAACTATGGAAGAAGATAAATAGTATGCAAAAAACAACAACAGATGGCAGTCGTGAGACAAAGTGGTATTTTCCCCATAAAACTCTAGAATATTTCCTATATTAAGTTTTTTCCTAGGTGAGAAATTGTTCGAATTTAGAAGAAAGAGTACAAAAGTTCTCCTCACACATCAGCAACTGATACGCAGTATAATTTTCTTTTACATCCACGGCGCTCTTTGCAAAGTTTCACCTTTCGCCATGTTGTTTACATAGATTACGTCATACGTGTAGAACGTAGACTACCGTTGTTTACGCGTAGACGCACATCACTGGTTGCCACTCATAGTATTGAAATGGTTTGAGAGTAATATACTGAATGGAATGCATTATGCGTTTCTTATGTGCGCTTGTAGCGACGTGTGCTACTTGCATGCTACTCACCGGTCGTTCCCCAAGGTTCTTCACCCTGCAATGTAGGAAGGCTGTTTCCCCCAATTGAGCCGTCACATTGGTCACCATGTTGTTATCGAACACTGGTTCGTTGTTCTTCCGAAATTTCCCGTACTGCGTTGCGTACCACGGGTTCTGCCAAGGGTAACGTTCGGTCGCCGTCGCAGTCTCGCGTGAATCTGAAAAAGATCAAATGGGGATACTCGTAATGCACATTTACCGAAGGACATGATTTATATATATTAATCACCATATTGACAAATGGATGTTAGCATCAGCAATATTTAAATTAAAATATGCAGAATATTCTACAGAGTGTTCCACAAAGATGTGGACAAATGTTAGCAGAATGTTGTGCGACGTGGGATAAGTATAAACTTATGTCAGTATGGGCATTGTTCTGAAAATACAAACAAAATCAATAGGATAGGCCTTAAAGAGGAGCACTCTCAGTTGAAGCATTTTGCTTGAATGAATATGGAGAAATACGGCGTGTCACACACACATTAGTAAACTTCCCTTTGATAAGCCAAAGTATTTTTTTAGGAGGTAATCTCTGTGAGGTTAGTTACACAAATGTTTATGTAGAAATTTTTAGCGAAAGATGCGGGCTCGGCTAGTACTCGAACCTTCATTGTTCGCTAAAATTTATAATTAGTACATTTCTTGTGTGTGTCAAATCATAACACAAATTTTGTGTGTGTGTTTCGGTGGGGGGTATTTGTATGAACCTCGCCGATGAATTAGTCACTAGGTTCTAGTGGAACGTCGTCGCCTTGTAATCAAGAAATCCCGTTTTCGATTCGCGCTGGAAGCGCAAAGGGCTTCATATCCCATTTTAAACTGTAGGTCCAGTCTTGATTACCATATTAGTGCCTAATGTGTACCTAAAAAATTCAAGCATCGATTCACGGTTGCCATTGTCATTTACTTTTTATGTTGCCACATTATCATATCAGCTGTAGAGTCCTAAAGGAAGAGCATTTCGTCCGAGGGCCAAATAGTTCACACGGATGACGCTACTCGTACGTAATCCAGAGCTGCTTCATTCTAGCGAATAATGCTCGAACAGGTAAATCGACGATATACACTCGAAGCCCAGTTCTACACGTATAACCGTAATTTGTCTGTGGTAGTGAGTCCTCAAATATGGATCGTGAGGTGAAAGATGCAGTGAAGTTGAAACTTTAGTAAACATAGTCAATTATCTCCATGTTAACATTTTGTTAATTCTATCTTACCAATATACTAGTAATACTGTATATGAAAATCAGACGATTGTGGGCTGAAACTACCAAAACGGATATTTTACATCTACGATTATTGTCACATTTAAATGATATCCATCCAATCCAATCCAATATATATAGAGAGCCCCAATTCCACCACTGACTCACTGATATAAATGTTCTCCATGAAGGAAGCCCCGGAGGCGAAAAATGCCCATTACGACCCCCCATGAAATTGTCCCAAAAGGCCGAGAAAATTAAAAAATCGCTCAATCGGCCCTTCCTGAAGGGTGAAAATGCCCTTTCTTCACGTCCTTAGCAACCGTTGCCACGGGCATTTTTTGCAGCACACATTGTTTCCTTCATTTCTTGATTGTCGAGATACAATATATTTCTCACAGATCAATAGCACACAGATGAATGAACTCATGGTTTTGAAATGGTGCCTGAAACAAGGGTGACATCTGCATAATAAGGAGTTTCATCCCAGATACAATTACGTATATATTGTTATACTCAATGCGTAAATATCTACATTGTGCTTGTTTTATCTAAATGTTTAGGGGGTATAATAACATGCAAATCCTTAGAGCTTGCCGTGCCTGTTGTTGTCCATGGAAACGGACGTTGCTAGGGAACTTAAAGAAAGTTTATTTTCACCCCGAAAACTAGTGTAAGGGAATTATGCTAGACATTTCGAATTTCAAAATACGAGCATCAGAATTTATTACAGAGGCAAGGTAGGAATTTGAGGGGAATGACGGAAAACAGTTATTATCTAATTACGTTCAAAAATGTGAAAATAACAAAATACGTAAATATTGCATTTTCAATTTAGTCGCTATTCAATTCGTTTAAGCAAAACATCCAACTACTTATCTTGAAACGGTTATTACATACTCAGTTCATTATTAAGAAAATAGACAATAATAGTTGAATATTTGTACCTTAGTAGAGCCCATACACACATAAAGTTACTTTATAAACTTTTCAAACTTATACATATGTTCCCCATCATCCAATACAACATGCATACATTTTCAAAGTCATTAAGATCTTTAAGAATCCCATCTATAACATGATTGCGCCCCAACGTGGCCGAAGGTCACGCATGCGAGCGTACAAGACGTGGCCAAGGGCCACGTCGAAAGTACGCGAGTCCAATATATATATATACGTATAGCCCCAATCCCACCACTGACTGACTAACTGACATAAATGTTCTCCATGAAGGAAGCCCCGGAGGCCAAAAATACCCGATTACGAGCCCCCATGAAATCGTTCCAAAAGACCGGGAAAATTAAAAAATTACTCAATTAGTCCTTTTTTAAGGGTGAAAATGCCCTTTTTCACGTCCTTAACAACCCGTTTCCATGGCGCATTTTTTGCCTACATTGTTTGCTTCAATTCTTAATTGTCGAGATACATTGTAGTTCTCTCAGATCTAAATACAACACACAGATGAATGAACTCCTGGTTTTGAAAAGGTGCCTCAAACATGGGTGACATCTACATAAGAAGAAGATTCAGTCGAGATACAATTACGTATACATTGTTATATTCAATGCGAAAATATCTACATCCTGCTTGTTTTAGAGAGTTTGCGGTGTTTGTTGTTGACCATGGAAAGGGACATTGCTAGGGAACTTAAAAGAAAGTTCATTTTCACCACGAAAACTATTGTAAGTGAATTATGCTAGACTTTTCGAATTTTTAAATGTGAGCCTCAGAATGTATTACAGAGGAGAGGTAGGAATTCGAGGGGAATGAAGAAAACAATTATTTTTCGATTACGTTTAAAAATGTCAATAGAAGTAAATGTTGCTCATCCAATTTAGTGTCGCTATTGAATTCGTATGTTTAAAACATCTAATTAACTATTTTGAAACGGATATTACTTACCCAATATATTATTAAGAAAATATACAATAATAATGAGTATATTTGTACAATATTAGAGCCCGTACACACACAACGTTAGGTGATAAACTTTTCAAATAAGCAAAGGCACTTACTCATTTCCCTTCCTCCAATGATACACTCAGATATTTTCAAAGGCATTTAGATCATTGAAGAACACGAAAAGTGACCAAAGGTCACGCCGGCGACAAGTGCACGAGTATATACTGTATATATATAGTGCCAATCCTACCATTCACTGACATAAATGTTCTCCATGAAGGAATCCCCGGAGGCCAAAAATACCCGATTACGAACCCCTCCCCCCCATGAAATCGTCCGAAAAGACCGAGAAAATTAAAAAATCACTCAATTAGTCCTTTTTTTTAAGGGTGAAAATGTCCTTTTTCACGTCCTTAACAACCCGTTTCCATGGCGCATCGTTTGCTTACATTGTTTGATTAATTCCTGATTGCCTAGCGATAATGTTTCTCACAGATCAACAACCAACAGACATGAATCAACTGCTGGTTAGAAAAAGTGATTCAACAAGAGTGACATCTACATGAGATTCAGTACAGATACAATTAGATGTTGGTATACTCAATGCTAAAATATCTACATCGTGGTTGTTTTAATTAAATGTTTAGAGGTATAATAACAAACAATTATTTGGAGTTTGCCACCGTTTTTGTCGAACGTTGCTAGGGAACTTAAAGTTTATTTTCACCCCGAAAACTACTGTAAGCGAATTATGCTAGACTTTTCGTATTTCAAAATATGAGTGTCAGAATTTATTACAGGGGAGAGGTAGGAATTTGAGGGGAACGGCGGAAAACAATTGTTTTTCAATTACGTTTAAAATTATGAAAATGACAAAACACGTAAATATTGCTTTCCAATTTAGTGTCGCTAACTAACTATCTTGAAGCTGTTTTTACTTACCCAGTTTATTATAAGAAAATAGATAATTAAAATTTTTTGAATATTTGTACCATATTAGAGTCCGTACACACATAACGTTACACTCAAACGTTTTCAAATAAGTGAACCACGTCGGTGAGCGCACGAGACGTGGCCGAAGGCCACGTCGAAAGTGCGCGAGTTATATTGTATACGCTCGAGGTGAGAGACTCAAACGAGTCTAGAGATAGTGGTTACATGCAGTACTCTAATCAGCAGGCGATTACGGCCCGTTTCGCCTTATCCCGTTTCGCCTTATTGCGTTTTCACCTCCCCAATACAATTTCGCATGATTTATGTGACACTAACTTTCTGAGGCGAAACGGGACATCCCATTTCGCCTTATCCTGCTTCACCTTACACAAAAAAAGTCCCACCAGGGAATATTATCGACATGAAGGGTCATCATTATTAATGTATTATTAACCTAACCTAACCTAACCGACAGGACAATGGGAGTCAAGGTAGACAACATCACAAGCTCTGCGCTCCCATTATGAATTACCCTTCAAGTCGATAATTTTCCCAGGTGGGAAATTTTTTGTGTGTAAGGCGAAACAGGATAAGGCGAAATGGGATGTCCCGTTTAGCCTTAGAAAGTTCGTGTCACATAAATCATTTGAAATTCTATTGGGTGAGGAGAAAACGTAATAAGGCGAAATGGGATAAGGCGAAACGGGATGACACGCAGCAGGCACATAGGCAGTGTAAATTTGTAGGATAGGTAATGCATGATTCACCATCGTACGCAAGTTGCATATCCTGCTGTGTGTTTTTTTTCCCATTAAATGAGGTCTTTGTAGGTTTCGTTAAGAGATATCTACACTGCAGAGGATAGATAGCCTTTGCTTTAGTGTTTGCACAATTTATCCGCAGAAAATACAACCCTGACTTTGTACTGCTCGGCTACATACATACTTAAACATACAGAATGACTTAAGGCTGCTTTTCGAGGGTTCGTAGCGTAGAATCCAGGACTCGAGCTCTGAACTTTCGGTGGGGAGATCGTGAATTCATCATACCAAAGCTACTTGATAAAACAATAAGTTGGAAATAAAGATAGGAACAAATATTTAACTTCTGAACTGAGACTAATTTCCAAAAATAATAAAATTTCGTTTTCGTTGTCACCAACACCCTGTTATCACTTTTTGCGTCTATTATTATCTTATTTTCTTCACTACAGCCACATTTATTTCTTTATAGTGTCACTTTGCCATTCTCATATCTCAAACATGGTGCATTTCTGCCATCAAAGTTGACATATAGACTTTTCTTTCCTGCTGTTGCTAACAACAAAAATTCTCTGAAATTTGACTGGGCTTGGAACAACCAACAGGCACACGTTTAGAAGTTAAATATAGATGGAGCTACGGGAGCTACTTAGTATTATTACTTCATGTTGTTATTTTTTAAAAAAAGGGCATGGTTTTCTTGCATTGAAGAGAGACGGAATATTATTTTTTATTATACCCTCACGTTACAGAAGTCTATGTAAGAGCAACATTGTAATTGAAGTTAGATTTTAAGCTCATGTACGGTGAAAAAGTGCGTTACGGGGCATATATTATGGAGACTCCTGATCTTATAAAGGACCAAAAACAACTAGTAACTACATGCTGTTTTAAGGACCACAATATAACGGTTCTAACGGAACCAAACAAACCACAAAGCAGATGTATCCACCAAGCGACAGTTGCAGGAGGAACAGAAGAACAAGTACAACAAACCCACGTCAATAGTTAACTCGACACAGGAAGAAATAGAAGCCAGACCTGTTAAAGGCGATACTTCACCAAACAACAGTCAAATAAAGAAGTCAGTCAGTATATAATTCCCAAGTCCAAATGTTCAAACTGGCAGTACACTTTGCAAAAGACAACACTGTTCTTTCTCTTCTATCGTTGAAACTTGATAATTTATTAAAATTGTTGAAGACTTTAAGCACACCCTGTAGTTTGATGAATATGGTATTTGTATGTTCCTATCTGGGAATTTTGTGGATCTGAAGTTTAAATGACAAATTTGAAAAACTAGTGAAGTGAAAACTTATACCTTAGCCTCTTGGGCTAACAGACTTCCATGATGGCGTAGTGGTAACGTTGTCGCTTTGAAATCAAAAGGTCACGGGCTCGATTCCCGGTGTAGGCCCAGTTAGCCTACATGAGCATAAAATAGAGCTAAAACGCACTTTGTGTCTTGATGCCCCGTACCCACTCTAGAATTGCCCAAGCTCCTGGCAAAATATATTTTAAAGAACTCAGTTAGAGGTATGTGAAATATATATATATGCTAAAAGCACCTTCACCTCCAGCTACGTTTAATTCCATCAGTAAGCTCCACGCAGTGCGTAAATTACGGTGCGTTCTGCGAAGAAGAAACGGAAAAACGCATCATATACACTCGTTCTGAAGCGCCATTTTGTGCGGTGGACATGGTGGAAAATTGGTGCGTAAATGTCAGGGCGCTTGTTTCATTTACTTTATAACAAAGTAAGTTAGAGTGTGTTGGACCCATCCAATGGCCACGTTTTTTTTCACATTACCTCATTCAAACCGTTTACTGGCCGTGCAAGCCCCGAAAACAAATCAATGAAAGTGTCACTTTCAGCAGATACTGCTTTCGAATGGGGCGATAAAGTGACGTAATTGAGGGCGCAGGCGATCTTGAATTCTTTTCGATATGCCTTTAGGGTAGGGTGGGAATTCGTACCAAGTAATCGTCAAGTTTAAAATGTAATCATGTACTTAATGGAACGGAATGTTTCATCAAATGTTCTGTTCCTGTGTATCAGAGGTGGTTTTAAGTTTATTTTTCAATTTAATATCTGCCTTGAAATTTCATTGGTCTACATTTGCTTCCACAATAGCTTTGTATTACGTCATCACGCTGCAAGAATATTTAATATGATTATGCAAATAATAATTTCTGCATCTGTTAATTACGCCAGTCATTCCAGCAAATGTGTTCATAATCGCGTCTTCCACACGGCGTAGTGGCAAGCTGTCTGTCGGGGTTGCTGTGAAGAGTAGCGTGCTCCGAAGGGGATTATGGGAAGTCAGACCTTCTCCCAATGGGTTCCAGATTTTTAAAAGCAAAGGACCTAGTAACAACTGTACAAGGCGTAGAATCTTGGCATCGTGCAAAGCACATCACGTTCAATAACTCTTGCATTTTAAGTTTTGAAGCCTCTTGTCCAGCAAGATAAAAGCCTTCGAATCCCAGTTTGTACAGTCAACGGCAAAGATAATGGTAGGCAAATTGTCCACCGGTATTTTCATTACTTTTTTGTTCTACATCCTGTGTTGTATTAAGGATTGAAACTATGTTGATTCGAAGCAGGCATTGTTGTCTGCTTATTGACGTCTTATTTCAATTCATTGTCATCTCATTGTATAATACAGACCGAATGAAAATGGTAGTGGACAATTCGCGTACTGTTTCTTTCGGCGTTGGGTGTATGAGGGACACCACGAAAGTTTTGCGAGAGGCTGTGTTAAGGTTAATTGTTTTTCGCTCCTAAGAAATACGGTCAGGATCAACATCTTTGCTGATTCACCTGTGCAAGTTTCAACCTGCTCGGCTTATCAGTGTTGCTCGGAGGGTTTCGTTTGTTTCCGTCCGCACTTCGTCAGTCGTCTGCTGGTAAGAGAGCACTTTCGTTCTATCATTTTCTATGATTTTAAAATTGAGTTAAATGAGTCCCAGAGCTTTGAGATATTGCAAACAGGCTTTCGGGGTCATTGCTCCTTCCCGTGTAACAATTTTTCGATGGTTTGGAGAATTTAAAAGACCTCGAAATTCGTTGGAAGACTTGGAGAGAAGTGGGCGTCCGGCGATCGCAGTGACTATGGAAACAATTGCCTCTGTGGGGAAAATGGTTCGTGAAAACAATCGAGTAACATTTAAGGACATTGAAGTGGCACTACAGATTGGATCGCCAGCAGTGTCCAAGATCACGCACGATTACTTACGAGTCAGGAAAGTTGCATCCCGATTGGTGTCGGATGAACAAAGCGTGTACTTCTGGAATAGAGAGGAAATGCTGGCCAGATTCGACGGAGGCAACTCTGTCATCGTTAATGGTGATGAATCCTGGATTTACCAGTTTAATCCAGAGAATAAGCGTCAGTTGACAGTGTGGATTGTTCCCGACGACATTCCACCAACAAAAGTGAAGTTGTCCCGAAGTGTCAGAAAGAAAATGGTGGCAACTTTTTTCTCCAAAATGTCACATCTATTCCCTTGGAGGATCAAAGGACTGTTACTGCTCAGTGGTACGCAACAGTTTGCGTATCAAACGTTTTCGAGAAGCTTCAAGACCAACGACAGGCATGCAAGGGATTCTCTTGGACCATTACACCATGACAATACGTCCCCCCACACACCCAACATCACCATTCAGTTCCTCGAGTCCACAGAGGTTAAACTTACATTCAACCCCACGTCGCAGTTCAATTTTCGAGTGAAATTGCCATGTCATACAATTTGCATTGGATTCAGTGAAGCTTCTGAAATTGGTAAACACTACACGAAAACAATTTATCTGCAGTATAGCTTCTAATAACCTTTTTTCTTAATGATCTCAGTGATCACCAAAATGTCACTTACCATGTTTTACACCCGAGCCCTTAAATTATATACTCAAAATGCATGAGTAAATAGTAATGCGAATATTCTTTTGTCGTGGCCTTAAAGAGAAAATAGAAGAAAATCGTGTTCCTGCATTTGATGACATTAATGTATTAGTATACGTATGTTCACATTCAACTCCATGCCTTTAAACATAATTATTCTCTCTGTTTGCCTGTCTGTGTCGAGTGTGTTTGTTCGTATATCCACCTCTCTCCTCCTCTGCTTTCACATCTCTCTCTCTCTCTCTCTCTCTTTCTCTGTGTGTGCTTGCGCGCTTATACGTGTCTGACTCTATACGGGTTCCTCTCTGTTTCTTTATACTCGTTTTCTCTTTCATTATATCCCTCTCTACCTGTCTCTATACCCACATTTCTTTGTACGTGATCTTGCATTCTCTCCCTCTCTCTGTGTCACTCTCATCCTCTATCTCTCTCTCGCTCTCTCTCTCTCTCTCTCTCTCCCTTCCTTCCTCTTTCTATACTCTCTTCCTCGCTGTGTGTGTCTATCGCTCTATCCTCTTTCTCTGTTTTTCACATCTCTCCCTCTCTCTCTCTCTCCCTTCCTTCCTCTTTCTATACTCTCTTCCTCGCTGTGTGTGTCTATCGCTCTAGCATCTTTCTCTGTTTCTCACATCTCTCTCTCTCTCTCTCTCTCTCTCTCCCTTCCTTCCTCTTTCTATACTCTCTTCCTCGCTGTGTGTGTCTATCGCTCTAGCATCTTTCTCTGTTTCTCACATCTCTCTCTCTCTCTCTCTCTCTTTTTCTCCATCCCTCCTTCTCTCTATACTCTCTTCCTCGCTGTGTGTGTCTATCGCTCTATCCTCTTTCTCTGTTTTTCACATATCTCCCTCTCCCCCCCCTCTCTCTCTCTCTCTCTTTCTCCCTCCCACTCTCTTTCTATACTCTCTTCCTCGCTGTGTGTGTCTATCGCTCTATCCTCTTTCTCTGTTTTTCACATCTCTCCCTCTCTCTCTCTCCCTTCCTTCCTCTTTCTATACTCTCTTCCTCGCTGTGTGTGTCTATCGCTCTAGCATCTTTCTCTGTTTCTCACATCTCTCTCTCTCTCTCTCTCTCTCTTTTTCTCCATCCCTCCTTCTCTCTATACTCTCTTCCTCGCTGTGTGTGTCTATCGCTCTATCCTCTTTCTCTGTTTTTCACATATCTCCCTCTCCCCCCTCTCTCTCTCTCTCTCTCTCTCCCTCCCACTCTCTTTCTATACTCTCTTCCTCGCTGTGTGTGTCTATCGCTCTATCCTCTATCTCTGTTTTTCACATCTCTCCCTCTCTCTCTCTCCCTTCCTTCCTCTTTCTATACTCTCTTCCTCGCTGTGTGTGTCTATCGCTCTAGCATCTTTCTCTGTTTCTCACATCTCTCTCTCTCTCTCTCTCTCTCCCTTCCTTCCTCTTTCTATACTCTCTTCCTCGCTGTGTGTGTCTATCGCTCTAGCATCTTTCTCTGTTTCTCACATCTCTCTCTCTCTCTCTCTCTCTTTTTCTCCATCCCTCCTTCTCTCTATACTCTCTTCCTCGCTGTGTGTGTCTATCGCTCTATCCTCTTTCTCTGTTTTTCACATATCTCCCTCTCCCCCCCTCTCTCTCTCTCTCTCTCTCTCCCTCCCACTCTCTTTCTATACTCTCTTCCTCGCTGTGTGTGTCTATCGCTCTATCCTCTTTCTCTGTTTTTCACATCTCTCCCTCTCTCTCTCTCTCTCTCTCTCTCTCTCTCTCTCTCTCTCTCCCTTCCTTCCTCTTTCTATACTCTCTTCCTCGCTGTGTGTGTCTATCGCTCTAGCATCTTTCTCTGTTTCTCACATATCTCTCTCTCTCTCTTTCTGCATCCCTCCTTCTCTCTATACTCTCTTCCTCGCTGTGTGTGTCTATCGCTCTATCCTCCTTCTCTGTTTTTCACATCCCCTTTCTTTGGCAACACTATTAAGTTTTCCATGTTAAAAAGCACTGCAGTTGCTGACCAAGGCAGTTTCTACCCTACCTACCCTGCATCAGGGTTTTCCTCAGATAGAGAATTAAACTAAAATGAAGTAATGCAGAGCCAGAAAGATATTTATACACATAGCAGGATCTCTCTCCCTGTTTTTCTATTATCCTCTCTTCCTCCCCTCTCTCACTCTTTTTCTCCCTCTCTCTCTCTCTCTCTCTCTCTCTCTCTCTCTCTCTCTCTCTGTCTCTGTGTGTGTTCTTCAGCTGCTCTATTATCTTTATTTGCTTTGAGCATATCTCTCTTTCCCTCTCTCCCTCCTTACCCTTCATTATTTCCCTCTCATCCTCTATCAGTTTCTCTTTATCTTTGTGTATGTTTATCCCCTCTGTGTTTTCCTCCCTTATTGTAGGCTTTAATGTGTTTAAAATCTCCCCCTAAACACCAGCCTGTGCTAAAGCCGTGGTGAATTATCACTCAGGTGATGCAAGTGAGGTGAAAAATTACGCATGAGAAAATCTCTCTCTGGTCTGGGATCCGAAACAGAAAAGCCCATTAAATCGACCACACAAGAGGATAATCCATCACAACAATACCTCTGCAACTGACCTCGAATACGCCACTACACTTTCTTGCTGTTTTTTACGACTCTGATACTGGCAGGGAACTGTACATTATCCTGAAGGTCTATGTAGAATCCAGCGCATGATAGGAAATCAAGAGAGAGAAATTAGAGATGGGAAGGGAAGAGGCGAAACAATACAGTGAGATGTCAATTGGAGTATGAGAGATGAATTGAAGATGGAACATCTCTAGAAAGACTTGAAAGAAACTGTATAGCTATAATCAAAGGGGATTGTGAGTGAACCCAGCAGAAGGTGCCGAAAGAGGAGATTGCCTGTTGAAATGATATGTAATGAACAGTGGCGTACGCAAGGGGGAGTTACCGGGTTTAAACCCCCTTCCTTTGAGCTTTTGAAATATTATGCAAAATGCTGTAGGAAAAAATAAAAATGGCTAATTTATCACAGTCAAAGATCTGCGACAGTAATAATAATAACAATAACAATAACAACAACAATAATAATAATAATAATAATAATAATAATAATTTGAATTATTATTCCCATGCAGCATGAAGAAAAGCACAACATCCCAAACACAATCTAAGCGGCCGCAAAGTTCAATTTTGCAATTTTTTTTGCATAAAGTCGCGCAGTGAATCTCGCGAGAATTGTGAAAATTCCTTGCTTCGTTGCAGTGTGCCGACCTTATTGCAAACGTTCTTCCCGGTACTGATTTCACATCCCCTTGTGAACTCCCAAGTGATGCTGAGTCTACATCCACATCATTAAATAATGTTGAAGAAGTGCTTTGTGAATCACCTAGAAGTGATAAATGTGTTGGAATGTCTATAAACTTACTTTTCAACGAAAACATAGACTCAGTGGAATTTAGCAACATGTGTTCTCGCGCTTCATCATCATCCTGGGCGAGTTCCATAGGTAAAGGTAATGTAAATTCCCCCGTGGATATAGCACCGTGCCATGAAGGCACATGCAGTGGTGTGGAGGGCCCCAAAGATTCTCGATCTCGAACTATTGTGCAGGTGATGTGATCAGCACCATGCTCCGGCAGCCTTCATCCCCCAGGGTTGCTCTCAGGTACCCATTGCTATGAGGCTGGGTGCGGAGACAAGGCTGGATAAATTCCAACCAATTCCGGGAATCGAACCCGGATTTTTATGGATTTCTTCACACTTAAAATGTCTCACTTATCATATACAACCGTCGACTAGACAATTATTTTGTAACAAAGAAACAAAAGAAATGTAAATTTGTTCTATTTCTTTCATAAACAGCAGCTGTATTAGTAGTAATTATTAGTAGTAATTAAACTAATTAATTAATTAATTAATTATAATAATTATTAATTAATTTATTATTATTATTAATTAAAGTATAATAAAACAATGGTAATGTGAATTTGTAGAAAGTTTCCGAAATAACACCCCGTTGATGAAATCCTGCGTACGCTACTGGTAATGAAGTCTATGATACGTCATGTTTACGAACCATCACTATTTATGGGTTTAAATTAGGGATGCATCATTTTAATTATTTGTAACCACGATCTGGCTCAGAGTAGATTACTGCATGGGACTACTTTCGCTTGCTAGTACTCGTTCGAGTCTTCGCTCGAACGTACGGTCTTTGATGAAACCCCATAAAAAGAAGTCACACGGAGTAATGTCCCGTGATCTTGAGGACCAAAACATTGCACAAAACACTGTGAGTGAGCTATGTGGGTGATTTGAGTGATGGTACATTGTTATCTTCACTTTCCTTCCTCCACATCCTGTGGTCAATTTCTGATCCGAAAAGGTATATTTTGGTCTTCCTTATCGGAACAGACGAAATTGTCCCAGAACTCCTCGTCTTTATGCATAGGTTTTATCCCATTCTCCCATGATATCCTTCTCTGTACAATGTACGATGAACGGTTAAATTGCTCACTGTCTTCCCTGTTGCATTTTCCACCGCGACTTCAATTTCGGAACATTTAACTTTTAGATTAGCCGTAACTTTTCTCACCACGTAACGCTCCCTTCATCCGGTTACCCTCTTCTTCTTACTTCTTCTTGCCTGATTCTATGTTAGACCCTCATATTTGAATTTATTTACTATATACTGAACAGTAGAATGAGATTTGTTCACTAATGGCCTTATGTCCCTCACAAAATGTACGTACTTGAAGAGCAAGAATCACTATCACACCTTTAAGTTCAGACCCGGGCTCCTTTCGCTTCCCGCACTGACCGGGTGGTTGAACGTGCACTGCTAGCAATGACAGAGTGCTACACAGACCTGCACCTGAAGCTGTACGTACAAAAACGCAGTGTGCTGTACACGATGGTGTGGCATGGTCACTACATAACTCATGTGTACGAATAAGGAAGGTACAACATGAAACAACCTCAAACGATTTACAATAGTCTCCATCCAGTACAATTACTGTATCTCACATTTTTTTTGTACAAATTACCTTTTCGAAGGTCCTCCCTGAATACTGGACACGTTTCGTTATGATATCTCGCAAACTGACCACGTACAAAGGGGTTTCATACAATGTATACAGCCTGTACGAACACGTATCGTACATACTGTATGTGCAGCGCACAACACAAATCTCTCAGAGTATTTAACTGACTCAATCCAAACACCCAAGGCTCGTTAGTCTGTAAGAAAGCATTCCAGGGTGTACTATGTTAAAGTGAGGTTGACATTTGGTTGTTTGCGGGAAGATCAGTTAAGAGTACCTCGTAGGAGAGAGAAATTGAAGGATTCATTGATTTGCTTTATTTGAATTCGTTTTTTGTGCCACTTTTGGCTAAATTTTCGAAGAGTCATGAGTCATAATATGAAGAAATTGAAGAAAGGACACTCACATACATAAATGCCCAGGCCGGAATTCGAACCCTGGACCCCTGGTGTCGTAGCGCGATGTGCTAACCACTCCGCCTTCGAGGCCGGCTGGAAAATGAAGGATCTAGAGGTACACCGAAAAAAAAAAGATAATTGGGTAGAAAAACAGGGTGGCTACTGACCGAGAATTCCTATAATTCCGGGAATTATGCTAGAATTTGTCTCCATAGACGTGAAAAATTGTAACTTTTATTAATCCAAATCACATTCAATTTATATGATTTTTAAATGCACTGAGGCAAGTTGTTTACATTTTAGCTTTTATTTGTATCGAGGAAGGAAAAGAAAAATTCTCTCAATACGTTTCCTTTGTTAGTGTCCTTTGCAGAACAATATATGAGACAGACGGAAGATTATTCCAAGATATCTTGAAGTTGATTAGGTAATTAAGAATTTTTCGTAGATTACTATATACCGTAACATTTGTGTATTGTGTTTGTAGATGCATTTCTAGTCTGAGTATGCGAAATGGGACATGTAAACTCTGCACCTTAAATTATATATATACAGGGTGTCATTTTAATGGCGCCCACGGACCACAGATTCGTATGGAGAACATCAAAACAAAAACAAACAACCTTTTTCAGTAACATTTTTCTCGTTGGTGCGTCGATTCGACGCTATAGCCGTTCAAAAAAGACCATTTTTCCGCCTGGATGCTGGCAATCCAACACAACATTTGATCGTATCTGTGACGTCATTTCCTGCGGCGAAACAGCGCACGGCAGGGTTGCAAGGAACACACAAATTTTCTGAAAAATGACAAACTACCAACCACGTTATTAGCTGTGAAACGAATCGAGTAACGCCTCCAGTAGACCGAACACCATAGCCTACCAGCAAGAAGATCAGCAGTCATCTCAGTGGAAGGAGGAAGTGAACCAACGATATGAGAAATTGTAAAAAAGTATTTAAAATGAAGTGTCAATATCGGATTTTGTTGCAGCTTACATGTCAAATACTAGGGACGTTCAATATATAAGTTTCCCTGTGCTATAAAATATTGTATAAAGCAATGCCATTTAAAAGAAGCACATGGTTGACAAGTGCCATCCTTCGTCTACAAGGAACAATAATCGATTCGTTACCAGACGTGAAGGCGCATGCGCTCAAGGGCGAAAAGTAAATGCTTGTTCGGAAAACGCGGGCTCGCGCCATAAGGAGTTCAGAAGCATGGATGCTAAGGGCGTTCTGCTTATGGACCTTTTGGAACGAGGAAGAACAATTAATGCTGACCGTTATTGTCAAACATTGGATAAAACTGAAAAACGCAATTCGACATAAGCGACCAGGTCTCCTGTCAGCTGGTGTCATTCTTCTTGACGATAACGCTCGACCCCACTCAGCAGTGCAAGCACAACACAAAATTGAAGAATTGGGGTGGGAACGGCTGCCCCACCTTCCATACAGCCCCGATTTAGCGCCGAGTGATTTCCATCTTTTTCCGGTGTTAAAGTCTGAATTGCAAGGTTACCGTTTCGAAACAGATGAAGAAGTGAAGCGTAATGTGAGAATAGTGCTCAATATCCAGAGCCCTGATTTTCTTGCAAAGGGTATGGACAAATTGGTGCAACGGTGGGACAAATGCCTGAATCTCTATGGGGAATATGTGGAGAAGTGAGGAAGGATCCTCCTACACATGTATGTATAGTTTTCTAATGTATCTTAAAAATAAAATTTTTTTACAGCATACGGAAACTTATACAGGGTGTCAAATTAATGGCGCCCACGGACCACGGAAACGTATAGAGGATATCAAAACAAACAACTTTTTTCAGTAACATTTTGCTCGTTGGAGCGTCGTTTCGGCGCTACAGTCGTTCAAAAAAGCCAGGTTTGCCGCCTGAATGCTGGCAACCACACACAACATTTGATTGCATTTGTGACGTCATATTTCGTCGTGAAGCGATACGTTACAGGTTGCCAGGAACACACATATTCTGTGAAAAATGACATAGCTACAATCAGCCACATTATGTACCAGACACATAACAAACAAAACAAAAACAAAACGAGAAAACACGTTCTGTAACCTAACAGGAAGTAAACAAACGATACGAAAGATGGTAGAAAGAAAATAGAATTCAAGTGGAAGTGGTGATATCTAATTTTTTATCAGCTTTCATGCCAAATATTTGCAAATCTAGTTACCAAGTTGGCATCTACAATTTAGTCTATTCAATTCGTCGTTCTGATACTAGTTGTCTGTGACACACTGAACAGATGACAAAATAGAAATGAAAGAACTCAAAATTCCAAAGGTAAGCAACACATAATATAATGTATATTTAGGGCATTATGAGGCATGTGACAAAAATGGTTGAAAATACAGGGATATAAATAGTAGTAAAACAAACTCTCCGACGACTGTGTTTATCTACGCACCGGATACACATGTAATAGTTTGCAACTGTGAACAGGGCAGTATATTCGCTACTGATTCATCATTAGATTGTTACTGTGGATGTACGTGTTTTAGCCGTAATTTAACAACGTGAACCTTAGATACTCCCGTTATCAGCGCAAAGTACCACAAGGCATCTGGACACAAACCTGTAGATATCAACCTTTCGACGAGAGGCAAATATAATTCACATGTAGCTGGGCGTAAACAGCCACATGTAAGTTGTAAGTACAATAAAAGTTATTGTTGTTGATATTTGACATGTAAGCTGAGACAAAATCCGATATTGACTCTTCATTTTGAAATCGTTTTTACCATTTCTCATATCGTTGGTTCACTTCCCCCTTCCCCTGAGATGACTGCTGATCTTCTGGCTGGTAGGCTATGATGTTCGGTTTACTGACGCGTTTCTCGCTTCGTTTTACAGCTAATAATGTGGTTGGTAGTTTGTCATTTTTCACAAAATTTGTGTGGTCCTTGCAACCCTACCGTGCGCTGTTTCGCCGCAGGAAATGACGTCACAGATACGATCAAATGTTGTGTTGGGTTGCCAGCATCCAGGCGGCAAAACGGTCTTTTTTGAACGGCTGTAGCGTCGAATTGACGCACCAACGTGAAAAATGTTACGGAGTAAAGTTGTTTGTTTTGATGTCCTCTACACGAATCTGTGGTCCGTGGGCGCCATTAAAATGACACCCTGTATATTGAACGACCCTATCAACAACAATAAATTTTATTGGACTTACAGCTTACATGTGGCTGTTTACGCCCAGCTACATGTCAAATATTTGCAAATCTCGTTGCAAGGTTGATATCTACAGGTTTGTGTCCAGATGCCTTGTGGTACTTTTGTGCTGGGTACGGAAGTATCCGAGGTTCGCGTTGTTACATTACGGCTAAAACACGTACATCCACAGTAACAATCTAATGATGAATCAGTAGCGAATATACTGCCCTGTTCACAGTTGCAAACTATTACATGTGTATCCGGTGCGTAGATAAACACAGTCGTCGGAGAGTTTGTTTTACTACTATTTATATCCCTGTATTTTCAACCATTTTTGTCACATGCCTCATAATGCCCTGAATATACATTATATTATGTGTTGCTTACCTTTGGAATTTTGAGTTCTTTCATTTCTATTTTGTCATCCGTTCAGTGGTCACAGACAACTAGTATCAGAAGGACGAATTGAATAGACTAAATTGTAGATGCCAACTTGGCAACTAGATTTCCGAATATTTGAAATGTAAGCTGAGACAAAATTCGATATGACCACTTCCACTTGAATTATATTTTCTTTGTACCATTTTTCGTTTCCTTTTGTTTTACGGTACATAATGTGGCTGATTGTAGCTATGTCATTTTTCACAGAATATGTGTGTTCCTGGCAACCCTGGAACGCATCGCTTCACGACGGGATATGACGTCACAAATGCAATCAAATGTTGTGTGTGGTTGCCAGCATTCAGGCGGCAAAACGGGCTTTTTTGAACGACTGTAGCGCCGAAATGATGCACCAACCAGAAAAATGTTACTGAGAAAAGTTGTTTGTTTTGATCTCCTCTATACGTTTCCGTGGTCCGTGGGCGCCATTAAAATGACACCCTGTATATATATATATATATATATATATATATATATATATATATATATATATATATATATATATATATATAGAGTTCAATTTTATTGAATTATAATTTTTGGATACATTGGAAACGTACAGACCCTTTATATTGTTAATATATTTGTGTGTATGTTTGTGGGTCTGTAAGGTTGAAATAGAGGAAACATGTGCTTGTACCCTTGCATTTTTTTAAAGGTGGGAATTATACTTGAATTTTATCATGGTCCTAGAGTGGTAACCCTGAAAAGGGAATATGAAGAGGAAAGTAAGAAAGAAGTAATACTTAAAGAATGGCTAGACTTTATAAAAAAACTGAGAAAGAGAAAGAAGGAGATTAAAAATTAAACGTTTTTAAGAAATGAAGGAAAGTGTATAACAGAAGGAAATAGTACACGGAGAAAGTAAAATATAGACGATGAAAACAGAATGAAGAAATATTTTCAAATGCATCGCAAAAGATGCTTCCTTCTTTAAGGAAGGGTCGAGGAAACATCAATGAATGAATTAAATGGTGTTACTTTGCTGTTACTCTTTACAGTCTTGAAAAGTAACAGTATCATAGTTCTACTTACCTCTGTAGAACGAATGGCTGACACGCAGTGAATTTCGGGAAGAACTGTTTTTCGAGCGAAACAAGGAGTTCTTTTGATTGGTTACGATGTCCTTAGGCACGTGCTTGCTCAAAAGATCATCTGTAAAAAAGAAGAAACCAATAAAATAGCGAGATGCTAAACTCAAGTTAACTTATAAAAACTTCTATATGTCATTGAGTAACAGAAAAGCTAACAACTACGAAATCACCAGTAGTGCAGTCAAATTAGACATATTTGGGGATCAACCTAGACATGCATAATTGAAACGGAACTTGCTCGAATAACTACTTGTGTTGGAATTGTCACAAAAAATCCCAAAGAGCCTCGTTGCGGTTCTCTGATTAAATGACGTCATCAATATGGCTACCTTCAAAATGTACAATGCAACCTTTATGTAACCTCTGACATAATAGACATACGAACCTTCGTTTTTGTATCAAATACTAAGAACCAGATTTTGAAGATAAATTCTTGGTATCCCACCGAGCAAGATCTTTCTGACCACTGGTCTATAAATTCTTGTCTCGCTGGGAACCTTGGTTTGGCAACTAAAACTTTCGACGCTGGGAATATTCAGTCAAAACCTACTTCAGTCAAGATGTAGCGTACACACAATGTAATTGGTCACTGCATAAACAGCATATATCACTTGACAAATTTATCTGATAGTAACTTAAGTGGAAAATAAGACTGCAACGAATAGGAAAATTTTTACAATTTTTTTTTAGCTGGATTTTGATTCTAAGGTTTTAATTTTAGAAGCATTAAATATATATTTTTAATATTTAGTAGTATTTTTTTTATTGTGTGTTCGTACTGAACAATATCATATAGTTTTCGGTTAAATTATTATTTGGCTGGTTAAATTTTATAGTGGTCTGACGTTTCAATCTTTTTCAGGTATAGGAGGTTGGGATATATTTAATGGTATATTAGGTTTATTAATTTTATCTGTTATAGGTGGATCTATTTTAGCATGATTATTTTTTCCATCAATTTCTATCATTATTTTTCCGTTGTATTTATGGATTGGGGCAATTGAGAAATAGTATCAGTGTATGCATATACAGAACTCATTTTATCTCAAGTGGATGAATTGGCATGTTGCATTTGAATTTGATTCAATTTTTGTTATTTAGCGTCTCTATACGTACACTTTATTTATAGCGACGATGGGGATGATGACATTGATGAAGGGGCACTCGCAAAGAACATCAATATCTAGGCCGGGATTCGAACCATAGTGCTCTGTGCTAAACACTCAGCCACAGAGGTCGGCTGTTGCATTTGAAATATCAGAGAAGTGTTACCACGATAGAAGACTTGTTTTTGTAAAGCCCTAACGGTGATATCGTGGAATATCTTTCTGTGCAGATACGAATCTCACGGCACGAAAGTGATAGGAAGGAGATTCCTGAGGGAAAAGTCCGGTCACTGTTGGGGTGAACCTGCTTGGAATATTGAAAGTATGGGGAGAGGACGAAAAGGCAGGAAGTAATCGGAAATGGGTCAGATTATAGAAAGCGACACGTGTGTCCCAGGGGAGAAAGAAGTGTGTCTCCGCCCGAGATTTTTCATGCTCGGGTGGAAAGTTCCATCTTTCCTTGTTACTCAACATTCTAGAAAATCGTAACCTCAGACTCCTCTGAAAAGTGTTTGGTTATGGAATATTCAGATCTCGCATTCATTAATTTCCGTACTTTGTTCTTAGTGTAGAAGCGAGTGCTGGGTAGGAGACGATATTTTCTTTCTATAGGTACTTACGGTACACATGCAAAATAAACATTTCTGAATGGAAGGACGTTAAAAGGAAGAAGTTAATGGATGCAGGGGAAGCATACATAAGTAGAAAGGCAAGGATGTGATGGCAAAGAGGCAGCCAACGAAGGTAGATGGAACAACGCTGTATGTCCAAATGGAACTATAAAACGGTTGCAGTAAACGGTAAGGTGCATGAAACCTGTGCCTTTTGGCAGCACAGCCTGTACAGTATTTGGATTGTTGTCATGTATTATACAATACTGGGTAATATGAATGTCTTATAGCCTATGTAGTATGATACCGGTTTGTAGTATGCAAAGCCAAAAATAATGTTATTTAACGTCATCATGTAGCCATTCTTTACAGACAAAATACACCATACTAGATTGATTAATTGATTGATTTAGTTTATTTTACTTCGCGTTTTGTGCCTCTCGGCTAATTTGCGAAGATGGGAATGAGTGATGAAATGATTAAATTGTTGAATGGACATTCACAAACAACCAAGCCCGAGTGGGATTCGAACCCGGGACCCTTGGCGTCGCACACCATCCTAGATTATACCTTGTACATGAAGATGTACACACTGATCCAGAGAACCTACCTGTCTTGCACCGTGGCCCACTAACACTCAAGAAGAAGAAGAAGGCCTGATGGTTATAATATGCTGCAGTACATGGACGAGGAATACAGACAGTTTTACATCGACCTGCCATCTGCAGATGAGTGAAGTGTGTGTTTTGGTGTAACCGAAACATTTGTCTTTTCTCTTGCTTGAACCACTGGCATCAGAGTAACTTGCCAGAGTGCAGTGTGTGTTTTGGTGTAACCGATCCATTTTTTTATTTTTATTTTAGTTAAAGCACTTACATCAGAGTAACTTGCCATGTTACGATAAGTTCAGTGCATGCTTTCGTGTAACACATCCAGTTTTTGTTTTAATACAATTAGATTTCGGTACTGTTGGTGTTTATTTTCCCCATAGAACTTATGTACATACAGCGTTATTCCACTGGAGATATTTTTAGTGGCCTATCATGCGGCTACAGGCTACAAACTGGCCACTCATAAGGTCGAATATTGCTCAAACATTGATACTGTGCTTGCATAATGTTTTATTTTTTCCCTTGAAGTCCAGTAACATACTACAGGTTGTTCCCGTTTTTCTCGCATCCACTGAAATGTGTCATACAGCGTTATTCGGTGGAATGCCTCAATTGTTGATTTAAGTCCACTTTATGCACAGATAGACTAATCGGGACTGTACCTACAGTTTAAAGTGGAATCCGAACCACTTTGCAATCTGCCTCCACTTCGGGTATCGAACCCGGGACCCCTTGATTACTAGGTGACGCATAATCACTATGCCATCGGGGAGGGCCTACCCGGGATAGAGTATAGCGGTCAGGTACCAGTTTGGTACCTAGTCCAGTGGCCATGAGGCCTATTTAGCAGACATTCTACCTTCGTAGTAGACGGGCTAGAGTAAAATGAGGAATGTATACACACCTGCCACCATTCCTCCAATCGGGCTAGACCTCTGTGCTATGTACTATGCACTTTGGTAAACACGATGGAGGAGACGGTTTGCTGTTCCCCCAATTAGCGCTGTTAGGTCGTCAGAAGGAATATTATACCAACTATGCCGGCCCTTCTAACATGATTGCGCATCTCGAGAGAAGTGTTGAGTTGGCTCATCTGCAGTTTCAGCAGTTGACGTCACGAAAGTTACCCTTTTGCATAAACTTTACGATGGAGTGTAATGCAACTATTACACGTAGTTGCGAATACCCGCTTGAATATGTGAGCCTCGGACCATCTTTTACGTATTGATTTCAATTTCTAGAACAGAACGTTCAAAATGCTCTCGCATATCTTCAATATTACATTACAATTTTTAGATCATTTTGAACAAACTTGCAGAAGAGTTACCACAATATTTCAGCTACAGTTTGACAATATTTTTTGTGAATATAGCGCCAATTAACATAGATCAACAATAACTAATGTAATTAATTTTGTGCGCAGGCACATAGAGTTTCGGATCCCACTTTTAACTGTAGGTCCAGTTCCGATCAGTCTATTTGAGCATATAGTGGACTTAAATCGAACTCTGATTAACTTTGTGCAACATACACATAAAACCTTACCTAATCATAAGACGTTACATACAATTTACATTGACTTTGCTAAAGCATTTGATTAGATCAAGCACACCAATTTATCAAATAAACTCTCACCATTTCAACTGTCACTCAATTTTGTAAATCGTATTGAACGATACTTGAATAATAGAAATCCAAATACCACATTTAGAAAATGAAATATTAATTGAACAAAGTGTGAGGTCAGGCCTATCTTAAGGTTTCAATTTTGGAATCCTGTCTTTAAACTTTTATAAATCATTTTCCATCGTATGTTAAGGTAAAGTAAAGTGCTCCCCTGTGCTTAGCACAACGCCATAAAGGCGTATAGGGGGTGTGGGGGTAACGCCCCATACTTTCTTGATCCGGTCGTGAGTGGGGGTGATGTGATCAGCATCACGCCCCTGACCCCTTTAATCCCCAGGGTTTCCCCCAGGTACCCATGTTATTCGACGCCGGGGCCGCTTCCATCGTTAGAAAAGTTCCCCGATTTGAACCGTCCGGGGATCGAACCCGGGACCTTTAGCATGGTAGTCAGACGCGTTACCGACTGAGCCACCGCGGCCACTCAAATGTCGTTTTCAAAATGTCTTACGAAAGGTGACTATGTCAAACTATATAGGAAAATCAATTGTGTTGAACAGAACTTGAAATCCTCAAACAGGCTTAAATAGTTTGTACAGATGGAGCATATAAAATTAACTTAGTTTCTTGTTTAAAAACAAGAAATATTCTAAAGAATATATGTACCATGTTAATGGCAGAAAATTCAAACAAGTAAATTGAATTAATGTAATTTGTCGTTTCATATATCAAGTGTAAGTACGTATAGAACACTGGGATTCCTAATACGATACAGCACATCTAAATAACTTAAATTGTATTTTCTTCTTTTTAACAGCATAGTCAGAAGCAAGCATGAATATGCATCCGTTGTATAGTCGTTCATCCATAAGGTTCATGAAATACAAGCAGAAGAAAAGTAAATAGGAAAAATATTTTTGAGGTACTTCTTTTCCTGAGAAATCAAATATCTGCATTCTCTAACAGAATCTCATGTGGTAATCTGACAGAATTTTCTTCACAAACCTTTTCAAAAGAAGCAAGCTGGGGTGGCAAGTATTTCTATTTAAAATAATTACTGGAATGCTGTAATGAAACATGTCTTTGCAAAATTCACTTCAATGCTGGTGTCGGTTACTTGTGTAGGGTAAAATGGAAGCAGTTTTCTTCGTGTAGGATGAGGTAACAACAGTAAAGTAAACGCAAGTTTTGAATAAATGAGCTAATAAAGTTTTTGTACTTCCAAAACGTACATTAAAGTTACAAGTCCACTCTATGATCAGTTAGGCTAACCTGGATTGGACCTACAGTTCAAAATCAAATCTGAACCACTGTGCAATGTTTCTCCACCGGGAAACGAACTCAGGCCTTTTGATTATAAGGCTGACAGCGGAGATATTGACAAAAACTTACTGGATATACATAAGCGTATGTAGTTGCAGCCGGCCCCTCTGGCAGAGTGGTTAGCACATCGCGCTACGATGCCAGGGATCTCGAGTTCGAATCCTGGCCTGGGCATGGATATTTGTGAGTGTCCATTCATCAATTTAATTATATCATCACTCATCCCCATCTTCGCAAATTAGCCAAAAGTGGCACAAAAAGCGAAGTAAAATAAATCAAATCAAATCACAAACGAAAGAAATTATCGTTGTGTACTGAAATATGCCGTGACGTTGGTTTAAAAAGTAGAATACAGAAAGAGAATCGGGGCTACCATTTTCACATTTTTCGATGGCCAAAAGTAAGAAAAAAATTGCCATGAAAGGAAATATCTTAGCTTTCGTCACGTGAAGAGAATTCAATAAAGATAACCTTCTCGGCTGACGTCACGTCGAGGTTGAAATAACTTTCTGCCGAAAAAGAGGGTGGACAATACGGAGGAGACGAAATTGGACAACAAAGTCACCAAGATGTCCAAGTTATGGAATGAAGTTAAGCTCGGCTTCGTGGAGTGGAAAGCAAAGAGTATGGAACTACTGGTTTCGTCTTATTCTTGTCTGTATTTTAATTTCTTAATTTCCGCTTTTCAATCTGTCAAGATATGTAGTCGATACATTAAGAGTATGTTTCTAATAATGGATTATTTATGCCATTTCTTGGCATAAATAAACTACTGTACAGTGGGACCCATGAGTATTACCGTGTAAAATGTCCATCATCATGTTCGTGCACTTAATTTGACTCAATAAGAGCTTCAAGAATTAAAATAAAACTCAAAACAAGCTGTTGACAACTTCTGCACCAGCATATACATATAAATTCATAGCTTAAAAACACATAGGATGTAAGAGAAGAATTACTGAAAATAGTCATGGACAATTTGCACGGTGAAAATCTTGAATCCCACTGTACCATGATGGACGATTAGATGTTCTAGTTGGATCTAGGACATTTTGGTGTTCGGTAATTTTGGTGTCAGGTTATATTGGTGCTACACACTTTGGTGCCTTGGCAAAAACGATAATATACATTATTAAAATTGGTAATTACACAAAATACTGGCGATATTATTATCCCTTACAAACCATAGAAGTATGCTAGGACTTACAGTCTTAAGATGTGCTCCGAACTATGTACATCTACTGGGGATCGAACCACGGACAACTTGGTTGCTTTGTCTTACTCGAAAATTGAAGGAGCTTATTTGATTTTTGATAATTAGTATCTCTTTTGTGCCACTTTTGGCTATTCGCGACGATGAGGATGATTGATGATATGATTAGATTAATGAAAAGACAGTCACAAAGAACACCCATGCCCAGGCCGGAATTCGAATCCGAGACCTTTGGCATCATAGCGCCTTGTGCTAACCACTCAGCCAGGAAGGTCGGCTTGAAGGAGAGTAAATCCGACGGAGAATACAGGTCGATTGATATGAAAAAGAACATTGAAAGTTGGCAACAATGTAAAATCCCTCTCATTTGCAAGCAACGAACGATCTGCTTTCTTTTTGTTCACCTGTCTCTCATATCCGCAAAAGCAGCTCAAAATTCCGAAATACGTCAAAGCTTTATTCTCCCATAATCCTTGCAGATCGACGACATAATTCGTTGACATTTTTCATCGTAATAGCATATTTTCGCATGAAAAACATTCAGTATGCTTTTTGAATCTTATAATTAATGATTGTATTTCTGCTGATTTAAGCAAACTGGAAAGAAGAAAAGAGAAAAACTTAGAGGAGCGCGCGGTAACAAAAACTGAAAGAATCAATTTCCGGCCATTTCGCTGAGTTAGCAACGTTGAATAGTACATATTGAGATTTATTATTTCGTTAATGGGATGAAAAAAACTTTTGTGCTTAAAAACCTGCACTGAAAACCCTATTTTCTCCATTATCACTGTACGTTTGGATATATAAACACAGTTACCATAAAAACCATTGTTTTTAATGGATGAAATCTTCAGAGAATATATTAATGAAAATTGAGGGTAGGAGCGGGAAGGGAGTGGTAGTGTTAATGTAAAATCTGTGCTCTCCAGGAAATTAGCAACTCTTTTACAACGCTGCGCATTAACTATGTTTTTTCACCTGGTTTTGATTCAATCAATTAATTGAACTTCATGCTCTTGAAAGCTGTGTAAATGTATATTTGAGTAATGTAATTCGTTTCTCATTTGAAGTGGAATGTTTTGTTGTGTGGATTTCGACAGGAGTAAAATGAATTATTCACCCAGTGCCACGGTATATGTATATAAAGAACTTTTTTCATTTCTCCCTCCCCGTCTCTGCACCTCGTCTACAAATTGGTTTCGACAGTAATGACCCCTGATTTCAATTAATAGTTTATTACATTAATTCACTGGTATATTTAACGTTAAAATTGTTTTATTCTTGCTCGACAATTGAGGTCATGATGTTGAACTTCCTTCAAATGTACTCTGTTTACAATCTAGTAAAAGCATTACGAACTCATTTCCCTCTGTAGCTGTATTGCAAACCGACAGCACCTATTGTTGGAAACAGGAAATGAGGCGACTAACAGCGCTTGTAATGTTGCCACACCTATTCGTCTATTTTCTCTCTCTCTCTCTCTCTCTCTCCCTCTCTCGCCTGCAGCTGCGTTTTTTACGGTTCCACTACGGTTCCAATACTTACTTACTTACTCCTTGGCGCTACAGCCCTTGTAGGGCCTTGGCCTCCTTCATGACGAGCCTCCAGTCGTCTCGATCCACCGCCTTCCTCCTCCATCTCCGGACTCCCAGTCTTCTCAGGTCTCCCTCTACATCATCGAGCCATCTTTTTCTAGGTCTTCCTTTTCTTCTTCTTCCACCTGGTCCTCCTGTTAACACCTTCTTTGGCACTCTACAATCTTCCATTCGCCATACATGTCCCAGCCATCTAATTCGTCCACACTTAATCCCTGTTACAATATCTGAATTATTATATAGTTCTTGTATTTCCACGTTTGTTCTCATCCTCCAAAACTCCTCCTCTCTCACCGGCCCAAAAATTCTTCTCAAAATCTTCCGCTCCCATCCTCTTAGTAACTCTTTGTCCTTTTCCACTAACGTCCAAGTTTCTGACCCATATGTCACTACTGGGCGTACAATTGTTTTGTATATATTAATCTTGTTTTTTCTGCTTATGTCTTTGGAGGAGAAGACTTTCTTGAGTCCCAGTGAACATCTATTGCCTGCAACTATTCTTGCCTTAATTTCCTCAGATACATTGTTTGTTTTGTTTATTATCAATCCTAGGTACTTAAAGTTATCACATTACTATGGTTCCAATGACAAGGCTATAATGTCGCAACAGTATGCATTATACAGTGTGCAAAAAGATACTGCATGCGAAGTTTTAATTCATAAAATCCTACAACTAAATTGTTTTCTGAATGTGAAACGCCGGAAACTCCCAAGTTTTTAAGCCGCCTGTAATGACGTCATCAAAATGACGGCCATGAAGAGAATTCTATACCTGAACCCTGTTATTTTATTACATTTATTTGGTGATTGATTGAGTTGGTGTTTACGTCCACTTTATGCGCAGTAAGGCTAATCGGGATTGGACCTACAGTTAAAAGTTGGATCCGAACCACTAGGTGCCTCCACCGGGTATCGAACCCAGGACCCCTTGATTACAAGGCGACGACGCTAGCACTGCGACATCGAGGAGGCCACATATATTTGTGTGCGATCTTATTTTCATGTAAGTTGGAGTTTAAAACTTTATTATGAAAATAAGAAATTAAAAAGATCAACTTTATCACATAACATTAGAAACATGGTCGCCAAAAGTCTAAAAATAAATCTTTTTATTATGTAGCCAGCATTGGATGGTCTCGGGGATGATCACTACATCACTACAAGAGAGGGCATCTGCATAATGAAAAATCCTGTCGTAATGTTCCGTGACACTTTCGGTTTGACATGTGATGCATTCTTCCGGACGACTTGCGAGTAATTTATATTGGCGAAGAAAAGTACACGTGGACTTATCGATGTCTTAGAGTTTGTCTACCTATCAGTGATTCCAACACGTTTTTGCAGTTTTTTTCCTATCATCGCGATCGCGATATTTCGCACTTTCTGCATCGTCATAGTACAGAGTGCCCACATGAAACCTTCTTGATTTCAAATTACAATTGTGAGGAAACTATTCGATATAGAACCTTGCGGTTTGGGGGGTAACATGTAAAGCAACTCAATGTTTTTTTAATTTAGTGCATTTCTACGTGGGCTCGTAACCCTTAAAATGTGTAGCTGATACTCGATCTCGAGCCACTGTTCACCTCAGTTTCGATTAACACTCGCAGTGGCTAGGAACTTGTCATACCAAGACACAATTGCCTTTACGTCTGGTGGCTCCCGTTCAAACACACGTCTGAAATGTCTTTGGTCTGCAATTGATGATTTCGTTTCCACATACCACACCTCGCACTGTGCTCTCTCGTGCTGTCGTCATCGTTGCTAATTACTCAGCACATAAAAAAGGAGTTGCTTTACATGAAACCGCAAGGCTCTAGGTCGAATAGTTTCCTCATAATTGTAATTTGAAATCAGGGATGTTTCATGTGGACACCCTGCACATTTGCAATATTTTGTGAAAGGATTCACATATTTACGTGTGTGTGAACTCAAACGCCTTCCTTCTAGTGGTCATTATCTCGCTGAGGATGGTCGCCAGCAGAAAACTTTCTAAGGGGGTTCAAATCCGAAAAGTTGTATCCTTAAGTTAGATATACAGGGTGTACATAAAATAATATAGCAGTTTCAACATTTTTTTATTACTCGTAGCGACGGGGTATGAGAACAAATGTTACATCGAAAGAAAGAACAACTTTCCAAGTTTGTGCAACTTACGTACATTACAACACTGTGTTACAAGTGTTCACTGTGCGATCCCTTGGTGACACGGCATACATCAGTCGGAAGTCCATTTCCTGCACACTCGTATCAGCATGGTTGGAACAATCCGATTTCTCAATTCAGGATCTTTCACAAATCCCCAAAAGGAAGAAATCACATGGTGTGGGGTCGGGAGAACGTGGCGGCCACGGTAGATAAGCAGAATGATTTATGGTGAGGGAGTCGCCATTTCTCGACAGTGGTGTCGCCCGCGTCAGTGAGGGAAAGTACAAGTTTGCGAGTATGTTTTAAAAGTAATCTTTGATAGTTTTTCTTTCATCCAGTGTAACATATGTTCTCATACCCCGTTGCTACGAGAAATAAAAAGAATGTTGAAACTACCATATTCTTTTATGTACACCCTGTATTGGCATTATGTTTGCATGTCATCATGAGCGAGAGGTGTTTTAAGAGGGACAGAAGAAGAGGCTACTGACAAAAGACGTCGTTTTTCAGCCTGACCAATCGCCAAGATGAAGATGAGTGATGAAATCGCTAAAGGGACTCTGACAAAGAACACCCATACCCAGGCCTCGATTCGAACCAGGAACTCCTGACGTCATAGTGTGCTATGCTAATCACTCCGACAGGGAGGCAGGTTGAAAAGGTAACACACAATAGAGAATGAGAAGGGATAAGAAATAGGAAACAAGACACACGCGCACATAAAGAAAGAAGGAAAGAAAAAGAGAGAGGCAGAGATGGAGGGGGAAACGAAGAGAATACAGAACCGAGACAAACATACGAAGAGAAGGAAAATAAATAAAGACTACAGAGAGGCCGAGAAAGAAGCCGGAAAGAGAGGAAGGGCAAGAGAGAAAGAAGTGATAGAGAAAGACATGAAGAGAGGGAGAGAAAGAGAAAGAAAAGACTGAAATGAAGAGAGAGAATGAGAGAGTGAAAAGAGGCTGACATAGAGAAAGAGAGAGGAAGAATAAAGAAGAAATGGACAGAAAATGGAAGGGACAATACAGAAAAAGAAATTATGAAGAAGGATAGAAGTATAAACTCGAACGAAAAGGTATTAAAACTGATAAAAGAAGATCAAACGTTAGAAAGAAGATATAAGGAAAGAAATATAGACAAAATAATTACAAAATAAAACGAGAGAGAGAGAGAAAGGAAAAGTAGGAATTTCTCGTTATTTATTATTTGAAGATGGTCAAGTAACCCTTCTTTACCCTCATTGCGGGTGCCAATATCGTTGAGTATTAATAACGCGCTTCAAGTGATAGTGTTGCAAACTGGATGAATTTATGGCCAATGATAGATACTCGTATAAACTTCTATTTTAGTATATACCCGTGGTCGGTTGCACTAGAGTCTCAAAGAATTAGCGACATCATTGTGAATGTTGATACTCACCTAGTTGAGAGTGTTCCCCTCCTAGCACCATGATTAGGGAGAAAGAATGCAGCAACATCAACAGCCAGCAATTGCCTCTCATTCTCTCTGGAAAGAGGAAAAGAGAAAATTTAGAAAACGATATTAGAAGGTGTTTGTTTTGAATGAAAAATTAGTTTTTCAAAACGGGAGTTCACTTCATTTCCGAATATCCTTGAGATTGCTGATACTTTTAAAGTTGAATTACTAAAGCCAGGAAATATGCACCGTTGGAATGAAACTGGGATATTCTGCGTATGCTATCTTCGTTTTGGTCTTGTTAACCGGTGTTAGCGTAGCGCGCTTTGAAGCTAGAGATCCTATGTTTGATTCAATTCGTTGTATTAACTTAGAGAGTTTGCGAAATGATTAAAAATACCAAAAGTTTATTCTATTTAGTGTAATGTCACTAAAGAAAGTCGTTGAAGACAAAAGCTAAGAGTTTATCGTAAGTCAACTTCATAGGCGTGCGCACGGGGAGGGGGGGTCGTTAAGTCCACTTTATGCACAGTAAGGCTAATCGGCACTGACCTACAGTTTAAAGTGGGATTCGAACCACTATGTGCCTCCACCGGGTATCGAACCCGGAACCCCTTGATTACAAGGCAACGACGCTCCCGCCTTCGGGGAGAGCCTTGAAATTTAGTGTACAGGAATCTTATTGCCATGTATTGAACAATATTATTCTCTTTAAAAAATAGCCGGAACTTGTGTCCGAGTGGTCGACCTCCATGACGGAGTGGTTAGCAGAGCGCGCTTCAACGCCAGGGATTCCGGGTTCGAGTCTCGGGTAAGGCATGGGTATTTGTGTTTGTCCAGATGATAAGAAACTGAGAAACTGTAAGAATTGGAAAATGTAAAAAGTGAGAAAAAGTGTGAATGGTGGGGGATACCTTCGTGTAGGGGGTATTTCCTTTTATATATAAAAAAAGTGGTAAGCACATCGCGCTGCGACGCGAAGGGTCCCGGGTTCAAATCCCGCAGGGTCCCGGGTTCAAATCCCGCTCGGGCTTGGTTGTTTGTGAATGTCCATTCATCAATTTCATCACTCATCCCCATCTTCGCAAATTAGTAAAGTCACACAAAACACGAAGTAAAATAAACTCAATCAATCAATCAATCTTTAGAAAATAGTGTTTTCAAACGAACGAAAGTTCCAAGCAACTATTGCGGATTTATTTCCTATGTAATTGGACTATCTCTATTCGTTCTCCAGCAAATACTTGTTATTAAGACTCCCGCAATTTATTTGTTAGCCTAGTGGTGTTACATCTATGTGCTCTGTTGCTGTTAGTTTTGTATTAGCAATTAGTACAAATATACATTATTATTTGTTTATGAAAGAAAATACAGAAATATACTTACGAATTGGTATATATTACACTATATCCCATAATACATAATTAGAACAGTAACAGTGATAATGAAATGTATTTCTTCTTATCAAAGAGTTTTATCATTAATACAACTTAATTGTGAATGTTATAAAAAGATGACAGTCACAATAACCTCCCCTCCTGGGGTAAAGAAAATATAGACATCATACTTTGGTGGCTTAAAAAGATACAATATCTTAAATATACACATCGAACAGTTACATAACTTTAAAATATTCAACATTCAAAACAACATTTAATACTGTAACAAATTTTTCAAAGAATGACAATCAATTCGAAACTACGTTGTTACCCTTGCGCACCTATTTGTTAACATTCAACAACAACTTTTGTTTCTTCTTCAATGAACAGTGGAAGGGTTTGATATTTTGTAAATTGTGTCTACACTTTATCTGTTGTCCATCCAAAGACACTAAGTTCACGAAATTATTCTTCACTTCCTCTACCAAAAATGGCCCCACATATAAGTCATAAAATTTATGGATAGTTTTTTTCAAGGCAGAACTTCTTGCATGATTCCTAACCATAATCAAATCACCTTGAACAATTGTAGGGGTTTCTGCGTTTGAATGAAGTCTTCTTCCTAGATTTTGAACGTTTAGTTGTTTCAATTAACTGAATATATTTAGCTGTCCAAGACAATTCGTTCATCTCTTCTGGCCAGTCAATAACAGAAGTTATTTTCTCCCGAACTTCCTCGTGTAGAAAAATTTCAGCCGGAGTGAAACCAACAACCTCGTTATATGAGAAATGTAGTAATTTTATAACATTTGTTAAAACTTTGGACCAAGATCTGTTGTTGGTTTTACAAAAGAGTCTAAGCAAACGAATGATCTCTTTATTATATATCTCAATTGGAATCGTATGAGGCGAATATGGTGAAGTGAGAATATGCTTTACACCAATTGACTTCAAAAATTTTTCCCATTCGCTGGATTTAAATTGTGATCCATTATCCGTTAACATAACTGTACACATAGGATAATGATGGAAATAACCTAAGTTAATTCGACTTGTTTTTTGATTTGGTTTATTCTGTTAGTGTGAAAGCCATTTTCGTTTGCTATATTAAAAAGCCTTTCTTCTTCATTTTTCACATCCTCATTATTAGAACATAGTCTTTGTGCTCTCAGGAAAAATCATTCGCGTATAACAATGAATAACATATTTTTAAATTTTTCGAAGCAAATTGTTCAAGAAACTTGCACACAAAATCATCATATGATGAGAAATTCCGTCTTTCACTACTGAACCAATACGCTGCAGGATTGTAGAAACATTTGTGAATAACTTGCAGGCGATAATGAGAAGATACACCAATCAAATTTAACATTGTTGTCAGCTGGTCTATAAACTCCCTAGCTGAATTGTTTCTAGACGTCACCTCCAAAACGTGGTAACTGGCATAGCTCATTTACACGAATAAATTTACCCGGGCATTCTCCAAATGGGGTTCTTGCAGAAATATTTGTATTACATTCTGCACGCGCAGGTTTACAAAACTGGTTTGATTCAAAATTTGGAGACTCAGAATTCTTAGAAGCAATGTTAATTGGATCATTGAAAACGTCATTTCTGCGAATGTAATTTTGATTACAAAACATCGGACTCATTGAAGTTGCAGCATTTGTATTACCAGCCACAGTATATATTGGCTTCTCACATGAAGATGTATGCTGAAAATACATTTGTGAAATTGGATTATTTGAGTAAGCTTTCGTTGTACAACACTGAGTTTCATTATGAAAACTGGCATTCAGAGGACTTCCATAACCATAATGGTTAGTAGAACAAGGTTCATTATAATGCACTCTATATGTTTTCTCCGAAAGTGCGAAGTCTCTATTGGCCGACGGATGTGTAGTGAAATGAGCAGGTGAATCGTCACGTAATGGAGGATCCCACAATTAAGATGTATTGGAGAGCCTATACGTAAAATGAGTTCCTAAAGAAGTAGCGTTCTGACCTGATTTACGTTTAGTAATTACAGGTACACCAATATCAGATGAATCATAACCGGAAGAACCAACACCACGTTTGTCACTTCGAGCACTAGCCCGAAATTTAACATTTCGTGATCTTCGATTTGAATTTGCATTATTTGTTTGACAAGCCACATGCTCAGTTTGTTTACTATTTCCATCCTCTTCGCTCAGTTCTCGTCTTCCATTTAAAGTTTTGTTAGCAACACTGTTGCTGATGGCATTGCCTTGCTCCAAAGAAATAACCCTATCTCTAAGGTAATTTACCAAGGTTTCAGAGCTACATGTAGCAGTCTGAACTACCTTCATTCTACCTAATTCCGCATTTAATGTTTCAAACCTAACCTCATGTTGAGTAAATTTCTCCATAATTTCCTCATTGTAGACTTCCAACCTTGCTAACTTTCCGTCATGACTCTTCATTTGTTCTTGAATATCTGAAACTTTGACATGCATTGTACTAATACCTTCATCCAATTTATACCTCAACTCACTGCTAACATTTTGACAAGTTTGGGCAACATCTTGTAACGAATGTTCAATATGATCAAGCCGTCCGTTAAACCTAACATTATGCTGCTGTAATTCATTTCCAATGGCTTGAAACTTCTCTTCCAGATTTTCATTATTTTGTTGCAAATCCTTTTGCAACTCCCTTTGTAACATTTCATTATTTTGTTGCATATCCTTTTGCAACATTTCATTATTTTGTTGCATATCCTTTTGCAACTCCTTTTGCAACATTTCATTATTTTGTTGCATATCCTTTTGTAACTCCTTTTGCAACATTTCATTATTTTGGTGCATATCCTTTTGTAACTCCTTTTGCAACATTTCATTATTTTGTTGCAATTCACAGCGAATGTTCTGTTGCAACTTTTCTTGAAGATTTTCATTATTTTGCTGCAAACTTTGAGTAACCGTAACTTGAAATGCAGCAATAATCTTGACCAAGTTTGGATTCACTGTACTTGTATAAGATTTTAACAAAAAAGGATCAAAATTTGGTTTACAAGATTTACAAAAATAGCTTTCATTAGAAGAGCTAAATATTACCCAGTGCATTACAGTCAAACCTCTACACTCCAAATGTTCCCATTTATTGCAGCCATTGCACTTCACAATACGAGAATCTGCTTCAATATTACTGCAACAAATAATATTCTTCATTGGGTCAGCATTTTCTTCATTAGTTTCATTTTCCCTGAAACTATCGAAGACATTGGATCTTAAGAAAACTCCCGTTCTTAAGTTGTAAGAATGTTGCTTCCGATCAATTATTTAAAGTAATCAGAAGATTCCGTACTATATATTCACGAATCCTGGCTGAAGGTCGCCATAATTGTTGCTGTTAGTTTTGTACTAGCAACTAGTACAAATACAACCTTGGTGACAATGAAGTTCGACCAGAAAGGAATACGTGATTAAATGCACAGAGGCATAGGCGGTGGAATGGGTGACCCGCAGAAGTTGTTGTTGTTGTTGAGTTGGTGTTTTAAGTCCACTTTATGCACAGTATGGCTAATCGGGACTGGACCTACAGTTTAAAGTGGGATCCGAACCACTTGTGCCTCCACCGGGTATCGAATCCGGGACCCCTTGATTACAAGGCAACAACGCTACCACTGCGCCATGGGGGAGGCCCTGACCCGCAGAAGTGATGCATGTGTGTAAGAGGAGGAAAGTGAGCAGGCAAGAATCGTGATCCCAGCATGTTGCACCCAAGGTTACGTAAAGAACGAAAACGGGGAATTATACGCGTGACATTGAACTTCGACCAGGCACCAGACCCATACGGTAAATTCCAGATAGTGTCGCATTCGACGGAAGCATGACGTCACGGACACGATAAGGGAGTCCGCCGTATATAAGCGCGTGCTGTGCACCGAGGAACCGCAGTGCATCATCACCATGGCCAGGGGCAAACCTATTGACAACACCGTGAGGAGAAAAGTGGTTGAGTTGCAACGGGATGGACTCAGTGAACGGGAAATAGGGCGCCAACTGAACTTACTCAAGTCAACCGTCCACTGCATCATCAAACACCACCAAAATACGGGTACTACGGAGCCAGGTAAGGCCCCCGGTCGAAAACGCCTGCTGAGCGTGCGTGACCTACGGATATTTAGGCGCTATATCCAGACCAACAATCATGTTTCTGTGGCCGAATTACGACTGTGGACTCGGGAACGCTTTCACATTGAAGTGTCAACCAGAACCATTTGCCGTTACCTAGAGCGATGCGGTTACCGAGTGTACAAGGCGAAACGTAAACCCTTCCTTTCCATGTTGAACAAAGGCAATCGACTACGGTGGGCACGAATGTACCGGGGATGGACATTTCGGCAGTGGAACAGGGTTTTGTGCACGGACGAATCCATTTTCAATGTTGTGTACTGGAAAATACGGAAAACAGTCATTTGTCGGAAGGAGGAACAGAATGAAGCAAAATGTTATGCACGTCGGGTACAGAAACCTGCGTCAGTGATGGTATGGGGATGCATGACGGCATCTGGGGTTGGCCCACTACACGTCTGTGAGGGCATTGTGAATGCACACGCCTATACACGCATACTGGAGCGGCATCTTCCCACAGTGCGAAGGCACCTGTTCCACAGGCGGCGTCTCATCTTTCAACACGACAATGCCAGGCCTCATACAGCGCGGCTGACAAGAGAATGGTTGACTCGCCATCACGTGCGAACTCTGCCATGGCCACCATCGAGTCCCGACCTCTCGCCCATTGAGAATGTGTGGCGTGTTCTTAAGTGACGTGTGCAACAGAGGGGACCCACGACAGTGGCTGCTCTTATCGCCTCCCTGCAGGAGAAATGGCACCGCATCGATGTGCAATACCTTGAACGACTCGTCCGCAGCATGCCCCGACGCATTGCCACAGTTATTCGCCGACGGGGTGGCGTCACACCATGGTAAACATGATCCCCTCTAACAGTGGTCGAACTTCAATGTCACGTGTAGATGGACGAAAATGTTTTATTTTGTGTGGACACCATACATTGCTGCGTTGCAGCGGAAATTTATGTTTCCCTTTGTTCCGTGTAGCCTGCTGAATAAAATATGTTCAGCATATGCATGTGTTCTCCTTCTTTCACAACGCACTCCTATATTTGTGACTGGTCGAACTTCATTGTCACTAAGGTTGTATATTATTTGTTTATGAAAGAAAATACAGAAATCTACTTACGAATTGGTATATATTACACTATATCCCACAATACATAACTAGAACAGTAACAGTGATAATGAAATGTCTTTCTTCTTATCAAAGAGTTTTATCATTAATACAACTTAATTGTGAATGTTATAAAAAGATGACAGTCACAGCTCGCAAAATTAATTGGTCACACATTTTAAATAAATAAATTACACAGTAGCGTGTAGTTGTTTTGAATCTGCTGCGCGAAATCATGTTTACATATAAATTAGTCTGAACCACAGAGAAGGAAAATAAAGAGGAAGGGGAACAGAGAAATTTTGTGTTACGGAAGCTGGAATTCTTGGAATAGAGTGATTTTCGGTGGTTTCGGCTCCGGACACACAGTTTTTACGCCCCTGTTTAGTGCTCATCAATACAATAAAACAGTGAGATGGAATGACATTTTCATTCCGACTGAACTTTCATCAAGGCTTTTGCACCCTTAGTCAGAGGGTCTGCACACTCGTATGGTCAACTTGATACTGGAGATAGGTTAATCGAATTTGTGCGAACACTTTAAGGTAGAATCCAAACAACTATGCGCCTTCACCGAACCTGGGACTACTTCATTACAATGTGACCACTACGCATTGGGGACACACAAAAGGAAAGTTTGTGCTGAGATGAATTCAGGGGTATGTTAATAATTAGCTCCTTGCCAGTCGCTTAGTTGTGAAATGGGTTCAGTTGATGTGCATTGTCCTGTATGTAGTAATACAGTGTTTAAAACAATAGAATTTACTGTGTAATGTACTGGGAATAAAAAAAAATATTTAAAATAGATTTCCCTTTCTTGGAATACACTGGCAATCAAAAGTATTTAAAACAATGGAATTTCTTGTATCGAATACACTGGCAATCAACAGCACTTAAAATAATACAATTTTCTATATGTAATACACTTGTAATCAAAAGTATTTTGTATAATTCCCGGTGTAGAATATACTGGCAATAAAAATATTTGATACAATATAATTGCTGTATTTAATACACCGGTAATCAAAAGCATTTAAAACAATAGAATTTAACTATTACACTGGTAATCAAAAGTATTTAAAATGGAACTTTATGGAATACACTGACAATAAAAAATATTTAAAACAATAGAATTTCCTGTATGTGGAAATGTATGTACTGTATGTACTGGAAATCAAAAGTATTTAAAGCACTACAGTTTCCTGTATATAATACACTAGCAATCAACAGTATTTCAAACAGTAGAATTCCCTGCATGCAATACACTGACAATCAAAAGTATTTAAAACAATACAATATCCTGTATTTAATAAACTAGCACTCAACAGTATTTTAATCAGTAGAATTCCCTGCCTCCCCGATGTCGTAGTGGTAGCGTCATCGCCTTGTAATCAAGAGGTCCCTGGTTCGATACACGGTGGAGGCACATACGAGTAGTGGTTCGGATACCACTTTAAACTGTAGGTCCCGTCCCGATTAGCCTTACTGTGCAGAAAGTGTACTTTAAACACTAACTCAAAAACCCAACTCAAAAAAGTAGAATTTCCTATATGTAATACACTAGCAATTAACGGTATTTCAAACAGTAGAATTTCCAGTATCATACACTGGCAATCAAAAGTATTTTTAAAATATCGCAGTTGATGTGGCTTAATAATGCAGAAAACCTAGTGTGATTATACTGTAAAAAAGGTAAAGTGTTCCCCTGTGCATAGCACCACGCCATGAAGGCGTATAGGGGGTGTGGGGGTAACGCCCCACATGATTATACTGTATCTGCCAGAACGCTACATTCTGCTGAATAGCTCCGTAACGCTTGTTCTGGGATTAAGAATCGATGCACTCCTTACCCTCGCACACTTACCCAAGGGACCTGAGAGAAGGAACCTTTTCGTTTAAGTGCAGTTGCCAACGCGAATCCATTCTTTGTAAATTCCGAGACACGACGTAGGAATTGGAAGCAAGAGTCCGTGAGGGTAAGATGCTGAGAAGAAATGGGTAAATTTAACCCTGCCACCGTTCATTACCTCGGAAACCTCCAACATCTTCGCAACCGCGAATCAGATGCACCTACAAAAAACCGTCATTCATGACAAACTCCATTTTCAGGTCTAATTGTTCCGAAGCAAGTACGGCTACCGTTCATTAGGTGTTGCCAAATAAACATGACCGAAATCTGCTATTTTCGGATTCCGGATTGGTCTTCTCTGTCCAAACTTTGTCACGCTCGTTTTACGTTTTGTTAATGACCGTTTCCGTACAAATATTTCGGTCGTGGCTACTGCTGTTGCGAGTTTGAAAATCCTTACGAAACTAAAAAAGAAAGGAATGTGAAGACAGACAAGTAATTCGAAACGATAGGCTGTGATGCATTCCACTCACAAGAATTTGGATTCGAAAGCAAATAAATGCTTTTTTAGGTGTGTGTGTGTACTATTGTACTGTAGGTAGTTTTATACACACACACACATTTCTGCAGAAGCTTCAACCAATTTAAGTTAAAATGCAGTGTCCGGCAATTGCACCTGACGGGTTTTAATTACAAATAAAAACAAAAGTCTTTCGTGCAACGAAGTCAATTTAATGCATGTTGCAATACATCTCAAAGCATTTGCAGTTTCTTGACAAGGAAAGTTCATTTTTTGAATTGACATCTCAAAACAGTCCCCAGACCAAGTTCGATGTTCTCGGGATTTCGAACCTTACGATGCCCACCAGATGTTATTTTCAGTCTCCTTGAAGATCCTTACCCTCAGTAAAATGGTATTCCTACTGGGAACATGCAGATTTTGGTGAATGTCGTTACCTGGAGGAACTCCCGTTCAGTGTTGTTCTAAAAACTGTCAGATTCAGTTGTGTTATTCAAAAATTGCAATGCCCTTGTCAAGAAATTGCATGAAACTGCCACTCATGCTATTATTCTAAAATGATTTGAGATGTTGGACACCTAACGGCGAAAGAAACAGTAGGCGAATTGTCCACCACCATTTTCATTCGGTCTATATTACACATTGTGCTGATAATGAATTGAAAGAATGACACAAATAAGTCGAGGGCAATGCCCGCTTCGAAGTAACGTAGTTTCATTCCTTAAAGCAACACAGGATGTAGAATAAAAAAGTAATGAGAATAGCGGTGGGCAATTTGCCTACCATTATCTTTGCCGTTGACTGTACAACATGTAATAAATTGACTTCGTTGCAGGAAAGCGTCTTGTTTTTATTTGTAATTAAAACCAGCCAGGTTAAGTTGCCGGACCCTGTATAAATCTTAAATCGTTTTAAAATGGAAAACTGGAGGCACATATTGGTTCGGATCCCACTTTAAACTATAGGTCCAGTCCCGAATAGCCTTTCTGTGCATAAAGTGGACTTAACAAATCAATAAATTATTGAATCAAAATGGAAAACGTATGTAGAGTCGCCGGAAATAAAAATGGGATGCCTAGATTACGAAATGATCTCTTCCCTGCAAGGCGTTATGTGTGTTGCCTAATTCTAGGGTGGTGGTAGAAGTTGCCATTGAATTTGCTATGCAAATTTATCTCTCTTGTTTGTTTTTGAACGTGTTTTCTCTTTAAATCCGAATCCAGTAAAGGACGAAATGTAACAACAATGTGAATATAATTATTCTGAGACACTGAAAAACAACATTTCAAACAATATTGATATTTCTTGTCCTTTTTGTAAGCACGATAATCCTTCTTGGACATTTAAGAAACAATATTTCGAATAATATTAGGTTTTTTGCCTATTATGTGACAATAGTTCTTGGTGAGCTTTGAGAAGCAATATTTCCAACAGTATTGTTGTTTGTTGCATATTTTGTAACTATGATGTTTCTTATTTGACTTTATGAAACATTATTTCGAATAATATTGCTGTTTGTTGCCTATTTTGTAACTATAATGGTTCTTCCTTGACTTTATGAAACATTATTTCCAATAATATTGCTGTTTGTTGCCTACTTTGTAAGTATGATGGTACTTCTTTGACTTTAAGAAACATTATTTCGAATAGTATTGCTGTTTGTTGCCTATTTTGTAACTGTGATGGTTCTTCTTTGACTTTATGAAACATTATTTCGAATAATATTTTTGTTCTGTTCCTATTTTGTGTCCACGTTAGTTCTTATTTGACTTCAATAAACAACATTCCCCAAAATATTGCAGTTTCTTGCCTATTTTGGGACTACGATATCAATCCATTTATAGTTCCAACAGTTTCCCAGTTTATTTTTTTTAAACGTGGCGCAACATTTCCTTTGCTCACAAAGACCTAACTTAAAGAGTTTGAAGTTTGTACTTAAAAGATTCCGATCTATAAATAAGATCGCCAAGTATGTCTTGTGTGTAACTTTTGGAAAGTCCAACAGACTCCGATACTTTTGAGAAAGTCCCCGCAAGCACGCCAAAACCTGAAGCGGAAACTTTTACGAGATAAAAGGAAAACTTTACTTCTAGGAAACTCTTAAAGTTTCCAGTTCACTCGATGGAAAATGTTTCCTGCTGAAAACGCCGGCAGTTTGATCTAAATCTTTACTTTGCCTTCTCCAAATTTGGCTTCGTTATCGTGAAATGTCGATACTGAAAGAAGAAGAGTAATGGCGCCAAAATTAGTTCTTGCTAAGAAAAGAAAATGTAAGTTTAATTAGTATGCCATGCACGAAAGCAAGAAAGATCAATATTGAAGATCGTGTCAGTTGTATCTTTTGCCACTTCCAACGCAGTGGCTAGAAAAGAGTAAATTTGTATTTTTTTAAATTTAGCGTCGCTTTTTTACAACTTTTGGCTAATTGCGGCGATGAGGGTGGATTGTAATGAAATGGGACTTATGAACGCACAAGGTCAAAACCAATAGACGTAAGATTACGGACCGTTTCGCCTTATCCCGTTTCGCGTTATTGCGTTTTCACCTCCCCCAATACAATTTCGCGTGATTTGTGTAACACTAACTTTCTAAGGCGAAACGGGACATGCCATTTCGCCTTACAAACAAAACCTTTCCCACCAGGGAATATTATGGACATGAAGGGTTATATTATTAATGTATTATTAACCTAACCTAACCTAACCTTACCTAACTTAAGCTAACCGACAGGACAGTAGGAGCCAAGGTATGCAACATCACAAGCTCTGCGCTCCCATTATGAATTACCCTTCAAGTCGATAATTTTCCGAGGTGGGAAATTTTTTGTGTGTAAGGCGAAATGGGATGTCCCGTTTCACCTTAGAAAGTTCGTGTCACATAAATAATTTGAAATTCTATTGGTGGAGGTGAAAACGCAATAATGCGAAACGGGAGCACACGAGACGAAAGAGCTTCGTTACATTTTGCAATTGCGAATTCCAAGGTGTACAGTCACAGACACGTCTGGGTTGTAACGATCTCATTAAAAATTACTGGCCTTGTTACAAGCCAGAAGTGTCCGTGACTGTACCTTTTTGGATGTGACAAATAATAAGATAATGTGCAGGTAATGGCAAATATAATAGTATGCAAATTGTCCATCACTATTTTCATTCTTCTTTTTTCTACTTTCTGTGTTATTATGAAATATGGAATTCTTTTCATGTGAAGCAGATGCTATGCTCTGTTTATTGACGTCATTATTTCATTAATTAACATCACACTTTGAAAAATAGACTAACTGAAAATTATGATGGACAATTTGCATACAATTTATTTTGCCGTTGGGTATACACCTCCATGCTGGGAGAGTGAAGGCACCGTTGTCGTCATCAGTGCATGAAAGATAACATATTTCATTGTGGTAGCACTAGCAGAGGCAACTGCAACACCACACGGGTAAAACAGCGGGAGTGAAATCCAGGAGCTGGCTTGGTGGCTTAGTTGGTAGAGCAATGGCACTGTATGCCAGAGACAGGGTTCGAGTCGTCAGCCCGGGACATCTGGCGTCGCAACTAACATTCCACCACGGCGGTCGACTTTAACCGGTTGTGTTCACTTAAATATATACAGATCTTCAAGTTCAAACAAATTCACAAATCTGGATTTACACTGGAAATGTCTTTTTCTACTCGTACTTAGCAGTCCAACCCTTTAAAAACTTACCTTGCCAGTCTGTAACCGACTTTCATGTCATTTCAATTGAAATGTGGTGAAAGTGGCTTGGCACTATTTCGCTCAATTACGCTTCAATTTATGCACAGATTAATCTTCATCGCAAAATCCATGGTATTTTAATTCATTTCCACTTATTTGCAATTTCTTTATGGGCAGTGTACAGTCACGGACACTGCCGGCTTGTAACGATTCCATTGAAAGTCAATGTATTCATTACAAGCCGGCAGTGTCCGTGACTGTACAAGAGAATAAACCCTCGATTATATTTGATGAGCTGTAGTTGGATACCCTGTTTCAATGAAGTAAATAAATTGGCCCGAGTCTCAGACTAGCCACGACCTTGTGGGTGGCTAGAAATTGTGTTGACCGGCTACCTTACTTATGCAGAACAGCTGGGGTTGGATGTTTTGCGCATAGCAAGCTTCAGCATGACGTGTGCTATTCGCGTGGCTGTTGTCTGCGCTTGTAAGGTTGGTGCAGGTGTGTCAAGGGAGACTCGATACGACCCGATTCTGATTGTTCGTGGACGTTACTGAAATAATGTTTTATTTTGTGTTTCTTGTCTAGTGGAGGATGTATTGTGTACAGCCGTCTAAGCGGTACATTCACTGGCGTGAACGACCCTTATCTGAGTATTGGTGTTTGTTACTGAAATTGTGTTTTTATTGTTTTTCCTGTCTAGTGGAGAATCGATTGTGTAGCGTCGTCTACGTGGAGAAGTGCACGTGTTAGGATCAAAAACTGTAGACTGTCATCTTACTGAAGAATCGAGCATAGGAGTGAATTTCGTCAAGGAATTTGATAAGGTAAGTACAAAATTTCATTTTTTTTAAATTTTGGTATAGTTCAGGCGAGACCAGGCCGGCTCGGTAGCTCAGTGGTTAGAACAATGGCACGGTATGCCAGAGACCCGGGTTCGAGTCCTGGTCAAGCCTGCATTTTCCGCTGAAAATTTCTAGGAAAATTTATTATGTCCATGTTTGGAGCATATTTTAATTTTTGGTTCCTTTCATGTTTTATAGTGGATTTTCATTCCCTATCTTAGAAGTTTTCATTGCCTATTTTCAGCATTTATTCGGACTAAACTTTAACTGTAAGTCCAGTCCTATGTGGTTGTATGAAGTGCATAAAACAGACTTTGCAACATGTTAGCAGCACCACAGAATGACATAACAAATCAGCTAAATGAGTATTTACCATACTTAACAATTCCTTTTCTTTGTGAAATTAACCTTAAGTTTTTGTGACTTCATTCTGATGCACATATAACGAGGCCTGTAATTTTTAGTGCAAATCACATACACAATTTTAATTTTCCAGTGAGGAAACCAGTCCGTTAACCTTTACATGCCGGAATAGATCTATAACTTCAATCAATTTATTTTGGCGAGTAATTTGCCCTGAAAACATGGTAGTGTCAACCTACATGCTTCCGCTCACGATTGTTGATCCAATTTTTTTAAAAAAGCAATTGTTTACTCTACCCCAGCATCCCACCCTCTGCTGAGGCATTTAAGTTTTAATCCGATTTATTTGCTTTCCTGGAAGCAGGATTACGCAGCAAACGGCTGTGGGTGAATTTTCCTCCAGTTTTTTTTAGTCTCGAGTTCTGTAGGCGTAGCACTGAAAAGTACATTTCGAAAGAGTTCCCACACTAGCAATTTTCGAACGTATTTCTTTGTGTAACCTTAATGTCGCAAATACATATTCAAGATTATTTACACGAAACTGTAATGGACAAATACTAAGGTTTAAGGTTGTTATATAGTCAAATGTTTCATGTAGGACATAATTAGCAACACAAAAGGGGCCAAACTTGTTCGCTGAAAACCCAGTATTCTATGCACAGATGCCAACTTCTAAAGTTGAAAAGTTGGGACTTACTACAGTTTGACGTAATGAAAATTGGTACAACATATTTTTAGTTGTTCATGTTTTTTTTAGTTTGACTACCGTAACTATCACTGCACTCATTGTCACTGCTGCTTTCCTTAAAGTTACTAAATATTTTGGAAACTTAATTGCCTAAATTCTGTTCTTGTTTTTAATGTTCGTAACACACAATACAATATAACTCCTGCACATTCACAACTTGTTAATTACTGCCTATATTTCTGTATATTTATTTACAAATGTTTTTGAACCTTTTTAGCACACATATATGTATGCATATTGTGCACATTTTAGTGCATTTGCATGCATATTTTAGGTATTTTAAGTCCATAAGCGTCCGTGCCCTAGTCATGTTTGTGGAAACATCATGTTTATTCGCTTTCGTCACAAATACTGGGACAAGGTGTTTGTCAACAACGGAGCATCAAAAACCATCAGGAATTCAGTCTCCACGATGTCACTCGTTGAGAGGTTGACATTTGAACGGCCTGACAAAAGGTCACCACTTATACCCTAATAATTAAGGGCGAGTCTCTATTTCGGCAATCAATTTCTTAGTTGGACATTTACAATGACATTATAACAGAATATTCTTCAAGCATCATGGCGTCAATTCTAGTACATGGTTGTTTATGTTTATTTTGAGTCCACCGTTGGCTCAGATTGACTAATCGTAACTAGACCTGCAGTTTAAAGTTATATCCGAACCACCGTGCCACGTGCCTCCACCGAAAATCGAACCAGAGAGCCACTGATTACAAGGCGATTGGGTTATCCACTAAGCCATCTGGGAGGCCCCGCAAAACTAAGCGGTTTCTGACTAACCTGTAAATTTTCTAAGCATTGTTTGTTTGGATGATTTTATGAGTACGGGTGCTGATCCCATACATGTGCTATTATTTTGTTTGTTCGACAATTGTAACTGAAGAAAGATTGTAAACTTTAATATTGTTCCATCAAAGTGTGAAGTGTATAGGACGAATATTTGTGTCAGCAGTGCTGAATGAGAGAAACGTTGTAGTGTAGTCAGGATATGGTACATGGTAGTCGATCATATAGATTCTAAAGCTTTTCCAACAACTAGGATGTTCTCATAGTGGGCCGTTGAAGCACTCCGCGAAGTAAGCGTTTTGCGTTGACGGGGAAGACCTGAGGTGGCGACTAGGGGAGGCGTGGGGGCAGTACAGAAAGCTCACCCCCAGTTTTGGAACCCAATCGCTGCCCTTGGGGATGACCGCTCAGTGGCGTACTTGTAATTTCATTGCTGGTTGTAGTTTTTGAGGGGGTATTCAAATTTGTACATGTTACCAGTCAGTTAACTAAACTATTGCTTTGCGGTTCTAACCTAGGCCATTAAATCTTACGATAACATTTAAACCTAATTTATAAACACTTAGTCCTATATTTACATTCTAAGAAAGCCCAAGCTCATACACATAGAGCTATCAAACTAGTCACACCGAAAGCTTGACCAAATTGTTATTACGAAAGTCATACCTAATGTACACCTAACCTATCTACTCTCTACAAGATTACTTGTGAACACTTTAATCATGTAAAATATCAGTGCTAAGTCATGGAAAACAGACTGCTGGAATCATATGAACTCCGTGTTGGATCGGCTCGGTGAGGTTGATCAGTTGAAGAATTGAGTTCTTCTTCAATCCATCTCTTGTTGTTTAGTACAATCAAAAACAATTGAGTAGCGACGAGCGATCGAGCAGAAACAGAGACATGCTGAGAAAGATAGCCGTTCACAACGCTGTGTGTTTTCAAATGTAAATTAGAGTTCGCTTGTGTTTATCCGTTGTAAAGCCACGTATAATCATTATGCGTGTGTTTTCGTATCATAATATCAGCGGTGAAGGATGCACGACAGTCTGAAGCCGCAACAAATGGTGTTTGTTACGTAAGAAATGGTATACTAATATGCTTTCAATTCTATTTTCTTGGATGGGGTTAAAACATCCCTGGCAGGGATAAAAATAATTTTACTTTTCTGGTGCCGGGGATAACATTTTTGTGGGGGAAATATCCGCGACACCCCCACTTAATTCGCACGCACAGTGCGTTTAAGGTGAATTGTTTGGCGCTATGGAAGCGAGGGATCATTTTCACCTTGACTAAGAGCCGGAATACGAAACGTTGATTGATCGATTTGGTTTATTTTTCCTCGCTTTTTGTGCCACTTTTGGCTAATTTGCGAAGAAGGGGATGAGTGATGATATGATGAATTGACACTTACAAACATCCACGCCAAGGCCGGGATTCGAACCCGGGACCCCTGGCGTCGTAGCGTGATGTCATAACCGGGAAATGTAACAAGTTTGATTTGCTGATCTTACGTAGTAAATAGTTTGGATACCAACAAAATTCAAGTTTAATTACTGAAGAATGTCCGAGCATATTGTTGTCAACCTAACGTTGCATATCTGCAATATCAATTTCAACGAGGCCATGACATTTTCAAGAATGAAATGCCGGTCAGAATCACCCATGCGCTATGCACGGGCCATTGATGGGCTGCTTCAGGCAAATACGAATATAACCCAAGGTCCAGAAAAGAATAAGCAAATATATTTGTTTAAAGGTCAGTAGGTGTTCGCTGTGCTCATTTCTTGATAGATCGGGTCATATTTTTATAAGGTTTCAGTTTTCTCTGCCTTGTAATTTCTGATGTACTCGTTAGCTCGTCACGCGAACATTACACGGAAGCCAGTACATGCAGACTTTTGTAGCGTGCTGTTGTAAAATCATGTGTGTGTGTTCTCTTTGATTACAGCTAAGGCATGACCGGCTGATCTGCATTTACTTGGGCCTCTTATTACACGGAGCTTCGTCAGTACGCTAATACGGGACGGTTAATGCAGCCACTAGAAGGGTTGTTAAAGCTCCAGGAACCCATAAATTCTAATGGGTTCTATTCGGTTCCGCTGTAGGACCGGAACCTTTTTTTCTCGCACAATTTAAATTCGGTCCAAGTTGCGTATTGTTTCATTTCAATACGAAACTTGGACCCTATTTAAATTGATCCGAAAAAAGCTTCCTGGACCGAATTTACATTGATCCGGGAGAAAGGTTCCTGGACCGAATTGAAACACTTTACAGAGAAAAATGTTATTTACGGTCCAGAACTCATTTACGCTTGCGGATTTTCTCATCTGAACCGGAATTGCATTTATTTAATATTCCTGGACTTTTGGTCACAGGTAAAAAGAATGACCTTGAAATACTAGGTTTCATGTAGCGATGAGCGAACTTCAGCGGCAAGTCTTGGGAGAGGTACTGGGGTCGTTACCCAGCATCTCCACCATCTTGGGGGACAGAGGCGGCGATTAGGGGGCAGTTGCCCCTCCCCCCATTTTTTTTGCCACTTTTGCCCTCACACTAGGCTAAACCGTATGTATCAAAGGAAAGTAAACTGTCGTTGACGCCCCCCAGTTTTGGAACCCAATCGCCGCCTCTGCTTGGAGATGTAAGGGGATCCAAATGACTGAAAACATTTCCCTTGTCCCACACACCATTTATTCGTATTGGTACCACCGGAACGAACCTTCCGAAGTTGGGCGATGCTAGGCTATGCAAGGGGTAACATTGACAAGAGTCAAACTCACCCCGTTTAATGCTCCACTCCTGTCCACCTCGATGTGTGGGAAAAGACTGACTGCCTTCAGGATTCTCAATCCGCACCTCCTTCTGCCACGACCCCTGGATGACTCCTCTTCTTCCGCTCTCCTTCCGGAATTCCCGGAACCAACAACCGCAGCCTCGCAAGTTAGGAATGCTTTAGCTGGCATAGCTTGCTGGTGGTTGATCGTTTTGTGCCAGTTTTGTCTAATTTGCGAACATGGGGATGAGTGATGATATGATGAAATGTATGAATGGATACTCATAAGCATCCATGCCCAGATCGGGATTCGAACGCGTGACCCCTGGCGTTGTAGCGCGATGTGCTAACCACTCCGCCACGGAGCTCTCTGGTGGCTATGATCTTTGTGAGGATAACTTTGGTTCTCTCGACGGAGCCATACGCGCCCTTACATGTATACATGAAAAATTATGTCTACAAATAATGATACATTAACTGCACTACGGGTAAGGCAGGTGAGCGGATGCCCCTTGCTATTTTACACCCCTAGGCCCAGGCTATAATGTGGCACTAATTAAAATGTAATCCAATAATCTCGTAATCGTTCAAAGGCGTTTAGATACTCTAACATTTTGAAAGGAAAAGCAAGGGAACAAATATATGTACTACTGGGATGAAGCTCATACGAAAGAAAATGTAATATGTAAACACACGTACGTACATGTCTCTTGATTTCAATAATTTTTATAGGAAAAAATAGCAAACATTTTGTGTAATATACTAATCATGTAAAACCGTAAATAGTGTTATTATCATTAAGCTGTAAATAAATATGCCAGCTGACATTTTGCAAACTATAATCAAAATTCAGCTAAAAAGTCTATCAAAAGATTTTAAGTTACAATTATAGAGTGCATCCAGAATGTTTTATTTTTTCTGGGAGACTGGTTACTAAAATTATTTGTTACATTAACACACACAACAAACTTTTCCAAATACAGTTTCATAAACAAAAATAAAAACTAAATATGCTGACCAAGGCAGTAATTTATTTTATTAAAAACATAAACTAAACGTAACGTTTCAACATTCTAGCAAGGTCTTCTTCAGACTCTGTATCAAGTACAAATGTAACAAGATACAAAAACAGGACCTTAGCCTTTTAGGTGAAAGTACAGTTGACAAGGGAAATCCACCTGCTAGAAAGTTCCAGAACAACTTTCTAATAGTCTGGAGGGAGTAATGTTTGTGTATATATAATTACCTGTTTTTGTATCTTGTTACATTTGTACTTGATACAGTCTGAAGAAGACCTTGCTAGAAGGTTGAAACGTTACGTTTAGTTTATGTTTTTAATAAAATAAATTACTGCCTTGGTCAGCATATTTAGTTTTTCATATCATGGAAACAAGGCTTAATGGTGTTAAAAATAAAAAAATCATAAAAGATATATTTTTTAAAAAAATAAAATTGATTTTCATCCACCCTGTTACTAGTGTTTTAAAAAAATGTTTGCTAATTCCAGAGTGCTTCCTAGCCAAGTGTATGTGTCTCCAAGTAATCAATCTTTTCCTAAGCTAGTCTCAGATCCAGCACCGTTAGTGACAGCGCTAGTGCAACCGCATGACAAGCCAAGTTCCTGCAATTGATGGCAATAGTCGGTCTTATACGGGGAAGCTGAAAATCAATTTTCTTGCCAAGCCAACGGCTTCCAACACAAATCGAGAGAGAGGCGATCCGAAACATCGTACGACCGTGCTGTGGACAGAGGTTTTCATAGGTTGAACAAAGCTCGGAACATTACAAGGCCGCAAAATGATTGATAAACCTCCATTAGCAGTTGAAAAGATTACCATAGGGGAAGGAAACCGTTCTCAATGGAAAGGCAGGAGCCGGTACGTGGCAGGAAGCCAGTGTGGACTCCAAATCGAGGAGAGCCTTTCCAATTGGGTTCTGGCCAGGAACCCGAACTCGGGAAAATTGGAGGGGAAAAAATTCCGGTCTTGTTGCATTCGTCGCTACGGTTTTTTGGCTTCTGAAGTAGAATGAGTGGATGAAGAAGAGGTTGGGTTCTGTGTCGCAGCTCATTGTCCTGTTTGCTGTTAGTCTTTTTCCTTGGGTCTTCTGGAAATTATGGGGACGTCCTTCGTTGTTGCCGCTACACGTGCTGTCGTATTGTTAAGCGTCATCGCAAGGGCTTCTTCTTCAGAATATACGGACCGCGTAAACATCTTCGTGACAATTTTGGTGAAAAGGTCGCCAGTGGTTACAATAGAACAGAGGGAGAATGTCGTTATGAACTCGGTTGAAAATTTGCATACGCATCTGGCCTAGTTCTGGCGGAAGGATAAACAAAAGACTGTCTCCTTTTTTAAAATGTTGAGCGTAACTGGCTGTGACGATAGATGCACTGGTTGTCTCTAAGGTAGCGTAGTAGCTATCGGTGTCGTTTCCTAATCAAGGGGTCGCGGGTTCGATTCCCTGTGGAGTCATATTGTTTCGAATTGCACTTTAAACTGTAAGTTCAGCTCATCAGCATACAGGTAAATCAAAGAACTCTTTGACAGAGGTTCCAGGTTGAAAATTAGTTAAGGCCCAAATATTTGCAGGGTGGTCCAGTCGATGGGACGTCTTGACTGCCATTCGGGAGACTGTGTGCCGATTCCTGGGGTGGCGATTTGAGGTGAGACTTTCACACTAGTAAACGCATATCTGGGGGACGACCCTGAGGTGTAAGAATGGCCGGAGCATGATGCTTCTCACATCACCTCCACAAATGGCTGAATTTGTGAATATGTGGTGACCCCCCTCCCGCATATGCCTTCATGGTATGTTCACCAAATGTCTGGAATCTGGGCCTGCAGCTAGGATAATCCTCTGCAAGACTTGTGTTGCGTCATCCATATGTGCTTGTGATTGTGTGATACACTGTAAAAAAAGCTGACTGAAGAAATTAATCTAAGACTGTCAATTTCCGGTGAATGACCGTTTTAAAGTACAAATCGTCATAATATAGGAAACCCAATTTATATCATTCAAATGATTTAGTTTTTACGAATATGTTTAAGGTATGCTGAACTACATTTTATAATTATTATCTTTATGCATGATAAAATATTGAAATTTAAATAAAGAATCGATCGAGTCCCGTTTATTAAAATTAACAGATACTGTTAAATTTTAACGGTAGAATGCTGCAAAGTTTACGGTGAACTTTTAACTGTGCAGATGAATTTGAAAAAAGAATTTTATCGAATGTTTTGCAACTAATCTAGTTAGCAATGTACAGTTATTGCAAATATATAATCCATCAAAAACAATGCAAACGCTATTGTGCATACGTATAGATATAAGAGGATAGACACACAGCGAAAATGTGTATCAATGATGCTGTGTTTTTAATGAAGGATAAATGTTTCGTTTCTTAACAATATTTGTTTAATTGTTACTATTCAGTAATGTTTTCATTCATTTTTAAAAGGATATATTTTTTTGTTTTGATTTATCTTTTATTTGATGTGCGAGATAATTTTACTTTTTACAGACTAGATCCAGAGATTGTTCTTCTTTTGAAACTCTCGTACTTTAATTGTAATTAGGATATATTTTTCTGTAATCTCTATTTATCTTCTGATTGCTTTATTATGTTTTAGTTTAGCCTATCCTTAAAAGTTCAACTTAATGCTATGATTTTTTTTATTTCCTGAGCTTAGTTTCTTTCACGGAGATATATTTCCTAGCTCATTCTATATTCTCTTCTTATCATTTTGCATTGTATTTCCTAGCTCATTCTATATTCTCTTCTTATCATTTTGCGTTGTTTGCCATTTGTTTTAAGGACTGGAGATTTTCCTAGAGCATTCTGTTTTGTTAATTATCTTGTGTTCTTGCTTGAGCATTCATGTTATTTGATCTATCTCCTGCTCGATTTTATAGTATCACTTCTATTTCGTTCCTAGTTTGTCTTGCAGTTACATGTTATTGAGCTATTAATTTTAACGCTCATGTGTTTTCCTTATTTTTCTAAAAAGGAAAGCAGTCCTCTTTATTTATCATTCTCCTTGCTGAATGTCTCCTACTTGTTATTTTCCTTTTAAAGCCTATGGTGCATTACCCATTGGTTCGTCAATTTTTCTCTTAATTTTCTCAGACTTATTGCCATCATAATTTCACCATTCTTTGTCTTTCTTCCTTTCTGTTCTAGTCGATTTTCCCAAGAGAGTTCTATTTTTGAATGTTTATATTGCATTATTTGTTTCTTGCAACTTTTTATCGTGCCTGTTGTATTTTGTTGATTCTCCGATTCATCTGTATTTATTTTTACCTTGCTTTCTTCCATCGTTCTCTATTGCCGAGCTCATCTTTGCAGTTTTCTTTGTTTTCTTTCCCGCGCTTTTATTCCTTGCATGCCTCTGCTAATATATTCTTCAGCTCAGTTTAGAGCCGGAACATTTTTCCTCTCTATTTGAAGCGTCAGCCATGACAGTAAGAAAAAATTGCCTCTGGTACGCGGAAACATGCGAACCCATATGTTAAGGTTATTCCCTGACCGCGGTCTTTGCCGACACGCTAAAAAAAAAAAAAATATCTCCGCTGTATTCCCAAAAGAGGAAACTGGCCATTACTGTTAGGGGGACGGGTGACAACACCCTTATCTCCCAAGTGACCTGAAGCATATATGCTCCAACATGCGCGGTTTCCCATCCTTCCGAAATCATCGACCAAAAAAGCTGGAGAGGGATATTGAGGTTGGCTGTGTAGTTTATGACGTCACTGGTCTGCATCGCGTCTTTGAAATGCAAACTGGTGCGCGTTCGATACAGGGATAAGGTTCTTTTTTTTCCTTTTCGAACTTCAGTGTTTCGGAAAGGGATATAACTGTGTGGAAACGCTTGGGAATATATTACCATCACATGGTTACGGCCCTGATGGTAGGGCGGTCGCGATGCTGTCTTGTTTTATGTGATCTTGTGTTCGGTTCTCGATAATGTTGTGGGAGGCAATCCCATTTTCCTTCACGGTTTGGCGTAGTTATAGCAGCGCGAGATACTAGTGCAAGCAGAGCCGGCCCTAGGGAGGGGCATGAGGGGGACACACCCGAGGCACCTCGCTTCAGGGGGGGCCCGCACAACATTAAAATAATGATTTGTGTGCGATTTATTACTAGTATATAGGACGCTGTTGTTTCCAATTAAGCAAATAATTTGATTTTTATTGACATCATGGATAGTTTGGTCCCATTTAGGTATATCCAATATCAGTATTACTACTGAAATCATATATTTTTTAAAACATTAGGCTACTACATAAGAAATGTGTTAGATTATTTTCAATAAAGAATTAGTTAATATGCACTATTCGTTATAGAATGAGATAATGAAGTGAAAATTTCATTTTATATGAAACAATGTAAATTCGTTACAGTGCTAAAATTCAATGAAAAGTAAACAAAAAGGAATTAATACACAGAGTATTATTGCCTATGATTACACGTTACCGCTTTGATATACATTGAACACACTCAGTTCTGTAATTAGATATAATGATCGTCACAGAAGTGGCATGTCGAAAATGAAAAGGAACCCCACAAATTTAGCAACTGTTATTTGCATCCTGTAATTCTTGGGTTTTAACCTTCAGTATGATGTGCTTAATGCTCTTCGATAATAACGTAACGTTCTGCCAGGAACGTGGGATCGAACCAGGAACCTCAACCGTCCTGGTGGGTGATGTAACTCAAGGTATCATTCATCCTCTATAATATGAGCACTCGCCCCTTGCACATAGCTTGATGGTAATGCGCGAGAGGTTAATTATACACACTTAGAAATGGCAAAACACAACCACTTGGATTCTATACTTTCAAGTCTGGATCAAACATGGTTGAAATAGGGTAATACCTGTCTATCACCGATGATGAAAATCCTTGCAGAAAGCTCTCAGAGTAAACGTGTACTGGATCGCTCCATCTCTCCTGTTGCTTCCGTTCTAAGACCAAAGGCAAAAGACCCCTCACCACCCGTTGCTCTCTATCTTATTCCTTCCCCTGTCTCCCTGGTCATTGCCCTGCAATACTCGTTGATCAGCACCTTAATTGCCAATAATCGAGGAAGGTTTGTTAACTACTGACATGGCATTCCTTGAATACCTGAGAGCACAACGGTTGGTGATCGAGTTTATGAATTCTGCTTGATACAATTCTCTATTTAGAGGAGATTGACACGATAATAGGAAATATATAATTTAATTGTTTATTAATTTTAATAAACTTAAAAGGGCCTCCCCCATGGCGCAGTGGTAGCGTCATTGCCTTGTAATCGAGGGGTCCCGGATTCGATACCCGGTGGAGGCACAAGTGGTTCGGATCCCACTTTAAACTGTAGGTCCAGTCCCGATTAGCCTTACTGTGCATAAAGTGGACTTAAAACACCAACTCAAAAAAACAAACTAATAAACTTAAATTGTGGTCATATAGGATACCTGCACTTCAGAGTAACGAAGAAAACTGATTCTGACAGACTTTTTTTCGTTATAAGCCGCGTGTATGCCCCAGGCCCCGAACCCACCTAGGGCCGGTCCTGAGTGTAAGAGGTCCTATTCATTGACATTTTAGAAAGGAAACTTCAATTGAAACAAGGCTGTTGAGTCCCCAGAATTATTGTCTGTTTTATTATTTATTATTATTGTTTGTTTTAAGTACACTTTATGTTGTATTTTTGTTATTTAGTAACAATTTTCCGCCACTTTTGCCTAATCGCGACGATAAGAATATGTGACGATTTGTTGGAATTGTTGAATGGACACTCACAAAGAACACCCAAGGCCAGAACTCGAACCACGTACTTCGGCGGCGAGATCGAAAACACAGAATGAGGCAAAAATCAGGGTACATTGGAAAACAAATATGCGAAATCAGACACTATATTAAGCAGTGGCGGTGATTGGGCTCCAAAACTAGGGGAGCAAGGTGCCAAAACTGGGGGGACAAGGACAGTTTACTTTCCTTAGTACATAAAGTTTAGCATAGTGCGGGGGCAAAGGTGGCAAAAAGTGAGGGGGGCAACTGCCCCCACTCGCCCCCCCTTATCGCCACCACTGATATTAAGGGTTAGAGTTACAGTACATGATGCACCATTATCGTGAATGCATGCTTCAATTCGACTCTCCTAGTTGCGTAAGACATCTCGTGATGTGGTGGGGGTGATTTTGGAGATTGCGCCTGTGATCCATCCTATGAGCTGGTCCAGGCTCGTAATTTTCTTAGCTGACACGAAGGCCTTTATGTGTCCTCCCAAGTGAAAAAACAGGGGTGTTAGGTCAGGCGGCCGTGGTGGCCGTTCTAAACTTTTGCCTCACCCTTTAGAGCGGTTGGCTACCAAGCCAACTCCTACGGTTTAGTTTGATCCGAACCCCTAAGTGCTTCCACTTGAATCGAACCCGGAACCAGTTGAAAACACCTTCGCAGAGAATCGTCCACAATTAATGCCTATAGTCCATGTAATTTAATCGGAGTTTGTTTTTACAGATTTTTGCTAATTCATTGAAACATTTCTGTTCAGTAAATCTCGATAGTCTGCTACAAAACAACACCAAGCGTATAGGAAAACATTCTTTTTGGTGTTTATGCGGAATTAGGGTTGATCAGCACCATATTTGGTGTCTTTACACCATAGTCTGTCGGAAACGCCACTAAATCAGCTGTTTCATTATGCCAATTGTGGCTATTGGAAAATCAAAATGCGCTTTTGCCAAACTTACTTCTGCACACGGCGTTAATAATTACTATGGATGTCTACAGTGGGATCTACAAGTATTGCTCGCCAAATTGTCTATGGCCATTTTCATTGATTTCTATCTTGCATTCTACATGTTTTTAAAGAATATATGTAGTGGTGCAAGGGTTATTATCAGCTTATTTTGTGTTTTGTTTCAGTTCTTCAAACCCTCATTGCGAAAAACAGAGAGAGTAAACATGGTGATGGACATTTTGTTTTATAATACTTACGCATTCCACTGTACAAACTGTTCAATTATGTGATTCGCAGCATTTGCCTTTTCTTGTGATTCCGGGGAAAGTTCTCGTTCTAGCACAGACAGCTTTCTACTGTTTGCATGGAAGGGTCTTTCTACAACGTGGATGAAAACGATAGTTTTACTTCATGTGGATATGGGTTTATCAGGATATGTGCTCTAAAACCACATTTATTTGTAAATTTTATTATTGTCAGGACAAATACTACATTTTATTTAGAACTTATACACAACCTTAAATATATATTTCAACGATTACACCTTCGCGTTTACATGAGGCAGCGAAACGTGTAATCAAGCGTCAATCATCATGAAATGAATAGTAGTCAATATGACAATAAAAATAATACATTGTCATAACAACATATGAAAATAGTTAGGCTAAGTCCAAAGTTCCACATTTGTGCAATATTTATAATAATTTAGTCATATTATTACTCAAAATTTATTCATATAATGCAATTAAATGTCTGAAATTATTATTTAAACTAATTTTATTAAATATGATGTTTAAAAAAAGACAATTTGTATATAATGACAAAATTATCAAATTGTGCAATATGTTGAATTCATATTCATAACAGTTATTTTTGACTGACAAAATGAAAAACAAATATCTTCAATCATATGTGTTGTTTCAGACAAGAAAGATATGATACATTCAAATTTATAATTACATTTATTGAAATTGTGTACATTTGCATTGGCATCAAGGTTTATATACAAAGGTCAACTCTTTAAAATTGTTCAATGTATATTATGATGTCATACTTGGTATTTTGTATCAACATTCAAAAAATGGTAATTATTATCATTAGATAAGTATATTGTGATATACATAGCAAAATAGCTGTAACAGAGCAAATATGTACATTTACTACACAAACATTCAAGCTGTTAAGCACTTATGGACAAAAATATAAAACAAAAACAATTGAAGATAAAACATACTAAAAAATCTGGCTTGAACTAGTTGCTCTAATACTAGTTGTCTGTGACTTTAAAAGGATCTCAGGATGGAAAAAAGATAAGGACAGATTTAGCAATATGGAATGGTGATATATTTGTACAATAATTGTTGCTTTTAAAGCATTAAACTGGGCAATGTTATAATAACTTGGATGTTTAAGTTATATAGAAGCCTTTTATGACTCGAATGAACTTTGAATATGATATAATCTTATAAAGATTCGAAAGTTGTGGAATGACACTGATATGTATAATAGATGCCATGTTGAATTGGAAGCAGTGAATAGGTATCTGTTTTCATCTTCCTTAACGGGCAGGCTTGTAAATGTTACAGTTCCTCAAATGAGTGCTTTGAGGAAGGTCGCATAGAGTGACACTTATATGTTCTACGTTTGGAGGTGATTTGATCAGATGATGAATTTCGAAAACTGAAGCTCAGAATTGTAGATACAAAGACTTGCTTTATCCTGGAAGGAGATAACAAAGATATATTTTTTTTATGTATAGCATTGATTTCTTATAAATGTTCTTGTAAACATATTCATAATTTGATGCTGTTGTAATTTTTGTTGTTTCTAGTTTTTATTTTTTATTTTTATCAATATAATAATTATAAAGTTATCAGTATATGTAAATTTAAATTTCCTTTTCAATATAGCACCATAGCTACCTATTGTGCTGATACTGAGTTTGAATTATACTGACATAGTCGTTATATCAACATAGAGTTTTTCATTGCCAGGAGCTGACATTAATTCAGACCACATCTTGCTAATAGGAGAAATCAATCTTACATTGAAGAAGATAACCCAAAACCAGGTGAGCAAGAAACCCCACTTAGAGAAGCTAAGGGAAGAAGACGAAAGACAAAAATTTGCAGAACATTTCCAAGGCAACTATAATAAGTTTGAAGCTAGTTGTAACAATAAGGATGAGATGTGGGATGGAATAAAAAGCTGGTTACAGAAGGCAGTGGATGAAACAATAGGCTACAGGGAAAGGAAAAGTGCAAAGAAACCATGGATTACTGAAAGTATGCTGGAAAAAATGGAGGAACGGAGAAAATGGAAGAATGTAAATACAGAAGAGGCAAGACATAATTACAAGATACTGAATAACCAGCTAAGAAGAGAAACTGACAGGGCAAAAGAACAATGGATGAAACAAAAATGTGAAGAAATTGAAGAACTGGAAAAAAGAGGAAGGTATGACTTGATGTATCGTGAAGTAAACTGCTTGGGCTTCCAAAAGAAGAAATGGAAAACAATGTGGATGATAGAAGACGAGGAAGGATGTGAAATCACAGACAAAAAAGGAATATCGAATGTGTGGGGAAAGTACGTTGAAGAGCTCTACCAGAAAGAGAATCGCTCAGACAGTCTGAATGTAGAAAATGAAGACGACGTGCCTGATGATGAGAAAGGATACTATATCCTGAATGAAGAATTTGAGCAAGCACTCAAAGAAATGAGGAATGGGAAAGCAACGGGCACTGATGAAATTCCTGTTGAACTTATCAAATGCCTGGGAGATGGAAAAAGAGAAATACTGCATTTATGCAATGAAATCTATGAGAAAGGGGATTGGCCACAAGATTTCACGGAGACTGTTTTGGTACCTCTGCAGAAGAAAAGCAATGCCAGAAAATGTTCTGAGTACAGGACAATCAGCTTGATATCTCACTCGGCAAAAATTCTTCTAAGAATTCTGAACAGACGCCTATACTCGAAGGTCAGTGGCGAGTTAGAGGAAGAACAGTTTGGTTTCAGGAAAGGAAGAGGTACAAGGGATGCAATTGGTTTACTGAGGACCATTGGGGAAAGATATTTAGAGAAAGGAAAGGATGTGTTTGTAGTATTTGTAGACCTGGAGAAAGCCTTTGATAGAGTGAATTGGGTTAAACTTTTAGAAATTCTGAAGAAAATTGGTGTAGATTGGAAAGAGAGAAGACTTCTAAGCAACTTATACATGAATCAACGAGTTAAAGTGAGAACAGGAGACGAAATGACAGAAGGCTGTGAAATTGGAAGAGGAGTACGACAAGGATGCTGCCTATCGCCTACTTTGTTTAATATCTATTTAGAAGATATAGTGAAAACTTGTTTCCAGGGCACAGGAGGTGTCAAATTGGGAGGAAGAAGAATAAACTGCATAAGATTTGCTGATGACATGGCATTATTCGCTGAGGATGAAATAACCATAAATAGTATGTTAGAAGAGTTAAACAGCAGCTGTGAGCAGTATGGAATGAAGATTAATGTAAAGAAGACAAAGGCAATGGTTATAGGACGGAAACCAAGGAATATTAATGTGAGAGCAAACAGTGAAAGAATCCAGCAAGTGGATAGCTTCAAGTACCTCGGATGCACTATAAGCAGTGACATGAGCTGCAACCAAGAAGTGAAAATGAGAATCGCAATAGCAAAAGAAGCTTTCAATAGAAGAAAAAATGTTTTTTGTGGACCCATGGACATAGGTCTAAGGAAGAGATTAGTGAAATGTTTTGTGTGGAGTGTAGCACTATATGGTGCAGAAACCTGGACGTTGAGAAGAAATGAAGAGAAACGACTCGAAGCTTTTGAAATGTGGACATGGCGAAAAATGGAGCGTGTAAAATGGACAGACAAGGTAAGAAACGAAGCCGTACTGAAAAGAGTTGGTGAAAAAAGATCTATACTGGAGACCATCAAGAAGAGGAAAAGAAACTGGTTAGGACACTGTCTAAGAAGAAACTGCCTGCTAAGAGATGCCTTGGAGGGAATGGTTGAAGGAAGAAAAGTCCGTGGAAGAAAGAGATATCAGCTTATGGATGATATTAAATTAACTGGGTCGTATGCTATTACGAAGCGTAAGGCAGAGAACAGGGGAAGCTGGAGATTGCAGTGAAAAACCTGCCAATTAGGCAGAAAACAATGAATGAATGAATGAACAATATATCCTACTTAATAAAAAGGTTTAGCATATTTTCTCTTGTACAGTGTGATCCATTAGAATTGTTCGGCAAATTATCCATGACTATTTTCCTTGATTTTTCTTTTACATCTGCTGGTGCAGAAGTTGTCAACAGCATGTTTTGTTCTTTTAATTCTTGAAGCTCTTATTGGGTCAAATAAAGTGCACGAACATGCTGATGGACAATTTGCACGGTAATATTCATGGATCCCACTGCAGAGGTTCCGTATTTAACCGCATAATCATAGAAGTTTTCCAGTCCAAAAAATGGTTTATAATCTTTCATTCCGTAATCGTTGCATCACATAACGAAACCAACGGTAATGGCGTAGAACCTTCGGATACAGAAGAAAAAATGTTATAATTGTGTACTTCGCAACACTATTAAATTTTCGACTACAAGTATAATGCACAAATCAAAAACAATTAATGTGCTTTTTTTTCAGACTGTTAGTTTAACTCTCAAGAAGAAATAATATGTGTCAATTTGGACTTTAATTTTAACGCACATTCACAAATATTCCATGCATCCAAATCTTACATCAATGACAGTTTAGTAATAAACGATATATAAGTACTCGTAATTACTTGCACAATTTAAAATAGAAAAAGATTCGCATAATGGTCACACACATTTTTTTGCAAAAAATTGGCATAAAATCTGCGACGAGCTATGCGGTGAAATACAATATTTTCTCGTAATTTCAGAAGAAAACGATAAAACAATATAATTAATGGGAACAATATTTTTTGTTTCGGAAATAATAGGGGGAGGCTGTGAAAATACATTTGCCAATATAAAAGTTATTTAATTATTTTTTTTGATGGTTTAAATGCTAGGAATGCTTCAAGAACACAGAGCTCAAATATTATGGCTTTCAAACACTGCCACATAATCCAAATTGCTCTTTGTATTTGAATAAGGTGCCAAGTCCCATAGCGGGTTCATTCTTATCTCAGAGCAACTCAAAGGGGTGGATTTTTTTTCAGAGCAGGAATCTTCTGAAGCAAAGTCACACTTTCCGCTCATTCCAAGAACGAAGAATGAAGAATATGTCGGTGAGGAATTCTGGGGAAAGCTCGCGGATTGCACCAGGCGACAGTCTTGGATTCTTCCACTCCTTTCTGTTCCGTTTTAACGACGTTCCTTCGGCTTTTCTTGTCCGTGAAGGCTTCTTTGGTATGTATCACAACTTGGTTCTCGCGGACGACAGATAGATGGCTCTGGTTTCGCCGGAAGTGAATCGCGCTGGCGTCCGACCATTGAATTAGTGCTAGCAAGAAGCACTCTGCTCTGATTCTCATGCCACATTGAGAGTTTGGAATAATCTAAAAATAATCACGTTCCTACTGTTTTTCTGTTAGAGATAAAGGAAGTGCATAAATGGCACCCGCTTTTGACTGATTAATTTTGAATTAGAATAACCATTGACTCCTAATTTCACTCGCCCTAATTGATTTCGTTGATATCTTAACGGTTATATTGAGTTATCATATGGTCAATGCGGTTCCCAGATAATATACTTCTAAAACGATTCATATCTTAATCATCGTTTTTTTAAATCGCACTTGTACACAATAATCAATACAGTCAACCCTAATAACTTTAAACACAACAAGCAGAATTAACATCAACTTATATTTTGTGAAATCCAACTCCAAGCCTGACCTCCCCGATGGCGCAGTGGTAGAGTCGTCGCCTTTTAATCAAAGGTTCCCTAGTTCGATACCCGGTGGAGGCACATAGTGGGTCGATTCCCACTTTAAACTGTAGGTCCAGTCCCGATTAGCCTTACTGCGCATAAAGTGGACTTAACACACCAACTCAACCCGCCAAAATGAAACTCCAAGCCAAAATGAAACCCGCGAACATCATCGATTCATCATATCATCATCAATAAATGTTATTGGACTTACAGCTTTACTTTTGGCTTTTTAAGCCCAGCATATATTTTGAATACATAGAATTTTTTATGTAAATTTCTACACATTAACTTCTATTTACATAATTACTTTCACTCATTCATTATAAAAGACAAATTTACAATTTCATATTAGCTTGTCTTAAAAAAAACAAGTATAATATATCCAATGCGAATATCTGCTTTGTACTACCATAATGAAAGCAAATTTATTTGAAAAACTCACATTAATTTTTGATAATGCTTTTATACAAAGTCTATAGTTTCTCTTCATTTTCCTTTTTTCTTTAAAGAGCTCAGTATTTAGGTTAGTCGTTAACCACGCGCTGTTACAAATTGGTCATTTAGTTCAAATCTCTGTGACTCCTGGCACTGTCGTTACAAACTCAACAAGTCAAGTCAATATCTTGGCGGGCTGTGTTTGTATTTCAGTGTCAGCCCTTGTTGGGCTCTCACTAACTATTTTCATTGTGTTGATGGCATGGCAGTATTTTCTTTATGTTATCAAGTAATTTTGTTGTTATGGAATTGTAGAAACTGTGATTTAAGCTGGACACTGGACCTTAGAGACGCGTAGCGGTGGAAGCTGCGCTGTTGAGCGATTGCACAGTGTGCAAATTAAGGTTTTTGCTTTGGGGGAATGCTCACTCAGTGTCGTAATTGGTGATTTCATTTCGGGGGTGGTAGGTTTTTTTGTTGTGTGTGCAAAGCTGTATATGTTACCAGTCAGCAAACTCTACTATTGCCTGCAGTTATAAGTACCTAGGACATTAAATATTATGACAATGTTTACACATAATTTATAAACAGTATTTTCACATTCTAAGAAATCCCAAACCCATACACAAAATGAGCTATTGAACTAGTAACACCGAGGAAACATGACCAAATATCTATTGCGCGTTCAACTCATTGACGGCTTGCGGCGAGAAATATGATCTGCGTACCTCCAACGAATAAAGCTTATGAAATCAGCTCTTGTCATGGCGGTAGGCTTTCGTTTGACAGCGGACAGAACAACGGTGTTACTAGGGGAACTTTTTGTAAAACCTCTACACCCGAAGGCAGTAAACAATGAGCTATTTAAAAATAGAACTTTAATTGCAATTCTTTTAAAGATTAATTAACTGTGGTGTTCGTTCCATAGTTACGAAATGTGTAATATACAGTAACTCCACGAGTTACATAAGTATTGCGTTCCGTAAACCTTTACGTAACTTGAATTTGGAAATTGCTTAAGTGTAAGTTCGTAAGAAACTGCAACGTTTATTATTATTATTATTATTATTATTATATGGATGTATGTATATGTATATTATTTACACAGTATTATTTTATAAATGAAACATTATCCAGCAGTATTTACTCGGATAAACACTATAGAAGTATGAAAAATATATAAACGAATATAAAAACAAACTGACATCAATTGTAGTATGTCGTTGCATACAGCAATGGATGTCAAGGACGCCAAGGCCGCAAACATGTTCAAACACGCTATTAGTTGTAATTTTCGAGAATTATTACATAATAGCAAATTTACGTAAGTCGATTGATTGATTGATTGATTTAGTTTTATTTTACTTCGCGTTTTGTGCCTCTAGGCTAATTTGCGAAGATGGGGATGAGTGATGAAGTGATGAAATTGATGAATGGACATTCACAAACAACCAAGCCCGACCGGGATTCGAACCCGGGACCCTTGGCGTCGCAGCGCGATGTGCTAACCACTCGGCCACAGGGTCGGGCTTACGTAAGTCGAGGGGGGAGTTTACTGTACTTTGAGTTCAATTTTCATTCGTGGGGATTACACATTTTTCTTAATCCGAGGATAAAAATTCTTGTGTGGGGAATTCCTCGGCATCCCCCCCGTTAATTCGCACACTGCGATTGCATATAATAACTCTATGAACAATAGCTGTTTTATCAAATCGGCAAAGAAAGATGTTAAATGCCAATCCAGAGCAAACAGTGAAACATCTCCATTCACATGTAAGTGCCGCTTCTAAACTACAGTTGCTATCCTTCTGCTGAAAAAGACAAAATTTCCCCTGATCCAAATCTTTATTTAGCCCTATTGTCCCTTCCCTGTTTCCATTCTGAAAAGCGACAGATAGTCTTGGAAGTCTTTGTAACGGAGAGCATGTTTTGGATGTGATGCCGTGACGGAGAGATGGGCAGATTGCCCGTTTCTCAGCAACGAAGATATTCCCAGAATGAGTAGGGGGAGAGCTAAGACCAGAAAACAAAGCGTGGAGAATGAAAGGCTAGGCGAAAAGAGGAAGGGGGTACGGCGAAAACAAAGGAACAGAAGAGAAGTCTTCATCTAGTTCCGTCTTGATTTCGTGCCTGTTTCTGTCTTTCGGGATGCACATGCTACGCGCCAAGCTAGCGTGGTAATGTGAGATTTTAGGGAGGCCGTAGGTAACGGGTTAACAAGAAGATGACGGATATGTATTTGCTGTAGAGACGCGAGTTAATTTTGAGATGAAAAATTGCAATTGTCAGTTGCTTCTCCCAACTTATCAGTAGCTGATAGAGAAGTCTTGCAAAGTAACAAGCAATTGTTACGCTTTGAGTCGGTAGTGGCGATTGGGTGCCAAAAACTGGGGGTTGGGGCAAGGGCAGTTTACTTTCTATTGGTAGACAAGGGTTAGCATTAAGAGGCCATAGATCGGGGGCAAGAAGTGGACAACAGCCCCCACCCACCTAATCGCCGCCACTGCTTTGAGTAATTCTGCACAGAAAGTGGAATTTTACTCTGTCCCGGGAATCTGTGGAGCAAGACTGTAGAGAGGGGAGAAAGCATAGGCGTGCGCACGGAGGGTCAGGGGTGCAGTTGCCCCTCTTAATACTCTCACTTAGAAATTTATTAGAAAATCATATTACCGTTATTAAACAATGTTATTCTACTTAAAAAATAAAGTATTTTAAAGCCATTGAAAGTTCCACGCAATTACAGTGGGTTTATTTCCTATGTAATTGGACTATCCCACTTCGTTCTCCAGCATATTACATGTCATTAAGGCTCAAACATTTTATTTGTTAGCCTAGTCGTGCTACACCTATATGTTCGCAAGGTAATTTGGTCACACATTGGAAATGAATAAATTATGTATTGTTGGTTTGAATCTGCTACACGAAATCATGTTTAAATGTAAATTGAAGTGCTCGGGTGTAAAACATGGTAAGTAACAAAATGCAGGATTCGAGATATTGAAAGTTGATGTTTCAAAAAAATCTGATTTACAAATTAAAATAAATTTCTAAATTATTTACGGCAAATATGTTACACTTGTATGTTTACGATCACACAAACATGATATTTCATCCGAATTATTAATTTTCGGTGGGGCTACATGCGATTTGTTTTAGGGTTGTTCAAGGAATTGTTGTAGTTACCATGCTATACATGCAACGATATTATCAAAATGAGTGATCAGATACTGATTTTTTCAAGCTAACTTGTGATGTCAGTTCAATAATAATATTTTGACATTAGACTTTTTATAGCAACTATAACAATTTGTAACACAAAAATGAAAGCCTTTAATAATAATAATTTTATTCAATAAACAATAACCTGAGCTACTTCTTGTAACAAGTTTTTGCTTTCCTATGTCTATGACTGAAATGAACACCATTAGAAAAGTACATTTCATCGTTTTATTACGTTAGTATTTAAAAAAATAATTTCTGAATGATTGTGATCAAAAATAACTTCCTTATATCTATATGGAGATCAACATTTGTAAGAAAATGTTTATATACGTATGAGCGGTTTTTCATCTTCATCTATCTACTTCACACACACAGAGGCTCTGTTTATTACCTCAGCATGCCAAGCAGAATGCGATTCACAAGCCTCTCTTCATACAAAGACTATCCAAATTGCATACAATGGCAATATTAGATTTTTGTGATTCAATAAGCAATTTATACATAAAATAGGGATGGCCTCTTTTTCTCGAAAAATTGAAAATCTAAAAATCATTTTTTCGAAAATGAAAAGTGGAAATACGAAAATTCTTTCGAAAGACAAAAAAGCAAGAAACCAAAAACGATTTTTTTCGAAAAACTAAAAATGATCTTATTTTTCGAAAAATGAAAAACTATTTTTATTTCGAAAAACTATTTTTATTTCGAAAAACTATTTTTTTAAATAACGATTTTTTCCAAACGAAAAACTATATTTTTTCGAGACGATTTTTTTTCGAAAACCAAGAAAGCGAAAAAATATTTTTTCCATAAACGAAAAACGATTTTCTTTTTTAAAAAAACGAAAGATCGAAAAACGGATAAATCGAAAAATTTCATTTTCGAAAATCGAAAAACAATTTTTTTGGAAAGGTCATCCCTAGTTTAAATGTCTAACTTCAAGATAACAATTACCGGCCCCCGTGGCGGAGTGGTTAGGAAATTGTGCTCTGACGCCAGGTGTCATACGCCAAAAGTTACAGAAGGCGCGAAGTAAAATAAAGCAAATCAATGAAGACATACAATTATGACATTGTAACTTTCTGTTGTATTTTTCTTTAAGTAGACATGTTTGTAAAGAATGATTTCAAATGTACACAGGGCTTAAGTTTTTAATAGTTTTCAGTGATATTTAGCTCTTATGAATTAAAATATTAACGATTTCCAACCAAGAAGAAGACATATTTGCAATATCAACAATAAAATAATTTGCTTTCATTAAAGTCACACATATCATAAATACAAAAATTCATTAAATTACAAATACGTATTAGGTTCACCATAAAAATATTTTAACTTTTAAAATGCGCATTACAGATTTATGAAAGAAATATTTTATAAAAGCAACTAAACTGGTCCAAATAATTGATATCATTCTGATCAAATTACATATTCCATAAGTGTAATACATTTTTGACGTTGCTTGTAAGGAATGGTATCTTAAAGCAGCCTTAAATGCGCATACACAATTAAAAATCAAACGAATTTCTATGTGACTACAGTTCTTTATATCTTGCAGAAGAAAAGTATGTGCTTCTCTATTAGATCGCAGATCACATCCAGGTACGAGAGTAAAATTTAATTCGGAACTTCCATTATGAGCATTGCTGCATGTAAACAATGGTATCTACAGTAGATACCACGTTTTACATGAAATAGAATGTACGTGGCCATGCACAGATTTAGTCGCATTTGTGATTGGCAACCTCTTCATTCTCCTCATTCTTAGTCGGTGGTACATATTCAGGGTCATTATGGGAATCATATACACTTTCTAACTCGTTCTCATCTTTGCTGTTGCCTCAATACTCGCGAACTTTCTGAGACACGTTGCAATTCAGTAACAGCCGTCTCGCCGCCATCTTTGCTACTTACCATACTTTACATGAAACCTGGTACATACCATAACTTTCAACACGTCTAGCTCTGTCATCTGTTGACGAAACGAAACACTTCGAGTACGATTCGACTCCATTTACGATGGATACACGATGCACATTGAAACTCCGAAATGACCAAAATGGCACCATGTTTTACACCCGAGCCGTTTAATTAATCTGAACCTCAGAGAAGGAAAATGAAGGGGGAGGGGAGCAGAGAACTTTTGTGCCACGGAAGCTGCGATTCTTCTAAAAGAGTGATTTCCGGTGGGTCTGGACTAGGGATGGCCAAACGGATCCGGATCCGGATCCAAAAGTTACGGATCTGGATCCGGATCCGAAAATTCCGGATCCGGATCCGGGTCTGAAAGTTTCGGATCTGGATCCGGATCCGAAAGTTCCAGATCCGAGAGTTCCGGATCCGAAAGTTTCGTATCTCAATCACATTATAATATTACCACACCTTAAAAAGGTATTATAATCTTCGATTACAAAGAAATTTTTCGTTAGTCCTACAAGATTTTTTCAAGTGTTGTTCCTAAAATACTTTGCTACCCATCGGCTAACACACTCGTGCACAAAAATAATCTTACTTGTTTAACATAAAATGTCGGAGGTGATTTTGTAAATGCCATTGAAACGAATATGTATTCATTCGAATGTATTGGAAATGAAAACACACATAAATGTGAGACATTCCATTCCAGGATGAAACCTTTAACACATTTAACAAGATAGAAATGTTATACAAAAATTATACAATTGTTCTACAGTTACAGTTTTACAAATTAAAATAAAACATTATAATATATGCAGTGTTATATAATTACAAAGTGTAAGACTAACAAGGGAGGTTATCTAAGTGTCCCCCTCCGATTTCCATGAAACTTGGCAGGTGTGTGTATAAACGGGCCCAAATGAAGAAATACGTGTTTTTTTTGTTTCGGCTAAAAACTGTTTTAGGGGACAAAACACCCTCAAATGTCAAGATGAGGACAAATTGAAGTGAGGCTGACCCCTGTGTCCCCCTCCGATTTCCATGATACTTGGGAGGTCTGTGTATAAACGGGCCCAAATGAAGAAATACGTGTTTTTTTTTGTTTCGGCTAAAAACTGTTTTAGGGGACAAAACACCCTCAAATGTCAAGATGAGGACAAATTTAAGTGAGGTTCTGACCCCTATGTCCCCCTCCGATTTCCATGATACTTGTCAGGTGTGTGTATAAACGGGCCCAAATGAAGAAATACGTGTTTTTTTTTCCGGCTAAAAACTGTTTTAGGGGACAAAACCCCCTCAAATGTCAAGATGAGGACAAATTTAAGTGAGGTTCTGACCCCTATGTCCCCCTCCGATTTCCATGATACTTGTCAGGTGTGTGTATAAACAGGCCCAAATGAAGAAATACGTGTTTTTTTGTTTCGGCTAAAAACTGTTTTAGGGGACAAAACCCCATCAAATGTCAAGATGAGGATAAATTTAAGTGAGGTTCTGACCCCTATGTCCCCCTCCGATTTCCATGATACTTGTCAGGTGTGTGTATAAACGGGCCCAAATGAAAAAATACGTGTTTTTTTTGTTTCGGCTAAAAACTGTTTTACAGGGCAAAACCCACTCAATTGTCAAGATGAGGACAAATTGAAGTGGGGATCTGACCCCTGTGTCCCCTCCGATTTCCATGAAACGTGGCAGGTGTATAGAGGGGCCTAAAGGAAGAAATACGTGTTTTTTTGTTTCAGCTAAAAACTGTTTTAGGGGGCAAAATCCCCTCAAATGTCAAGATGAGGACAAATTGAAGTAAGGATCTGACCCCTGTTTCCCCCTCCGATTTTCATGAAACTTCGCAGGTGCATAGAGGGGCCCAAAGGAAGAAATGCGTGTTTTTTATTTGTTGTTTTTTTTTTCAGCTAAAAAACTGTTTTAGGGGACAAAACCCACCTCAAATGTCAAGATGAGGACAAATTGACGTGGGGATCATCTGACCCCTGTGTCCCCCTCCGATTCCCATGATTTTTGACAGTTGTATAGAGAGGCCTATGCCCCCTGTTTCTTCCTATGCCATATTTACGTGGTTTCGGAGTCAGATCCTCACTTCAACTCTCCTCATCTTGACATTTGAGGGGGGGGGGCTCTATACACCTGCCAAGTTTCATGGAAATCGGAGGGGGAGACTTAGACCTCCCTTGTAAGTGTATTAATTAATTACAAATCGCACACGCGCGCGCACACACACTATATATATATATGTGTATGTATATTATATATATACAGGGTGACTGGTAATTAGATGTATTCCCTGAAAGGGGTTAAAGTAGAGACAATTTGCAATAAATTTGACCATATGATACCCCGTCCGAAAATTAGTAGTTTTCGAGATAATCGAATTTCAATTGTTTTTTAAAAAAATGACAATTTTCCACATAAAAAGATCAATTGAGAAAAAACTGCTCATTGTATGGAACTTATTTCAGCGTTTTCTGATAGCTAACAAATAAGTGGTTCCTTTAAAAAAAAAGTTTTTCCCAAATAACAATCACATGTAAGTAACGGGTGGGTCTAAACTTACAAGTGATGATAAAAAAATGCACTCTTAGTTTACTTGGCAACGTATTAATAAAAAAAATGGTATGACACGAAGCGTACAAATTACTTAAATTACTTCATTGAGTCATCAGCTATCCAACAAGGTACAAATGTTGCTAACATTCACATTTGTGTACAAGAAATAATACTTCATTCATCTTCATGTGAATGGAAACAATGAACAATACAATTAAAGAACATTACACGTCTTGCTCAAAGTGGGCACCTCCGTTACGAATGCAGGCACGGAGGGTTTTACGGACATTTGGTCTCGTAACTCGTGATGTGATGGTGTCCTTGATGTGTTGACCAGCTGTTGAGATCCCCTCCCTGAGCTCTTCTTGCAAGTTTACCGTTGTCTTGTCATGTGGCTCCAAATGTAAAAGTCGCTAGGCGTCAAATCGATCGGGGGATCGAGCTGGGCAGTCATCATGCTGATAAATCATGTCACATCTTGTAGCTAGAGGCACATCCTCCAACAACATTGCCATCCCGTTCCTCAAAATATGTTCATAAGTGATGCCATTTAAGATTTGGGACAGGAAAAATGGCTGGATCAAATGATTGTTGATGACGCCCATCCATACTTCTGCCTGGGCGTGCGACAATGGCTGGATGAAAATTACCCAAAGAAATGGATTGACCGAGGCTGTCCGATTCGCTGGCCGGCTCGATCCCCCGATTTCACGCCTTGCGACTTTTACATTTGGAGCCACATGACAAGACAACGGTAAACTTGCAAGAAGAGCTCAGGGAGGGGATCTCAACAGCTAGTCAACACATCAAGGACACCATCACATCACGAGTTACGAGACCAAATGTCCGTAAAACCCTCCGTGCCTGCATTCGTAACGGAGGTGCCCACTTTGAGCAAGACGTGTAATGTTCTTTAATTGTATTGTTCATTGTTTCCATTCACATGAAGATGAATGAAGTATTATTTCTTGTACACAAATGTGAATGTTAGCAACATTTGTACCTTGTTGGATAGCTGATGACTCAATGAAGTAATTTAAGTAATTTGTACGCTTCGTGTCATACCATTTTTTTTATTAATACGTTGCCAAGTAAACTAAGAGTGCATTTTTTTATCATCACTTGTAAGTTTAGACCCACCCGTTACTTACATGTGATTGTTATTTGGGAAAAACTTTTTTTTAAAGGAACCACTTATTTGTTAGCTATCAGAAAACGCTGAAATAAGTTCCATACAATGAGCAGTTTTTTCTCAATTGATCTTTTTATGTGGAAAATTGTCATTTTTTTAAAAAACAATTGAAATTCGATTATCTCGAAAACTACTAATTTTCGGACGGGGTATCATATGGTCAAATTTATTGCAAATTGTCTCCACTTTAACCCCTTTCAGGGAATACATCGAATTACCAGTCACCCTGTATGTATATTAGCAGGTAACAATATGTTATAAGCACATTCTTACTTTCCAAAGAAGCGCATGTGGGATGGCAAAACGGATCCGGATCCAAAAGTACCGGATCCGGTTCCGAAAGTTTTGGATCCGGATCCGAAAATTCTGGATCCGGATCCGAAAATTCTGGATCCGGATCCGAAAGTTCTAATCCGGATCCGAAAGTTCTGGATCCGAATCTGAAAATTCCGGATCCGAAAAATTTTAGGATCCGGATCCCTGTTTAATAGTTAGATGGAAGGGAGATTTTCTTTCTCCGACTGAACTTTCATCAAGGGTTTTGCTCCCCTTAATCAAAGGGCCTGTGCACGCCTATGCGAGAAAGCTATAGCTCTCGCCACGAAAACAGACCAGTCAAGATCGGAGCTTCCCCTTGCCTCCTCCACACCCCTGGCCTTCCAAGGTTGCCACGCATCTTCTAAGCTGCTTAGTCGACACTTGGCGCGTTGTACAAATTGTTGCTTATTGGCAACACTGTATGTTGGTGGCGTGACCTTGACTGGACTGTTTTCGTGGCGAGAACACTAGTTGGTGGATCAAGGCAGTACGCGATGCTCCTAACAGATTTTAGCGGCACCCACTTCTCTTCTCACGCCTTATTGGTCGAGCCCTCTCGAGTCGCTACTTGCGCAGAGACTTGTTTCCGTTCGCTTGCTCCAGAGATTCCCGGGACAGACTATACAAATAAATCGGTACCTGTGAACAAAAATTTGTTTATGTAGGCGACACACAATAATTCACCACCATCACTTTGATTCAGAGATTCTTATTATTTGCTTGCAATTACTAAAGAATCTAGTCTGGACTTCGGGGCTCTTTAGGATATATTTCACACCCAGGCGACAAGCAACAGCGAGAGTTCGCACCGAAGCGGTTGGTGATTGGTGATATCCTCAAGCGACGCTTGTCGCTTTGATGTGAAATCTCTCTAAAGGACAAAGCCATTTCAATTTTGTTTTTAATTGAGTGACGCCTGGTCAGTGAATAGGGTACCATCGACGATGTTATTTGACTTTCTAGACCGTTGTCCGCATATATTTAGTTCAAGTACCGCAAATTGACCAAACGCTGCAAGATCAACATCAAAATTTGGGGATTCTCGTAGGTAATAGAAGTAAGATTCCCTCATATAATTTGGTGTATGGAAAGACATAAATTAAGATAGATTCATTTTAGAATATGTATTTAATTAGCCCATATATTCGATACATGTTAATTCAGTTTTGAGTTTGATATTTAAGTTCACTTTATGTACCGGATAGGTTAATCAGAACTGGGCGTACAGTTTAAAGTGGGATCCGAAACATTATGCGCCCTCGCAGTGTTTCGAACCCGAGACCCTTTGATTACAAGCCACCGACGTTACCACTGTCCCATCTGAAATTACTACAAACATAAAGTGGATCGAAAATTTTCAGTTCATTAGCAGATAGCTGAGGGGTGAACACAATTGTCCTGATTGGTCACTAATATAGCATATTGCGGTTAGGCAGTAAACGCAGCTCCAATAGGTCGAGATGTTCAAGGCCTTCGTTAACTGACTTGGTTTTGACTGTGACGTCAGCGACAGAGAAGATGGATGAGTGCGGTTTGATCGGTTGTCTCTTGGTTGACAGTTCGCGACACAACTCACTAGCTACCCGCATGTTTGTGACAGGGCTAACCAATTGAGAAGGCTTGCAGCAAACATATGTGTTTGTCAACTTAAGTTGACCGAAGCGTATAACGGATGCGCAGTGAAATACACGTTCCATGAACGAACATTATGCAATCACTCTAGTGTGAATTCGCAACTTAAACTCTCTGAACTTAAAAAGAAAGGAGTAACGTGTTGGCGTTTGACTCACGGCTGCGCTGGAAAATCGATCATTTTTTTACTTAACAGATTGTCGAATTAACTGACCAATCGTTGGATTGGTCGAACGAGCCAATGGAATTACTTTATAGAACATTCAACTATTACTTAATAGGTCCGACAGTCAACCAGATGTCATCTTTGTAACTCATGTACAGTCACGGACGCTTCTGCGTTGCAATGCTCGCATTGAAAGCCAGTGTGGTAGTTACAGCATAGAAGTGCGGGCCTCCCCGATGGCGCAGTGGTAGCGTCGTTCCCTTGTAATCAATGGGTCCCGGGTTCGATGCCCGGTGGAGCACATAGTGGTTCGGATCCCACTTTAAACTGTAGGTCCAGTCCCGATCAGCCTTACTGTGCATAAAGTGGACTTTAAACACCAAATCAACCAATCAAAATCAACATAGAAGTGCCGTTGAGTGTATATGATACTGGCACAAGGTACCCTTAAAAATGCTTCCCCATTTTCTTTTGACTATCATGGAAGAGACCAGGGTTCGTTTCCGTCTCTATACCATCTCGAACTCTCTATATAACCTGGTCTGGTCCTCCCCAATGGCGTAGAGGTACGCCGTCGCCTTGTACGCAAGACATCCCAGAGTCGATCTCCGATGGAGACACTATGTACAGTGGTTTGGATTCCACTTTAAAGCATAGATAGCTTCGAGATAAAGCTACGAGCATAAAGTGGACAAATGGATCTAGGGCTAACCCAGCCTCTCAATGGACACCATGGAAGGAAAGGGGTACCGCAGGCTGAAAACTAGGCTAAACAGGTGTTTGAATTGCAGGAAGAATCGTTGGATATCCTTCCCCTGCAATTTATTTCCCAGGCTTATAGTTTCTCCCACTGAGGAAAGATCAATTCAATATTAGAATATGATAATTTTCGTATGAAACCTAACCTAACCTCTTCCTTTGTCTGTGGTGACAATGGGTTGCTTATGAGTGAAAGTTATACTTGTACAAAATTGTATTTTAAATATAAAATGATGTTTCTTTTAATAAGTATATCAAATATGCACATACTGTATCTGGTGATACGGTCTCAAATATTCTAGACCTGGGCCACATTGAAGGTGATGTAATCAGTACCACGCTCAGGGTACCTATACTCCCAGGGATATTCCCAGGCACCCATTGCTTGGTGAACCCCATAGACTTTTTACGCGTGGACTTTACCGCGAAGTAGCCAGACGCCATATGAACTCCACGGTTCAATGTACGTTTTAGTTATTGCAATGACATAACTTTGGACAACAAACCTCTATTTAATATAAAGCAATTCTTAAACCATAGCTACTGCATCTAAATGTGGGGGGGAGGGGGGGATACATTTCTTAAGCAAAGCCTCAACTTCCCATTTTCGTTATGTTCAATTCAAACACTAGCTACAGGAAGTGGTATGCCCAGGATTTTCGAAAAGGGGGGTGGTGTTATGTATGAATTTTTAGTAGTCTGCCATTGATTTCATGTCTTTGATGCTCTTTTTTTTAGGAATACTGGGCGAAAGGAGACGGTTATGACCACCACTAAGCCCCCATTACAGCATCTTGATCCAATTGGTAATATGACGCTGCCTGCATTTAAGTTCCATAAAAAAACATAACGTTGCCTCTTCTATGGCGAAATGGCTATGCAAAGGCAGAAACAGTAGTCGCAATTCCTGCATTACCTAATTTAAAGCTCTGTCAACCAATGACAACTCAAACGAACAGCGCAGAAAGCTTGGAAAAAATCAAGGGGTGGAAAAATCCCTGCATATGTAAACTTTCACGTACATTTTTTGATCGTGGACATGAAAAATTCAACGCCCGTGAAATCTCGCTTTGAAACTTAACGAGTAAGCTGTCTTGTGAAATATTCTCGAGCGTCTACTAAAACCTGCCATGTCCTTGTGTAGCCACGTTTTCTTTTCATCGAACGTCATATGATGTACAGCCTGTAAATGGGGCGGGTGGTGAGAGGGGGGGGGGGTGATGGTGAAGTGCCACATAGGACTTTCGAATGGATCTCTGTGGAGACCAATGTTAAGGAATTCACTGCTGGCAGTTTCGAGTCCGTGTCAGTACTGTTTTAAGTCTGTTGGAAATAACCAGAGGAAAAAAAACAAACTTGCTTTCTTTACCAAATTTGCACATGCACAAGCATGAAAATGCATCCATTGGAGATTTTGATAAGAATTTCTGATCAATTGCCGTTTTACGAGATGCGAGCTGTATCTAATGAAGAGGCTGGAAATGCTGTTTCCCATATCACTGGTTTTTTAATGTATGCCGACTTCTGTGGTGCAATGGTTAGCACTTCGCACTACGACACCAGTGGTCCAGGGTTCGAATACCGTCCTGGGTGTTCTTTGTTAGTGGCCATTCATCAATTTCAGCATATCATCACTCATCCTCATCGTCGCGATTAGCCAAAAGTGGAAGAAAAGCGACGTAAAATAACATAATTCAATCAATCAATCACTGTTTTCTAATTTTTCTCAGTACTGTTATGTCTTTTCTTATACTCATGCCTATTTGGTAGTGATGATCCTGAGAGCTCTCACAATCGCCCAAGTGCAAGGAGATGTTATGTTGTGAGATACGTAGTATCGTCGTCGCCTTGTAATCAAGGGGTTCCGGGTTCGATAACCGATGGATGCACATCGTACAGTGGTTCGGATCACACAATAAACTGTATGTCGAGTCAGGGGCGTATCCAAAAAGAAAATTTTGGGGGTATCCAGCCAGGGGTGCCCATCCCCCAAAGCCAATGGCACGTCTCCCTATATAATTGTACGAGGATAGTTATCACGTTTTTTGTGTGTGTGTGGACGGCGCGGCGGGGGGGGGGGGGGGTATTCTTGCAATCTTAATTTCAGAATTGACACTTTTCAGAAGCAGTTTGAAATATTTGGCTGAAGTCTTCATCTGAAGTCTCTGAAGCAGTTCTGTGACGTCTCATGGGTAAGAAAGAGGAGAGGCTAAATTGTGATGAGGGCTCTAACTACTTTGACAACTTTACAGTAAAACTGAAAACCTTTTCACAGATAAAGAGTACAGTTAAGAAAGTCCCCTTTTCAACTGCGGCTAGAAGATCATTTGCTTTGGATGGCTCTGGCTGACAGCTCCACCTGACAAGATTGTAAAAAAAAAAAAAATGAAGTGATTCATGTTTTTCTAGAAATCGAGTTTCACATGCTGATAATACTTTGTTTTTACTGTCTGGTACATAATGCAATTAATTTGTTTTTATGCAGTATTTCACCTTTGCATGTATTATTTCTAAAAAACACAAACTTCACGTACTGTACCAAAATAATTTCTCACTGAAGTCAGATTTTCAGCTGATATATCACTACGCAGTGTGAATCTATTTAAAAAATAAACACTTTTAGTTCATGATATTTCAGAATCCACAAACCGTGCACAGAGAGAATTTTCTAAACCTGTCACATCAAGTGTCTCATCGGAAAGTATGCTGAATCTACCATTGTATTATTAATAAAAAAAAAAAGGAATTTGGTGGGGGTTCAGACCCCTTGGACTCACCCCTTGATTACGCCATTGTGTCCAGTCCCGATTAGCCTATCTGTACATTAAATGAACTTAAGACAACAGTTTAAAGAAACAACTGTTTTTGTATATTTCTTATTGCTTTTTAATAGATTAGGCAGCAGCTATGTTCAATATCTGTCAGTTTGTTGACCAAGCATGTTAAATGGTCGACTTTTGGATCTCTCCATCGAAATTCTCGGGTTCGAGTCTCGATCTTGTGACTTGAGTGTCCCTTCATCAATTTAATTTCATCATTTATCCTCATCGTCGCTATTAGTCAAGCTGAGAGTGACAGCATGGCGACGCTAAATAACAAAAAATACAATACAGCAAAATACAAATTCAATGCCTCTCTTTGTAGTGACGTAGTTGCTCCCTGATCCGGTTAGGCAGTCAGGTTCAATCTCTCTGTGAAACCGTGTATCGATACCGGGGCGCCTTGATTACAAGGCGATGACGTTGTCACTACGTCATCAGGGAGGCAAGAAAACAATAACGCAAAAGTAACCAATCGCATAATATTAAAAACAATGGAATTGCCATAAAATTACGTAGGAATGCAATCACGCAGCGCAGGTTCATGGTTGACAGTGGCAGATATTTTTTCGGTAGGGAAACATAATAAAGGTAACGGTTATGAAAAGCAAAATTATGCCTCGGCCACACTGCTATGTTGAATTCACTAGCCTTACCACTCCTCTCGATTCATGCTTGTCGATTCATCTCTATGCATATGTCACTTTTTGTCTTTCGTGCTCCTACATTAAGTACAGAAGTCTTCTGGACTTTTAACTTGTTGAATTTTCACTCCAGAGGACTCTGTTATCGTGATTTGTTAAACGCTCATAGGAAGTGGGTTACATTAATGATACTTCCTCCAACAGAAAAATTAATGCCAGTGGCAACCATGAATTTGTGCCATGTGGTTGTTGCATACTTACAGGATAAAAAATGTCATTTCTCCTTGCTTCGTAGTGTTCGATCGAGGCGCCAAGAAGGAAAAACCTTACTAAGATAAGGTATTCGCTTTGTTCTCTGTATGTTGCGACAATATGCCTCCCGTCATGTAACAAATATATATTATTATTTCGTATGAACATCAACACTTGCGTGTTTAAATTTTAAAATGACTGCTAACTAACTGTTTACTCTTGTGGCGTAATGTCAGTTTCCACTTGCAAGTAACGGAATGGAAAAAGTACAACTGGAGAATGGCCAACAAATTACCATTTATGGATGCCGGCAGGTGCCGCGGCGAAATCCAATCGGAAAAAATAATATCGAAAGTACTTTTTTCCTTCTAAAGCCACATACTTTAACCACACTAAATGAAACCTTATAGGCCTTAGTACACACAAATGCATCCAGCTATTACAAGTACACAATAAGATCAATAAAGCCACAGAAAGGTAGTTTTCTGCAAAAGAAATGAAGGAAAATATGTAATTTAATCTTCAAGATTAGTTAGTTATTGTGATAGTTCCGATTTAATACTGTCCCCCAGGTCTCCAGAAGAGCATAACCAAAATATTTTCATCCAGAGCAATTAACAGACAAGTAAAAGTAATATAATTTAGTAAAATATAAGTCAACGTTTGTTGTCTAAGTATAAACATTCACATGTAGAATACAAGAGCACAAATAAGAAAATCACTAGTGTTGAACGATATATCATCCAGACTAAATTGATTGATTGATTGAATTGGTGTTTTAAGTCTACTTTATGCAGAGTAAGGCTAATCGGGAGGGACTGGACCTACAGTTTAAAGTGGAATCCGAACCACTATGTGCCTCCACCGGGTATCGAACCCGGGACCCCTTGATTACAAGGCGACGACGCTACCACTGCGACATCGGGGAGGCCCTGTCCAGACTATACATCGTAATATTGAAAAAATATCGTCCAGGCGATATCGACTAGACGATATATCGTCACAATATTTTAGAGATACATAATGTATCGGCGATATATCGTCACGATATTTTGGCGATATATAGCCTATCGTGTTAGTGATATATTGTCTTGATATTTTAGCGATATAATATCGTGTCGGCGATATATCGTCACGATATTTGGCGATATATATCGTGGAGACGATATATCACCGATATCACGCTAGGGATAAAATATCGTGTTGTATTGTCTGTGACGATATTTTCTTGACAATATATCGTGATTCAAATTTCCGATATTGTTCATCCCTACAAATTCCCCATTGTTGCCAACACAACTCCCAAATTTTATGGTGGTGTTTACTCTCGTGTTGGGAGTTTGTAATGTATGTGACACAGAAATTGCATTTACTATTTGCTGGAAATGTCTGGTTTTTTACTGCAAAGGCGGTACGAAATAAGTGTAACGGTAAGAACGCATTCGTTTACACAAAGAAATGATAGAAAAAAATTGTATTTCTGAATCTTAGACTTATAGTTAAAAAAAATGTTTATTATACAGGGTATTTATTCCACATATAGATCCAGTACGCAACAAATGTATCGCTAGTTACAGACGTATCGGTTTTATGTAGGACACCCTGCATTAACCACATTGTCTCATCTTTTATATTTTAGCGGGAAACTATTAACAATATGTTTGGAAACATTACGTTACGGTATGAAGGAAGATGTGTTTATTTATCTTTGTTGCCTTATTTTGTGTCATCTCACATGATTTTCGCCTCCAGAAATCTTTTTCCCTTGCAAATCGTTTAATCCTGAAAGAAAATTGAAATTTAAAATGTAATAACGCTACCTTACTAGAAATCGAGTAACGACATAGATGTAAGAGCATAGAACAAAACTCATTACTCATTTGAAACCTCCTTTTCATTTTTTCATTCATTCACTTCAGCCAGGCACTTTTACGTAATCCGATTATATTTTTAATTTAGTAAATGTATCACGTTTACTCTTTCAGTGTGGGTAATGTAATGGAATTAGTTCTTCTTAAATCGAGGAACTTCGATGAGGCATTCGAAGTTTTGCTTTCAAATCTGTGGAAATATTCAGAGCAGCAGACGCTCCTGCCATCTATGGGTAAATATTCGATCCTTATTCATTTATCGCAAGTGTGTGTTTACAGATTGAAAACTGTAACGCTGTCACGGTATCTAGTGACATGTGAAACGCAGTTCGATATAAATTATTTTTTGTTTATTGATTCATTTTATGTTCAAATATAAAAGTGTGGGGTATTTTATTTTGTGGATAAACTTGTATCCGAGCCAGACGTCGGGAGTTGGGGCCGGGTCTTTCCTGAGTGACAGCCGCCGCTTAGAACATGACATATTTGCACCAACGCGAAGATAAGGAAAGATTATTTTCGTCGCTACCAGGCTTGAGTCGCAGCGGGCGGGCTAACCCATGTTCACGGATGACCAGAGAAATCAGCTGGAGCCCAAGCCTGCAAGGATCCAGGACGCGTCGCCGACCGCGCCTTTCAAGACAATGGACAGAGGTCATTTCCATCCCCTGAGAAAGCGAAGCGAAGTCACCATAGCGTGGGTTTCAACGGACGAATTTGAATCTCTTATATATATGCGGTGCTACCACCCCAGACACAATTTTTACCCGGATTTCATAGAGAGAGCATCTCCGCGCTACACTCTCGCGTGATTATTGTTTTGTGTCCGTGAACTTTGTTTCCTTACGTTCCGTGAACGAATCGGAGATAGAGAGTTACCAGTGCGCGCCTTATTTTGGTGAAGATTACGCGGTGATTTGTTTTTGCCAAGCGTGGACTACATAAGGATGGAGGGCTAAAGAAGATAGAGAAGGGAGTCCGTCGACTCCCCTGACGCCTGCAACGACGCCGAAGCCAGTCAGACGACGCCAAAACCAAACACTGCCCAAAGCCCGAAGGACGCTTTCAGATCGACGTCCCAACCAAAGCCCGAAGGACGTTTCCAGAGAGAGATGATTGCAGATCGACATCCAATTGATGCCCGACACTGGAGAGATTCCTGACCGGCGCGTGGCCACGTAAATCCGACGCTAGTGACAAGAGGAACGCCCGAAGTACAAAGGAGGTGCAAGTACACCAGATCGTCGCAATTATTCTTCGTCGCGATCGACCTCGGAGAACAATCTCGCCACAAAGGAACCGTGTGCAAGTCCCGCGTCCAGGAGAGATGAATGACCACGCCATGTAGCAGAGTCTGGTACAGTATACTTCAGAGGGTCTCATGTACATGTAAACGTGCGTCGTTAGTATCAACACCGTACAGTTAACGCCGAAGTCTCACTTATTCGCAAAGTTACTCAGGAAACCCCGAACCTAACTTCCGTCTCTGACAATTTTTGGTATTGTAGTAAAAAAGGGTTATTTCATGTTCAGATGTTCTAATTTAATTGTCAGCATTCAGCGTTAGAAGCTCCATTTCATTTCTTTAATATTTAGTGTAAATTGTCAAAGTGTGCTCCATTTCTTGTGTAACCGACCGCCCCGTCGCGCCATTTACCTTGTCAATACTTGACTGATGAATCCTTTTTAATTGTGGAAGGCGTAAATTTTATTGTTTTATTTGTTGCATAGTGGTTTTTAAGGTAATTTTTGCTCGCGCCGACGATTGATTAGTGTATTCCGGCAGCTGGAGCCAATTAAGTTTTTGCATAACTATGTAATTGAGTAGTTGTTCTCATTGGACGAGAGAGGCTTGTGTGTAATACCCCCGTCCGAGAAACTTGTATAATGTCGTGCTTACGACTCGATGCACACGTTCATTCGAACGAAAGATTTAACCACGCCGACCCATTGTCTTAGTTAACCGCTTTCCGAGGGCTGGCACTTAAGTTAATTTAAAAGAGCACAGGAGCTGGCAGACAAATGCCCTAAATTCACATAAAGGTTTAGAAATTAAATGGAATGATATGTTAATGAGATCCATGACTTGTATCCATACTTCACATGTAAAAATACCTCATGTGTGTGAAAGAGAGATAGCGTGAATGTTGTGAGAGTGAGGAGGCTTTGTAAACAGTTGTTGATTGCAATATTTTTTTGTTGTTACAATATATATTCACTTTTTTTACCGTTCGTCAGTGTTGTTATTTGACGTTTTTTCAGGTACCAGATATTATGCTATTAGTGTTTTATGATTGTTCGAATCTACATATCATAGGTAAACAAAACAGTGTAACTTTTCAAGGTATTAATCTCCGCCTCGCAATAGTATGACAATAAACGACCGTCTCAGTACCGAACTTGATAACTGGACCGTGAGTCACGACCGGTTTCCCGTACACATAACGACGTTTGGCCCCGTGCCGGGGTATGATTGACACGTTATTTTGGGGACCGTGAGTGCACTCGTTACAACGCACTTACTTCTTAAAGTGTGCTAACTGTGACATTGTAGTTATCTCCAGTCTTGTTTAATACAGAAAAAGAGACGTTTGATGATGATACCTCTGGCCCGTGTTAGAATGCAAACAGACGATCATTAGAACCACATCAGATATGAAGCCAACGTTATCTGGGAGCACAAGTTACATGGTGTTTTCAACAGTTGCATCGATCTTGCCGCTCTGTGCAGAAGGCTCTGGTTATCTGGTATTTCTGTAATGAGCTAGTGTGGTTCCTTTGTCCAGGCGGACTGCGAGCAATGGTTACCTCAGTATTGACGATTTTGACCGCCAGCACAATTTTATTTTAACGTACTGCTCATATGCGACTTCCTAGCCCGCGCCTGTGTTCCTGCATATACTTCATTTACACTGCCTTCCAAAAGTTAAGCACGCAATGCAAATTTTCGAAAGCGTATTTGAATTTGAGTGGCTGAAAATCGCTTCGGATGTAGATGTCAGTTTTTATGTGTAGCTTCCTTTTTGTAAGTAGGAAGTGAATCATCTGTACCTAGGTGCTTAATCTGTGCTCTTGAAATAGCATAACAGCGAGGATTTCGTGCAAGAATCATCACACCAGCCCTGGCCCAAAACCATGGTAACGGTTGAAGTTTTTGCTTTCGATGACGTGCGACCGGCCAAGTGAATGCATCACTTCAATGTGAAGTCACGTGAAATGACAAAACGACAGTGTTGCAGTATGCAGATATTAAACACCAGAACAAGAACAATGTCTAGATGAGGATGTGTACTACAGGCTGTGGAAAAGGAGATGCGATAGCCACTAACGCCGTCAAACGGTTGGGCGGGAACTTTACGTCACATACCATGAAGAAGTAATAGGATCTGAGCTGATTATGTCATTTGCGATTAGTCCACTCAGAATTAGTTCACTTCATCAAATGATTTACTAAATCTCATCAATTTACATTGTCGAATTCATTATTTGAGTTTCTTTTTTTTTGGTTTAGGTTCAACATCTTCTCCGAAGAGAAAATTATGCTCATTTCTTTGTTTTTCTTGACCCTGTACATCCAGGTGTGTTATATACAGTGTACGTACAACTATAGATTGAATTGTATATGATTGTATCTTCTCCAAATATGATGTATAAAGAAACAAACTGCCGGAGAAGTAAGTGAGGTCAGTGTACAATTTTATATTACTATTATAGTGGAACCACAAGCAGAGAAACCTGCGCAGACTCGCGACTCCTGTGCACCGTACTCCAGTGTGGAGGGAAGGGGGAGAGTGGAGCATGCTCTCTTGTAGCCCGAGTTGAACGAAAGAGGAGGAAGGTTCTTTTTCTTGTGGTCGCTCTTATAAGTAAGGGGAACTGTGATTTTTCCATTCATCTATTTTATCACTTCTTCATCATCTCAATTGACTTAAATGGCCGGAAGAGCAAAGTAAATTTATCAAATATAAATACAAACACGTACCGTTTAATAAATAACCAAAATGGAATGAAAAGTTAACAGTTTGTATTTTTATTGCTTTATGTGAATATGTAGGGAAAAGCGAGAGAGAATTGTACACCAATGGCAAAGAAATGGTAGGCGAATTTCCCCATCACCATTTTCCTCCAGTCTGTTTTCCCCAATCTGGTGATTACAAATTGAAATAAGCAGAGGTAAACACCCGCTTTCCATTTTTTAAAACAACACAGGATGTAGAACAAAAAAGATGAAAATAGCGATGGACAATTTGCCTACTATTATCTATCTCTTCATGAATAAAAATGCGTATAAATTTAGAACCACAGTAAAGAGCTTGTTAATGTAACATTTGTTTTATAGAAGATTATTTGTGTCACATTTTCCATTACAAAATACACTAAATTACTTCTTAACTTTCTTAAAGTATTATTGTTTTTACTAATTAATAGATATAACTAGACTATAGGTTAGTACACCCAATTCAACAACCCAACGTCCACGGAGTACATCTTGGACTGCATTTTGCAGACTAACGAGGCTCTGGTGTCTGGACCTAAAGCCCGTATAATCCTCGTAGGACTGTGTTTGTGCTGTCCTGTGTTTTGTCCTTATGTGATGCACACAAAATGTTAGAATCACTCACTCACTCTAAACTAAAGAAATATCACAACGTAAATTAACATAACACAACTTAAACAGCAAAAATACAACTTTGATTGGAAATTAAATCTAAAAAATATAACGTATCGAAGATCTGCAGTATTTATAGGTGTTATGTAAACACGCCGACCTTACCCGGGTCACTTCTGGTAGGTAGGGCAAAGATGAGAACTTTGAACTTTCGGAACCAAACATAACAACTTCTCTCTTCTCATTTATTGTTCAACAATAATATCAGTCACATCTGGCTCAAAAAAATAGTTCATTCTCTCAGGTTACCGTGCAATGTCACACTCTTTCCACCTTTTAATGTGGAGTCTTTAATTTCTGGAGCAGAAACCAAGTGCGGCTTCTTGCATTGAGGTCCAAGAGAGAGCACGTCAAGGTCAGTGGAACGCGTAGAAGCTATCCATTTCCTTGCTTTCTTCCGGTGGTACGCTTTGCATCTCTTAGCTTTATCTGCGACGTTTAAATGCCTAATACGGATAAAGGTTCTTGTCCGTGCGTACACCTTTATAACACAAGGATCAAGTTCGGGGCTCTTGTCTGCTAACGCTTTGGCCAGTGTTTTGATTATTCCCCGTCCTTTAGCTACTGTTCTACCGTGCATAGTACCAAAGATAACTTCGAATTCCTTCACTTTCTCCAGCCATTTTTCTGATGGAACGATCAAATCGCCTCGTGATATTTTCTCGATCCAACCACTGGTAGAAAAATTACGTGGTGAGATCTGTAGAACCTCGCCAGTAGGATGCCCAAGAGTTTTATCTACTGTTCGGCATCGGAAAGCTACGTAGCCTGCCAAATATCGCAAGCCTTCCTCACAACACTCACTTTCAACGACTGGGAAAGGTACGCACTCTAGGGTTAAATTGTTCACAGTAACATCGCGAATTTCTGTTTCATCACTCTCAATCACAGAGAGGACCTGTGCCATTTCAGGAACCAGGCCTGTGAAAAGTTGGGAAGTAAAGTAGTCTGAGTTATTGTTGCACTCCATCGTAACAGGCGAAGTATTTTCCAGGATTATACTCCCTACATTCCTGCTCATAATAAGAAGTCGAAGGCGGTTTTTGAAGTCGACAGGGAGAGGGTTGTCGTGTGTCCTTCCGATTGCCCTGACTTGTGAAAACAAATTTTCCAGACAATCCTGATTTAACCGTGATGTTAATAAATAATCTATACTACAACTTTTCATATCATTGTATAGACCCAAGAGGGAGCGAATGGATGTCATGAATCCTTTCTGGAAGGGTAGAAGTGACAAGGATTTACCTACTCTCATATGCTGACACGTGTTGTAGAATTTTTTTAGCACTTCATCCTGAGCCTGATATTCAAGTCCGAAAGCACTTCCTACAGAAGCGTCAGCTTTCTGGGGGATTCTGCTATTCATTATGTCGAATGCATCGTTGACCAGGTGAAAGAAATTTGCAGTCTCTTGTTCTTCGGGAATTGTGTAGCTAATTGCTTCTGCAGTATGTTTCGAAAATAACTGGCAAGCAAGGGATACACGCTGTCGTTCTCTTCCTGACACAGATAGGTGATACTGTGTCAATTTAGGGCACAGCTTTATTTCTCCACAATCGATAGTTAAAAGCCGTTCAATGATTTCCCTACCGATATGCTTCCCTCCAGATAGAGTTAAACCATTATCTACAAAGTGGTTTCGGAGCAGCTTCATCATGTGTGGTATATCCGAAAAAACCCACACTCGTGAGTTTGGTTCTGTGGGATTCGTAAAGCAAGGATTCATGTATGTTACTGCCAAATCGTTCCACACTTTAGAGTTTTTGCCTCCCAAGTCACAAACTACAGCTACCACTTTAAATCCAACATCGTGCATCTCTGTAATTGCACTCTTTAGCAATGATCCTGTCATCTGCACATCAAAGTTATAATATATTGGTTGTTTCCAATTACTTATCAAACCACGTGCCATAATTACTTGCACTTGACTGTAAGGGCCATATACCTTATCTTCCTCTTGATCATACGACCTTCGAGAGTCAATGTTCATCTCATCAAAGCACAAAACACTTAATATTTCATTTTTCCCTAGTTGAAATGCTTGATTCTTCATTAATGTTAATACATCGTGTAAAAACCCAGTATTACAATGGAAAGAACGCGAGACCCACCTCTTAAGAGTCGATAATGCTGGTAATGGCATGTGCATTTTGGACCTCAAATAACTATAGCATCTTTTGGAAATGCATCTCAACGTTAGGGCTCGGCTTATGTCGTCCTTTTTCCAGCAAACATTCTTCTTTCCATTAACAAGATAGTCAACCTGTGCTTCCGTAAATATACTTGTCAATGTTTTAGTTGCAGTTTCTTTGACGTTTATTTTACTTTGCTTGATTTCATTACTTTTCTTTCTTAGAGTTTGCCTCAATCGCCTTGTTTGTCTTGTAAGTTGATCAACTTGATTTTTCAACCGCCTGTTTTTTATTTCTAGATTTCTGATTCTAGTTTCTAATGCTTTTTGTATCAACGAGCTATGTTCATTTACCTGTATTTCTTTATCTCTTGTTTGCTTTTTTTTCTCACTCATGATTCCTCCATGTATGGGCACAAAGTTGGAATTGTCAACTTTAGTAAATGAAATAATTTCATCAGGTGGTACCAAATTCATCGTTGGTACTGCATCTTGCTTAAGAATCTTTCTCCGATGTAAACCTAAAAGTTCGCTTTTCAGATCACGTACATAATCTTGTGGGCAGAAATGCGCACTGCAGATTCTAGCATTCGCATGATTCACGTTAGAGTTTCCACAAACACGAATCCAAAGCTCGGTGACGGAAGAATCCTTTGGAAAAACGTGGTATATAATGCCTTTTGTTTTGGCACTGTAATTTCTGCATCCTACTATTGCGCACGAAGGCATTTTTCATTTTATACTGAGGACTGAGAACACGGTACAAAATCAGATCACAAATGACAATAGTTTCCAGATGTTACTATAGTGCTGATTAAACAATATAAAAAAGTCAAGACAGCGTTTGTAATTCTTCTTCTTCTTCTTCGTGACCCTCACCGCCGGGTGTGTGCCAGTCTTGGTCAAGAAGGTGTACAACACTGGGAATTGTGGAGGAGTACCATAGAATTGAATACGTAGTAGTAGTTGTGGTCATATAGTTATCGCAATACTATACTTCACTTCACTGAACTGTAACACTGATCACAAACTTGCATATACACACAAATTTTAAAATTAAATACTACTCTGACTGGCAAAACTATATAATATCCCCATTGTACGAGGGGAGGGAGACGATAAGAGGGAGTGTATGATACAGGAAATGGTATCTTGGCTCTGTGCGGTCTGTTAAATAGGGCGTGTCTGTGTTCGTTCCTTAACGGCCAATGGAACAATAGATAATTTGGCGTTTGTTTGATTACTCTTCAATCACATACAGGAGATTCATAACGTGATGTTCTTTTGATTATATGAAAAAAATACTGGTGATATTTTTAAGGATTCTATAGAGCATAAGTTTAAAATGTATTATACAAATTAGTAATAGTATTTTTAATATTTGTGGCAACGTATTCAATTCACTGAATTATTCTTAAAAATGTATACTACTATGTAAGACCATTACAGACACATTAACATTTATTTCATAGAACGTATAAGCTATATTAAAAAATACAATACTTCTGCAATTGAATTGTACTTTATGACCAAGTTACAAAGCAAAAATTAAAGCATTAAGCTAAACTCCTACAGCTTATCAAAATCTAATTACGGCTTCGCAGTAACCAACTTAGCTTTGAACAAAACTTCGTATATATTTTGTGCTTATAAAATACCGACACGAAAGTTGTCGTATTAATCATTTTACACATCGGTAAGAAGCCACACTTGGTTTCTACTGCAGAAATTAAAGACTACACATCGAAAGGTGGAAAAAATCTGCCCTTGCATGTTGACCTGAGACTGCAGTGGCGTGCCCAGGATTTTCGAAAGGGAGGGGTTACGTACACTATTTTTGGTAGTCATCCCTCATTTTACCATCTTTTCCTACATTTGACGTTCTTTCTTTTTAGGAATACTGGGCCAACGGGAAGGGTTACAACCCCCACCAACTCCCCCTTGGGCACGCCACTGCCTGTGAGAATGAAATATTACTTTATGCCAAGTTTGCGTGAAAGCAAAGTTGTACAATATTACATTTCATGTTAGGCAGACTTTGATATATTCGCGGAAACATGTTGTGCACTGAAGAAAAAAATACAAGTGCATAGCCTAGTGTAAATATAGCGTACATAAATGCTCATTTGAACTTTTCTTTTCTGGTATGCACAGTACATTATGTTCAACGTACTTGGAAGATGTATCTTGTAATAAATAATAATAACAAGTGGTGTGCGCTATCTAGAAAAGTCGGGACCGGGATCGGAAAGAAAAATTCCGTCCCTATCCCGACTCCAGCAAATGACTTCCCTACTTTTCTGGATACCGAGCAGTCGGGAAATACCGAATGGTCATTTTAAAACGGTATTAATTCTTTTCTTTTCTACATTGCAAGTGCCTGGAACTTATCGGAAATTGTTAGTTTTCATTCCAGAAATGCAAAGACAATCAATTAAGGTGAAAATGACGTGTAAAATTTGAAATTTTCAGTGCCTCGGAAAATTTCGGAAATTTCCCGTCCCGAAAATTTCCCGACTAGTCGAAAAATTGCGAATATTTCCCGTCCCGAATGTCAGGATTTAAAAAAATTCCCGTTCCGATCAATAATATTCTGTCCCGCATAACAATAAGTACCTATCGATATTTATTTTCAATTTGTATGAAGCCACAAAATGTAAATGGGTGGAAATGCTCATTTGTGTACTCGATTTCGTGTTTTCAGTTTTTTGGTATGGTTTTCCTATCTGCATAGTGCAACACTAGCGCATAGATTTGGAATTCATTTCATGGATAAATTCACTTCTTACCGTCGTTTCGTCATTTCGAGTAAACAACGGATTGGCCCAACCTTACTTCTAATAACCTTGCATCACACTTTCGTTGAAGACGCCAGGGTTTGAGGTGCATTTAAAAGCTGATACGAAGTGTTTATAATTTTTATAGGATTAGTTTTGATAATATTCGTGTTCGTATGGCTGAAAGAAGACGAATAACAGATAGTGAGCGCTGGCGTGCTGTCGGACGCATTGAAGCAGGACAGTCAATCTAAAATGGCGCTATTTTCTTTGGCGTTGATCATTCGGTAAATTCTCGATTATGGAAACAATTCCAAAAAAGTCAAACAGTTGTCCAGAGACCTGTGCCCGGTCGTCCAAGGATTACCGCCGCCTCTGATGATCGATATATTGCTATAGTAGCCAAGCGGATTCGACGTGCAACCTCCACAACTGTTACATCCATGGTTGCAGCGGCACTTGGTAAGACAATATCTGTCAGTTCTGTGCGCCGAAGGCTCCACGTGAAGGGATTGTATGCCCGAGTACCACGTGTTTGTGTTGCACTAACCGTTCAAGCCAGAGGGACAAAATTAAAGTGGTGTCGTCAACATGTCAATTGAACTGTCTCAGATTGGTGCAACGTCCTGTTCACGGACGAGTCCAGATTTGCCCTGGAATCGGACGATAAGCATGTAAGTGTCTAGATGGAACGAAGCACGCGCAATCAGGCCAAGAACATCACGCATTCAGAGGTGGCAGCGTCATGGTGTGGGCTGGAATTTCAATGGGATATCACACAGAGCTGCACATCTTTAAAGGCGATTTGTTCTGTGGCGGCTGCGCGGTATCGGGATGAAGTCCTAGACCCCATTGTGAGACTCTTCGCTGCAGCAATTGGTCCTGATTTCCTCCTTATGGACGATAATGTCCGTCCCCATCGAGCCAACATCGTTGACGAGTACCTGGAAAGTGAGGGCATTTCTCGTATGGAGTGGCCGGCGTATTTCCCTGACCTTAATCCCATTGAGAACCTTTGGGATGCCCTCGATCCGGCCGTCCTTGCACGTTTACCTCCTGCAGCCAGTCTCAGAGAGTTGGAAACAGCCCTAATGGAGGAATGGCCATTGCTCGCATCTGCTATGGTTGATCACCTCATTGAAAGCATGGAAAATCGTTGTAAACTTTATGTGAAGGTCCGGGGTGGTCACATAGTAATGTAAGTTTTGTTTTGGTCACATACCATATTACTGTAAGTTTTGATTGGTTTGTTTGCCTTTAAACATCATTATGTTAATGACCCAAATGTGACATCATCATATAACTTACGAAAATTAAATATATTTTTATCATCTTTGTACGCAATTCTTGTTTTCTTTAATGCATAAACACATTTGCTACCTTTTGTGTTAATCAAAGCTTTACTATTCCATTTTTGTTGATTTTACCATCGCGTACTTAACTTTTGGAAGCGTGTTGATTTACGAAATGTCCGATATAACATTGTGACCATTTTACTCTGAAATCAATAGTGTAAACGACTCAAAATAATAAGCAAACCAGATGAAATCACGTTTAACGTGTAAGCGCTATGTTAACCCGTGGCTCGACAGCTCTTTAAGGGTAAAGGGCCTAGGCCGATATCCCGACTGCCAGTCTCTCTCCCACACTCCTACCTAGAGGTGTGAGATCTTCAACCGGTAATATGGTGACTTGTGGTCAACACGTCGAACCCGCAGCCGTTATAGGAGATTTCCGTGACCGGGTTACGCTACTCACTCGTAGCTTCCCAATTTCTTCACGATGCACAGTGGGCCGGCCAGAATTCTGAAAATGGGGACAAAATTCTGAATTGGTGAATAGAGATACTTTACGTAGTCAGTATTTCTAATAAAATAATATAATACATAAAATACATGAACTGATTCAAATTCTGTAGTCATTCACATGATAGCAGTGCAACTTGATAAAGTAACATGTTGTGTACAAATAGTTTCCTATGTTCATGTACTGAGAAAAACTACAGTTTGTTATATCACATAAAATCAGTTAAATCCTGTGCTTGTTGACATGAACACACTACCAAATGAAGATTTTATGGTCCAGTCGGTAGAGCGTCTGACTGTCAAGTGGAGATTCGGATGCAATTCTCGGAGTGGGCGATCTACGGTCGGAGTTTTTCCTGCCTAGTTCCTGCATAAAAGCAGCTCGGGTTTACATAGCATGTAATATTTGTGTACCCAGAGGCAAACGGGGGGGGGGGGGTCAGCATGGTGCTGTTCACATTACCTCTACAATTGACCGAGATCGTGAATGTGTGGAGCCTTCACATTCCCCCATATTCCTTCATGGCACGGTGCAGTGGGCACGATGATTTCCACCTGCCTTACACTACAAAATAAATTTTACTAAAGTATATTGTGTTCATATACTGACTGAGATAAACCTTAACATTCACTTCCATTGTTTGTAGTGGATAGATTTTCAATTGGTCAGGCAGATTGTTGGGTTCATTTGACACACTGTGATGTCGAGCAAGCGAGTGACGTCTTCTGATAGCTTACATTATTTCTTAGCAGGCAGAGACCGAAGGTTTCATCGTTTGTGGATCAGACAGGATAAGCAGATGCTCCATAAGGTCTTCGTTGGTTGAAATTTGGGAGGCTCTCGCGGGAAAGTCGTTCTCTGATGTTCTTGATTCTTGCTACTTGAATCTCCTCAGAGAACTGCCGGCCGGAAGAACAGCTCTTGAAATGGCATCTGGACCGTGCACTAGGATCTTGTGTACGCTATCCGGCATATAATACCAGAAACATTCTGTTACAAGAAGTTTCACACTTTCCAACGCATATTCACGAATACTGTGAACGTTCGTACGGTACTTGACGATTGTGTTTACAAAATAGTTTCATCGTTTGATTAACACCTCGTTGATACCTGAGATTTTCACCGACTTCTTTTAGGATCCTGAAAGAATTAGTGTTATGTCTTGCCATCATTAGAGGTGCCTCTACCATCTTGTTTAGGCTTGTCAACGAAAATACCCATGAAGCGTTCGAATTTCTCCTGGACGTTCGGTTTTCAGGCTTTCGTTTTTGCTCTGTCTTCTCCACGAGCCTGCCCCCTCTGAATTCGATTCGATACAACATGTCAAGGAAGAAGTCCAGAATCAAATCCATGCACGTAGGATTGACAGTCAGTACTGAGCATTTGCCGCTCTTTGAGTAATATTGTCAAATTTGTTTTCATTTATGTAGACCAAGCGCCACAAATGTAACTCACTTGAGTAGATGATGTACCGCTCGCTTTGTTGCAAACTAATGAAAGAGAAACTGTCAGATTTTCCCTATTGCCAGCTGAGAGGTATGTAGATCTGAGATCCTGTATCTGGCCTCCAATGTATTCCGATGCTGCTATGTTTACGTTAATTACTCCGTTTTAATGCAATTATATTTCAATGCAGGCATATTTGTAAGTGTGAATCCGCGTGCAACTGATATTCTTTTTCCACTTCGTAACTGCGAATAGGCACGAGTTGGCAGCCAGTTTTCTCCTGGTTGAATTTATAAGATCCATTGAATCATTCGGCATAAACATCTTTATCCTACCTCATCCCACAAATTTTAAAAGTCAAAGGGAAGAAACATACGTCATTGTAACTCAGCTGAAAACGGCAGCGTATGAACATGCTTGTATAACAATGTCCACAATTCAGTAAATCAATTCATACTCCACCCACAGAAAGTACATACCTTCGCGATATGTAGGATATGTGCCATAGAAGCCTACACAGATAAGGTTCTGATAATTCGACAGCAGTCTCAATAGGTGAAACTGTGTGCGAGACAGCTTTGAAATGGCATTTAAAAAATGTATGGGGTTTGCCCACCTTAAATCCCCTTTTATATTAAAACCTGGATGGAACTTTTTGCGTTTTGAGGCAGCCCATCGTTGCTCTACAGGAAACTAATGGTTTAAAGGCTCTGCTTTAAAGTAGGAATTTCGATTTTTGTCCCCATTTAAAGAATTCTGGCCCAGTGTGCGATGGTGGGTTGCCACCGGTCCTATACACAGGCCGAGAATACAAAAACTGAACCCGAGCCATCCTGCAGTCGGAGTCCAAAGCTCAGCACCTTAGACCACACTGGCACGGAGGACTACTGTTGGATTAACAATTACCACCTGAGCGCTAGTGTCGCTTCCAATATGGCCGCTCTACGTAGGATAGATCTTTGTTTGCATTCAGTAGTAGTACGTAATAGCAGCGTGTTGTCATTGTTGATGTGGAAGAAAAGTTTAAATTACGCGTTATAATTAAATATTGCGAATGCGATGTGAATTCCAGGAACTATAACGAAGGTGAAGCTGTGCTGATAATAAAACCCACACGAAACTAATGTATACGCACTGGTTTTTCAAAGACGTGCTGTTTCATCTGCTCTGCACCTCGGATGTAACTGCCTACTGGGGATCTCAGAAATGATTTGAAAAAAAAAAAAGCAATTCACCTGTATTGCAACGCTTGGCAGGAAACAAATGAAAACATGCTGTTGCAGTTTTTTCCCCAAAAGAGGCAGGCTGGTTTAATAACAACACCGGATTATGATAATAATAATAACAACAATTTCATTGAGACTATTTTCAGTCTTCACTGAAAATTAACATACTGAATGAAACAGCAACATTAGCATGTCAATTATGTTTTTCTGACTTACCTTTATGATTACGGACATTAATTAATTCTCAAACTATTTTCATCTTTGCACTTAATCGACTTGCACCTGTTCCAAATTACATACATAAATACATTGTTTTCGAAAAAATGTTATATTCATAAAGAACAATTTAAAACTTACTTTCATGGCAATAAAATCATCTTTCCGAAAGATTATTTCGGAAAATAAAGTGAACAGATTCGTACATTCTTCGTAATTTCCTTGCCGCATTTCAGTTATGCCAATCTTGTCAGTCAGTTGATTTCTCTGATTTATTTAAACATTTCATTTTGATAATTCCACGGGGTAGAAAACACATCTAAGCTTTTCACTTGTCCTGAACCACAAAACGATTTAGAGCAAAAAACTGAACAGTATACGCTACTTTTTCTCATGTTCCCCATGCTTTGAACGGCTTCAACACGGCGAACTGCAGCGAGGTGTCCTACGTAGAGTGGTTCCTGGAAATCGCACCAGATGGCATATCGGATAATTTTAATCGCGAATAGGATTGAGTTTGGACGCAAAGTGGCTCTCAGCACACACAAGGGCAAAACACAGCCCTACGGAGCATTATACTGGCCGTAGGCCCAGACGCCATATCCATGTTTACCTGCACAAATACAATTACCGAGTTATTCTATGTAGAAGTGAGGTTGATTTTTGAGTGCCCTCTCAATAGATTACCCTTGCACCCAGAGGAATACTTGCGAAATGTTACTAGAAGAAAACGAAGAAGAAAACCCAAGTCGGTTCTGTGCCCGAGCATGTTAAATGGTAGACTTTGTATTTCGCCACCTAAGTAGCCTGGGTAGAGGTAAAGGTGGTATTATGAGCCCCCATTTTGTTTTGTATTTTTTTAAATTTGATTTTTAACATTTTTGTTCAGATTCTTATGATAACTTTAACTACAACATTTCATAAAACTATTGTTAAAATATTAACCAATTTGAGCAACTTTAAGGATATGAAAAAAAATACAAAACAAGTCAATTTGTGGAAAAAAAGTTTTGTGCTGGTAATATGAGCCCCTAGGAAAAAATAATGTAATAACTGGTTTAGAAAAGTGTATGACAAATTAAATCATACAAACAACATTTTATTCATTATAAAACCTTTAAAAAGATATTATGATGTGAAATACCATAAAAAGAGTTCATAACAAGATCAAAAAATCATTACAAAACCAATTGTAAGGCTAATTAAAAATGAATTGAAAGGGTCATTAAGAAACCATTTGAAAAGTTTTATTTTGTTCCTTTGTAATGTATATTTATAAAAAGTCGCAAATGTAAATATCCTTCTTGCATCCAGCGCAGTCGTCGTGTGCCCACATTTCACAGATGAGACATTGCACCTACATTTCTATTCGGTCATCTGCCGAAAATAGACCCTCGCAGAACAGACAAACTGCTTCTTCATCACTGGGACTTTCTACTCCGATTGGTGTTTCTAAGACATTTTCCCCAGAATCGATATCTGATTCACAGGATTCCTCGTCTGAATCTTTATGAAGCTTCGGTTTCACTGCATGCATTTTTTTTGTTTGAGTTTGAAGAGTAGGTCTTGGAACAATAAACATTTTTGATGCCTTTTTCAATCCCATATCTTTGTTTCTTACAGTCTTGATTGCCTTAACCATATCTTCAGTATTCCAGTTTCTTTCTTTTGGTCTTGTTTTTTGGACCTAGCACTTTTCGTGACATCTGAAAAGACAAAGTTGAAACCACTCCTGTAGTGTATATAATATGAGCCCCTTAAAGTTTGGGGGCTCATATACCAAGCACGATGGGGCTCATTTTACAACCCTTGCCATATTGGAATTGGAACATGCATAACGAATCTTTGTTACTTGCAAAATTACATAGTATCTACACAAAAACAATCTTTTAAACATGCTTTATCCAATGCAATAATGCACTAGGATGAATTTAAATGAATAAGTACTGCAATTAAAAGCAAGACACTTACCTTTCAAAGTTTTTCAGATCGAGAAAACAAAAAGAACTATCAGCTGCAACTGAACGAGAACTCTCTGGCGGCAAAAGGCGTCACTAAATTAGCAGTTGAAATCATCGCCACCAGGCTGAGGCCACTCCATGAACAGATATTGGGGGGGCTCATAATACATGAATGGCTCATAATACCACCTTTACCTCTATGGGTATAATTTTTTAATGTCCCTTCATCAATTTCAAAAGTAACATTAAAAGCGATGTAACAAAAATACAAATATAAAAAAAATGCCCTCTTGTACAAATTTAAACGGGCGCTCGCGTAATGATTACCGAACACAAAATATTAATTGTCCTATCTACGTTTCTAACGTGCCAATTAAGTTAATAACCAACTAGGTTAATATATATTTATTTTAAGTTGTTAATGTACAGGGTGAGTCGAAAGTCCCTGACCACCCCTTATAAAATGAAAGGTAGTGTAGATTGCAGCAATTGGTCATCGTAGTAATATGTTAGGCCTGGGGGAAACTCTTTGGTGCATGTCATGACAACGTCCGCCATCTTCATGACCGCCATCTTGGATCCAACTTAATTTCTTTAAATGGAGAGGAGGGCATGTGGGGTATGTTTTTGGGCTAGAATTTCACCAGGAATTCAGTGGTGAAGTCAGATTTATGAAAACTCTAATGAATCAATATCACTATCGAAACTAGAGCAACGTAAAGAATACTGTTTATGTAACATAAGTCTACTAGGGAGTTCATGAACGTTAAGGTACAGTAAGTTATTTGGATAAATATAGAGTACTTTGTACATTTCTTGTGAAATGTAATTTCAGACTTACTGATAGTAAACACGAACGGATGTGGCCAGCGTATGAAGGTACTTTTTACTGCTTTGTAAGTAGTACCCTAAAAGTGAATAAAGTTCAGTACGTATGTGATATTAGAAATAAGGTTACTGAACAAACTCACACCTCTAAAAAAAAATCATTTTACTGAATCAATGTTCGCGAGTGAAAGGAGGCATTTGCATGCCCAAGCAAATTATCTCCTATTTTAAGCGTAAAGTAAAGGTTTGTTAGTGAAGGACTAGATCTGCAGTCTAAAGTGGGATCTAAACCACTGTCCAAGGGTACTTTGCCGAGGATAGAACTCTTCGTTACAAGGCGTTATCACTACACCATCTATGATGCCCATGTGGAAATCAAATCAATCGTTAGAAAAACAAGTGAGTAATGACTTGACCAATGTTTAGTGACTAAATGTTTGTACTTTTTGTTTTAGAAATTAGCAGCTCTCGTAGCGTGGCCGGCTACTGGGACGAGGAACGCAGCTAGATATTCATTCTTAAAATGAAGTCCACTTTATGCACTGACAGGCAGATCGGTAGCGGAGTCTAAAATGCGAAACCACTTCCATTTCTATACTTTCACGGCAACAACATACCTAGCTGTTGAGAGGGAGGGAGGGTCACTGAAAATCTCGGTGTGAACTTTACATAGTCTGTTTTAGCCGACTCGGTGGCCAATTGTAACTATACCTTGTCCCAGGTAACTGTGGAGCAAGGCTGCGCATAGCGTCACAGACGCGAAGGAAATTGAGTGGCAAGAGTGAAGTAATACACGCTGCTGGGAAGGCTGGTAACTTCAGTCGCTTTCCCCCACTCCACGCAATTCCGTTCCTCTTACGTGTTCATTGGTGGAGCCGTCCCGCGTCACTACTTGTGCAGAGACTTGTTTTCGTTTGCCTGCTCCACAGTTAGCTGGGACAGAGTATAGGTGTTCCACTCACGATCTAGACACTAAATGTTACTGGTTCTATTCTCTGAGAGTATCCCTTTATTAATTTCATCACTCATCCTCATCGTCGCTATTGACCAAAGTGATAGAAACGCGACGATAAATAAATCGAGGACCAAAATGACAGTTCTCCCCGATTTCGTAGTGGTCCCCGGTAAGACCAGTTCCGATTATAGTATATAGTATATTAGTATAAAATGGACGAAGTTATCTAAAACGATAATAATTAAGTATCACAATAATAACACATTAATTGTTACTAAAACTCTATAGTTTCTCTCTCAAAGTTTATGTACACTTTATGCACAGATAGGCTAAGTAAGACTGGACCTGAAATTAAACGAGATATGAACCACTACGTGCCCCCATATAGAATCGAACGTCGAACCTTTTGTTTAAAAATTTTACAGTGTTGCCACTACGCCATCTATCAGACTACTACGAACCTTTGCCTAAGTAGGACGTTAAATTAGATTACTTATTTAAAATTTGTAGGTATTTGGTAGGTATTTGTCAAATCATCTTCAGTTAGAGGAAAGCAGTAACGAGTTGTTTGAGAATCGATTATCATCGAAAGTAATCAAACAATACTTTGTAAGTTACATGATGGCTTAAAGAGAAGGGTGCGTGCTACATAAATCGAGTAGACGCGGCCAGATCAATAACACTTTTTTAGGGTCTTTTTCGATTATCAGGATCCCGTCGCCTGGTGGGTGATTTGTCACCGTTGATTAGGTCGTTAGCCAAGTGACGGCCAAACATTCATCTCGAAGCACATTTCATCCACTCGGAAAGGGAGGGTCGGGTGGGGGGGTGGGGGGCAATGGAAATGCACGAAAGAATGTAGCAAATGAATGTATCGATTTCCACACATGTGGGTGGTAGTGGGATATGATGTACCTAAAACCTCCACATCCTAGGGTTGATGTTGGAACGAAATTAAGGCGACCTTTAATATAGCCATATGTGTAAGTAACGCAGTACTTACAAAGTTATGTGATGTTACAGTTGCTTTTCGAATAATTGTAATTCAGTTAATTTTTAAGTTTGGTAACTGTGACATACATTTTTTTAGTTGAGTAACTTAGTTTGGTTTCGAGTTGGGTAACTGTGATGTGGTTATTTCTGAACACTAGCGTATTCAGGAAGGGGTGGGGGGCTGATGGGGTTTCAGCTCCCTCCGAAGTTTTTAGATGAAAGTAGTAAAGAACTGGGAAAAAATCAAAGTAGTAAGTAAATGTAATCTACCTTAAAATGATCCTTCATTACCATTTTTGTATTTGTACAACTTTTAGAACGAAGGTTAATAATGGTAATTACATTTTTTTACATTAAGCCTCCCCTTTCCCCCATAACGCAACTTTGTAAATTCACCTTTACACTTCAAGCCCCTCCGAAAAATATGCGTTCGCTAGTGTTTCTCACTCAAGCAAATGTAACACAGTTACAATTTGCTTTGCATAACTAGAGAGACGTTTTGAATTGGCTAACCCTCGCAGTTACTCTTTGAGTTGGGTAACTGTATTGCAGTTACTCCTTGAGTCGGGTAACTGAGTCACAGTTACTCCTTGAGTTAGCTAACTATGTCGCAGTTACTCCTTGAGTTGGTTAACTGTGTCGCAGTTACACTTTGAATTGGGTATAGTTTGATTTGAACACCACTTCCGAAAGATCAGTTTCCCTCTGACGATCATGTGTCAAGTCTACGTGAAGCCCAGTAAGTCCTTCCCTCAAACATTTCCCACCAATAGCATCCCTCTTGGAAACTGACACCTTTTGTCAAGTCCACATGGAGTAAATGAGATGTTGCCAATTCAGTTTCTTTAGAGATTTCATAACGTCAGATTGCAGTTATCTTTGCTAGGTTGTGTTATTGTGTTGTGCTATTATTCAATGTGGATACTTGGGAGTGTAACGTCTGCGCAGTTCGTGTTGGATGTCTAAACACTGCAGGTAAAAGTGACAATGGCGCTTCTCACAAAAACAGGTGCTGGCTCGAAACCAGATACGCGTCCGGTCTGATTCCTCTCGAGCTATGTCAAAGATAGCGAACTGACGTTCGAATCAGGACTCGAACTTTAACTGAGTCGCAGTTACTATTTGAATTTAGTAACTGTGTCGCAGTTGCCATTTGAATTGAGTAACTGTGTCGGAGTTACCATTTGAGTTGGTTAACTGTGTCGTAGTTACCATTTGAGTTGGTTAACTGTGTCGCAGTTACCATTTGAGTTGGTTAACTGTGTCGCAGTTACCATTTGAGTTGGTTAACTATGTCGCAGTTACCATTTGAGTTGGTTAACTATGTCGCAGTTACCATTTCAGTTGAATACTATGTTGCAGTTACTATTTGAGTAGCTATGTTACCTATTTAGGTTAGAAACGGTGATACTGCTCTGCTACTTTTCTCGGTTGAGCAATTGCACGCAGTTTTTTTCTTAATTGGGTAACTCTGGCTCATTGAATGTGACGTAGTTACGTTTTATGTTGAGTAACGTAACTGTAATGCTGTTACGTTTTTCGGTTAAGTAACTCTGATGCAGTTAACTTTATTGTTTGGATAATTTTAGTGTAATTTATTTTTTTGGCTTGCTTAAATGAGATAAAGTAAATTTTATCGGCTTGATAACAGTGATGCACTAAACGTTTTCGGTTGGAAAAATGTGACGCAGTTACCTTTATTAGCTGTAACTCAGAAAGAGTAAATATTCTACGTCTGAATGAAATTAGTATCATCTGAATGTGTTTCGAAAAAGTTTATAATTTTTTTATTTTATTCCTATAATTTCCCTACAAACCTGCTGAAACATCTACACTGAATGCTACATCTAATTCTGCTAGCATGCGTAATGTAAAATCAATGCATGCATTTAATATGACATGGAAAAGTGCGAGGCTGCAAACAGATATTATGTTAAGTACCATAGCAGTCGTGAATAGCAAGTCACTGGGACGAGAAGGACAACAATGACAAAGAGCAACATTTGTTTCTCCTAACAATCGACCCGTTGCCACATGTTAACAAGGAAAACAATGGCAAACTTACAGTCATTGTTCAGGACACATTGTGCACACATAATGCACCTGCAACAAAGTCGTGCGAACGTTCGAAACCAGAATTTAACAACACGAATTTAATTCTGGGGAATTTCATTGTCGGAAGGGTGATATCAGGATATCAAGATTGTATTTAACAGCAAATAGCTTTAATATTGGACACCAACGTTCTATGATAATGAAGGCCTTGTGCGAGCAAGGGGGGGGGGGGTAAGATATTTCACAGCGAGCTGGTACCCACCCTTACCCCTCAGTTGATGACGCCCCTTTGTAAAATGAAAGAAACCGTTGCTATCAGGCAGTGAGTAATGTCAGTTGGGGGGCATGTCGATGTGCGGAGTGCCAAAAGTGATCGGTGCAGAGGATGCTGTTGCGTACAATGCCGATACTACGTGGGGTGTAAATAAAGTAGTGGCAACACTGTCAAGAAAAGGTGTTAACACCATTCAAATGCTATCAGGCAGTGAGTAATGTCAGTTGTGGGGCATGTCGATGTGTGGAGTACCAAAAGTGATCGGTGCAGCGGATGTTGTTGCGTACGTACGAGGCTGAAACGAGGACAATTTTCATCACCGCCCTCAAACATGTTTGCCAAAGTAAGAGCTATTTTGGATCAAAATCCAGGTGGCCCGTGGCAAAAATGCACTGGTGTGTGATCAGTACTTGCATGAATCCTGTAGAAACAATGCCTAGCCGCAGCTGATTGTTGCACAATGGGTAAGTGCAGTGACGGATTAAGGTGGGTGCCATTGATGCTGCAGAATTAGGCCCATTTCTGAAGTAGGCCCAGATGGTACAGATCATTTCATGGTACATTATCATAATAAAAAAAACAATAATAAAAAAAACATAAAAAACAAGAAAAACATTAAAATAGAAATATATATATATATATATATATATATATATATATATATATATATATATATATATATATATATATGTTAATAGTAGTGTATCAGGGCCAATTTGCGTTGCAGCATCAGGCCGAATTTCGTATGTGCATTTCTTGAAGAGGTTGCGATGCTTCAGTGAGATGAACCTCAAAATGAGGAAAATTGCATAATGCCGGGTTATCGATATTGTTAATAATGTGCAACAATCAGCTGCGGCTAGGTATTGTTGCTACAGGCTTCATGCAAGTACTGACCACACACTAGTGTTTTTGCCACGGGCCACCTGGATTTTGATCCAAAATCGATGTCTTTCTTTGGCAAACATGTTTGAAGGCGGTGATGAAAATTGTGCTCGTTTCAGCCTCGTACGTACGCAACAACATCCGCTGCACCGATCACTTTTGGTACTCCACACATCGACATGCCCCACAACTGACATTACTCACTGCCTGATAGCATTTGAATGGTGTTAACACCTTTTCTTGACAGTGTTGCCACTACTTTATTTACACCCCACGTAGTATCGGCATTGTACGCAACAGCATCCTCTGCACCGATCACTTTTGGTACTCCACACATCGACGTGGGCCCCAACTGACATTACTCACTGCCTGATAGCATATGCATGCTTTTATCTCCTTTTATTGACAGTGATGCCACAAATTTATTTACAACCCACGTATATTTAGCCTGTGTAGTGTCTTATATTACACTGAGGAACAAATTAAAACTTTTTGTTTTGCCACTTCATGAAAATAGGTGATCTTTAATAAATCGTGTGCGCTGATTTAAAAAATCATAACAAAAATGCTGTATCACGTACCATTTCTGGCGGAAACCATTTTGAAAATTTTTCATCGCACATTAAAAGAAGGGTAAAATATAGCATATTGCTCCAAACCTTAATGTGATAGTGTGAATTTTAGTAATACATTGGGTTCATAGAATACCAAATAGGATTGTAAATGATGTAGTTATGACATGCACTAAAATTTGCAGTTGCAGTAAAATAGTAATCATTAAAGAAAACAGTAAAAGTAACGCACCTTCAAAACGTATTTCTGTATGATTTCCGCTTGTAGCAGGCGTGTTGAACATCTGAGACTGACTGGGAGACCATCTGCCTTTATAACGTTTTTTCCATTTCTGTGATTTGTTGGTGAAAGAGTTCGACCTGCTCGTCACTCACTGCACCCAGATTAGAGGGGGAAAAGTGTAAATGGGAACACAGAAAGTGTATCTTCGGAGACATATTTCACCTCCTTTTTTGTATCTTGCCAGCATACGTTCTACAAGTTCAGAATAATTGTGAGCCCTGTGGTTGCTATCAAATTGCGACACACACCCTTGAACGCACCCCATGCTGCTTTCTCACATTCACTTCACAGTTCTTCAAAATTGGGATCGTTCGTTACCTCCCGGATTTGGGGCCAACAAATATGCCATCTTTATTTTAGCATCGCTTACACCAGGAAATTTGCTTCGTAAGTAATCAAACCTTTTTCCTTCTTTGTTCATGGCCTTCACAAAGGTCTTCATTAACCCCAAGTTTATGTGCAATGGGGGGGAGTAACACATTGTTGGCGTCGATAAGAGGTTTGTGAGAGACACTTTTTTCTCCAGGTGTGCAACACTTTCTGGGAGGCCAGTGTTTAGTTTTGTAATGCACGTCCTTTCCTCTGCCGTCTCATAGGCGGAGGAAACAACAGAATTTCGTGAAACCTGATTGCATCCCCAAAATAATTCCCAGTACCTTCAGATCAGCACAGATTTTCCGCTGGTGTTTGTCGTAGCTAACACTTGTGAGAATCAAAGCAATGTTTTCATATGTTTCCTTCAATTCACTCGCATGAGCAACTGGCACTGAAGGTTTCTCATTTCCATTATGCAGAAGGACCGCCTTCAAGCTAGTTTTTGACGCATCGATGAACAACCTCCATTCGCCTGATTTATAGTTTTCTCCTAACTCCTGCATTAATCCAGTGACATTGTTGCAGTATACCAGCGACCCATTCATAGAAAAAAAGGAACAAAATTTTAGTTGACGTTTTCTGAATGTAATACTTGTCCCTGGTTCCAGCAGGTTCCACCCTTGCAGTCTTGAACCCAGCAGTTCCGCTTCTTTCTATGTAAGGTTCAAGTCACGTATTAAATCATTTAATTCTGGCTGGTTGATAAGATGCGGTGTCTTCCGTGACTCTTGAAAGTCAGGATCATGTCCGAGAGAAGATATCGGTTCATGTGAGGAAGTTTCTGTTTCCTCTTCCAAAGACCATTCCAATGGTGGCTTTGGAACAGGTAATGTCTTATCATGTTGCACTGGTCTTATCGCACAAGGTAAATTTGGATACTGTAGGATTTTTTGGATTTTCTTGAGAATCCCGTTACATTAGTTAAACAAAAGTAACAATCAGTAACGTGATCTTGAGGTTCGCGCCATACCATGGGAACAGCAAAGGGCATAGATAGATGGGTACCATGTAACCACCCTCGTAAATATCGCGAGCATCTACTGCAACAGACATGAGGCGCCCACCCTTTATCTTGCATCCGAAATACAGCTCGTAAGCTTTCTTCAATATTGGTGTAATTGAGTTTCGTTGGGATTTTGTCGTGAATTCACTGCACACATAGTAAAACAGATTGGGTGAATTTACACAGTTACGAGGTATCACTGCACTATTTTCAAATAGTACACAAAACAATCGCGATGAAGCACAACCTAACACACAACCTACACTTCCAGCGAACAGAACGCAATTCAAAAAAAAAAATCAGTAGAATAAGTCACCTTGCCTCTTTAACAAAGACTTTTCTCTCATAATATCGGGTAACAAAATAAAAAACAAAGTTTGCCCTTTTGTTGTCGTTACAATGCTTTCTTCATATTACGCAGGAAAAACAGCCACACGTGATCTCTTGAAGAATCCTTGTATATCTTATGGCGAAAAAAAAGCTTTGTCACATTTACTTCAATTTCGTGTTTTTTTCAAAAACTAGACGTGGTGGAGAAAAACGAACATCATTTTCGTGTTCAGCAAGCCTAAAAAACATGGAAATAGATTGTTTTCCTGTCGCGGCAAATTTCATTGTTCCTCAGTGTTATTAAAAAGGGTAAATTTTTACAATATTAAGTCAATATTTAACTCTATATTTTTGTGAAAATAACTAAAGACGTATCTACATATTTAGCACATTTTTACTGCATATAAATTCGTTCCCTTATTACGAGCTACCGATTCTGTCTCTTCTTTCCATCAGTAATATAATTTAGGTTTCTGTGTATATAAGCGTAGAGACTCTTAAAATAGCTACCTCCTGAAGCCATATGCATATACAATGTTCCTTGCCGCCCCTCCCCTTGAGGATATTTTACTTGATACCCCTTTTCTGCAGCAAGGAAGGACGGCTTTGTTTTCTTTAATTTCAGGAAATTTTGTCCTTAACATTTATTTAATGGAACAGTTGCTTCACAGGAGAAAGCTAATCTCATTTTCCCTGAAGACGTTACCTCAATAACCTCTTCCATCTCTCTCTCTCTCTCTCTCTCTCTCTCTCACTCTCTCTGTGTGTGTGTGTGTGTGTGTGCTTCTCCAATCATTCTTTTCTCTATTCTATGATAACGTTCTCTCTCTCTCTCTCTCTGTCTGTCTGTCTGTCTCTCTCTCTGTCTCTCTCTCTCTCTCTCTCTCTCTCTCTCTCTCTCTCTACCTTTGTTGTAACGGAAAGAAGATTGTACTACCTGTTCTTCATCCTCGCCTAAAAAGTACCTTAAGTGCTTAAGAATTCTTCGTCCTTAAGTGTGTGTGTGTCTTTCTGTGTGTGTGTGATCAAAGGTTTTACTGATACTTCATATTTCCTTCAAAATCTCAGTCATACTGTAAAATAACACCAAGTTTGTTGTTACAAATACGCACTTAAGAATGTGTAACTGAACGATCCCTCTGCAGAGATGTGGCGCACGAGAATCACTAGGACATGTACGTTTCTACGCTGGGAGATACTAGGTGCTGTCGTCGTCATTAGTGTTTCAAAGGCAACAGATCGTGTTGTTGTTACTAAGGGAGACAATTGCACACAGATAAAACAGCAACACCGAAAAATTCTGGTAAACAGGACTCGTCGGTAGCTAAAGTGTACGATTGAAGAGATGCATGGCAAAGAATTCAGCCACTGTACGCAGGGCTACAACATAGTGCAATGATCGGCAACATGTGTGAAAGCAGTGCAACCTTGGAAACGTTTATACTCTCTCAGAAATCAGTGGACTAAGACCGCGCATAACGATAAAGAAGGGGAGAAAGCGAGCGGGCGGGACAAAGCCGTGCGCGCAGCTGCAAACGGCTGGTAGCTGCAGCCGATTTTTGTCCTCGGTGCACTAACTATCTCTCTCCACTACATCCTTCCTCACGCGTTTATTGGTCGAGTCACTACTTGCTCAGAGGACTTGTTTTCGTTCGCTTGCTCCAGACATTCCCCGGAAAGGGTGTAAACAAGTTACTTAGACAGGGTGGCTACTCACCGGGAATTACGGGAATTCTACGTGATTTTTTCTCCCTAGACGTGAAAAATTGCAACTTTTAAAAATCCAAATCCTATTGAATATTCTATTAATGCTCTGAGACACGTTTTTCACAGTTCAGCTTTTATTTTATCGAGGAACAAAAAGAAAACAAAGCTGCGTACAAAATAAAACAGAATTCTCTAAATGCGTTTGCCTTGTTGGTGTCCTTTGCAGAACAATCTATCTGATGGACGGAAGATTATTGCAAGATATCTTGAATTTATTAGGTAAATTTGAGTTTGAAATTCTTATACAATCAACAATTGTTCCCAGGTTAACATATCCCGTAACATTTCTGACGTGTTTTCAGATGTATTTCGAGTCTGAGTATGTTAAATGGCACTTGCATATACAGGGTAATCAAAATGAATTGCGCAACTTTACACAGTTATAATGACGTTGCTGCGTATGATATAAAATCAGACAAGGCATCAATATAAAGAAAAACTCTGGAGTTTTACTCACATTATAAATATTTAACATGAGAACCACGTGTAACGCAGAAAAGGTGCAAACGATAATCAAGTACATGCTATGCATGAGACAGCAAGTCGTTGTCAACGGTTTCGAAGGCACTAACGATTCACAGTTGTACCTTTGGCAAATCTTTCGGAAGGGTGAAACAGATGTATTACTACCGAAAAGCATGCGGATATGTCTGTGCACCATTGCGATTGAATCAGTTCTCGTTAGCTCCAACACACAATACAATACCCGCCTTCTACTGGTCATTAGCCATTTTGCCACACTGGCGATCCTGGTGGAGCATCGGCTAAGCAGAATAAGCCCGCTAAGTGGGAATAAAACTTCAAGAGTTTTTCTTTATGTTGAGGCCTTGACTGATTTTCTATCATAAATAGTAACGCCATAATAAATGTGCAAAGTTGCACCATTCATTTTGAATTACCCTGTATACTCGTATATTATATATGCCGTTTAATTGAATTAACGTTTTTGAACAAATTATAATCGCACAGACCCTTTATATTGTTTAATACATTTGTATGTGTATGTGTGGGGATGGTGAGAGACGGTAATATGTAAGGCTGAAATAGAGATGCTGTCTCTGCTCGTAGCCTTGAATTTTTGGAAAGTTTGCCTTGAAAACCGGGAATTATACTTGAATTTTATCAATGTCCAAAGTGGCCACCTTGTTAGAACTATTTCCCGTATCGAACGACTTCACAGTTCACGTGTAAACTCCTGAGTTTGAGTGATCGTAAAACGTATTTGCTACTCTTTACTTGATTTTTTTTAATATATGTTGTGTTGAGATCGCTAGCATTTATAAAAACAAATTATTTGTTTAAAAGTCTATACTTTTGCTATGATTCGCATCATTTACATTGTATATTTGTATTTGAATATTGAACCACCTTATGGTTGTGGTTAGCGAGCTGGGAACGAAATGAGTGGATCATGTTGCGATTGTCTGCTTGCTGCCACCTTTCGTAACAAAATGCAAAGTGTAAAGGTAAAATCGGGTGACTCTTTTCTTCACTTTCCCTTTCCTGCTTTATTTATCGCGCTTTCCCACTCCAACTTGTACCCTTTCTCACTTGAATTCTGTTTCGCTCCTTTCTCATCCCACCTCTTGCCCTTTCATACTCCATCTCGCACTCTTTCTCATCCCATTAGTCGCCCTTTCTCATTCCATTGCTCGCCTTTTCTTATCCCATATCTCATCCTATTACATATCTCAACACATTCACATCTCACCTCTAGCCCTTTCTCACACCAAATCACGTCCTTTCTCAATACATCTCAACTTTTATCACACCCTATCCCTCCTTTTCTCACTACACTTTCTCATTCCATTACTCGTCCTTTCTTATTCAATCTCTGCCCCTTTATCATTCCATCTGCGGCCCCACCACATCACACTTCTTTCCCTTTCCCACTCCACCTCTCTTCCTCATATCACATCTCATCCTTTCCCATACCATATTGTGTCCTCTCTCATTTCATCTCTCCCTTGTTACCCATTCCATCTCTTGGTTTTTCTTATCCCAACTCTCGTCGCCTTCAACTCTTACATCTCACCCTTTCACACCTTACCTTCCTCCCTTTCTCACACCATCTCGCGCACTTTCGACACCATCTCCCCTCTTTTCTCACACTTTCTCTAGGTTTTCTCACAAGATTATGAAAAGTACCAGACAAAGTGGCGGCGATTAGGGGGGCGAGGGGACTGTTGCTCCCCACCCCACTTTTCGCCACTTTGCCACAGCACTATGCTAAACCTTATCTACAAAGGGAAATATACTGTCTTTGCCCCCCCCCCCATTTTGGCACCTTGCCCCCTCGATTTTGGAATCCAATCGCCACCACCAGACAAATACAGTGTGCTTGATTTGGCTCTGGGCCGAGATAGCGCGTGACATTGCGCAGATGCCGGCATTTTCTTCCCGTAACGTCTCGCTTATTGACGCCCATATCTTTAGCATGTAGACAATTATATCTATATTGCATAACGAGCGCTAACCTGTGTTAAGAGAGTTGTTCAAAGTTCTTCAAGCGCTATCTCGGCCCAGAGATAAAACGAAAGCACTGTGCATTCGTTATGTGTAAATGAAAAGGTATATGACAAGCGTAATCAAATCTACAACCTGTCAGCACATAATTTTTAATACTTTAGCCCCATAAAATGTATTTCTCTCACTTTTGGCACTTAAAACCCGTGCCCTACCCTTGAGGGACATTTATTAGAGTCTCTTCAATTTAAAGAACATTGTATATAAATTAACTAAGATGACAAGAGATTAAACTGAACAAATTCCCCACATTTCCCTTTGGCATATCAATATTTAAAGTCAGTATTATTGGACAACATTAGAGAAAGAGAACCCTCTGCTACTTTCAGACTGTGTATATGCACACGCGGACCGGCTCTGGCCACATGCTACAGGGTTTCATCTCGTCACACATGCAGTTAAACTTTCTCGTAACTCTTGTAGCTTATAAATAAAATATCACCACCATTAGTCCTGTCATGTTCTAAATTTGCCAAACAACTCTAGTGGTGGAGCTATTTCCCCTTCCTCCTTTATACAGACATACATTCACTCTATATGCCGACATTTCCTGTATTTTTACATGACTGTTTTCAACATCCACATCGGAAACTTGCTGCAAATTCGGGTAGTGTAAGATCTGAGATTAATAGCTATGCTAATTCACGATTTATTCATCCAACGATTAAGATACTTTTCAATTTTGTGTGCTCTCTCAATTGAAGATTTGAACTGCGTGGTGTACGAGCTGAGGTGATCAAACTGAGGCAAGGCACCAATACTATTGTATAAATGATTCGTTCGATTTCAAAACACTGTATTTCCATAGTGTTGCACATACAGATATGAATGATATATGAAAATAACTGTAAACTCACTAAGTTTTCCTCACATTGAATGAGCTAAATGAAAATAACTGTAAACTTGCCAAGTTTCCGTCACATTCTACATATGACACACTCTTCACTGTTTCAGCTGACACGCTTGGCCGACCCGTACTTTTCTGTTTACACAGGCAACCAGTGTCCTTAAACTGCCGATACCACCGCAAAATGCTCTGTTTACATGTTTTTCTGTACTGTCTTCTGAATGCACGCTGCATTGCAATAACAGATGATAATCTCGCATATTCCAACACATAAGAACTTTTTTCTAGGCACTGCACTAGTGTTGCCAACTGGTGCATCACGATGCAAACTTTGTGAGTTTACAGTTATTGTCATGTATCATTCATATCTGTATGTGCAATACTCTGGAAAATCTTGAAATCGAATGAATCATTTATAGTAGCCCGGTATTGTGACCCCTCTACTTGCGATTTAGAATTTTTCAGGATAAATTGTCACTGCCTCTACGTACTGGTCTTGAATCAGACAGAAATCAGTCAACATGCTTCAAGATGGCGTACGAAAAGCCTATTTTTGTTGTATTACATGTGCTATAAGTTACTTTAGAATTTATTTGAAGGCCTTCCCCGATTAAACCTACGGTTTAAAGTGGGATCCGAACCACTGCGCCATGTGCCTCCCCTGGGTATCGAACCCGGGGCCCCTTCATTACAAGGCGACAACGCTACCACTGCGCCAAATGGGAGGCCCTAAAAATCGTTCAATGTGTTTCAACATGAAGGAATTTCAAGCCATCGTAACAAAACTTCTGAAAAATACACTCTATGTGGTTGGCGCGCAGAACAGGGATAGGGAGAGACGAATAGAGAGAGAAAGATGAAGAGGAGATGGGGAGAGAAGAACGCACACATAGAATAGCGCGCAGACATATTTCTAGAATTGCACAGATAAAGAGAGACAGGAAATAGGCAGATGTAAGGAGCAAAGAGATTAGAAGACAGGAAGGAATAGTGTAGAAAGAAGATGATGATCACAGAAAATCGGTTTTGCGTTTTGTTCCACTTCATGCACAGATACGCTAATCGGGACTACACCTATATAGTTTAAAGTAGGATCAGAAACACTATGTGCTTTCCGGATTGGTAGCACAGCGTGCTATAATGCCAGGGGTCCCGTGTACGAATCCCGGCCTGGGCATGAGTGTCACTCCTTCAATTTCATTATACAGTGCGTTCGTTTTGGCTCTGGGCCGAAATAGAGCGTGACATGGCGTAGATGCCGGCATTTTCGTCCCGTAACGTCTCGCTTATTTACGCCCATATCTTTAGCATGTAAACAATTATATTTATATTTCATAACGAGTAGCTACTAACCTGTGTTATAACAGTTGTTCATAGTTGTTCACGCGCTATCTCGGCCCAGAGCCAAAACGAACGCACTGTATCATCACTCATCCTCAGCAATTAGACCAAACTGACAGAAAAGCGAAGGAAAATCAGCTAAATCAAATAAAATCAAACTATATGCCTCCACCGGGTATCGGACCTGAGGCTCTTAATTACAAGGGACGCCATCTGGGAGTCAGGTCATTGAGAGTTAGGAGAGATGACAGATAAGTAGATTAGAATGAAAGAGATAAGAAGGGGGGAGAGAGAGAAGTAGATGAGAATAGAGAGAGAGGGGGAGACTTGAAAAAATATAGGGAACGGTGGTGGTGACCTACAAACCGTATTGATTACGCAAGGCTTCCTCCACTCTTCCTACCTTCCTCTCAAATCGCTTTGTGGATACTCCGTTCGCAAGCAAAGCCGTCTGGTTTCAGTTCTGCTTTTCATCTTCTCTGACTGGAGTATTAGAAACGGAGCGTCAGGTTGTCCAGAGTTCAAAACCTTCCACATTGATTTCTCTTCACTCCACGGTAGCTGGCAAAAAAGGCACCGCAGCTCTCCTACAAAATTCAAAAAGCAACAAGCTACCATTCACTTAACTTGCTGGTTTTTGTTTCATTGCGAGCCAGAGGCAATACATCAAGTGATTTTTATCATCCTGTAGAGGTAGGCAAATCATATGTCAAACAAATAACAAACATAGAGTAAGCTTTTGCAAATTTTTAATATATAACAATGTATATAATACTAGCATGCCATCAACGCCATAATAGTGTGTAGGTTTAGACTTCGGCCAAACTGGTAAAATTACCCTCATGTGATAGTTGGATCGTTCCCTGTATGACAATTGGTGTCTCAGAAACCAAGTTTTCTTAATGAAAAACTTCCGCCACAAGACTCAACACTTTTCCTCAAACGTTTCAACATACACCCTTGAATTTCTTTCTAAATGTGAGGACCCAGTTTAGCCGTTACAATGGTTATCCTATCCTGGGTCCACATTATAGATTTTTACAGCATGCACCTCATATTTCAAATTGTGGGGTTGAGATCAGGTGACCGTGGTACCCATTTCCACATTAACTTCTTTCCCAGTCCAGTGTCAGAAACGCAACTCATTCAGCCAGGCGCGAAAGCTTTATCCATTGATTCTAGATTTTATACCCATCCTATAATAGCTGAACGCGACATAGTTTATCACCATCAGTCTGTCTGTCTGCCCTTGAGGATAAACAATCTACATCAAGCGACCTTTAGATATCTGATCAACTTAGACGTAAAGTCAGAGGATTGAAACAATAACTAAACTTTAATGCGATATAAATATATTTCCACTGGCCTGCGCGTCTGTCCAAAGTAGTCAGTCAATTGCGCTAACAGTAGTAAAGAAAATTAGGATGAACGTTATGAGCAATACGCTTCGTTGCGAGCACGAGGTACAAGTTCCTGTCGGTCCCCACACAGTATTATCGGCAAGTAATAGAGGCCAACATGGCAGCGAAACATCAGTTAGTTCCGCAGATCGCCACTCGCTTACGCTGCTGTCGCGCTTGTAAACTATATAAGAGCGAATGCAAGTCTACTTTTTCACTTCTTTTCTCGACCAGATGTCATCATGGAACTTCTCAAAAATATGGACCCATCTTAAGAGGGGTCTCCAAAAACTTAGGGAAGCTGCCTAAGTTATTGATGATCACGCCAGTTATTCAAACATTAATTGAAATGCAAGAACATGAATGCTTTTAACAGAGAGCCATACTTCAAACAAACCAACCTGCTCATCTTTAATGCCAACGGGTTAACAAAACAGACACAGGAATTGAGAAATCTTCTCCGCTCAAAGAACATTACTGCAGTATTGATCAACGAAACGCATCTGAAGCCTCACCTGACTTGGAGACTCCCACACTACAGAATCTTCCGCCTCGATCGTCAAGGACAGTAGAAAGGTGGACTTGTGATACTTTTGCGAAAAGGCATTCTAGTATTGCAGATTGCCACCCCTGCCATGACGTATCTTGAAGTCCTGATTATCGAGATCAAGACCAAAACTTCCAATATCATACTCGTAGCAGCACACCGCGGGCCCCCTTCAACGAATATGACATTCTGCGCCTTGAGACCCTTGCTCTGCACGTAGTGATCCGGGGCGATATCAATGCAAAACATTCATCTTGGAACTCTAGAGTATCCAACCCTGCTGGGAACAGACTATGTGATCTCCATCCACAGACGGAGTTTTCTATCAGTGCACCACTTGACTCCACCTTCTATCCTAGAGGGCGAGGCCAAACAGATATATTGGATGTTGTCTTCACAAATAGAGTTGGATTCAGCACAACTCCCTGCGTGGAATCGGATCTCCTTTCCGATCATCTGTCTGTGTTCACTTCCATAGCGCAGGGAGTTTACTGCCAGAGATTCTGCCCTCTCCAGGAAAGTACTAGGACTGTTCTTGGACGCACAAAAGGCCTTTGACAGTGTTTGGCTACAAGGGCTCCTGTTGTACAAGCAACATCGGATGCAGTTCCCGATCACATATTGTAAGATTTTGGCCAGTTTCCTCTTTGGCAGAAGTTTTGTGATAATTATCAACAGCCACCAGTCGTCATCACGTCCAATTCTGGCCGGTGTCCCTCAAGGTGCAGTTCCCTCTTCACTTCACTTTGCTCTTTACGCCGCAGACATTCCTTCACCTGAAACAGGCATGTTGGCCACTTATGCAGACGACACGGCCGTCTTTGTTTGGGACAAGCGCCTCCACAACTGCGAGGATAAATTGAAGAAATACACCACTCGTTTTGAGAAATGGTCTCAAAAATGGAAGGTCAGAAAATCCAGAGAAGAGTTTTCTAACAGTATTCGGCTTGGGACATGCACCTGAACGAGCTATAGTTATCCTATTCCAACACCGAGTGCCGCATCGGGATCAGGTGAATTATCTGGGCGTCCTTCTGGACCGCCAATTGAAGTTTGGACCTCATACAGATGCAGCCTGTAAGCGCCCCCTGCCAGCGTCTCGGCTACTTATCTCCAATGTTGCGTGCGCAAACCCTTCCCTTTGCCACGCGCCTAACACTTCTTTACATCGATGGTTCGCCCCATCCTTCTATATGCTAGCCCAATATGGACTCAAATGGCCAAGACCCATCATGAAAAGACACAGACAGTGCAGAACCGAGCGCTTCGTATGATAGGTTCATATTCCTTGGACACCCGCATCTCACAGATGCATGATGACCTGTAATACCCCATGATTGAGGAGACGCTCCGGAACACTAAGCAACGTATTTTGGCCAAAACTCAAGCACACACTAATCCCCTGATTAACACGATAGGATAGCTCCGTCCCAGGCGGAGAAAGATACCTTTACGCAGATTATGAAAAAGTGACTCACACTCAGATAACTAGGGATACCTAAGTAATTTATTCATAATGGTTCCACCAGTTTTATTATATGTGCACTTGTGCTTTTATAATCAAATTTCATGTATATTATGATGTTAATCTTTGTATATTTTGTATGTAATTTGTTGTATTGTTGGGCAAACACTCATGAAATGTAATCTGCGACAGTAGCAGGACACAGTCTACACAGAGAAAAATGTTTGTTTGGATTAACCAAAAAAAATGGTAGTGGTGAACAATTAGTTTGTTTAAATAGGCATCAACCAAACAATTGTTCACCAGTACCAAAGATTTGGTCAAGTTCTATTTATTTGCCGTAAACATTTTTTTGGTTAACAATACCAAATATTATTTTGGTAAACCTAACAAAATGTAGCCCATTTGTTTAGGAAAACCAAATAATTTAAGTCAAAATTACAAAATTTGCCTTCTTATTTTTACCAAACGTTTATATTTAAGTTTATCAAACGATTTGTTAAATAATTTATTCAAAATTACTTATAATCTGGCTAATTTTAGCTAGGGTGGATAGTTTGTACAAACTAACTGATCTCAAAATACACATTCAGAATAGAAAGTTCACATGAACTAACCGTTTTTTTTTGTTTCTTTTTGGAGAGTTTGTTTCTTCGCCACACTTAGCTCGTAGTTATATAGTCTGGAATCAAGAAGGTTGGTCATGGGAGATTCACTGCAGTACATTTTCTTCTTTCATTTTCAGCTTTAGTGTTCACACATCTTTCAAAGAGTGTTAAAGCACGATTTCTCACTATGAACGTACCATTATTTGTTGTGCAAAAACTTATGCTTCTTTTACACATTTTAGCAGAACCATCTAACGGCCGGTGTAGGAAAATCAGTATAAAGTATGTACATATATCCTGAGCTTTTATTTCTGCATATTAGGCTACACAACAACATGAAGACTCTCTTCAAGTAATTATTTATCTACATGAGTTTCAATTTTCGACAAGGGACTTTCATACTACACTCGACGAAACTGCACAATCGTTATTTCAAATTCGAAAGCACGCTCATGCACATACAGGGTGGCTCAATAAGTCACTTAACACCCCCAGTACAAGGGTACAAGGCCACTGCGGCATGTGACGTAAAAATGGCGATGACCAATCGTTATCAGGCCAAGGAGGAACCCCATTGACGTCACCCGCATGGTCGGCAGCCATCTTGATGTCCGCTATCTTGAATTCAACTTCAGAAATTTAAATGGGAAGGGGGTCGTGCGACATATCAAAATGGGCTAGAATTTCACCAGGAAAACAACTGTGACATTTGTTTTCACCTAACTTTAATTGTTGCAGTGTTAACAATACCACAAAGTTATGGCTCAATAAGTCACTTAACACCCCCAGTACAAGGCCACTGCGGCATGGGACGTGAAAATGGCGATGACCAATCGTTATCAGGCCAAGGGGGAACCACATTGACGTCATCCGCATGGTCGGCAGCCATCTTGATGCCCGCCATCTTGAATTCAACTTCAGAAATTTAAATGGGAAGGGGGTCATATCAAAATGGGCTAGAATTTCACCAGGAAAACAACTGTGACATTTGTTTTCACCTAACTTTTAATTTAAGGGCGATTTCCGCATGGGAGAGTGACACGTCCTTTCCTTTTTGCTTAAATGTTTCTTGTTCAAATAATCGTTAGTATGTGATTATGTGGTATTTATTGTTAGACCAATCACTGAAAATGTCCGGATATTGACTTACCGGTATGTACATATCTTGTAGTATTGGTTGGCATGGGAATTACGATTGTGTTTTGTCTTTACATAAAAGTTTAAAAGAGTGATGATGTGAATTGATCGTGTCAAGAGTAGCATATTTGCTTTTTCACTGATCTTAACAAAAATGCCACTAACACGTGAGGAACGGATTGCCATCATATTGATGTCAGGGGAGAGAAGTACGCGTGACATTGCCGCAGACTTCAATAACCGCAATCCTGCAAGTCAACCGGTGTCACATGTGGCCGTCAGCCAGTTGCTGGCAAAGTTCCAAGATACTGGATCTGTGGATGACAAGCCGCGACATGGACGTCCGAAAACAGCCACGGATGAGGGTACTGCTGTAGCGGTGTTGGCATCATTTGCAAAGTCCCCAACCCGTAGCACAAGGAGACTGGCGCTGGAAAGCGGTGTCAGCAGGGGTTCAATTCAAAGGATTGTACGTGACCACCACTGGCATCCGTATAAGATACAGCTGCAGCAGCACCTTAGTGAGGACGATCCAGACAGGCGTTTGCAGTTTTGTGAGTGGGCTTTAGCACAACTGCAACGTGACCCTGCCGTCGGTAGCAAGATTCTGTTCATTGATGAGGCTACTTTTTATGTGTCGGGAGAGGTGAATAAGCAAAATCTGCGGTACTGGTCACTCGAAAATCCACATCGGACAGATCCCAGCAAGGTGACGGGAGGCGGGAAGCTAATGCTGTGGTGTGGTACTTGGGGTTCCCGACTTGTTGGTCCATTTTTCATTGAGGGCAACTTAAATGCAGAGGGCTACTTGCTTCTGCTACGGGAGCAGATCTTACCATCCTTACTGTCCGAGGATGGGAGCTATCCTGAATGGTTCCAGCAAAATGGTGCTCCACCGCACTATGGGATGAGAGTCCGTCAGTACCTGGATCAACAATTCCCTCACCACTGGATTGGTCGCCGAGGTACTGTGGAATGGCCTGCACGCTCACCTGACCTGACACCATTGGACTTTTACCTCTGGGGACACCTGAAAGCCATGGTGTATGCTACGAAAATCAGGGATCTGGCCCACTTGCGCACACGCATTATGGATGCCTGTACTGCAATAACTCCTGAGGTTCTTCAGAATGTGGTAAGGTCATGGGAGAGACGATTACACGTGTGTGTTGCGCAAGAGGGACGTCATATTGAGCATGTGTTATAACTTTGTGGTATTGTTAACTCTGCAACAATTAAAGTTAGGTGAAAACAAATGTCACAGTTGTTTTCCTGGTGAAATTCTAGCCCATTTTGATATGTCGCACGACCCCCTTCCCATTTAAATTTTTGAAGTTGAATTCAAGTTGGCGGACATCAAGATGGCTGCCGACCATGCGGGTGACGTCAATGTGGTTCCCCCTTGGCCTGATAACGATTGGTCATCGCCATTTTCACGTCCCATGCCGCAGTGGCCTTGTACTGGGGGTGTTAAGTGACTTATTGAGCCACCCTGTATAGTAAATTTAACCAAACGTTTTGTTTCTTTTTACTTACCTATGTATCATTTTGTTTAAGAGTACCATATTTCGTTTGACCAAATTTTTTGGTATTCTTAAACAAAATGATTTAGTAATTACAAGCAACATTTGGTTATTGGAAACAAAAAGCATAACCTAACAGGTCAACCAAACTTTTTTGGTAATTCCAAACAAACCAGTTTTTCTGTGTATACACATGTATTTATCAATTTTCCTGTATACATTTTATCATTTTCTTACGTAAAGTAATACCTATACCAGTTCAATAAATTATATGCTGGACATGAAAAGTCCTGACTTAAAAAATTGAAGAAAAGAATAGACCTCCGGCGATTGGCCTGTTATAACTCTTTAAAAACTTATGTTCTAAAATAACACTACACGCATTCTCCCTCACTGCTCACTGCGATGAGGTCTTGATCCTTCTTTCGTAGAGAACAGGACGTGAAGAGTAGTGATGTCTTCAAGGGACCAGTGTGCCATGTCTGAAGGAGTGTTGACCAGAGTACAGTGAGCTAATAGGTACCAGTGCTTGTGTACTAAACATATTAATAGCGTGCAGTGCTCTACGAAAAACAAAATGCGATTGTCTTAAAGGCTTCACTTTGTGATATTATAGTCGTACGCCAGAAAGCCGTGAGGTGTCCTGGAGTTTCAGTGTTTTCGACTTGAGGGCTATTTGCATGTGTAGCTGGCTAATCGTTGCTGTTTGCAATTATATTTCACCAGTACATATCTTCTTTTATACTTTTCATCAATACAGTCTTATAAAATCGTGGCAAGAATTTACTTGATAACACCTTCTGTTGTTTACTTGGCGGAGAAACAGCAAGAAAAGGATGAAATAAAAATTCTGCGGGTCTTCCCCGAACTATCTCTCTTCTCACCACAGTTGTCACAGTGGATACCAGATCTTTCAGGGTTTAAATCCCTAAAGTATCTCCCCGAAATACTTTCTGGCAGCCAGGTCTTAACGCTTGTCGAACCAATCAGGAAGATTAATAGAGGACCACCTAGGGGCCGTAACAAGAACCAGTTGAAGAAAAAAATTACTTCCACCTTCCCCCCTTTCTTTTCTACGTGGCCTGGCAGTTTGCCATGGCCATTATGAGGGTTAAATTTCGTTAAGCTTCCAGCTTAATCTATTTGTCCTATTTCTTTCGCTGGAAGGCAGCTGATGTGATGCCATGTTAAGTAACCTATTACCTTCGATTGCATGAAAGACTCGCGTGCACCCTAGCGTCATTTCTTTTAACTAACGCCGCTGCCACGCTTGGTGAAGGCGAACAATATATCTCCTCTTCCTTATTTATTACGTGTTTCCTGACCCAATTAAAAGCGCCCATTAGCGACTATGTTCTCACCGTGTGTGCCTTTTATTGTTGTAAGTTATGAGGTTTGGTTGTTTGTTTTGGGATGCTGTAATAGGCCGATGAATGGTTGAATGGGCGAGGCGTGCAGTGGAGCCAGGACTTGATTGTCTGTTTTTGTTCGCCACCTGGGTAGGGACCAGATTCTCCCAAGTGTCAGAGGAAAAAAATATGCCATGAGGAATTTTAGTCAAGACTTAAAGGGAAGCGCTAATACAACAGACTGATATAGTGCTTTGAATATTTAAGGTTCCCATTAATATATTTTAAAGTTGGAAGTGTGAGTGTTATTTCCGGAAATTGAAGTTTTTCCATATACGTGCATATTCTTTTGATATTCATGCATATGTTTTCGCCAATGTGTTTCTCATCAATTGATGAATTTAAACATACAAGTCAGTGAATATGGACATTTTTACACGGTTTCATAGTGTTTATAAATGTATAGAGTGATTTGTGAAATTTTCCACAAAAATGTTCGCTTATGTTTGTAGATGAAAGAAAATGGTTCCGATTCCCTTGGTGTATGCAGAGCGCGCTACGATGCCAGATGTCCCGGTTCGAATCCCGGCCTGAAAATGGTAGAAAAGCGACGCTAAATACAACAATCACATCAAGCAAGCAAATGGTTATTTTGGATTTACAGATGTCTTGACTAAGCCATAAACAATGATGAAACAGGGCAATTTACCATCCACCAGAGTCTTTATGGCGTCTCACTACCATGCGAGAGACCCGAGTTCGATCCCCTGCGGCGGAGAACCGATACTTTTTCAACCTGTTCAAGCGGCACTGGTGCCCACCCAGCGTTGTATAAAGTGGGTACCTGGAGGAAACTCTGGGGGATAAAGGTAGCCAGGGGCGTGGTGCTGATCACATCATCCCCAGCTCGGCCGAGATCAATAAAGAGTAGGGCCCTAACCCCACACCCCCTATACACCTTCATGGCGTGGTGCAAAGCATAGGGCAGCACTTTTTTTTAAAAAAAAATAATTACGAGAGCCATTCTCTTCTGTAAGGTTAATGTTCATGTGTTTGTGAACTTGAAAGTATGACTCACCTATGGCGTAGTGGTAACGTAGTCGCCTTGTAATGAAGAGGTTCGAGTTGGAAACCGGTTGAAGGCACATGGTGGTTCGGATTCCACTTTAAACTGTAGATGAAACCCCGGTTATCCTTTCTACACAGGGTCAACGAAGTTAATAATAAGTTGTGTTTTATACAGCGTATATAGATACGCTTGTATTTTGAATTGTTTCTTCTGCAAATATGCTGTATAAAGAAAAAAAACTTCCGGAGTACTAATTGAGGCGAGTGTACATAAGATGTAAACCAGCAATCAATGAATCTTTAAGTCGAATTCGAAAATTCCCTCTGTCGATTTTACCTGCAGCAGCCATTATTCCTCACCCTGTCTCGTTATGAAGCATTTTAGATCAGCGTGCTTCTTGTTGCATAACTGCCAGGGTTATGCGATTAAAGTCCACTTAGACTTAGGACCTAACAAATAACTGTGTTTGCATTATTTTTTGTATTTTCCTTTTTGTACGTCGTTGTTCTACATATTTAGATCAATGGTGATGATTAGGATGAATGATCAGACGAAATGTTCATGCTATACACCAGAAGGTGCTTTCCTATTAAAGATCGGTATTACGTAGCTAGTGACGTCAAACGACCAATTTAATCCCAGAAGCGAAGATGAAACCAAAAATTATTGTAAGCAAAGAGATTGACAATTGGCTGAATCTATTCCAGAAAGAACAGATACGTTGCGACCTGTATAACGTCTGTTACCTTCAGCCTTTATAATGAAGTCCGATAGGACCTGTGGGGTCCAAAGGGGGTGAACACCAAGGAAGATATTCGAACCCAGAAGCAGTGACGGCGAGATTAGAGGGGGGCGTGGGCAGTTACAGTTGCGCCCCCCCCCCCAACACACACTTTTTGCCACTTTGTGCCTTCGCACCATGGCCAAGCCTCGTCTACCAAATAAAAGCACACTGTCTTTGCCCCTCTTCCCCAGTTTTGTCACTCAATCGCCGCTACTGTATACAGGATAGAAACGGATGTTCATGGAGCGTGGAAACTCGACCTCAACAAAGAGCAAAACGTTATTAACAGAAGAGTTGTTTACTGTGATGTGCTCCTCGCTCGGAGAAAGTTTTGTAGTTCTTCTGCGACATTTTAAATTATGTATATATATATATATACACACACACATAGACGTTGTGTCGGCAGGATTTCAGACGCGCAAGTTAATTCCAGTCTGCTGTTCTGTAACCGTAGGCGCTGCCTGAGTGCTCCCTCAATGTATTTAATTCATGGAGTTTTCGAGCTGAAAATCGTTGGCTGACTGGAACTTGTTCTACGAGGAGTTTCTGAGGGAGTACATAGTTAGTAACTCAAACACGAAGTAGTAAGGGATGTTCTTGTTTATAGACTGGAAGCTTTAGGAAATGCCATTCCAAGCGAATAGCTTTGTAAGCAAATCCTTTTATCCAAAACATCTGAAATAGGAGGAATTGTGTGGCGGTTAGTAACAGCGGCGAATGCCATCTAGCGGGTAGTTTTATGAACAAATAAATACCAGCTTGTACATTATAAGTAGGGACGTGAAGTCTTCGTTTTAACGATAACACCGAAAATTTGAGGAAAGGAAAATAAAGTGTTTAAAATGTATTTGGATAGATAAAGGAGGCAAGTTTTCGGTGTTTCAGAATCGCGAAATAACGCCATTTTTCACAATAACACCGAATTCTGCGCTTTAATGTGGAAAACGCCGCGATATGTAATACTCTGTATATTCTGGGGATAACACATTTTGTGTTCAAAAAGATCTACCTGAAATATTATTAAATCTGCCATTTCTAGTCTAGCTGTGGTAGTTCAATTCAAAAGAGATTGTCACGCTTCATTTATTGTAGTTTGGTGCACACATGACTGACAGTGATTAACCTCGTCCTGAAATAGAATTCGTTCGGGGGATCTTCCCAGAAAAGAAGCTTCGTAGGAACGGGAAAATTTTCAGGGAGAAGCACCAGTTGGGTTTCTGGGGAAAGGGTGCGTGTATATGTCTGTGTACATAAAACAATAGTTTAACGTCGCAAGGGATTTTTTGATATTGTTAGCAAAATGTGACGTGATGTGTGTGATTGTGTTCAAATATTTGGGTATCATCATTCAATGGACATTTCACATTTAGAGGCTGATGAGATGAAATAGTTTTCCAAGTGGAAGAAATCTGCTCATTTCCCACAAAGCTAAGTCATATTTTTTTGTCACTAAAACTAAAACTTGCCTAAATTTTCCAGAACTAAAACAATGTGAAAACATTAAGCATAAAATGAACAGTAAAAATGCATGTAAAAATAAAACCGATTTAAACTTAAAAAAAAAACCGAATTTTTCCCTAAAACCGCGAAAAATAACACCAAATTGCTGCAAATAAAATAACATCGAAATTTAGGGGAAAATATTGAATTGTTGTTTTGAGTCCACTTTATGCACAGAAAGGCTAGTCTGGACTGGACCTACAGTTTAAAGTAGGATCCGTACCACTGTGCTATGTGTGTACACCGGGTATAGAACCCTGGATCCCTTGATTACAAGTTGGCGATGTTACCGCTACGACATCGGGGATGCCCTTAGTGGGAAAAAACAAAAGCTTCACGTCCCTTCACGGCATTATTCAATAATTTGGTTTCATATTTATTATCTTTTTGCATTGCTTTTCCGCTACTTCTGGCTAAGACCATCGATGAGGATGATGAAACTGAAGGAACACTCACAAAGAACACCCAAGCCGAGAATCGAACCCGGGACCCCCGGCGACGTAGCGTGCTGTGATATCCACTCCACCATGGAAGTCGGCCCATTACCTCTTAGGGTGTCTCCGATGGCCTAGTGGTAACGTCTTCGCCTTGTAATTAAATGGTCCCGCATTCCATGACTGGTGGAGGCACGTGGTGGTTCTCATCCCACCTTAATTTGTATCCCCAGTCCCGATTAACCTTTCTGTGCATAAAGTGGTCAATCCAATAAATCGTTTGTATGCAATGTATTGATGTGCAGTTACGGTGTAGTCCGTATTGCGTCTGACTGCCATGTGGGAGACCCGGGTTAGTATCCTGGGGGTGGGTGATTGCAAACGAAAATATAGGGGTTCTGTAGCGCGCTCATTCTGCAGTGAAGGCACCGCACTTCCTATGTACTTTCTGAGTTACAGCGCAGTGCATAAGGGATAACTTTACCTTTCTTGGTAAAATTTTAAGCAGCTCGCCTCTGTAGATAAATGGTAAGCGTAACTCACTGCGAAAGTAGAAGTGCCAAGTTCGAACAATGGGTAAGGAATGGATGTATCTTTAAATTTGCCGTATCATTTATTCATCATTCATCCTCATCGCCACGACTAACCCAACAGGTAGTAGACAGACGTAAAATATCTAACGTTGAAATAAAGGTACGGGGAAAGCATTTGCAATTTGAAACAAGACCAAGAACTTGACAGACAAGTTCAATGCTAGACGAGAATATAATTAATTCGCTTCCTCATCACGAGACGAGATGAGGTTATGGCAAGTTCGAGATATTCAAGATATTGAATATTCATAAGGGATGAATATTCAAGATATTTAAAATGCATCTAATTTTAATAAATATTATAGAAATTATATTAGTCTACTTGTTAAGATGTGTAAAATATTTTACAAGTGTGTGTGTGTGTCTGTCTGTACACGTAGGTTATATTGTTTTTTGAAATAACTTTTTCACAACTTGAACAACAAACTAAGAGGGGAAAAATAACTAGTCGTATGAACTAATGATGCAATAAAATGCATTAAAATTTGATTCAGGTGTACAGAATTTTGCCACTATTTTGCTCGATGCATTTTAACATTTATTTTTTTCTTGATGCATTCAAATGCATTTGGATCAGTAGTTTAAACAACAACTAACCAAGAAAACAATTAAAGGCATAATTACCTCAGTTGGTGCATTTGAAGTGAATAAATAAATGCCATGCATTCTCTTGTCTGTGCGTAGTTTGTCAGTCCACCCCCCCCCCCCTTTCAGGCTAGTGGATCCATCATGTCGTCTGCAGGCCGACCAGGTTGAATCAACTCGCATAGCCAAAGGACTGTTTACTCTCTTTAGTCCCGACACAGAGAAATGTCCCGGCCTGTTTGCGTCTACCTTGGATTTCGCCTGGTTTAACCTCATCACTTCATTCAGCTCTAAGTAAACGATGTGAGGTCCCCCAAAACATCGACCACACTCTCGATGCCCCTGTGTCACAAGCGCATAATAGGAAATGCGGAGGACAAGCAATTACATAGCTTCTATTTGCAACTACCCGCAACTATCTTACCTATCCGCAACTGCATTGCTTCTACCTGCTTACATTGCATTATATGTCATGCATATATAACCGCCCACATGCACTATACACTACATAGCCAAAAGTCACCGGACACCCAAGTAAAGTTGGCAGTGCCATGGTCTGGAGCGGCTTTTCCTGTTTTGGGCTCGGGATATTAGTTTCGTTCAATTGTAACAAGAACAGTGGACATTTTAGACAATAGCATGCTGCCCACACTGTGGCAACAGTTTGGAATGGGCAATTTTCTCTATCAGCACGATAATGCACTGCCCATAAAGCAGGGTTCATTGCATCGTGGTTTGAAAACAATCAGGCGGATGTGCTTCACTGGTCCGCTCAAAGCCCCGACTTGAACACCATCTTTGGGATGAACTGGAGCGTCGGTTGCATGCCAGACCCACTCGACCGAATACCACCCATGAACTATTCACGAGGCTACAGGACGAATATAAAAAAAACCACCCGCAATATACAGAACTTAGTGGAAAGCCTGCCCCGAAGAGTACATGTTGTAATAATAGCGAAGAGAGGCCCGACATCTAATTCGTTACCTTGCTGGTGTCTTTGGAATGAACAGCACTGGGTGCCCGGTGAATTTTAGCTATCATAAGTAATAACGCAAACTGACACAGTTGAAAGTACACGATAATAGAAGCAAAAAAGTCTCAGTAAACATTGGTCTGCAAACGAACCGTTTTAGAGATAATTGCGAATGTGTGGTTACAAGCCACCACTAACTTCATTGTTTGTAAACTTCGTCCTAGTTGGTAAAATGTATTCTTCGTTGCTGTAAGGTTCAATTTTCACTCCGCAGTACAGCACAACTGACGTGACTCCCACAGTACGATTAGACTGTGTACTGTTTGTATTCATCCTGTTTGATTAGAACGCCACTTCTCGGAAATGTTCTGTTTTGTAAACAAAGAGCAAACCTCGGAAGCACTCGGTGTTTACAAAATGAAATCAGTGACTGCTTCTACCAAACATTTGCGCACATTATTAGCATTTTACCAACTAGGACGACGTTTACAAACAATGAAGTCATTGGCGGCTTGTAACCACACATTCGCAATTATCTCAAAAACGGATCGTTTGCAGACCCATGTTTACTGAGACGTTTTTGCTTCTATTATCGTGTACTTTCAACTGTATCAGTTTGAGCTATTACTTATGATACACCCTGTATAGTGTATATTTTCATAACCAATGTCGCAACAGCGTGTTGCAGGCCTACTTACCGACTGCCTGCCTCACATTGGCTAATTCCTGGAATTCTACTTAATAAATCTAAATTGGGACAAAGTAATGACGTTTACAGCACAACGGCAACACTGATGCACTCGGGCAGAGTCGAGGAAAAATTGGAAAACAAATAACTGTACATTGTAGTTCGCGAGTTTACCGGGGTGGTTCTCATCTTGGTTGAACTGTGTTTACGTCTCTCCAACTCTGTACTAGGAATTTACCGTAGACTTTAGAGAAAGACTCTTAATCTCAAGTGGTGGTAAACGAAACTCGATTTAACTTTTATGAAAAGGTTTATTCGTACATTCACTTACAACGTTTTTACGAGCTTAAAAGACCATGATAAGAGTCCACGTGAGTATTTTCTCGACTTTTTCTCCCATTATCCTAACTCGTTGCCATGGATAGTGCCTCGCTGTTGATATGTTTTTAAATCTCGTTGCCAGGTTGACATATACAGGTTAGTCCATCCACCGAACGAATTAAGCCTTTTGCTTTGGGGGATGCCCACTCAGTAGCGTGTTTGTGATTTCATTTCGGGAGGTAGTTTTTTTGGGTACGCAAATTTGTACACATAGTACAATACGCACATAAATTTATATATATGTATATACAGAGGCTGATCCGTGTCCATCTGAACAAAATGAAAGTGTTACTTACTTAAGAGATTCCAGCCTGCCACCATCGAACATGCTCGATGTGATGGCCACCTGTGTGTACTATTCCACGGCATCGCAGTTTTCGCTGCAGCAGACTTCGTTGCAGCTGTACCAGGGGTAAATTGTTCCACTCCTACTTGCAGGCTTTCCATAGGCCATGCACGGTGCGACACCGACGTATTGAAAGGCACCGTTTGAGAAATCCAAAAGCACAAAAATCCATCGCACTAGCATCTGGACTCTTCACTGGAATGTGCTCGAACGGTTAGCATGGATACCAGTTTCAGCTGCCATGCTTTGTAGAAGGCCAGCGATGTTTTGCCGTGTGACTTGAAGCTTTATCCTGGTGCAGTTCCACGCGATTGGTGTGTGCCCCATACAAGACCGGCATTTCTTTTGTGTACACTGGTGATAGAACATGTTCTTAGTAATACGCAGTATTGATTTTGACTTTTTTTTGACCAGACGAATCGTCAGCTTCCCTCTGTAGCAAAATCCAGTCACAATCATGAAATCTTTGGAGAAACTTCCTTTGCATTGACGCACAAAGTAACACCTGTCTCGTTAGTTTGACAGGCACCCTCTTTGGATGTGATTTCGTTTTAACACCAATCCATTCCATTGTTCCGACACTGTTCTACTATGCGGGAAATGCTAAATTTGGCATGGAAAAGCGCCATAACGCACCCTTCCCAATAGCGATTTTTTTACGGCGGCATTCTGCCGCTACAACAGCTTTACTCTGCTAGACAACATCTTACACACTGCTCATCGTCTGCGTGCAGTTTGGTGGTTTGAGTGCTCTGTGCAATGCAGTTTGCCATGTGGCGCTGTCTGCATGTTATTCGGATGGAGATGGATCAGCATTCTGAATATATACGTGAGTTAAATCATAAGTCATGGCAACTATTTTTTTCTCGCGAACAGGGAACAATACGAAAAATCTAAGAAATACGTTTCAAAGTGTATGGAATGTACTTTTGGAAGAAGCCACCAGATGGTGTATGTGAACAACGGTGGGGTAGTAAGCACGCACCCACGTTCAGTCCGTGAGTGAAAACGTTAAAATGGATGTCATGAAGCAGGAGCAACGTTCGTACGTTAAAATAGCAGTTCTCCGCGGCAGAAATGTACGGGAATGCCATACAGAGCTATGGGAAGCTCTGGGTGTGCATGCCATGCCCTATCGAACAGTTGCGAGGTGGGTGGAGGCCTTCGAACGGGGCAGAGTGTCAACTGCCGATCTGCCTCATAATAAAACACTGTTGTCCAATATCCCGTGTTCTGCCTCTTCCCTACGACAGGCTCCTGCATCCAGACTTCATCTGGTGGCTTCATTCGAAGGTACATTCCATACACTTTCAAACGTATATCTTAGACTTTTCGAGTTGTCCTCTGTTCGCGAGAAAGAAAATAGTTGCCATGACATATGACTTAACCCTCGTTGGTGTTGGTGTTTTTTTAAGTCCACTTTATGCACAGTAAGGCTAATCGGGACTGGACCTACAGTTTAAAGTGGGATCCGAACCACTTGTGCCTCCACCGGGTATCGAACCCGGGACCCCTTGATTACAAGGCAATGACGCTACCACTGCGCCATGGGGGAGGCCCCAACTTAACCCTCGTATTATTGGTCTCTTAGACCCAGTCCCTAGCCAGTGTGCTCTTGCTATGTAGAAATCGCTGGTGTCTATTTCCAATAGGTCCCACAAAGCATCCCGCACTAGACGTTCCGAGCATTCCCACGTTTCACCTTGCATTTCGTTGAACCCTCGAAATATCAAATTATCTCTTCTCGATCGGTTTTCGAGATCGTCTAATTTGTACTCACAAAACTGCAGTTTTTCCTCTAACATGGCGTTTTCAACCTTCAATTCTCGTAGTTACATTGTTAACGATGTTACGTCATCTTGGACGTTTGATGTCGTTCGAGCCACATTGTCAAGATTTCCGTCAATCGATTTCAACTTTTGGATAACGTCATCAGTGGTGTACGGACCTGGATTCTGTTCCACACCCGAAGTAATCAATGTCATTACGGTCACCAATCCCAGGAAGAACAAGCCGCTTAGATTGAGAAAAGTTCTTGATTGCACTTTTGTCACTGGCGTCTTCCTAGCCGATGCATTCCAAACACCGATCGCACAATGCCACTGCTCCAAGAAATTTCCCATCACTTTGTAAAAAAAAAAGGTGTGCATGGCTATGTGATACCTGATGCACCAATATGCAAAGGAAATATTGCCCATGTGTCCATGACAGTGTCTTGTGTTGTAGTTGTGCTGTCTAGTATGTATGTGTAGTAGTTGTGCTGTCTAGTATGTTGGTTTTGTCTTGCGTAGTAGTTGTGCTGTATAATTTGTTTGTGTTTGTCTTGTGTAGTAGTTGTGGTGTGTTTGTGTTTATATTTTGTTGTAGTTGTGATGTGTTTGTGTGTGTCTTGTGTAGTAGTTGTGCTGTCTAATGTGTTTGTGTTCGTCTTGTGTAGTAGTTCCTCCATTCATATTGGGGGTTAGGCGTAGAGCTGACAACTCTGCACTGTAAAAACACATGTCAAGAAACAACAATATAAGGCCATGGATGTTCCCAAGGTAAAATATTCCGGAGGTAAAATAGTCCCCCGTTCGGATCTCCGGGTGGGGACTACTTTGGGAGGTCTCTGGACTAAGGATAAGATCTACGTTAGGAAGAAGGATATTAAATTAGGCACCTGGAATGTTCTGAGCCTTTACCGGCCTGGGGCATTTCAGTGTACAGTTAATGAGATAGTTAAGTATAAATTAGATGTAGTAGCTGTCCAGGAAGTTAGGTGGCCAGGAGAAGGGAATTGTAAAACTAAAAATTATACTTTTTTCTATGGTGGTACTGAAAATCATAATTTTGGAACAGGCTTTTTCATAAATAATAGAATTATATCGGCTCTTAAAACAGTAGAATTTATTAATGATAGGATATCATATGCAGTTTTACAGGGTAGGTGGTGTAAAATTATTTTAATAAACATACATGCACCAACGGAAGATAAAGATGATAATACTAAAGATGATTTTTATGCAGAGTTAGAACAGGTCTTTGATAAATTTTCTCAGTATGATATGAAAATTCTGTTAGGTGACTGTAATGCACAAATTGGCAAAGAAGAGACATTTAAACCCACGATTGGTAAAGAAAGTCTTCATGAATTAAGTAATGATAATGGTATAAGATTGATTACTTTTGCAACCTCAAAGAATTTAATTGTGAAAAGTACCACTTTTAAACATAAAGATATCCATAAATATACCTGGTCTTCTCCAGATGGTAAAACTCACAATCAGATAGATCATATTCTCATTGATAAGAGAAGGCATACTAGTATAATTGACGTTCGTACACATAGAGGTGCTGACTGTGCTAGTGACCATTATTTAGTAATTGCTAAATTAAGAGAAAGACTCTCAGTGATAAATCATAAGCAACAAAATCTAAAAGTTCTAAAATTTGATACAGGAAAGTTTACTGATGAAAGAATTAAGAAAGATTACCAAATTAAACTGTCAAATAGATTTGATGTTTTGCAGGATTTAAATGATGATGAAAATATAAATGAAACAGACGTAAATAAGAATTGGGAGCACATACGTAATGCAATAGAATCAGCAGCTAAAGAAAGTATAGGATACCATAAACCGAGAAAAAGTAAGCCATGGTTTGATAATGAATGTCATAATCTAATAGAAATAAGAAATCAGGCTAGACTTAGGTGGTTAAATAACTCTGATGATACAAATCTAAACAATTATAATAGAATAAAGCGAGAAGTTAACCGCACGTTTAGAAGTAAAAAAAGAGATTACTTGAAAACCAAAATTAACGAAATTGAAACAAACAGCAAAAATAAAAATATCAGAGATTTATATAAAGGTGTAAATGAATTTAGAAAGGGGTGGCAACCTAAAGTAAACTTGATAAAAGATAAAGACGGTGATTTTCTAGCTGACCCAAGTGATATTCTAAATAGATGGAAGAACTACTTTAATGACCTTTTAAATGTCCATGTAGGAGATAAATCAGAAGTGAATGAAGTACACACAGCAGAACCTTTAGTTCCAGAACCCAACTTGACTGAAGTTAAAGATGCTATTAAAAGGCTAAAGAATAACAAAGCACCTGGCATTGATTTAATACCAGCTGAGTTAATTAAATATGGTGGAAATTCATTAATGTATCAAATTCATAAATTAATCTGTTTAATATGGAATAAAGAAGAAATCCCTCAACAGTGGAAAGAATCCATAATTGTTCCTGTGTTTAAAAAAGGTGATAAAATGAACTGCAATAATTACCGTGGAATTTCTCTACTCTCAACAACATATAAAATATTATCTAACATTCTTTTAACGAGACTAACCCCATATGCTAATGAAATTATAGGTGATTATCAATGTGGATTTAAACGTAACAGATCAACTACAGATCAAATTTTTCACATCAGACAGACACTTGAAAAAAAGTGGGAATATAATCAAAATGTCCATCAGCTATTCATTGATTTCAAAAAAGCATATGATTCAGTCAAAAGAGATAAACTATATAATATATTAGTTGAGTTTGGAATACCTAAGAAGCTTGTTAGTATGATAAAAGTATGCACCAGTGAAACAGAAAGTAAAATTCGTGTGGGTATTAATATGTCTGACAAATTTACAATTCATGATGGGTTAAAACAAGGAGATGCATTATCTCCATTGCTCTTTAATTTTGCCTTAGAATATGCTGTTAGGAAGGTAAAAGAAACTAAAGAAGGACTAAAATTAAATGGTGTGACTCAGTTGTTAGCATATGCAGATGATGTAGACTTACTGGGGGATGATGTGAATACAATTAAGAATAATGCTAAAATATTTTTCAAAACTGCTAAAGAGATAGGTTTGGAAGTTAACAAAGAGAAAACTAAATATATGCTTACAGGCCGAAACCAAGTGTTAGGTAATAATCAAAATCTAATTATTGATAACAACTCGTTTGAACCAGTTTCCAAATTCAAATACTTAGGAGTAATATTAACAAATGAAAATTATATTAAAGAGGAAATAAAAAGTAGGCTTAATTCAGGAAATGCATGTTACTTCTCTCTTCATAAACTTTTGTCTTCTCGTTTAATATCTAAGAAACTGAAAGTTAAAATATACAAAACAGTAATTTTGCCTGTAGTATTATATGCATGTGAAACTTGGTCCCTTACATTGAAAGAGGAACATAAATTGAGAGTATTTGAAAATAAGATCCTTAGGAAAATATTTGGACCTAAAAGGGATGAGGAGACAGGTGAGTGGAGAAGGTTACATAATTTAGAACTACATCATTTGTATTCATGTCCAAATATTATTAGAATAATTAAATCAAGAAGACTTAGGTGGGCAGGCCATGTGGCACGAATGGGAGAGGAACGAGGAGTTTACAGGATTCTTGTTGGGAAACCTGATGGTAAGAGACCTGTAGGAAGGCCAAGACGAAGATGGAGGGACAACGTTGAGATGGACCTAAGGGAAATCGGTAGGGATGGAAAAGAGTATATAGAACTTGCTCAAAATAGGGAAACATGGAAGGCCTGTGTTGCTGCAGCCATGAACCTTCGGGTTTAAGAAGGCTAGAGAGTTAGTTAGTTAGTTAGTTGTAAAAAAAAAAATACTTAGACACAGAAACCAGGTCGCGATAAGTCAATCTGTGAACAGAAAACGCGAGTACGCCAGAGATGCATGGAACTGGCTACAGATGACATTTGAAGTTCTAGTGATAAAGGAAACCGCTGTTGTGTTGATCAGCAAAGTGCTGTGAGTCAGACTCTTCGCGTTTTTTTTTTACAAAAGTGACTTACACCACTGTAACTCTAACCCGTCCATATGATGAATGGACACTCACGAACATTAATGCCCAGGCCAGGATTCGATCCCGGGACCCTTGGCGTCGTAGCGCGATGTGCTAACCACTCCGCCACGGGGGCCGGCGACTGTACACATTCACACACACACACACACACACACACACACACTAAGAAAACTAATTTAACGTGCCTACAAGTTTCTTGTGAACACTACACGTAAAATAACAGCCATGTAAAGGTAAGTGGAAAACGCCTGCTTTGTCTTCTGGGAGATGTTCAGTTTCAGAATGGTGTCCTCCTTTAGTCCACAAGGATGCATACTTTTCGGCAGAGAAATCTTTGATGACTGGCCCATTTAATGGACACGAATGATTTTTCAGTTGTGTTCGTTACATAGTCAAGAAATGGAATACCGTATGCAGTGCCGGATCTATAAGTCTTGGGCACCCCCGCAAAATATTCCCAAATGCTCCCTCTACCTACACCCACCCACACATACACACCCAACTTAAAATGTTTAAATGGGTAGGGGTTATGCGATATATATAGTACACGGTTTCCTCACCCCTGGAAAATGATGCATTTGTTACAATCATGCAGTCATAAATTTTTCCTCATTAAAGATAGGTTGAAGAAACCTTCACCCCTGCATTTCTTGTGAAATTCTGGCCTCATTTGATTCTGGTCTGACTGCCACTGGGGTGGCTGATCTAAGGTCGGAATTTTTCCGGCTTTGTCTCCGTATAAAGTGGCTCTAGGGCCCACCCAACCTGAACTCAAATGCTATTCGGGTGAGGGAGGCTAAAGGCGGCCGCAGCTTGATGCTGATCACATCACCTCCAAGATGGCCGAAATCGAAAATATGTGGGGCCCTACCCCCACATTCCCTAAATGTACACTGGGCCAATTTTCGAAAATTCTGACTGTAGGAAGCATTTTTGAGGAAAAGCGGGCAAACAACATTTTCTGAATGTATTTGATGTGCTGATTACGAATATTTTGTTTGCCACTCTCGATTTTGGTGTTATATGCATCAAATCGCTAAAAAACAAAATGGCGGCCATACGAAATAAGTTCCTATTAACTTTTGAAGGAGCAGAAACAAAATAGTGATATTGGTGTCATACATTATGTTTTTGGGTATGCTGAATCCAAATATTATGTTTTCTAATCTGAAATTTTGAGCTATGTGCTCCAAATCGCTAAAAAAACAAAATGGCGGCCATACGAAATGAGTTCCTATTAACTTTTGAAGGAGCAGAAACAAAATAGTGATCTTGGTGTCATACATTATGTTTTTGGGTATGCTGAATCCAAATATTATGTTTTCTAATCTGAAATTTTAAGCTGTTTGTTCCAAATCGCTAATAAACAAAATGACGGCTACGTGCATCCATGCTATGTTTCGTATCCATACTTTTGAACTAGTAATAAAAAGTGTAACACTAGGTTTTTAATACAGAAAAGAAGTATAGAACATTGCTAAAGTAAAGATGCAAAATAATAATATTATTCAAAGCATAAGACCATATTGAAATATTAACAGTATCAGTGTATGATAAATCCGCACGATATCCTTATTCAACCTTATTTTGCCTACAAGAATAGTATAACATTTTTTTTAGTCACGGATATTCATGCATTTCTTAGTGCCAGTATCTGCACATTTGCAAGCTGCAGTACATACAAGCTGGCCTTTTCTGCAGGAACATGTAGCGGATATACAACCACCCAAACATCAACAGGTGACAATGTCGTAGCAGGGTTGTGGAATTGGTGGCAGCGATTGAAGTTTTGGAACGAGCTGTCCATCAACCATTTTCCATCCCAAGATAGTAGGTGGTGGTAACACAGGTTTTGGTATGACCGACTGCCTCCACACCATGGCTTGATAGTGGGCTCGTTGTACCCGTAGAGAATCGGTAGGGGGGGCAGTGCTTGTGTTTTTCCTTTGCTGAACATCTTTACTCTGGCTTCATCACAGCTGCTTGCCTCCGGTACAACATACAACTTGCATACGAACTTCTCTGCCTTGTGTGCTGTTTCTTGTTTCAATTCGTCAACACCAAGATTTAGTAGATCATTATTATTAGTGTTAAATATTTTCCATGCCGTCTTCTTACTGATCCCAGCAATGTAGGATACTGTGTCGCATCCTGTTATGGCGTGGAATGGGATGAGAGTTTCGAAGACAGGATCCGTAAATGAAAGCTTCTGCCTGACTTCAGGTACTGGAATGTATTTTTTTTTTATGTTCCTGCTCGCAACCACAATTTCGTACATCTAATCTTGTGAAATAACGCTACCAATTCCACTAATACATCTGCATCACGTGCTGAGACAACAATGTTATCAGCACCAGAATGAAGACAGTGAAGGACAATGCGCGTGTCCGCCTCTTCGTGGTTTACTTGCAATCCTTCAATAGACAAATCACGGTTGTTTGTCCGTACGTCATCCTCCTTGTGAAATACACCGGAAACCACAAATAGTTTGTCTTCAGGAGCATTGTTGATCAAATGATTAGAGAGAAAACAGGCCAAATCTCTTTTATTCTCCGAGTTAGCAAGAAAGTCACTGAATTTGTTGGGGATTGGCACGGATCCATTTTCAATTACTCTCCTTACTAAATGAGCATGTTTCAAGAACCTATCCCTTGTTCCAGCCTTGATTGAAGTTTCGTTATACCGATCAAAGGTGACATCAATCCTCTTAAAGCTTCTTCCCATAGAAACAACAAGGTTAAGAAATTCATCTGCCAGTTGACCAAAGTTTAAAGACTACTGCAGGCTTTCCAAGTGCAACAACTAATGCTTGACCATCTATTTTAAGGCATGACGCAGACGGAATTGATATATCAGATGGACAAATTACATCCTTGGTCATCACATCAGCTAGAATGGCTTTGTTTCCTGTTCTCAGACTTCCGTTTGTGTTGGAAGATTGGGAGATTGGAATTGGCATTAGTTCATGACACAAAATGCGATTTAGATCCACATTACGACCCTCCTCATAGGCAGTTGCGAGGCGCTGGAGAATATTCCTGCCAGTTTTCAAAATGGTTTCCTTGCCACTTACTATCATGAATATATGAAGTAGCTAAATCCTTTGTTTGTGGCAATGTTTGGAGGAAGTGATAAGAAACATCTTACGATGATGGCTCACAGGTGCAGGTCTTTTCAAATTTATAAGTGGATCCATGGTTCTATGTTTCTATCATTATGAAATAAAGTTTTTTTTTAATAATATAAAAAAAGTTTAGTCATTTTGTGGTTCTTTTGTTAAAAAAGAGCTAAAAAACTACAACACTTTTCAAAAATGTCAGATTAGAAAACATAATATTTAGATTCAGCTTACCCAAAAACATAATGTTTGACACCAAGATCACTATTTTCTTTCTGCTCCTTCAAAAGTTATTTGGAACTCATTTCGTATGGCCGCCATTTTAATTTTTAGCGATTTGGAGCACATAGCTTAAAATTTCAGATTAGAGAACATAATATGTGGATTCAGCATACCAAAAAACATAATGTTTGACACAAAGATCACTATTTTCTTTCTGCTCCTTCAAACGTTATTTGGAGCTCATTTCGTATGGCCGCCATTTTGTTTTTTAGCGATTTGGAGCACATAGCTTAAAATTTCAGATTAGAAAACATAATATTTGGATTCAGCATGCCCAAAAACATAATATTTGACACCAAGATCACTATTTTCTTTCTGCTCCTTCTAAAGTTAAAAGGAACTCATTTCGTATGGCCGCCATTTTGCTTTTTAGCGATTTGAAGCACATAACATTAAAATGGAGAGTGGCAAACAAAATATTCAGAATCAGCACATCAAATACATTCAGAAAATGTTGTTTGCCCGCTTTTCCTCAAAAATGCTTCCTACACTTTTTTCAGCCACATTTCTGAGAATTTGCACCAGGCTAATGTGCCTTCATGACACGGTGCTATATGCACAAGGAATATAACTATTCTTTTGCATGTATATATTGTATTCGTTTCTGTAAACCTGAGCAACTAAGTTTGTTTTTAGATACGCATATACGAACCCTCCACTATGACAATGGCTGAGGGCACCCTAAAGGCTTACTTGTCTCTGCCCCCACCCACCCCCCGCACTGCGGGGTTTTGCGGCTTGTAGATCCGGCACTGACCGTATGGTTTCAATTCCGTTTTCTTTGAGGGGGATAAAAATATTTGGGGTGTCCCGGCATCCCCGAAGTTAATTCGCACACAGAGTCTATCCACTTGTCCTTCTGATACTGGTTTTCTGTGACAAATAAAAAAATGAACTAACTCTAAATAAGTAACATACAACTGTGAGGTAATGTTCAGGGAAGTGGTTCCCAAACGTTTCCCTTTCACGGCGCTCTTAGTGTTTCAAGATTTTCGCGCGGTGCCCAAGTCAGAATGTACGCCTATCTAACACTTGCAACGCTCAGTTAGTGTGGTTTGGTTGCTTTCCTTAAGTTAAAAAATAAACACATGTTTCAAATTCAGAAACATTTCGAATAAAACCATGTGTAGACTAACAAGAAAGTGTCATTTCAGTGAAAATATTGCAACATTTCGGTGCACACTTTGGAAACTATTGGCTTAGGGCATTACAACTGGAGGTAAAAGTTAAAAGTAAATATCTAAATAAGATTTAAACTATATCATACATGGAAATTTACATTAAATCCTGAAAAATCTAGTACCCTCATCATCTCTCTCAAAAATAAGCTGTTAAAGTCATCTTATTCTATCTCTGGCAACGACATCTTACAAAGACCTATGCATTGTTTTCCAGAAAAAAAAAACGCACATTTGAAGAACATGTTACGGGCACCGCAAAATGGCAATGCGTCTCTTCGGTTTACTGTATCGTTTCACCTAAATTAGTGACGTATCAGCCCTCACCTTATACTTCAAGTCATTCATTTCCCCAATAATTGAATACTGCTCTCCAGTCTGGTCCACCGCGTGTCCCACTCAGCTCCTTAAGCCGCGCGTCAGGCTGAGTTTGCAGCAGGTTTTATGTATCAATCCGCGCGGGAACTGAGCACAGAAACTTCCGTGCCAGTCTTGCCTCAACCGCCGAGCTGCTTACATCGCAGACACTGAGAAAATCCACAGTATTGCAAACCGCACAACACATCAAGACCCGCATGCATGTCAAGCGGAATATATTTGTTTTTCTTTTTGTCTCCTGAAACATAACATTTTAGAAGTACTTTCGGCGCATAAATTATTTACAAAAATGTGTCATTACTTAATATAAATGCGAAATATCTTCGAAACATGAGAGTATTTTTCCCAGGGGGCAAACAAGTCACATTTCTCCCAAAAGAGTGTAGTTCCCTAATAACATTGCTTAAATTTGAATTTATTGTGTTAATGCAATAATTAACACATATTATTGTGGCTAAAATGAAATTATATGTGTGAAATACATAATTTTTGGTTGACTTTCATTTTCCAGGGAGGGAACGGCCCCCTTGCATCCCTTCCGGACGCCCATGAGCATGTGTGTATATTTCGAGCACGCAAAAATAAAAATAAACAAAGATATAAGTAAACAACGACAGGCCCTTTGGATTTAATGACAAATTATTGTTTTTGGTTTATAAAAAAATACGTTTATGAAAACCTTTGTTACTGTAAGACACACGCACTTCAAGTTATACCAGCAAAAAAAAAAAGTATGATTTGTTATTGTGGATATATACAATCAGGTGCATTGTCTGCTGCTATTATTCTGGTTACAATTTATGAATCACTTCACTAAACCAGGATTCAAATCTTGGTCTGTCCATTTCTTGCTAATCATCCATCCCTTTCCTTGCACGGAACAGTAAATATATGCGCCTTCAACAAAGACGTCATTGCCGTCAGTGGGTGAAACAATAAGCCTCCCCCTTCCCCTCTCCCTTTCTCGTCGGTTTCTTCAGCCCTGGCGGTGGTTTTGCATGGTGATATATATATATATAAAAAAATCAATATAACGCCCACGCCCCTCCCAGAGTTAAAGCACGTCTGCTCCAAATAATAAACATGTTTCTTCTCACGGGGATATCTTTTAATACCGGGGACATTCTTTTGTAGTCAAACAACAAACAATCGTTTCCTCTTCCTAAACTCAAACCGCAAATCATTCAACACCCGGGATACAGTTCGTGCGCCCATTGACGGCAAATCACCTCACGCCCTGTTTTACTTTGATCTTGTTTCCGTAAGGAGGATTATGCATTTTAAACAACTTGCTTGATTTGAAGAGCTTTTCCCTTCGGATGAAGCCCACAATAACACTCGCTGAACAGGAGACCTTGCTTGATTCAGCCATTCTCGCCGCTGTATAGCACGATTATTAATCACAATAAACATAGGGTTAAAATAGTGGGATGTGCAACACTGGTATCACGGATTCCACGCACTCTGCAACGTATTCAGTCTTGCTCGACTCGCACTTGGACTTCAGGGATTCCTCAGCTCAATACAAACTCCAGTTGGCGAATCTGCGGATCCAAGTTCGTCTGCACAGTGATTGCAACCGATCAAGTCCACACCTGCTAATGGATGTATTATTTTGTCTGTATTTTACAAATTAAATAACTGTTTTCTTGCAAGTATGCAGTTGTGTCGGAATAGAACCCGTCTCAGTGGAACTATATTCTTGCGCGCACGTTTAGATCTACATATGCGAAAACCTGCTGCAAGGTTAACCTGACGCTTGGCTTAGAATCGATTCAGTCTTTCACTTTCTCCAAGCTATAGTCCGTTACAGAGTTCACTCATTATGCAATTTTACAACTACGCATCTCCTGTCAGCGCCGTTTACTGAATGACTTCAATTATTTATACAACATTGTCAATGGTAAAATCCGTTGCAACACGCTCATGCAGGAATTCTACTTTCGAGAGCCTATGCGCACAACACGTAATGCAAATCTATTTTACACAGAAAAGCCTAGACTGGAAATTGAAAAAAGGATCGCTCTTTCACAGACTTCCCATCAAGGGCTGATGTATTTTCCACAGAGCGCACCTTTCGGTCTAGCATCAGGAAATATGTTGCTAAATAATATTTAATTGTGCTATAAAATGGATATGTGCTGTATCTCAAATTTTCTCAATAATATTTAAATAAATATCGGTTTCAAGTGGTTTGTCACGCCACCTACAGCGTGTCAATTCTTGCGAAAGCTCTTTTAGGGTGATGATAACCACTGTGAGTATTCTAGCAAGGACTTTGATGAATTCTGCTGGTCCTGCGTACAGTAATGGGGACGAGTAACAAATAGTGTGAACGTTATCTGAAGCGACGCTTTGACCCCCGTTGAACTAACGCGGCGGCACCGAAATCACGTATAGCTCCATTATGATTTCATTTTTGTCTTGCCGAAAATTCAATTTTCTGCATCCGAATGGCAGCGCGAAATTGTAACCCCATTAAAATAGAAAACGCGTGTTTATGTTTCATTGCAACGCCTGAGGGGATTCTGCTTTCGCAATTAAAAATTCCAATTTCTGTTTCACGTGTCCCGTTTATAAAATAACCACGGCTCTTTCGTTTAATGTTTACTGATAGTTTGGCACATCGTTTGCGTATACCCGATTATCTGTTCTGATTACGCGCTCCTCGGTTCGGAATCCTGATCCGGATGGCCGATTGTCTGTTCTGGAAAGGCGTACCCAATTTTAAGTTGGTGGTACCGGATCCTCGGTTTCACATGCGGATAGCCGATTACTGTACCGGATCTAGGCACCCGATTTTAAGTTCTGGATCAGTATACCCGATGCTTGGTTCCGAGTAGACGTACCCGATACTCGGTTCTGAATCGGGGTATTCGTTTTTCGGTTCCGGATAGGGGTCTTACAGTTTTGGTTCTGAATCTGGGTACTCGACTTTCGGTTCCTGATACACCATTTTAGGTTCTGGATCTGGTTACCTGATTTTTTGTTCCCGAATCCGAGTATCCGATTTTTGATTCCGTGTCAGGTTACCTTAACCTCGGTTCCGGATTCAGGTATCAGATTATCTGTTCAAGTTCGGATACTCGATTCCATATCCGGGTATCTGATTCTCGGTTTCGGATCCAGTTACCCGATTCCAGGTTCAGGATCCGAAAATGTTTGACCATCCTTACAGAAAATATGCAAACTTTTGTGTTGTAAGCTTGATTTTATTGGTATGCTTTTTTAACAAATTACTTTTATGTCTATCATATCCAAGCGAGATTGAGATTTTAACTTCGAAACCGGAATGGACCAAGACGCGTCCGAAAACTAGACAAGGCTAGCCTGTGTGAAGTCTGAACCAAGTTTCATCCTTTTTTCTGTACAGCGAATGCTTGTTTCACCACTTCTAAATTTTTCCCCATTACAAACCTCAGAAATATGGTAATATATCGTTGAAACTGATTCTGTGTTGCGAAGTTTTGGATTTTGTTACCAGGAAAGTTTCCATGACAAATAGATTTACTGTCAGTTTTTTTTGGGGGGGAAGGAAACTGAAAATTTACATCCCATTAAGTCGCGGCCCAGTCGAGGCCTCGGATTTAATAAGCGAATTTTGAGCGACATCCGCGTCAACCCAGTTGACGTAAGGTTTTTTTTGTTCCGTGCTGTCAGCGGAAAGTAAGTGACCCATGTGTTAACCCCTTTTTCAGAGAAATGAGAAACAGTTCAGGGCAACTCAGTTATTCCTCACGTCACATGAATCACAGCGAGTCGTTCTGTCTTTTCACTCAGAATTGCAAATTCCATATTGTTCCAAGGAGAATTAGCCTGGTTGTATTTTCTCCTGGTAATTGCATAAGAATGTATAAGATCATAAGGAGTACTACATCTTTTATTAACACCAAGGGACGCGCGCTGTCGTCTTAAGTCCACATTATAATTGTTTTAAATCACATTAATAATAACAATAAAATATATTAATTTACCTAATTTTATTAAGTTTGACAATTTTTATTGTATTGCAAATTTGATAAAAAGAGAACAATGAGCATTGCTGACTAACAACTGAGCCCACATATGATTGAAATTTACCCACGCAGTATGGCCCTGAGAGTGGAGGAGACTGGGATTGGTTGTGAGAAGCACTATCCCGTGGAAACTATTAAATGATATTCGTTTGTTGTTAGTGGTGACACATTGGCACGCGCATTTCTTATCCATTTTTTGCCAATTGTGTGCTTTTCCCCAGAGAAGAGTTAAGTGGACGTTGTCTTCTTGTCGGGTTTTTACCTAATTTCTGGGTAAATATGATTTCTTCTATACAGTTTTCAATATGTAGCTACAAAAAGCAGTAATATATCCTGAACATTCTATTATTTATAGTCAGTAGGTGAGAGGTATTGATTCAAGTAAATTTAAACTTGAAGTTTAGATTGCAGTGTTAGAAGTGAAAGAGTTGTGAGGCCAGTTGTGACCAAAGTAAGGGGTAGGTTGTCACAGCTGTCAAATTACATATATTTATGTGAAAATGGGAAAAGTACTGAAAATAAGCAAAGTTCAGATAATGATGATTGTTTTTGACTTGTGTGTACGTACGGAACCATTTTTCAATTATAAATCTCAAGAAAAGTGGGTTCAGTGCCTTGAGTGTTAACAGTGTGTACGTGATGTTTGAGGGAAAACCGTTTATATCCGTGAAAATTGTCACTCTGATGATGATACATAAAGCATTTTAAATTTCACGATTCATTATTTCATTGTATGATTATGTTGTTAACGATTATTACATTTTTATATTAGACTAGACCTACACTATCATTTTCCTGACATGGTGTTAGAGATACACTTGATTAATAACTAGAAAATCAGATGGCGAGACAAATTTTTCATCCTAACGGTGTAATTAATGATGCATCTAAACATTGAAATAATTTTTACTGCAAAGTGATGATACACAATTTGCCTCTATTGTGTTTTTCAGAAGTGCTAGATACTGTCACAACTTGCCCCCGGCATGACACAACTAGCCCCACACCGGGTCATGTGACAAAACACTTTTCCTTTATTTTACAAGTACTACCATTATGCTTTACTTGAACAAATATAAACAATCATGGTACTAGCTAAATGTATACCCTTGCATTTAAGACGAAAAAATTGTGAAAGTAAAGAAAATGTTAATCAAAAGAGAAAACTCCTCATTTTTTCACCCCCTAACGAAGTCTCACAGTTGAATCAACGTCGCAACAATATAGTACTTCTTAATAATAGCAATGGTTATTTGTTAATATGAAAAATGCACTGTTAACATTCATGCATGAATTTCTGTTATTTTTTCCTTATATTCTTTTATGTACACCCAATTACGATCTCCCACAACTTCTGTTCACAAAGCCTTTTTAAATTGAACGAGTTCTGCTTCTAGTTTTGTGTTTTTGTAACGAAGTTTTATTCCAAGTTCTGCAAATTGAAATGCGGTACGCTTGTTAATAATGATGAAGGAGACTTTCCATCCGTACAGATCTAAATATTTAACTCGCTGAAATTCTCTGGGACAAATCGCACCTGGCTTGAAATAATATTTTTCTTTGAGGGTACGTTTTCAATTTCAAACTCAATTTTTTTCCCGGTGGATTCTTATGAATTGCTTAATGTTATTTTTCTCTTCTGTATCTTCTGAACTGTTCAAGATTGTGTTTTGTGTGAAGAAACATAAAAATGTAAAACAGTAGTAATCTTACTATTAGTATTAGACTCCATTACACTACAAGTGTAAAATTATTTGGAAGTGAAAGATTAAACAGAACTATTTAATTCCAGAGCTAAACGACACTGCGAGTGAGCATTAAGATTTTCTAATATGACGTATTTCTAGCATTGGCTGGTTATCTACCAACCTGCATATTGCAATCTGAAGAATGATCTCACCACATAGTTGGATTTCATGTAACGTCAGGATGTGCACAGCCAATTTTATTTGTAGTTTGCAAAGAAATATCCACCACTTAGCGTTCGTTACACCTGCACAAACTTCACGTTTGTTTTCAATCACGAATATTTGTGTTAGTATCTTCACGCCCGCCCGCTTTATATTCCGTATGCTTACAAGAACATGGCTGCTCGAAGCCAGAATGAAACAGTTTTTAACGCAGGTGAACCTCACACCTATTCTTTCGTTTTTACATGTTGTTTGAATCTGCCAAAAAACATAAGTTCGAGTTAATGTAGTAATTAACTATTGTAAAATTAGCGTTATAATATTGTTCTGTGCTTAATTAATTATGTAGCTTTTGATTGAATTGGTGTTTTAAGTCCACTTTATGCACTGTAAGGCTAATCGGGACTGGACCTACAGTTTAAAGTGCGACCCGAACCACCATGTGCCTCCACCGGGTATCGAACTCGGGTCCCCTTGATTACAAGGCAAGGACGCTACCACTGCGCCATCGGGGAGGCCACAATTAATTAGGTAGCAACAACACCAGCACCAGCATGGTGCATGCTGGTAGGAATTAACGAGAAGGAATGGGGTGTCAGTGATCCCACACACAAAACCCGCAAACAAAGATACTTTTCCATCCCTGGTATCTTAGCTCTAGTTGTCCAGGGGTCTGGTGCAGGGCAACAAACGCCAAAGCTAAATTCTAAGAGCTTTAAATCTGGGCCTCCTAACCTAACTAGTGCATTATTACATCTAAGCGGACTTGTAAGTCAGGAATTGTTAGGTTAGAAGGGCCAGATTAGAGCTGTTAGCATTTAGACTTTGCGTTTGTTGCAAGCTGCCTGTGCCCGTTGTACAGCGTAATGTGAGACTTGCTACAACCTACAAGGAAAGCCCCACTAATACCAGGGGTCTGGTGCGGGGCACGAGGGGACCCTTATTGAAACTTACCCAGAAAAAAATTGAGCTAAGAGTCTGAAATTTGCAGGGTGTACGGGTCAATTCTTCTATATGTAATGGTGCAAAAATCTACTTTCTACGATTTTAACTTCCCTTTGTTTATCTGGTCCAAAAGTAACCACTCATTTGCAGCATTAGTTGCCTCCTGAACACTAAAAATCCTTGTCCGTTTCGGTTGTTTCTTTCAGATGGGAATACAGATGATAGTCAGGCGAATAGGGTGGATGGGGCAACACTTGAAAGCCTAAGGAGGTCAATGTCGCCATTGTTTCACCTGCAGTATGCGGCGAGGCATTGTCGTGCAACAGGATGACACCTTTGGAGAGCATTCCCCAACTTTTATGGAGGTACTGCCATTTTCACTTTCGATCTGAAAAGCAAAGGGAAGTTAAAATCATAGAAAGTAGATTTTTGCACCATTACATATAAAAGAATTGACCAGTACAATCTGTAAAATTCAGCCTCCTAGCTCAATGTTTTCTGGGCAGGGCTCAATACTTATCAGCCTCCCCTCGTAAGTAGTTTGTTAATTTTTAGGAAAGTGTAATATACAATTGCAAAGGAGAAAGTTTTTCTGTTCAAATCTAATGTCTGTGAAATAGGGGGGGGGGGGGATGACGGATATTTTTAATGTAAATCAATTGTGTATATTTTATATTATTTTTAATGGACAAGAAACGGCTAAAAAGATGTTAGGTCCAAAATAAAGGAATGAATGATTTGACAAGTTCAATTGAAGAAAGGTTATTCGATATACGTATATATTAATATAGTTATTTTCATTTAAAGTGCAAAGTAGATAGATGTATATCAGAGTAGGTTGTTTTTAACGTCTTGTTCCCCGCAAAGGGAGTAAAGGTAAATTTGTACCCATAAAGCCGGGGTAAGGTAACAACATTTCTTGTTAGTAACGCACCACCTTAAGTTAATCCATTGCTTGATACAAACGTACAATCCAGCTCATCTTCGCACGATCAATTCAGAGCTATCCTTCTTTGGGTAATGAATCTAATAAAGCTCTGAGTTTCCAATTAACTCTGATTACAGTACAGAGTGAGGATTCTGACCGAGGGAAGAGGAGCAAAATTCCATTAGCTTCAGTGCATGAGATTACACGAATTACCTTTGATTACAGAACCACGCGATGATCCCAAATCCAGCTTCGAATCTCGAGGTAATTACGTGGATGTTGGAGAGAGTACAGATTATATTCAAGAACAGGAAGTGCTTTTTTATAAGCATATAATGAGGGATCCGTGCATTTGTTAAGTTCTGCAAAGTATTTTGTAGAGTAGACCTGATCAACATCGAATGTGGTATCTCCACACTTGAAAAGAGCACGTTAACTATTTTGCTTGAAATGGTAATTTTTTAAAAAGGCGGTACAATTTTTAACACACTGTTCTTTAAACAACTGTTAACTGCTTCTGTGTCGTTCCGTGCTCGACCTCTAAAGCTTAGCTATAGCCCAATGTCGTGTTCCGGACCGCCGTGTGGAATATTCCATTCGTCTTTCGAAGAAGGCATACAGAGCCATGTTCCGAACAGCCGTTTGTTTGTTGGTGAATTATAGCAATTACTCTTTCTTGACCTCTAAAAGGAATGTCGGAATTACACGAAGACAGTCGAAATGACAAGGGTGAGCATTCGGATTACACTCTATCCCTGGTATCTCTATAGCAAGCGAGCGAACGAAAACAAGTCTCTGCCAAGTAGTTACTCGAGAGGTCTCAGCCAGTGAACTCATGAGAGCGGAAGTGTGTGCGCAATCAGCCATTTGCAGAAGCACTCACTGTTTCGCTCCGCCAACTTGCAGTTTCCTCTTCTCTACCAATATGCGCGGTCCTGCTCCACAGATACCCGGGACAGAGTGTAGCTACACTGCTCTTTTGTTTACCTTTACAAGAATGCCGGAAATGCACGAAGTCAGCCGGGATGACACGACGGGGCATTCTGAGGTGCCGTGAACTGTAAAAGTTCTCTGGACATCTCGCATGGAAATTTTATACGTGGCCTCAGTTTGTTTCGACGACGTGCATGGTAGTGAGAATTGAACAGGTACCACAGGTAAAAAACAACAGCTTTTCTTTCGGTTTCGAAGAGTTCATACCGGGTTCGAATCCCGGCCTGAGCATGGATGTTTGCGAGTGTACAATCATCAATTTCATATGTCATCACTAGGCTTCATTTATAGGTATGTAAGATATAATAAGTTATGGCAGCGTTTCGTTAAAAAACGCAACAACTAATGACGTTTTGTTAGAACCTATTTTAGGTTTACAAACTTAAATCAAGCTTTTTTTTAGGTTTGTCTAAAGATTTTACAAGACTTTTATGTCACACACAAGTATTTGTTTTGTTTCGTCATGGAAAAAAAATCAATGACGAACGTGTTTGTACTCTGTCGATTTCCATTCCTCAAAGTCCCTGGTGATTTTTTAAAGCTCTAAACAAAGCAAAATGTCCGGTGCCACTGTTACCTGTACAATCCAAAGTGTGGTCTTGCTCACTTTCGTGTCACTTCGGTGCCTTGTGGTATTCACGCCTTGCAAACTAACATTTCAGCGTTAAAGTTTGCACCACTGACTATGTTTTTGTTACAAATATACATATTCAGCATATAAGATAATCCTCGCGGACAAAATTGCAGAGTTTGACTGTGGATAACATTGAAAAAGGATGTTTGCCTAACTATACGGAGAGGAGTGGATTTTAATAGCAAATTTCAAATGATAAGTTCTTCCATCGCCGTAGGGTTAGGCAACACACATAACGTTATGCAAGATAGTGCGTATTTCAGGATATAGGTGTCCCATTTTCATTGCCGGTGACTATAGCTAATCAGCACTTTTTAGGAATTTTGAACTATTTTAAGTATTTTTGAACTTACTTCAACATTTTTCGAGCCTAAATTAAGATTTTTAGGACCTATTTTAGGATTTTTAGAGTCGATTTTAGGAACCTTATATAACGCGTTATAGAACATGAAAATCCTAGGTCTAGTCAATACTCATGACAATATTTTCGCAAATTATTTATTTATTTATTTATTTATTTATTCCAAGTTTCAGATACAGCGCTTGAAAGGCCATTTTACACTGAAAACTGTAATAAAACAACAAGAACAATTCAAGATGGTTTTAGGTAAAAAAAAAAGGATACATATAAACATGATAAGACATAAGAAGAAAACAAACAAAATAATTACATATTCGTTCTTAGAGAAGATCGGAAAATACTTTCAGGGGCAAAAATGTCGATTTTTGTGGGTAGTTTATTATAGAACTGGGGCAACCTGTGGAACAGAGAGCGCTGTATAAGGGAAAGCCTAGAGGTAGAGGTGTGGAACAATTGAGTGTTTCGGGTCGATCGAGAGGGAACTCTGAAGTTGAATTCTGTAAGCAGAAATTCAGATCTTAATTTTCCATTGATGATTGTATAGAAAAATTTCATATTGGCCATATCGCGTCGGGTCTGCAGTAACTGAATGTTCGAAGTAGTTAGGATGTCAGGTTTCTGAAAATGCCGCAGAAAAGGAATTCTATGACGAAGAATGGCGGTAAAGAAGCTGAGGACGAAATCCATGCTAGAAAGATTTGTATTGGAAGCCATGGCCCAGACTGGAGAGCAGTATTCGAGAATCGGAGAAATGAATGACTTGAAAAATAGGGTAAGAGAAGTTGGAGTATCAATTTCAGTGAATCTGTAAAGGAGGCCTAAGAGGCGCATTGCACTTTTAATTGTAACTGCGATGTGTTGCTTAAAGTTCAGTTTTTCATCTATGATAACACCTAGATCTTTTTGGGTCGCAACTGTGGTAATATAATTCTTTTCAAGAGTATAGTGAGAATGTATTTTGTTCTTTTTAAAGAGACTGTGATGGAGGAACATTTCTGCGCGTTAAGTTCTAGATTCCACTGCTTACACCATGTGACTAGTTCGGAAAGAACATTCCGGCACAAAAGTGGCACAAAAAGCGAAGTAAAATGAAGCAAATCAGTCAATCGAAGAGTTAAATTTCTTTGAAATACTAGTTATTACCAATGAGGTTGAGATGTTGGTAACATGACGCGAGGAACGTCTGTATATAATGTTTTGTGGAGTGAAAATCCGTTAGGTTGAAAATTTGATGGTGCTTTACTTTTCTCGGTCGGTATAGATATGATATTTTGTATTCAATTTAAATGCAATGATGTTTTTGTTATATAATTCTATTCATTATTTAGTTGTTAAAAATATAATCAATGAATTGAAGATATGCCAACCAATGTTTTTTTAAGAGTGGACATCTGTTATTCACTAAATGCAGCCCCAACTTGTTTAATGTTGTGTATTGTTTAACGTAGTAAGATTCAACGTTTTAGACGGTATGCCACCAACGAACAGACATCCTATACCGTGAATCTGTCTCAAAAACAGAACACGTATCGCAAACAGCACATTGAGGGGGGCAAGGCCAACCAAGAGTTTTGTTGTTGGTTTTTGTTGATGCACGATCATCGCATCGTGTCCGATCGCGCTGTTTTCTGGTTGTCGGTACCATTGCTTTCAAGTAGCTGTACTCATGGTGCTGGGTCAACACCGACATTATTGGAGCTCCTACAGGGAATCTAGCCCGAGTACGTTCGTAAATCCGTCAGGCAAGTCTGCTGCTTCTCTTGAAACTCTGAAGATCAGTGTGACGTTTGCACTCGATAGTTTTGGGAAAATGTTTTACAAAACTTAACCGAACGGAAACCTGAGAAAGTTTATATAATGATGTGTTACCGCTTACATAATTTTGTCACGTTCCGTTCAAGTTATCAGACACCGACGATGCATTAAATTAACGTCAAATCGCACCACGCTACTTTGAAGAAAGAGACTTGTTGAAGTTTCCAGTTGTCTGTAGAGTTCGTGAAACAGCCCGGAGCGCTTTTGGTTCGAGCGTTGGAAGCTCTTTAAGCGAACAAGCACTCTCTTCGGAACCATGACAGTATGCACGGTGATTGAAATTTATGCTTGTCAACGTTGGCTTGCAACAACACTTCGGATGTCGTGATTTATGTGTGCGAAAAGGGAGACGTGTTTCCGCGCGAGTTTAATGAACGGATATATGACTTGATTTCGTTCGAGTCAGATTGCAACGCAGTATTCCTTTTAGTGTTTTTTCTCCTCCAAAGGAAACCGTCATGGTGGAATCTGGGCCCTGGACCCTGTTTCATGCACCGATCTCTAACACTAGAACACTAATATACAGGGCAATTCAAAAAGATTATTCCGATTTCAAATGGCTGCATACTTTAATTTACAACCAGGGCTGTAGTCTAGGTGTACACCGTATACCCTCTGGTTAACCTTACTTATTAGCGTTTACTTTCTGCATTTAGTGTTGTTAGCATTTATTAACAGCATACAAACTCACAATTCACCAAGGCATCAACACGAAAATAAAATGCAAAAACATGTGGAAATGCAGCCATGTAAACATTAAAATACGCGTTTCATATTTCTTTTATATTTTAAAAGAAGTCTTCTTCATTAAAACATGCCTCTTTTATGACAGTTATTGTAATATCATCACCATCAGTATGCTACCATTGACCAAGTTTCTATATATGTAATAGAAACATGGTCTCCACTTAACGTTTCACGAAAATAAGCGTATACCCTGTGACTACAGTGCTGTTTATACCTCAAAGTGATAAGGGATATATCCGCTAGATGTCACCACTGACAATTCACTTATTTGAGCACGCAATGTGTTAAGGAAAATAGCAAAGCAAAAAAGGCTTTCTATTGATTCCGTTGGCCTCCCGGATCACCCGACATTCATTCATTACTTTTGTCTTATGGGCTACGTTAATGATGTGTCAGAATTGTTCACAACTATGGACCAACTCAATGATCGCATTGTTGTTCCCGTACAACTGACAACGGTGGACCGTGTGTGGTGCGAACCGGACTATTGTCTCCCATGTTGCTTGTAGTAGGAAAGATAAGTCACACAAGCACCCACAAGGTATGCTATGACATTTTAAGACTTTCCCTTCATATTAAGTCATCACTCACCACTGTGACATTGTAAATGAAAAATATACGTGCACTTGAAAGCGAAGAGGTTGTTTTGGAAATGTTCAAAATGCCAATTCGCCAAATGACTTAGTTGTTCTTAGGCAGATTCCTTTACTATACGTAAAGTGACAGGAGTGTTTCAAGCGAAAGTGTTGCAACGTAGTGCGTCTTAACCCACGCTTAGTAGGAGCGTGAGAGTAAGTGATCAATTTTGTGACCATGATAACAAAAGCACGTTTAAATCCTTTCAAATGAAATTCAAACTGCAGCCAAATACTTTCAGGGACTGGTAGGTTTCTTGCACTTGAAAAACATTGGCCAATCTGTTTCAAGATGGCAGACAAGAGCAAAATTCTCCTATGTTACGCGCTCTATACCACTCTATAATTGTTCAAAATTCTGTTTTGATTTCCATTTGGAAAGGTAAGGAGTTAATAAACAAATTCTGGGGTCTTACATAGGTCACACTTGTGTTCTTAGACGGATTACTTTTGTTTAAAGTTCAAAACTGGTTTGAATTTGCGATAGTTGTCTGAAATAAATGTGGTCGGTGATTAGGAGCTAGTCCCTTGCAAATTCTAAATATGCATAGGCTGTTTAATGAAAACAGCACTTACATTTTAAAACATGGCGGTGATTGGGTTCCAAAACTAAGGGGGAGGGCAAGGTCAGTTTACTTTCTCATCGTATATAAGGTTTAGCATAGTGCAGGGGCAAAAGTGGCAAGTAGTGGGGGCAACTGCCCCACTTCACCCCCCCCCTAATCGTCGCCACCGAGTAGGATCTTAACCATTGTAACTACACATGGAATCTAATTAAATTAGGCACACACAGGAGATGTACTACGTAGATGTACTACATCTCTACGCTGGGAGGAACCAGGCAACGTCGACGTCTATAGTGTTTCAAAGGCAACAGATCTCGTTGCAGTAGCTCTTGCAGAGACGATTTCACAGGTAAAACAGCGCCAGCGAAAATGCAGGGGAAGCCAGGCCGGCTCGGTAGCTCAGTGGTAGAGCAACGGCACGGATTGCCAGAGACCCGGGTTCGAGTCCTGGTCGAGCCTGCATTTTTCGCTGAATATCTACATGGAATCTAAGTCTGAACTTCTTGATAACAAGGCCACAGAGTTATCCATCACGCTATTTATAATATTTCACGAGTATCGAATCCATTCATTCTGGGAGTGCACTTTTGCACGTTACTTGGGTGATTTTGACGACTTCTTCACTTGATTTATTTTACTTCGCTTTTTTGTGCCACTTTTGTCTAATTTGCGAAGATGGAGATGAGTGATGACATGATGAAACTGATGAATGGACACTCATAAACATCCACGACCAGGCTGGGATTCGAATCCGGGACCCCTGGTGTCGTAGCGCGATGTGCTAACCACTCCACCACGCGGGCCGGCTACTTGTATGGCGTATTTACATGGATTCACTATCATGTTTCACGTTTGGTTAATGTAGGTTAATCGCAACGTTGAGGTTGAATTATGAACTGATGAAATAGGATGATTGGACGAAACACAAAGTCTATGCTTTACGCATGATTCAAATCGGAATTCATGCGCAGTTTTTTATTCGTAATCTGCAGTAGTAAATAATGCAGGATATCCAATCTGTTGGTATACCGACTAGAGAAAATACTGAATTAGACTGGTATTACTGCAATTAGAAATATTTTCATGTCAATATTGATGCCAAATCCACTAAATGTTTATAATTAATTCATTAACCTGTACATTAATGTTAAGCTCGCTTCATGCGTGGCTATGCAAGCTCACATAAAACCTTTTCTAAACATTACGAGTTCACATTCGATCTTTAAAATAATATTTATCAAAGCTTTGATGAAGCTCGAATCTAACATTCCCAGATGCAATATGAATGCATTCGGGGTCATTAGTTACGGCATTCGAACACAAAAGCCTTTTTGGTTGAATATATGAACAAATGGTAGCTCTATTGTAATGGAAATTTAATTATATCCAAGCTCGTTTGACTTTATTAACTTACCAAGGGATATTATGATACGCATGGATGTTTGCTTGTCATGCAATGCACAGGTTTTGGTTCATTCAATCCTTTGTTGGCCTTTTGAAATTACAACAATGCAACATACTTGTTGGTCCGCGTTCCACATTCCAATCGTGACAGTGAATATGGGTGCAGAGAGGGAGAAATATTCCCTAATAATGTTGTCAGGATCTCACGCAGAAAATGAATCATGAGTGTAGGTTTGCTGATGCTCAAACCATTTTTTTCAGCAGACATTGAGATTCAAAACCATAAGATGTTTTTGTTTAGTATAGATTCGATCTTCTGTTGCTCTATTACGTACGTCATACAATGGATATGCACCAACCCTACGTAGAAATCGCTGCTGTGGGCGTGGCTAATGATAACAGCCAATATCAGGCCGTTTCTCTCCTGATGTAACAGTCCATCAGCTAAGTTATCTGCTACATTCATCATGTAAGAAATACAATACCCAGAACGGATTTACAAAATCCATATTAAAATCGCATCTGTTGGTGTGCCTAATCATAACAGCTAATACCAGCGCGTTTTTCTCATGACGCAACAGTCCATCAGCTACGCCTGCTATAGCAGCAGGTAGAAAATACAAAGCCAAGGACATATTTACAAAACCCATATGGATATCACAACTGTGGGTATGCTAAGGGAACATCCAATAGTATGGTTCCTTGCACGACGCAACAGCTATGTTGGCCGCTACATACACCATGAGGGAAATGCAAGTTTCATGCCGTATTTGCAAAACCCACATGGAAATAGACACAGTGGGCGTGGCTAATGCTACCACATGTTTTAAGTGACGCAACGGCTACGTTGGCTCCTACATGCACCATGAAGGAAAGACAAAGCCCATGACGTATTTACAAACCCATATTGAAATCTCATTTGTTGGCGTGGCTAATGATAACAGCCAAAATCAAGGCGTTTCTCTCATGACGTAACAGTCCACCAGCTACGTTGGCTGCTACATGCATCATGGAAAAGGCCCAAGACGTATTTACTAAACCCACATGGAAATCGCAACTATGGAAATGGCTTTTGATAACAGCGAATAGTAGAGCGTTTCTTACATGATGCGACAAACCATTAGCTACTTTGATTACTGCATGCCAAATGAAGGAAATACAAGCACCAGGACGTATTTACAAAACTCATTAGGAACTCTGTACAGTGGGCATGGCTAATGATAACAGCTAATACCAGCGCGTTTCTTTCAGGACGCAACGGTCACTCAGATTCATTTCTTTAGGTGAGTGTTCGCTATGTCCTGGGTTAAGGCATCTCGTGAATGTTGCATTTTATAGCTTTGAACAACCGGGAGTCGTTCTCGAACCTCGTCACTCGTTCTGCGATTTTTTCCTTAAAGGGACTTCTTATTAGGTGAGCAGTGTTAGATTTTATGCTGTTGGTTATTTTAAGTATATTCTAGATAAGGTGTTTTGTTTTGTTGCTGGTTATTTTCCCATCCGATAACAAATTAGTCACCCCTAGTAGAACTCAATAATAGGTTGACGCTGCATCTGGCCTCAATAACTGCATGAATCTTTTGCGGTAGGGACTCCCAACAGGTTCTAGGTATACCCAACATCACACTTGCGCATCCGTTGTTCCATACACTCTCTACGCGATTTAAATCTGGGGAATTAACAGGCCAAAGTAATGCTTGTCATGCCTCTAGGACACATTGCGAGTCAGGTGCACGCAGCAATTCTCGTCCAGGAAGACAAGAGATGTTGTTGAAGTTAATTTCTTGAGTCCACTTTATGCATAGATAGGCTAGTCGTGATGCACTGAATCTGAAGTTTAAAGTGGGATCCGAACTACTTGTGTCTCCACGCGGTATCGAATCCGGAACCTCTTGATTACAAAGCGACGACGTTATCACCATACCATCGGGAAGGTCTGGAAGACAAGAGCGTCCATGTGGTGCGAACCACGGAGATAACTAAGTTAACTAAAGAACGACACTCAGTCTTTCAGAATGTCTAGGTATCCGTATTGGTTCAAGATCCGAGTCACTTGTGCGAGAGATTTCAGTTAATGGTATGAAAAAAAACCACCTGAACATCACAATTTCCTGTGGGCTGAGCAATACCTGTAACACAATCTGGATGAAAGGCTTTCGTTGGACCTGAAGTGCACTAGCCGTCTCGTATAATACAAACGAGATTCATCAAACTATATTACACGTTTTCACTCCTCCAGTGTGAAGAATTGGTGCCGTCAAACCCCTGTCAAAAGTGATGTTTTGTGAACGGCTGTTAGCAGGGCCCCCTTCCGTGGTAATCCTCCCCAGATTACCAAATTATGCAGTTTCTCTCCCATTGACTGCAGGCAATTGATGCACTTTGAGTTGTGTGTGTCTGGAGTAATTCCTGTCGAGTTTCAAACCGATCTGCAGCTACTATAGGTCTTTTCTACTCTTACGGCGGGCGGCCCTCTGCTCGCAAGGGAAGTGGGGAGCGGGAATTACGTCGCTGACCAACCAGACAACTTCAGTGACCCCGAGAGTTACGACGTCGAGGGGAGGAGGTGCTGCCCCCATCTCGTTTTGTAGGCTGCTGCGTTTCGTATTGCGCTGGATTGGTCACTTCCCCGCTCCCCACTTCCCTACAACATGTCGGTGGTCTTTGTCGGGGAGCATCTTTTAACGTCCATTGTCAGGAAACCGATGCAAGGTTGTTTGCAAGGTACACCAAATCTTTAGCACTCTTTGGAGAGTACGTCGCACCACACCAATTCGGTTGAGTTATAAGTAGACCTAGGATTTAAGGTTTTTAACCTATCCTTTTCCTTTACAGGTATGTAAGAAATAGTAAGTTATGTCAGCGTTTCGTTAAAAAACTCAACAACTGAAAAAAATCTATTTTGCTTATTAGAACCTATTTTAGGTTTATGCATCTAAATCAAGTCTTTTCTTTTAGGTTTGTATATATTTTTAGAGGTTTTACGGGATTTTTATGTCACACAGAGGCATTTGCTTTGTTTGGTCATCTAAGAAAATCAATGACGAACGTGTTTGAAACGCACTCTCTCTCGATTTCTCTTCCTCCAAGTCCATGGTGATTTTTCAATGCTCTAAACAAAGCAAAATGTCTGGCGCCACTGTTCCCTGTACAATCCGAAGTGGTCGGATCTGTGTGGTCTTGCTCACTTTCGCGTCACGTCGGTGCTTTGTGGCATTCACGCTTTGCAAACTAAAATTTCAGCATTAAAGTTTGCACCACCAACTATGTTTTTGTTGGAATATTATTTTCAGCATATACCTAAGTTGATCCTCACAGACAAAATTGCAGAGTTTCAATGTGGATACCATGAAAGAAGATTTTTGCCTAACTATACGGCGAAGAGTGGATTTTAATAGCAAATTTCCAATGGTAAGTTCTGCCATTGCCGTAGGGTTAGGCAACACACATAGCGTTATGCAAAATAGTGCGTATTCATGATATAGGTATCCCATGTTCATTGCCGGTGACTATATCTAATCAGCATTTTTCAGGAATTTTGAATTATTTTAAGTTTCGTTGAACCTCCTTCTAGATTTTTCGAACCTAACTTAAGATTTTTTAGAACCTAAAGAAGGACTAAAGTTAAATGGTATGACTCAGTTGTTAGCATATGCAGATGATGTAGACTTATTAGGGGATGATATAAATACAATTAAGAATAATGCTAAAATATTTTTCAAAACTAATAAAGAGATAGGTTTGGAAGTTAACAAAGAGAAAACTAAATATATGCTTACAGGCCGAAACCAAGTGTTAGGTAATAATCAAAATCTAATTATTGATAACAACTCGTTTGAACCAGTTTCCAAATTCAAATACTTAGGAGTAATATTAACAAATGAAAATGATATTAAAGAGGAAATAAAAAGTAGGCTCAATTCAGGAAATGCATGTTACTTCTCTCTTCATAAACTTTTATCTTCTCGTTTAATATCTAAGAAACTAAAAGTTAAAATATACAAAACAGTAATTTTGCCTGTAGTATTATATGGGTGTGAAACTTGGTCCCTTACGTTGAAAGAGGATCATAAATTGAGAGTATTTGAAAATAAGATCCTGAGGAAAATCTTTGGACCTAAAAGGGATGAGGAGACAGGTGAGTGGAGAAGGTTACATAATTTAGAACTACATAATTTGTATTCATGTCCAGATATTATTAGAATAATTAAATCAAGAAGACTTAGGTGGGCAGGCCATATGGCACGAATGGGTGAGGAAAGAGGAGTTCACAGGATTCTTGTTGGGAAACCTGATGGTAAGAGACCTGTAGGAAGGCCAAGACGAAGATGGAGGGACAACGTTGAGATGGACCTAAAGGAAATCGGTACGGATGGAAAAGAGTATATAGATCTTGCTCAAGATAGGGACAGATGGAAGGTCTGTGTTGCTGCAGCCATGAACCTTCGGGTTTAAGAAGGCTAGAGAGTTAGGTAGGACCTATTTTAGGATTTTTAGAGCCTCTTTTTGGAACCTAAAAATCCGATGTCTATTTATAACAACATGGTTGCACCGATCCTTCTCAGACCGTGATGCAAATAACAACGTAGATGAAGTATCTTTAAGACAAATTTTATTGTAACTTACTTACTACACAGTTCTACAATAATATCAGTATAATGATCTTGTGTGTCTCGCCCTATCTCTGCGTATTCCAATTCAGAGAGTGGCACCTGTTGCTCTTGAATACTGAAACTACAATAGCATCTGGATATTTCTGGTGGAATCTATCAAATCTACTGCATTGATCGATCAGCTTCGAGATTCTGGATGTAGACTTGATTTTCTGCGCATATGAACTGGATATCTAGATAACAGCATTGATCGGCATTACAAAGGCTTTCCACTAAGATAGGTCGTTCATTCTTTGAGGATTATTGTTCAAGCCGCAGTTATCGTTGAGCTGTGATTTTTTATCTGGTTTTGTTAATTTCAGAAATATAGTTAATAAACTGATTTATAAAATACATTGATTTAAAATCCCTATTGAAATTGAAGAACTGTAAATTGCTGTATCGCACGAACCAATAGCCCGATTTGGATAAAACTTGCAGCATTTCTACTTTCCGTTCCATATAGGCTAATCAATGATCTTCAATAGGCTAATCAATGCTCCCATAACGATGAACTCAATAATTGACAGTAATAACAACAACAAATAAATAAAACGTTATAGAAATAAAACAAGGCGTAACATGTATTTGTCAGTTCTCACTCAAAGCAGAAATCAAAGCAAATATGACTGACACTGAGGTAATATTCCTAACACTAAACCTTGTAATTTTAAAACATTAATTACCTAAAGAATACTTGCTTATTTAAACGAGTAAAGGGTGGCTGAAAAGCGTTTGGTTACAGTTGAAGCAAATTAAAGCCCCGTCTCCAATCATATCATTACCCAAAAGCTCCCAAAAATGGCGGGAAATTGTTTCGGAAAGGAATATATGGACGGTAAGCCTTATTTATAGTGTTTTATATTTTAAAAAAATTCAAATATTAGTCACTGTTGTTTCAATATATGTAGGGTCCGAAAAGTTTGAACGGATGTCCACGTTTTGACCTAAATTCGTGATATAAATGTCACACATACACTTGTGTACAGAGGCGAACTCGTTTTTTTTTTTCTATTTCTGATGGGTGCAAATTTGAGGGTTTCGGACACCAGTTTCAGCTGTATGTAGCAACGCCGGATGGGACAATGAGCCATCCTCTTAACACGCCAAAACCACGAAAATGTAATAAAATAACTTACAAAATACATGACTACTAAATAATGCCTAGTGTTAGATACTTTCGGTTATAGAATTCTGAATATACTCTGTAATTTTTCTGCAAACGAGTAATTTTCATGTACAACACATATGTTTAGAACGAATTAAGAATATATTGTTATAACCTGTTATGTGAAAGATTTGTTATTTAGCACTTGCATCATAATAATCTTTCGGGGAACATGATTTAATGCTTCGAACATTTGACGTTCAACATCTGAGATTTTTTTTTCTAGAAAAAAAATGTATACATTATTTTAGAGAGTTTAAGAGAATGAAAAATTTACACAGGAAAGGTTTTATTGCATTTACAATTACAACTTTTAATTTATAAATGCGTTTGTGCCATCTCTGTTTCAAATTTTAAACAATAAAAACGTTACGGACGTCGTGTTCACTTAAATCAACAGATTTGTAGATTTGTAGATTAATATATTAGTCTGCAAATATTGTTAAGGTCGACCCAAATTAGCTACAAATAGTATTACATGTCATGTGAAGGATAAAATATTTATAGCCATTTCTAGGTCAAATGTTAAGGAAACATGTTCCTCAAAAACAGTTTACACATATAAGGAGGAAAAATATTATTTTATTACTGTATAACGCCATAGTAATTTCTGCAAAATCTTACGAGGAATCACAGACAGGTTAGTAATTAAATTAAGCGCATGTTAAATGACCAGTAAAGTTTCAATGCTGTAAATCCGCTTGGAGGAACATAATCGTGAAATACGAATATATGCATTACTTAACCCGAGACAGGGGTCTCTGAATTCATTTACGCAGACTACAATCAAATTTATGCTATCATACATAAGCCAATAGAGACGGGAACATAATATTTCCCTTTTTTTTGTTTGCCATGGATGTTCCATGTAAATTCCATACATATTCATGCAATTTCCCCCAGAGTGAATTTCGTTCGTACGCACTGCTTTGCCAACTAAATTTGCACTCGTGAACCAGATTTCATAAATCTACTTCTTGCGCTTTGTTATATTCCAAAAGCTTTTGCTTTTCTATTAAACTAGAAATGAATACTAAATTGTGTGTTAATTTATCGTGATGTTTTGTTTAATTATTAACTTATATCTTGTTGAAGCTCTGCTTTCACTGTGACCGTCGTAGAATTCTTCACATGGAAAACTAAATGTCCGCTTATTAGAGGCAGAATCTCCGAGCCAATAATCCCCCTTGGGACAGTCCTCTGGTGCGTAATGTTGCCACAATCTTTGGTCAAAATTTCCCTTTTTCGCCCAACAATATTAATAAATGGTAATATTTTCCTTGGCCCAAGTTCGTATACATGAAAAACGATAAATTTATCACATGAATCTTATAGCAACCCAATCGCTATCGGGACAGAAGTCCCAGATTAAAACTACACTCAGGTTGAATGTAAAATTGCGTTTGTTCCGTCGTTCATTTCCTAAGTTCATCATTCATCCTCATTGTCGTTATTAGCTGAAGATGTAGAGGAGCTATGTAAAAATTAACAATATATAAATAGATATAGACCTATTGAAAATTATGGATATGAAACTGGAACCTTATGTAATCTGTACTGATTTCGATTCTGAAATGTTCAATTTTCCCTTTATTTTTCATAAATTTGTTCAGAATTTCCCTCTAAAAAGGGAAATATCCCTTTATCTAGCAACACTGTTTGTGGTGCGTGTAATATTGAGAATGATGACTATGGCTCGGAAGTTGATGTACTGCTATTGAATGACCTCATAATTATTTTAAAATGGCCTAAAGATTTTTAAAAAATGACATCAAAATAATTTTCGTTCTTGAAATGAAAGCTTTACTTTTTTCATGTATTAACCAGTTGTTAAATAACTCTCTAAAATCCGTCTTTTGGTTTAAAATACGAAAACAAAGGGAACAACGCAATTAAGTACTAATGTACTTTTCTTTTATGTTTACCTCAAGGTTACATAAAATACACAGCAAGAATTGTCTGCATAAGTCATTCACCTCCGGTCAGAGTGCGCCTTGCACGATGCAGTATACGAGTCAGCATATAGAAATACGGTTGTGTTTCGCGTACATCAGTTTATATTTCTATTTTGTGACTGATTTTACTTTAAAACCAAAATCAAAGCCGTAATTGTGGCCAACAAGGGAACCACAAACTAGGCTTCACCCCACTGGCGTACGCACGAATTATTTTGTTTCGGGAGAGGCTGGAATTATAAAGTTGAATATGATAGTACTTCGTCCTAATTTGCGGGATACTCAGTATAAAGTTTCGTATAATTGGAGGTTTTTATTCTATTATAATTCTACTCGAGAAACAAAAACGGTAATCGGGGAGTCATTTTAAGTGCGGTTTGCATTTACACCTTTCTTTTCCTTCGAGTTCTTAACGACTTTTCATTTGAAAAATTTTATTTTCTGAAAATTGCTGTAGGGGCTGTAGCCTCACCGCATCTCCCTTGCGTACGCCAGTGATTCACTCAAAGGATTTTAAGTTTGCTGCAGGAAAAATAAATGTATCTCTCATTCTTTGTAATCTCTCTCTCTCTCTCTCTCTCTCTCTCTCTCTCTCTCTCTCTCTTCTCTTTCTCCATTCAGTGCTCTACTTTGAACGTTTCTGAAAAAATGGTTTGGATTTGCAGAGAGGGTGCTACAGCCTCCATTGTCCCTCCGCTGGCGACGCCCTGGCTCATTTCAAGTAAGCAAACGATTTACTACAGGAGAAACGTTCTTACAATCCATAGTCCGTACCTTTCAATGTTTCATAGAGTCCAAATGTTTGGTCTTTTTTCGGGAGGGGCTGCAATTCTAGAGGTGGCTAGTACATAGCTTCGTTCTGGGGGGGGGGGGCAGAATGAACAACAAAATATTATGTATATTTTTGGACCTTTTCATTCTATTAAAATTGTATTCGAAGGCGAAACTGGTAATCTGTGGTCACTTCAAGGGAGGTTTGAGTATACATATTTCCCTTTTTTTAGTTCTTACCTTATTTTCATTTGACTTTTTTTTTATTTTCTCAAAATTTCGGGAGGGGCTGTAGCCCTATCAGCTCCCCCTGCATACTCTAGTGGTTACACACCTTCTAGGAACGAACTTTTACATTCCTGGAGGGTAAATTACTGGATAAAGCTTTGTTGATGGGTGGCCGCTTTACAACCAACCATTTCAAACATCAAGACTTGCTTAACCACATCTCCACCGCCCACGAAACCGGTCTGCACCGCAGTGCGTCATCTACTTTAAGCACCAGCAATTTCCCTTGTGACAGACGGAACAGGAATTCAATAGAGATCATCCCATGCAACCTATTCATCGGTTTACGTCCTCATTTCTGAGGAAAGCGAAATCCTAAACTCTCACAAGCAACGTTCCACGCAACGTTGTGGAGCATTGGAGTTTATAACCAAAACTTCCATTATTAATATGTATTTGTATTTTAGCGATTTAATGCATTGACACAAACACAATATTTCCTAGGTGGCGATATCGTGAGTCGAACACTAAACGAGCTCAGCCACTGAGGTGGCGCAAATTTATTAATCTTGTCAGATCTGGGCAACCCATCGTAGAGTCTGACCCACGAATCTCTGCCGCGATCGGCGCAGCAGAACGCGAGCACCAGTGTTGCTAATCTGTTCGATAGAAAAATCGCTACAGTGCGCCGAGGCACGGCTGTTCGTAGAACAAGGAAATTAGAGAACTTAGCTCTATGTAACGTTGAGTTTTAAGCGCCATGCATTACCCAGGGCTGGGATTTGTGCAAGAGCGCTCTCGTATGCACACGTGGACTGCAGAGCGAGGCAGCAAGTTTCGTCGGTCGTGTTCATGTCGTGAGAAACTTTACATAACCTGTTTCGCGAGTAACAGTGCAGTCATAGGCGTTGCCAGACTAATTTATTTGGGAGTGCCTCTAAGAGGAGTTTGAATTGTCTATATGGACAATATTAGCCTAAATGTCGCAATTTCATGTTGATTTTTCACAGAAACCGTTAGGTATATAAAGGTGATGGGTAAGACTTATGTCAACTACAGAGTGACCATAAAAGCTGAAACCAGTTGATGATATTCAGCGAACAACTTCCCCCACAATTCATTGCGTGAAAACACGCCCGCCCTCATGATTCCGGCAAACGTATCGGAGCGTCTTGAAAACAGGTTTAATAAGCATTGGGCTCACAGCTTTTGTGGCAGTGATTCAAGGTACAACTATAACGATTACATGCCAAATGTAGTCTTTCACATTTTGCTAAGACTCGTAACAATGACCAGAGTATTTAAAAAGATGCCATTTTCCACAAAACAATGTTGTATAAAGCTACGTAACATACGAGAAAAATACAGGACACTGGAGCCTGTTTCTCATAGAATTAATCGGGCCTATCCGATAGTGTAGTTGCTAATGCTATCCCCTTGTAATCGAAGGATCCAAAATTCGATTCCCAGTGGAGGTAATTTAAAAAAAAATTAAATATTTTTTAAAGTGAATTAAAAACAAACTTTGTCTTGTGAAAATGATAATTTATAGAAATTTTCCGAAGTACAAAATTGTGAGCTATATTTTTTAAGACCGTAACGTATCATTGTCACTTTTCCTTTGTGTATTGAGATAGGCATAGAAGATATGTCGAAAAGTGTATACAAATATATGCGCATACTGCGAACGCATCCGCTGAATGATAAGCAGTATTTCAAATTTTCTGTGAACATTATTAGAGATCGTACAGCAACCACACGAGTGGTGCATGCGGATGCAAAGCATGAGGATGTGAAGAGTATCACAAAAGTCATATAACGCTCCATAAACACAGTACTTGCCTTTCAAATACGATTCGTATTACACCCCGCCTTGGAAAAATCACGCCATCGTAACCACTGAAGAAACTGTATGAAGGTTTGTTCTCTCACAATTAGTACATAAACAATGACACACAACACACACACATACACCAGCATTAATTTACGAAAAGGAAACTTCGTTTGAAAGTATACAATTAATAATGTTAAACATCGGGTCAGTTTCATGCACGTAGGATTTGCTTCACTTCACGCTTGCTGTGGCTTGCCGGACTGAGTGCCGGACCATGCGGGTTTTGGCCACATTTCCCATGATGTTCTGCGGCGCTGACGTCACATTGAATATCATCCATTGCAATAGCTTATTTGACTGGCCTGACATGTTTCCCGGACGATGGATGGGGAGAAGAGGCCATGCCGAATGAGCACTACGCTCACCTGACTTCAACCCGTATAGACTTTGTCATGTGGGTAATTTTGAAATCTCAGGTGTATGTTGTGAAAATTCTGGTTCTGGATTACCTCACATTTTGAAGCGAATTAAAAGGAATGTGTTGCAAGTTTTGAGTAAACGTACTGAGGCTTTTGGAACACGTTTTGAATTTAAGAAATGTACGGTTAATCAGTTGCTCCATTGGTTCCAGAACAATATAGCAACCATGCGTGAGCCTATTTAATCTACACCTAAATTATATATAGACAGGGTCTGCAGACTTATAGTCTAGGGAATATCATTGATGATAATATATCAATACTAAACTAAAGAGGCACGTTATCAATAGAAAAGGAAAGGATGAAAATGGATGAAGAGGAACGCAGCATCATTAGTACCGGTGAGAGAATACGTGATGGATGAGATGAAAATTCCCTCCGCGGCGCCAAGAACATCCAACAAGATGGGATGGTTTCTTATTGTCGTGCCATTTAGTCGATATTCTTGTAGCAACGTGGGACGTTAAAAAAAATTGAAAGCGCATTAGAGATAGAGAGGAAGTACGTAGGAGTCAGTGGTGGAACTAAAGAGGAGGTGCTGAAGAAATTCCTCCTAATGTTTTCTTTCAGACGTTCTGTGTTTTAAATCTCGTTAGTTTGTGTCTTCCTTTAATTAATTAATGATTTGCATTATTAGAACTACTTTTTGTTGTTTGATGGGGGTAGGGTAGAATAGTCGGGGGAGGGGGGACCATACTTTGGTCCCTAATAGTCATAATTAAGACTTGGAAGTTGATGAATTATTATACAGGGTGTTCTGTTCAAACCTCCCACATTTCAATTCATCATTGCTAAAAGGTTATGAAACATAATGAGATGCGAGTTGTACTAGACGAAAGAGAAACTCAAAGAATTTTATTGCATGAAGCACTGAACTCTAATACACCTCTATGTGTGCACCGTTTGTAGCACGAATAATATCCAATCTGCGAACCTCCGGATTGTTTATTAACACTTCCCAGTCGCCAAAAACTTCGCACACCATGCCTTAATGGTTTTCCCATCAGGTGTTTACCTCCATATTCTCTCCGGTAATTTCTTTGCACTGTAATGATTGATTTGGTCTCTGCGTACCAGAATACAGATTGTGCGCGTTGCTGCGGAGTCGCCATTGTGCTTTAAGTGATTGTGGCACGCTGCATAGTGAGAGAACGGTGAACTTCGAGGTCATGCAATAAAATTCTTTGAGTTTCTCTTTCGTCTAGTACCACTCGCATTCCATTATGTTTCATAACCTTTTAGCAATGATGAATTGAAATGTGGGAGCTTTGAAAGGGAACACACTGTATATTTTCTGGGCCTTGGAGACAATGCTAAATCTGAGAGTAGTCAGTTTTGTATTTTGCATTTTCCTACCTTTTTACGTCACATTTCAGTATTGTCTTGCCATTTATGTTGGATTTTTCTTCATTTTTGAGATTTCATTTTGATCATTTCTTGCTGTTTCATGATTTTTACATTCACTTGCTAGCATAACTTACATATTTAAATGTTCTAATATTGTATTTTTAGTATGTTCACCATTAATCGAAAATATGGTCAGTGCAAGAGCACAATATTAATATTAACTGGAATATTTGGCAATGGATTACATTAAATAGAAACGGAGGAAAAAAAGGGGGAAAATATAGGAAATGAGAGAGATAGAAGGAAAAAGGAAATAATCAAATCAACAAAGAAAAATAGATCTTCAAAGAATTGAAGAAAGAGAAAGATAAAAATAGAATTTTAGTAGCCATGACAACCAAAGCTCATCTGAGATTATTTCGTCCACACTCAATCCTGTTTCTACTTTGAGGTTAACTTCGCTGGCTTGCAAAAATTTAAATCAGATTGCGGGTGTTTTGCTTTTGAGGAAATGACGTAAGTTACCATACGATTAAGTGCTCAAGGTTTTGAGCAATATCTGAAAGTCTTGTTCTTCTTATTCTTAAAGCGGTCGGGTGTAGTCCATCAACGATTCTGGAGGGAGTCTGCTGTATTATTATATTATAAATTGAATTTATTTATTATTGAAGTAAGTTTAAGGTCAGTTAATTTATTCAATTAAACTTTCTTTTGAAGACACGTTATTTCTTACCATAAGCTATTATGATTCAGTGGAATGCTCTATTTGTTAAGGCTAAGAGTGGCAGTTTTGTACCAGATGTACTCTTATCCAATATCGTCGGAATGGACAACAGGGTATGTTTTCCACATGTTGCAAGTGGAAGCGATTTTTCAAGTTGATTATTATAAAGCTGAACACAATGTTTGAAAAATATGATAACCGTGCATTCGTTATGGAGAAAAGAAACTCAAGTTACGGCTTATCAAATGCGAGCTTTGGACTTTTGCCAGGACAAATCAAATCTTCAACGTGTCCTTTTTCATTTCATTTGTTTGCCTACGCCATCGGAAGTTTCGTTTTCCCAAGATAAAAAAGTAAAATAATGCTCCCATAAGCGTAATGTTAAGTTTCTTCTCCTCCTATGATCATTCAGCTCGCCGCAGGGAAAGTCTGGGGGAGGGGGAGGGGCAGTTTATAGTCCTCGCGTCTGACTGGACAATGGAACTGTTCATCGTGCTCTTAAGAGGAACACGCAAATGGGACAGCAAATAGGATAAATTCTAGGTCATTCAAATATGACCGGGACTGATTTTTTTTTTTACCGAATCCTTTATTGTCACATACTTATTTGCACTGTCACCTTTCGAAGTACTCCCCTCCAGAGTCCATACATTTTTTCAAACGTTCTGGAAGCATCTTAATGCCCTTTTCATAAAAGTTTTTCGGTTGGCTGCGTATTCACTCCCGAACACTGCCGATGACTGCCGTTATCCGCAAACCGCGTGCCTTCCAAGTCTGATTTAAGCATTCTAAACAGGTAGAAATAAATCACTTGGGGCCAAATCTGGACTGTATGGCGGGTGTGGCAGAAGGTCCCATTTCAATTTGCTGAGGGTTGCCATAGTTGTTTTGGCTGTATGAGGCCGTGCATTGTCTTGAAGGAAGGCTACGCGCTTTCCACCTCTCTTCCGCTTTTCCTTCACTTCTGTTGTCAGGAGTTTTGAGTAATAAGCTGCAGTGACTGCTCTGGCATCTGTAAGAAAGTCTACACTGATAACCCCCTACCAGTCCAAAAAAAAACGTTGCCGTCACTTTTCCTACCGAACGGGTCATCTGCGCTTTCTTGGGTCTGAGAGACCGACCTGTTCGCGGCCGACGATCATGCGGTTCATTCTCCACGCGCTCTCTTCCCTCTCTGAAGTACAGGGTGTCCCACGAACGGCGCAACTGGGAATTAAGAGTGGCGTTACTTTGTAACCGAAACCTGTACATACATAAGTCATACACCAAATGTTAGCCCTGTCCAAGTAGATATTTTTAAACATAGAAACAACAAACGGGGTGCAGTGTTGCCAAATGTAAGTGAAAGTGTAAATTTATTTTTCCATAAAGCATGGAAAATTGCATGTCAAACATTCGTACGGAAATTTGGACGTCAATTTCCACCTTGGGTAGGTGGACTATTTCGCCATCTATAGTTCAGAGAAGAAAACCGATCGTTTTCGCGTATAGGCAATCCTGAAATGCCTCGTAAAGGCGTACCGGTCCAAATGGGTGTTTTAAAAAAATTATGAGGTACAGTGGCAACACTATTGATGTTTGAAGGCAACAAAAGGTGTGTTTAGTGATGGTCTATGACATGGAAATACTGGAAACAGGAAAAAAAGAAAATGAAAATTATGGTGAAAAAAGTGTTACTTACCTACTCCTGGCAACCATGCAATGCGATAAGAGCGCCCACCGAACGAGAACAAAAGAATCAGTTAGTTGTGTACTCAGAACTGTTTGAGCCGTGCATTTCGCATTGTTCGTAGGGGAAGATTAGAATTGTTCTGTGAAATTAAGTACTCTTTGGAATAGAGGGTGTTCATTGTGGAACATTATTTTTGTTCAAAATCGTACGCTAGTGTAAAAACTGTGTTTCGCGAGAAATATCCGAATAACAATGTTCCAGAAAATTCGATGATATATCGACTTGTTTCCAGATTTCGTGAAACAGGATCAGTTAATGACAAACCCTACCACAGACAACCACCAGTTTTGACACAAGGTGTGCTGCAGGATATGGAGCAGAGAATATCACAATCTCCCAGGAAATCTGGTGTACAGTCAGGTGTATCAAAAACAACAACTCACCGAGCGTTAAAACAATTGCCCCTACGTGCTTATAAGGTACAGGCTGTGCAAGAACTGAAGGAAGCAGACAAAGGTGCACGTGTAAGATACTGCCAGTGGTTTAGAAATTTTATTAGAGACAGTGGTGTGAATATTTTGGATAAGGTTTTTTTCACGGATGAAGCATGGTTCCACTTAAATGGATATGTCAACAGTCAAAATTCTCGACACTGGTCAAGTAACAATCCCCATTTGTTACATGAACAATCACTTCATCCACAAAAGATCGGTGTGTGGTGCGCGATTTCGCGGAGAAAAATAATCGGTCCATTCTTTTTCAACACAACAGTTGACGGAATAGTTTATCGTGACCTTATCACACAGTTTATTTCTCTGTTGGAACGTGATGAACGGGATTGATGGTTTCAACAAGACTCCGCAACATGTCACACGTGTAATGAAACTTTAGACATGTTGGCAGAGTTTTTTGGCGATCACATTATAAGCAAAAACTTATGGCCCAGTCGCTCCCCGGATCTGACGTCTCCAGATTTTTTCTGTGGGGTTATTTGAAACAAACAGTTTACATTAATAACCCAAGAATACTTAATGATCTAAAAATAAACATTTGCACAGCCATTAACAATATAAACCAATCAACCTTGCATAAAGTTGCTTCCAACATGATAAAACGTGTTGATGAATGCCTCAGGGAAAATGGTTGTCATTTTCAACATCTTTTGTAAAGCTACACTGCCTGTTACGCGCATTGCATGGTTGCCAGGAGTAGGTAAGTAACACTTTTTCATCATAATTTTCATTTTCTTTTTTTTCCTGTTTTCAGTATTTCCATGTCATAGACCATCACTAAACACACCTTTTGTTGCCTTCAAACATCAACAGTGTTGCCACTGTACCTCATAATTTTTTTTAAAACACCCATTTGGACCGGTACGCCTTTACGAGGCATTTCAGGATTGCCTATACGCGAAAACGATCGGTTTTCTTCTCTGAACTATAGATGGCGAAATAGTCCACCTACCCAAGGTGGAAATTGACGTCCAAATTTGCGTACGAATGTTTGACATGCAATTTTCCATGCTTTGTGGAAAAATAAATTTACACTTTCACTTATATTTGGCAACACTGCACCCCGTTTGTTGTTTCTATGTTTAAAAATATCTACTTGGACAGGGCTAACATTTGGTGTATGACTTATGTATGTACAGGTTTCGGTTACAAAGTAACGCCACTCTTAATTCCCAGTTGCTCCGTTCGTGGGACACCCTTTACTTATACCACTCAAACACACGGGTTCGATAGAGAGACTCTTCTCCATACTGTTGTTTGAGTCTCTGCAAATTTTCAGATGGCTGGACGTTTTCTCCAACGAGAAATTTGATCACAATGCGTTGTTCCACGCTCCGTTGCACCTTCTAGCAACACTCAGACAGCAGGTTCTAACCTGCGCGGGAGCGAGGGTGGGGGTTGTGACTCTATTCTCCCAAAGACGCACAATTGTTGCGCATGGCAGGTTGTTTGAAAAAAACAGTCCACGTCATATTTTAGCGACCTAGTATAATAAAGATCTTCCGACTTAGGAAAGGAGAGGAAATGAAATGAGAAGAGAAGAGAAGAATTAGACAAGGTAGAGGAAGAGACAGGTGAAAAACAAAGGAGAACACTAACAGAAAATATTATTCGAGTATCAAGATTTGATACATTGATTGAATAAGCTGCATACAACAATCAAGAATATTTTTTTTATGGCGATGTAACATATTCTCTGGACTAAAGGCTTTTGAGTTGAGATCAGAGTAAGATAAAAACTTCCCCATGAGATTTTCAAATTTACCTGGGATTATAGAACTAAAAATTAGAATTTCATTTTCATTTTTACAAGTGTCCACATTTTTGAACCTCTGCCTTTAATAATATAATTTTCTTTTCAGTAAAGTGCTTGCCCTCGTATTATATGACGGACTCGATTAGGAATTATGCTAACCTACAATTTCCAAATAAATTGTAATAACATTACAGTCTGCGTGTTCGAAACGAGGCGTGGAACACGTTACGATTGCATTTGTTAGTTCGTCTAGTTCATCAATATCTGTTGCACGTGTCTCTTGCGATTATTGATATGCTCGAAACACGATGGAGACATTTTTTAAATTTCACTCCGCATTTATTGGAAATTCTTTGTCTTGGTCAACTGTAAACTCTTCGTATAACATCGCAAGTATCATTATTCTTTTGTATTTTGCTCAGGTAAAGCTTCCAAAGGACACTAGTGGCAACACTGTAACGGGTCGCTGGAAGTTACGTCAGAGCGATCGTTTGCTGTATTGGGTTGCATGTATGCAAGTCACATTTTAAGCTCTTATAGCGCAGAGACTAACCACTTTCAAGTTAATGTTTATGAAGGAAGTTACTTGTTTTTATATCATCTACCAGCACCCAACTGTTGTTGAAGTTCTTTTGCGACACCCTGTATTTAAGAAATTTCTTGAACAGTATTTCTACCGTTCGAGAACGGAATATGTTTCAAGCATATTTAAAGGCAATTTTCACGTTGTACCGTGAGCCACCCCTATTTTGCCACTTGGACTAGTCCGGTTAGCGCTTACGCAGTTGCGTCGGTGGTCGCTCTTCAAGCGGACTGTAGCTATATATTGTTTCGGGAGAGGACCCAGGTGCTTATGAATTCCAAACATAGGAAGAGATTGTACAGTCGCGGACACTTCTGGGTTGCAACGATTCCATTGAAAGTTAATGAGATTGTTGCAACCGAGAAGTATCCACGCCTGTACTACTACTACTTCATTTGGAATTCTCTAGACCACCCTCATTCTCTTCTTGTCCTTGGATTATAATAACAGTGGAAGTCTGCTTATAAGACAAGAGGTTAGAATTGTATATTGTTGGTTGTACCACGGACAACGGTACGTATGATCATAGCTCAAACAAGTAATTCAACACCCCATTCTTAGCTGCTGTAAAGTTGGGAAAAGAGAGGGGAACCTTTGAAGTAGTCCAACCTCTACTCGCATACATTCATGGGTATGTGCTGGATGTCTTTAAGATAAGCCACGGCGTCATATTTTACGGTTTCCCCGTTTTTCTATTTGTTTTTCCTTCATGTCACACTACAATGTATAAATGAAATAATATGAAGTAGTAAATAGTAGTTGTTAAGTACTACGAAGTTAAGGATCCTAGCCGGGATCTGTGGCAGAGTGGTTAGCACACCGCGCTACCATGCCAGGGGTCCAGGGTTCGAATCACGAATCAATTTTATCATATAACTCATCCTTATATTCGCGATTAGCCAAAAGTGACAGAAAAGCTTAGGAAAATAAATAAATTAATCAGTCAGAGATCCTAGCTGCAAACCTAGGTTTATTTGAGTTTGTTCCTTCATCAGCAATTCCCTAAGATCCTCATCGTCGTGAGTAACCTAGACAGACAGAAAAGTGACGAAAAATAACCAAAATAACATTCGATTTCGAACTGCCCTGTAAGGATTCATGCCGGTTTCGCCCATTCCCCCAGTACCGAAGAACTTGTTTTAGTGGCCCAAGTGATAACCCGCTCCAGAACGGAAGTACCGTTTCGCCCGTTACCGTTTCGCCCAGAGGGAAATGTGAAAGTAAAGATTCCTAATCGTGTAGAGCCACGTGTCCTTTCTCTTTACACCTTACCTATAACCTACCTAACCTAACCTCACTGGCTAATACTATTGTTGATATTGTGTTTGTATGTACTGTGTATTCTTATGTACATTTGAATTTGAATTAATTTTTTTTGGGTGCGTCAGCACTGAGGTCCAGCCCCTTATCATAACAAAAATAAAAACGTGCCCGAAAACTAAAATTTCCTTACCTTGGTTAAAAGCTGAGACTAAAAAGGGCGCTCAGCACATATAAGGACAAAACACAGGACGACACAGAATTATACTTGCCATGGGGCTAGTCGCCAGAGCCTCGTTAGTCTGCAGTCCACGGTTCTCATGTACACGTATCTGTATTTCTGTTATTAATGCATTAAGCAATGCGACAAGGCTCCCCTTTGGAAACCAGACCTGATTATTTGGCTTTTTACTTTCACATTTCCCTTCACATTCAAACCATCTTCTAAAAATTCCCTCTGGGCGAAACGGTACTTCCGTTCTGGCCCGTGTTATGACTTGGGTCAATAAAACAAGTTTTTCGGTACTGGGCGAAAGTCGAAACGGGAAGACACGCGCGTAATAAATAGCCAGTAGCTAAGGCTTCATCAAGTTTTACTGAAACAGTAAAGGAACGTTAATTCTTCAAATCGCATTCAACACTGTTCTTGCAATCACCTCACCATGAACATGACCCGTTCAGCCTCATGACTGCGGTTAACCTAGAGTAGAAAATACGCGGCGCAGAGAAATCCCAACCATCAATAATCCAATACAAACTATTGTCCAACGTCCCTAATAGGATGGCCCGTGTTCGTTTCATCATTAATCACAACTTACTAGACGAGGAACGGGATAATGTGATTAATTGGATCGCACGTCCAACCGCGTATTTTTTCTGCTACCTTACCTGAACCAACTAATCACGAAAGAAAATTAGATTACTGTAACAATGCATTACAAGCTTCAAGCCACAAAAGTTGACGGCTAATTAGATAATGCACATCTGCGCTTTTGAATGGTGCCGCCTAGAGGGGTCGGTTAGACCCGCCGCGTCCAGTGGCTGTACGGGGGACACATTTGCGGTGGACAAAGTGACATATTCTCTTGTAATTGATGTCGCGAGAAAGGACACATAATAGTGACAGGAACAATGTACTACACTTGTTAGGTCCTGATGGTATGAACAAGCTTTTGGGAGCAGCAGTTTCGTGTGTAAGGGACACGGTGCCGTTGGTGAACACTTAAGCCGCATTTAGACTTGCGCGTCTCCTCATTCCCTCGTGGATTCAGTACCGGGGAACACACCCAGCCATTGGTGGATTTAGCGGGAGGGGCACGGGGGCACGTGCTCCTCCAGAAGGGCAATGTTATAGAAAGTAATTATGTCGTTACATCTCTACAAAACGAAAATTGCTGGAGCAGCACGATCCTTTTATGATTTCCTCCCATTAGGGTTGTTAAAGGTCCATCAACCTAAATATTCTAATGAGTTCTATTGGGTCCCGCTGTAGGACCGGAACCTTTTTTCACGCACAATTTAAATTCGGTCCAAGTTGCGTATTGTTTCATTGAAAAAGGTTCCTGGATCGTATTCTAATTGATCCTGGAAAAAGGTTCCTGGACTGTATTTAAATTGTTGAGGGAAAAAATATTACCGGACCGAATTTAAATTCTTCCGGAAAAATGTTCCTGACCGAATTTAAATTCATTCTGGAAAAAATGTTCCTGGACCGAATTTAAATTCACCCGGAGAAAAGGTTTCTGAACCGTATTTAAATTGATCCGGAGAAAAGGTTCCTGGACCGAATTGAAACACCTTACAGATAAAATGGTTCTTTACGGTCCAGAACCCATTTACGCTGGCTGATTTTCTCTCCTGGACTGGAATTGAATTTATTTAAAATTCCTAGACCTTTAACAACGCTGCCATCCATTTCCACTGGAATGTGTGTGGCCGGAAATCGATTCTAGAACTTCTTGATTACTACACGATCGCTTTTAATACTACGCCTTCAAAGGATAATGTATGGAGATAGAGATTATCTAAATTTGACATTAATGGGGATAAGGAAGAAATATCTATTGTAGAAAGACGCACGCACACACACACAAGTATGCACAGATCTTTCCGATGTTTGTGACAGTTTTGCCGTAGAATTCTCAACTTTCATCTTTCCTTTTTAAATCATTGTTAATACAAGTACTGTACAACTGCTTCAGCTTCACAAACACTACTAACCCTGTGACCTTGTAACAAGAGGTTCAAGGTTTGATTTCCAATGGAGGTATAGAGCGACCACAAGGAAAAGAACTTTAGACGAAAAATCTCCGCGTGCACCTTTTCCTTTCTCCGTTCAGCTCGGGCCATAAGAAAGCATGCTCCATTCTGCCCCTCCCCTCCACGCGGGAGTACTGTGCACAGGAGTCACGGGTCTGCGCAGATTTTTTTGGCTACAGCCGGATTGCGCACACTTTTCCGGTTTTACCGGTTTTATCAGTGGTATCTGATAAGCCGTTGACAAGCTGTCACAAATGTACAGGATTGCGCACAAAAAAATGAGGCGATGTTGTCAGATGTAAAATGTTCTCAAGCCGTTCTCACTTCTGTTGTGTTTGTTTGTGTGTGTGTGTGTGTGTGGACTTACACGTGTTGTTGCTGTGTTTTGCCTAACGTGACCTATCTCGACTTGCTACATTTAGTGGTCAAATTATATTTTTTATTTAATCCTTAAGAGATTTACTATTTTATTTCAAATTTCTCTCTCTCTCTCTTCTTGTCTAAAGAAAAAAAAACAATTTTGCGCACAGAGTTTAAAGCTATCAAAGTGGCAACGTTCGATCAAAATCTGTGCTCAAGACAGGTCAGTGAGATTTGTGCGCAATCCTGGATCTAAAGTGTGCGCAATTCGGTGGCGGCGGGTTTTTTTTAAATTGTGGTTTCACTATAGTTGGACCCACTTTTTGCTACTTTTGGTCTACCAAGAAGTAAACAGTCCTTTCACGCCTAGTTTTGCTACCAAACTGCTACTGCATGTGTGTATTATATTGTTGTATTTCAAAATATTCCATTGAGTGAGAATTTACAGTAACTACTCATGAAAATCATACATGTTTTACCCTTCCCCCCAGGTGTAAAAGTTAGCAACCAGAGGGGAGAGATCGTCCTCCTCCCTCTTTAAATATCATGTACACACACGCTCATATCATTACACACATACAGAAAGGGGGGGTCAGTCCCTGGTGGATGTAATTTGCGCAGTGGTTCGTATCCCATTCTATACTGTGTGTTCAATTCAACTAACCTAATCTGAGCATAAGACGACTTAAAACAAATATATACCACACACACACACACATACAGTGGTTTAAAGTTTCACGATATTTGTAACTTTACTGAACACATCTCGTATACGAATGTTATCGGAACCATACACAATCTACTTAAATTACTTCCAATGACATTGCTAAAACGTTAAATAACAGCATATAGCTTTCCAAATTCATAAAAATGAGTTTTATCTGATTTTACTATACTCTGCTCCAGGAATCTCTGGAGCTAGCGAACGAAAACATGTCTCCCTGCAAGTGGTGTCTCGAGAGCGCTCGACCAATGAACTCGTGAGAGGGAGAGCGAGGAGCTACCAGCCGTTTGCAGCAGCGCGCACTGCTTTGCTCTACCAAATCACTTTCTCCCCTTCTCTACCGTTATGCGCGGACAAAGTATAGGTAACCACGATCTACTTCGTAGTTAAATTGAACCTGGCACGTTGATATCCACTGATTATTGATTTATCAAGATTTAATCAAGGAATATTCTTTATATTCTAACAAACTAGTATGATATTGGTATTTTGGTACACAGGACTCCTTTGTTCGTTCAACAAGATTATAACACCCTTTGTGTATTATATAGGGTAAGGACGGGGCAAACGGACACCCTAAGGATATATTGAAAAATAACTATCAAACTGTTTATTGAAAAATTACAATATAGAAAGTGTGAACATTGAGCTAACAAATAGTACAATGTATAATTCAAAATAATGAACGTTGACCTCCAAATTGTTAAATGAATCAGTGTGTGTAGCAGTGTCCGTTTGCACCACCATGGCGGGGCAAACGGACATGTGAGAGGGGCAAATGGACACTAGCTCATTTATGAACTGTCATGTCTCTCAGAAGAAGAACCCATTTCCATTTGCAACGCACTTTACGTGGAACCAGACAGAACACACTAAGCACTGCACCCAGTGTTGACCCTGCTTGTACACAACGTTGCATACACGGCACACATCTTTTGCGGTGCGTTTAACATGCTTTCCCAGTCTTGTTGTTTGATTTGCTGCAGTCAGTGTTTTCTCTTTGAGGCGAGAGATGAAAGAAGTATCCGTTAAGAAGTGCGATTCCCCCGTTTTTCGTTTCCTGCTCGAGGTCCCAGAAGTTTATGGCAAGGGGTTGAGTTCTTGAAATCTTCCTTGGGATAAGGCATCGTCTGTCGCTAAAGGTTCTGGTGATCGCTGATCTTGACCATTCACTTCATGGACAGTTCCAGGAATAAATGCCTGCTCAGGCAGGCTTTGTTAAATTATTGTAAAAGATGTTAACACTTGCCTTAGATAATCCTTTAGCGCGAGCATATGACAGAGCCTCTGCAACACGCAAGCTGAGTTACTTGTGACGAGCTAAAAATCCTTGTATCCAGTCCTTCCATGCCATTTGTAGATCATTAAAGGAATGTGGCACACCATTTGTAAATGCATACCGATATACCAAACTGCGGAGTTCCTTATAGGTCAGACCATATCCTATAGAATCAAGTTTCAGAAGGTGCTCCACCAGTTGTACCTCCACTGCATTTGAAAGCGTAGTGTGCTGGCCAAATTTCGGAATTTGCACGTTGCTACTCACCCGTCTCTGTAAAGTGATTCGCGGAACAGACAATGTTCTTTCGGCTGTAGCTAGAGGCATGCCATCTTGTACTGCATTAACAGCCCTCTGCATATTGTCATCTGTCCAGGAACAGCGGTCTGTGGATCGTTCACGATGTCGCACTAGGCTATCCTGTAACAAGGACACATTATTTTAGAAAGGCATACATCTGAAGGGTAAAACATGCATTACATACAATTCACACATGCCCTTTCGACTTTGAGTCAAATGTAGATTAGTTGCTGAATTACATAATACCTTATAGTATTTAAATGATATGCACTTTATGCATGTCCGTTTGCCCCAACACAAGCCTGTCCGTTCGTCCCGCCTTTAGCCTTGGGCTTTACATTTTCGAAAAAGGCCACCAGATGGCAGCAGCATGTTGACACAGGCTGTGTATGTCGAGGAGGCAATGACATATCGACACTACAAAGCGCAACTTTGGCGGGACCATCATAATCCAAGCAATCCTTATGTTCCGCACACAGATTTTTACTGTTTAGGTTTTTGCTAGTACAAATATCCTTACCTGGTCAGGTTTTACGGCTGGATTGGCGTTCTTCTTCAAGATTTCAACCGATGTTCAACACACCTTCTCGCCAACGTTCTTCTTCAAATCACAACGCCAACCGATGCACTGTTGCAAACTTCAAAGCCAAATTATTCGTATTTTTCTTAGGGACTGTCCGTTTGCCCCGGTGTCCGTTTGCCCCGTCCTTACCCTATACTATTATACAACCTGAATTCTTTGAAGTTGACAACCTAAATTATTTGAAATTGGCAACCTGGATTCTTTGAATTTGGCAACCTGAATTCTTTGAAGTTCGCAATAGAAATTCTTTGAAGTTGGCAACCTGAATTCTTTGAAGTTGGCAACCTGAATTCTTTGCAGTTGACAACCAGAATTCTTTGAAGTTCGCAATCGGAATTATTTTGAGTTGGCAACCTGAATTATTTTAAGTTGGCAGCCTGTATTCTTGGAAGTTGGCAACCTCGATTTTTACTGGCTGCCGTTGGGATGGCAACATGACTCGAACGAGCAAAATGGGTGTGTCTAGCACTTATATGAGCCTAATCCTCTCCCTTCCTCCATACCCTTTTATATGTAAGGTATTTCAATTCGGTCAAGGAAGCTTTTTTCCGGATCAATTTAAATACGGTTCAGAAACCTTTTCTCCGGATGAATTTAAATTCGGTCCAGGAACATTTTTTTCCAGAATGAATTTAAATTCGGTCTAGGAACATAGTGTCATAGTGAGCTAGTCCAGGTCTTGGACTCAACATACGCCAGTAGGTTATTCAATTATTCATCCATTGTAGGATTGTCATGTACTGCTTCATGTTTTTGTAGTAACGAATGTGCGAATTAACCGGAGGGATGCCGGGGATTTCTTCCCCACAGAACATTTTATCCCCGGAAAGAGAGAAAACTATTTTTGTCCATTGTCAGGTATGTTTTTATCCTCCTCAAAGAAAATAGAATTGAAAGCATACAGTAAGCATACCATTCCTTAACCATATAACATACACAACTGAAAAATCATTCGTGTCCATTACTGGTCCAGTCAGCAAAGATTTCCATGTCAAAAATTATGCAGTCTTGTGGATTAAAGGACAACATTCTCCAACTAACCAACTTACCTCACTAAAGTGCTCGTAAGAAACTTGTAGGTAGGTCAAATGGAAATTAAGTTTGAACCTGGCAATATAAATTTGGTCAAGTTGTCAGTGTTGCTAGTTTCATATATATTTTTTGTATGAGATTATGTTTTCTTAGAATGTAAATATACCAAGTATTTCCAACTCACCTGCAAATGTTATAATAAGATTTAATGATGTAAGTTAGATGCAATGTACTAAGTTACTTAGAATCATAAGGCAATAATTTATTAGTTTACTGACTAGTAACATATATAAAATGTGCGTACCCAAAAAAAACTACTTTCCAAAATTGTCACAAATACGCCACTGAGTGGGCACCTTTCCCCTCCTCCCCTAAGCAAAGAAAACTAATCCGCACTAGTAACTGTGAGCTCTTGGACACAAAACTATTTAAAATGTCACAATTGAATCTTTCTCCATTTGGAAGAATTTTACAATAAATATTTGGAAAGTAACCAAACATAGAATGAGATACTGGTACTAATATGTCAGTTTACCTGCATTTACAGATATAGTCTGAAGTAATAAAACAATCGATATCACTTTTAAAATTCATTATTGCATTCTCTGTTATTGCATTTTTATCATATCGATCCATCCAAAAGACAATTTCGTATTCTTATTTCGAAATAAAGAAAACCCTCAACACGGAATTGAAGAAGAAACTGACGTCACAGACTTTGATTCGAACCCAACGCTCCGTACTTTGGCGTGACGAAAGGTACACATAATTCACTCTGTTAGCCTTAGTTGACATTGATGTCTGTCGGCTGCAGAATGTAACGAAATGTATGATAGAGAAGGGTTAAAAGTTTGAGCAGGTGATTGGCAAAGCTTTGTATAACTTTGCCGCGTGCTGCTTGGACGTTATGTGAAGGACGTCATTCTTAGATTCGAGTGGGATACATAAGTATATTCAGTAATATTCTCATTCCCTCGCATTTTCTTTCCTCTTCCCGAGCCGGTCCCCGTGGCGGAGTGGTTAGCACATCGCGCTACGACGCCAGGGGTCCCGGGTTCAAATCCCGGCCTGAGCATGGATGTTTGTGAGTGTCCTTTCATCAATTTCATCATATCATCACTCATCTCCATCTTCGCGAATTAGCCCAAAAGTGGCACAAGAAGCGAAGTAAAATAACGCAAATCAAGCAATCCTCTTCCCGGACATATTAACGTCCTAACCCTGTAATTAAGGGGTACCGGGTTCGATACCGGAAAGAGGCATATGGTTCATCGGATTCTACTTATATAAACTCTAGGTCGGTGTTGAATGCAGCAACTCTCCTCCAAAACTCAGGGGGGGGGGTGGAGTTATAGACATCAAATTATAATAGTAATATAACAATACTAATAGTCTTAAATTGTCCCTTACTTCCGATATGTAATTGAATTAAGTTTAATAGGTTTTAATTACTTATCATTTTAAGAATGATATTATGGGAATCAATAAAATAATATTATACCGTGTCATAATTTACATTTACAGCAAAATAACTGAGGAGTCTTTCTACAGCGGTAGCCGGACAATTGCGATGGCGGACAATTGCAATGACGGACAATTGCGATGAACACAGTTAAAAGTAAAAGGGCGGGTGGACAATTGCGATGACATTTTAAATCTTCTATCAAATTGAAGGGTGATTTAACATCCCGTACAGTACCTCTTACAAGAGAATTATGTGAAATATTGATATTTGCGGCTGGGAATTTGGTTCAATCAAGTTTTTGAACATGGACTAGAGCTAAAAGACACATTTGAAGTAACCACTTTCCTCATATGTGCGAATAAACTTTCCAACTCTCTTGTCGATTTTATTGTCACAAGTTATTCCTTTTCTGACCTTCTGGATTAAGTTCAATCCGCATGTATTTGATGTTGGTGTCTTCTGTTTGTCTCTGGCTGGCCAGAACATCATGAATTTTTTGATGCAGTCTTCCAAGTCACCTATTTACTTTGTTGTTCCAACCTTCCACAGCATTATTAGTTCTGTGGCGCCTTTGGTTAGGTTAGGTTAGGTCCTGATCGTCGCAATTGTCCTACCATTAATTTGTAAAATGACCTTCACCGTCAAAATTATCGTAATTGTCCGTGATTTAGGCTTCATCGCAATTGTCCGCCATTGCAATTGTCCTAGATTCTCTATAGCATATCTGTGGATGACGTTATTAGTGAAACTTTGTGTGTTCCTAGTCCTCTTCAGTTTACACATTCACAAGCTTGAAGCGTATCCTGATCTATCATATTTCTTGATTTAGCAGTTATTCTTTCATTATTTTTACTTTTAATTATAAAGATAACTGTGCGTTGAATGTGATTGTTGCAGCTGGTGGGCGCGCTCCGTGGACTTCAAAGCCAGCCGGTCGTTAACGTAGCTAGCGCGTCGACTATCATTAGCCTGTCTCTGCACAAAGTGGGCTTAAAACAAATTTGATATTTAACAATATAAATACGTATATAGTGTATATATATAATATAGCCCAAGATAATTTTGTGAAATTTGTATGCATTCACCCTACGTACGTAGGGAAAGTACAAAATTAGCAGCTAAAATTAGGAACACTTTTTAAATAATTTCTCACTTGTTGTGTAATTATCACTGTTGTTTGACTTCCTAGAGCATACTTATACATATTACATAGTGTGTGTGTATGCAATTAAAATTTGGCACATTGGGGGGCCTCCCCGATGGTGCAGCGGTAGCGTTGTATTCAAGAGCACTTTAAACTGTAGGTTCAGTTCCGGTTAGCCTATCTGTGCATAAAGTTGATTTCATCAACAAAAAAATTCTTCAAACTTTAGCTCATTGGACTGCAGGACTTTCTTTGCACTATTTTCATTGAACAGCAACAATACTTGAGTTAGAATCCCTATATGGGTATGATTTTTTCGGCCAGTATCCACGCGTGGCTCTGGAGCTCATCAAGCCTCCTCTAATTAATGGGTACTTCGGAGGGGAGGAGGGAACACTTGAAGAAAAAAAGTGGCAGGAGGGTGGTGTTGATCACATCTTCCCTGAATGAGAATGAGAATGTGTTGAGTGTTATCCCCCCCACACACCCCCTCTGTCTGACTTCATGTCACGGTATAGGGAATTACTTTATTTTTTTTATGTACAAGGGTGGTGACAGACTTGGAAAATCGGGAAAATTCAGGGAATTTGAGGTGTCAAAAAAAGTCGGAGAAATGTCAGGGAATGTTGTCTTGATTGATTTTTTTATTATTATTAAGATATTGTTATGTAACTCTGCACGGGAACAGGAAATCTTGTTGCTAAGTTTCGGTCTCAACTTTTAGGCCCCTTTTATGCGCAACACAACCACGGCGCTAGAAATCAGTGATGGCAGGAGGAGAAAGAGAGAGAGAGAGAAATTTCCGGAGGGGCAGAAAAATGTGTTAAGCCTCTAAATATTACGTAGAAAATGCATTGAATTATCATTTTCTCTTGTCCGTATGGGAGTAGTAACGGGACAGAACTGTCAACAGATGGAGGGGATGGGAGCGGGTGGCGCCGTCCGATAGTTGTCGGACGTCGTAGTAAGGCATTTTGGTGGACAAACTGAAGGAACATGGAAACAAGTAGGCTCCATTGATACATACGACTTTTGTCGAATATCGCCACCCGACAAAGTATCTCACTACAACATGCGACAGAAATTGCATGCATGGCACTTGTATGGAATTGATTTTTGTTGGATGTCTTCGGACTGGAACATCCAACAAAAATCGCATGCATAAACAAGAAGAGCTTTAGACTGCAAATATGCCGCTGGAATTTTATTACTCTTCTGGCTCACTTCACCTTATTTAATGTAGCAGTGCTTACGATGGCTTTCTTTCATCATCCTGACGTATTACTTGGTTTGGTTTGAGTTATGTTTTAAGTCCATTTTATGCACAGTAAGGCTAATCGGGATTGGATTGGACCTACTGTTTAAAGAGGGATCCGAACCACTGTGCCCTGTGCCTCCACCGCGTATTGAACCCGGGACCCCTTGATTATAAGGCAACGATGCTAAAACTGCGCTTCGGGGTGGTCATCTGACGTATTACTGGTCTCGCACAAGTTAACATACGTTTACAACGACATTGCACAATTCTTAGATATCAAGAAGAATCCAACAAAACGGGATATATCTTGAATACTATCACGAAAAAGTGAAACACAAACCTGCATTCGTGAACGTTATAAAAATTGGCAAGTGCCCACCCTCAAATTTACTGCAACACTAGTATTGCAATGAAATTAACGCCACTCTCTGTCCTGTCTGTTTAAACTCGTGAGAGATGGTCATTAATCTCTCACTGAGTGAAGTTAATGTCAATATTATGAAATAAAATACTAATAATAAATACGTAAATATTTTAATATCATATTTACTCGAATCATTCAATCATAAAAGCGAATCACTTTCTAAAAGAATTCACTTTTTTCTGCCAGCCCTGCTAAATTTTCACTTTCGATCTACTGATATATACGAGGGGTGGCCAGAAAGTAATTTCCAATTAGTAGGGACTAGGGATGGCCAGATCCGGATCCGGTTGGTTCCGGATCCTAAAATTATTCGGATCCGGATTCGCGGATACGGAATGTGTTTATTACATATTTTTACCTGGTAATATATATATATATTCCATACCCGGTGGAGGCACATAGTGGTTCGGATCCCACTTTAAACTGTAGGTCCAGTCCCAATTAGCCTTACTGTGCATAAAGTGGACTTAAAACACTAAATCAATCCAATCTATATATATATAGTGTGTGTGCGTGCGCGATTTGTAATTAATACACTTACAAGGGAGGTCTAAGTCTGCCCCTCCGATTTCCATAAAAATTGGCAGGTGTATAGAGGGGCCCAAAGGAAGAAATATGTGTTTTTTTGTTTCAGCTAAAAAACTGTTTTAGGGGGCACCCCTCTTCAAATGTTAAGATGAGGACAAATTGAAGTTTGAATTGACCCCTGTCCCCCTCCGATTTCCATGAAACTTGGCAGGTGTATGGAGGGGCCCAAAGGAAGAAGCACGTGTTTTTGTGTTTCAGCTAAAAAACGGTTTTAGGGGGCGACCCACCCTCCCTCAAATGTCAAGATGAGGAGAAATTGAAGAGGGGGATCTGACCCCGAAACCACGTAAATATGGCATAGGAAATTTCCAAATTTCATGGAAATCGGAGGGGGACACAAGGGTCAGATCCCCACGTCAATTTCTCCTCACCTTGACATTTGAGAGGGTTTTGCGCATAAAACAGTTTTTTAGCTGAAACAAAAAAACACGTATTTATTCCTTTTGGCCCCTCTATACACCTGCCAAGTTTCATGGAAATCGGAGAGGGACAGGGGTCAATTCCCACTTCAATTTGTCCTCATCTTAACATTTGACGGGGGTGCCCCCTAAAACAGTATTTTAGCTGAAACGAAAAAACACATATTTATTCGTTTGGGCCCCTCTATACACCTGCCAAGTTTCATGGAAATCGGAGGGGGACACTTAGATAACCTCCCTTGTTAGTCTTACACTTTGTAATTATATAACACTGCATATATTATAATGTTTTATTTTAATTTGTAAAACTGTAGCTGTAGAACAATTGAAGATCCAGGGGGAAAAACGATGAATGTCGATTTTTCGCCCATTTTGAGACCGCAGCGCCATCTGATAGCTCAAAAGCTGTACTATAAGAATGAGAACGGCCTTGGTTGGGAAACGGTGAGAAGTGCTTGAAAAACTCATTATTATTTTGGCATATATTGACGTATTTATGAAAGAGAAATACTTGATTTTGATTTCCTGGCAAATCGTCTCGAATGAACATTCATCGTTTTCCCCCCTGGCCCTTCAATTGTATAATTTTTGTATATCATTTCTATCGTGTTAGATGTGTTAAAGGTTTCATCCTGGAATGAAATGTTTCAGATTTATGTGTTTCCATTTCCAATACATTCGAATGAATACATATTCGTTTCAATGGCATTTACAAAATCACTTCTGACATTTTATAATAAACAAGTACGATTATTTTTGTGCACGAGTGTGTTAGCCGATGCGTAGCAAAGTATTTTAGGAACAACACTTGAAAAAATATCTTCAAGGACTAACTAATGAGAAATTTCTTTGCAATCGAAGATCATAATACCTTTTAAGGTGTGGTAATATTATAATGGGATTGAGATACCAAACTCTCGGATCCGGATCCGGATTTTCGGATCCGGAACTTTTGGATCCGGATCCAGATCCGTAACTTTTGGATCCGGATCCGGATCCGTTTGGCCATCCCTAGTAGGGACATTGATTTTTCGCAAACGTGAAAACCGTGAAAAATGGTAATTGCTGCGAAGTTGTGTTTATGAATGTGCAGAAATGTCTGGACACACATCGAAATAATGCGAATTTGGCATAAAATGGGAATTGTTGGTGTTTTTAGCGATTTGTTTTAAAAATGTCCTAAAACAACGAAAAATTCCATGAAATCCAACGTCCTTGCCTTTTCTAGGACATGTTTGTGTACATAGATCGTGCAAGTTTTCCAACATTTTATTCAAGAGTAAACTATAATGCTTGTTATACATGGAATAATTCCGACAGCCACATTAAATCATGTATTTCACACGATTTTTTAAACTTCTATCAAAACCATTTGCATCACAGCAAAGTGGCAGGGTTCTAACAGGAGATCGAGTGCGTATCTATCACACGGGAACCACACCTTCAGTATTTGTCGCGCGAGTTGTGTTTTCAATTACCAAGCTAAGTGCGCACCATCGGCATTTGTCGAGCGAGAAATAATGGAGCTCAGTTGTTAGACTCAGAGACCAGGAGTCGATCCTCTGCGGGGGAGAACCAGGATCTTTTCCATTTATTCAAACTGTTCCGGGGCCCACCCAGCGTCATATCAAGCGGGTACCTGGAGGAAACTTTGAGGGATAAAGGTAGCCAGGAGCGTGGTGCTGATCACATCACCCCCACCTTCAGCCGTGATCAAGAAAGTGTGGGGCCCTAACTCGACACCTCTATACACCTTCATGGCAAAGTTACAGGGGAGCACTTTACTTTTACATCTTCAAAAATCTGTTCCAACATATCAAACTGTCACGAAAATACGTAGACCATGTGACCTACAATTTAAAATAATAGTTTAAAAGCAAAATGAAGTATTAAGTTTCGGATGTTTGGCAGAAAAATGTTCTAAAACAAAAACGTGAATTTTGGGAAAAGTAACACTAACAAGTCAAAGAAAAGTAATGCCAATTTTTGGTGCCATAATATATAGGTATCTGTCACGTGAGATTGATTGATTTAATTTTTTTGGGTGCTTCGCCACTTATGGTCACTATGCACACTTCAGTAGCTATATACGGGGAAAATTCCATTATCTAAAACCCTTACCTTAAAATTAAAAAAGGGGGTATGGAAAAGAACTTTCAAGGTATCCAACTCTCACGAAGAGGCGTAAGCCATGTGACTTACAATTTGAAACATTAGTTTAAAAACACCATGAAAGTATAATTTCAGATATTTGCCAGAAAATGCGCTAAAATGAAAATGTGAATTTTGGGAAAAATATCACCGAATAGTAAAAAATAAAAAATACACCAATTTGAAAGAAAAAAATCAAGGTCCTTATCGATTAGGCATTTAACATTTTGCTCTTTGGGGGGCCTCCCCGATGAGGCAGCGGTAGCGTTGTAATCAAGAGGTCCGAGTTCGATACTCGATGGAGACCCAGTGGTTCGAATCCTACTTTAAACTGTAGGTCCAGTCCCGATTAGCCTATCTGTGCATAAAGTTGATTTCATCAACAAAAGAACCTTCAAACTTTAGCACATTGGACTGCAAGACTTTCTTTGCACTATTTTCATTCCACAGTACTACTTGAGTTAGATTCCCTGAATGGGTACGAATTTTTCCGACAGTATCCCCGCGTGGTTCTGGAGCTCATCAAGCCTCCTCTAATCAATGGGTACCTCGGAGGGGGTGGGGGACACTTGAAGAAAAAAGTGGCCGGAGTGTGTGTTGATCACATCTCCGCTGACTGAGAACGAGAATGTGTTGAGTACTATCCCCACCCCCAGACACAAGCCCTCTATCTGCCTTCATGCCACGGTATAGGGGATTACTTTATCCTTTTTAGGTAGTAAGCTGGTACATGCTGTCAGTTTCACAGTAGTGTTGTCTGAAGCGCGGGACAGTACTTGTATCGAGATTAAGTTTACAATACAAAATTTAATGGAAATATTTGTTTAAGTCCACTTTATGCGCAGAGAGGTTAATCGAGACTGGACCTAGATTTTAATGTGTAATCCGAATCACTTTGTGCCTCATCAGGTATCGAACTCGGGACCCCTTGCTTTGAAGGCGGTGACGTTACCACTTCGCCTTGGAGAAATATTCATATTACGGTAATCAACATGACAATATTTTAATTGAAATAATATTATACATAACAGCGCTAACATTTACTCTTCCCGGGGATACATTATTATAAACATAATCAAACTCACTCAGAGATGGAGCTAGTTTGAATATTTGAAGAATATATTGTGAGTTACCATTGTTATTATTTAATATTTAATGATAATTTCTTGGTTCGAAAAACTTTAAGTACAAAACTAAGGAAATTATTATTTTTAATAGATAGATGGGTGGAGAAATTAAACAATTGTAACGTGTTAAACTTCTCTTTGTAAGGTCTTTAGTTTTAGAAAACTTTAGATACTCACATTTGCTGGTTTCTGATAAACTGTTTTAGATGGAGTTAATTCATATGTTGATTTCGTTGGCCTGTTTGGTAGGTCTATCAGCCAATCAAAATTTATCTTTATAGTATGAACCCGAACGGACGGATATGATCTACAGCTTTGATGGTTTTGGCTTCAATAAACGATAGTTTTATTGCTGGTTAGCGAGAAGGTTTAATCGCGTGTGTGACTTAGACTGTTTTCAGTCTGAAGCGACAAGGGACTTGGAAATGCACCTGCAGAGTTAAATGCAACATTTCCTACAGAAGTGACGCAACTAATGTGCTATTCGTTTGCGTGTCGTTCGGGACTGTACCGGTGTCGCATCGTGTCGCCTCGGTCTCTTGGTTGTGCATGCGCAGTGAATACTTTCTAAATACCATGGCTGTCCGTGTCGCCTCTGTCCCAGAGCGGTAGTAAAGTAAAAGAAAGTTAAGTTAAAGTTCCCCGTGCATATAGCACCGTGTCATGAAGGCACATTTAGTTGATGTGGGGTTAGAGCCCCCATACATTCTCGATAAAGGTAATTTTGAAGATGATGATGTGAGTCTGGGTGTGCCCCAGAGCCGCTTTATGCGGGTAAAAGGCCGTAAAAATTCCAACCTAAGGTCACCCACCCCGGGAATCGAATAGCGTGGTAGTCAGATGCCATACTGACTGACCGTGGCCTTAGGATAACGTTAGCGTATTGAACGTTCTCCATGTATTGACCGGGTTGCCAGCCGCTTATGCTGGATTTGATTGATTGATTGATTTGTTGTTTTAAGTCCACTTTATGCACAGTAAGGCTAATTGGGACTGAACCTACAGGTTCAAGTGTGCCTCCAGCGGGTATCGAACCCGGGACACCTCGATCACAAGGCAACGACGCTATCACTGCGCCATCGGGGAGGCCCGCTTATGCTGGACATGTAGTGAGCTAACCTTTGCAAACGTTTCATTGACGATAGTTGACAGCACTTGCAAGTGTGTAAACCTAACGGGATGAACCTTTGAAAATATCTCCCACGTGTTACCAATAGACGGTTTGGTTATCACCAACACCCGCAGTAGCCAACTTTCCTGGCGGAGTTGATAAGCGCGCTACGACGTCAGAGGTCCCAGGTTTGAATCCCGGCCTGGGCATGGGTGTTCTTTGTGATTGTCAAATCAACAGTTTCATGGCTACATCATTCATCCTCGAGATTAGCCAAAAGTGATAGAAATGCGAAGTAAAATAAACTAAATCAATAAATCATATGAACACCCACGATCAGTTTTTATTCCCTCGGAGGTATTTCAGCCTTTCTGTTCATGTGCGAGCTGGGTCGAGATGTACAGCCAACAGCAAAGATAATAGTAGGCAAATTTTCCATCACAAATTTCATTCTTCTCTTATTCTAATTCTTGTGTTTTAGAATGTGAAATCTGTTGATGTGAAGCAGATGTTGCCTTCAGCTTTTTGACGTTTTTATTTCAATTCATGATCGTCAGATTGTGGAACACAGACTGAAAGAAAATGGTGATGGACAATTCGCATGCTATTTCCTTTGCCGTTCGGTGTACGTACAAACGAATCGCTCGTAATGGGTTACTTCCAGTTTGATCAATTTGACAGCGCAGGGCTGTGTTGTGTGTGCTTTGTCACGCCGTGCTGTGCTGGGTCGTGCCGTGCCGTGCCGTGCTGTGCTGTGCTGTGTCGTGTCGTGCCGTTCCGTGCTTAAGTAACTTACGTATTATGGCGTATTGATACTTCTTTCCCCATTTGCTTACTTTCTCGACTGTTTGTACAAGCTCTCGAGAATATCTGATCTGGTGACCCGCATAAACAGAGTTGCTACTTCCTCGGGCAGGTGACTCAACCATGTGCTGCGAAGAAGTTCCCAGTCAGCCGTGTTGAACGAAGTCGTGATGTGTGACGTGGTTGTTGCAGGAGCCGAATTTCCGTGCATCTTCGATATTCGTGATCGTATGCGGTAGTTTACAGCAAGTCACTTGCTATTGGTGTTAATGTCTGATAGCGTAGTGAAGTAGCGTGTAGATATTGCCGAAATGGACCTTGTTGGTCCAAAATTCCATGTCTTTCAGCTCTTTTCAGAAGACAGGATTCAGTACCATACAAGGATATAAGGTAAGTCAGGCACTGCATTGTTTCTACTTTCTCGGTAGTTAGTAAAATGCTTTCCCCTCCCCACAAATTGACTTTCTAAGACAGATAAGTAATTTGTAATTTTACGTAGTTTATCTGGCTCTTTCGGCTAATCGCGACGTTGAGAATGAGTGATGATACCGTGGCCGCGAACTTATGTGGCGAGAAAGTGAACTTAAACGAAGAACACTTACACTCTGTCCCAACTATCTCTGGAGCAGACGAACGAAAACAAGTCTCTGCGCAAGAAGTGACGCGAGACGATTCCACCAATGAACACATGATGGAAATTGGAAAATGGATTGTATGGAGGGAAGGGGGAAAGCGACTGCAGTTACCAGCCTTCCCAGCAGCGTGTACTGCTTCGCTCGATCTCCCCTTCTCTGCTGCTATGCGCTGCCCTGCTCCAGAGATAGTTCGGACAGAGTATAGTGCAGGGGCGTCCAAACTACGGCTCTCGGGTAACGTTGAGTGAGCCGTGCCTTATTATGTGGCCCGCCTTACTGCACTTATAACATCCTCTAGCTTTCTTTAGAGGTATTATCTTTAGTGTAGAGATATCGTAATGTGGACCGGCACCTGTTACTCAAGTAGCAAGTGGGGCAGTGACGTGCACTGAGGAGTAGCTAGTCTAGCAGAGATAGATTAATCAATCTCACATCTCGAATTATATTCAAATCACAATATTTATTGCTTTGTTGAAGCCACAGTTAATATGAAACACTTTTTTCACGGCCTTCTCGTCCCTCGGTGCGTTCAGCGGCCTAGCTCGCTCTTTCTCAGCCTCACAGTTCCAGGTAGAAACGGGTTTCCGAAGGGAAAGGGAAGATTTCTGCTTTTACCTCCCTTGCCCCTTCGCCCCCGCTGCAATGGTTGAAAGCCCGTGCTTTCAGGTCCTCCAGTCTATCTTCTATAGGACAGATAGGGGATTGGTTTCCCTTCGATTCCTTTGTAAATCCTCTAAAGAACTCAATCGAAAATTTTCTGCAGTACTTATGTTCTCTGTATTTACACAACATTTTACACATTGTACAATATGTATGTATATTATGGGATGTTCTTTTATTAATTATGCAACTGGAACGTCTTATGTGCAGACAAAAATATTATGCTTTTTTTAAAATATGGAATAGGCTATATAATGATTAAATAACAAATATTTGCTCACGCTCTCTCTCACTCTCGTTTTAGTAGTGTTTTATTTTAATATACTAATCTCTTGGCCTCCAATAAAAAAATGGATAAGCTAAACAATCATAAATACGGATGTATTTATTTGGGCAAGTGAACGAGCGTTCTAATTCTTGTTGTTGGTTTGGTTTATTTTACTTCGCTTTTCTGCCACATTTGGTTATCGCGAAAATGAGGATGAGTGATGATATGATGAAACGGATCAACGGACCTCAAAAAGAACAATTCAGGCCGTAATTCGTGACGAGCGTGCATTCTTGTTCCTATGTGTTGTACTCTGCCTGCAGTGAATAATGAAACAATTAGAAATGAAAAATGTATCCCAGAACTCAAAAAGCCAAATGAATATCGTTGAAGAAAGTAGAAAAAAGGTTTGTTTAAAGGTGTGTTTTGTTACCCATCGCTTTTTCTAGCTGTATAGATTTAATCGCAATAAGTAGCTAAGAGCTTGGAAAGTCGTGAGGGACAATCATAAATAGAGAGTTCTAGGTTCCTGATTTCACAGTGCCCTGCAGATGCACTGGGAGGAAATTATTTGTATTTTCTTCTCTCTTCCATCGCTTTACCTAATTTCTGCCATGACGATGAACGTTAATTAAATTAAACGGGTGAAGAGTGGTCGCAAAGAAACACTCATGCAAAGGCCAGGGCTCGAGCCCGGATCCTTCAGTAACGATATTGTGAGATGGGGAAATTAGGGAAATCAAGCAATGTAAATTTTTTGGAAAAACGTTAATCATATACATATATAGATGATATTTCAAAAAATCAATTGAAAATTACTACTCAGGAAAAATGCAGTTTGCTTTACCGATACCCACGTATCCGAATGGTTAGCGCCTTCCTCTCATGTTTGTTGTCGGCCGACCTCCGTGGGGAGTGCAAGTGGTCCCGGATATGTACCCGATGGAGGTATATAGTGGTTCGGATCCCACATTAAACTATAGGTCTAGTCCCGATTAGCCTTTCTGTGTATAAAATGGACTTAAAACGTCAAATCAACCATCAAATCAACCAACCGTGGGGGAGCGGTTACTACAACGCGCTACGACACCAGGAGTTCCGGGCTCGAACCCCTACCTGGACATGGGTGTTCTTTGTGTTTGTCCCTTCATTAATTTTGTCATATCATATTCGCGATTAACTAAATGTATCAAAGAAGAGAATCAAATCAAATCATTCATTGATTGATTGTTTGATTTGGTTTATTTTACTTCGCTTTCCGCCATATTTGGCTAATCGCGAAGACGATACGATAAAATTGATGAAGGGACACACAAAGATCACCCATTGCCAAGCCGAGATTCAAACCCGGCATCTCTGGCTCAGTAGTCAAATCAAATCGTTCTTTATTTTCGAAAGTGGGTGGAAGTTATGTGTACAATTTTTTGTAGTCCTTCCTAACTTTGCAATTTTTCCTGTATTTGACGTTCTTCTTTTAGGAATACTGGGCCCTAAAAAGGGGGGGGGGGATTATGACCCGTTGGGCACGCCACTCATTGCTACCCCAAGTGTCGACGTCACCGCACGTCACTGAAGTGGGGCCCAAGTTACTTTTGTTTTATTGCAATTTCATCATGCTACGAATGCAATTTTAACATCGTTCGATTTCGATTTACTTCTGTTAACACATACTGCGGAGTTTTAGCGATTACTTTAGATTTTGTTCAATATATGCTTTCTTAGGTTAGGCAGGCCAGGTTTGGTTCTCTTAGCATTAAAATAAAGTCCCTAAATGCATTCTACTAAGGTTTCGGTTTACTTCTCCATTAATTCCCAGTAGTCTACGATACTTACAGTCGCTTGTTAACGGAAAATACATTGTCCATGGGAAGTGCGCATGCTTGCGTAGGATAATTTTTAAGTTTTTTTTTGTTGTTTTTTTTCAATTTAACTCTTTTTCGAAATCCAAACAGTGCTCATTACTTAAAGGAATGTTCAAATTTTGTTTTACAATGATTGCCAAAATTCTACGATTGCTAGGAGAATTTGAAAAAAAAAATCATTATACAATCGGAACAGCTACCCGAATTTGAAGTTAAAATTTGGGGGTCACGTGTAGAAATTGCAAAATAAGCTAAATTAAGTGGTGTGCGATCGGAACAGAAACCTCCACGAAAACAATGGTTATTTCAATGTTTTAAGTTTTAAAGCGAAATTTTAACTATGTTTGCCAAATCTAACCTAACGAAATCTTACCGTGAATGGTTTGTGGGGCTATGCGAGAATGGTTTGTGGGGCACCGTACAAAAATGTCAGTTTCGTAGCACTTGAGCGACCAATTTTAACTACACAATCGTGATCAAGTGTCCTAAATTATTGACTGTGCTAAATATGAACGAATGCCCTGTATTATTATTATGTATCCAACTAAAAGTTACTAAAAAAAATTACGAAAGAAATAACGTTATTTCCTACCTTCAAAGTCGCCATCTTCTTCACACCACGCAGATTACTGAACAAGTGAACCCTACGTTGAAAAAACATGGTTTCCATGCTTGTATACGGAGAACGATCGCGGTAATTGAAAAGCTTATTTTACAACTTCTACAAGTCAATTAACAATTTCAACACGTCACCCCCATATATTAACCTCAGATACTATATCGGGACTACGTATTTCGTGAGTAGAAGAAGTAGGATAGAAATTACAGATGGGTCCGGTACTGTAAAATCTTACCCCCATTTTTTGCCAGGGCGACCCTCGTGAAGTAACACATTGCGTTAGGCTAAGTTTTTGAAGATTGAAAATAATTTAAAGTTTGAAAATAGGCATGCATGAATTCCACCCTTGGCTTGGTTGATTGGTTGGTTGATTTGGTGTTTTAAGTCCACTTTATGCACAGTAAGGCTAATCGGGACTGGACCTACAGTTTAAAGTGGAATCCGAACCACTATGTGCCTCCACCGGGTATCGAACCCCGAACCCCTTGATTACAAGGCGACGACGCTACCAATGCACCACCGGGGAGGCCCCCATCCTTGGCATTTTCAATTTTGTTTTTGATGTTTGATTCAACCAGCAAACATATAGTTCGTTATATTGTCTTATATTTGCAATATATTGCTAATAACTTAGTATTTGTAACTCTAAAATTAAATTAGTCTGTCCAACACACATGTATCAAGACAGGGTCTCGAATCTCGAACCTTCGATGACCAGATTTTGAGTTGATCACCAGGGTGGGAGGTACTATATTGTTCGTACTTAACAGTTCTGGTATGTCAAGATGATTGTGTTATCGATTATGATCAAATTGACAACGATTTAAGCCCCACGACAGGTTAAGTTTGCAGCAGGTTTGATGTATTAATCCACGCAAGAGCGGCGTTCAGCATCTCCTGTGCCAGTCTTGCCTCAACCGCCAAACTGTTCATATCATAGACAGTGAGAAAATCATCGTCAGTATTGCAGGGGAACTAAATTCTGCGCGTACGTTTGGGTCTATATGAGAAAGGTTGCTGCAAACTTAACACGTCGCGGGGCTTAGTAAATCTGTGTGTCCTTTATCGAAACAAACGATTCGACTTTATTATATGAATCTAGAGAAAATAGTTCATAGGTGGCATTGTTGTGCATGTTTATAATATATTTTCAAATTTAAAATTTATGCACACCTTTGCTTGATTTAATGAAACTGCATAGTTAGTCAATAACAGTTGTAATTTTCTTGCATTTCTGTTTATTCTGCACGGACAAATTCTTTAAATTTTTTGTAAACGTTATGTGGTCCTTAAAAATATTTTGTTTACTATAATCTATAAGAGTATTACGAAAATGGAAGAGGTTAATAACCAAAGTACATGGTAAAGCCATCCGAAGATTGCCGATCTTGCACGAACGCTTGACCACCGGAGAGGCAGTGAGCTTGGCTGAAGCAGACGGCCGCTAGCATTTATATGGGAGATTCAGAGAGCGAAGGTATATTATTACTTTTAGGAGGGGGAAAATATTAATTGTCATCCTTCAAGATGGTAGTGAGGCATCCTTTTAATGATTAGTAACATAATTGGAAACGCGCTACTTTGAAAAAGGGGCTAAGTACATGTGAAAAAATGTATTTTGAAAATCCATAATCCTGAAACTTTCTGACCGATGCGCTACAAAGAAAGTTGCGTGTTCTCCTCTAGAATTTCGTCATTTTACAAATCGTAATATAATTTTAACAAAAACGTGGCATTCTAAAGAAGAATGAATAATATATCTGAAATATCGAGAGTTGACCTTGCAGTCTCTAAATGTACTTTTAGGGTTACACAATACCTTTATTCAAAATTGCTAGTGTAAATTTATAAGCTATTAGAATTTAAAACTTATTCCTGTTCCGAAAAAAGAAACTACAAGTCAAATTAATATTTCATATAAATACATATATTTTTCTTTCATGAAGCCAGGACAGTATTTGGAGGGGACGGTGGCTTGGGAAGGCTATAGCCCCGGATCTCGATCTGCAAAGGGGCTTCCAGTGGGAAAACATTGCTATGAAATAGTCCAGAAGAAGGGGCGAATTTTTTTTTTTAATGGCTCAAGAATACAAAGATATAAGTGGACATTTGACAAGCTTAGTCTAAAACTTACAACTGAAATCGTACGTGTATGTGGGGGGTGGAGGCTACGTGAGATAACACAGTGGAATATGATTGGCAATACTAAAATTAAAATAAATATGTGGGAACAATAGAAATCAAAATATGTTGTAGCTAGTGACGGCGCAATAGAAAAGATGGAGGGATAAATCATATTTTCCCGGTGCAATCATGTTTATTATTCCGTTACATACGACACAAAAATGCTTATTTTGGCTAAAAGAACATTCATTCATTTATTTATTTTTGTCGTTTTACTGGAGGCAGATAAGAGTGAGAGAGAAATTGTCGAACGAGAGTAGGGGAGCGTTCCTGCTTCTCCCCCTGTAGTGTGGTCACTGCCTATAGCTATACTGGAGAAGAATGCACCAATTAGAACGTTATTAAATAAAACAGATATTTAAAACTTTTAAACGAATTATTTGTGAACTATGATTTAAATTTATAGAGAGCTCATACCTGTTTAATTTAATTTGGATGAGTTAACTTCTGAAGCCTGCCATTTTCGAGCCTTCTTCCGGTGCACTGCCCTTTGAACCCTAGCTGCTGCGTTCAGGTGGTGGAACGAGCAGAATACTAATTAAAACAAATATGTGACAAATATATATACATATATATATATATATATATAAATAAAACAACGTGTTGAAGCTATTGACGGCGCCAAAGAAAAGCCAGAAGAGAAACGTGGAAAGTGCAGTGATATTTTACGGGAAGCAGTCACGTTTATTACACCCTTATATTTATATACAATATTAAAATGTTCTACTTTTAGATCTCGCACAATGTCTTTTTCACAAAAATTGGCAATCCCGCATTTTTTATATCAATCAAGCTGTGATATTTTAGATTTCTTCCGTTAGTTTTCTGATAATAGTTTTCACAGCTTTCCATAACATTTAGGCATGATTTCAGTTGACAAGAACAAAATAATCTGATTTCAAAACATACAGCAAGAAGAAATCCAACGCGCTTAAGTTAAAACTCCCTTACATTGGAAGCCTGGAGAGAACAAAACAGGGGTTCCTTCGTAACACGATTTCTTGAAAATAATTTTACACATTTGAATCAACTTTGTGATAAATTGATTAGAAAGGATGAATCTTAACAGTAAAATTTGTAACTTTTCCTCTGCTACTATATTTTAGAAGATATTCGTTGTCAATATCTCAATATTTGCATAAGGAACCAGCCTTTTGAGTGCCAAGCTCTTCGACGATGACGTAATGCACCCACGGACAACTGTGCATCTGCGCCGCCGAACGAGCATCCCCTGGTTAATAACTAGATTTTGGGCACATCATGGCACTCCGAATTACATGTACAGACATCAGTAAATTGCACTTTTTAGATTCTCATTAAAAGAAAGTATTAAAAAATTCCTGCAAGTTAACACCCTCTCGAGAGAAAAAAAACGTTCATGAATTGCCTTTTGCTTTTTCCCATTACGTGGTTAGTCTGTCAAAGGAGATCTTTAAGCTGTGTTTCACTGATTCTTGAATAATGTCACTTTTCTCTTAACAGATCAACGTGCCGTAGCGCCACCTACCTATATCAAATTTCATAGTACACCCCGTACTGTACCTCCGCCGATTTTAAAGCATACTCTTTCCAATGATGTACTGTGTATTGAGAGAAATGTTCATACTACGCGTTGGTAAACTTTGCTTCTCTACAGTGGATGATATTCAACGAACAACTTTCCCCATAATTCCAGAAAAAATTAACATCACTTTGTCAAAAAGCAGACAATTCTGGCTTTCCATGGAGTACAATTTTTTACAAGCACGTAAACAGAGGGCTCAATAATTTTGACACGAATAATAGTTTCCTTTTCACACTGTGTGCCCGCAGTAAGGCACGTAGCCAGGGGGAGCTCAGGGGTTGAACCCCCCCCCCCCCCAATGCTACAAACATCAAATTTAAATAGTGTATAGTAGTAATTAATTTTACTTAGCAGGATTAAACATTTAGAATAATAAGTTGTAAAAAAAATCATATCCTCCCCTAAAATGAAATTCTGTCTACTGACCTCGCAATGGTTTCTAAAGATTTCGTGACGATCCGTGAGACATGCTGCACGCAGCGTACAAACATTCGCGTCCAAATTCTCAAATAATTAATATCTAGTGTGCGTTCGTATGAAAATTAAGTCAAACCGTTACAATGTGGTTCGGATCCCACTTTAAACTATAGGTCCAATCCCAAATAGCCTATGTGTGTATAAAAGTAGACTTAAGACGAGACTCAGAGTTACGAATTTTTGTTTGAAGTGCACTTTGTACAGATAAGCTAATTGGGACTGGATGTACAGTTTAAAATGGAATCTGAGGCAATAGGTGCCTCCACTTAGTAACGAACCAGGGAGTTTCGTCAGAGACCGTTAAATTTGTAAGCACGAAATTCGCAACTCAGCGTTAATCTTTAAGAGAACAGTATAGCCTGTTTGCGCACTTTCCCCACACTAACGAAGTCCATCAACCTACAATGTAATTTCTCTATGAAATCAGGAATTGCATGACCTTGTGTGGCTCACCTCGTCAAGCAAAATAATTTAACTGTGCGTTGAGAAAACGATCAAGTAAGTTAGTAGGTCAGAAATGCATATTTATAGACTTACGGTCGTGGGAAAGTTCTCGCGGAAAGTCAATAAAAAGAAGGGTAGGCTATCAATATAAGCGAGCACAAGAACAGATCACTTGGATTTTGTTACGTCGCTTTTCTTCCAATTTTGACTAATCGCGGCGATGAGTGAGTGAGTAGACTCACAACGAACACCCATGTCGAGGACGGGACTGGAAGCCAGGAACTTTCTGTGGCAAGATCAAGGTCAGCTGCTGAACGTGCTTGGGCCACCGTAACAGCTAGAGCTCTCGCCACGAAAACAGTCCAGCCAAGGTCACGCCACCTACCTACAGTGTTGCCAATAAGTAACAATTTCAATCGACGAAATCGATCGCATACGTAAAACGCGTGAAGTGTCGACCGAACAGCTTAGAAGAAGTGTGGCAACCCTGGAGGGCCAGGGGTGTGGAGGAGGCAAGGGGAAGCTCCGACCTTGACTGGGCTGTTTTCGTGGCGAGAGCTATAGTTTCGTTTCCCTTGTGAGCATTGTGCTGACACTTGAGACCCTCTTCTCTCACAATGGTCCTGGTTCGGTTCCCGTGTTGGATAGCACTGAGGATAACATCCTCTATTTAGTGTGTACCGTGAGGAGTAGACCGGAGCGTGGTGCTGATCACAATACCTTCACTGTGGCCGAGATCGAGAATGTGAGGAAGATTACCTTTATGTACACATGGGCAAACCTAACCTAGGTACACAAGAGCATAGTGACAAACGCTGGCTCATTGTAATGAAAAGGGTATAGGGTCCGATAGTTTAAACTTTGAGTGTCGCTGTTTATAATTTTGTGGACATAATTATGCTTAAAACTGTGACACGTTCTCTTCCTGTTACACAAGCGTACATACTATTGCTTATGTTATTTGCAATCTTTATAACTAAGTATATAACTGTTGCTTTGTTATAATATTTGGCTTAACTACTATGACGTGAAAGAATATGAACATACCTAAATAGCTACATCTTCGAATGTTCATCCCATACTAGATGTTGGATTAGCTACTACTATTTGAACTATAAAGTAAGTAGTATGAATTAAAGTTATGACAATGCGGTATGTTGTGAAATTTTAGGTTTAGCACAAGAATGACTCATTTTACAGAAATGTATAGCTTGCGTTAAAAAAAGAAATCAGATAATTACATTTCTTAAAACTCGGATTGATTTTTGTTTAGTAATATACAAAAAGAACTTTCCATGGTCTGAGTGACATCTTTTGTGTTTTCTTGTAACAATAGGGTGTTTTTTAAAAAAGAACGTGATTGTCGATAAATTTTTGCTTTTAATTCGAGTTTACAATTCCTTAAACTAGGGAAGAGAACAGGGAGTCGTAACGTACCCAATTTGCGTTACACGTTACGTTCCATTTTGTAGGAGGAAGAGTATGGTTCAGCTGCTGGTACCCATGTAACGTAACGAAATGCAATATGTTACAGACTGACGTTACAGAGAACGTAACAAAATGTATTATGGTAGATATTAACGTTATAAAGGAACGGAACGAAATGAGCACATTGGAACATAACGTAATATGCAATATGGTATATACTACCGTTACAAGGATACAAGGAACGTAGTAACGAAATGCATTGTGGTATATACTAGCGTTACAAAAAAACGTAACGAAATGCAACATGGTAGTAAATAACGGTACATAGGAACGTAATGAATGCAATCCTCCGTAACGGAACGAAGTGAAAGGCAATATGGTTAATTAACGTTACATAGGAATGTAACAAAATGTAAACCACTGTAGCGGAACGGAACAAAATGCAGTTGGGTACATACCATCTGCATAAGGAACGTAAATAAATTCAGTATGGTAGATGTTAACGTTACAAGGAAAGAACAATTCACAAATGTTTGCTAGTAACGTTATAGGTGCGTGACAAATATAATCTATTAAACATCAAGGAAGAAAAAGGAATAGCCCAAATCTCTTGCCATTCATTGGAACATTGCGAAAAATAACTCAGTATATTGTGTGGGATTAATGTTTCGTTAAAAATATGGTTGTTTGTAAATTAATGAATTTCCACCAGGGTTGTTAAAGGATCAGGAATTTTAAATCAATTCAATTCAGGTTCAGCAGGGAATATTAGCAAGCATAAATGGATCTGGACCGTAAAGAGCCTTTTTATGTTTAAGGTATTTAAATAAGTTCCAGGAACCTTTTTTCTGGATCAATTGAAATACGGCACAGGGTCCTTCGTTCCGGATCAATTTAAAGACGGTCTAAGTTCCATATTTGAAATGAAACAATACGCAACTTGGACCGAATTTACACTGTGATAGAACAGGTTCCGGTATTGTTGCGGAACCCAATAGAACCCATTAGTTGATGGGTTCGTGGACGTTTAAAAACCCTGATTTGAAAATTACACTTTTGGCTCGAAATTGAATAAACCTTCCATGTAGTGTAGAAATGAGTAGCCATAGGCGTGCGCACGAAGTCCAAAGGGGGGGTTAATGCCCCGCCCTAATCATGGACGTCTGCAGATATTTTCGACGGAGGGAGAAGCGAGGTATTTTTCCATGGGGCATATTACCCCGATAATAGTGTTGCCCCCTCAAGAAACACCACTTGAATTCGAAATTATCGCATTCCTGCATACCCATTATAATAATTAATGTAAATTACTATGACTGGAATCAAATTATACGTGTGAAATATATACTTTTAGCTGACATTCGTTTTCTAAAGGAGAGAGGTGGCCATCCGCACCCCCCTTTCAGATTTCCATGCCCCTATATTATTATACTTTAATCCAGAAAGTTAGGGGAGAGGAATTTTATCGCCGGTTATTAAACTATATTATGCTCTTGAAGAAAATGAAGTATTTTTAAGCCAATGAAAGTTCACAAAACAACTACGGCTAAAGAAGGTGCAGTGGCGCAACCACAGGGGGGGGGGGAGATTGGGCCTCAACCTTGGACGGAAATCAATTCTAAGGGGTAAGGTTGCAAACATTGAACTATGGAAAGAAAGGTTGCAGAATCTAAGAGTTGCAGGACAAAACGATACTAAAGACGGATTTAGTTTTCACGTCTTTCGTGCATTATTTCTTCCAGACGGTCAAGAGCATCTGCAAGGAGGCACAGAAGGGCAATTGCCCCCTTTCGATTTATATCTTTATACAAATGTAAATAAAGTTATATAAAATTGTCTAGCTCGTTTCGCTCGCAATATCTGCTTTTCTTACAGTCTTGTCAATTTCAAACCCTTAGCTATAGTGGAACCATGAGCAAAACAACCTGCGCAGACCCACGACTCCTGTACACCATACTCCCGCTTGTAGGGGAGGGGGAGAGTGGACCATGCTTCCTTATGGCCCGAGGTGGAGGGAAGAAGGGAAAGCTGCGCGGGGACTTTTCGTCCCAAGGTTTTTTTCCTTGTGGTCGATGTATAGGGGACGGCGGCAGTCAGCCCTGGACGCCGAACGATGTAAATAGAAAAAAAAATGTAAAAGAGAATGTCATGGGCCTCCATGATTTTTTTGCGCCATATTAAATCAATATTGTTTTCAGTTTGCAAAAATTTGGATCTAAAAGTTTTCTTGATCGCTTCGCTAGCAATTTATTTTCTGTAATGCATTGTAAATTACCAGAGGGAGAAGTAACAAGAAGTAAGTACGTCAGACTATTACAAACAGTTGAGTCTTAAATGTATGAACAATTGTTTGGGGGAGAAGAAGCGCACACATTTCAGAGGCATATTTTTTGTTGTTTGTTGTGGGGCGAATGAATTCATTATGTAATGTATTAATATAGGCTATATAAATTGTGTACGTATAATAATAGTGCCATTATTACTACTATTATTAATAGTTTATCCAAGTACTCCCCCCGCAGACAAGAATTTGTGGTTACTCCTCTGAGGGGGTGCATCATTTTCTATGTAATTGAAAACTATCGCGCTTCGTTCTCTGGCAAATTTCTTAAAAATAAAAGTAAGGACATTTTGAACAGGACACTTAATAACATAATGGCGATGTCTTCCATTCCTAACTCCCAGGTGTGGGCAGACGTTGTAACATGCACTTTTAGTGACCATTGATTTCTACCATAAATTGCTACTACTAGATAGTGAACATAGAAGTGCATGTTTGGACACACGCCAGAGATTGTGCTTATGGCAATGGTAATTGTTAGTGCTCGAAAGTTGATGTGTGTGTGTGTTCAGTAGACTTTCAGCTATGCAATTGCGGGCGCGCACTTATGTGTGTGTAACAAATTTACTTTGTTTTTATATAGTCTTGTGCAACGTACGCATACTGTACTTTAGCGAGGACAAGAATTTACATGACCCCAACTCAGCCATGCAAAAATTAAACTTTGATAGTTATTGGAGCCCATTTTAATATTACAATTGTGGGTTCAGTATTTTTGAGGTATCGATAAGACATGTGGAACGACTGATTCTAACAAAATGAGTCAAGTTCAAAAGATATGTGGATGCTATTTGTCATCTCCATTTACATTCCATGCTGTTACACGGGATGATTTGGTAGTAGAGTGATTGACTATTCGGTTTCCATTCTTCAAAAACTCATTGTCCAGAACATTAGAAAGTAACATGCTGATTTGGATACACACACAGGCAGACACGTGCGTCCATCAAGGTAATTAATGTACATTAATTTGCATTTGCGTGCGTCTTTTGATAATTTATCAGATGCCATGCAATAATTACTTAGACAAGATAATGACAATGATGTTGCCATTTTTTGATATTTTATTAAGAGAATTTTATAACAAGAGAACTAAACTTAACCTTAGGAAGTAGCGTGTTTGAAAAACAAGAATTGATTTTAGGTTACATATTAGGAGGCTAACAGTAACGTCTGTTATTGAGTGGTGTTCCTGAGTAATGTGCTCTAAATGTTACATTTTGAGGTACATTCTAAAATGGCTGTCAAATTTATCATAAAAAATCTAAAAATTTACACTAATCTCTCACAAAGAAACAGATATCATGGGAATTAATACAATAAAAAAAAATTAGGATTTGTTCACCAACCAAGGAATAACAATATTTGCCATATATTCAACTCCCTACAACATCGAAGCTCAATTTTTTTTAAAAAAATATCTTCGGTATCGTAGATGTGTGATACAAAGTGGAACAATTTTGAAAAAATACAATTTAGTCAGATATTAAATTATGAACGTTGGACTTTACATAGCAGCAACATTAATATTCGGATACACTTAATAAAATAAGGAACAAAGGAAGTAGCTAAAAATGAGTACATAAAAAATATTACGTGGTAGAGTGGCACAGCACGCTACGACGCCAGGGGTTCCGGTTTCGAATCCCGACCTGTGCAGGAGTGTTCTTTGTGATTGTCCCTTCATCAGTTTCACCATTTCGTCGCTCATACTCATCGTTGCTTTCTTAACCGCCAGATTACCATTTCGGATGTACAGACGGGATAAAATGAAATGTACTTCCGTTTTCCTACCAACTCAGAAGCGAGTTGGAAACTCTTCATTGCTCCTGTATAGATAAGAAAGTGGGGGAGGGCAATAGCAGACAAGGCCAGCACGCAAACTTGTTTCCGGCAAAGCGTCTTGTTGGAGTCTTGGCAGTTTGTGGAAGGATTTTGTGTTCCTCCCCCACCCCAACCCCGCCTTTCTCTCTCTCCTTGAGTTTGTGTTTGTGTGTGTGTGTGTGTGTGTGCGCGCGCCGACACCTGTTTCATTTTAAGTTTGACGTATTTTTATTGCATCGACTAATTGCTGTCATGACTGGAAATGAAACAGGTTAGCAATGGAGACATAATGAGGGATCAAAAATACAAAAATTCCGGGCATGAGTACTTAGTAGTAGTAAAGGTAAGGTAAAGTTCGTCGTGCGTATAGAACCGTGCCATGAAGGCACATTTAAGGGTTTGTGGCAGTAGGGTGTCGCATATTCTCGAGTTCGGACATTTTGGAGGTCATATGACCAGCACCACGCTCCAGCCGTCTTTACTCCCCAAGGATGTAGAAGAAACGAGAAAATAAAAATGTTTTACATTCTGCGTATGTGACAAGTAATTTTTTGGATATTGTCTTTGAAGTATCTGTTAACATCCTAACCCGCAATTTTGTTTAAGGATAAAACTGGTTGAAGGCCGCGAGTGTTCCTGAGAAGTAATGAACATATCACAGAACGCGCAATAGTTTAGCTCGCGTTTTTCTGAAAAAAAGAAAGAATGATATACAAATCAATTCTACGAATGCTTACGTCATTGTGACCATGGAGTGCATTTTGCACACTAACGAGGATCTGGCGTCATGACATAAGGTCAGTATAATGGTCTGTGGGGTTTGGACTGTGTCCTATCCATTTACGTTTGTAGTTGTCCTTTCACAAATTTCATCTTAACACACCTTTCATACTTATCTTTGTGATTACCCAAAAGTGGAAGAAAAGCGAAATAAAATAAATAAACACATCGATTATTGTGTCCCTGCGTTTTTCAATCTTTCTTCATGACCGAAAATTAATGTTTCGCTGATGTAATGTATCACTATAATCATGTGAATTATTTTCCGTCATCATCGTGTGCTTAATCATTCCTTAAAGCATAGACTCTAATGCTGTTGTCCTTAGTGTAATTGATCTTATTGTGTGGAAGTTTTGATGTGGACAAAATAATGGTGAAGAATAAATCTCAATTGATTGTTCGAAATTTAAAATATAATAACTCCGAGGTGACGCATATTAACTGTTCTTAGTTCGATGTCAAAGAACGATTTCTCCTATACATTAAGAAGGATTCCGGCCTCCGTGGTAGAGTGGTTAGCACAGCTTGCTTAAACACCGGCTTTGGCATTGTGTTCATTCGGTGTTCATTGTGAGTGTCCCTTCATTAATTTCATCATTTCATCGACCATCCTCATCGTCGCGTTTAGCCAAAAGTGGCACAAGAAGCGAATTAAAATAAAGCAAATCAATCAATCAATCGATCATAGGGTCTCCGGTTTCATAGAGCAGTATGCAAAGCACTTCGTCATGGATGCCCTCAAAATTCAAATAATAATAATTTGCAACAGAAAACCTGCTATTAGAGTATTTTAATAGTTTAGGCATATTAACAATTCACGTCAACCAACAATAAACAATTTATTGATTGATTTTCTTTTATTATACTTCGCTTTTTGTGCCACTTTTGGCTAATTTGCAAAGATCAAACATTCATGGCCAGGCCAGGATTCGAACCCGGAACCCCTGGTTCTGAGATTTCGGCCTGTGTATGGGGTTGGTGGCCATCCACCGTCGTGAGGAAATTGAGGAGCTACAAATTAGTAGCGTGACGCGGCCATGGAAACCTGCAAAGACTGAAGACCACAGATTAGCTGAAGACTTGTCTTGTTAACCACGCGTCACCCCATAATTCCAACCTCGGCAGGTGGAAGTGAAGCCGGCAGTCGGTAGGTAGGACGTGGCCCTCACGGACCGTTGCGTCACGGGTTATTATTATTATTATTATTATTATCATCATCTTCAATCAAATAAAGCTTTATCGTTATATATTACCGTATTTCATCGCATAATCGTCGCACCCTGTTTTTCAATCCAAAGAGAGAGAGGAGGGGGGGAAGGCAGAACACAAAATCCTTCCACAAACTGCCAAGACTCCAACATAAAGCTTGCTGGAAACAAGTTTCCGTGGTGGCCTTGTCTGCTACTGCCCTCCCCCACTTTCTTATCTATACAGGAGCAATGAAGAGTTTCCAACTCGCTTCTGAGTTGGTAGGAAAACGGAAGTACATTTCATTTTATCCCGTCTGTAAAGCAGTCCCAATGTCTGCTCCAAGTTGCACAGCTGCTTTCAGAGCCCTTGGTTTGAGAAGGGGGTGGGGGTGAGGAAAGGGTCTTGATTTTTCATACCGAAGCTCCTTCATTTCTTTCTCCCATTTATCTTGGTTGAATTTTCTGAGATACGGAATTTACCTCATTTTGCTTTTCATTACGTTTTATTGCGTTACCCACGGTACGCTTACATGTACTTAACATTTTCAATTTCCTTGCACGTACCGACACCCTTTGGTTAGATACGGCAAATATAAATAGCTGTCGTTCGTCAAATGTTGTTTTTTTGTTTTGTTACCCATTTTTCTCGTACTTCAGTCAGGGATCAATGCAGTTACTCATAACAGATGTAGTCAGGAAGTAGCATGAATTGTTCTTTCCCCGCATTGTAGTTGACCGGTAAAAAACTATGTAACAGTAACAGAAGGCTTTCAAGATTTGTCTGAATATTAAAGTGATCTTTTTTTTCACACCCAAATATAAATAACTAATTTCAGATTTGAAAACGTAACAGGGGTGTAAGGGGTGACCTTCCACGCAGTACATACACCCAATCGTCAAAATCAGTTCCACGTAGTACACCCTGGGCTGCCTTTTGCTGACTAACAAGTCTCTGGCGACTGGCCAGTATAATTCTGTATGTTCTCCTGCTTTTTGTCATGTGTGCTGAGTGCCCCTTTACAGCCTCAGCTTTTAACCTAAGTCAGAATATTTTCATATTTCAGTTATGCGACCTTACAGTTATGTTATTTGTTGTGGTAAGGGGCTGGACCCAGTATAACGTGGCGGGTGCAAAATAGCCTAAGTGCTGAAACACCCAAAATTAAACAAAAAAAGAAAAACGTAACAGGGAATATAGCTTTAATAAATGCGTATAAATATTTCACAATGGATTATATTTATGTACATGTTGTTAATTGTGAAATATTGTGAAGAAATGAAACAAAATGCTACGTTTCGGTTACTAATGTGAGCCACTGTATATGTAATGTTTTTATTTCATTAACAATGTACAATGGTCAAATACAACTTTGCAGACCTCCGTGGCGGAGCGGTTAGCACATCGCAATACGACGCCACAGGTCCCGAGTTCGTATCCCAGCCTATGCATCATTTTCATTTTTCTTTGTGATGTCCTTTCGTCAATTTTGTAATTTCATCACCCATCCTCGTCTTCGCGATTAGCCAAAAGTGGCAGAAAACCAAAGTTAAATATAACAAATCAAAATCAAACATTACTTGGCATGACAAGAATGGATAGGTTATTTTGAAGCTGCTGTTATTAAAAGCAAATTTTATGTAGCTTTCCTAGACAGAAGTTTCAAACACAGAAACTGATTGATTGGATAACGCCTGTGGATTCCTACTCGAGCAGAAAATGTATATGTTTCCATTTATTACTTACAACAATAGCAGACTGATTTCCCGCTAAATCAAAGAAAACTTGCATTCACAGTTACAAATTGACGTGTTGAATGATTTCTCTCACTCCAATTCTGCTTAATCGAACAGCACACCACAACGTGGGTCATTAAATATTTGCAACTTACTCTCGAGTTCCTCAACTAAAAATAAATTGACTGCGAAACAAGACCTCGTCTGCGATAACTATATACCACGTTATATGAAGAGTATACGCAAGTTGAAATTCCATCATAATAATTTGAATTCTTCTAGTAGCTACAAACATATTTTTTCATACATATTTTCTTAGCAAAATATGAAGTTCCTCACTTCAACAAGGATAACATATACACAGTATTCCACAAGAGTTTTTAGTTCGAGCTAGTCGTAATATGAATATACACGTCACTTCATTACTTAGTTTAAAAAAAGTGCCAGGCAATGTGAATTCGACGGCATGCCTGAAATTATTTGCAGTATCTCATGTATCAAGGGGGCTTTTTAAGTAAAATGAAGGACACATACCACATGCTTGGGTCAATTGAGAGTAGTAGAAACGTAATTATACTGCATGTTGCAACTGTGAAACAGTATCCTCGAAGCCGAAGTCGTTGAGTGATCCACTCATAAACTCTCTACCAAACATTTCAAGTTCGAGTAGACACCTGGGCATGAGCGTTTTCTTTGGTAACCATCCCTTCATAGATTTAATATGATCATCATTAATGTTCATAGTCGCGATTATCTACAAGTGGCAGAAAAGCGATACAAGAACAATACAAAAGTAGAAGAAACAAAAGAGGATAAAAGGATGAACTTAGTTAATGATAGGAAGTTTTATAAAATTACTGTTTCTTGAAGAATCTTGTCCTTTGTTCCGATTGTATTTCTCAGTCACACGTTGCTCAATGTCCATGTCGACTGTCGTTCTTACATTCTTGAAAATTACTTTAATGTCTGCCCATGCTCTTCTTTCAAACGTGGTAGGCGCTCTGTCTGTTTCTACACCACAAAGTTTAATTCATCTCCTGTCCAAAAAGGCACGAATTACTGAAAGTAATTTTCAAAATTGTAAGCAGATGAGGGCCCTTGTAAAATACGTGTACTGTCCTTTTATTCGTTTAGTTTTGAGAATCACTCTCCATACAATTGTTGCCTACTTCAGAGTCCAAAGGCCCTGTCTAGCTACAGACCAGTTGCGCAAACGCGGTTTCATTTGTTTCGTACACAAATTCCATCCTTTATACGTATTTTCTACTTGCTAAAAGCAGCGGCGGCTCAAGGGGGAGAGCCGCCGTGCCATGGCACTACCCTCAGAAGAAATGCATACCTAGCCCCTAGCCCAAGTATTGTTAAATTAATACATTGATAGTTTACAGACAATGAGATTCGAATCTTTCAATCGGTCAAGCTGACGTGACGACCGCCCCAACCACAGACTAGATATGAACCGCCCCAACCTCCTCACTGCATCGCCAGCTGTTTCGTATCCTCGGCGAGGCAGCGGTCGGCGCCACCCAAGAGCTGGCCTAACCAAGTTGAAACGCGTGCAGAGGGTTGGTGAAGTCTCAGCGAGTAACCTTTGCACCATAAGCCGGGAAGAAGGTGGCAGGGGGTGGTGTTAGCCAATGGGGTTAGCCCATAAGACACCAGCCGTGCCCGTTTAGCACAGCGAGGGAACTTTCTCAGTGTTGACACCGTTGCCATCTTCAGAGATAAGTCGCTAAATACGACGGATTTGTACGACCCGTTGGGGAAGTAATTCGTGAAAAAGGTACTATCTACTTTTCTGCCAACATTTGGAGAAACGAACCTAGTATTTTTCCGAAGTTAAATGAACATTTTGATAATAGATAGATGCGCCTAGAGGGCCATCCAGACTTTTTAAAAATATAAAAGTAAAAATTCCTTTGGCATTTCGACAATTTCTTTTTACATCAAATGTAGAATATTTTCAACGTCCAGTTGGAATACGTGTGCATGGGGGAGGAGAAGGTGAGAAGATTTGCTTTCCCTTCCTCTTGTAATTGTGTTTTTAGTGAAGTGTCCTGTAGTGTTTAAAGATAGGTTAGTGAGTGAAGATGAATCGTATTAGTGTGTTATTACTTAAACACACTGTTTTCCACGTTACCAAACAAGGATATACATCTTGGCCAGTGGGGCAACCTCAAGGAGGGGGGCCAAGGCATTGCGGAGGTTTTTTTTCTTCGATTTCTTGATCACGTTGACAGTACCCGCCGGCCGCCACTGGCTAAAAGTGCCTTTCATATCGCCTCAGGGCGTTGTCTACTCGGATGCTTCGTGATCGAAGGTCACGTGTACAAAGTTTCAGATTTTCCGATTTGCGTGGTGCTGCTGCTATCAGTTCGGTTCGCCTTCTCAAGGTCGCGCAGCAAGCAATTATTTTTCGTCTTCCGATAGGAAAAAGCTTGCCTCTCGCTTATGTGGACGAACGCGTGGCACGGATGACTTTTTGGCTCGACCATGGTTGGTCCTTTATGTTTCGTCCTTCAGCATTTTAATCTAAGAACGAATCATTCTCATCGAAAAACATAATGTATTTTTTTTTAATTGATGTAACACATGTAAACCGAGAGCGAGAGATAGATAGATAGATAGATAGAAACGTTTTCCTTCAACAAACGTTTGTTTTCCTATTGTATAAAGTGAACGCACATGTTAAAATTCATCTTGCATAGATATTCAAATTAGAACAAATTCACGTAAAGTGATTAAGTATGCAGAAAAGAAATATATTTGTGATAAATACATAGTTAGTCAGTAAATTCCGATAACCAGAATTCTGTCACGCCGAATGAAACGTTTTGTTTTACAATTTAATGTTTTCACTGACATCCAAAACGAAAATACGTATTATAACTTAATGACTTTCAAGGTGTCAAAATATTGTAATGTTACTATGCTGCCGATCACAATTATGAGAACGCTACGGGTCCCGGGTCCGAATCCCGGCCTGGGCGTGGATGTTTGTGAGTGTGCATTCATCAATTTCATATTGTTATCACCAATCACCATCTTCGAGAATTAGCCAAAAGTGGCAAAAAAAAAGCGAAGTCAAATACAGCAAATCAAAATCAAACAATTATGAGACTTCTTCGAAAACGCCTTCGATAACGGTATTTGCTATTCGTAACGGATATGTGTATCACTTTTTCGAAACAGACTTTTGTGGAGGAAAAGAACTGTAACGTTACAAAAGTAACGAGCACAATTATACGAGAGACCTATGTTATTCTCTCCGGAACACGGCATCGGACACGGTATTGCACATCGGAACGTCTGTATGATACCAGCTATAAATAACGTTGTTGCTTTGAAAAAAGGAGTGTAACGTTTTTTTCAGTAGTGACCTCAATTAAGTTACTGGTTAATTGTAACGTTACTATCACTTTCCACACACACTAAAGTTACTAGTCAATACGTGACGAACCTCTTTCTTACCCTGTAACGTTACTGGTTGCCGGCAATGGATGTAACGTTAAAGTGTCACGTGAAGACCTACTCCTTTAGAGATCAGTTATGGTTCGGTACCGTTATGCACACCTGTAACGTAATGTTCATATACCTGAGGTAACGTTTCTGTTCACGAAAAAAGTTATTCTGTTTCTGGTTGTAACGTAACGGAAACCATAATTGAAAATACCGTTCCATTTCGTTACGTTACGACTCCCTGGAAGAGAAATCAACTGTAGCACTCAATTCCAGCAATCTGTGAAGTTAATAGTAACGGTTGCCCTGTAAGCAAGTGGCCCTGGTTCGGTTATAAATTTTAATTCGTCTGGAATGACATGAGACTGAAAATCGTGGTTCATTTAGTTTATGCGCCTGCATACTGCTACCGATCGAACTTTTCTGGGGGGGGGGTATCGGTGCTTACTGGAAAATAGGAGAGAGAGCTACTCGTTACTGTCGAAATGTGTTGCACAGTGTGATGATGATGATGAACAAACTGATGAGAGAGCATTTTCTCGACCGCTGATATTAAGTAATATAAAATTGTGATCAGCCAAATTGCCGTGTAAGTCAAACTGGATTTAGGTATTTGAATGCAGGTTTTTCACATACACACAGAGAATTCATAGAGTTTTACTTAAAATGCATCAGTTCATACAACCATGCTTGATATTGCTGTTTTGTTTGTTTGTCGTTGATCGAATTTTATGATCTAATGCATTTTGAATGCATCCAGAGAAAACGGAACGACATACTGGGAATATTATCCCTACTTTCATCAAAATTTAATGCATTTTGTTACAGTTATGCATCAGTTCATACGACTGCTTTACTTTTCATGCATTTTCCTGCTAATCTTATTAATACTTATAAATCCCGTTTTTTTCTTCAAGATCTGAAAAGGAATCTTTCGGATGGCGTTACTGGTAACGTCGTCACATTATAATCAGGGTATCTCGAGTTCGATACCCAGTGGAGGCGCAACTTTCTTACTTGTTCCAGTCCCGATTAGCCTATCTGTTCATAAAGTGCAGATTAATTAAGAACACAAAGATCTGATAAAAACTTCCTCTAAAACAGCAAGTTTCCAAATTACCAACGTTTAAAGATTTCGTATGTTATGCTACATTCTATAAAATAAACTTTAAGCATCAGCATTTGAACAATTAAATTTCCTCATTTTCCTCTCGCGGAAAAGTTAGTAACTTGTTCACGTATAATTATTAAACTTGCTTAGATTTGTTTAGAAGTTCGTACATAAAATATTTGACACATTCTTAAAGTGTCGATTATTATAGTGTAAATCATATTTGTAAAAATCAGATGCATTTTAGTGCATATTCATTATCTGATGCATTTATTAATTTGCATGAGGTTAGAGCTTTCATGCATTATGTTACGTCAAATAATGTGTTTAGTTTTATCTGTGTGTGCACGGTTGCACCCAAATAAAGACTTCAATCAAATTAACAGTCCGAAATATTGACGCGACTCGAGCCGTTGACCATTTGATTCTAAAGCGCGTTGAAAACATATTTATGACCACTTTTGAAGATGAAAATGTGAGCTTACCTTTTGAAAAACAAGTGTTATAGTCTTGAAACCAATCTTGAGGCCAATGAAGGCATTTTAGCAAATCGCATTACAGCAGGGGGTGGGAAAAAACAACAACTAAGTCTTGTCACTTCACTATAACAGTTTTTTCTTTAACTCTGAACTTCTCAACAAGTCGCTAAAAACTTTTTCGCTAACGGAAAGCAAATCACATCTTCGCACAAACACAGTTTTCCGACGACACAAAACAACACTTTTCCCCAAACTTTCTTCTATGTTTATATCCTTGTTTTTTCTTCTTCTTCTTCCTTCCTTCCTTCCTTCCTTCAAGAAAACATGATTTCGGAATTTCGTTTCGCGATCGCAATCTTTTTTTTCTTACCCCCGCCGTATACTACAAGGGAGAAACGCGATTTTTCATAACGCACGATTAGTTAAGTTACTTTCGGTTTCCCGCGTTTCTCTAGCGAGAGAGAGTGACGCAATATATTTTCGCTACATCGATTTATCTCTCTTTCTCTGTCTCTATATCCGTTTTCCTTTTCGAGACGAGAAGAAAAGGAGACGAGAAAGAACAGAAAAAAGAGTCGAGGGGGAAAAACAACGCTTGGAAGAAGGCCCGACTCCGAACGAAACGAAACTGAATTCTAGCAAGATCTCCCCACGCTGACGGCTGAAAGCGACCGTGGCGACACTAGCGGCCAGATCGATAAACACGAAAGTTGGTTAACTTACTTGGGACAGTCGGAGCGTGTTACAGCGTTGTGGCTACATGTATGTGTCTTTCTCGGTGATGCATGGCGTACATATATCCCTTTCCCCACATTTTTTGGTAGCGAGGAGTCCCTTTTTTTAATTCGGATTGTCTTGTACACACGAAACTAACTTTTGCCATGAACAAGTATTCGTACTATGCCACGACATTGTTTGAAACAAACTTACAATGGAAACGTCATCTGTTGATTATACTGAATACTCTGTAAAGGAAAACAACCCTTTTTGGTGTATACCACCCCTTACAAAAAGTTAATTACGAATAAACATCCACGCCAAACTTGAATTAGTATCCAGGTGATATTTAGAGGTGTCCAGGGGGTTCGCTCCCCCCAAAAGACTTACCTAGTCCAAAATTATAAAGAAAATAACCATTTACTGTTGGGCAACACGAATGTGATTCATTTCCGCAAAACTTACATAAAATATAAGTATTAGCTTTAAATTCAGTGCTTGTGAAAATTGAAGCGTACCACTACTAATAATAATAATAATAATACGCATAACAATGATGATCAATGATCAAGGACTATACTTTTTACCAACCGGATCTAACAACCTTTCTCGTATTAAAAAATAACACATTTAAAAAAAATACATTAATTTATTTGTTCGGATAGCTGTTTCTATGCAAAATTTAATGATCTTCACTACATATAAGCTTCATAATGAATAATACAAGCTTTTAGCTGTGCATGTAATAATAAAATAACATGTTAACCATGTTAACTTGTAATAACAATAATAATTATTAACTTATCTATTTCATTATTCTTATCTATACCATGTATTCTAACCAGCTAATCGAACTATCCTAGTAATAACACTGAGCATGTACAGAATGGAATTGCGCTCTCGGTTCCTTTAATTATTATCTTAACATGCATGTACAACAATTATTACTCGTTTGAACTAAATTTGCAAACGTATAATTGCTAGTTTACACCAGCTACTGTTATCTTCAAAGCTTGTCTGCACCAAGGACAATAAAACCCAGAAATGGGACTGTGTTGGACTTGACATCGGTTTTTAATTTTGCTCTCCACGAGGTTTCATCTCGGTAAAAAATACAAAAAAAAGCTGAAACGGTGGTCATTTGTTTCAATGTTTCGTTAGCCCTTGTAGCAATGTGCTAACGAAGCTGTTACTAGGGATGAAGGTTTCTGAGTCCTGTCTGTTTCATTAATTTCAAGAATATGTCATGAATTTACACGCGTTTCCTTAGGCTTGAAAAGCGATTTCTTCTTTTCACTCTAAACTCAGCTAGGCTGATCGGGAGTGGGTTTAAAGCGGGAAAAACTACTGCATGTGTTCATCGTCCTAGATTTGAACTCGGGACTCTTTACTTACAAGGACCATACGTGCATTTAGAGAGCGTCAAGGGAGGAGCTTTCTTTGACCCTTTGGGAGTAAGGAAAGTTAAGGGGGATTTCAGACCGAAGCGACACGCAACACATACGGCTTGGGAAGAAGCCAATCAAGGGAAGCATGGCAGACCGCACAAGTCTGCGTTTAATTGGTGAAATCTTCATCGGACACGTGTCGCTTGTCGCTTTGGTGTGAAATCTCCCTTTTGGGTGACGCTTCCGGAAGACACCAAAACGTCAATCTCCCTTCCACGTAGTACACCCTGCAGACTAGCGAGGATCTAGCGTATGGACTCACAGCCAATCCAATCATCAATGAGGCTCATGTTTTATCATCTCTAAAGGTGTGTGATTATCCCTTCATCCTTCTCATGTGCATTCATCCTCATCTTGCCCGAAAGTTGCGGAGATGTGAAGTAAAATTAACAAAATCAAAACTTGTGGAATAAGTGAAAATATCCTAGTTCTTCGTCTCTTCTCCCTTCTATTGTCACAGATAACCAGTTCGTGCCCAGTCTTGATTAGCCTAACTCTACATAGAGTTTGTCTGAAATTAACTTTACCCAAAACATTTACTTTATTTGCGGATTTTATAATCATGTAAGGACACTCTGTACTGTTGGCAAGAATAACGTCTCACAGGGTTCTCTTTATGTACAGTTTATTTACACATACCTCCCGTACTCCGTATATACATCTTTCCATTACAGATCCAATAACACACGCTCTAAGTTGCCTTTTGCCCCAGCATACAAAGAAATGCACTTATCAAGACTTCATTCTACGAGCACACTATTTAGCATAGCGCTAACCCGCCCCCCGCAGTATATCACGCAGAGTTCCCTATACATACGGCGCTCACTCTCTGTATGTCTCGATGCATCCATAAAACTGTCTTAATCCATTGACGGACGGCCACTTTCTGAGATCTGAGAGCTTGTGTCTGAGGATATGAGAATATGAGCGACCGTAACAAGTCGGAACTCTGTATATACACCTCCGACAAACGACCCGCCCCCCAACCACCGGGGCAAGGCCTTTCAAACAGGGAAGCCGTTGAGGGAAAACAACCGTTGGCTTCCCCGGCTACTGGGCAAAAGGTAACCTAGGCAAGAGCATTTACAAATATCCAAACTTTTACACATAGCTATACTTTCCATTTTGCAGTATATATTGCTTAATAATCGATACACATCTTCTGAAAAAGTACAGCGAAATATAAAATTGAAATGCACTTTTATCAGTGGCGCCAACTTAAGATTGATTTTGGGTGACAAGGTAAATTTTGGGGAGGGAAGGTTGGGAAAATAAATAGCTTATATGCGTAAATGCACATAAAATCTGTCCCTCTATGTGAATTGGGGAGAGGGCAAAAAGTGACTCCCCCCCCCCAAAAGTCGGCGCCTATGACCTTCACCTTGTTCTGGACTCTTGTTCGCTGCCGAAGAGCCGAAAGCAGTTTTCTTACAGCCTGACCACGGTAACCCTGTAAGCCCCTCATTAATCTTATTTCCCAATTCCTCTTCTCCATGTCTTTTAATCGTCACCTCTATGCACATACCTCCTTCATACACTCCTTAAAACCAACTCAACCACAACCTCTTCTCGGCCATGCCAATATTATGACCAGGCAAGACAATGACCGATTCGTAGTCTAACTAGCCGGCCCCGTGGCGGAGTGGTTAGCAGGAGCCAAGGGTTCGAATCCTGGCCTAGGCATGAATGTTTGTGAGTGTCCATTCATCAATTTCATCATATCATCACTCATCCTCATCTTCGCAAATTAGCCAAAAGTGCCACAAAAACAAAGTAAAATAAAGCAAATCAATCAATCAATAGTAGTCTTACCAGCATTCTTATTCTCTGAAAGATGTTTTTCTCTGTCCACTATATATGTACACATACATACATGCGTATATATATGCATATATATATATACATACACATACATAACGATATATATATATACACACACGACCTCCCCGATGGCGCAGTGGTAGCGTCGCCGCCTTGTAATCAAGGAGTCCCTGGTCGATACCCGGTGGAGGCACATGGTGGTTCGGATTCCAATTTAAACTGTAGGTCAAGTCCCGATTAGCCTTACTGTGCACAAGTGGACTTAAAGCATCAACTCAAACCAAACCAAAAAACATATACATACATACATAGTCCTTCCTAATTTATTTGTACGGTCTCCCCTCTGACGTAGTGGCAAGGTTCGTCACCTTCTAATGAAAGGGTTCCAGGTTTCATAACCGGTCGAGGCACATAGTCAGTTTGCGAATTAAAAAGGGGGCGGGGGAAATATCCCCGGCCAAGAAATTTATCCCTGACAGGGATATTATTATCCTCCTCAAAGATAATGGAATTGAAAGTATATAGTATACCATGTCTTAACTATGAAGCAATCGTAATTGAAAAATCATTCGTGTCCAGTCATCAAAGATTTCCATGTCGAAAAAGTATGCAGCCTTGTGGATTAAAGGAGTACTGGTTAACCTCACCGAGCCAAGACAACACAAGGCTGTTTTCCACGTAAGTTTTCATGACATATTGCTGATATTTTACAAGCATTAAAGTGTTCACAAGAAAGTTGTAGGGAGGTTAAATTTGGCCAAGTTTTCAGTGTTGCTAGTTCTATATATCTTTTTTAGTATGACTTTGCCCTTTCTTATAATGTAAATATAATGTTTGAAAATTACGTGTAAATGTTATCATAAAATTTAATGTCCTAGTTTAGAACCAACGTTCTAAGGTACTTAGACAGGGTGGCTACTCACCTGGAATTCTGAGTGAATTATTGGCTCCGGGAATTATGGTGAATTCTGCTTCAATTTTCCTCCAAATCCCTTTGAATTAATACATATTTATTAATGCCCTGAGGCACGTTTCTCACAATTTAGCTTTCATTCTTATCGAGGAAGGAAAATAAAACAGAATTCATTCAATCAGTTTGGTTTGTTAGTGTCATTTGCTGCACACTTAGGCGGAATATTATTGCAAGATATCTTGAAGATGATTAGGAAAATTTTGAAATACATACACAATTAACAATTTCTCGTGGATAACTATATCCCGTAACATTTGTACTTGTGTTTGTAGATGTACTTCTAGTCTAGTTTGAGAAATTGCAATGCTAACTCCGCACCTTAAGTTAAATATTGTATACCGTTTCATTGAATTGAATTAAAATTTTTGGATATAGTGGAGTCGCACAGACCATTTTGTTAATATATTTGTGTGTGTACGTGTATGGGTGTGATGAGAAGCGGTAATACGTAAGGTTGAAATAGAGAAAACATCTCCTTTTATCCTTGAATTTTTATAAAGTTCGCCTTGAAAATTATACTTGAATTTTATCATGGTCGTAGAATGGGCCACCTTGTTAGAACCGCAAGTCATTTGTTTATTTTACTGACTGGTAGCTCTACAAATTTGCATACCCCCAAAAAATACCTTACGAAATGTAATCACAAATACGCCACTGAAGGGCATCCCCCCGGATGGGGGCAAAGCCAAAAGCTTAATTCGCACAGTGCACCTAGCGGTTTCGATCTGACCTTAAACTGAAGCCTATCTGTGCATAAAGTGTACTTAAGCAAACTTCCACTTCGCAAAAAACTTCAAAACTGCAATTTTCGAACCCGGTGACAAAGCCCGGAAATGTTTAATAGTCCTGCGGAATAGTTAATCGTTATTGTGATGAACAGTTTTTGATGTTAGCATCCCTCAGGCCTATCAGGTTGAAAAATTGTCTACCTCCGAATACGGTATAAATAATCATCACGACTTCATTTTTAGAAAGATTTCCATTTCAAATGTGACAATGGCTCGTTACGTTGATTCAGAAATTTATACAGGATTTCTTTTTAGTTGAACTGTAACAAAAAAAATATGAAAAATTGGGTATGAAATTGACCTCGAATGATCAATTCCAGTCACATATTCCTCGTTTTTTTCCATACTTGAAAATTTAAAGCAGTGTGGATTTGACTATTCAAACCCTTTTAATTTTGTATGTAGATGGCTAGCAGACGTGACGAGATTTCAAATCTGAAAACACTTTTTCCATTTGAGAACCTTACTGGAAAATATGATTGGCCCCTCTCTCAGCTTAAAATAAAAATTCCTCACGGAATTTCTATGTATGGCAAGAGAACTTATATGTAGATGTTAATTATCACTGAAAACTTAACAGTGTTATCATGCAGAATTAAAGCTATTGTTATTTCCATTCTTGAACAACTACACACTGTCCGGGAATCTGTGGAGCAAGTGAACGAAAACACGTCCTCTGCGCAAGTAGTGACTCGAGAAGGCTCGACCAACGAACGCGCGCGCGAGAGAAAACGTGGCTGCAGGTAGCAGCCGTTTACAGCAGAGCGCACTGCTTTTGTCCGGCCAGAATTCGCCGTATATATTCAAACCATATCTTAACGAAATATGTCTTCATCTACTGCCGATGCATCCAGATTCAGAATGCCAATTGTGTAAGGAACCAAAAATTGTCTGGTTTTCGACTCTTGTTGGGAGTAAACCTTCACGATAATGACCCCCAATTTGGTGCCACAGAAAGGTTCCATAATAACGCGTACAAGAAATCAATGCAGACCGAAAATTTCATAAGAAAATGACACATCCAGTCCAGCTGGGAAAATGTTAACCCTTTTAGCAATGTGCTAACGAAGCTGTTAATAGGTTGAATGTTTTTTTAGTTTCAAAATGTTTTGTATTAGTTCGGTTTTCTGCCACTTTTGGCTAATAGCGAAGATGGGAATGAGTGATGATGTGATGAAATTGATGTTGACACTCACAAACAGCCATGCCCAGGCCGGGATTCGATCCCGGATCCCTGACAAGGAGTGATAGTGTCATGGAATTCATCATCCCTGGCCTGGATTCGAACCCGGCACCCCTGGCTTCATAGGGTGATGTGATAACCACTCCGCCACGGCTGAGAAGATGTAATTATTCTTAATGGCAACGAAGACAGACAGAAAAACAGGCAAAGAACAAATGCTATCGGGTAACCAGCCAGATTAAATCGGTGTTAGCGCCCAACGTTTCAAGCTGTCTCCCCTCTCTATCTTCCTCTTTCTGTCTCTCTTCCTCCCTCTCCCCTCCCCCTCTCTCTCTCAAAGAAAAAGAAAAGGAGAAGTAGTAGAGAGACCTGACGATGAGAGCAATGTATGCGCTAACACTTATGGCACACTGTATTAAACACCAATTTAATGACGCAGTGATAGCTTGGTCGCCTAGTAATCAAGGGGTCGCGGGTTCGATACCCGGTGGAGGCACGGCACAAAGTGCCCGACTCCCACTTAAAACTGTAGGTCCAGTCCCGATTATCCTTTCTGTGCATACAGTGGACTCAAAACAACAATTAAATCAATCAATCAAACCAATATAATCTAGCTGATTGCCCGAGAACACTTGTTCATATCATGACGCCAGGAAAGCTACAATGGAAAGTTAGAAGATCCCTAATAAAAACATTGTTGCTGCAACAATACTTTAGAGAAGTATAAAATTGTGTGAACCGAGATAGATACGGAAAATAGTAGCTACATGCTCTAAATACAGTAAAACATTGTTAATCCGGACCAATTGGGGGGGGGATCAGTTTACCGGTGTAACGAAAATTCGGATTAACTGAAATAACCTAAAATAACAGTAGAAAGTGCATTAAGACTCGGTTTATAGCAACAAAACACGTTTATTATGGTGTATTTAAAGAGCATAGGCCTAAATACACTATACAGTACAGGAGAAAGTCTGCGGGAAACGGAATTTTATCAGTGGTTGACTGTCCTTTCTTTGGGAAGTTCTCTTGTTGACTTCTAGCCACATTTAAAACTTGCATTCTGCTTTTTTTTTTTCCTTTTGCCTGTCCGGATTAACCGAAGACCGGCTTATCGGGTTTCGGATTAACGAGGTTTTACTGTATATCGCATACCTTTAATGCTGGTTCTGGTAGAGCACACCCATAGGTAATCCTGCATAAAAGTATGAACTTCATCGCATACTTGGTCCTACGCAAGTATTGGCGAGTTCATCTCACAGGCACGTAATTTCATTTAAACCGACAATTTGCATCCAAACTTCCATAGCTCTGGTAACGTAAATCAGGGGCAAAATATCCCCCAGTTCCAAACTTTGCTTCTGACTCACCCAGCCGTATTAAATTGTTTGGAAGTTTAGCAACAAACTTGTGCTAGCAGGAGGGTGGAGAAAAAAACCTTAACTGTCTGTAACATCCCATTGTCTTTCGATAAGGCCTGAAGATGCTTTGATAACCGATTTCAACTATCCTATTTGCTTCCCTGTGTAACTGAGGATGCGCGCAGTGTGTATCTGGAAATTTAAAACTTTGTCAAATGTGACTCCAAGATCAGTTACAATATTCTCTCTTAGGATTTCTACGTCGGAAATGTTATAAGAGTATTGAATGGGATGTTTGTTACGTGTGAATGACACTACTTTGCATTTCTTGAGATTGAGATTAACCTTGTTGTTGTTGCACCAATCAAGTACTTCGTTAAGTTCGTCTTGTAATTTCGTGCAGTCGTGTTCACTTTTAATTTGTTTGAAAATTTTGACATCGTCAGCAAAGATTACTTTTTCGGAGTTTTTTAGTGCGTCTGGTAAATCGTTAATGAAAATCAAGTACAGCAGGGGGCCTAGGTTCGAACCTTGGGAGACACCGGAGCTGGCTATGTAATAGGAGGACCTTAGTCCTTGGTGCATGACATATTGTCGTCTATTCTGTAAATATGAAGCAAGTAGTTTTATAAGTTGCGGGGAGAGGCAGATGTAAGCTAGTTTCTGCATTAAAGTATCGTGGTGTACCGTGTCGAAGGCCTTTGAAAAGTCCGTGTATAGTACATCGACTTGTCCTTTATCGTCAATTGTTGACGCAACGTAATTTGTTAATTCGACGAGATTAGTCACAGTTGAACGGTTTTGTACAAATCCATGCTGGTGTGGAGAAAGGATAGGTTTAACATGCGAGTAAATATGATTATAAATTATTTGCTCAAAGAGTTTAGCTGGAGTTGACAGTTTCACGATTGGTCTGTAGTTACTTATGTCTGTCTTATCTGCTGCTTTGAGGATTGGACAAATCTCCGTCGTTTTCCAACTTGCGGGGAATTTTTCTGTTTTCAAGATTAAATTAAAGAGGGTGTGGAGAGGGAACTTGAGCGCGTCTGAGCAACCTTTAATAACGTAGGGGGAGGGGGGATTAGGTCCGGTCCAGCTGCTCTTTTTGGTTTGAGTTTCTTGATGGCTTTTTCGATTTCTTTTAGGGATATTTCTGGGATGCTTAAGAGACTAAGTTGGGATTTCGGTAGCGCGTTCGTACGTGTGGTTTCGTAAGAGGACGGTTCCGCGGAAAAGACAGATTCGAAATATGTAGCATAAACATTCTGGATGTTATTGTTATCAATAGGTTCACCATTGAGTTTGGTTGGTTGGGCTGGTGGATTCTTCCTTTGATTCTTAACTAAGGACCAAAAGAGATTTGGGTCGCGAGTCAGATTAGCTTCGCAGCTGTTAAGGTAGTTTTGGTAAGCTTTATTTATTTCCGCTTTTAATTTCGTTCTTAGGGCTTTAAAGTTAGCTTCATGATACCCTACATTCCATTTTTTATGATGGTGTAACTTGATCTTTATACCTATCTAGCGTGAACCAACATGGGTACTGATTAGAATAAGTTGAGCGGGAGAATGGGACGCATTCATCAAATATACACTTAATTATTTCATAAAATTTGTCCACTGCAAGATCGACATCGTTGTATTTATGTAATCGTTCCCAGTTAGCTGATTTAAATTTGTGAAACATACTGACGAAATCAGCTTTCTTAAAATTGTATTGCTTAATACTCGACTTCGAAGTTTTTAAAGTTTTACGCTTAGGTTTGCGGTGTGGTATATTTATTCCTAGGGGTGGGTGGTGAGTATCTTCCGGCACCAGTGGATCCTGCCGGAGTATCGTTACATTATCTATATTTGTTAGGACTAAATCTAGGGTTTTACCGTTGGCATTTTGTATAGTATTTAAGTTTTTTAGATCATTAAAATCAATAAAGTACTTCAATTCACGACAGTGGGAACCTAACGTGAGGAGGTCGTTAGTAGGATGAGTTATGTCAGGGAAGTCACCAGCGATGAGCAATGGGACCCCTAGAGGACAATGTGCGGCTATGTGGGAGAACAAAATTTCGTATGTGTGTGTATGTGTTCCGGCATAACTCTCGAACGCTGGAGCAATTTCAACCAAGCGTGGTACACATATCACTTGCAATCTGGAAAGAAACACTGTGAGGTTAAGCCAACCCTGGCACTTTTAAGGGAGAGGGTGGGAAGGGGGTGACATGTAAAAATAATCGAAAGCGACCAATATTAGAGTCGATATATCGGAGTCGATACGCTAATCGGTGACATTCACGATGACGTTTGAGTGAGAGAGAGAGAGAGAGAGAGAGAGAGAGAGAGAGAGAGAGAGAGAGAGAGAGACACACACACTTGCTTTCTCGATCACGATCAACAAGTCACAGGGGGGGTGTAAGGGGTGCTCCTTCCACGTAGTGCACCCAATAGTCAACCTCACTTCCACTTAGTACACCCTGGACTGCAGACTAACGAGGCTCTGGCGACTGGCCCCATAGCCAGTATAATTTTGTTTGTGTTGTCCTTATTTGTGCTGAGTGCTCCTTTACAGCCTCAGCTTTTAACAAAAGTCAGAAGATTTTAATATTTTATTTTTTTAGTTATGCAACGTTAGAGTTGTTATGTGTAACGATAAGGGGCTGGACCCCGTATAATATGACGGGTGCAAAATAGCCTTAGTGCTGACGCACCCAAAATTTTAAATTCAAATCAAATCAAGTCACAGGGGAAGTCTATTAAGTACTGCGGAGTGGATTTAAGATCGCCATGTTTCTCCCACCGACAGCTTTAATAGAGGATTGGGATAAATAAATACCCGGGCAACGCCGGGCAATCAGCTAGTTGGTAATACAAAACACCTTAACAATACAGGGTCATCGAGAATGATTGCCGGGATTTTAAACTGTTATTGTGAAAGAAGTATTTAATGTATATACGCGTGTGGCATCTTAAAATGTTCAGCAAAGTTTAAAGTTTTAGACTTAGCTTAGTACACTTCGATATGGCGTCATTTCTAGCTCTGGTGATGTCTAGACGGTATTCAATCCCCTGCCACGTCTTCTGAATCGTGTCCAGAGTTACTGTTTTAATCCTCACGGTCACACAAAACTTTAAACTTTTCTGAACATTTTAAGAAGCCACACGTGTACATCCATTAGATAGTTCTTTTATAATAACAGTTTAAAATTCCGGCAATCATTCTCGATGACCCTGTATTATCTCCAAACCATGCAATTTCCATTAGGAAATACCGGGTGGTGCACGAAAAACCGAACCCTGCCACGAGCAGATACAAACAAGAAATAAAATAAATAAAACAAATAAGAAATGCAAAGGTCTGCACTTTTTAAAAGAAATAAGCTAATGCAAAGGTATTTACTTACTGAAACGATCTTGTCTTTTACAGTAGGTGCTGAAAATGACCGCCTTTTGCTTCAATGCACTGTTGTGCACGCCTTAACATGTTATCATACACTCTGGACAACTCTGCGGCTTCAATTCTCGAAATTTCATTACGAATATTGTTCTTCAAGTCTTCTAATGTCGTTGGATTATTTGTGTACACTTTTCCCTTCAGACTGCCCCACAGATAAAAGTCACAAGTGAACGCGGCGGCCACAATCCTTTGCTGACAGTCCATTCTTTTGTGAATCTTTCATGGATTCGTGAGATTGACTCGCGTGAAGTGTGACAGGTCGCCCCATCCTGTTGAAAGAAAGCATACACGCGTTCATGGGGGTCAAATGTGCATAAAATTTCTCAAAGATTCCCATATACACATCGGTGTTTACTGTTGTTTCAAAAAATTTGGGACCCACAATCCGACTTGCAGACACAGCACATCACACTTTGATTTTTCTATCGTTAAGAGGTTCCTCGTGAATCGCATGGGGATTGTTTGTTGACCAGTATCTCGTGTTCTGGGAGTTTACGTGTCCTGTCAGATGGAACCAGGCTTCATCACTCATGAAATACAGCAGGGGATCCAACAATACACTCACAATTGTTTCAAGTAGCCATGTACGGTACTTCACACGTTTTTCCTTGTCTTCCTCCTTCAGTTCTTAAACACATGTCACTTTGTAGGGCTCCAACCCTATATCGTGTAAAACACGTTGACAAGACCTACGCGAAACATTCGCCTGTTGCGGTAATTTGCGTGTCGACTTAGGGCTTTGGATCATTCATGCTTGAATATCCGCAATCACAGCAGGTGTACGAACGGATGGGGCTCGATTCTTTTTTGCGTTTGCAACTAACCCTGTAGTACGCAACTTTTTCACCAAATCATGTATACTGCCAGGAAGTGTCAGGAAACTTATTTGTAAACATATCCTGCGTTTCCTTAAATGACCCGGTAGACACGTACGCCTCCACAATTGCGATTCTTTGTTGAAGAGAATACATCTCACCATCACACGTCTGAACCAAGTCTTCACGGCTTTCGTACTGACAACAATAAAGTATACATGGTTGCAACAGCTTCGGAACAATAGGTGGGAAAAAATAAACAGCCTGGCCAGATTCGGATCCTGGCGGATCCGAAATCCGGATCCGGTTGGTTCCGGATCCTAAAATTTTTCGGATCCGGATCCGTTTTGCCATCCAACATGCGTTTCTTTGGAAAGTAAGAATGTGTTTATAACATATTGTTACCTGCTAATATATATATATATATATATATATATATATATATATAGTGTGTGTGTGTGCGCGCGTGCGCGATTTGTAATTAATTAATACACTTACAAGAGCGGTCTAAGTCTCCCCCTCCGATTTCCATGAAACTTGGCAGGTGTATAGAGGGGCCCAAAGGAAGAAATACGTGTTTTTGTGTTTCAGCTAAAAAAAAAACTGTTTTAGGGGCAAAACCCCCCTCAAAGGTCAAGTTGAAGACAAATTGACGCGGGGATCTGACCCCTGTGTGCCACTCCGATTTCCATGAAATTTGGCAGGTGTATGGAGGGGCCCAAAGGAAGAAGTACGTGCTTTTGTGTCTCAGCTAAAAACACGTTTTTAGGGGGCAACCCCCTCCCCCTCAAATATCAAGATGAGGAGAAATTGAAGTAGGGATCTGACCCCGAAACCACGTAAACATGGCATAGGAAGAAACAGGGGACATAGGGCCTCTCTATACACCTGCCAAATTTCATGGAAATCGGAGGGGAACACAGGGGTCAGATCCCCACTTCAATTTGTCTTCATCTTGACATTTGAGGAAGGGGGTTGCCCCCTAAAAACGTTTTTTAGCTGAAACATAAAAACACGTATTTCTTCCTTTGGGCCCCACTATACACCTGCCAGGTTTCATGGAAATCGGAGAGGGACACTTAGATAACCTCCCTTGTTAGTCTTACGCTTTGTAATTATATAACACTGCATATATTATGTTTTATTTTAATTTGTAAAACTGTAACTGTAGAAAAATTTTATAATTTTTGTATAACATTGTATGTGTTAAAGGTTTCATCGTGGAATGAAATGTCTCACATTTATGTGTGTTTCCATTTCCAATACATTCGAATGACTACATATTCGTTTCAATGGCATTTACAAAATCACCTCTGACATTTTATGTTAAACAAGTAAGATTATTTTTATGCACGAGTGTGTTAGCCGATGCGTAGCAAAGTATTTTAGGAACAACACTTGAGAAAAATTACTGTAGGACTAACTAATGAAAAATTTCTTTGTAATCGAAGATCATAATACCTTTTAAGGTGTGGTAATATTATAATGGGATTGAGATCCGTAACTTTTGGATCCGGATCCGGATTTTTCGGATCCGGATCCGTTTGGCTTTCTCTAGCCTGTACACGGGCCGGTTTTTCATTTGTTTTTTGTAAGCTCGTGGCGGGGTTCGGTTTTTCGTGCGCCACCCGTTATTATTCACATTAAAAAAACTGGCATATATTAAATACAGCGATTGTTGTGTAAGATGTTTCAAGAAATATTAATTTCCGAAACATGTGACGCTAGAGAAAACGTTTTCAAGCCCTTGGCAAACAAAAGAAATGGAAAAGTTTAAAAACCCGAGAACATGCCTGGTACTTTAATTTGCTCTGATCTCATATTTAAAAAAATATGTCTTCAAAATGGTTGTGATGTTTTGCTAATGGAAGCATACAGATGTTCGCAAATTTCATAAAAGATTAGAAAAAGGGGGGGGGGGTGGGGGCGGTTAAATAATTATTTTCTGGCTCTCGCGTACCTTCGTGGCGGAGTTGTATGTACAGCGCGCTACGTTTCAAGAAGTCCCGGGTTCGAATCCCGGCCTGGGCATAGGTGTGTACACAACATACACACACACACACATTTTTTTATATATATGTGCGTGTGTGTGAGAGAGAGAGAGAGAGAGAGATAAAGAAAGGAGAGACAGAGTGAGAAAGAGAGAGAGAGAGATCGCATAATCGGTATAACACTTTTATCGTTTCTTGTGGTTGCATCATGGTATACCCAGAGGCAGGTAAAACTTTAGGAGGAGGGGAGGTTTATCCATAATTGGTCCTATGTTTAACATTATTATGTACAGTCACCATGCATAAAACAAACGTGTATTTTCTGCCACAGAATATAGTAGATAAATTTATAACTACGCCCACTGCTGAGAGGGGAGGGGGCGTAACGCGGTGTGAAGCCAGAGGTCCCAGGTTTGAACACTTGCCAAAAAACTTTACGAACAGCCCAGGGAATTTAAATGTGAGAAAGGGAATTTTTCGGTAGCCATAAGATAATTTTGAGTCTGAACCAGGAAGAGGGCCGGGAAGTTGGTCAGTTAAGAACCAGAGGGGTCGCGCGGGTGGGCTGTCATTCCAAGAATTAAATGGGTTTCGCACAAGTTTCAGGAATTCCAAATGTTAGAAAACTTTACCTTGATTGTATCAGTCAAGGATTTCCTCAGTTTGTCACCCTGCTGTATTTTTGTAAAGCTTGATATGATTTATATTTTTATGTGACGTCACCAGTAGAAAATATGTCACTAATATATTTATTTTGTGAAAGAAAGCGTTATTTTGTTGTTATTTTATGTAATATTGCACCTTGTTTGTAATGTATATCTTTTGTTTAATGTTTATTGTATTTTATGCTACATTATGGGTAATTTAATGTATATTCATGTTTGCAAGAGTGCACTATACGAATTTGTATTTCTAAAGATGTATAGATGTCAGTTTTGTTGATACATCCTTTTGTAGATAGTGAGTGATTCGTCTGTACTTTAATCTGTGTTCTCGAAAATAGTATAAAAGCGAGGATATCGCGTAAGAAATCATCACACTTTTTCGCCACGGATCGACGAAGCTTTTAAAATTAAAAAGAACTCCTCGGTGTTGTGCATACATCTTGGTATGGTAGTTCGGGGCGCAAGCTAGGCCTATGTGATCATAGGTATGCCGATAGCCATGCATTGATGATATGCACAATACTGCAACCATTCTACGTTAAACAATAAAGCTAGCCTAAGGATTAATTTGGAAATAAAAGGGCTAAAGAGCAAATATTGGCTCAGTTATCATTGCATATCTCTTGGTGTGGTAGTTCGGGGCGCAAGCTAGGTCTATGTGATCATAGGCTTGCCGATAGCCACGCATTGAGTTTATGCGTTTTAGTTGAGTCAATTCATCGGCAAAGCGAAATCCTCGCCTTCGTCTCAAGTTTATTTGCATTATAATTGCAATAAATAAAGAATAAAACCTTTCAGTTTATACATACTACAGTAATGTGGTTTTATTTCTCTGTGCTGTGAATATTGTCTTTGCCTAACACTATCCCTGTACCTGAGAGGAGTCTGTGTACTTCACCGAGTCTCATCGCTCACCGCTGAGTATTATTAAGTTAATATTAATAGTATAATAATACAACGCGTAACTAAATACTAGAACGTATCAAGTGGCATCCACGACGTGGGGTTCGGTATCAAGCTTTCAATATGTATTTGAAAATCAGTTCGTTTCTGAACTTGCATTAATCCACCATGCAATAACTTTTTGGTAGAGGGGCATTAGCCGGGATTGGATGCTAAGAATGGGGAGTTCCCTAACACAGTTTGCTATAGTGCAGGGGTCACAAACTGGCGAAATGTCGGGGGGACTGCTCCCCCTTTGCCCCCTAATAACCAGTCATGCATCCTGATTTGACACTGGTTTTGGGAATGTTGAAGGTGTGAAGCAGGCACGTATCCAGAGGGGGGGCTTAGGGGGCTCGAGCCCCCACCGAAAGTTTTAGGTTTACACTAGATAAAATGAGGTTTTTGGTTTCTTGTGGTTTGAAATAAAATAATGTGACAATAATTTAAGGATATAAATAATTATCGAGGTAAGACGGAGAATGTTCCGTAACCCTGTTATTGTTAATATCACGTATCCAAGATAGGGCACAGGGGGCTCGACCCTTTCCCCAGGAAATTTTTCAGTTTACGTTAGATAAAATTAGGTTTTTGGCTTCTTCAATAATGTGAAAATACTTTAAGGAGAGAAATAATTATCGAGGCAAGACTGAAAATGTTTTATACCCCTATTATTGTTAATAGCACGTATCCAAGGTGGGGATGAGGTGGCTCGAGGCCGCCCCCCAGGATTTTTTTTTATTTTTCACTAGATAAAATTAAGTTTTTGGCTTTTTGAATAATATGACGATGATTTAAGGAGACAGACAATTATCGAGGCAAGACGGAGAATGTTCTATAACCCTGTTGTTGATAATATTGCACGTAAACGTTTCTTGCGCTTTCGGTGTTGTCGCAGCGCACATGAGCACTATGGAGAGACTTATCAGCATTTGGAAGCTGCACAATAAAGGTGGCGCCCACACGTAGGGCGATTAATTGTAATTTCTAATCTCTGGAAGGCTGGAGAGGGTACGTTCTTGAATGAGAGAAGGAGTCAACTACTGGCAATATTAACGAATCGTTTTTTCTGCGGAACGTTCTAGAATATAATGAGGATATAGATACGTCGATTCAATTTTTCGGTTCATCTCTACAAAGAATCGGTTAATGAGATTTCAGAGGTAAGTGTGACAATTCATACAGTCGATTAGTGATCTGATCAGTCAGCGTCCTCTGGTTGCTTTATAAGATATAGTGATTCGAAAATGAAGACATTGACGACAACAGAACTTCCGGGGCCTGAATGTAGTGCTAGTTCGGGTCTAGGGCCGAATAGATCAAGGCCTCTCTCTCTCTCTCTCTCTCTCTCTCTCTCTCTCTCTCTCTCTCTCTCTCTCTCTCTCGTGAATATTTCAGCAGTACCGGATATTGGAGTGGTTTATTAAAACAGAAATAATCTGCATAGATCAACTGAAAATCAAACTTTTGAGTGGTGATTTAGTTTTGCCAGAACTAAATTTCGGATATGCAGTCAGAGAATTTCATGGTATAAAAAAAAAATACTTTTGTTTAAGCCTACTGGGTTCAAAATACATTCACAGCCGAAAATTTTATGAATGTCGAGATGAGAAAGCAAGAACATGTTCCATATGTAGACATTTTAGGCGGAAATTGCATGCTCTACCAGGACCCGAATCAGGGCTCTACCAACTGACCCACCTAGCCATCCTTGACTTCAACCGATTTTTCGTTAAAATGTCTACATAGTACATGTCCTGCTTATATCAAATCGTAAGGTGTTGCCTGTATAGTGAACAAGCACAGAAAATATAGGAGAGAGAAGAAAACTGAGGAGCAATCCCACCGGTTGAGGAGAATTTTTTTCTTCTGTGGTCAACAAGAGCTACTACTTCGAAGTGACAATGACAGTGGCCTAATAAGGGAGATTTCACACCGTGTCGCCTGAGGATTTCACAAGTCGAACTTAAGTTTCTGCGGCATTTTGTGTCGCTACAGTGTGAAATGTTGCTGTTGATTGGCCCATTCCAATCGACATGTATCGCGTGTCCCTTTGGTCTGAAACCTTCCTACGTTTTGATAATCCAAGTCACAAGGATGGAAAATTAGGGCCTTGTTAAGGTTAGGTGTGAAGGCAGGCAGACGACAGCACCCTAAAGGATCATATCCAAACCTGCAGGAAGAACGCATCTTACTTCAATCTCCAATACGGAATGATAAAAACTTCAGGTGAGTTGATTTTAAAAAATGTGTCCAAGATGAAGAGTGGCGTGCCCAGAATTTTCGGAAGGGAGAGGGGTTACGAATACTATTTTTGGTGGTCAGTCTGATTTTGCCATTTTTATCCTGTCTTTGACGTTCTTTTTTTTTTTTAAAAAAAAAAGGAATACTGGGTCAAATGGGGTTATGACCTCATCAACCCTCCCTTGGGCACGTCACTGGAGATAAATGAATAAGCATTTGATCATACTGGGAGACGAAACATTAGATGTGTTGGGAACGGAAGGGTTTACATTGTGCATTAATTGTTTCGTGATCCACCTGTATTCGAGAAGACTTGCTTTGTTTCGTGCCTTTATATGACAAGACTCTGGATGCTGTGACAGGCATTTTTGAACACTTGTGAGTGTTAAGGCCTCAATCTGAACAATTTGGTGGTTTTCGGCTTTTATAAGAGCTGCAAACAGGGGAGACAAGACACGTTAGTGGTGTTCAGGCTCAAATCAGAAATACATATTCGAGAGCTGTCTGCGTCCAGTTGGCAGCTCACGATTTGAATCTCGCGTTGTCGAGTGGATTGTCCATCCTGTGCATGTCTAACAGCTTCGTAAAACACTCGAAGACACCCTAGATGTTTTTATGCCTGATGAGAAGAAATGGTCAAACACACATACTGAGATGGTTCCTACACACAAAGTTAGTGCATGGAAACAGAGGAGTCGGGTGGTAAAAAATGTTCCGATTTCACGTTCAGATTAAAATGACAGCCTTGCAGTGGCGACGATTTAAGGGATAGTTGCTCCCCATTTTTTTGCCTCAACATTATCTTAATGTTAAGCCTTCTCTACCAAGAGAAAGTAAACTTTCCTTGCGCCGCCCTCCGTCTACCCCTTAAAAAAATTGTGTTGAGCCCTCCCCCGAAAGGAATTCCTGGATACGTGCCTGGGTGAAGATACCTCCCCACTTCAAGGTAACTCCCAACGGATTAACACAGCTTTCTGTGCATAGTAAACGACCAAGTAAGTTACATTGTGATCAGTGGCTTTTCTTGATCCTTAACTTTAGGTACTGGCAAAGAAGGAAAGTGTAAATCCGTCGAAAATGGTGCGAAAAAAATAAGAAAATGAAAAAAAATAATAAAAAATGAAGAAAAAAATCAAATAAAAAAATATCAAAACAAGCCGTTGAAAATATATACGCCTTTATGGTCCTGATTCGAACGCCAGTTCGGTATTTTTTACATAGCTCGAGAGGGACTCGTATCTGGTTTCAAGCCAGCACCTCTTTTTCTGAGAAGCGTCGTTGTCACTTTTACCTGCAGTGTTTAGACATCCAACACGAACTGCGACGATGTTACACTCCCAAGTATCCACATTGTAGGATATATAATACACACATAGTATACCGGGTGGTCCATTTATAATGATAGTATGGAATATCGCATGCAGAATGCATCCAATCAAAAAATTGCACAGAATAAAAGTTTGATACTATTGAGGGGGTAAGTCAATGCCGCAAAAATTTCGTCGCCACCACCCCCCCCCCTAAGGGGTGGGTAAATTTGAAATTTCAAATGGAACACCCCCATTTGTTTTATATATTTGGATTCAGCATTGAAAAAGAAGAATTTTTTGTTTGAATTTTGTAAAAAAAATTGCAAACTTCGAACATTTATAAACATTTGGTAGTTTCAGATTCATTTTGTTCCCTTTATGTAATAACGGTTTTGGTTTCCGTTGACAACATTGCATAAACGAATTTTATTCAAAAAATATGTGCAAACAATTCTGCAAAAGAAAATTGTTTGCAATTTATGTTTTTGTGTAACAATAAATAATATTAATTTGTTCCAACTCTTTGGTTTCAAGGAACAATTTCATATGAACAACACTACTCACTACTCCATTCAGGCTCGAGCCATATTGGACACAAAGTTTCCTGGTCGATGGATAGGATGTGGAGGACCCGTTTCTTGGCCAGCTCGTTCAACCGATCTCACGTTACCTGATTTCTGCCTTTGGGGACTACTTAAAGAAAAGTGCTACTACGAAGTTCCAACAACGCCAGAAAACATGAGGCAACGAATTATTGATTTGAACATTTGCTCCTTTAAACATTTGTTTGTGTACCTCAAATGATAACTAATTTGTAGTAACATACTTAATTTTGTTGTTCATATGAAATTGTTCCTTGAAACCAAAGAGTTGGAACAAATTAATATTATTTATTGTTACACAAAAACGTAAATTGCAAACAATTTTCTTTTGCAGAATTCTTTGCACACATTTTTTTGAATAAAATTCGTTTATGCAATGTTCTCAACGGAAAACAAAACCGTTATTACATAAAGGGAACAAAATGAATCTGAAACTACCAAATGTTTATAAATGTTCGAAGTTTGCAATTTTTTACAAAATTTTTAAAACAAAAAATTCTTCTTTTTCAACACTGAATCCAAATATGTAAAACAAATGGGGGTGTTCCATTTGAAATTTCAAATTTACCCCCTGCTCCCCCCCCCTAAGGGGTGGGTGGCGGCGACGAAATTTTTGCGGCATTGACTTACCCCCTCAATAGTATCAAACTTTTATTATGTGCAATTTTTCGATTGGATGCATTCTGCATGCGATATTGCATGGAATCGCACGCCAACGGCATACCTAACCGCTGCGCTGCGTTCGTACAATGCCGGAAACAAGAAACACTGATATTTAAAGGAAAACGTTCAAAATCCTAAAGTTTCCGATAAGAAAGAGAGATACATTCTCCTTTATTACACTTTCCTTTGGGAATTGTGACACGATTCCCAAATCTAGAGAAAACTACATTGGTTTTGATAAATACTTGTGAGACAGTAAGTTCCTCGCCCCCTCTGTCACTCCACCATTTTCACACTACAAATATTTTCTTGTAAATGACAGATCTTGTAAACTATTTTCTGATCAACCCTCGTATTCCAATTCCTTTTTTTTTATTTCACTAATTTATTCGGAGAAGAGATTTATTTTTTTTGTCAGAAGACTATGAATATTCTTGTCTCATTAGAGAAGCCATTTTGTGTATTTAAAATGAACACGTGTCCTTGACTATGCCACGCTGGCATCGAATTAGCAATTCATAATTTCCCATCACGTAAGGTTGCCATTTTTTCAAGATAAGCATGCTGTCATATCTGACGTAATGCAGCTAATTAATTCACCATTACACCATACACTACAGCGCGCTACAATTAACTATTAATATTTGCCACCCCACATATTCCATTGTACATGAGACCAATTCAAACTGGCACCGGTTCCTTCCAATGCAACCTTTACTATTATATCTAGTGTGTGCGAAGTTTCATTTCTTAGTCCAGATTACTACGTCACGGTAACCTGCCCAATCTCCTTGCGCTATATGGTTATGTCTCTCTCCTTAATTTATGTACCGAACCTTCTCAGGACGTGATGGTAAAAGTGAAGTATGCTGGACATAAACAGCCACGTGTAAATTTGTAATTCCAATAAAACTTTGTTGAGTTGGGGGGGAAAATGAAAACGTAACTCCTCAAGGTAACTTAATATATAAGGTAGCGCCATCCGAAAATTGCCGATCATGCACGAGCGCGTGACGTCATGTGGGAGGATCGGTTATGCTCGGTGCCCCTTCGGTTATGTTCGTTCGGGGCTTGGCGGAAGAAAACTGCCGCTATCATTTCTTTGCGACTTTCAGAGAGGAAAAGTGTTTCATTACTTTGAGGGGTAAATATTAATTATCATACTTCGGGATGGTATTGAGGTAATCCTTTAAAACATGCTACTTTTAAAAGAGGGAAAATTACGCATGCAAAAGTATTGTAAAAATTCATGTTTCTGAAACCTGATCGATATATTACAAAGAAGGTTGTCCGTGTTCTCATTAGCATTTCAGATTTCATCATTTCATAAATCGTATTATGATTTTAATAAAAAACGTTGCATGATAAAGAAGAATTGCATAGTGAAAGAGTTACAAAGAAAGAATTGATTGACAGATTTGGTTTATTTCTGCTTTTCTGTCTTTTTTTTAAATATGAAAGGAAAACCCATAAGAGATAGTCCCCTCCCGTCGTTCTCTTTCTTTGTTTCCACAAGCCGGCTTCCTTGGCATAGTGGTTAGCACATCGCGCTTCAACGCCAGGGGTCCGGGTTCGAATCCTGGCCTGGGCATGGATGTTTGTGAGTGATCATTCATCAATTGCATAATTTCATCACTCAACCCTATCTTCGCAAATTAACCAGAAGTGGCACAAGAAGGGAAGTAAAGTAAAGCAAATCAATCAATCAATTTTTGTTTACACATATACTATCACATTTACTAAATTCTCAATTTTCTCATTAAGGACAAATCAATGTCTTACCCGATTGGATTCGAACCCGGTACCCCTGGCGTCGTAGTGCGCTGTTCTAACAACTCCCCCACAGAGATCGTCAGGGGCCTCCGAGGTACTACGGGCCTCACAGAACGTCACAGGAGTACTATCGGATTATAAATTATGGATATTAGAGTTTGGATAATAAATAAATAAATTGTATAATATATAATCTATAAATAAAAAAGCCGTTCTTTATTTATAGAATTTCAAAGAGAGCGATAGTTTGCCAAACTAGCAAAAAAATCCTATTTTGTTCTCACGACGATAAAAATAGAAGACAATAAAAAAAAATTGGTAACTATAGATTGACACAGAATTGAATAAGCTGAATTTTCATGTAACTCGTTTTTATGTGGTTCTACTGGTTAACTTTTAATTGAGTCCAAACTTGAATATCCCTAATTTTTAATCCGATAGTAGTCCGGTATAATCAATTTACAACATTTAACACAACGCAGTACAAAAGCCTAATAATTATTTAGTTTTCTGACTGAATCGCTCCTTCTTATTCATTCAGAACGTTGCAATCATTTCCAAGAACATTTCAAATTTTACATAACATCAGGAAGTATTAACATTATACTGATATACTTAAAATCCAATCTTTACCGCTCTCCATAATGTAACTGTATTTTTCAAATTATTAAGTGAAAGATGCAATATACAATCTAGATAAAATTTTACTCTGCATTTGAAACTTACTCTGAATTCGAAAGAACCCCAACCTTCTTCATATATTTATTTACTGTACAATAATTTACGGATCAAAGTTCCACATGCAAATTTTTTTTGTTAGTTCTTAGTTTAATTAAACAATAAAGGAGAAAAGTTACATGAACTCACAATGATTGACCGTGCAAATGTACGAATCATTATTCGTTAAAGGACTTTGTCCGCAGATTTTCCATTTCCATTTCCATGTGTGTCTGAGTTGTATAACCGGAACATATACTCCAAGGCTGATATGCGACACACATTTGTACATTAACGAAGTAACTTGCATTACACTAATCTTAGATCTTTCTCTTTTTGACAGAAATGTACTACAAAGAAATAATGTAACATCCAATGGTTTATATTGAGTACAAGGGTACAAAATTATTTACAATGTATTTGTGAAATACCAAAATTGAACAAAGTTGCAAAAATTTCAATGATGGGTGTAATATTCACTCATGCAATATTTACCATCGTGCATTCAACTCTATGTAACTCGAATTGAAGATGTACTAAGTGAATTTAATTTCCAATAGCGTGGAAGTTAGTACGCGATCTTCGAAATGCACATTTTCGACAACGTTTTTCAAAATGTGAACATACAAATCACAATCAACATCGGTTTGTGTTAAATAAATGAATTTGTTAGTAATTATAAATCCGACTTACATAAAATGTACATAACAAATCAGTTAGGCTCACTACGTACTTCGCACTAGTTGAACACATTTTCAAGATATTGATGACTTTTCTTGTGGTAATGTCGGTTAGGTTACGTTTTAGATTTTGAACTTCTTTATTTAGTTAAAGCAGGTTGATAGAGGTTGTTTGTAATCTTTAATTTATTTGCTTCTGAATGCAGACGTGTGTTTCTCCTTTGTAAACGATCGAATATGTTTTCCAACTATGAAACATTGCTTGCAGTTTGTGTATATATATCTTCGTCTATATATTTTTCTCTTTTCTAACAGCATAGTCTCTTTAGCTTGTTTAGGGCACGTCTTCCTCGATTTTTGGTACTAAAGTAGGTAAATTTCTTAAATTGGGTGTAATTTTAGCGATGGCACTGCAGTTGGCTTCAGCACGTTCTTTGGTGGAAAATACAGAAATTCTGCTTTTAGATCTCGCACATAGTCTTCTTCACAATAATTGGCACTGCACACTTGCATTTTTTACATTTCGTCTACAAGCATGAATCCACTGTTTACTTACGCAATTATCGAATGGGAATCTATGATATTTTATGTCAGTTCCTTTAGTTTTCTGGTTATAGTTTTCATAGCTTGCTACAGCACAATTAGACATGATTGCAGTCTACAAGTACAAAAATACAATAAAAATAAATCGAACGCTACAAAATCAATAACCTGCTTGTTCCGATTTTTGCGACGTGTTAGTAGCTAAATGTACCCCGCACCAAACTTACTGCACATGCAACAAGCACCGTCAAACCCGATCCTCCCAGATGACGTAATACATACGTACTTCACATAGCAACGAGCACCCCCTGGTAACTCCTTACTTTATATACAAGGTTTATTGAAGCCTTATCATTACACTGATGAACAAATTCAAACCTTGTTTTGCTCCTTTGAACGAAAGTAGGTGATTATTTATAATTCGATCCCGCTGAATCCAAATCTGAAAGTAGAAATGCTGTATCACCTATCGTTTTCGCTTGATTTTCATTTTTTGTTTTTAATAAAAATGTAATTCCCTTTGTAATAATACATCAAAATTTGAAATTATTTTTGTTTGTTTGCTCATGAAATAAGATTTAAATATTGAAGTGAATAACTATGATACATAAAAAAATTAAAAATATATTTATAGGACCGATTTTGACTGTTCAATGAAGAAATTTCATGCAAAAAAAGGAAAAAAACACATTTTTACTCACATTTTCAATTTTTTTTCTTGAACTCTGCCGTTTGTAACTCCCACCAGAAACCTCTTCCTTGAGGTTTCAACAGTAGTCTGCTAACATGTTCTGTACCGATTTTCCTAAATATATCGTTTCTCCATGACAGAAATATCCTGGTGAAATCTCTCGCCGCATTCGTCCCTAACCGCTCCCAAGTTAGGGGAACAGTCCAAATGCGAATGTAAAAAGTGAATTTTCAAGGACATGTTGCACCCCATGCGCTGATAACACTTCAAAAAAGTTCTTAACAAGTTCCTTGTAGTTATCAGATTTCACATTTCCAAGACAATGACAGCAGACTTGTTTGAAAGCTAACCATGCGCATTTCTCTTTTTCTGTTAGCAATTCCACAAAGTTGTCATCATGAATGATCTCACGGATTTGCGGCCCAATAAATATGTATTATTTTAAATTACTATCACTGAGTTTAGGAAATGTTTTTCTCAAGTACCCAAAACCCTCACCGTGTTTATCCAAAGCCTTAACAAAATTTTTCATCAGCCCTAACTTTATAACGGTGGTAACAAAATCTTGTCTTTCTCAAGTAGAGGGTGATTCCTAACACTCTTCTCTCCAGGAATTAAGTTTTTACGTATGGACCAATCCACAATGTTGTAATGTTTATCTCTTACCCGGCTGTCCCATTCGCAAAGAAAGCAACAAAGTTTTGTAAACCCAGACTGCATGCCTAACAGTATACCAATCATTTTGAGGTCTCCGCATATCTGCCAACAATATTTTTCATAATTTATCACTTTTAATATTGTATCCATATTTTCATGTGTTTCCTTCATGGTGGAAGAATAGGCAAGGGGTACTGATGGGTATATATCCCCATTATGCAACAATACTACTTTTAAACTATTCTTAAATGAATCTAAAAATAGTCTCCACTCGTTTGGGTTGTGACTCCTTCCAAGTTCTTGCAGAAGGCCTTCTACATCATTGCAGTAAGTTAACTCATTACTAACAGAAAAAAATGTGTCAGTGATTGTTGGCATTTCCGATATGACACCTTAACACCATCTTGTAATAAATTCCACCCTCGGAGACGAGAACCTAATAATTCCGCTTGAACTTTAGAAAGATTGAGGTCTCTGACTAGATCATTTAGTTCGGTTTGGGAAATAAAGTGAGGTATATTTGGATCAGGAAAATTTGGATCGGTGTTTGAATATGTAGGTCCAGGTTCGTCATCTGGAGAAGCACGGCTTGGTTCTGTTTCATCCACTGTCCATTCTTTAGGAGGCTTAGGAATAGGTATAAAATCATGACTCATAGGTTTCTTGGCTGAAGAAATATCAGGATAAAATATAGAATGTTTTGATTTAGAACTATATCCCACTATGTTTGTTAAACAGAAGTAACAATCCGTAGTATGATCTTTCTGTTCTGTCCATATTACAGGGTTTCCAGGGCATTGATTTGTGAGTTTCATTAAGCCAACCATTAAGCCAAGTTCGCGAACAATTACAATAAATTTTACCTGGTGCCCAGCTTTTTCCCTCGTCTACTTTACTTACAAAATACAACTCAAATGCTTTTCTCGCTATAGGAGTGATAGTATTTCTCTGCGACTTCGGAGTAAATTCCCCGCAAACATAACATAACAAATCAAGTTCGGGTTATTCACACATTTGCGTGACATGGCGAACTCATTAATTGAGTAATAATGAATTTCTTTAGAAAAACAATTATGAATGCTCTGATCGTTTTGTTAAAATACAACTTACACTTCACTTCACTATACACAATATTACATTCACAATTTCACGAACATACACAAACATAAAATATGGCTACTCGCGAAGTTATTGGAAAGGAACTTAAGACTGGACTAACCCACAAAAGAACAAATTTTTAAAGAGATACAGGAAATTACTCTTCTGCCAGATGTTTCCTCCACGAAATATTAAGTGCCAATCATAAACACACAAGGTCGCTAAAAGGTTCATATCCATTTGCTAGGAACCAAACGTTAAGCCGTAGGAGCAGGGTGCGGAGATCTGAAACCATAAAACTATAAAATGTGAGTGTTCTGCAAAAACTTTAGGTGATACAGGAAAACGGATGCGATATTCGTTATCAGCACATCTGAATATATAAAGATCACTTAGTTTTATTTAAAGGAGTATTTCATTGTTTATCAGTGTTATTAACACCGGCTCAGGAACAAAATGTTAGTATTAACATTCACCACACACAATCTCAATGCAAATATCTTTTTTAAAATGTCTCTACATAAACACTCAGTTTTTAGCGTATATCACATATCGTCTCTGTAATCATCACCAATTGTGTTAGAAATTGTCTCCACAATAGAATTTTCGTTGCTATATTCTGGATGTTTCCTGGATAATTCCATTCTCAGCAGGATATCTATTGGCATTTTATATATTTGCGTCAAATGATAAAGTATTGTTACCAAAACTATTTTTTTAAAATATAAAGATAAAATGCCCTCGTTGAAATTGCATTGAAAACCTGTTAATGGCTGTATGTCGCTGACTAATTTTGCTGAAACTAGCGTGTGGATAAAAATTACTGTCTAATCCAGTTCGTAAACATACCGCGGTTTTCTCGTTTTGGTACTGCTATCCGCACATATCACGGTCTACTTTTTTCACTGTAACATTTTATCACAGCAACAAGCGAATTCTATTGTTATAAATTGAAAATTTGTATTTATTTTGAAAGGAGGGAGGGCACTACTCCGACTTTCTTTTGTGTTAGATTTGGCTCTTATCTTCCTATGGCTCTTGTCTGGTCTTATGGCGGGCGGCCCTCATGCTGACAAGGGAAGTGGGGAGCGGAGAATATGCCGCATACCAACCAGACAACGGCGGTGGCGCCGAGAGTTACGAGGTCGAGGGAGGAGGTGCTGCGCGCACCTCGTTCTCCAAGCTGCTGTGTTTCTTATCGCGCTGGATTGGTCGCTTCCCCGCTCCCCACTTCCCTTGCCAGCATGTAGGACGCCTGCCGTGAGACCAAAGATTTGCTATAGCAGAGCTAGATAGAACTGAAGAATGCAACATGCTGAGGAAAATAAAGCTTGAAGCCCACTCAGACGCGGAGAAACGCAATAAACCGGTTTCCGGCGTCTCAGTGGTCGATAACCTTTAAGATAAGCTGCTGACTTCTGGCACGGAAATTCGTACTTCGGTTCCGCGCGTTTCACTGTAGTGGGCGTTTCCATTTGATTTCAATAGAAGCAGACAACAAAAGTTCTGTTGCTTTCTGTTCCCGCGTTTCTCTGCGTCTCAATGGCCGTCAAGCTTTACTTGCTGCGGTGATCGAACTCGTACCGTTCACTAATAACTTACACGTCTATACTTAGTACGAAAAGTCTGTGAAGCAACGCCTCGCATAATGGCAGAAAAGGGGAGAAATCGAGTGGGATTCCCTCCACCGTGTTCATTGCGCGAGTCCTCTACTTACGCAGAGCACTTGTTATAGTTCGCTTGCTCCACATACTTCTGAGACGCACTATAAATAAGTTTTTCTGTACTTGAAATGTTACGTGAAAACGTGATCGAGTCATCAGACCGCTATAATTTCTGAACAGACACATGCGAGAACAACACATCCACTTGGAAAGATTTCGCCGTTATATGGAAAAATAACTCATGCGCGAAATATCGCCCAAATGTTTATAATTAGCAAAACAAGGCTATAATATTCATTCCCCTTTGTTAGTAAATTAATTTCACTCTACTACTTTTCCTCTCCTCCCGTTTCATTACAGACAATATGGCCACGATATCTCCTCATGTTCTTAATATCCCTTCTGCTTCCGGTGCGACGATATTACGAACGGAATCCGCAAGGTGGAGCGCGCGTCGTAAAACTGGTAACTCGAATTGATAAAGTTTTTAAGTATGTTCCTCCCTCGGTTTATGATGTTTCACATTTCCTGTTTTATTGCGGAACCTTGGCGGGACAGGAGGCAGATGAAACATGATTCCATTTGCGAGGAAGAGGGACGAGACCGAAAAAAGGTCGCTGTAAATCATCTGAAACAAAAACGGAAGCTTATTTTTGGTCCACAGACGAAGGGACTTATATTTATATGTTTTCGTCATGTTGGTGATGAATAGTGCTGTTTGTCACATGCAAATACGCAGGAGCACGTGGAACTATTTGCGGACTTCGTGCGAGTTAAAATATTAACTTTTTATCAAAATACGCCATGTTGTTATGTAAGAAGAATGTCTTTCTGTAGACAGCTGCGAATATCCTTATCGTGGTAGCACAATTTCATTTCAAGAGAGAAACCGAAATACGAATAATCTTTTGGTGTTGCTTTTACGGATAGTATCGATACGAGGATAAAATTCTAAACGACATAGATAAATATGTTGTTATTACTTCTAATTGACATTACAGTAGATAATATTCAATGTTAGCACCGGGCAGGACCCTCCGTTGTGTCGTGTTTGTAATATTGTTTTAAGTATTCGGCATATTCCCGTTGACTGTGTCGATCTTGCTTACCTCCGGCAGACTTTTAACCTTTCCGGCTGTTTGTCTTCCCTGTTGGGTGATGACAACAGCGTTTTATCAAATGTTATTAGAGTTTTGCGAAGAGCTGGACTCTTCCACCGTCTGTAAGGAGGCTTTGTTTTTTCTGACTTTTTAATGTGTTGTGTTGCACTTTCAGTTCTCCCAAGGGGCTTTTTACACCCCTTGTTTTAATCTCTTAAGTCAGAATTTTAGGTAAGGCGATATTTCCTCGAATATATTGAAAGGTGCAGAATGGCCTGAAGTGCCGATGCACCCAAAAATTTTAATTATTGATTGATTGAATTGGTGTTTTAAGTCCACTTTAGGCACAGTATGACTGGACCTACAGTTTAAAGTGGGATCTAAACCACTATGTCCCTCAACCGGGAATCGAACCCGGGACCCAAAAATTTTAATTAATTAATTAATTCAATGTTTACACCCACCTCTAAAGCAGTTCCAAGTAACAGTACCTTTCTTCAGCAATTGTAACTGTAGCTACCTACTTACTTTTAAAAGTAACATAATTTATTTACAATAGTAGTAACATTATACGTTGTTACTGTTTTTAACTTGAAAGTGATAGAAGTGTTAAATTTGAGAACTCTGTTTCCAAATATGTCCTCTCTGGATACTAAGGTTAAAGGATTTTTGTGTAATCGCCCAAGGAAAGTAAGCTAGACTTCGTTGCATGCTAAATGTGACATCGAACGTGACAGTCTAACTAGAATGAAGCCACTGTCCAGGAAGTGCAATCTTGTTGAACTTCGACTGGAAGACAAAGAGAAAGCAAAAAGAACAACAAAAGAGAACAGGTGATTCCTTCTTCCATTATTTTGTTATTTGCTGTAATAATACGTATAAACATATGAAGACTTTTGTCGACCTCCGTGTCGGAGTTGTTATCACAGCGCGCTACGACTCGAGGGATCCCGGGTTCGAATCCGGTCTGGGAGTGGCTGTTCTTTGTGAGTGTCCCCTCACCAATGTCATCATATCATCATTCATGCTCATCTTTGCAATTACATAAATGTTGCAGAAAAGCGAAATAAAGTTACAAAATATAAATTAATCAATCAATCAATATAACATGTTCTGTATCAAAAACCTTAAGTGAAACACATGCAATATATGTATTCATAGGCTAAAAATAATTGTCATTGATTGTCTGTACCTATAATTTGCAGTCCAATAGAAAGTAACTGTTAAAGTAACCGAAGTTACTTTTCAAGTTTCAGTAACTGTAACGGAGTTACTTTTTGAACGAAGTTACTATAACTAGGTTACTGTTTAAAAGTAACTTTCCGAACCTTGTAAATAATAAATTATTTCAATTTAGGAAGCAATTTAACTGATTACAGATCGGAAGCATGTTATTAAGGATATCCAATCTACTTGTTGCTTTCGTTTCCGCCAGGACGAAAGAGAAGATAGGATTTCTTATTCAAGCAGAAATATTATCTGTCAACGGAATCCTGGAAGAAAAGGAATGTTAATGCTTTTATCCCAGTGACATCCTAGCGTACATCTTCTCCCTAGAGGAAGCTTCTAGTTCAAAAGGATCATTGTGTTCGGCTGCTGTAATGGACTAAGATACGGAGGCCCTGGAAAGAAGCGCCTTTAATGGAGGGGGCCGGGAAGGGAAGGGGCTGCAGGGGCCCCGCATCAAAGCCCGGCTCCTAAATACGAAGCCTTTGTTCGCTGGAACAACACTGTCTGCTTCGTTCCAGCCCCCCCCGCTTTGAAAGAGGAGTAAGCGCTAAGTGGAATTTGTGTTTACGCTGGAACGCGCAAGGTTTTGCCTTAAGTAACTGTTCCACAAAGAGGAACTACGATGGTCTTGGGTTAAAGAAACTGGGTTATTTTTCACGCCTGCTGCTAGTGGCGTGCCCAAAGGGGTGTTTTTGGGGGTCATAACCCCCCTTCTTTGTCCCAGCATTCCTAATGAAAGAATGTCAAAAGGAATACCAAAAAGAAAGTATACGTACCATCCCCCCCTATTTTGAAAATCCTTGGCACGCCACTGCCTGCCGCATCTCTGTTTTGCTGGACTTCCATGATGATTATCTGTCGGTGAAATCGAAATGTAGGTGAACGTCAATCTATTGACATAAAATGGAATCGGTGGCGGCGATTGGATGCCAAAACTGTAGGGTGGGGGTTAAGAACGGTTTAATTTTTCATGGTAGACAAGGCTTAGCATTAAGAGGGCATAGTGCGAGGGGTGAAAGTGGTGAGTTACGGCCCCCCTTCCCTCATCACCGCAACTGAATGCCATAATAATAATCAAATTACAATTATTATTACAAACTAATAATAAATAGGGACCTTGATTTTCGTAAACTCGATAACACCCTGCACTGCATTTTCCAGACTAGCGGGGCACTGGCGTCTCGACTCACTCCCAATTCCTAATCCTCCTTGGGTCTCGTGTCGGGTGCTGTCCATTTGTGTTTGTCCTTTTATCCATTTCATCTTGCCACCATTGATCCTTATCTTCGCGATTAGCCAAAAGAGACCAAAAAAAGCGAAGTAAAATAATGCAAATCAATCAATGAATTATCGTGGTCGATAAACCCAGTCTCGGATCTGTGCAGGTCAAAACATTGCGAACCCGCTTTATCAGTGGCGGGATTGGTTTCAAAACTAGGGTGCAAGGTGCAAAAAGTAAGGGGGGGGAGCAAGAACAGTTTACTTTCCCTTGTACGTTAGGTTTAGTATAGCGTGGCAAAAAGTAGAAGGGCAACTGCCCCTCACCCCCTAATCGACGCCACTGCCCTTTATACAATTTTAGTTTAAATTGATACCAAGTTATCGGATCATTGGTTACATTTTCTTCATTGAAAAAAATACAGCACTTTTCAAATAATTTTTCTTCAGTGGAGGACCTTTGTAGATGGAGGCCAGGGGTGTTTCTCCAAACATACTTGATAGACGCATGATAAGAGGAAGAAGAAGAATTTGTATTCTATAGCATGTTATTGATTGGTTGTTATAGTAACCGTGTGTAAGATGTACGTGAATGGCTTCCAGGCATTAAAGTTACGTTGTTAATTTGAACCTACGTATTTTGTATGTCTTGTAAATGTATAGATAAGAAATCACACACACACACAACAAGGCTTACAATACTACTAACCTGGCTAAAGTCAACCACCTAGATGCGGGATCCGATAGGCTCCTTCTGCATTCAGCTAGACAATGCAATATATGCTAGGGTTGTTGGTTTGAAGGGAGCAGATGTCATTGTTCTGATGACAGTGTGGGGACAAAATAGTTCCAGATGGGCTCTGCTTCTGTGGTTGTGGCTACATTTTTCTCTCACTCCCTTTCTTTTGTTGTTCCTCTTTCTTTGTTTCTCTTATTTCATACTGGATCTGTATATCCATCCTTGTTCTTTTATTCTTATATTTCGCCGTTTCTCTGTGTCTTTCTTACTCTGTTTTCTCATTTCTGTCTTCGTGTGTTTTTATTTCCCATCTTCTACTTCCTCTGTTTCCCTGTTTCTCCATCTCTCTTTCTTTCTCTTATTTTCACATCTATGTCAGTTTTTTACTCTATTTCCCTGTTATCCTATTAATATTCTATATCTCTCTCTCTTCTCTCTCTCAATGTTTCTATGCTGTCTTCCTCCTTTCCCATCTCTTTCTTTTTCTGCTTCTATCTCTTTGACTGCTTGTCTCTCTATCTCTTCCACTCTGTTTTCTCATCTATTTTTCCTCTGTATCTCTTTCTCTTCCCCGTTTCCCTCTTTATACCGCTTTCACTCTGAATTCTCACTTATCTATGTATTTATCTCTTACCATTTACCTAGTTTCTCCCTTCTCTTTTTCATTATCTCTCTCTCTTTGTATGATTCGTATTATTTGGGTGGGTAGCATGGTGAGATACGATTATTTTTCTGTATGCTAGAGCCCACACTCGCCCACCTTCAACTAGTTCTTCTATTCGTATGCACTTAGCGTGTTCAGGCTTACTCTCTGGAAACTCCGAGAGCCCCCATCGGTGTCTTAAGCTCATGAAGAAACTAGAAAAGTTTAGGAGAGCCTTGGATTTGAGGGTACAACCCAGTAAAATGAGAACCGAGCGTAGGATATCACTCCCGAAAAAACTCAAAATGAGGGGAGGAAGAAGAGGATTAATACATATCCTTCGTCGGAATGCTTCTTTTTTGGATTGAAAAGTGAAGACCATGGAACAAGGCATATATAAGCATGTGTTTGAGTATGATTGATTGATTTGGTTTATTTTACTTGGCTTTTTGTGCCACTTTTGGCTTATTTGCGAAGAAGGGGATGCGTGATGATATGATGAAATTGATGAATGGACACACACAAACATCCATGCCCAGGCCAGGATTTGAACCCGGGACCCCTGATGCTTGAGTATGATTTTATGAAGTATATGTATGTAAGAGAATGCCAGTGGACTGCCTCGAATACAATAGTGTCTTTATTTGATCAGTATATTCTGTACGTGGAGGGTTTTTCGTATCCATGTGTGTCATTTTGCAATCTAATGTTCTAGCATAAAAATATCATTCCGAAAAGAAAACTTTAAGGGGAAATCATGACTGCAGAGTATTGACATGCAATACAACTCCACTGCTATAGAAAGTTATAGAACAGAAGATTTATTTTTTTATGTTTTAAAATGTAATACATTATGTAAAGACCCGCGGTGGAATAGTCGGAAGCCCTGGCTCGAATTCCGCGGTGGGTGATCTAATGTCGGAATTTTCCCAGCCTTGTCCCCACATAAAGCGGCTTTGGGACTCACCCAGCCTCAAATCAACTGATACCTGAGGGCAACCTTGCGGGGGGGGGGGGAGGCGGTAGAGATCGCCCCTAAATGTGCCTTCATGGCACGGTGCTATGTGCACGGGGAACTTAACATTTATTCTCATGTGGTATGTTGGTGACTCAACTCAACACAACTTCAGTTCCTCGATTATAACAGAAGGTGCAAAACAGCGAATTTTAAAATGTATGTTTTGAAAACTTAAATTACGTAAACCTATGTAATTGTGTTTCTGTTGATGCATGGATTATACAATCTTCAGACCACATTGCAAAATTTCCTTTGGTTAATATAATGGAAGAATAGCATTTTGAAAGTGAGATTTCGACCTTTATGCTTTTCATTGTTGACAGTTGTCTTCTATACTGTACGTTTTCTATGTTAAACTGCATAGTACTGCATACATTTGAAGTTGTGTAAGTTGAGTATCCTTGTTCTTTGAGTGTATGAAAACCGCGAAATTTGATTTGTCTCTCTCTTGTCTTCAACTGTCGCAACACAATCAATTTTGGATATGGCTTAATGATTGATTGTTTTCATGGGCGTGGCATTTCATAAGTTTGTTTGACGAGATTCGCTATTCCCATATTTTGTATTGCCGGATTCGTGTGACGTGGCAGTGATTGCCAGAATTTGTGGTGAGCGTCTGTTAGCAGTGACGAGTTAATTCTGATATTTGTGTGCAACTATATGTTGTGATGACCTCAGATAATACGAGCTGCATTGCTTTGTTGCTTTTTCTAAATTTTTCGGCCTGCCGGTTTAGGTAGTTTTAATGCCAAGAAATCCGGGTGATTATATTTGACATAAATATAACTTGCATATAAAACAAGATTTCACACAACAAAAGTTTCGCGTGGAGCAGTAGTCAATTCTTCACTCTGAATTTGTTCACTTTACTTAATCCGTATGATAGCACAGTGGCACCATCTATGCACAAAAACAAGACTATTGTCTTGGGAGAACGAAACAGCTTCGCGGTTGTGTTGGGAACCATGTAAAATGCAGACGCCTCACTTTTCTCCGATGACCAACATGTTCTCTGAGCGAGATGTCCAGGGGATACCATCTCACTTCGCCGCTATCGTGATGACGTCAATCCCAGGACAGTTAATCACGCTCCCAGCAAACACTTCCGGTTAGCGCAGAGGCGAAAGCAAAAAATTACGACTCCCTTGTTTATTTCCAACGTTGTTTGTGCGTTTTATTTACAAACGAGAACTTTGTTGGAATTTCTCTGCTTCAAACAAGGCAATTATTTATCCACATCAGTTTTACAAAGGGTCTATGCACTTTATTTTTTCTTTTATTTTTTAATATTGCGTTATATAATGAAACACTATTCTCTAAAATATCCTTTAAGCCTATATTAGACGCGACACCTACTGGCTTGGAAAGATTTCAACGTTTATTATTTCGTAAAATATTAGTTACATGACAGACAATTGTATTTAGAAGGAAAATTCGTTAATTGAATGTGAACTTCAAATGCTTCATAACCTTCTACTGATGACGTCACACTACTAAATCGTTAGGCCTAGTGAATGGACCTACTTAACGACGTTCTATATCAAAGAATGAAGCTTTCAACAACATGGCGATCTGACGTGGAGACTGAAGAACACAGTTTTGAGTTTTTTGGCGTTTTGCGAGTGAACTGGAGTGATTTCGTTTGGAAAGTCTCGTTTTTACGTGTACATCGTTAATTGTGATCGTTCTTGTGTTTTTGTTGGTTGATTGACTGATTTGGTTTAATTAACTTTTCTTCCACTTTCGGCTAATCGCGAATATGAGGATGAATGGTGATGAGATAAAATCGATGAAGGGACAATCGCAAACATGCATGGACAGAACACAACACGAGTCAAACAGAGGGTAATACTGGCTGAGTTCACTGAATCCTGGTTCATGGCGGTTGCTATGTTCTGAAGTTTCAGTCTTAGAAAATACTACTTTCTTCCTCGCAAAATTTAAATTCGGTTCCGGCGTATTATATCATTGAATAGAGGTTCCTGGACCGTATTTAAATTCATCTTGAAAACAGGTTCCTGGACCGAAAAATGTTCATTGACCGTATTTCAATTCATTCGGAAAAAAATGTTCCTGGACCGAATTTAAATTTATCCGGAAAAGGGTTCTTTACGGTCTAGAACACATTTACACTTGCTGATTTTCTCTCCCGGACGGGAATTGAATTGCATTGAATTTATTTACAATGGCCTGCGAGTAGACTTATCGGTTGTGAATACCCGCTAAGGAGGCGGGTGGTATATTTTGAAAGAAAGGTCCTAACATAACTGTGGGTCAGGGGATATGTTGTTTTGACTGAATTAGGTAGAGTAAAATTTGATTAAATAGAAACTGGGTAATTATGGGTAAAATGTGGAGTTCCATACTGGACGATCTAGACGTTCTTGAAGTTATAGAGGATCTGAAGATTCTGGTATCAAAGACTGAAATTCGATGATATCATCAGGCGTGGGACGGTCACTCATCCAAGTACTGACCAGGTTTGGGTCTTTTACTGCGTCTCGAGTTAATCGTTACGATTACTGATGACGAACTAATGAAATAGACGATGAATGTACTTGATAAAGCTCAGGGTCAAAACCTAAGACCAATTGGCTTCGTAGAACACTACACTAACCGCTCCTTCATGGAATTGGACTGCCTGTGAACTTTGTTTATATAGGGTGTCCAAAACATTTCAAGCAACTAAAGTACAAATACAATGTCTCTGACATTCAGATTCCTGCAAACCAATCCATCTTAATGTGAAATAACACTTTGTAATGATGCGATCATTACTGGATCCTTTTTTATGTTATAAATTGTGTATGGCTATGTATTCCTGTACTTTTGGGTTCTTGGCCGTTGGGGAGCGGTAAGTTTCCAGTAACGGTTTAGGTCATTAGCGGGGCCTATAAAAGGAAGGGAAGGGAGCAGTCGGCCTCAGATGTTTCGGTGCAATTCGGCGAGGTAAAGAGGTGTCGTTTCTCTATGGGGCGAAACTAAGAATCTTTCTTGATAATATGAATAGGCGGATACTTTAACCTTCTTTCTTTCTTTTAATACACACACTTTCTCTTTTCACATTATTCCAATAGTTCATTTCATGTGGGAAACCGGGTACACAACACACATACCTTCAGCCACCTTTTTTGGTACTGAGGGTTATATTTTTTTTTACTCGTGGAGCCAGTGGCTACGCGAGTCTACACACTCTCTTCGGGAAGGGGGGACAGGGTACACCGGAATGTAGATTTTGCGAATAACGGCCAAGAATTAACTTCTGTAAATATATTATGAATAAACCTATATATATCTAAAAGCAAAAGGGCGTTAAGCTATAATTTGAAGAAGTGCGTGTCTATTGCCTAAACTAGCATCCACAGAACTTCAGGTACTGCAAGTTTTGGAACCTCGGGACAAGGATTCAAAAATGTATGGTTGTGTATATTGTGTATGTTGCTGAGAATCAGCTTAAAAGCACAAAATATACCGTTACAACTTGAAAATGTTTGAATTAGTCTTTGTGGAGACAAAGACATCTACTGCAATACCACTACTGGTTAAAAGCTCGGTAGACATTCGTGGACTCTGCATGATTAAAGCTAAATTAATATATAAATGGTAGTTTATCTACGATGCAATTCACTTAAGACTCCACATGTAAGCTCTGCATAATTAAGATCCCCAACCCTGGCGCCACCTGTGCGTAGAATGAAAAAACAAATTACTGAAAAGGTGAATGAGGCTAAAGCTGAAGGAGCCTGCTTCAGCAGAATACTAGATGACGAGGTAAATATTTGAGTATGAGCAATGTCCACTGGCGTACGCAGAGGAGGGCTTAAGGGGCTACAGACCCCTCTGAAATTATGAGAAATCAATATTTTCAAATGAAAGTCGTGAGGAACCAGAGAAAAACCATATTATTTGTGTATTATGTACAGGGCATGTTTCTATTCCCAAAGAAAATGGAATTGATAGCACATAGTGTATCATATCTACGTAACAAACAAACAAACCAAATAATTAGTGTCCATTAATTCTCCAATCAAAAATTTCCCTACCAAAATGTATCCAGCCTTGGGTATTAAAGAAGGACACCATTCCGAAAACGACCGACCGAATCGAGACAACAGCAGACTGTTTGCACTTTAGATTTCATGGCATAGTGCTGATATTTTACAATTAAAGCATTCACAAGAAACTAAGTTAGATGGGACATTCACTCTCAATTCAGCAATAGAAATTTGGTCAAGTTTTTGGTGTTACTAGTTCGATAGCTCTGTTTTCTTACAATGTAAATATACTAAATGTTTCTAAATTACCTCTAAATGTTATCAAAAGCTCTAATGACATAAGATAGAAACAATTTTTTAAGGTAATTAGATCTAAAACGAAACAGTTCAGTTTACCGACTGGCAATATGCACAAATTTGGAAAGAAAAAAAGGGGGAAAAAGACAAATACGCCACTGAGTGGGCACCCCCCCTCCCACCAAAGCAAAAAGCTTAATTCGCACAGTGATTATGTATATTATGTGGTGATTACGGGGCGTGGGAGCAGTTACCCCCCTACTGTTTGCCACTTTTGAACCCACGCTATGCTAAACCTTATGTAAAAGGGGAAAATAAACTGCCCTTGCCCCCAGTTGGAACCCAATCGCCGCCACTGCCTGGGGGAAATTCCCACTCCCCTTTCGCGGCGCATATGGTCGTAAGTGGACAATAAGTCAACACTTACCGGCATCTCCTCGTATTAGCAATGGCCACCTTTTCCAAAGCGCACAGGGGAGAGAATACGCTGAAGATCAGGTGCAATGAAGGGAAAACCATTATCTCCCAGTTGAGGGTTTGGAATCTTGCCAGAGCTTGCCTCTCCTGCCCAATTACAAATTGAATTTAGCTTATCTACGTACACGGCGAGCGAAAGTAATTCTGCCTTATGTCGACGAGGCTGACATAAATACAAGCAAATTTAACGGTGGCGACGTCTCAAATGCGATGCTCGTCTGCCAGAAAGGTAATTCGTTTATGCAGCTCTTATTCGCTTTAAGTTCCTTGCAGTCCAGAGCCCAGAGTTTGGTTGCGCAACAACGACTGTATATTTCCGGGACGAAGTGTTGCCTTTGTGTTGCTGTAATGAGCTCCCGCGTTAACTGTCCCAGAAATCCTTGCGATCTCTGGGTATTTGGATCCTGGGAGAGTGTAATTGTTTTCTAAGCTCGGTGACGTACGGCGTATATGGGCAATGAGCTTCTGAAGCGTTTGAATTATTCATACAAATGTAGTTACCATTATTTCAAAACCCACAAATTGGTCCTCGACCTCTCGGAAAGCATTAATGTGTATATTTCGTTGAGCAAAAGGAATTGTGGGATTTTAGCTCTGAAATTCCATGGCTGTAAAATCTATTATATCTGGCAACACTGTCCACAACTGCTGGTGTTAGCTTTAAATCCAAGTTTCGCAGTGTTACCAACTGTAACAAAATACACATACATAAGCAATTTTGTAGCAAAAAATTAAATGATGAACACGTACACTGCACATGCGTTGCCATATTGGTGGCAAAGGTGATCGAATTCAGTGTTGCAACTGTTAAAAGCGGGGGAAATGAGGCACTGCCCCCTCAAAATTTCCACATTTATTCAAATTTACATGTTAGGGGTATTTTTTTAAACTTATGAATGGAACCTGAGGTTTATTTTCTTCCCCCTTCCCCCAAGTAAGGTTTCAAGTTATGCTGCTGCTCAAGATAAAATAAAGTCCATATAGTCCTGCAAAAAACTAAAACTCTATAACTAGAAAACTATTAAGTTTATTAACAAAATATTTTGTGTGTACTTACAGCAAGGTTCAAAGTTTATTTCCTGCTTGTTAGGTTCATCGCCAAACCTCCAATTGTGCACCATTCACGTCCAAAACACTGTTGCAGTCTTTTTGTGAAACCGAGAATTGCGTGCTCACCGTGCTCTCCTGGGATATTCAGAATCACATCTCTTATTTTTTCTTTTAGGTCATCCAGATTAGCTGGTTTCTGTGAATACACTTCGGTCTTTACATGTCCCCACAACCAATAATCGCAAGGTGTCAAGCCTGGTGATCTTGCAGGCCAATGTGTGGGTCCTCTTTGGCCAATCCATCTACCTTGAAATTGTTCGTTAAGAAACTGCCGAACTTGTAGGGCCGAGCCTTCACCTTCTTGCGTACGATCTTGTGTAATGTTGACTTCGGTATTCCCAGTTCCAGTGATCTTCGTTTCAGCGATTTCATTGGACTCCGATGCACACTGTCCTGCACTGACTGAATCACATCGTCACTCGATCCTGGCCTTCGACTGCGTGGCAAATCTGACACACTTCCCGTTGCCTTGAACTTTTCATACCATCTCTTGATACTTGAATTTGCTGGGGGTGGTTTCCCATATGTTGTCTGTAACTTTCTCTGCACTGAAACACAAGATTTTAACTCTGCAAACCACAGAACACACTGTGCCTTTTCCTGGATGGACGCCATCTTAAGTCACATGATCACGTGATTACCAGTGCAAGCGTCACTGAGCAGTGTGGCCAGAACAAAACTTTAAACTTCCACCCTTCTCACCCAAAAAATGTGTATTGTTAAACGCAACAGCTAAAAAGTTATAGAGTTTTAGTTTTTTGCAGGACTTTATGGACTCCCTGTACTTATCCCATTCAATTTCTTATCAAGTAGTCCATACAGCCACGTGTTTTTAAGTCTCAACCTGCAGCTCTTCGGTCCCGGGTTCGATACCCGGTGGAAGCACATAGTGATTCCGATCCCACTTTAAGACGTAGGTCCAGTCCCGATTAGCCTAACTGTGTATCAAATGGACATAAAAAATAAACTCAGCTCAATCGCTGTTCTTCACAATTTGGACGTTTAGAAATTTATTTTTCTCTCTCTTGTTCCAGTATGTAATTTCTGGACATTCCTACACAGCGTATCTCTTGAAGTTATTTGTTCCTTTAAGTCCACTTTATGCACAGATAGGCTAATCGGGACTGGACCTACAGTTAAAGTGCCTCCACCAGGTATCAAACCCGGCATATCTTGTTTCGTGATTTCTGAATCACCCTGTATTAGTTCACATCACGTATTGTTACATGTTATATGCATAAAGCATTGTGCGTCACCTGCCAATCTGTTGCTCTATCCTTGCATGATCGAAGTGTCAACACGTCAACCCGAACAGTAACTGCGAATGATAACTAATTCATACTTACATCAATATCTCTGCTTCTGCCCGATGTACCCATTCATGTGCCTGTACTGTGATTACCTGAAAATGATATTAGAATACTAATATGTGTGTATTGTTTACCTTGTATTCGATGTACTCATACATATTGTGTTGTGTTCCAGCTTGTTTTCTTCATAACCACACCTCTAAAATAAAATTGCTGCTTTTCGTTTTGAATTGTAGTTACTTTACGTCGCTTTTGGACGTTCTCGGTTAATAACACTGATAATCAGTGGCGTATTTAAGGGGTTATCGTGTTCAGTCCAAGCCCCAGTAATATTTTGGCAAATACATACGGGGTGATTCAAAAGTCGAAGCGCAACGGGATAACTCCGTTAGCGTAGCAGCAAGAAGTGGAATGAGGTGGATCGTTTTGGGAACCGTGAGTTTTTATGTACATGGATAAGAGTATATATGGTCCTCTTCAAATACGAACTATGGGGCAACAAAGGTATTTCCAGTTGAAAATTCAAGCTTATTAGTTGATTTGATTGATTGAGTTGGTGTTTTAAGTCCACTTTATGCACAGAAAGGCTTGTCGGGACTGGATCTACAGTTTAGAGTGGGATCCGAAACTCCGGGTATCGAACCCAGGACCCCTTGATTACAAAATTACGACGCTACCACTGCACCATTGGGGAAGCCTCAAGCTTATTAGATTGAGAACCACATATTCCAATAAGTTACTCTCTTGACCCTTTCCGAAGACACCAAAATATCAACTGCCCTTTCAAGTAGTACGCCCTGGACTGCATTTTGCACACTAGCGAGGCTCTGGCGTCTGAACTGACAGCCAGTATAATCCTCTGTGGGGCTTGTGTCGTCCGCATACGTTTGCGAATGTCCCTTCATCCACTCAACTTATAACTATTCATCGTCACCTTCGCGATTAGCCAAAAACTGGGAGAAAATCGAAGTAAATGAAACAATCAATCTCTCCATCATTTGTTGCTATCTGCACTAATAACGGACCTGTTCTGTGGCACCGGAATCTTCAATCACCCTGTTTGCATGTTTGTGTGTGTGTGTTCTCATTTTGTCGATTATCCTATATTATATCTAGCATAAGTTACAACTGCAATGCAATCGTTGAGTGTGCCGACGTGAAGCAAGTCCCAAGCATGCAGAGACAGAAGTATTTTGTACCTCGAAATAAAATATTAAAACGCTGATAATAATATAATTAGGAGACTGGTCGCCAATGTCGTTTAGTAATTTTGAGCTTTGAAACTCTTAATGAGAAGGCAATAATACTAATTTTAACACGTAATAATGCATATTTTAATGCAATCATTATCACAGTGAATGTGTTAACTTCTGTGCCTTGTCTGTGTATATATGAATACAATCAAGGTGTTCTGTTCTGTTCTGTTTAGTTAGACATTTGAAATTTTATTTCTGTGTCACAAAAAATGGATAATAAACGTTCGAGGGAGTAGTTAGAGATCGGTTTGTTCATCGAACTCTCGAGCCTAACTATTGCCTATTTTTGAGGGAGCAGGAAGGTTTATTATTCATTTTGCCTTGACTCATCTCACCCAACAGGTTAATGGGTGCCGGGACTTGCCCCAAGTTGATATTTACCTGGCGATGAGGCCTTGCTCGAAAAGGGTTATTATCCAATCTTACGGAATTGGCCCAGTACGTAAATTTTCTTACCTGCTATGAGTGAATAATAAAAGTTGGCTTGCAGCAAATATGCCATTGCATGCCTAGTGCCTGGGCTTGAATGAGATGTTCAAAAAATGAAAGTATATACAATAAATAAATTAGTTTACAAGTGCAAAGATGAACAATCTACACGAAACCTATATTATAAAGTTTACATTTTGATGTAAAACACAATTCCGCAAGATTTTGAAATATTAGCAAATACGAGCACGCAATATAAATGACTACTAGTGAGAATTTGGATCTCATACATGACTGTAAGTTGCTTTCTTCAAAACTGAAACAATGACTATGGTATATTGCCAACAAAGTATTGATCTGCAAGATAATGAAAGGCGTTTTTGAATCAGATGAGAAAGGATTTTTCATATTCCATTTATTCTAAGCTGTAAATTAAGCGCCATCTATGAGTAGACGTGCCAGTACAAGACATCAATTCGATTTAACGTAAGGTTCATTCAGTTAACAAGGTCATCAGCGTGGAGAAGCGTGATCCGTGAAAAAAACAACGTTAAAGCCACTCAAAGACTGGAACTCAAAGGGAAAACTAAGGGAACGGAAAAAAGTAAAGAGAAACAGGAAAGTCTAAGAATGTTTCGGAAAGAGAAATGAACTCAACCCTCTGACTTCTTCGTTGTGTTCGCGGATACGAGGCAAACGAAGCTGGTAAGACACTTGGTGATGGAGGTTTCTGTGTATGTGCACGAGGTGAATCACAGATGAGGCGAGAAAGCCTGGACCACACGGGAGGAACGGAATTTTTCTCAGGTCATGGTTGCCAAATGCAGCTTTCTTCCTCCGAAACCTGGTTCAGGAATTTTTTTGCCTTTGAAGTTTGACTTGATGGAGCTCGCTTACCGTTAAATTTGAAACATCAAAGAGGCAATTAGTCCTTGTCTGTTGACGCTAGTTGAGTAGAGGCGCAAAACGAAGTTGCTCTGAGTGTGAATGCCGCTCGGTCGTTTAGGAAAGATCGATGTACGAAAGCAAAAGCATCCATTTACGTATTTCTACGTCACCAGATACCGCTTCAATCAGATTTCGATTTATTCATTTTAAATAACTTACTTTATAAAGCTGAGTTATATGAGGAGTGTTCAATAAATAATGTAACAAGACAAACACCCCTCGTATTTAATAACTTTTTAAAGCAACTGTTGGCTAAGAAATCAACTGTAAATTATTTTTAGTTTCCTGATGGTGAATTATGGCGCGCCACAATATCATGTCTACGGAAGATTCTCGTAGCTGGAGCTCTGGATTTTATTCTCAGAAAGTATATTTCACTTTAATCATACTCTCCCGATTGGCGTATGATATGTGCTTAAGTTCACATACTACGAACATTGTTTATGTATTTTTTATAGGCCTCCCCGATGGCGCAGTGGTTGCGTCGTCGCCTTGTAATCAAGGGGTCCCGGGTTCGATACCCGGTAGAGGCACATAGTGGCTCGGATACCACTCTAAACTGTAGGTCCAATCCCGATTAGCCTTACTGTGCATAAAGTGGACTTAAAACACCAACTCAAGTAATCAATCAATATAAAATGTTTAGAACACTGATGAGCAAATATGGAAAGAAAATGTTTATGCAATGGTCATATCCTCACATCTGCTGGTGTCAATTGTTGGTTTATCACCGTATACAAAGACAAAATTTGGTTCACTCATACGTCTAGAAAATAGTAACAAGTCTATGATTTGAGGCCTAGCAGATTGCGTAGTACAGTAATAACGTCGTTCCCTTGTAATCAAGGAGTTCCGGATTCGATACCAGGTGGAGGCACAAAGTCGTATGGATCTCAGTTTAAATTGTAGGTCTAGTCCCGAATAGTCTTTCTGTACATGAAATGAACTTTAAACCAAATCTCAAATCCACTATATATATTGGTGTGTGCTCGTCAACGACAATAACGATTGTCATGTGATGTGCCAATGCTCAAAAGCGTACAAGCACAGTGATATTGTTTATTGATTTAAGAATCTAGAAATCATTACTTGAGTACGATATAAATTAATCTGTAATATGGCAGTCAAAGATTTAAAAATGGAACAGTTTATTATAGTTACGGTTGCGATGTCAAAGGCAGGAATATGAACATTGATAAACTAAAACACATGCGAAATATCAACTATCTTTCCAATTTTATTCATTCTAATCAACAGTCGAAACTAACATATCGTCATGTGAGAACCAGAGGGATGTAACTCCAATTTATCAAATTTACTGGGGGTGGGAGAATATGTATTCTTAGGAATATTTTTGACTTATAAAGAGTGAGTAAATTCGAGATATGTGACTCTACCTTACTGCTAAAGATTAGAAGTGGGAATTTGTCGATCTGATTCCAACTAGGGATCTTCAGAGGAGTTTATTAAACGAAATGGAAAACAGTATTTTTGGAAATGTTCTTTTTTGGTTGGGTTATGATATTTTACGTCCCTACTTTTGGCTAATCGCGACGGTGAGGATGAGTGATGATTGTTGGCATTGATGAAGGGATACTCACGAAGAACGCTCACGCCCTGATTCGAACCCGGGACCCATGGTGTCGTCGAGCGCTGTAATAACCACTCCGCTACGGAGGTGGGCCCAACATCTGGAGATAGAAACAACTTTTTATGTACTGAAAATCTGCCTGATACTAACTTAATCAATGCAAATAATCTGTATCTGAGTGCATGCGAGTTAAACGATATAAAATCAGCAATCGATATAACTAGAGCCTTCGATAAATGAGAAGTGTTACTAATTAGTATGTTGAGATATGTACAACTTCATTCTCCAAAAATTCTCAATTGGACGGTGCCAGTATATGTGACCAAGAAGTGGAACGTATTATGAGGTGTGCGACGGAAATAGTGTGACTGTGGAGAGAGAGAGAGAGCCTGAAGCTTGTGTGTTTGTTTTCCCATCTGTTATGATGAATATATAGAGTTTCTTGAGCACAAACATAAAAAGAGTGTAATATTAAGACTTATGTAAAACGTTACATGCTAAAGTAAAAAGAAAATGATCGAAATATAGAATGTGTTTTGTTTCTACTTTTGTCACTTAGCGTCTCTTTTCTGTAAATTTTGGCCAATCGCAAATCACCCAACGAAGCTTTGTTCCTAGAAATACTTCTTTCTACGTCGAATATTACGAAACAATCAAATTTAATCCACATTGGAAATAGGTAGCTATGGGTAAAATATTTATTTATAAATTGAAAAAAAAAACGAAAATCTGCTGAATATGGTGGGAAGTAGTAAACCCATGCTCAATCACGTAGAAAATGATCAAATGTGTATTCATATGGCCAATAGAGAATTTTAGTTTAGTTTCTCATGGCATGAATTTCTGTATATTTAGAAATATATCACAGTTAACAACATATTATGACAATAAGGAAAGCTCTGCATATTACTATTACACACAAAACAGTGTGTTTATGTATTAATTTTCTGAATGTTAGTGATAGTGTTCATTTGATTAGAATGCAAGACTCGCCGTAGTGGTAACGTCGTCGCCTTGTTAGAAATGGGTCCAGGGTTCGATCCCGCTGGAGGCACATTGCACAGTGTTTCGTATATGACCATGAATGTGGACTTAAATCAAAGCTACATTAATCCAATGCAATGTTAAGTGGACATTATCCATTGTCTGTAGGTTTGACTACTTAACCCTATTCTAACATCGTCTTATTCTTTACATGAGGACAAGCCAAAATATGTTCTTCGAAACACAATGATATATAAGGGAGTAGGATCCCTATACAAGCGATAATGTACAATTAACATTACATGCGTGTTTATGTACATTGCACAACCAAGCTTTATGTAGCTAGTGGCCTATTAGTATACAAGTCGCATAGTTCTCAACCACTTCCTAGTCACTCTCTGGCAGTTTCCTTTGATTACCAAAACCGAAATTCCTCAACAAGCAACCCAGATTTCGTTTGACTGCGCTCTTCAGACCTTAAAGAGCAAGAGCGCTCGGAGATCAACCACTGCTCGGGACTTTCTTCTAAAACCTCTCACAAATTGCCCGCCTTTCAGACATCTGAGACTCTCGATCGAACAATGCGGATTGTGGGATTCCTTTGTCCAGATCTTGCCTCCAGCTTCCAGACCTCTCCAAGGTTTTGATCCTACCCCGAGGCTTGAATCTAGGTTGCAGCGAGAGTTCAAATGCGCTTGCTCGATGTTACAATTGTGGGTTTTGTTACTTTTTTGCAACATTTATGAATTAATACTCAACCGCCTTTGATGATATAGCAATTGAACAATTTCAGGTTATTTCTGACATCCGTCAGAGCAGTGGCGGCGATTAGGGGAGGGGGGCGAAGGGGGTAGTTGCCCCACCACCTTTTGCCACTTTTGCTCCCGCACCATGCTAAACCTTATATATCAAGAGAAAGTAAACTGTTCTTCCCCCACCAGTTTTGGAACCCAAAACGCCACTGCGTCAGAGTACGATACAGATAAGGGAAATAAGATAAAACTGAAACTTAGAAACAGCCACCAAACCTTTACATTTAGGTATACACATTACACAACTTGGTGCACCATTTACTACGCAAAGATCTTGCTCTGTAGCAAAATAACACCTCTTGTCTTACTTTCAGAAGATTTTAACAAGAAGCGGACACCTTTGTTGTACAGGGTGAAGCAAAAGTGAGGTTACACAAAGAGACAAATACATGTGTACAAGCGTATACGTGATGGATATGTAATGATTACAGTTACAGTACCTACATGTTCGATATGCGCACCATCTGCTTGAACGCATGCTTCAATTCGACGCTCCCAGTTGCGTAAAACTTATGCTACTGTGGTTCAAAGATTTGGGAGATGATCTTTTCCCTGGTTCTTAATTTCCTTAGCCATGACATTTACTTGTACCCACAAGTAGAAATCCAAGGGTGTTAGGTCTTTCGACCATGATGGTCATTATAACCTCTGTAACCTGACTTTTCCCTCACTCTATAGAATTTAAGTGTCCGAATGTTAATATGCTTGATTCCGAGGTGTGACCATGTACATAAAGTCTGGTAGTATTTCTTTGCTTGATTTACTGTATAAAGACTACAAACGATACAACTTTCAAAAGCATACCATTTTGAAAAGAGTCTCTAAGTTTATTTCGAGATCAATTCACGTCACAGAAATTAGATATGTTAGATGATAACTTGGCAAATGCCCACATAATAATCAAACTCTTACCTTCACTGTATTCTTCAATTTCACCAGGAATTTGTGCTTAATGCGCTGCTCGAGTTTCATATTTGCCATTTTACGGCAACACGATTGCTCAAGAACTGCTCACAGACTAACTACGGCTTTTCGAAGCTTCAAGATTGCTTCCCGCGCATGCTCTCCTCTCTGCTGCACGTATACTTCCGACAAGGTTGCCAGCCTCGTTTTATTTTAGCCAGACCTCGTATAAATCTATTCTAATAGCTTTAAAGAAATGAGTTAAAATTGCGAGTTATTGTGCATTTCGCACGTTCAGTTCGCAGGCCCTGTTCTTTAAAAACGTTAATAATTCATCGCAGTTCGCATACATCAAGAGATTTCACTTCTGTCCCATCCAAAATATAACACAAAGCACGGGAACAACGGACACGAGCGGCAGTAAGGAGCGCACGCTTCACACTGAACGAAACAAAATCTCTCCACAGTGCCGATGTATGGCGCTGTTGCCACCAAATTTCTTAATTCAGGTGGAATGGCCTCGCCTGGCCTAGAAATGGGAGTCCCTGGGTGAGTGTTCTTTCACCAATCCCATATACTCATCATTCATCCTCATCGCCGCGAATAGCCTGAGGAAAATAAAGAGCCTTCGCTGTATTCATCTATTTAATTGCGTTCCAGTATTCTTAGTAATTCCCCCCTCCCAAAATTTTACTTATTACGGCCCCCTAATTTGTAGCGACACCTTTTTTGCGTTATTTAAAATTACTCCAATTTTCGTGGGGTGGAACTTTCGCAAGGCATCCAAATGCCAGCTTCTTTTCCATATTGTACACTGTGGACTGCATTTTTCAGACTAACGAGGCTCTGACGACTGGAGCTGCAGCCAGGATAATTCTCTGTTGTGTCATTGATATGTGTTTGCGATTGTCGCATCTCCATCTTATCATCCCATCATTCATCCACATCGTCGCGTTTAACCAAAACTAGCAGAATAGCCTAAATCAATCACTCATTTCAATCAGTCAACAGCCAAACTTTGGTACATATGAACATTTTTCTCCTGTATATGGTAAAGGACCCGAATATCGTCCCTTTTTTTAAAACACAAAAATTTCAGTTAAAAAAGCTAAGTGCAAGAATGGTAAACAACACGATTCAGTAAAATATTATATATATTTATTATATATGTGGACTGTATATAAATAATATACAAAATACCTGCGAGAAAAAAGTTCCTTAAAAGTGCTCAAATGCACGAATGTAAAGAATGGGTTGCCTAACATCGTCCCCTGCAACCATAATGAGAAAAACTTAAGCTGATGGACGTTGGACTGAAAAAAAACGCAAACGTTTATCTAGGCACTTAAGCAAACTGAACAGGTGAAGTAAATAGGTGGCTTCTGTCCTCCAGCACAGTCCTCGTGGCACCACTTTTTACAAGTTGAGCATTGCACCAATTTTTCACCATTCCTGTCGGCACAAAATAAACCATCACAATACAAGCACACGGCATCTTCTTCACTGTATTCATAATCCTTGTCTCCGTCTGGATAATCGTCATCGCTGTCGAAGTCATCGTTTCGTAAGACCAGGAGGCATCTGAAACGATGAAAGCGCAATGTAACTGGGAGCCTAATATCGTCCCGGGGACGGTATTTAGCACACGTAGGGGGAAGATATTCGGATCTATCCTATAAGCACTATGGCGTCGTGATTGAGCATGACGTGGTACGAGAAACGACCAATCAAATACATTTAACTATACAACCTCTATTTTGATGTACTAGATTAAGGCAAAGTGAAACACCTATCTTTCTGTGGTGCGGTGGTAATGAATACAGCACTCCTAAACTTTTGGAAACAGCAAAACACTTTTTCCACAACACAATCGCTAGCGTGCACACAGCAACCTTTGTTCCCTCACTGCATACTAAACAGGCCTCGTTCAAATAGTTCTGCCTGTTTTCCGTAGTTGGCAGCACGTTACAACGCCAATACCATCGGGGACTGTATTGGGAGGGTGGACGATAATCGGGTCCTTTCCCTTGTGGATTAAAAAAAAACGTTAATCTTCGTGTTAATTTTCTAAATTTCATTTCCCTGCAACTTCTTTTTCTCTAGCGACCACGAATATGCTGCCTGAAACTGTGTTTGTAATCATCCTGCCTTTTGTCTTTGCTTAATCGAGAATTAAGTCGTAAGAGTATTCTTTCTTGACATATTTTCGGCACAAAGTTGGAAACACTGGGCAACTGTGCTTTCAGCAAGATGGAGCAGACACCCCGAATGAGCTCCTTACCGCTTTGATGGTCCGGTTAGCACCTCGACAGACGTGAATGAGTGGAATTTGCGAGAGAAACAAAATGGAGGGATCATGACCTAGCAGCGATTCATGGTAAGACGTGCGCAGGGGAGCTGAATGGATGGCTTCTGTACTTTACCGAAACGTCGGCGTGATGGGAATGTTCTGTTGGGGTTCTTTCCCCTCAGGAGCAGCGAGAATCATCTGCATCCTATGAATGTTCGTAGCGGAGAAATCCTTTACTTTGCTTTACTTTAAGAAAAATCGATAATCTTCATACGCAGACGATACAAGTTACAATTAGAAGTTGAAATTTTGCATTAAAGAAATCTTAAAACGACATTCCCACTTTTGTCGAAACAGTTTATCGATTCTTCTTTGAATTTACCGATTATTTCATTTTTAATAAAACTTAGAAAGAAATTTTCGAAATGTTATTTTGAATCAGAAAATAAATATATCAAAACTTTGTTAGGAATCTGAATACTGGATTTTCCGAAGTTTTTTGAACTTGAAGACTGATTTTTTAAATTTTTTGAACCGTAACACAAATCTTTGAATATGAGGACAGGTTTTGCGAAAATTTCTTTGAACATACTAAATACTTCTTTTATACTTTACTGAAGTTCTCTGGGACCTTGTTTTTGTGATGGGTTGCTGTGATGGGTTGCTAAGAGCCTACCGGTTCGTTATGCTGAAGTTATGAGACCTTATCTGTTTCTTTTCCTGAAGTTATGAGAGGTTATCTGTTTCTTTTTCTGACGTTGTGAGAGCTTTTCTGTTTCCTTTGCTGAAGTTAGGAAAGCTTATCTGTTCCTTATACTGAAGTTAGAAGAGCTTATCTGTTTCTTTTGCTGATGTTACGAGCTTCATCTGTTTCTTTTGCTGAAGTTATGAGAGCTTATCAGTTTATTTTGCTGAAGTTATGAAAGCTTGTCTGGTTCTTTTGCTGGAGTTATTAAAGCTTATCTGTTTCTTTTGCTGAAGTTATGGGAGCTTATCTATTTATTTTGCTGCAGCTATGAGAACTTTTCTGTTCCTTATGCTGAAGTTATGAGAGCTTATCTGTTACTCATGCTGAAGTTATGAGAGCTTATCTGTTCCCCATGCTGAAGTTATGAGAGCTTATCTGTTCATTATACTGAAGTTATGAGAGCTTATCTGTTTCTTTTGCTGAAGTGCAGAAGTATGTCTCTTTTCCAAACGTACACCCTAGTCTGACGGAGAAAAATCCAATTACACTTTAACAACTTGAGGAATAATATTACTTTATATTTTTATACTTATTTTGCAACTTGGTACAGCATACAATCAGACACCTCTATCGGAAATCTTTCATGAAAGAGACAGAACAGATGGAAAAGACATGTGTATTATTCCACTTGACGTCATTGTCACCATTCAACAGATGCTCGCAATCAAGAGCCGGTGGCACAGTTTGGTAAAAAATTTAGATTTATTACGTATTTATTCACCAGATGTCACCATTATCGCTCAGCGATGCATCATCAGATATAGACAGATAACGGCAAGCAATGATAATGGAAAACCTAACATTAATTTCACTTCTCTTTTGGTTATGAAGCCCGTAGGAGTGAGAGGGGAAGGGGATGATTTATTTTCAGGAGGGGTGGAGAGGGATTTGAAACCCTGGAGGGAAAATGTTGATAAGACTATCCTAGTTGAAGTGCTGAAATTATACTAGTAGCTTGTTGAAATTACGACAACGGGGTCGGTAGCATATTTTATTCATTTGATGTGCGTTCGTGCGTGTCCGTATTTGTTCTAGACGGGATGAACATTCATCGCGGTCTTGTCGCTGCCGTTGCGTTTGATTAAAGCGTGAATGACAATATGGAGGTGCGGTTTTGCGAATTAACGCAGTTTCGCTTCTATCTGCGTTCGTGCGGGAACGCAATTCATATTAACCCCAACGCAGTGCGTCATTTTTTTTTCATGGCCGCTGGTAATTTTATGCTTATTTGCATTTCCCCTACATTGGTCGGTCCCGTTAAATTTTATTACTACCAATTTTCTTCTTTCTCTTTTTTAATTTGGTGTCAAATAATGGGAACGGTAATGTATTAGCTTTGGAACTTTTGGGGCCAAATTTGGTTGAGTTTTCCGCTTTGATGTGGTGCACGCAGTGTTGAAACATGTACACATATATAAGCGGCCTGGCTATATCAGTGGCGTGTCCGTGGGAGGGGGGGGGCTTAGGACGTAATCTTCTTTTGGACCTGCTCTAAACATAGGCGTAATCTATTTTACGAATTCCTGAGCACGCCACTGGGTTCTATATACAGGGTGTTCAGAAGATCTTAACCGACTTTGAAGCACGTATGGGATTCGTTTCGTTCATTTTCCCATTCATTTCATGAAAGAAAACATTTGTAGGTTTCTTTCATATTCAACAGAGTATTCAAGTTTGGCGTTACAGCATCCTTTTTCAACCTATGGAGCGCGACCCACTGCTGGGTCCCGAGGTAGCGTTTTGTGGGTCAGGAAGTCGGGCTCGAAAATGTATTTACTGAATCTAAAAAACCTATTACATTTCAATTACAAAGATATATTATTTTAACAATTTAAATTCAACCCTTGTTGTTGTAAAAGAGGGCTTCGATGTTAGCAAAAATATGATTATAATCTGGGTGCACACCTCTACAAGTAATTCTGTCGGCGGCCATGCTTATGGTTGCCATGAAGCGAGTCCTTCAATGCTTGCCTTTGAATTTATGAAATGCATTCTGTCTCGGTAATCTGTGGAGCAAGGCCGCGCATAACGGTAGAGCAGAGGAGAAAACGAGTGGTCAGAGCGAAGCTGCGCGCTGCTGCAATCGCATTTATCCCTCCATGCTCTCACTTTCCCTCCCACGCGTTCATGGCGAGTCTGTGGCGATGGAAAAGTGAAGTGAAGTGGCTTTGGTGCTCCGACATTTTGTGTAAATTTATCTACAGTGAGTGATGGCAACAAAAGTAAGACACGGAGAACAGTAAGTGTTACTAATGCACGCTGAATATAACTTATTCATTATAATGATGAGTTAAGTCAGCAATTCAGTGAATATTTGTCATTTCCTATAACATACGCAGGATGGAAACAAACAGTATTGCCAGCAGTCACTAAAAAGATTTATATGTCGAATACATGAAATCTACAGGGCAAACATGGCGTTGTAAACCTTGTAGCAAAAAAAAAAAGAAGAGGAGGAAGTCAACACCTAGAAACTGTGCAGACAGAATTGCCAACTCTCGACGATATTTACAAACTGGTCCGAGATTTGAAAGTAGAAGTTATGAACTTAAAGAAAACAAATATTGATACCGAACGCGAACTTGGTAAATCATTAGATAATGTTCATCAGAAATTAGACGAGAACTTAGAATTAATGAAGAAACAGGATGAAAAACTTGCTATGTGTGTTTCTAAAATTGAACAATTAACACAAGAAAATATCACATTAAGGGAACAACTTCAATAAACCAAGATGGATCTGGATGAACTGGACCAATATGGAAGGCGAAATACCCTAGAAATTCAAGGTGTTCCTGAGCAACCAAATGAAAATACCTTTGACGCTGTAGCAAACGTAGGGACAGCCTTAGATCTAAATATTACAAAGGACATGATAGATGTTTATCACAGGCTAAAAAAATTCCCCCATCAAAAGTCAAGTGGGATAGTTGTCAAATTTGTTCGTCGTATTGACAAAGATATGTTTATTCAGAAGAGAAAAGTAAAAATAAATTTAAATACTCCTCACTTGGGTTACTCAAGTAATGACATGGTGTATATTAATCAATCTTTAACTGCCTATAGAAAGCGTATATTCAGTCAGGCCAGACAAATTAGAAATTCTAAGAACTATGCTTATTTATGGGTTGATTATGCAGGGAATATCAAACTAAAGAAAAATCAAGATGATCAAAATATAATATTACTGAAAACAATTGAAGACGTGTAGAAGTTAATGTAATTGCGAATTCTGAGAATGTAACAATTTACTATCAAAATGTAAGGGGGATCAACACAAAGATACAAGAATTGTATGTAAATAACATTGCAAATTAATATGATATATAATAGTTATTATTACTGAAACTTTGCTACATAAAGGTGTATATAGCAATGAGTTATTTACTAATAATTATAGAATTTATCGTCATCATAGGTTAGATCGGAATAGAGGTGGTGGAGTACTTATAGCAATTAAGCAAAATAAAATTATTCTAGACGATAATTTTGATGCTTTATGTGTCAAAGTAAATCTAAAAAATGTAGTGTATTGTATAGTTATCGTATATTTCTCACCAAACAGTGGTATTGATAAATACACAGCATTTTATGATTTCTTTGAAAATAACGAAGAATTGCAAGGTAGTAATGTAATAATTGCTGGGGATTTCAATCTCACATTAATAATTGATTCTTCATACGAACTTCAAAAAGGAGGGCCTTGTTATAGAGCATTAGATAATTTTTTGATGTACTCCTTACACTCTATTAATGATGTTAGAAATGTTAACAATAGAACATTAGATTTAGTACTAACTAATGATGATAGTTCATGATAGTAAGTAAAGAGGAACTACCCCTTGTTAAAGAAGATCTACACCATCCAGCTCTAATTATGAAATTAAATCTACTAAGAAAAATAGGAAAAATACAAAAAATGAAGTGCTATTCGATTATAATTTTTGTAAGGCTAATTTCCCAAAATTGTATGAAATGCAGCGCGATGCACATTGGAGTTCTCTATATAAATGAGTGGATGTTGAAACAGCTATTAATTTATTTTATGATAGGATAAACTTTGTATTTGATTCAACTATACAAAAAGAAAATTTTACAGGTACAAAAGAGATTATAGAAACATTAAAATTAAAAGAATATTATAGGAAATCTATGAAATACACTGGAAAATCCAAGAAATACATTAAAGAAAATAACATATTATATAAAGAAACAAGAAAAATAGTTAAAACAATGATACGAAGGGCTTATTCTAGGTACGTTAAAGAAACCGAAGAAAATACTAAAAATAATACAAGATCTATCTGGAACTTTATACAAACAGGCTATGGTTTTTGAAAATAGAAAATTAGAAACAAGTCAAAGTGTAGCAAATAGTTTTGCGTCTTTTTTCAAATCTGTATATGCGAAAGGTATAAGCTTATATGATATTCATGATGATGTTGAAATGATTGAATCATATTCTATCTCAAATCATATAATTACTGATAAAGAATATTTTGATGCTGTATAGAAATTGAAACCTAAGAGAGCTAGTGGTCCTGATAAAATTCCACCCTATTTACTAAAGGTATGTTCAGAGACATTAAAGAAGCCACTTTGTTTTATATACAATTTAGTTCTAAAATATCAAACTTTTCCGAATATCTGGAAAACAACTCAAGTTTGCCTAATTTTTTAAGTCGGGAGACAACTGTAAAGTAGAAAATTATAGACCTGTAGTAATTCTCTGTGCGCCCGCCAAAATATTAGAGCAAGTATTGTACACAAGAATCTGGAATCACAGGAAATGTGACATAAATGAAAATCAACATGGTTTCATTCCTGGAAGGTCAACAACAACAAATTTAATTCATTTTGTTCAAGATGTTCAAGCAGCATTTCAAAATCGATTACCTATACATACGACATAAAGATTTATAAACAAATTCATAATGATGGAGACATTAGGAAACTTCAAAGAGATTTAGATGTGGTGTACGAATGGAGTATAAACAATGACCTTAAATTTAATATTAAGAAATGTTATTTTATGGAGTTATCAAGTAAAATAAATACCTCTAAAATCTCCTATTTTATTTGTGGAGAAGAGCTTGAAAGAATAAATTTTATTAAGGACCTAGGCATTATTATGGATCGTAATATGATGTTTAACAAGCATGTATCTTACATGGTAAACAAAGCATTTAGATCATTAGGTATTCTTATAAGAAATACGAGGAATCATACTAATGTAGACAGTATTTCTCTCTTGTATAATGCATTAGTTAGAAGTAAGCTTGAATATGGTTCTAATGTTTGGTTTACATATTATAAATCCCAGGAGTTGGTAATTGAAATAATTCAAAAACTATTTTTAAAATATTTGTATTACAAAAAGTATAATGTACCATAATATTATAATAACTTATCATGCAATGACCTACTTAATGAGTTTAATTATGAAAGTCTTATTAATAGAAGGGAAATAACACAACAAATATTTCTGTACAAAACAATGACTGCCATCAGATAACCCTACTGTTCTCCAAAAGATATGTTTCAAAGCAAAGAAATGTGGCTTAAGGCTGCGGCAATTGATGTCTTATGATATTCCTATAACTGAAGATTCAAGAATTCGCCATTATTTAGAATGTCCTTTGCGTGCAACAAAATATCTATATTGCAATGTAATCTTGATTTTAGTATCTCAATCAATGAGTACAAAAAACATTAAGACAAGTGTTTACAACATAAATTATCAGATTTAGTGTTACTTAGCAATATATCCAGTGATGTGCTTAGTGTTATACTTAGCAATATATCCAGTGATGTGCGTCTACGCTTAAACAACGATAGTCTACATTCTACACGTAGACTATTTTATACACGTAGATTACGTAATCTATGTAAACAACATGGCGAAAGGTGATAACATAGCAAAGGGTGCCGTGGAATTAAAAGAAAATTATACTGCGTATCAGTTGCTGATGTGTGAAAAGAACTTTTCATACTCTTTCTTCCAAATTCGAACAATTTCTCGTCTAGGAAGAAACCTAATATAGGAAATACTCTAGTGTTTTATGGGGAAGACCACTCTTGCCTCACGACTGCCATCTGTTGTTGTCTTTTGCATACCATTTTTCTTCTTCCATAGTTGATGATAGAAGAGAAAATAAATTTTGTTGTAAATAGGATTATTTTCATTTCGTTAGGAACTAATATAGTTGAAAATGTCACTTTCCTTTCATGAAACCCATGAAAATGCACTTTAGATTGTCTACGTACTTTATGTAAACTACAACCCAATGTAATCTACGCGTAGATTACGTGTAGACAACGCATGTAGACGTAAACTTATAGTCTACGGCACATCACTGAATATATCACTGCATATGAATAAAAATGACGTTTTTTTTGTCTTGTTTTGGATGAAGCGCTTCTAAATTGTTAATTGGGTTTTATATTATTCTATAGTATAGTTTAGTAATTTATATTACATTATATATGTGTATGTGTTCTACCTGTGTTATGTTTCACTGTATTATATTATGTGTTTCTCTTGTTTTTGTTTTTTTATTGGCAACCTTCTGTAAAAGGAGATAATTTCTCTGTTGAAGGAAATAAATAAATAAAATAAATTGGTGGAGCACTCTCGAGTCGCTACTTGCGCAGAGGACTTTTGTTCCGTTCGCTTGCTCAAGAGATTCCCTGGACTGAGTGTAGATGGGGAAATAATCATAACGAATTATGCATGCCTTACTCAGGATCCGATCCTACGGTATCTAAACCAGTTGAAGAGTCCGAAGTGTGTCACTGATATGGAAGGATATGGCAGGCACGTATCTAGAAATATACTTGCGGGGTCGAACAAAGTGTCTGATATAATAATAATATGAATGTTTAAATTACAATAATTTAATTATATTAAAATATTAATAAATATGTAAATTAATTAAAATATGTTATATCCAATAAACGAAAAGTAAAGTTCCTGATTAATATTTTACGCATATTATTATAAGTAGTAGTGTGCAAAAAAATCTTCTTTGGTATTATCCTTCAAAGCAATATGATCCTAATATAATCCTTGCCTTCAGTAAGTTCAGAGGAATAAATAATACAATGCAAGAAATTTACATTTTCATTATTTATGTACTTGGTAAGTCTTTCGGGGATCAGAGCCCCCTAGACAAGGACGTATTAAGGGGGGTCCAAGGGGTCGAAACCCCCCGAAAGACTTACCAGGTACTAACATATCGAAAATGTACCTTTTAACATTTGTTGTACTAGAATCGATGGATATTCATTTCCTCGAAACTTAGAATGCAAGGAATTTTATATTGGGATCATACTGCTTTGAAAGACAGTACTACCAAAGAAGATTATACACACTACTACTTATGATAATATGCATAAAATAATAATCAGGAACTTTACATTTGGTTAACTGGATCCAACATCCATTTTCTATTATTCAATAAATGTTCAATTATTTACCTTTTGACATTAATTTCCTTGCTTTTATACAAATTTGGCGATCTTTAAGTGCGCGCAAACTATATAATAAATATATGCTGTTATATTTATATTCTTATACCATCTTTTTAAGTATTTATGTAATAATGAAAATGCATTATTAATAAATTTACATACATTTTAATTAATATTTAATTTAGTTACTGTATAATGTAATTATTTTAATTAATATTTTGGGACACTTGGTTCAGACTCCCCGAAATATATTTCTAGATACGTGCCTGGTCTTGGACACCCTCCTAAATACGTCCTTGAGAAAGGGGTCTGGATTCAGATCCAGGCAAGACATGTCCATCCCCATCGAGAAAGCAAAGTTAAAAAGAAAAAAGTAGATGGTGCCAGGTTGAGAAAAGTAGCAAAGATAGCCACCGCACACAATATCAACCACGCTCTGGCTTTTCTCCTTTTCAAAGATTTACGAACCTCCGCTGTTCTTGATGGAAGGGAAAAGGAGGCTGCATCTCCGTTTTGACACAGATCTTCTCCAGATACCCGCAGTTCCCTGTGGCAGCCACTCAGGGCGCCTCCCCTAAGATCAAATAGAAAAGGTCAGAGTCCTACCTTGGCGGATAATGGACTGTGAAGCTAGGCTAATGGAAGGAAGGAACTTTCATAACGCTGCGGGCTCCATCCACAAATTTTACAGCTGTTTCCCCTTTCCGGGGGCCCTTACCGGAAGAAAGGGCATGGGGGGAGATGGGATCGATGCCCCATTAGGACGAAAACTGCATTCAAATGTCCATGGAGATGTTCGCTGGTCAAGCGTGGAGGTCCTAGTACCGAAGGGTTTTCACGCTGGTGCAAATCCTTTGATGAAATTGGCTATTTTTGTATTTCTTGTTACAATTAAGGGGAAGAGTGACATTTTCGCACCAGGCGTGCATTTATTTCCAAATCGTCGGAATGAGCAATACTTCTATGAGGGGAAAAAACCATTGTACAAGCGAATATGAATTTCTCCCCATGTTAAAGTACTATATATTTATATAATTGAAGTTACTGCTAATCAAATGGAAGTTTCGACCAGAAACAAAATCTTCAATCTGTTCTCTCTCCGTCCATGTGTTTCTTTACGCCATCGGAACTTTGATAATCCACAGAGAGCAAGCCAAATAATACTCCCATAAGCGTAATCTTCAAACTGTTCTCCTTATGTCCACGTTTTTTTTACGTCATCGGAACTTAGATATTCCACAGAGAGCAAGTCAAATAATACCCCATAAGCTTAATCTTCAATCTGTCCTCTTTCCATACATGTGTTTTCTACGTCATCGGAACATTTATATTCCAAAGAGAGTAAGTCAAATAATACTCCCATAAGCATAATGTAGTTTTCCCCCTCCTACAACCTTCCAGTACACAAACGTCTCCTTCTCCAGCTCGCCACAGGGAGAGTTCTGTGAGGGAGGAGCATTTAAGGATCTTGCAGGACACAAACTGTTCCTCGTGGCCTCAAATCGCTGTCTTCATGTTACTTGTGACGAAGAAGATGAAGAAACACACTCAGGCCAGGACTGAAACCCTGGAAATTGTCAGACAAGGCTACACTCTGTCTCGGGAATGTGTGGTGCAAGACCATGCATATCGTGCAAGAAAGTAGGCCTTCAATCCGTTGCCAAGGCACGCGACGCACCGACACGGTCCACCAGTGGGAACGCGCATGCGAGTCACAAGGGAAGCAGCACCTTGAGACTGACACACTTGTGGGTCAATAGGGCCTCCACTCCACTGACCAGTGACGGCGGGACACCCCGTCAAACCAGAAGCTTGCCAGTAAACCAAATAAATATATATATATAATCCTATTTTACTTTCCATAGAAACCACACTTTATAAATTACTGAATTTATTTACATCTCAATTCCAAAGGTAACCACCACCGAAAATAACAAAGAAGATTCTTATTTTTTTTACATTAATTGAAGATTTTACAGGTCTCCAGCATAGTTGGAGTAAAAAGAAAATTATACTAACTTCTGGTCATGTTAATATGCAAACAAAATTACTTAACAACTTCAGTTATCTGGAAGAAGCTTGATACTAAACAACCATAAAGTCAAGAGCACTCTCTTTTCTGCTACATATCGTAATCCATACAAGATTTAATACAAGAGTAACTTGGTTTCAACAACTGGGTAATAATTTCACAAAAAGGTCGAAGTTACAACTGGTATCCAAAATTTTACCAGAACAAAATATATTAATATGTTATTAGTCATAAACTCTATACTCCTGCTTCGATAATCTTTTCACTCTTACATTATGTTCTTTGGAATTCAAGAGGTGTACTACCAACATCAGGTCTACCTCAAAACATTCATAATACAATAACAGGGGAACCATTCTCTACCCTTTATAAAAGCCACTTCGGCCACATACATTACAAATGTCCACGTGGAATTCTCTTAACATAATAGGGGAACAAATGTCTACCCTTTATAAACGCCGCCGGCTACTCATATCATAAAAGCAGAACAATACACCATCACTTAAGGAATTTAAAAAAATATATTCGGCCTATAACTTAATTTAGCTATTCCAATAATTTCTGCAACAACCAACCAATAAATGAAACCATTAACTTTATCCCAATGTCGCAAGTATTCAGACTCCGAAAGGATATGTATCCTATATTCTCAAAGATATTAAAGTACACCTTCTGACCAGAAGCGTGCTCTCGGATTAAATCAACTAAGAATAAAATTTATTAATAGAACCTCCTGACCAGGAGAATTCCGAATGATTTAGAGTATATAAAAAAATTAACTAGACGAGAAGATTGTATGACTTAGATGAGCCTAGTTTATTTATCATGATTTAATATTAGAGTCACACTGACCAGTGCAAACCCCAGCTAAATTTATAATAGTTATTGATTCTTATTTATTTAGGTTATATATTTATATAAGAATTAATTATATACAAGCACGCCAAATCCCTTTTAGAGACCGTGCTGACCAACACTAGTCTCCAAAGGTAGCTTCCGGAAAACATCGGACATTGAGTAAGGGAGAGCTGACCAGCCACTCCCCACACAATGCCCGTATTCTCCCAGCTCTGGACCCTGACGCGCGAGGTGAATACCTTAAAATCGGAAATGTAATAATGAATCCAAAGGTATGAGTTTGCTGTTGACTTTCTACACAGAATTGATGATGATGACAATTTTTTACCAAACGTTCTCTTTTCTGACGAGGCTACATATCATGTCAGTGGAACAGTTAATCGTGATAATTGTAGAATTTGGGGGGCAGAGCATCCACATGAAGTTATTCAGCATCAACGTCACTCTCCCAAACTTAATGTCTGGTGCAGTTTGATGGAAGATCGTGTTGTTGGTCCTTTCATTTTTGTAGAAAAAACAATAAACGGGGACGTTTACCATGACATGTTGACAGAGTACGTCTTTCCCCAAATGGACGATATTGAGGCGGAAAAGGGGCTTGTGTTTTTCCAACAAGATGGCGCCCCACCTCATTACAGTAAACAGTTGCGTGCGGTTCTTAACACTCGCTTTCCAGGAAGGTGGATAGGCAGGGCTGGCCCAATACCTTGGCCACCACGAAGCTCAGACTTAACCCCACTGGATTTTTTCTTTTGGGGCCACATAAAAAATGTTGTGTACAGTGCTAGGATCAGAGACATCAATCATTTACGGGAAAGAATCGTCGCTGAGGTTGGGACAGTTACACCTGAAATGTTGGTGAATACGTGGCGAGAAGTGGAATATCGTCTCGACGTGTTCAGGGCAACAAATGGATCCCACGTTGAGGTGTACTAACATTGAACAAAACTTGAAGGAATCCTCTTTCATGATATGTACTCATTGATGTAAGTTTTCATTACTTTCCCTATTAAATTTATACTTAAAACTAGGAAGTTCTTTTTCAAACACCCTGTACATTAATTAAGGCAACTATGTAATTTACAATCAATCACGGTCATTCTTACGGTAGTTTGATGGCAGTGTAAATTAACGGCCATAAATTTTCTAAATTTAGCAGGCAAGAAAGTTTAGCTGCCTTGCCACGAAAATCTTTTCACCTTAGCATCCAAAGAAAGCCCATAGTTTAAAACAGAGTTCACAAGTTTTGGTCCTCCGATGTTGCAAAATTTCAAGTGTGCATTGATTGATTTTATTTCGCTGTTGTTCCACTTTTGCCTAATTTACGAAGATTGGGAAGAGTGATGACATGATGAAATTGATGAATGAATACTAACGAACAGGCCGAGATTCGAACCCGGGACCCTATATGTACAATTTAAGTGTCGTGAAGTAACTGTTGATAATGTTACTTCTATTTCAAAACGTAACTCAGTTTCAGTTAGAGTAACGTAATTTTAAAGTAACTAGTTACAATTAAAATTCCTCATAAAGTAACTGTTACCTGTAACTCCGTTACTAGTAACTAGTTATTTCTGCTACGTATGTAGGTTGTACAGAGTGCAGGGTGCCAATCTGGAACCAATGTGAGAATTGACGAACAGCACATTTCATTAATGGAAAAGTGTCCGTTCCAAGTCTCAACACATTTTCTCAAACGTTTGAGCGAATTTTCTAGAATTCTCCTGAACATATGAGTATACAGAGAAACCGTTGCAGTGGTTATACTTTCTCGGAAATGATACAAATCCAGATGTTCACAGAATACACACCAGATTTCCTATGTGGCAAGTCCATGGGGCTGAGGTCAGATGGCCGTGCTGACCGTGCCAAAGGTTACTTTCTACAAATCGAGTGTCTGGGAACACGTCATCCAGCTTATCGCATCTACGCTTTCTGTTCAATATTTTATGGTCACCCTCTATATTAGATCAAGATTCATAGAAATGGTGCTGTAGTTAATCTGTCAATTTCGCTACCCCATTGCACGGTTTAACGCTAGCGTCTTCTAATGAATCATCCCTGGTTCGATACCCAGTGGAAGTCATGGCAGATGGTAGGGACTTATCTTAAATGCGAGCATGTTCCGTACTTGTAACAGGATTGCAAGGAACATGCGATTCTATCTTGCTTCCCTACTTAACATTTTTGCCACTGGAATTTCAAATAAATCTTCTTCTTACTTAGGCACTCTCCTATCTGTGCTTTCCTTGTCTGCATGCTCCATACGAACGTACGAGGACGAGAGAGAGAGAAAGAGAGAGAGAGAGACAGAAAGAGAGAGAGAGAGAGAGATAATCCAATTCAAAAGACTTAGAAATATCAAAGACGCTGAGATTCCCACTGTCAAATCCAAACGACCAAGACGCCATATTCAACCTGGCAAAATTCTCGGAGGAATTTTGATTCAATCTATAACTTGGCACACTGCCTGGCGGTTTTGTCGGAATGAGGTTCGGCGAGAGGGAAAAAAAGGAAGAATGGTTCTAATTCATTCCCACCACCACTAATATCAAATTCGCGTAAATCTTTCCTTCACAGATTTCGACGAGCGTGAAGAAAATCGTCGCAAAATTTTTGCCTCTTAAACGTCTGAATTGTGATTTTTCGTGCTTCACTTGCACGAATATTGACATTTAATTCTTTTCACAGAAGTCGCCTCTTTTGTGGAACGATCTGTTCGGTTCAAAAAAGTGGGTCAAGATGGCGCTTATTGTATGTTTTATCTCGCTAGCTACAATCCTCCTTTTTTGCCTTGGTATGAAATGCATAACGTGAGTATTAATATCAATGTTTTATGATCCCTCATGATTATTGTTTAACAGTTTCATACCACTGAGAATAACCGTTTTATTCAGTTGACATATGTACAAATCAATTACAGAAAGGGTACATATTTATTATAAATAGTAATATGAAGCAGCTCTTACAATTGAAATTTATGTCAGTACATATCACAAAGGATTGTGTACGAATTATAAATAACTTCAATTGTATTATGAGAAAGCCTATTGTGGCTGACGCGGTCACCAAATACGTTAAGTTGTGGATTCTCATACTCAACACACACGTTACCAGGTTCGAATCCCGGCTTGGGCATGTGTGTTATTTCTGAAGTGTCCATTCTTCGTTTTCATCTAATCACTCATCGTGCTAAAGTGGTATAAAAGCGCCTATAGATAACAAAAATTAAAGCCTATTATGCAAATAGCAAAGCATATACTTACTCTGTCCCAGGAGTTTGTGAAGAAAGCGAACAAAAACAAATCATCTTGACGAATGAACGTGAGAGACGGAAGGAAACTCGTTTGCAGCAGCGCACAGTGCTTCGCTCAGCCAACTTGCTCTCTCACTTTCTGCACCGTTATGCGCGGCTTTGCTTCACAGACTCCTGGAGATCAATTTTAAATTATTAATACAGTTACAAACAGGCATACATTTTGTGTTGACATTCCGGAAGTTGCAAGTAATAATGTCAACACTCGCAAAAGTTAATTTTACGCCGCTTTCACAGTGATCTATACTACTGATCGCGGTCCCAATTGGCGGCTGAACTACGTTTTGCTACATAGCTCCATCAGTCCACCAATCGTCTTCGGGGTATGTGGCTCAATGAGCGTCAACAACCTCAGTTACGAAGTAAAATCTGTGGGGGTAACATCTCTCTCTCGTTACAACATTGCCAAGCTTACGTCTGATTTGTCAATTGTTTTTATTAGCTTATTTGTACAGTGTGTGGGTGTATTGTGTACTAATTTTCCTTGCTTTGTGTACTATTGTACAACTTTTATCCAGTAACGGTGCTGATAAACTTTCTCTCTCCCGTTTTACAGTACGTTTGGAAACTTTTTGCTGTGTATCCAACGCTCATTTGTTTCATCCCGCCAGTAACGTTCGGTGCATTGTGACACGAAAATGCCCGATGTCAGTCGAAGAGAATTCTACTGATCGCTGATTGGTTGTTTCGCAGCCGCCAGCTGCAAGTGCGAGAAGTATAGTCGGCTCCCGATATTGCGATAGGTTAATTTTTGTTATCGAGCTACGTTAAAGTTGACTTCTTGTGTACTATTCTTGCTTACAACCATAGAGACCATTCAGAATTGATTTTTCACTGCCGTACGTATCTGATAAGTGACATACTGGACCATGCATGGCAGAAACATGACTATTACCGTGTTCCTGTCACTTAGAATTCCTGCTTACAAGTCTGTACGTGTACATCATGAAATCTTCTTGTATCGTTAAATCAGGCTCCAATGTGTCGTTGGAAAATAAAATTGTATGGCCACTTGAAATCGGATGATTAAACGAAATACCAAATATATCGTTAGTAATTACGTCTTAACTAATTGGATCCATTCATTGATTAAATTATAGTAGAACACGAGATGTCACTGGTAAATACATATCAGTTAATGAATTAGACGGCCCTAAATCAGACCTATTTACCCAACGTTAGTGTTTGAATATTATTTACGCTCAGCAAATATAATATTTGTATTTGTATTCCTGCCATTTGCATGTAGTTAATGATATGGAAGGGCAGGTACTGTCAGTCATAAATGCACATATTTTACTTATATTATGTTTGAATTAATGGTCATGAAAATATCATTAGGATCTTAATTTAGGTATTGTTTAAATTGCATGATTTTCAGCCTAAAAGTACACTGTCAACTAATTCGTTAATATTCACGCTATGCTTTATGGGAATATAATCAAAACATCCATCAGCTATTCATTGATTTCAAAAAAGCATATGATTCGGTCAAAAGAGAGAAATTATATAATATATTAGTAGAGTTTGGAATACCTAAGAAGCTTGTTAATATGATAAAAGTATGCACCAGTGAAACAGAAAGTAAAATTCGTGTGGGCGTTAATGTGGCTGACAAATTTACAATTCATGATGGGTTAAAACAAGGAGATGTATTATCTCCATTGCTCTTTAATATGCTGTTATGAAGGTAAAAGAAACTAACGCAGGACTAAAATTAAACGGTGTGACTCAGTTGTTAGCATATGCAGATGATGTAGATTTATTAGGGGATGATATAAACAATTAAGAATAATGCTAAAATATTTTTCAAAACTGCTAAAGAGATAGATTTGGAAGTTAACAAAGAGAAAACTAAATATATGCTTACAGGCCGAAACCAAGGGTTAGGTAATAATCAAAATCTAATTATTGATAACAACTCATTTGAACCAGTTTCCAAATTCAAATACTTAGGAGTAATATTAACAAATGAAAATGATATTAAAGAGGAAATAAAAAGTAGGCTTAATTCAGGAAAAGGATGTTACTTCTCTGTTCATAAACTTTTGTCTTCTCGTTTAATATCCAAGAAACTAAAAGTTAAAATACGCAAAACAGTAATTTTGCCTGTATTATTATATGGTGTGAAATTTGGTCCCTTACATTGAAAGAGGAACATAAATTGAGATTACTTGAAAATAAGATCCTTAGGAAAATATTTGGACCTAAAAGGGATGAGGAGACAGGTGAGTGGAGAAGGTTACATAATTTAGAAGTACATAATTTGTATTCATCTCCAGATATTATTAGCATAATTAAATCAAGACGACTTAGGTGGGCAGGCCATGTGGCACGAATGGGAGAGGAAAAAAGAGTTTACAGAATTCTTGTTGGGAAACCTGATGGTAAGAGACCTGTAGGAAGGCCAAGACTAAGATGGAGGAACATTGTTGAGATGGACCTAAAGGAAATCGGTAAGGATGGCTCAAGATAGGGACATACGGAAGGCCTGTGTTGCTGCAGCCATGAACCTTCGGGTTTAAGAAGGCTAGAGAGTTAGTTAGTTAGTCACGGTATGCTTTAAGCTGAACACCTGTAGAAACACTCTTAATTGTGTATGAATAAGAAAACGCAAAGATGGAATATTGAAAGATGTACAACATGTGCTATAAGGCCTGAAAAATAATAATGAATAAATTATGAATAGTTATTTCTAGGGTCTCCCCGATGGCGCAGTGGTAGCGTCGTCGCCTTGCAATCAAGGGGTCCTGAGTTCGATACACGGTGTAGGCACATAGTGGTACGGATCCCACTTTAAACTGTGGGTCCAGTCTCGATTAGCCTTATTGTGCATAGAGTGGACTTAAAATCGCGAAGATGAGGATGAATAATGATATGATGAAGGCACACTCACAAAGAACATTCATGCCCAGGACGGGATTCGAACCCGGGACACCTGGTGTCGTAGCGCGCTGTGCTAACCACCAGATCTCCAGATTCAGTGACGGGTTTGAAGTGAGGCATCTATACAGCAAATGTACAATCGCGTGCAGAAGTAGGCTGCATAGCAATTATGAAACTGGAAGAAGGTAAGTTTCAAATTTGTTCCAATAAAGATTTTCTTATGGGAGCTCAAATTTCAAACACAGTTTGGCGACCAAAATCGCAGGTCAACTTGAATTCCATGTCGTCCCAGGCAGAGGCGTAACTTTGGACTTAACTTTGTGGCGGCAGAATCGAACTTTGAGCTTGACTTTGGGAGGGGTTACGGGTCTAGCATGAATTCGTTTTGAAACCCAACATTATCATCCAGGACTATTTTGATAAATAACTGCGACATTTACAAACATAAAAATTACTCGTTAATTTACTCATTAGGGTCCAGGAGGTTAACAGAGATACCATTAACTTGTAAAAAAAAACTCATAAATCTTAAAATTTAGGGGTCAAGTTCTCCCTTGTCCCTGCCAAGTCAAGCCAATGCTACCAGATTTGTTCCACTGACGTATTCTATTAAACGATTTTCCATCTTCTTCCAGTTGCCTTTGTCGCTTTCTGTCTTTTTAAGGAAATCACGATGAGTGAAAATTAAATGAAATTGATTGATGAAGCTACACTCACAAACATCCATGCTCGACTCGTAGCGCTTTGCAACCGACCGACTCTCTTTCTCCATATGCGTTGTTAATTTTGAATTATTCTGGAGATATAGTTCGCAATATACCGATATCATACTCACACATAAATATGTATTTTGTAAATAATAGTAGAGGTACGCCCCCGTGTCCCTCCTTAACCGACGCCCTTTTCTACGATGTAATTACCTCTATTACACAACGAACATTGGGTTTGATATTCGGTGGAGGCACATAGTATAATTGGGTCTAGACATACAGTTTAAATTGGAATACGAACGACTAACTGTTTATAAGTGGGCTTAAAATTGAACAGGAACAAACATTGAAATGAAAAACCAAAAGGAATGTGATATTTTATGATAGCATACATCCTTGCGTGTTACAAAGTGTAAGAATTCGTTATGTGTTTTGGGGGTTGCCTACCACGAAGGATTGATTGGCTCATTCAAAGTTTGTTTTTTAATCCACTATATGCACTGGTAGGGTAATCGGTACTGGACCTACAGTTTAAAGTGGAATACAAACCACTATGTGCCTCCACCGGTATCGAACCCGGGATCCTTTGGTCACATAGCGACGACGCTATTCCTTCAACCCGCCGGCAGCATTACCACTACGCCATCGAGCAAGCTCTGATTCATTTCAATGGAGAGTCCACTATTTTGTACTACAGAAACCCAACACAGTTTTCTTCCTGACTGTACGACGTCGTAGGAAGACATTTCATGAGCTATCATGTACCGGTCAAATCTCATATCCGGCTGATGCACTTGCGGTAATGACGTATCAAACATACACCCGGCCGAAGAGATATGCGAAGCGTGCTACCCTTTCCATTAACTGAAATCTCTTGAAATTGCATCAAGCTATCCGTACAAGGGCGTGCCTTTAGGACCCCGGATTTATGCTTGTAAGTGGATTATCTTGCTCACTTATTCCGCCCCTGATTAGCGACATGCGGCAGCTTTTAATCTCTACCGCCAGGATGCACTTCAGACCTAGGCAGCCTGTGTTATATTGGGATGCGAGATTTATATGGTAAGCGTCCGGCTTCGAATTATCTTGTGGGCCCCGTTGGTGGCAGCACGTGCATCGTCAATTTTCGCAGCAACTTGTCCACCTAATATCGAACTTAAAACCAAGCGCTGGCGAGTTCTGTTTGGTATCTTCTATCGGGGGCTGCATCCCCTAGCCCCCTCCCATCTTGCTACAGCTGTCGGGGCGGGGGGAGTACTTTCACACTTTATGACTCTAATAAGCCTGTTGTGTGAAAATTATTTTGGCTTCTTTGAGAACATCTTCAAGAAGGCATCCTTTTTTGAAACAGGCCAAAGAGGAAAACTGTCATTTTTCTCTCTATTATGACAACAGCGTCAGTAACTCAATATGTCTACACTGTTTTAGAAGTTCATAGGATTTATACATTAGTGTTGCATCGTGACTTGGACAGGTCCTTGCCAGTTTAACAAATGTATAATTCTTGTAGTTATTTTGAAATCTTCCTAACTTAACAAATGGATCAGTTTTTTTCATATAGTATAGCCTAGTTATGACGTCAGAGTATATTGGTGTTCCTGAGTCAATGCATCTTGGGACTCGAGTCGCTACATTGATTGCCATGAGTTTTTGTTTTGTTGAAAGTATGAAGTACGATTGAATGATGTAAGCAGTTGAGAAGTTGAATTGTGAAAGGTGATAATATATTACAAACTTTCTGTATAGTACGAATACGTATAGTACGTGTTAAGAAGTGAAATATGCTTTAAATTCCTTAAAGTTTGGATTGATTTTATTTTGGAACGAATGAGGGATTACCAGTATCCTGAGATCTATATCGTATTTTAAATGAACCGCCCTGATCGTAACGTTCTCCTAGTAACGGGGGATCGAACTAGGAACCTTTAGATGTCCAAATGGGTGATGTAGCTCACTGATCATCCATCCCCTATGTTGAGCAACTCGCTACTCGTGGTGAGCTTGACGGTAAGGTGCGAGAGGTAAAAGCTACACACATATCAATGGTAAAACACAACACTTGAGTTTAAACCCCTACAGACTGAATCAGCATGGCGTATGGAAATACCTGTCTCTCACTGTTGTGGAGGTGCTCTCTCGAGGTGTTGAACCACGGACTTCTTAAATCGAGGTGTCCGTTTATGGTGCCAGGCTGGTAGTCCAGACTTCACTCCCTTCTCCTAGACTCGTACTTCTGCGCCCCCTGACTAATAGTTTAAAACTACCACTGACCTCTCTCTCCCCACACATATATTCAGATTGATTTTACCAAACAAATGCAGAGTCAGACCTATAATATTTTCCTTGATTGCGACTGTTTACACCAATGGCGAACAAGGAAGCTCCTCGATGTCTAACAAGACATTCCTTAGATGATTCTAGCAATTTCCTGTCTAGAAAGGTGATGGCTAAATATCTGCGAGTTTAGAGTTCGTTGTAAATTACATTTAAAATATTCTACAGATTCTGACGTGATAACAAAATTGTATAATTTTGTTTTGATCCCAGAGGAAAAACAACTATTATATGTAGGTTATACTATTGAGTCTCTCTCATATTGTTTTGTTTTATTTTTAAAAATAATGATCTTTTTGTTCAACTTCCAGTTCCGCGAGGAGACATGAGAGTGATCTCAGTGTCTCACTAGTGGGTGGGTTAGTGGGGGTTAAGGAAGGCCAGAACGTGGTGCTAATCACATCATCTCAGCTACTAACATGCTCTAGAATGTGTGTTCTTTTGAGGTACGGCGAAATGCATGTAGGGGAGGGATCTTTAAACTAAGCATTATGTCTCGCACACATTTTCAGATAATAATGTCTGTCTGAAGTTTTCTCAATAGTAAGTTAATTTTAATATTTACATGACTATATAACTAAAATTAAGAAGCAGATTACAAGCAGATTAAATTAAGGAATGCATATTCCTTATTGTTTACAAATCATTTCCCTCTTGCCTAGTTTTGTATTTTGTACATCATTGTATGCTGAAATACTCGCTTTTCTTCATGGTGTAATGTGTGTTGCATAACTCTATGGTAACGACCGAAGATTCTATTGAATGCCTTATGTAAGTGCGCTCAAAAATTCCACTCGCACAACGTCATGCACTGACGCGAGCATAGGCGTGCGCACGAGCGAGGAGGGCGGGGTGCAAGAGGCGGCAGTTACCCAGATAAATCTTATTACCGTTTCTAGAAAATATTATTCTCTTTAAAAAAATAAAGTATTTTCAAGCCGACGAAAGTTCCAAGTAAACTACGGCAGGTTTATTTCCTATGCAATAGGACAATCTCACTTCGTTCTCCAGCAAATTACTTATTATTAAGACTCACGTATTTTATTTGTAAGACTAGTTGTGTTACACCTATGTGGTCACAGAATAAATACTTTTTACATCGTGTAGTTGTTTTGTATCTGCTGTATGAAATTATGTTTGTATGTAAATTAGTCTGAACCACAGAGGAGGAAAATGAAAGGGGAGGGGAACAGAACTCTTGTGCCACGGAAGCTGAAATTCTTCTAATACTGATTTTCTGTGGGTTCGAACGCACACTATATACGCTCCTGTTTACTACCTATCAATGCGATGAAACATTAAGATGGAATGAGGTTTTTCTATCTCCGATGGCGCAGTGCTAGCGTCGTCGCCTTGCACTCAAGGGGTCCCAGGTTCGATACCCGGTAGAGGCACATGGCGCGGTGGTTCGGGTCCCACTTTAAACTGTAGGTCGTCCTGATTAGCCTTACTGTGCATAAAGTGGACTTAAAACACCAACTCAATCAATCAATCGATTTTTGGTGGGTCCGAAAACAAAATAAAACAGTAAGATGGAATGAGGTTTTTCTTTCTCTGACTGTACTTTCATAAAGTCTTTTACGGAGCGTCTACGCACGCCTATGAACTCGAGTATTTCACGATCTTTATTGGTGCTCACTGTACAACACAGCAACTCTGCATCCAGTATGAAGTTGGTGAAAACATAAACATAAACTAAACGTAACGTTTCAACCTTCTAGCAAGGTCTTCTTCAGACTCTGCACCAAGTACAAATGTAACAAGGTACAAAACAGGACGATATATATACACAAACATAACTCCCCTCCAGACTATTAGAAATTATTATATATAAATATATTGTGAATATTGGTTTTTATGATATGTTTGTTAAACTTAGGACCGGTCAAATGAAAAACGTTCCTGCACCAGCCATTTACATTTACAACCCCTTCATCGGAAGAAATGTGACAAGAGACTGTTGAGATTCATGGTTCGTGTTCCGACTCATCACAATTTAAATGTGGACGCAAAATCCGAAAGAGCATATCGGTGAGCAGTGCAGCATATCTTCATTGGGCACTAACTTTCCTGCGCATAGCACCACCCTAACAATAGATAACCAAACAGTGTAAACATTCAATGATAAATACATGAATAAACAAACTAACCTCCCTTCCTGTTTGCCGTGAACCTGTTTAGTATCGCGATGCTATTTATGTAATATTCCAGCTGCAAAGGCCAGGCCATTGTTCAACCCTCTTCTCCTCTACCACGCCTGACTGCACAGCCACGCAGCGAACAAAAGACGTACTACATTATATTCATGTCATGGCGTACCGCAAGGTGTCGCTCCATGACGGCTTTGCAATGCTGAACCCAACAGGCTGTTATCCCGGGGTGGGAACATAACGTCAAACTTCACACAACGGAAGTTTACCAAGCGAGCCTGTTTTTTTTTTCGAGTTCGCGATGATAATTACGAAAGCGTTTTGGCGCGAATTGAACAGAAGGGTGGGGTTTAAGGTTACAATGAGAGACTAAATTCAGTTTTCAACTTTGTCTGGTTCCGCACATTCGAAAGCGTAATGCGATTATCGTAACGTAGGGAGGGGGAATGAAGCTGTGTGTACGGAACGCTTCAAACTTAGTTAATAAAGCGGATACTGTTTGCGAAACTTTCCACGCTGGGAAAAAACAAAGCAGATTAGAAAATTAGATTACAAATACAAACTTCAACTCAAAATTTGTTGTGTTGGAAGATTCTTCCCGGTTCGAACGGGCTAAACAAATTCTAGTATTACCTATATTACTCTCTACAATACAAGGACCTACCCGCAGGCGTTGCCACGAGGTGGGACAGGATGGGCACTAGCTCACAGTGAAATAATCTTTTGCAGCCACAAATAATCTGCATGAGAAATTATCGTGATCATTTATATAAGTGCATCTACGTAGAATATCATGCCCTCTAACATGCACGGGAATAAAAGTGACACAATGAATTAAAATGAAACAGACAAATAGTTAAACACTGTCTTCAATACCAGAAGAGTTAGATGTGAAGAACAAGCTCGTCTGGGGGTGTAAGGGGTGACCTTCCACATAGGCGCCCAAAAGTCAACCTCACTTCCACGTAGTGCACCCTGGACTAAAGACTAACGAGGCTCTGGCGACTGGCACTATGGCCAGTATAATTTGTGTGTGTTGTCCTGTTTTTTGTCCTTGTGTGTGCTGAGTGCCCGTTTGCGGCCTCAGCTTTTAACAGAAGTCAGAACATTTTAGGATTTTTAGTTACGCAACGTTCGAGTTGTTATTTGTAATGATAAGGGGCTGACCCCCCGTATAATGTGACGGGAGCAAAATAGCCTAAGTGCTGACGCTCCCAAAATTTTAAATTCAAATTCAAAAAAAAAATTCAAACAAGCTCGTCTGGCGAGACGAGAAAAGTGAAAAAGGATATGAATTATGATTTTATGTTGTAAAATGTTGAGAAGTTGATTTGTAAGGAGGTATATGTATAACATCTCCTTTTTGTACTACATTATAAGTATTTTGCTTGCCAGGAAGTGAAATATTTTCTTTAATAAATCAAAAGTTGAAAAATGTTGAATAGGATTTCATTTAACACTGAATAATGAATAATTTTCAATACCCTGAGTGGCATCTAGTGACTTCTGTGAATTCTCATCTGAATATATGCTTGCTTTTTTTAAAAAATATTCTTTTGTATTTATTGGTAAATTAAATGCGACAATCCCCAACCCCCAACTCTTCATTCCTCAGAACAATTTTGCTTGAAAGAAAAGTATTATTTTTATACAATAAAAGTTCTACAGTGTAGAATTATTTCCACAAAATATTCTATCCCTTACAATGTAATTCCATTAATATTTTCCAATCCTCTTGTTAGTTTCTAATCATGGCTTTCTTGTGCTATCAAACCAAGTTTATTTTGCAGATGTCATACAGTAAATGAGCTAATAAAGAACATCGCAGTTTCTATACCGAGAATTTTAGTAGAACTTGCACAAGTCCTGAAAAAAATCGAGAAAACAAAACAGTTGAACTTAGATAAGAATACCAGCTTTTCACAGACTACAAACTATGTAGTAGATCAATCCTTGACACTTATATGCACTTTGTTTTATAGACAATAATACTACTAATACTAATAGCGGAGGTAACATAATATCCAAGTAAATTAGTTCTCATTGGCTCTGAATTATGCAATTATGTGTACATGTGTATTACTTTTATATACCTTCTAATCGATCAGAAATTGCACAGCTTCGGTTTGTGGATCTGCATAAGTTATTCGCTTTAATTAATAAAATGCGAACAAACAACTCACGTGTTTAAACATAATATATTCCCTTGTGCATCGTTTGGTGGTTTGTTTACAGAAGTCAAATCGGTGTAATAATATTGTACACACTTTGAAATCATATTATAGCTTGACAAGAGCGTAGAATTCCGGGAAAGTGTCATTATAATTGAAAATTTGCGTATGGTAACGATAGTATTGATAGCTTCGTTGAATTCATTCGCTCTTTGTTGTTGATGAGCGAGTATCATAAATGCTCTTTAACATTGCAATTTCATGCTTTTGAGGTAAAAATGAATATTCTCGCGTGTGTTCTTTTCCAAAATCTTAATATCCATATACATGATACACTAAAGGAGGAGGGGGGGGTATATGACAAATATGGCGCCCATCTTCAATTCCGCCATCTTGGATTCAACTTCATGTTTCTTTCAAAACGTTCGATTGATTCGTCGATTGATTTGGTGTCTTTTACTTCGCTTTTCTGCCACTTGGCTAATCGCAAAGATGAGTGTGAATGATGATATGATGAAATTGATGAAGGGACACTCACTCCCAAGCAACACCCATGTCAAGGCCAGGATTAGATTCGTCGTAGCGCCTTGTGTTAACCACTTCGCCACAGAGGTTAGCTTTTTAAAAATGGAAAAGTGGGGATTGTGACACATGAAAACGGACTATGATTTCAAGGAAAACACGTTTATATTCTTCATTCCCGCATAACTTTAATCCTAAAGCTGTGTAAAACCGAATTTTGTCGATAGAGGCTCAAAGATACACGATTATAAGATTTTCATTGCCGAAGTGATTTTTTTTCTGTTGAAAAAAGACACCACGTATGTATAATACGTGGATATATCGATATGCACTTCTATATTATATCTCAATAATGTTTATATTCGTAGATTTATTTCTTATTCTGCTTTAGTCACTAAATTTTCAGTTTGGCGACTAAGTTTCCAACCAGGGTTGTTAAAAGTCTAAGAACCCATAAATTTGAATGGGTTCTATTGGATTCCACAACAGAACCGGCACTTTTTCTCGCACAATTTAAATTCGGTACAAGTTGCGATTTGTTTCATTGAAAGAAAGTTCCTAGAACCGCAAAAAAGGTTCCTGGACCGTATTTAAAGAAGGTTCTTGAATAATTAAATTGATCCGGAAAAAAGGTTCCTGAACGGAATTGAAATACTTTAAACATATCTAAAGGTTCTCTACGGGCCAAAATCCATTTACACTTGTTATTTTTTCCTCCTGACCGGAATTGAGTTTATTTAAATTTCATGGAGCTTTGACAACCATGTTTTCAACTTTGACGACTACGTTTAATGCATTAATACTCAAATCGCAACTAAGTCTAGATTGATTGATTGATTGATGGACTATACCTACAGTTTAAAGTGAGATCGTGCCTCCGCCGGGTATCAAACCCGGGAGGTTAAGTCTCGAGCACTGCTTCCTTTAAATAAATTAACTTTGCAATTCCTATTATCAAAAATCACCTATGTTTATAAATAATCAGGTAGATGTCTGTTCGGCATGTCTCATTAAGTGTCATGGCGAGGTAATTTTAGTTTTCAAATATCGTATAAGTGATTGATTAAATTTATTTTACTTCGCTTTTCTGCCACTTCAAATAAATTAACTTTGCAATTCCTACTATCAAAAATCACCTATGTATATAAATAATCAGGTAGATGTCTGTTCGGCATGTCTCATTAAGTGTCATGGCGAGGTAATTTTAGTTTTCAAATATCGTATAAGTGATTGATTTAATTTATTTTACTTCGCTTTTCTGCCACTTTCGGCTAATCGGCAAGATGAATGTGAATTTTTCCAAGATGAAGTTAATGAAAGGACAATCACATACACACAAGGATAGCGCTCAACACAATCCCCACGGGTGAGTCAAGACACCAGAGCCGCTTCTCTAGTCTGCAACTGTAGTCCAGGACAGAGGCGCAACCACGAATTTTTGTCTGGGGGAGGCAAGTACCAGGATAAATGTGCCAATAATAACAACAAAATAATGACATTATTATTATTATTATTATTATTATTATTACTAGTGGTAGTAGTAGTATCAAAGACATTATTATCCTCACAAATTACGCAAAAAGGGGTAGAAGTCGGTGCTAAAGTGTTTGGAACAAACAATTTTAAATGATTTTTCAACACCTTCAATTCCACATTATCTAATAATGGACAACAAGGACACAAACTGTATTTTCGAATGGCAGAAAATGAATGATAAATGCATCCCAAAGATAATTATTTTTGTACTGTACATGCATATATTTTATGTACAAGATATGTTTTACACATATGCAACATGGAGCGACACAAAAATAGAAAATACATATGCAACATGCTAACACTAAGTTGTGTACGTATTCAAAGTATCCAATACATGTATACAACATACATTATTGAAACACATTAGAGAAAACAAATAGAATGCGAGCGAAGCGAGCAAGAAAATTTTTAGATCTATTTTTTGGAACTCAAAACAATATTGATTTAATAGGGCGCAAATAATTTCACGGGGCGCCATGGCATTCTCACTTTTACAACTTTTTTCATTTCGATCGGTCGGCTTCCATGGCAGACTCCCGCCGGCCCCTAGCTACGGTTGATTGATTGATTGATTGATTTAGTTTATTTTACTTCGCGTTTTGTGCCTCTTGGCTAATTTGCGAAGATGGGGATGAGTGATGAAATTGATGAATGGACATTCACAACCAACTCAGTCCGATCGGGATTCGAACCCGGGACCCTTGGCGTCGCAGCACCATGTGCTAACCACTCTGCCACAGGGTCTGGCCCCTAGCTACGGGTCTGAACTTCATAAGACTAAGAAAAGCAGGTATTGCAAACGAAGCGAGCAAGAAAATTTTACGAAATATATTTTTATTTGCATAAAATTTGGAATAGAGAGGCCAATTGCTCCTCTGTGCCCCCCTGTAGGTGCCCTTGACCGTCAATTGTGACCCCCCTATAATTGACTTCCGTCAAAGAAAAAGGGGGGCAATGCCCCTCCTGTGGTTGCGCCACTGACGTTGAGGAGGGTTGGACATTTGGATGTCCGTAGAATGGGTGCCCCTTGAAATACCCTATGTTCCGATTTACTAAAGCCTCGAACGAGAACCTATTCTCGGGCACAGAGTCTCGTTTTTACAGAGGTCTGTCTCGTTCTGAGTCTCGCCTTGACGAGTCTCCAAGCTTCTAAACTTGTTCTCGCCTCAGTAGCATCCTTAAAAACAATTGTATTTATTACATACTAAAAAAAATCTGTTCCTCTAAAACCCACAGCGTCTAAACGAACACTCCAAAACTGCAAGGTTTTTCCCCTTGATGCCCTCTGCGACTTGTTAACACATTGACTGCCACAATAGAAAAAAATATTACCTTCGGCCATTCGACTGGCCGCGGTGGCTCAGTCGGTAACGCGTCTGACTACCATGCTCAAGGTCCCGGGTTCGATCCCCGGCCGGTTCAAATCCGGGAACTTTTCTAACGGTGGAAGCGGCCCCGGCGCCTACCCAGCGTCGAATAACATGGGTACCTGGGGGAAACCCTGGGGGGTAAAGGCGGTCAGGGGCGTGATGCTGATCACATCACCCCCACTCACGACCGGATCAAGAAAGTGTGGGGCGTTACCCCCACACCCCCTATACGCCTTCATGGCGTGGTGCTATACACAGGGGAACACTTTACCTTTTTTTTTTATCTTCGGCCATGGACATCCGCAGGATTTTTTCCAGGAAGGAGCAATGAAGGTATTTTTTCCAGGGGAGGCAAACAAGCCACATTTTCTCTAATAATATTGTTGTTTACTCAAAAAGCATTCCTTAAATTTAAATTCATCCTCCTCGTGCATAAATTAACACATATAATTGTGGCTGAAATGAAATTATATGTGTGAAATATATAATTTTTGGTTGACTTTCATTCTTCAGGGGACTCCCATTGCCCCCCCTTCCGGACGCTCATGCTTGGGGTCACGATGTTTTATTACGAGAATATAATAAAAACGTTGAAAGCAATATGTTTTTTGATGATTAGATAAAAAATGTTATTTTTAATTATTTTTATGTGTGCGAGTCATGTGAAACTCACGCGGTGCTATAATCAATTATTACGGCCACCTCAGTTACATTTGGCTCACAGCGTATTTTTATTGTTTCTATCAAGTATTGTTATTGTTTTTTTTCTGAGCATTGTTACAATTTTTATCTGAGCATCGTGTCTTTTGTTATTTGTAACATCACTCTGCCGTATACTATTGTATCGATATCATTTGAGGATCAGATCAGACCAACAATAATTCAAAACCAAACGCTCAATCGGAAAAACTTGAAAATAGTTCATGTGTGAGAGTGTTTATTGTTTAATTGTTAGATTTAAGTGAAATTTATGGCATCCACGATGGCACAGTGGTAGCGTCGTCGCCTCGTAATCAAGGGGCCCCGGGTTCGATACCCGGTGGAGGCACATAGTGGCTCGGATCTCACTTTAAACTGTAGTCCCAGTCCCGACTTGACTTACTGTGTATAAGGTGGTAAAATATGTAAGATGTTAATGTACATATGTACATTTGATTCACGTTTTTTAAAATTGTATTAATTGTAAAAATATCAGCATTACTAAATAAGATTTTCACGAACCATCTGCAAAATTTTGTCCACGGGGCCACTCTTGACGTATCATGTATGTTATAGCATGGTAGCGTGAGTTGCCTGTGTACCACGAGGCTCCCAAGGTAAAGAGACGTTTGGGTTAAACACGCTTCACGAGGCCCTGGGCGTAAAACTAGCCTGAGTTGTTTATCGGTGTTTCTCAGACACACCCTGTATATGATATTTTGAGGATTTCAGCGTGGAAATCGAGGTAAAATCTCCCAACAAAGGTTAATTGGATCCAACAGAACCATAACGGATTATTATACAATCTTCTCCAAGATTTCGAGAACGGTTTGCGAACTCTCCAAAATCAAGTAGAAAGAAATCTTGCGTTGATTCCCGTTGGTACGTCGACCTTTATTCTTCCTTCATCCTCTTTGACACGTCTTCTCCTTCCCTCCTTGAAAATTAGATTGGATCCGTGATGGCAAGGCCTAATGAATATGAAAACAGGTCAAGATCCCCAAAGTTGAAATATGAGAACCGTGGATGAAACATTCAAATGGAGGCTTGCATGTTTTAATCATGTTTCAAGTTTAGCCGTTGGTGGCGCAAAGAACCCCCCGTATGCATAATTAAAGATTTCTATAATTGGCGTGGGGATTTGTCGCTGGCTTTAGGGCTTAGATTCTTTTTAAGGGCATAACCTGTTTCTCGGAGCATGTTCTCTCATCATATCTGCAAGTGATACACGTGCTTGTCAAAATAACGCTTACAAGAAAACCTTCGCTTAGATGATACAAAATCATAGCTATTAACACACAATATTTCCATAAAACAGTTTGTACTCTCCAGTCAGTGGATATCTACAATCCCCATCATTCCCATAAATATTATGGGTATCAAGTTTGGGACATACAACTCTGGATATACGTTGGATGTCCATCAGATATCCAGTTCTGGATATCCAATTATTGATATCCAGGAGACATATTTTTTATATCCAGTAATTATCTACACCATGCCCTAAAAAATCTTACATTTTCACCTATAAAATTACTAGATACGCATTTGCATTTTCTTTAGTCTTCCTAATAGTATTAAGAGATTAAGGCTATGACATAAATTACTAAAGTATGCATAAACGTACATTGAATTGTCATTTTGAAGCGTTAATTGAAATACAAATATTGTTACAATTGTAATTTTCCCTTCATTTGTGAGGACAACCAACTTATATGAAACGAAAATTTCTAGAGAATGAAATGTCAGTATCATGGAGCCTATGCACAGTTGCTACGGTGTTGCCTTTGTAGGTACTGAAGGGGGCCTGGGTTCGGTACACATGGTAGAATAATGCACATTGGTTCGAACTCTTTTAAACTGTAATCCCAGTCCCGATTATACTCTGTCCCGGTAATCTGTGGAGCAAGCGTAAGGAAACAAGTCCTCTGCGCAAATAGTGACTGGAGGGTGCTCGACGAATTAGCACGTCAGAGGGGAAGTAAGCGCAGCTTCCAGCCGTTTTCAGCATCGCGCACTGCTTCTCTGCGCGTCCTTGCCCCACAGATTCCCGAGCACGTCTGAGCATAAGGTGGAGTTGCAAAACAAACACCTTAATGACGTTTAGCTATAACGATAAAATGAGCGATAAAGCTGAAACAAAATGGAAAAGTTCCTTCTGCCCGTCTCCTCGTAGCGGATTCGAAAAAAAAAAAAAGGCAGAGAATTTATCTATCAGTCTAGCGTTCGTCACTTGAATGATGATAATTACAAAACGCTTTCTGGTTCTCTCCCCCACTGACAAAGTTTCCTCGTGTCAGTGAGAGATGTAGAATGTCCTCGCACCTCCTGCATCCGGACCAATGAGTGCTCTCCTGGGGGGAGGCTGAGGGGGAGGGGAGGCCTTCCTTCTCCGCTCTTATCATTCGGCATTGTGTATCTAATCTCAGATCCCATTCGTAACGTTGGCGTCGCGAAGAATGGGTCTGGGGGTTGGAGATTAGCCCGTTAGGCCGTGCCGTCTGTGCTGGAGCCTCCAGAGGAGAAATTAATGTTCCAGCCCTCCAGCGAAGTTCGACGAAATATGCCTTTCAGCCGAGAATCTTTTCCTTACGTTTCGTTATTAATTATCGGACGAGCAGATAATTATTTTCTTCTGAAGTTAGTTTCTCTTCGCTAGCACACTGATGATTACTTTTCGGTAACCGATAGACCACGGAGACAATTTTTTTAGCCGATCTCCGTTGCGTAGGCGACGCCAGGTGTCGATTGATTGATTGGATTTGCACCCGTCACATGGTACGGGGTCCAGACCCTTACATTATATAAAAGATATCTAAGAACGCAACTCTAATGTCGGAAGACTGAAATATTTGTCGCCCCAGTCGAATTTGTTGATGTTACCATTTGAAAATAGAAAGTGCAACATCTGCGTGTGCATACGTTATCTATGACTCGCACAAGATTGAGAATGTTCGAGAACTAATTTAAATTTGTTTTAGACAACAGAATTAATCATCATATAAACAGTTTTGGCTTTGAAAAAATATATTAGAAAGGTATTTTATTTACAACTTTAACTATTTGATGTAAATATTGTAAACATCTATTTTACATGTCGTAATTATGTAAATCTATAGAAACCTGTAAATATCCACCAATCTTCCTTGTTTTTTTGTAAATCACCGTGTAGTATAAAAGGAAGCCGATTTTCTGTATATTTCAGCTATCTTACCCGATTGCCGATGTCACAAGTTTACCTTGTAGGGAGACCTGCCCGCTCTTTGGAGGCTTCAATTTGCTTGGGTTAGTTTCTCAAACCTGCTGCTTCGGCTCTAGTTGCTTGCGATACCGAAAAGCAATCGTGACTAATCCTGAAAGAGTTACCCGTTTCGGATTTGTTATAAAAATCTGCATCAGTTAACCTAAATCCAGGATTGCCAAGGATTAAGTATTAATGTATATTGTGCTTTAATGTTAATAAGCTCGACTTTTGTTGGAAGAAAGTTCCCTACCTTTTCATTGCTAAAAACTAAGGAAAGGTGTTAAAATCCTACACCAGTGACCAGGTTAGGGTCTGTAAGATAGTTACCCTAACAGCTATCTGAGAAGTTCGATCCTGGGTAACATAGTAATTAACCAAGACCCTAGAAGACCGTGAAGGTGCGTGTCAAATATTCTGACTTGAGTTAAAAGCTGAGGGTCGTAAGGACAAAACTCAGGACAACACACACACAGACCTACGAAGATTATACTGGCCATATTGCCAGTCGCCAGAGCCTCGTTAGTCTGAAAAAATCAGTGCAGGGTGTACTACTTGGAAGTGAGTTTGACTCTGGGTGTACTACGTGGCAGGGTCACCGCTACACCTACCTCCCTGGTTCGAATCCCGGCCTGTTAGTCCCCTTTCATCAATTTTATCATATCACATCATTCTCATCGTCGCAATTAGCGAATACTGGAAGGAAGGCGTCGCTAAATAGCAAATCAAATTAAACTGATGCAATTTTTTTGAAACTTGAAAGAATTTACTTTGGGAGCGCGTTACGTAGGAAGACGCAAGATACCACGTGACTGACTTAACCAATCACCATCATTCAACTAAATCTTAAGTGCAATGTGTAGTGTCACATCGTAAAATCTGCACAATATTAAATTAAAAATTCTTGATAGTTTTTGAATGGAAATGCGGGAATATAGGTTGCGAAATTAAGTACAGAGCGAGTACTGGTACATGAATCAGTGTCGAAATGGTTGACGAACTCATATGTCTCAGGTTCGAATCCAGCAAAATACCTTGTGTTGTATCTAATTCATTATACCTTGGTAGGATTAAAGACTTTTTCTAGTAAACAGCCTGTAAAATATTTGAATAGTTTCATTAAACCTTACAGAAAATTATAAGTAAATATACATTTTTCTGTTTCTGGTACTGTATACATGAACCTACTATGGAAATGTTTGATGAGTGTGTTAATGACACTATAATAATTTAAGTAACTTTTCTTCCAGTGAAAAAACATTCTGGATGCACTCTTTCATTGTAACTTAAAATATTTTTACAGTAGAGCATCGATTATCCGAAACAATTCGAGACGGGGGGTGTTCGGATATCTGATTTTTCGGATAACGGATCATTTACGAAAAAAGTTGTACCAGTGTCATAGTAACAAAAAGCAAGGAAACAGTGGTATTAAACACAAAACTGTATATATTTTGTATCACACGTCTTACAAATACATACCTTACATAAAGTAGTACAGTAAAGTAGGTCTACAGTTTAGGAAAACAAGTCCAAAATTGTCAGGCAGGGAGGGGGAAGGCGCCAGAGCACTAGCGGTTGCTAGCGGAACTACATTTGAATTTGCCGACTGGAACGCTTTCGGTTAACCGATGTTTCGGTTGGTCGGTATTCGGATAATCGATGCTCGACTGTATAATCTTTGAAGCTGAATTTTCGTAATTTTTTAAAAGATAGTTTGCAAAATATCAGCTGCCATCTTTACTTACAGTTTAATGATAATGACACTATGTATGGTTTAACATGATTAGTATTTCATATATATGTTTCTACACATATTTTGCTATTTTTTACCTATAAATATCATTGAATTTTAAATCAAGATAAATTTAAGTACGTTTTCAATTTTCACATTACATTTCCTTTCGTATGAGCTTCACTCCATCAGTACATATATTTTGTTCTCTTTCTTAGAGCCTAATAAACGCCACTAAATGACTACAAGATTAATGTACCTTCACCAAAAGTGATTCTGATATCTACAATATATTTGTGCATTATTCTGTAATTTTATTTACCTAACTAAAGTGATTAAAATCATCGATTTTTTTTTTAAAGTCAATTCACCATGTGTGTTTCCGACGGTCATTCGTTTCGTCCCGCCAGGAACTTTCGGTGCCTTAATACGCCAGATGTCAGTCGAAGAGAATTCAATTGTTTTCCAGTCACATATTAAGAATTAATGTTTCCAAGAATGAGGCTGGTAGTTTAGAAAAGATGATTACTAGTCTTCATGTAGATGTTTTGATGTTTTTTGGAGTTAAAAACAGAACCAATTTAAGTTTATGCAAACTTTTATAAATAAAGTAAAGAAATTTTCCCGTCTTCTATTTTTGGCAAATCGACAGACGGTAGCGAAGTGTACCTACTCATCAAGTGGAGATGAAATGTCAACATGAAGCAGAAAATTAAAAGCAAATTTAGTTTTCTCCCGCGGAAAGTGGTAGATTGGAGGACGGTAGAAAGAAATGAAAGAGGAAGCTAGACGCTGATGTAAATATAAAGTTTTATCTGCGCAACACCAACACCGCTTTGCTGGAGAAAACGTTCATAGTGTTAAGAAGATTGGACAATTTTATTCACTGCTGAAGAGCCAAGGTAGAGTTGCTCATAAGATGCTGTATTACAGCTGAGCTCGAATTATGCATCGTCCATGTTCCAACTGCTCATATACAGTGTGTTTTAAAAGTCATGCAACCCTAACTTCTCCCCATAAAATGGAATCTGTAACGGATATTGGCACAAGATTTTCTGCATCATGAAACCTTGTCCACTGAAATATTTTAAAGTTCTTTCTATTGCCAGTTTACTTCGTAAAGGAAATTCTAGAAATTAATTAAGGTCTGAAGCCTGTGAGTTTTTTTCAGGTTGTCTATTTTGGAAAAAAAAATGTTGCAGGACATAGTGGACGAGAATTATGACAATGGGGACAAAATTCGAAATTGAAGTTGAAAGCAAAGCAGGGACTTAAAACCTTAAGTTTCCTATAGTTTCTGCTTTCATCTGCAATTTCGAATGTTATCCGCACTTTCTGAATTCTCTTCCACTATAACCTGCAACAATGTTTATTTTATTCCCCCAAAATATCCGGACCACCATTTTGTCTACGTGCTCCGCATTAGTTCGTTTAGAAATTTTAAAGTGAAAAGATAAAGGAAATGACGAAGAAACTAGAGATCAGAGAAGAATCGAAAGAAGGAGAATAAGCAAGAAGAAATGTAATATTAAGAAGAAAGGAAACTATAAGAAGGAAACTATAAGAAAAATAACAATGAAAAGCAATGACTGAAAAAGATGACAAACTAAAATGGACAAGAAATAAGGAGATTTACTGGGGCAAAAGGAAACTGAGTAGAAAGGAAATGCAAACGAAATAACAGAGAACGATGAAGAAGCGAGAGGAGGAGGAGTTGGAATAAGAAGAAAGACAAGACGTAGAAGAAAAGAGAATGAAGAATGGTAGAGAGAAACCGGGAAGACTGATGAAAAGGAAAGGGAATTAAGGGAAATAAAACATGAATTAAATGTAAGGAAAGAGAATGACAAGGAAGAAAATGGAAGAAAAATAAGAATAGAAAAAGAGGAAAAATAAAACAATAGCAAATGAATAAGGAAAGAGAATGAAGTAGAGGGGTGAATAATTTTAGTTTGAGCTGAAAGAAGATACAGAAATGAAAAAGGAAGGAAGTAAAGAAACGAAAGACAATTAGAAAGGACAAAATCATGATGTAGGGAAATAAAAGACTAACGAAAAGTAAAATAAAATTAAGGAAAGAAGAAAACTAACTAGAGTTAAGAACACACAATGACGAAGAAAGAATAAATTAGTGCAAGGATGTCCCGTTATATCATCACCCAAGCTGTTATATGCTCTACTTATAAGAAAGTTTTGGTGCCCTTGAATCTTGAAGTTTCTGTCTCCAGTAAACATTGATCTCCTATTTCTCCTCTCTCAATCGTAAATTCGCCTGAAAAATTTTCCACCAACGTCAAATCCAAAATTAAACACTCCGTCCTGTCTTCACGAGAGACATCCAATCCGATGAACTCTTCAAAAATTCAAAACCTCTAGCAGCACGACCATCTTCAGCTTCCGTCGAAGCTAGCAGAATACAAAAGCAGCTTAGCATGGCAGAAATAGGACCCCACAGATCCCGACCTGAGCGATTGGAAACAAAAGATTCCAAAATGGCTTTCATTCCAATTCATCCAATCCTTCTTCCTATTCGGCACTGGAGAACGCGAGATTTGAACGATGTTAATGGACTCCTCTGGACGATTCGATAAATGCATTTATGCTACATTGGGAGCCTGGAAAATTCGATACGAATGTGCCTGTTAGCAGCATGCTGGTGTTTCAATATACATAAGGGGTCGCCAGTTCCGAGTTCTTCCTTTCTGTCGATGTTGTGAAAAACGTAGATGGAAAATCGATTTTGGTCCGTCGTCAGATCTGAGTAGGATGTTTTGATGGTCAATTCCCCGGGAAACTTCTATTTGCTTATTCATGATTTATTCTTTTCTAAACCTGTTGGTTCTTATATACATGCCAACTGTATATAGTACAGTCCAATTAGGCATATTTGTACGTTGGACATTCAAAAAATTAAACGAAATTTGCTGGAGTTGTATTTCTCACAAAAAGTTTGAAAAAATCCCATTGCGAGTTTCGAAGATATGACGTCATCAATATGGCCGCCGTCAGAATTTGTAGTACAATCTTTAAACTCGTATAATTTCTCACAGAATAGCGATATAACCTTCGTCTTTTTGTTAATTACTTAATAATTATGAAGTACTATTGAGCATTTTGACATAATTTAAGAGCGTTTTAAGGACATTACAACGGTACCTGGTTCATTTCTCTACCATTAATCATAAGGGAGTTATTGGATTTAATGTAGGGGTTGTTTGCTAGCTGATATACAGCCCTACTACAGAGCGGTTGAAATCTAAGGAAAATTGGTAGATTTTTTCACTTCTGGCGGAAAATATTGATATATTACATTTTAGCACACAGGAGATGTAGGCTACTAGTTCTAGCGTACAAGGATTTGTTTTCGGCGGGGGCTGGAATTGCAAATGTAGATATTACATAGCTGCGTACTAAGGGGGGGGGGGACAGAATACATAATAAAATATTAACATTTCTAAACTTTGTTTTGAAATTTGTTTCTCTGGGGTGTAAGGGATGATCTTTTGAGAAGGTACCCAAATGTCACACTCACTTCCATTTAGTATACCCCGGTTACTGCTCCTTGCAGACCAACGAGGCTCTGGCGTCTTAACCTATACGGCCGGTGCAATCCTCTGTAGCCTGTGTGTGTTGTCCTGTGTTTATCCTTATATGTGCTGAGTGCCCTTTTACAGCCTCAACTTTTAAGTAGGCAAGGACATTTTAATCTTCAAAGAGAGATGCTGATTTTAGATAGATAAACGTGCAAAATAGCGTAAGTGCTGACGCACTCGTAATTTGAATTTGTCAATAAATCAAGTTGTTTCTTTCAGAGGTTCAGTGTTCTTTCTGAGTCTCCCTTCATCAATTTCACCGTATCTACGTGATTAGCTAAAAGTGGCAGAAATGTGAAGTAAAATAAAACAAACAAACAAATCAATCAATCCATCGTTCTTCAAAGACAAACGACAATCGGGGGCAATTTTAACGGGGGAGGGTATTTACCATTTTTTTTTCGAGCTCTCTATTGCTTTCATTTGCAACTTTTTAGTTTCTTAATTTCGGGAAGGGTTGTAGCCCCATAAGCTTCCTCTTCAATATGCCAGTTTGTACTAGTACTTTTCCAAACATAATGTGTAAGCATCTACCTCACAAATGAGTGGGCAAAACATATATGCATTCACATGTTACTTCAGGCCTGGTCAACCAGCCGTATTTGTGAAATAGCGCTGGACTGCAGAGTGAGAAGCAGTAGTGCAGCGTTATATGATGAGAAAATGAGGCTTCGTCGGTCGCGTTCGTGCAGTGGGTAAACTTCTCGCCATCTGATTTGTGAGTAACAGTGTAGTGTGCCATTTTAACCTCTCCTTGCTCTGCGGCTTTGATTTCTCTCAAAGGGTAACTATTTTTTAGAGGCTGGGGGAATTCCAGAGCCACTTCATTCAGGGAGATTGCTGGAATTTCCATCTGGAATATCGTGTGGAATTTCAATTTAAAACTGGTATGTAAGTCATCCGACAACCCATGCGTACAATTAAGAATAATGTCAAGTGTTCTAGACATCGAAAGAGAAGATAATATAATATTTTGTACTCTTTACAGGGCTCACAATGAGTGCAGATGGGAAGGAAGTCACTAAAGGATTGGACCATCTCCAGACGGAGGGTGAGTACCGTCTTTCACTTTGTCTTCAATCCTCTTGCTTAGGAATAAATTCCAATGGGTTCTATTGGGTTCCGTAACAGGACCGGAATCTTTTCTCTCGCACAATTTAAATTCGGTCCAAGTTGCGTATTGTTTCATTTAAATACTTAACTTGGACCGTATTTAAACTGATCCGCTTGCTGATTTTCTCTCCTGGACCGGAATTGATTTTATTTAAAAATCCTGGACCTTGAACAACCCTGCGGAGTGGTTATCACGCCAGGGGCCTCGGGTTCGAATCCCGGCCTGGGCATGGATGTTTGTGTGTGTCCATTCATCAATTTCATCATATCATCACTCATCCCCATCTTCGCAAATTAGCCAAAAGTGGCACAAAAAGCGAAGTAAAATAAAGCAAATCAATCAATCAAACCTAGGGCAACACGAAACATCCGTCGAACAAATGTTGCTTGAGGAACAGAAAGATATATTCTAAAAATAATTTAAAATATATAGCTAGTCAGGTGTATATTTCCGCTGTTACGAACTTGCTGGAAAACACGTGGAAATTCCTGTAACTTACACCTCATCCTGAAAGACAATCTGATCATTTCTACCATTGCGTGGCTTGCCTGCTAAAATGAAATTCAAATATAGGAATTTAGCATGTGTTATAATGATTCAATAACAACGGAAATTTTTCTCCCATTTGTGTAGAAGAAAACAGATTAGGTTACTTGACTAAAACCCTTAGATAAATGCTCCGTGGAGTTGTTTCGTTTAGTAATTAGACGTTGGTAACTTCCCTGTCATCCGTCGAAATACTAGTAGGGACATGTCGTAAGAATTCTCTTCATAACTGTAAAGGGTTACATTGAGAAATGACAGTGTGCAATTTTTTTATACAGGTTCCGTAGTAAATGTGGAACATTTATATAGAAGTGATAATTTTTAATAAATTTTACCGTTATATTTTGATAGCGATATTATTTTCTTTCTAAAACTGGAAAGGTAGGAGAGAGTAGGCGACGCTGTGTAAGACCGATGTTCATTCTTACCCTCTTCTTTAAGTAAAAGAGTAGGGCATAGGATACAGTCAATGTCACCCTTTCATGTCATTGCCTTGGTTACCGAATATTGATGTAATTTCCTATTTTGTCCAGTTAACATTTGTTTTGTTTGATAGTCGTTCCTGCAACAATGAACATATGTTTGTGGAACATTCATTTGCTTCCGGTTGTGTACTAAGTAAACAATGTGACGTACGTGATCAGGGATGAAAATTTCAAATTCATTTTGTCTTTCATTTGACATGCTGGTTAATTTTTGTGTCCATCAGAAATATAATTTGATGTTTATATGTATATATTTATTCTTAATCAATGTTCCAAATCCGTACAAAATTAATAAGCTGAAGTCATTGGAACATAATTTCAATTATTTGCAGGAAAAAGAAGGAAGATACTGTAAAAAAAACAACAAAAAAACGTTGACTCGAAAATAGAAGACAAGACCGTCAATTACGGCTGACATCTATCTACCGTAACCGACATATCAGTGACCGTTTTCTTAAATATTAACAGGTACTACATAGCGGAAATTAATGCAATTGCTTGATTTCATTTTTCCTCTCTTATTTAGCGTCGCATTTATGCAACCTCTTGCTAATCGCGACGATGAAGTGATGAACTGATGAAATTAATGGACACTCGCAAAGAACATCATGATTAATGCAATTATAATGCTACAGTTTAAAAAATTTCATGGTGCACACAACGGCAATTTTAAGTATTATGTATCATTACACATGATAATTCATTTCGTTGTGTTTTCTAATTATTTCATTGTGATCTGTCTTCTCATATACGCATCCCTAATAAATACTGGGCTAAGATTTTCATGACTTAGCATATTTTTCTTGGTAAGGGTTGTTCCGCTACATTCCACCCTTACCGGGTCGCTTCTGGCAGGAAAAACCCCAATAAACAACTAAATAGGTTCGTTAGTCCTGGGTTCCCATCCCGTTCCTCACCAGAGCGCTCGGAACCAAAGAATCAATCACAGGCAAGAACTTACAGAATTAATGTTGCAGGGTGATTGCTGAAAACTCGCAGAAATGGGCTTTATACATTTATTTACAATCCAACAAAACAAGGCTCGGATTCTTCCAATAATTCTCTAATTTACATTATTTACATTACTCTAACTTGAGCCCCACAGCAGAACTGCCAAGTGGAAGCTAAGCATCGGCAGAACTGCCTCGGGATGCTTTTTCTCAGGGGAGGCCACTGGAGCCCGAAGATCGCTCTCCCTTCTGCTATCCAGTTCCTAAACACACTCTCCCTTGTCCTCTGACAGAGGCCATATTTATACTTCCTCCCGCGTCGCATGGGGGAGGGCTGAAAGTTCAAACCTTATTGGCTCTTTTAAACTACACAGAACCATGGAAGAAACCCAAGCATACAAAATGATACACAATCACAAAAAGAAACAAAAAAAAAAACAAATACTGTTTGTAACAGGGTGATGTGTTCCCTAAATATATAGAAATTCATATTGTAAAGAAACAACTTGAATTAAGGTTCTTTTAAGGGTAATTTTGGCGTATTTGGCCATTTATGCGTGATAGAGCATATTTTGATGGATTTTCCGTCATATTCAGCATATTTTCGCTTTATCAAGAAATATACAGTCATTTTCGAAGTGGATTCGTTCCAACTTCCATGTTCACTCGAGTTTTTATTTTCTGACTGCAGCAAAATCTTCATTTTTATTTGAAATTTACAGAAAGTGTTCACTGTGCATTTCAACTCGTCAGGGCCCGTAAAGTGAACTAAAAATAGTATGTATATGAAAATATTTCAGCATAACTTAGATATTTATGTTTGAATCAGTCCAGTTAAAAGGGCATATTTTGTAAAATTTCATGTCATTACACCATATTTTATTTATCACATTTTGGTGATTTTTAGGTCATAAAAATCCTGACTAGATTGAAATAGATTAAACAATGCTTGGTGCGTTCACGTTGTTACATTATGACTAAAATGTTTGGAGTTAATAATGAATCAGCAGCGAATATACTTTTCACGGTTGCTAACCTTTATATGTGTGTGCAGTACTAGAAGAAATGCAGAACCTTCTATTACTTATATCTCTTTATTTTCAGTCAGTTTTGTCCCTTGCCGCACAATGTCCTTAACATTGCATTACAATTCGCGATTCAAATAATTTGTTGTGCCATCTGGTGAGATTTATGGGAACTACTATATATTGCGTTCAAGTCGTTCAAAACGCGACGTAGATGCTAAAGAGTTCAGTTGTTGACTGTAAATCGGTTTATGGGTTAGAACATATGAAAAGTTTTCATCCATCGGGAAATCAACAAAGCGAAGTTTGTAAATAAATCAGGGAAAACAGAACTAATTGACAGAAGGCATGGGAAATGATACTGAAATGTGGGAAGAAAGTTACGAAGAATGAATGAGTCTGCTCACTTTATTTTTTGAGAGATTATATATTACTAGGCAAGCAGTGGCGCCAACTTATGTGAGTCTGTGGTGATCGAGCCCACGAAATAATTTGCCTCGTGTTAATTATTTTAGAAATGAAGTCCCAGCGTTTAACAAAGCAAATGGTTTCATTCTCGGAATTGAATAATGCGTTAGCTCTCTAATTGGATACTTGTCAGCAATGGCGGCGATTAGGAGGGGCCTGGAAATGCAGTGCCCCTCCCACTTTTTGACACTTTTAAACCCGCACTATCCCAAAACTTGCCTATAAAGGGAAGTAAACTGCCCTTGCTTCCCCAGATTTGGAATCCAATCACCGCCCCTGCTTTGTCAGTGATCTATATTATGTACACTGCCCGTGGTCATGTCGTTATTGTAAAAGTAAGGGAGAACAAAGGCTTATGACATGTGTTATACAAATTTATACAACACGTGATGTTATTTAAGCACCTGATATGTGTTGTGAGCAGTGGCGGCGATTAGGGGTGGGACAGTTACCCCCCACTTTATGACACTTTTGCCCCCGCACTATGCTAAACCTTATCTACCAATGGAATGTAAAATGTCCTTCCGTTCCTAGTTTTGGCACTTTTTTCACCCAGTTTTGGAACCCAACCGCCGCCACTGGTTGTGAGTATATATATTTCAATAACTTCAACGAAGTTAGGAAATCTCAGAGTCCAGTTACGGTAGTAATTCCCTAAACATTACATTATAGTTGTATGTTACTTGTTCACGGTGGCGACAGACCTGGAAAAGTCAGGGAATTGGAGAGGTAAAAAGAAAGTCAGGGAAATGTCGGGGAATTTCTTTGAACTATATATAACATGAAAGGACTGCTTTACGGCGCAATAGTAAAGCCATTCACTCGCTTACTTACGCCAGGATACGAATTTTCTATGGCGGCAAATTGATTTTTACGACAGATTATTTACGAAATAAAAGCTATAGTTTATGAAAAAACATTGCAATGAGTACGCCAACTATTTCAAACACACCACGTGATTTAAGATTAAAATAACACTGTCAATGTATTTTTTAAGAACTTCTTGGTACAAATGTATTAATATTGAGAACTCCGCAGCTGCTGTCCGCATCGTGTTATAACTTGCAACAATATTATTGTTGATTGATTTAGTTTATTTTACTTCGCTTTAAATTAAGAAAAGGTCGACAAATCGGAAACAATACTTAACACTCATTTCGAAGCTTCGACACAATTTTTTTTCTTCCTGTACGTCTTGCGAAAAACATCCAGTGAATGGAAGTTGGGCCATAATATCAAGGCACTTTTTTGTTCACTATTAAAATTTTGGAACTAGTGTTTGACATGCTAACAATACACAAAGAGCTCGTAAGCATGACATGTAGATGGAACTAATATTTTACGACCATCGATACAGAGATGAAATTTTTAATTCGCTTTGTTATTTCTGGTTAGCTTCTCTCCATGACTCAGTTAATTTCATATATTTATAAGTTATTATTGATTGATGCCACCCTCTAAATCATACATAGTACAATAGGTACAATGATATTGGCTATTACAAAGTTTAATCTCTTGCGAAAGTGTATGAAAAACATTGGTGTAAACACATTCGAAAATTTTCGCTATAGCATTTATTGCCGTCATCAACATTTAACAAATACATTTAGGCGTATACACATATTGTAATAATAATAGTTACTGATAAAAGTGGACACCCGAGAAATTATCTAAACGATTTGTACATCCAAACTCGAATACGACCGTTCCATGTTCAAACCACTGAAGACTGGATAAATTATTCGAAAAAACGCATATCAACTATTAATGTAGCGAAGAAACACTTAATAAGACATTCACTTATAAAGCTGAATGCATAAATATTGTTAACATATGTGTCTTTTTCTGATATTCGAAAGCAAAAAGGAAAGTAAATACACGTTAGCTTATGGGATCGCCAAGTTTTCGTCTCGCGTTCCCTGAAGAAACTAATCGCAAAAGTGGCTTCAGTTTTCGTGATCGATCAGCTTTTCAGCGAGCGTTCCAGTTGTATATAAAGTGAGAATCATAGAACTTAAGACCATCTGTAAACAAAAGCACGTGTACCCTAACAGTGTTGCAAACTTATGGGAAAAAAAATAATCCACATAGCCTACAAGGTGTAAAAACATTCCATTTGTCAACAGATGCGGAATAAGCAGTGTCTCACTGAGTGATGACCTGTTGTTGAAAGTTATTGAATGTATGTTAAAAAAAAAGTTTAAAAAATGTACATCTTGCCTTGTGGCCGATTTTCAGACTCGTTACCGAAATTCCCTGTCTCGAATCCCGGCATGGGTGTTATTTGTGAGTATCCCTTCATCAATTTCATCTGACGATCACTCATTCTCATCGTCGGGATTAGCCAAAAGTGGAAGTAAAGCAACGGTAAATATAAAAAAATACAAAATGTACATCTTATCCCCCTGAGGTAAGACGATTCCGTACCAAAGGATTAATTTTCTCTCATATTTTACTAAAAAAAAACCTTTCTAGAAGAATGTGACACATGAGATAAATTACGTTTTGAAACCGGGGTTTCTTCATTAAATTTATTTGATGTTGGAAAGTGTTATGATTTATTATTATAGATAATGAAAGTAAGCTAATACATATGATTTGATTGACTAAATTAATAATTATGCAGCAAAGACACCAAGGGAAACTAAAACGGCAACTTAGAGAAGCATGAAAGTGGCGAAAGAAGACTGTAGAATACAGAAATATTTTGAGGCAGTCACATTTTATTGTGTGGCCGCGGTGGCTCAGTCGGTGTCGACCTCCGTGGCGGAGTGGTTAGCACAGCGCTACAACGCCAGGGGTTCAGGGTTCGATCCCCGGCCGGATCAAATCCGGTAACTTTTCTAACGTTGGAAGCGGCTCCGGTGCCCACCCAGCGTCGAATGACATGGGTACCTGGGGGAAACCCTGGGGGGTAAAGGCGGTCAGGGTCGTGATGCTGATCACATCATCCCCACTCACGACCGGATCAAGAAAGTGTGGGGCGTTACTCCCACACCCCCTATACGCCTTCATGGCGTGGTGCTAAGCACAGGGGAGCACTTTACCTTTGTTTTTTATCACATTTTATTGTACGCTACATATAAAATTATATGCATATTTGGGGGTGAATTTTTAAATATTGTCACATTTTTCTTCTCTCTTGTGAGGTGTTCATTTTAAATCAACCTCCCTCACCCTACGGCCTGCCCTCCTTCACCCGCAAAAGTATTCCGGAGTGTGAGGATGTCACCATCCTGATGGTGAACACCTCTGGATCATAGATCGACTCCTGCGTCCCACCCCCTTCCCCATCCTCGGAGGATCGTCACTGACAATGTGAAATCACACTATCATATGCCGACAATCGACATACCATTTCTGTACTTGACTTAGTGAGAAGTATTGTGGTTGGCAACAGCCTAATAACGGATTTCTTCCGCATCATGTAGTCCGTCCTATAAAAGTTCGCTAATGGAAGAAAAACGTGTAAATTACATTGAATTATACATTTTAAAATATATTTTCATTAAAGGTTTCTGTCTATAATAATAATACGTGATTATTGTATAAATTACAATCGATCACGTGAACAGCAAGAAAATAGCGCGAGTTTCGAACATGGCGACTTCCATGCGTGCAGGAAGGTCTCCCGTGCTTTCAGAGTAGTCTTTCGGAAATACAGCCGTTTGAAAAGTGGCAAGAAGCAGGTTTTTCTTAACGTTCATGTGACGTTGTGTCGGTGCTATCCTGAGGAAGCAGTGAAGTTGGTGTCCAAGTGTAATTGTGTGTCTGCGTCTTTGTGTTTTCGGTGTAGTGAAAGAAAGGAAAACGACCGGTCAAGTTGTGAGTCCCGCGAAAAAAACACGTTGTTGCTCGTATAAACAAGTACATCGGTTTTGAGATAAGCGCAATACAATGCGAGGTGCTTTCGTATTCTTTCAATCAAAGAGCCGTCCTGTCCACTGTGGAGAAGATGTTGATAGTGATGATTGATGACGATCTCCCCAATTTTAGCAGTCGACGTTATATCGCCTCTTGTGCCACGTTGAGTTCCTTTTCGGCAAGCAAATTTGACAGACCGTACTCTGAAAGGATGATGTCTAGCGCCGAAAATGCCTCAAGTTCAAAGAGGAAGTACTGAATCAAGGTAAGAAAATACATTACTTGCATGAGACGTGCGTAAATAATGTGCTTATTATCGTCTTCTTGTTTTGTAGTGTACAAGAAACCGAGAGAAAGATAAACAATCTCTTTTTATTCCCCGGCTTATCTTTGTTTAGCTTCTGCTAAAACTGGCAGTATATTTGTTGCACAAAGGAGAAAACAATACTCCACATGTCAACAATGTTGGGCAATAATTTGGTGGAAATAAAACCAAAAGGCTTGAATTACTGAAACGCATCTCTCACTCTCTTGTACGTATAACTTTGGCGCTGTCATACTGAGAGAGGAGGGGGGAAGGGGGGTCTGTTAACCCAGTGTCAGATAAATTGAACTTTTGGCGTAGAAAAATATGTTCATTCTTGAACAAGAACACGTATTTAAACACTTGTAGAAAATGTATTATACTTCAATGTGTAGATTATCAGTTAAAATAAGAATACGTTTTTCCATGTTACGTAAAATTAAAGGTTGCGAGTGAGCAGCATATGATGGCCGCACCATTCATGAACAGCTGGCGCGGAGTGATACGTTACTCGAAGTGAGACGGTTGTTTACAGAAGGTCGGAAGGTTCGTGATTCTTACTTTAGTTCAATGGAGAATATTGTCTTCATTGACAAATGTTTCTTTGTTGAACTGCAGATGCGATGTGATGTAACGAACCTGCCGGACATTTAATTTTGAAGAAGTTGCAATAAGCGCTGCACGTAAACGGGAAATCACCTTGTCAGCCTTTGGCGCAAATTTCCAGTGAGGCAGACACATTTGATGAACCTCTAAATGTCACATTTAAAATGTATTGACATATTTTTTTCTTGTGTATGGGAGCTATAAAGGGGTCGGACCTGTCGACCAGAAGGGTGCACCCACTCTGGCACCGCCCGACGGATGTCCAACACCGTAGTACGGCATTGTGTGGACATTATGAAGGAACGTTGAAACAAATGAGGGCTTGATCCAACCTGAATCTTTTGTCCTATGCCGTGGAACGACATTTGATCCACCGAATATTTAGGCTCCATTGATGCATGTGATTTTTATCAGATAAATCTGACTAATGAAAAGATTCTCTCGGGCTATTGACCAGGTGAAAGCTTGGAATCTTTTCCACAACTCACCTGGTCGATAGCCTGAGAGAATCATTTCATCATTCGTCGCCAGGAAAGCTTCAAGACTTACTTAAATCTGACTAATGTCGAATTGCCACAAAATGTCTCACCACGCAAAAAAAAGCATGCATGGCACTCTTATGATGTACGTGTAGTACGACATTTCGTTGGACAAGCTTTCAGGCTCTCAATTTTAAAGACATCATTTTTGTCAGTAATGAATTCCTTTGCCAGCTCTACTGAATTTTCACTTTTCATCTACTGTTATTGAACTTAACAGGCTAAAGCTTTATTACGAGGACGGTCCAGAAAGTACATTCCAATTAACCATACATTAAAACACAAACTTCGGTAATAATTGACATTTTATTGTCTTAATTACAGTGACCCATAACTTACTTTTTGACATATTTAGCACTGATCTTCAGGTATTTGTTATGGTATTCTACTAAATTTTGTTTGCCCATGTCATGTGTCTGCTTCCAAAAAGCGGAATCATCTGTACAGCAGCGTTACTGTCAAAACGTATGTCCTACCAGAAACTGCTTCAGCTGAAGAAAGAGATGAAAGTCCTAGCGCGTGAGGTCGGGGCTCCCACGTAAAATGATGCAAAAGTGCCCACTCGCGGTTAGGTGTGTGGGGTCGTGCATAATGGATCTGCCTTCCATGGATCGCCTGAGCATACTGTGATTTATGGCATCCAGTCCTTACACCTATCACAAGTTCTGGTGGATCTCTGCCGGCATCCGCTTCTGAGCGTGCAAAAATCTGATTACAGCATGCAGTCGTTATATGAGAACTGCCATCTTTCCCATAGAGTTGAGCCGGGCCCCGTGGCGGAGTGGTGAGCACATCGCCCTACAACACCAGGTTTTCCGGCCTGGGCATGGATGTTTATGAGTGTCCATTCATAAATTTCATTATATCCTCACTCATCCCCATCTTCTCAAATTAGCCAAAAGTGGCACAAAAAGCGAAGCAAAATAAAGCAAATCAATCAACCAAGCCAATTCCTGGCGCGTGACTCTTTATGGCAGTGCCCCGCTGTTGCCACTTTTACCTACGAAGAAACTTGCGGTCAAACAGCCAATTAGACCTACCGCTGCCCCCTCCCCCTCTTTGACCAATAATTGGCAACCTTAAAATCACTCCTCCCTGCATTGGCCAGTAGGGAAACAGGATTTTGCCAAAATAACCGTTCTGCGCTGTGAATACAGCCAGGAGATAACTTGACCCTGGTATAACACTATTCTTAAATCGACTCCCTTCACAACAATGCGACAGCACCACATTACAGACACATACCACCTCTTCCTATCTGTATGTGCGCGTCGTGCTCCAACCACTAGCGCAGTGTTCAAATTATATCGGAACTTACTTTCTGGACGTGTCTCATATATAAACTTACGGACGCTGTTATTAACAGCATGTTCCTATCTTATCCTGTCTGATTAGTAAAATAACATACCTGTGCAGTGCAGTAGATTTCTCTACTATAAATTGCTTGCTTTAAGTTTTTAGTATTATATATGTATATACACAGACCAACACTTTTTTGTCAGAAATATACAGGGTGTCCGGCTTAGACCTTTAACATTACAAAATAGCATAATTTTGCATAGAAACGCAATTTTATTATCAAAATTTACATTTTGGTAGAAAAACTCATGCATTTTTTGTCCCAGCACCAGCACTTCACACAACCTCGATATGAGCCCCCCATCCTGTGGCACGGCAGATGTCGAACCGATATTCCAATTCCGTCCAGGTATTCACTAGCATTTGAGGGGTCACATTGTTAATCGCTTGATGAATTCTGTTACTCAGATCTTCCAAGATCTCGACGGGCATACTGTAGACTTGGTCCTTGATGAACCCCCAAAAGAAAAAGTCTAGGGGGGAAAAATCCGGCGAGCGCGGAGGCCAAGCAAGTGGTTTAGATTCTCTTCCTATCCATCTTCTGGGAAAATGCTCATCGAGAAATTCTCGTACAATGATAGCAAAATGTGCCGGGTCTCCGTGTTGTTGGAAAATGGTTTCTGGAGGCATTTGAGGCACAGCGTAATGCTGAAGCATGTCTAAATAATTCGTTCCTCTCACTGTTTCTTCAGCAAAGAAGAGCGGGCCTATTATCTTCTCTTTCGTTAACCCAAGCCACACATTAACTTTTGGAGAGTCTCTCATAATTTCACGAAACTCATGAGGATTGTCACTTCTCCAAATACGGCAATTTTGCTTGTTCACTTTGCCACACGTGTGGAATGCAGCTTCATCAGAAAAGCACACCTTGTCCAGAAAAGCATTGTTGTTGTCAATTTCGGTTAACATTTTGCCCGAAGACGTATGTCTTTTAGGTTTATCATCAGGATAATTTCGTTGATTTAACTTGATCTTGTACGCCTGTAGACGTAATCTTTTGTGCACAACGTCATGGATAGTTGAGCTCTAAACTTGCACGTCTTATTGATTTTCTTGGACTTCTTGTGAATGCAGTGCGAATCACTTCAATGTTTTCCTCTGATACCTTCTGCTTCGTGTACTTCCCGCGCACCGACACAACACTTCCAGTTCTCTTAGTTATTTTATCCCACTTAGCAATACTCAAATAGGAAGGAACATTGTCGTGACGTTGAAGATTGAATTCACGCCGAAAAGCACGTTGAACAAGCTTCACAGATTTGTTTGCTGCCAGTGAAAGAACGCAGAACACTTTCTGCTGAACCGTCCACTCCGCCATCTTGGAATTTATGCGTTACACGCGCATGCGCGTCATGTCAACTCGAAGTACTGGTGATTCTCGCAAATGGCCACAGTTGCCCGTCCCATACAAACAATAAGTTTTATTTGAAGTTGAATGTAACTAAAGTTATACAGTTTTGTAATGTTAAAGGTCTAAGCCGGACACCCAGTGCGTTGTCAGTTTCACGGTACTAGGATATACTGTGAATGTTTGTATTGAAAGAGAAGTGACATTAATATAATGTAAGGTAATATGACACTTTGTTTTATACAATTCCATTGCTTCTCTTTTAGAACGTTTAGTCCTGAGAAGCAGGTTTAAGTTATGTTTGGGTTTTGTTTGCCAAGCGGACGCCATGTGTTGCCATGTTCATATCAAACAAGCCGCTAATTCACCATACCAATATCTCAATCATGTGTGCATTGATTAAGTTGATTGTTTGCTTTATATAGAAAAGAGACATATGATACAAGCGTTAATTCTTCGAAAATATGTTTGCAGTCATGGTTCTTGCAAGCGGCAGGCGAAATATCAACATCTAATATAAATAATATATATAATGAGAAATTACAAAATGTATTAATTAAAAAACTAATATACTCTAATCTCATTTAGTCATAACTTCAAAAATAATCAAATATTTTATTTAAGCCTGCTTGCAAATAGAAGAAAAGTCCTGTAAAAGTCCAGCCATAGCTTGTGAATTGTAATCATTTTTGAAATTCACTATTTTTATTAATCGAATATAAATCATAGAGAAATTAAGTCAATTTCTTGTAAGCTAATATATACCTGAAAACAGTATGAGTTTTTTTTTCAATATACAAATATGTGAATTTAGTTCAAAAATTGTCAGGGAAAAAAATGCAAAATTTGTCCTGGAAAAGTCAGGGAATTCATTTCTGCTCGTCTGTAGCCACCGCGTTATTATTGGAATTTTGAGTTCGTTCGTTTTTCATTTCGTCAACTGTTTAGTGTCACAGACAACCAGTATCATAAGGACAACGTGAATAACCAACCTTGGATACGCTTGATCAAAAGGCTCGTTTCTTTTCTCAAATTACACTACTTTCGTTGTTTTTAATGTATATTTCTCGATAAGGTAACCCAACTCTTACTGTAATAGTGTAGCAAGGAACCTAACGAAACAAATTAGTAACGTTAAATCATATAATTCGTTCTAAGTATTCGTGGGATATGTCAAGCATGGATAGGACTAATGTCAGGGTTCTGTTGCGGCTGAATGGAAACTCCTCGGTTTATTGTAAATGACAAATATTGACAGCATCGTGGACAGACTGATGATTATCTGAATCCGGAGAGATGCCAGGGAAATAGATTAATAATGGCATATGACGGATGTTGGAACATTATTCTTTGACAGGCATTAATAAAAATTTCTGGGTGGATGTGGAAGCATTGTGGTGGTTGGGGGCTATCAGAGCTTAATAGTGAAATGTCATGTTTTGTGTCAGCCGCAATAGGTGGTTTGAATTATAGTCATCTTGATTATTTCACGTACCATTCTTTGCTAATTCCATTCGTTTTATTTGCACAAGATATTAGTAGCTTAGATCTTTTTCGTGTAATCCGTATTGCTTAGATTGAAAATAGGTGCAAAAAACTTTTGCAGGTGTGAAAAATTCAAGTTTTTGTTCCTTAGTTTCAAGCAGATGTGTATTATATTATCACATTTAGACATTAATACAGATAATTTATATCCAACAGCGATAAGCAGAACATGTTCAAGGTTAAAATCAATAATTATGGGAGGCTAGTAAAAGTTTCTAAATGTGTGTTTTATTTAATTTTCTATAGTATGTCACTATTGCGACCTTCATTACATTTAATTACAAAACTGGGTGTGTTCATTATCAAACTATTATTTTACCATCAAATTGATAATTTCAATCATATCCAATAACATAATTTCCTTCATTGAACTTTGACGCTGTAGTGAATTATGTTTTCACACCATTCATTCTATAATTAAACAAATAGTGCATATTAACTGTTTTTGACTGAAATATTTTAACCCAGTCTGTATCTAAGTAATTCTTTACTTGGAATGTGGTTTCAGTAATGTTGGATATTCTTAAGTATGTAGGAACTATCCATGAAGTTATGAAACTTACTTTAAAGCACCAGGGTCCTGTAAACTAATAATGAAGTATACACAAACAACTTTCTCTATCTCGCGTACGACTGTCTGAGTTGTTCCCCTTAGGACCGGCTCTGATAATAATTAGCAGGGAACGGATTTATATGTAAATACATATTTATGTATCAAGTTGAAATAAGTTATATTTAGTATTTTCTTTGAGCATCGTGGCATGCAGACTCCAAAAATTCAGTTTTTATTTTCCATATTTGTACATATACGTATTAGGTTTTAGCTCATATTTTACATATTTTTATATATTATTTTCATATTTTAGGACATTTATCAAACTATGATAAATGTCCAAATTATAGTTCCTCCATTCATATTGGGGGTTAGGCGTAGAGCTGACAACTCTGCACTGTAAAAAAAAAAATGTCAAGAAACAGCAATATAAGGCCATGGATGTTCGCAAAGTAAAATATTCCGGAGGTAAAATAGTCCCCCGTTCGGATCTCCGGGTGGGGACTACTTTGGGAGGTCCCTGGACTAAGGATAAGATCTACGTTAGGAATAAGGATATTAAATTAGGCACCTTGAATGTTCTGAGCCTTTACCGGCCTGGGGCATTTCAGTGTACAGTTAATGAGATAGTTAAGTATAAATTAGATGTAGTAGCTGTCCAGGAAGTTAGGTGGCCAGGAGAAGGGAATTGTAAAACTAAAAATTATACTTTTTTCTCTGGTGGTACTGAAAATCATAATTTTGGAACAGGCTTTTTCATAAATACAGTAGAGCGTCGATTATCCGAACGTCGGTCAACCGAACGACCGCTTAACCGACTCGCTCACTTTCAGATATCTGTAATGAAAAAAGTACGTGACTTAGCTGCTCGTAAGCGTGTAGGCTTGCTTAGACAGACCAAAATAAAGGATTTTTTTAAACGTTAATTTTGTGTACTGTGTGTATTGTTCATGCAAAATGCGTATGTAATATGTACATATTTTTGTTTAATAAACTGTACCACATACTATATATTCCTACTAAAGTTGCCTTTGTACGTTACTTTGTAATACATACTTAAAGAGATGCCTGTTTTTATGAATAAATTTACTGTACAGTACTTCTTTTTGGCAAATAAACATGTACAGTTCGATTATCCGAACAAACCAGTTTTACGAACACCCATGTCCCCCAATTACTTCGGATAATCGACGCTCTACTGTAATATAATTATCTCGGCTCTTAAGATTTATTAATTTATTAATAATTAATGATAGGATATCATATGCAGTTTTACAGGGTAGGTGGTGTAAAATTATTTTAATAAACATACATACATGCACCAACGGAAGATAAATATGATAATACTAAAGATGATTTTTATACAGAGTTAGAACAGGCCTTTGATAAATTTTCTCAGTATGATATGAAAATTCTGTTAGGTGACTGTAATGCACAGATTGGCAAAGAAGAGAGAGATAAACCCACGATTGGTAAAGAAAGTCTTCATGAATTAAGTAATGATAATGGTATAAGATTGATTACTTTTGCAACCTCAAAGAATTTAATTGTGAAAAGTACCACTTTTAAACATAAAGATATCCATAAATATACCTGGTCTTCTCCAGATTGTAAAACTCATAATCAGATAGTTCATATTCTCATTGATAAGAGAAGGCATACTAGTATAATTGACGTTCGTACACATAGAGGTGCTGCCTGTGCCAGTAACCATTATTTAGTAATTGCTAAATTAAGAGAAATACTCTCAGTGATAAATCATAAGCAACACAATCTAAAAGTTGTAAAATTTGATACAGGAAAGTTTAGTGATGAAAGAATTAAGAAAGATTACCAAATTAAACTGTCAAATAGATTTGATATTTTGCAGGATTTAAATGATGATGAAAATATAAATGAAATAGACGTAAATAAGAATTGGGAGCACATACATAATGCAATAGAATCAGCAGCTAAAGAAAGTATAGGATACCATAAACCGAGAAAAAGTAAGCCATGGTTTGATGATGAATGTGTTAATGTAATAGAGATAAGAAATCAGGCTAGACTTAGGTGGTTAAATAACTCGGATGATACAAATCTAAGCAATTATGATAGAATAAAGCGAGAAGTTAACTGCACGTTTAGAAGTAAAAAAGAGATTACTTGAAAAGCAAAATTAGGTAAAAAAAAGATAAAAGGTAGAGGGTTCCCCTGTGCATAGCACCACGCCATGAAGGCGTATAGGAGGTGTGGGGGTAACGCTCCACACTTTCTTGATCCGGTCGTGAGTGGGGGTGATGTGATCAGCATCACGCCCCTGACCGCCTTTACCCCCCAGGGTTTCCCCCAGGTACCCATGTTATTCGACGCTGGGTAGGCGCCGGAGCCGCTTCCACCGTTAGAAAAGTTCCCGGATTTGAACCGGCCGGGGATCGAACCCGGGACCTTGAGCATGGTAGTCAGACGCGTTACCGACTGATTGAAACAAACAGCAAAAACAAAAATATCAGAGATTTATATAAAGGTGTAAATTAATTTAGAAAGGGGTGGCAACCTAAAGTAAACTTGATAAAAGATAAAGACTGTGATTTTCTAGCTGACCCAAGCGATATTCTAAATAGATGGAAGAACTACTTTAATTACTTTTTAAATGTCCATGTAGGAGATAAATCAGAAGTAAATGAAGTCCACACAGCAGATCCTTTAGTTCCAGAACCTTCCTTGACTGAAATTAAAGATGCTATTAAAAGGCTAAAGAATAACAAAGCACCTGGCATTGATTTAATACCAGCTGAGTTAATTAAATATGGTGGAAATTCGTTAATATGTCAAATTCATAAATTAATTTGTTTAATATGGAATAAAGAAGAAATCCCTCAACAGTGGAAAGAATCCATAATTGTTCCTGTTTTTAAAAAAGGTGATAAAATGACCTGGAATAACTACCATGGAAATTCTCTACTCTCAACAACATATAAAATATTATCTAACATTCTTCTAACAAGACTAACCCCATATGCTAATGAAATTATAGGTGATTATCAATGTGGATTTAAACGTAACAGATCAACTACAGATCAAATTTTTTACATTAGACAGACACTCGAAAAAAAGTGGGAATATAATCAAAATGTCCATCAGCTATTCATTGATTTCAAAAAAGCATATGATTCTGTCAAAAGAGATAAACTATATTATATATTAGTAGAGTTTGGAATACCTAAGAAGCTTGTTAGTATGATAAAAGTATGCACCAGTGAAACAGAAAGTAAAATTCGTGTGGGTATTAATGTCTGACAAATTTACGATTCACGATGGATTAAAACAAGGAGATGCATTATCTCCATTGCTCTTTAATTTTGCCTTAGAATATGCTGTTAGGAATTTAAAAGAAACTAAAGAAGGACTAAAATTAAATGGTGTGACTCAGTTGTTAGCATATGCAGAGTGATGTAGACTTACTGGGGGATGATGTGAATACAATTAAGAATAATGCTAATATATTTTTCAAAACTGCTAAAGAGATAGGTTTGGAAGTTAACAAAGAGAAAACTAAATATATGCTTACAGGCCGAAACCAACTATAAGGTAATAATCAAAATCTAATTATTAATAACAAATCGTTTGAACCAGTTTCCAAATTCAAATACTTAGAAGTAATATTAACAAATGAAAATTATATTAAAGAGGAAATAAAAAGTAGGCTTAATTCAGGAAATGCATGTTACTTCTCTCTTCATAAACTTTTGTCTTCTCGTTTAATATCTAAGAAACTAAAAGTTGAAATATACAAAACAGTAATTTTGCCTGTAGTATTATATGGATGTGAAACGTGGTCCCTTACATCGAAAGAGGAACATAAATTGAGAGTATTTGAGAATAAAATCCTTAGGAAAATCTTTGGACCTAAAAGGGATGAGGAGACAGGTGAGTGGAGAAGGTTACATAATTTAGAACTACATAATTTGTATTCATGTCCAGATATTATTAGAATAATTAAATCAAGAAGACTTAGGTGGGCATTCCATGTGGCATGAATGGGAGAGGAAAGAGGAGTTCACAGGATTCTTGTTGGGAAACCTGATGGTAAAAGACCTGTAGGAAGGCCAAGACGAAGATGGAGGGACAACGTTGAGATGGACCTAAGGGAAATCGGTAGGGATGGAAAAGAGTATATAGAACTTGCTCAAGATAGGGAAAGATGGAAGGCCTGTGTTGCTGCAGCCATGAACCTTCGGGTTTAAGAAGGCTCGAGAGTTAGTTAGTTAGTTAGTATTTATCAAATTATACTCCATATTCGCGCAAATTCTCATGTGACCGAAAGCTTTGGGTGAATTTCTTGCGAATAACTGACAAAGCCCGAAGCAACATGAAACAAAAGAAAGTTTACGATCTTTTTGATACCCTCCAATTGCATTAATTACAAGTTTTCTGTCATCCGAACAATAATGGTTTTCCTTCCACCTACCAACTGTTTGCTTCTGCTATTGTAAAACGCTTGAAATTCCTATTTATTTACAATTGATTGTTGTCATCAATAGAGAATGAGGACACAAGCTTCAGATCTTGGTTGTTACAAACAATATTTTGGCAACGTTGGAAACGAGTCCCAAGTTGAGTAGCCCAATGTCGGGAATAATTTCGTAAAAGCTGAATTTTTGTCAGTTGTTAGAACACTACTAGTAATGCAAAATACCAAAAGTCCCCGCCCCTCTTCGAGGTGCTTCCCTCCCAGCACACCCCCCCAACATCAATTTCGCAGATTCTCAGTTATTGACCTATATCTCCGTAACCAATGGTCGTAGGCAGGTAATATGTTTTTAGTATTAATCCTTATTAGATGGGCTACAAAACTATTCTGTTTAATGTTTCGATAATGTTCGTGGTTTTGCCGAAATTTAAAAAATAATCTTCAAAATGCGAATTTTTTCTAGTACTTTCTGAAGTATTTGCCTTGTAACTTTTGAACAAATTAAATGACAAATAATTGTTTTGAATAAAGGTTGTAGCCTAATTTATAAGCTTTAAAACTATATCAGTTCTAATATATTTTAATGAAAGATGCCTATAAAATGTGTCTCCAAATAGAGGACAGCACCAAAAAAGTGTGTATTTATCACAGTCCAGCGGTTAAGTCCAGAATCATTGACTTTGCGATAAAAGCATGACGCTTGGTAGAATCAATTGTTATGTACGACTTAAGACATGCAGTCGAGTAGCAAATCGCCATCTGCGTGCTGATGGCCGCCATCTTGAAAAGACTCCGCAATATTGGATATTTTTAATTTGATATATCTCGGAAACGGTGGCACCTGTCAACTTCAGGATTGTTCAGAAATGCTCCAAATAGTGCAAACTTTCATAATATATCAATAAATCTATTTTTGAAAAATAGAAATAGTGGTTTTGTAGAAAAACTCACTATAATACTTTATGTGATTAACTCCGAGTTAAGAGTATTAATAATTCTCGAACCATACAACAGTATTGTATATTTGGTAACGTTACGAAATGTTTGTTAGAAGACTTTAGACGAACTAAACCCTTAAAATACTATTTTTTTGGATTTATAAATTTACCTCAAATAACATTTTTAAGAGAATTACAAGACAGGCTATATATACGTATAACCCAATTTGATTTCTGAAAATGTGAATGAAAGAAAAACACATTTTCATTGTAACTGATGATACGAAAATTGTGAAAGTTTAGAAAATATTTTGCTATAAATTTTTCATAAGTTCGTTTCCCTTCTTTGATCAGATCTCAAAATCGTATCCTTCACATGGTGTCAAGATTTTCCATTCAACACTTGGAACGTGTCCAGTTCACTGTTAACTTGTCGCGTATTTTATAATTTCTCTAGTTATCACAGGCCCGACCCTGTGGCCGAGTGGTTAGCACATCGCGCTGCGACGCCAAGGGTCCCGGGTTCGAATCCCGGTCGGGCTTGGTTGTTTGTGAATGTCCATTCATCAATTTCATCATTTCATCACTCATCCCCATCTTCGCAAATTAGCCTAGAGGCACAAAACGCGAAGTAAAATAAACTAAATCAATCAATCAATCAATCAATCTAGTTATCACGAGGAAATACATAGTAATGTCAGCTACTGACGTATCCAAGGACCTCTGTCGCTCTTTCATCAGAAATCATCAGAGCTGGGTTGACGACAAAGGCACTTACAAAGATACCAACCCTATGGCTATAAGTGCCGGGGGTTCTTTCATGATACAGAATTTTTTTTATTGTAGCATACTCATGCTGACAAAAGTGGATCACAATATCCCATTCTAACCATGTAAAAACGATTGGGCTATTTTCCAATAACTACACATTTCCATTTCCGGATGGCCTTAAGCTCAAAACACAATTTCTCTTCATAAACCTTTATCCTCTCACATAATTTCTATGAAACAAAGTTAAAATTAACAAAAAAACAGTAATTTTGCCTGTAGTATTGTATGGATGTGAAACATGGTCATTTGCGTTAAAAGAGGAACATAGATGAAGAGTATTTGAATATAAAATCCTCAAAAATATTTGGACCTAAAAAGGATGAGGATACAGGTGAGTGGAGATGGTTACATAATTTAGAACTGTATAATTTGTATTCATGTCCATATATTTATCATTAGAATAATTAAATCAAGAAGACTTAGGTGGGCAGTTCAAGTGGCACGAATTGGAGAGGAAAGAAGAGTTTACAGGATTCTTGTTGGGAAACCTGATGGTAAGAGACCTGTAGGAAGACCAAGACGAAGATGGAGGGACAACGTTGAGATGATCCTAAAGGATATCAGTCAGGTTGGAAAAGATTGGACTGATCTTGCCCAGGATAGGGACAGATGGAAGGCTTGTGTTGCTGCAGCCATGAACCTTCGGGTTTAGAAATGCTAGAAAGTGAGTTACTTTACTTAAGCTGAGTACCTTTCAGCCTTCAAGATCTGATGAATTAAGAACTTGCAAGTAAAGAAACCACCTGTTGCTGACATGTTATGAACTAGATGAGTTGATAGCAATGAGTGGATACCCAAACTTCAACCCATTCACGTGATTCAAGAGCACTTCTTTTTTGTTTCTTAATGACTAAGTAAGTCGTAATGACGTTACTCAAAAAACAGCAAATCTTCTGAAAACACTACAGTTCCAACTTTTGCATATTGATATTGAATATACGTACCGTACATAATATGTATTCAAAATATCGAACTGGGTTCAGTGGTTCCCGGCTAGCCACAACTATATGAAGACGATAAGAGAGTCATCATGTTGGGAGGCTCCACCTTGAAATGACTGCCTTAAAATGCATGGCGGTATTCTTTCTGGAGGAGTCTAGATATAAACTCTGAAGCAAACCGAAATTCCTTCTTATTTGATACAAGGGATTCATTTAGTAAAACTTGACATGTGAGGAAAACAGCACATGCCCATCAGACTACAACGTATGTACTCGACAAACTGCATAAGGATGTATACCTTGCCAATTGTAACACAGAACCTGACTCAAGATATCTCAATTTGGAAGACTAGTACATGCAAGGAACTAAAAAAGCCCAAAACTCTCAGTGTAACTACTTAAATTGAGAGACAACTTCACGTTGTTCACCTGGGAAAGAGCCTCACGAAATTAACTTATTTTAATACATCAAAAATTTGTGTAATCTGCAGTGGGTTTTTCCGCTCAAGAGTATTACAACCAACCACAGAGTGCTATACTATGTCCCGGGAATCTATGGAGCAAGCAAACGAAAGTAGTTTCTGCCCAAGACGGGCTCGAACAATGAAATTTTGCGAGGAAACTGGATTGCGTGGACGGGCAAAAGGGACTGCAGTTACCAGCTGTTTGCATCAGCGTGTACTGATTTACTCGCTTTCTTCCCTTCTTTTCCGTTATGCGCCGGATTCCTCCAGAGATTCCCAGGATAGAGTATAGGTGTTTGGTGTTGAATGGGAAATATTGCCTGTATTATATTATCCACATATGAAAGATTTGAATTTAAAACCTGATGAAAAGAGGAACCGATGTAATGAGAAATTCATTACAAAATATTTTGTAAAACAAATGTCAGTATTTTCGTATTATTAATTACAATGAATGTTTTTTCTTTCAAATAATAAAACAAATTTAATAGAATTTCAATTACTTCTACTTTCAGAGATCAAATTGGGTTGTACATAAATTGAATTTCTCTTAAAAATGTTATTTGAGGTAAATTTATAAATACAAACATTAGTATTTTAAGGGTTCAGTTCATCTAAAGTCTCCTAACAAACATTTCGTAGCGTTACCAAATATACAATACTATTGTATGGTTCGAGAATTATTAAGACTTTTAACTCGGAGCTATTCACATAAAGTATTATAGTGAGTTTTTCTACAAGACACTATTTTTCTTTTTCAAAAATAGATTTATTGATATATTATGAAAGTTTACACTATTTGGAGCATCCTGAAGTTGACAAGTGCCACCGTGTCCGAGATATATCAAGTAAAAAATATCCAAGATGGCGTAGTCTTTTCAAGATGGCGGCCATCAGCACGCAGATGGCGATTGGCTACTCGACTGAACATGTTTTAAGTGGTATAAGAATTGATTCTACCAAGTGTCATGCTTTTATCGCAAAGTCAATGATTCTGGACTTAACCGCTGGACTGTGATAAATACACACTCTTTTGGTGCTGTCCTCCATTTGGAGACACATTTTATAGCGCATCTTTCATTAAAATATATTAAAACTCATATAGTTTTTAAGCTTATAAATTAGGCTACAACTTTTATTCGAAACAATTTTTTGTCATTTAATTTGTTCAAAAGTTACAAGGCAAAAACGTCAGAAAGTTCTAGAAAAAAATCACTTTTTGAAGATTATTTTTTAAATTTCGGTAAAACCACCAACATTATAGAAATATTAAACAGAATAGTTTTAGTAGCCCATTTAATAAGGATTAATACTAAAAAATATTACCTGCCTACGACCATTGGTTACGGAGATATAGGTCAATAACTTAGAATCTGCGAAATTAATGTTTGGGGGGTGCTGGGGGGGAAGCACCGCGAGGAGGGGCGGGGACTTTTGGTATTTTACACTACTAGCAGTGTTCAAACGACTGACCAAAATTCAGCTTTTACGGAATTATTCCCGACATTAAACCTTTATTGACTGGACTATAACCCCACCCTCGCAAACAACTATTTTGTGTGCAGCCGTACGAGAATCTCTTCTGGGTTCTTTTCAAGACAATAGTTACATTGCCGAGACTGGATCTTATGTAGTTCGTGTACTGTCTTACATTATTAAATAAATCAATTTTTACAATTTTAGGTCCATGCTTATCCATATTTTGGTGAAAATAACTAAGTATATATATATTTGTCCTCCTCCGTAGTCGAGCGGGTTAAGGCGTTCACTCGTCTTGAGATCGTTCGCTGCGGGACGGCGTAGGTTCGAATCCGGCTCTGGTCGGAATTTATTCGGCCTACGTATAGGGCCGGTGGCAACCCACCATCGTGAGGAAATTGGGAAGCTCCGAGTGAGTGAGCGAATCCGGTCAAGAAGATTTACAATAACGGCTGGGGGTTCGTCGGGCTGATCACCCGTCACCCCAACACTGGTCTGAGACCTCCACGCTATAACAGGTGACGGCGGAACAGTGTGGGAGGGAGACCAGCAGTCGGTAGGTAAGCCAAGGCCCGTCATGGGCTGTAGAGCTGAGGGGTTATGTTATACAGGGTGTCATTTTAATGGCGCCCACGGACCACGGAAACGTGTAAAGGACATCAAAACAAACAACTTTTCTCAGTAACATTTTTCTTGTTGGTGCATCGTTTAGGCGCTACAGCCGTTCAAAAAAGCCCGTTTTGCCGCCTGAATGCTGGCAACCACACACAACATTTGATTGCATTTGTGACGTAATATCCCGTCGTGAAGCGATGCGTTCCAGGGTTGCCAGGAACACACACATTCTGTGAAAAATGACATGGCTACAATCAGCCACATTATGTACCGTAAAATTAAACGAGAAAACACGTTCTGTAACCTAACAGGAAGTAAACAAACGATACGAAAAATGGTAGAAAGAAAATAGAATTCAAGTGGAAGTGGTCATATCGAATTTTGTTTCAGCTTACATGTTAGATATTTGCAAATGTAGTTACCAAGTTGGCATCTATAATTTAGTCTTATACACTACGTCCTTCTGATACTAGTTGTCTGTGACACACTGAACAGATGACAAAATAGAAATGATAGAACTCAAAATTCCAAAGGTAAGCAATACATAGGTAAATATAATGTATATTCAGGGCATTTTGAGGCAAGTGGCAAGAATGGTTGAAAATACATGGATATAAGCAGTAGTAATAAAAGCACTCCGACGACTATGTTTATCTATCCACCGGATACACATGTAATAGTTTGCAACTGTGAACAGGACAGTACATTCGCTACTGATTCATCATTAGATTGTTACTGTGGTTGTACGTGTTTTAGCCGAAATGTAACAACGTGAACCTCGGATACTTCCCTTATCAGTACAAAAGTACCACATGCCATCTGGACACAAACCTGTAGATATCAACCTTGCAACGAGATTTGCAAATATTTGACATGAAGCTGGGCGTAAACAGCCACATGTAAATAGCCACATGTAAGCTGTAAGTTCAATGAAATTTATTGTTGTTGATATTTGATATGTAGGCTGAGACAAAATCCGATTTTGACACTTCATTTTGAATACGTTTTTTTACCATTCTCATATCTCACTTCTCCCTCCCCGGAGATGACTGCTAATCTTCTGGCTGGTAGGCTATGATGTTCGGTCTTCTGGACGCGTTTCTAGCTTCGTTTTACAGCTAATAATGTGGTTGGTAGTTTGTCATTTTTCACAAAATTTGTGTGTTCCTTGTAACCCTGCCGTGGGCTGTTTCGCCGCAGGAAATGACGTCACAGATACGATCAAATGTTGTGTTGGGTTGCCAGCATCCAGGCGGCAAAATGGTCTTTTTTGAACGGCTGTAGCGTCGAATCGACGCACCAACGAGAAAAATGTTACTGAGAAAAGTTGTTTGTTTTGATGTCCTCTATACGAATCTGGGTTCCGTGGGCGCCATTAAAATGACACCCTGTATATATATTTACATAACACATTTTTACTGCATATGAATCCCGTTTCCTGCTAGTTAGCATGAAATATTAACCTTGTCTATCTCTTCCCGTAATACTATATTTCTAATACATCCAGTGCCGGATCTACAAGCCGCAAAATCCCACGGTGCGGAGGGGCCCGGAGACAAGTAAGCCTTTGGGGAGGGGGGGCTCAGCCATTGGCATAGTACAGGGTTCATATATGCGCATGTAAAAATAATCTTAGTTACTCAGGCACATTTAGAGTATGTGGGCCCCTCATATTTTCGATATCGGCAATCTTGGAGGTGATGTGATCAGCACCACTCTGCGGCTGCCTTTAGTCCCTCTGCCCCGGTGCAATTTGATTTGAGGCTGGGTGGGTCCTAGAACCGCATTATGTTGGGACAAAGTCGGATAAATCCCGACCTAAGATCACCCACTCCGTGTTTCCCGCGTGGCAGTCAGACTATAATCAAATGAGGCTAGAATTTCAGGAGAAATGCAGTGGTGAAGGTTTCATCAACCTATCTTACTTTAATCAGGAAAATGTTACGACTGCACGATTGTAACATATGAATCATTTTCCAGGTGTAAGAAAGCAGTGTCATATATACTATATCACATCACGTTCTCTGACATCACCTCCTTCCCATTTAAAAATTGCGAGTTGAATTCAAAATGGCGGACGTCCGCTTGCAACACAACAATCTCGTCCCCCCTAAGCCTACCTGTTTCTATCATGACCAACTGTACCCAGCCTAACTCCTTTACTTATTATCGAGGGTGTTAGGTGACTTTGAAATCACTCACTAGGCCCTCATATGTGACTTTGTCAACATGAGATCAATAATTACACACACACGCATACATTATATATCTATATACGTTTATATATATGATGTGTGTGTGTGCAAAAGTAGGAAGGTAGAGGGGGACCTTTGATAATATTTTGCAGGGGGGGCAAGCTTTGTAGATCCGGCACTGAATACATCACTCCACACTGTCGCTTCTGGTTCAAAATATGCAAATATAGGCCTTCATGGCAGTTTCAGTAAGCTGAAATCGGGTGAAAAACTCTGCATCGCGAGCTTTTTCTAGAGTTTAGATACTGTAGATAGATTTCAGAACGTTAAGAAATTGCCCTCACAGGAGAGGATAAAGTATGTACGTTTCTTTTTCTCTGTTTCTTTAAATATTTCTTTACCCCCTTCTTTGTAGCCCTCTCTTCCCTCCTTATTCCACACCAATTGCCCCCTAGGGAGAGTTATCTGACCGGGGAATCCCACAGAGTAGTAGTCGAGGCTATCGATTGCACCGAAGAGGCGATTGGTAACGCGGTCCCTTCTCCAGGTCTGGAAGAGTCGTATCTGGGGCAAGTGCGATGCGAGTCTTGCAGTATTCGCTGTGTTCTCAGGGTTGAATTGGGCTCAGAACGAAGGAAGGAAATAACGGAATGATATTGAACGTGTGCCTTCGTAGAGGTGGTGTGGCATGTACTTCTGCGAAAGCGGCATCTCGTTGTGCGACCTTAAGAGTGTAGAGGGACTCTCCAGGGAGTTACTGGTCATGTCGTCGCCTTGTAATCAAGGGGTCCCGGGTTCGATATTCGAGTTGCGGCTCATAGTGGTTCAGATTCGACTTTAAGCTGTGGGCCCAGTCCCGATTAACCTCACTGTGCATTAAGTGGACTTAAAACAACAAATCAATCAATCAATCTAAAAGGGGCGTAACCTATAACACGTGGCGCAACAGCCCTTGAGGGCCAGGGCATACCTACCGATTATCTGCCTCAGTCTCACCTGCCGAGGCGGCAGATCATCCAACCAGTTACGGGGTGACGTGTGGTCAGCACGACGAACGCCTAGTCGTTGTGGGTTTCAGTCACCAGGTTACGCTACTCATTTGCAGATCACCATTTTCTGGCCACCGGTTCCATACACAAGTCGAAATCTCAGGAGAAAAGTTGTTACGCTTTCCCCAAGACACTCGAACCTGCGCACGTCGCGTACCCCAAAGCATGATACGTTAGACCGCACAGCCACTCTGTGGAACTAAGTTGGTTTGAGCTTGGATTTTTTCATTGGATACATATCATTTTGATTCCCGACTAATGGGTTCCGGGTTCGAATCCCGATTTGTGCATGGGTGTGCTTTGTGAGTAATCATTTCATCATATCATCACTTATCCCCATCGTGACGATTAGCCAAAAGTGGCCGAAAGCGACGATATTTTTTTTGAAAATCATATGGAATCATCCAGACTAGGAAACATTTAAGTGGTTCACTGCCTACTTTAACCTGTAGGTCAGTCCCGATTACCTTGTCTATGCATAATGCATTTCAAATAAACTGTATTGAACCGATGGGTATAATGTTTCAATCCCTCACAACATAAGTTACTAATTATGAAACTTGAAGAATTATCGGCCCGCCACAACGACTTAAGTCGCATGTTTGATTACAGGTGGAAGAAGCACAGTGCTTTGGATTCTGTTTCAAACTGTGATACAGTCCCGATTAACTCGCCTGAACACAAGCTTCGTTAAAAAAAGTGTTTGACGAAACATTTGAAAGCTGTGAATCTGCAACCCTAAGGAAGATTTCACTCCCAAGCGTCAGGCGATAAGCGACAAGCGACACGTGTCGCTTGGAAGCGAACCCTCAGTATTCAATTGAACCTTTCGAACCGAAGCGACACAAGTTGCACTTGCCGCTTGTCGCTTGCGTGTCACTCTGACGGCAGTTTTCTCAATACCATTCAGTGTGTCGCCAAAGTTTGTTGTTCGCGTATGCGTAGTGAATGCTTGACCCTGACGAGCTATAAGCAGGCCCTTAGCGAGGTGTAGGCTAGTGGGTGGGGCTGAGGCCTAGGTCGTCATTCACAGAGGGCGCATTTTTTGTATGCGACAGAGAAATTTGCACTTGTCAGCCGCAAAAGGAGTATGAAAATATACAAGGTGTTACTCGAACAATGAAGATTTTAAAGCGATGAAGCGACCGCCAGATACTTCTTTGGAGGCCTACAGCTTGAAAGTAGATGTCACCATTCAACTGAGTAAATGACGTTTTCTGTTCGACCACGTCACGAAAAGATCTCCATCATATTTTTTTTTCGATTTATGAGGTTGATACGTAGTTACAGACTCACCCTGTATATAGATATATATTTTACATTATACTTACTTACGCACGTTCTCAACCATTTTTCTTGTTTTGCTTGTAGGCGGCTTACATTATGGTGACACACTGCTGGAGTTTTCTGTTTGCCAAATCAGTGGTAATAGTAGCCTACATCTTTAAAGATGTTCTTCAGACATTAGCATATTTAAGAATATTCCAGTTACGTCTTAAACTTTTTAAAATCATAAATTATATTTTCAATATTTTTAATCTTTTTTAAATAAATTTGTTTATTTTTCTCAAAATTTGTAGGATGTAAATATCACTAGCATGGCATAATAATAAATATCAAAGGACGCATATAAAATGTCTGTGCTTCGTAGTTTGGACGGAGGGAGGGAGGCGCGAACCACAAGCCTTGTTCGGACACCAAAATATCTAGCTACGGGGCTGGCTATAGGCACTGGCGTAAGCAGGATTTTCTCGGGGCGTGAGGAAGGGGGGGGGGGGCGAACTTGTGAAATTGGATGGTGCGCAGGTGATTTCAGTGACGCAGGAAGAATTTTCATTTGGGTGGTGCAAAATTCGTCCTTGACGGCGGTAGTTCAGGAGTTAGAGGAAAACCAACCATACTTTCCAAAGCTTCTTTTTTCCTTTTCTTATAATCTTTGGTGAACAACACGAATAAGCCGGTTTGAAGAGTTAGGTTTTTCTTCACATGAATGTGAACGCGGGTTCAGTACCATGAATAACCTTCACTGATCAGAGTGAGATTAAATATTTGGTTCGATCATAGAATAGACCGCCGTAATTCAATTGCGGTGATAGCCTACTCCATTGTTCATGAGTAGAGCCCGGAAGTTTGGCAAAATGCCTCTTTTTATCTACTGCATATATTGATAAAAAATTTCCGGATATACGTTTTTTATTTTGTTTCGAATGTTTTAGAAGCCTTTTCATTTTGCCTATTTTGCCTATTTGGGACCCCACTGCCTATTTTTAATTATTCCTTTTTTTGCCCTTTTCAATGAAATTTGACCATTTTTTTAAAAAAATATGTTGCCATTTATTTTTCTTCCGTTTATTATGTGAGTAATTTTCGCTTTATTTGAGTAATATTGAACTCACGCATGTTTCAACATTGCTGAAGGAGAAAAGTGTGAGAAAAAGTATTTCATGCTGAGTTAGGATATTGCCTTTCGGTTAACATTTCCTTGTGCATGATTGACTGCTGAAGTGGACAGGTTGATTTCGAACACGAAGAAGATATTTCTGAAATCTTCCTCTCGAACCCGAAAATTTCAGGACGTTGCGCCTGAGCTTAGTTTACCTCCGCAACCAGTCTTGACGAGATGGGGAACCTGGATATCAGCAGCTATATATTATGCTAACAACCTTGAAAAAATCAGTGAGGTGATCAATGCTCTTCCAGAAAATGAAGCGGCTACAATTCGTGAAGTGAAAAACTCCTGTGCTATTCAGAACTGAAGAATGAATTGTCGTTTATTTTTGCACATTATTGTGCATTGCCAGAGACAATTACAAAGCTAGAAAAAAGAGGTGAGACTCTTGTAGCATCCATGAAAATCTTCGAGGAATCTATGCAGCAGATGATGGAAGTGCCAGGAGAAAAGGGGTCAGCTGTTGCGGAAAAGTGCAAACGGGTAGTGAGTGCAAATAAGGACTTGAAACAATTGAAAACAATTTGTGATATTCTAAAAGGTGAAAATGCTGTTACCAAAATGAGTCCAGCTACATTAGCTTGTTTTATGTATGCTCCAATAACTTCTGTCGAAGTAGAAAGATCATTTTCTATTATGAAAAACATTCTCTCTGACACACGACTATCAATGAATGTTGAGAACTTAAAAAAACAGCTTGTAGTTATGTGTAATCAAGACGGAGAAAATTGAAATGCTCTTCCCAATGTAGATTTTAACATTTTGCCAGAGATTATAGATAAAATTAAGTGACTTCCACATGTGCCTTTCTTCGCTTAATTTTGCCTTTTTTTCATTTTTAGTGCCTATTTTCCACATTATAAATACCTTTTTGCCTGCCTATTTTAACGAAAATAAATGCCTGAACTTCAGGCTCTATTCATGAGATATGAGCTGCAATTACCATTTTTAGACCTTCGTTTTAAAGTTATTCACTGCGGTTGTTTTAAGTTTTTTCTCGACTTAATTACTGCCTTTTTTAAAACAAAATCGGGGTGTGGTGGGTTGTAGCTCCTTCAGCAACCCTCTGCGTACACCAGTGGCTATAGGGCTACTTAAACTCTAGAAGAGAGCACAACCGGAGGCCTTACAATATTTTTGAAACTCTAATTTGTTTGTTATACGTAATATAGTATCAATATGTACAATGTTTCAAAATTTAAACACAATGTTGATTTGGCTTTGCCAAGTTTGTTGGTGCAGGTATCGGCTGTAATTTGCCTTGAGGCAAAGAGGCCGTGTTTTGGATATTTAGGACGTGACTGCTTTCGTCATCGCTTGGAGGTAAGTTAGTCAAAAGAAAATCAGTCAACATAGTAGGATACTCTTGTGCATTGTTTCTCAACTGCCGGGGAGCGATCCTGTATTGGACGGCGAGAGGTTCTGCTGAAAGTGGTTGACGAATAACATATCCACAATTTCATATTTTAGTTATGTTTTTGTTTTTTAAATCCACTTTATGCACAAATAGACTAATCAAGACTGTCCTAGAGTTTAAAGTGGGATCCTCACTACTGTGCCTCCATCGGATATCGAACTCAGGATAAATTGATTATAATGCGACTACGCTACCGCTACGTCACCTATGTTTTTATATTTGTCAACAAGCTCAGACGCAATCGTACTATTACTCTTTATGATTATGCCAGAATTAATGTATCAATATTTAATTTCAAAGGCACATGTTAATTCATGTATCAATATTTAATTTCAAAGGCACATGTTAATTCATGTATAAATTTTAAAATACTTGAAAGGTATTTACGAGATAAATTCTTGGGGTCCGGGCACTGACTTTTACCGGTTCTGGTCTCACGATAGTTTAGAACCACTGCTGTAGTGTTTAGATATTTGCTTTATCCAGGGTGGAAAGGAAAGCGAAATCTTTGAGGTCGGTGATTTCTTCATTTGTTCAAGGACAACATGATTTACATATAGCAATGTCTCTTCTTACGTGGTCGTCTGGTGACTATTGAACTGGTTAGTGCAATTATATTGGTATAGTCATCCAATAACGGCATAATACTTTGCATCATTTCCACACTGTAAAACGTTGACTGGAATAATAAAAATCTAAGACCGGTAATTTTCGTTACCATCCAACTACCGTAGAAGTGACTACGACCGTCTTTAAAGCATTAGCGGCCATCACATAGTTAGCCTAACTAATGTAATTTGAATGATTTACTTTTTAAAATAATTATTATATTACACGCAACTTCAATTTATAATCATTATCTCTCTTTGTGCCTGATAAAACGTTCAAATTTAAATAAACAAAACGTTTGTTTTGTCGCAAATTAACAGGCAGACTCTTCAGTTTTAACGGTAGAATGTTAACTTCTAATAGTGCAGAATTCAAATAAAAGTTGTTGACCTTTCACATGCCAAAGGAACAGGTAATTTTATGAGACAATTTAAATCTAAAAGATCTCGCAAAGTCACTAGGCTATATCATAAGAACAGAATGGACAACAGCGCTCAATAAGTCAATAGTGTTTCCAAGAAAGTGAAATATATATTAATCAACAGTTTGGAACATATATATATTGATGAAGGAATTGGGAGCATAAAAGTCGAAACATTAATTTGCCTCAAACATCGCTCTGAAGCTCGCAAGTTGAACGCTCATTCACCCCACATTCCACCGGATGCAGAGCCGAACAACAAGAATTTTCCACTCGGCTCTGCACAGTCAGCAAGGCAACGGCCCTCGCCAGCGGTGAGTGCACCTCCACTGTAAATTTCCATCTGCATCCAGGGATACCCCAGGTGCACAGTGGAGGTGCAAAGTCCACCAAAGTATGACTCAAATCCAATGTATAAAACCGCTGGAGACGGTAAATCGATCTCTCACTTCGCTCCAATATCACCACCAAACTGATCGACGAGAAGAGGACGACGGCCTGCTGAGAGATCGCGACACTACGAGGCGGCAACAAGCGAGAAGTCCATAAGCAGTCCGGATTAAGCCAACCGAAGAATCTGCAAGAATAAAACAAATCGCCGAATTGCCTGCCGTCTCTTATCGTCATCTTCGATCTCTCCAGCGGCCACCTGTCACCGTCACCGTCGCCGACGCCAGAAGCCGAGGGCCAGACCAACAGCAAGGGGTGAGTAGCGTTCAACAACACAGGCTCCCAACAATCCTTCATCAGCCTCCTTAAGGGTAGAGGTGGTTAGCCAAGTCAAACTTAAGACCTATCGTATTTATCTGAGCTACGTCCCGGCGTGACTCGATCCCGTACCTTACCCGACGTCACGCTACAATATATATATATAGCACCTGATCTTGGCATATTTGGCTAGAAATCTCAAATATACGCGGTGTGAGCCAAGAAAGAAAATAAAAAAGAAGAAGACACAATTCTTACATAAACCTTTCTACCCTATGCATAATTTAAGTTGCGATATGTCCTGCTTCAATGCATCTAAAATATGTATGTAGGAAATAATGAATATGGGCTGAAACTGCTAATTTTTTTCAAGACTAGAAAATGTGCTCACTTGTTCTAAAATGTGAAGATCGCATTAACCAAGGAAGAAAAGAAAGCTTCCGGCTAACAAAAGAAGATAACAACAAAAGGATTGTACCAAAAGTAATTCCGGATTTAATCAGAAGGAAATAGAATTCCCTAACCGTCTTGAAGTCGGAAAACAACAAATAAGCTTCTGCATTTGCTTACACTTGAAAGATAAGCCAAGGCAAAGTGTTAAAAATTTAATTAGAAGCCGCTGCTGCAGCAGTGACTGAGGGAGTAATTAAGCGTTCTATTTCGGAAATTATATACGGATGCACCTCTCTTGTTGAAAACTACAGAAATTCAATTTAGCCGAAAGTTCTTAACGAAGATGAAGTAATTTTAGATACTGTGAAAAGCACTCTTCTTTTTCTTTCTATGATTGTAACATTAGGAACTCGAATTCTCTTGCTTCCAAGCCTTTGAAATTTTACCATTCTTTTGACAAATGATCTTGTGCTAAGTAACTTTTTGGCATGCAGTTGACACAAGAAACTCAGCCACTCGTGCCTGAGGATAAGCATCATCCTTGTCTTGTAATTGAAATAAAGCACACAAAAAGGACACAGAGTAACCATCCACCGAACAACCTCTCGTACAATTTTAAAAAAACTGACTTTAACAAACTTTACAACAAAGTATCGGTCGTTAACTGGGATACACTAAAAGTCTGTAATAGTGTAAACGAAATGACACATATGTTTTAGAACATAATATACGAAGCATTTGACGCGTGCATCCCCTTAAGACGCATAACCCCTCCTAAATATCCATGCTGGTTTACCGCCAATATAATTAAAAAAAAAAAGCAAAGGCTCACCACCACCAAAAATGGAAACAAAACGTAGGTAACCCAGTTCACCATGCCAACAAATTTAAAGAACTCAGAAAAGCAATCAAAGAAGAAATATCAGCCGCCCACAATAATTACTTGTTCGACATCGAAAACAATATTCAAAGTGACCCGTCACTTTTTTGGTCGTACATAAATCGCAACAGTCAAAATAAACAGTTTCCAGTTTCTACAAACAATTAACCCATACTAAACCTGAATACCGTCGTTGATGAATTTGCGAAATACTTTCAATCTGTGTACGCAAACAATACGGCAAAGTAAAACCTCGAAATCATGGTGGGGCACACAGAGTGCAAAACGTTAGATTCACTCAACATTCAGATGATCAGTATTTCTGAAATTGAAGCAGCCGTGAAAAAATTAAAGCCAAAAAACTCGACGGGACCAGACAAAATCCCACCCTACATCTTCAAAGGATGTGTAGACATTTTTAAAATTCCACTCTTTATTATCTACAATGCGATATGCAGTTTCCCGAACGGTGGAAAGTTACTGCTGTATGTCCAGTACCGAAATCCTCGGAGAACAGAAATATAGGTCTTTTATCTGCCCCTGCTAAAATATTTGAGTAAATCTTATATTGCCACATATATAACCATGTCAAAGAAACTTTTTCTGAATACCAGTATGGCTTCTGCCAAACTGCTCAATAGAAAAAAACCTTGGCGAGAAACTGCATCATATAAGCACGGTGGTAGATGATGGGGGGGGGGGGTAGGTGGATGTAATATACACGGATTTTTCAAAGTCTTTGACACTGTAAATCAGGATGTACTACTGAGAAAATTGGGCACTTGCAACTTTTTCCTTCCCCTCAGGAAACTTATGGCGTCATATTTAATTAAGAGAAAACAATATGTTTCGTATAAAGGCCACACATCCAGCAAATTTCTAGTACGTTCCGGAGTACCTCAAGGGTCCAACATAGGACCTCTTCTCTTTCTTCTATTCATCAACGACTTACCAAAACATTTGATTAATTCTAGGAAACTGTTATTTGCAGACAACCTGAATTTTTTTCAAAGAATAAAAAAATATTGAAGACTGTGTTTGTCTATAACAAGACATAAATAGGTTGAGTGCGTGGTGCTTGTGCAACGGTCTTTCTCTGAATGCAGCAAAATGCTATTCCGTTACATATTCTAAACAAAGAACGATCTTAAATTTCCAATATAAACTTAATAATACCAATCAAAAAATCTGAAACGGCAAAGGAACTAGGAATATATTTTGACTGTAAGCTAACTTTCACTCACCATATTAACAAAGTAATAGGCAACGCTTACAAACTTACCGGGTTCATTATTAGAATGGGCAGAGACTTTCGAGACACCCAAACACTTAAGATATTATATTACTCATTAGTACGTTCAGAACTTGAATTCGGGTCTGTTGTATGAAACACTGGCAGTGTAGTACAGACTACAAAAATTGAACGAGTACAATCAAAACTATTACGTTATATGAAGTATAAACTTGAAGGTACTTATCCCAGATTTGATTCGTACAGTAATGTAATAGAGGAATGCACAGGCTTGACGATCGAAGGACAGTCCGCCACCTGCTGCAGCTCTGGAAATTATATAATGGAAAACTTCTCTCTCCTCTTTGGATCTCACAATTTAAATTACGCGTTCCTAACAATAAGACGCGACCCAATCATCAAACCTTTTTTGTGAATAGAGCGCGAACAAACATTGTCAAGAAATCCCCTATCTGGAGAAAGAGTGTTCTCTACAATGCCTTAGAAAAGCGTAACAAAAATATGGTCTTGCTCTGTATGCCATATATACAATTTAAAAACAGTGTAATGAAAACAATATCAAATAACGGTCACTGAAGCATGTATGAAAACCTGTATCTCTGAACTCTCTAACTGGGCGCCAGCCTGTTGAGTTCATTAATGTAAATAAATAAATAAACAAACCGTGGCTTTGCTGAGAGAGGGATGCTGTTGGGAAGGGGTTGGTCTACTTACACAGAAACTTTATAAATGCTTCCGTCGTAATGAAGAAAGGTATTTCCCCTTAATCTTTCCAGAAATAATGTACGTAGCTTTTTTTCGCAAATATCATATATTACAGAAACATAAAAGAAGCAAATTAACATTATTCTTATTTACGTTGGCGATAGTGGTGTTGGAACACAAGTTTTAGGTTTGTCTAGAATGAGACAGCCCAAGAATATATTTTTCGTATTCAAATCATGTGAAAATTATGTGGATAGTGTAGTTCTAGACGAAGACACCATTATCGACAATTAAATAAAAGCATCGGGGTTCGAATCCCGGCTTGGACATGGTTGTTCTCGTCGAGTGTCATTAATTTCATCATATCCTCACTCACGATTAGTCAGAAGTGGCATAAAAGCGACGCTAAATAAATTCAAATATCCGAAACATGCACAAAAATAATCCACAGAATGTCAAAAAAACTATCGTGTGGATGTCCACTGGACGGACATGTGGATATTCCTTGGACATCCAGTACTTCGGCAAGAATAACCAAGAGACATACATCAGATGTCTCTAGTACATTCGTGTGCTCGATGGGATGTACGAATGCTGAACATATCCCTTACGAATGAACTTCACCTCTCGCAACCCTTTCTAAATTCTAGGATAGGTATCATATGGAGTTTATAAGTTCAAATTTCGCCCATCTAAATGCTTAAATATTACATCGAACAACTGTAAAAGAACAACCATTCCTCGGTCACAATCACCAGTGGCAGCGATTAGGGTGGGAGGGCGATGGGGGAAGTTGTCCCCACTTTTACCACTTTTGCTCCCACAGTTAATGGTAAGCCTTGTTTACCAAGAGAAAGTGAACTGCCGCCCCCCTCCCTTAAGTTTAGGTAGCCAATAACCACTACTGACAACCACCATTACAATATTCCTCAGTACGCTACTGCTTGGTGGTGACTAATAATCCCATTTAGTCTTCCCCTTCATTTAACGAACTTAAGTCAATCGAGTTTGAAGCAGTTGGCCATGCTGCGATGTAAAAAGTGTCAACTTCCAAGTAACAGAACTTGTAGATGGAAACATGTTTTTGTACTTTATGTTTTAGCCACTTAGCTAAACCACAGTAACTTTCTTACCGTTTCTCTATATACTATAACTTCTCAAGACACTGGTAGTATTTCAAATTGACATGTTTTGGCCGCTAACTACTTTTGAAGAACAGGAGACATCCGCCCACTATCGACTTTTTCCTTGGAGAGAATTAGTGTTTTTCATGATATGTTGTGAAGTTTTAAAGGGATGGAGACAGGTGTTGTACACAAATCGGCCAAATGACGTCAGATAAAAACAGACAGAAACAGATTGAAAGAATGATACAGAACTAAACACGAGGAAGAGTTGAATAAATTAGGGAAGAAGAATATAGCCAAACAGGCGAAGAAATGAACAGACATAAGAAGATAGCAACATAGAGGAAGAAAAAGGGAGACACAAGAAGATAGAGAATGAGAACAGAGGAAGAAAGAAAGAAAAGGGAGGTAGAAACAGAGGAATAGAGAAGGAGGGAGACAGAAACTGAGAAAGAAGGAGAGGGGAGGAAATAGAGAGATAGAAAATTGAAAACTGAAAAACATAGAAATAGAGAAGAAGATAGATAGGCAGAGAAGAACAGAAAGAGAGAGAGAGGGAGGAATGAAAGGAAGAGATAGAAAATGGGAGTCAGAGGAATAGAAAATGAGAGAGAAAATGGGGAGAGAGAAGCAGATACAGAGAGAGAGAGAGAGAGGGAGATCAGAAAGGAAGAGAGAGAAAAGGGGTAACAGAGGAATAGAGAATGCGAGAGAAGCAAAGAATGAGAGAGGGAGAGAAGATAGGAAAAGAGAGAAAAGGGGAGTCAGAGAAACAGAGGAATAGACAAAGAAAGAGAGGAAAGAGATATAGAAACAGAAAACAAAAGAATGAAAGACAAAAGGGAGATAAGAGATAGAGAAATTGATGGATTGATTGGTTTGGTTTATTTTACTTCGCTTTTTTGCTACTTTTGGCTAATCGCGACGATAAGAATGTGTGATGATAGGATGAAATTGATGAAGGAACAAACAAGAGAACACTCATGCCCAGACCGGGATTCGAACCCGGGGCCGCTGAAGATGAAAAGAGACTAAATGGAAAGAGAGGGATAGAGTCTTGGGGTGGTGCAAGGGTACCCATTTGGTAGTGCCCCTTCTCATCGTCACGGTTAGCCTAACAATGCATCCAAGTACCTAAAAGTAGCAGTAGTAATACAGTGGAAAAACCACAATGGCTAGAATCAGGTAACTTTCACTTCGTAGGCACTACAATAACCACTAGACCATGGAGATCGTCATAAAACTAACTACACCTTGTTGCCGACTGTTGCAAATAAATGTTTAATCGTTTTTTCTTTGCTGCTATCCCCCTCCCTTCTTGCTAATTACCATACCTCGTACGGTTATGGAAAACCCACATGGCTATAATTAAATCCCCCCAAACCCTCCCATTCCACCAGTTTATTTGAAGATTGCAGATTGAAATTTCGTTCAGAAATTCGCGAAATAATTAGAGTACGAGAAATTGCATTCGGATTATTCGATTGAGTCGCCGTGCATGATTGTGATGCTGTGTTCCTGCCAAAGGAAGAAATAAAATCTCGTTTTTTCCCGCTATTCAATCCGAGCGTGTCTGGGTTTGTGGCGTAATTTCATTATTTGGTACATTGCTATCGACGTTTTCTTGAATTTTACGGGGAAATTACTCTCGTTGTGCGTTAATTCTAGGTATACCCTTAATGCTGTTGTGGCTGGGCTAACTTATGTGCAATGTAGATAGATGAGAGAAGAAAAATAAAAGTGAAGTATAAAGAATTTATCTCTAGAGCATTCGTCTTTAGTTACACGCAAGTAACGCCTTCAGAGTTAATCAATTCAATATATTATTCCATTGTATACTCAATTTGAAAAGTAACTTCTCTGTATGCCCTCAATTTGAAAAGTAATCCCACTGTAGCTGCTCAGTTAAAAAAGTAACTTCTCTTCATGTGCTCACTTTGAAAGATAACCCAATTGTAGTTGTATCCAATTAGGTATACTTCCTCAATTTGAAAATAAACTTCTCGGCATATTTTCAAACTGAAACGAAACCCAATTATAGTTGCTCAATTTCAAAAGTAACTTATCTGTACTAGCTCAATTTGAAAAGTAACCGTACTATAGTTGCTCATTTCAAAAGTAAATTATCTTCGCTGGCATAATTTGGAAAGTAAACCTACTATAGTTGCTCAGATTCAAAAGGATCATCTCTGTACTGGCACATTTTGAAAGGTAACCATACTATAGTTGCTCAATTTCAAACGTAACGTCTCTTCACTAGCATAATTTGAAAAGTAAACCTCCTATAGTTGCTCAGTTTTTAAAGTAAATTCTCTTCACTACCATAATTTGAAAAGTAGCCCTACTATAGTTGCTCAGTTTCAAAAGTAAATTCTCTTCACTAGCATAATTTGAAAAGTAAACCTACAATAGTTGCTCAGATTCAAAAGGATCTTCTCTGTACTGGCACATTTTGAAAGGTAACCCTACTATAGTTGCTCAGTTTCAAAAATAACTTATCTTCACTAGCATAATTTGAAAAGTAGCCCTACTATCGTTGCTCAGTTTCAAAAGTAACTTTTCTTCACTAGCATGATTTGAAAAGTAAACCTACTATAGTTGCTCAGATTCAAAAGGATCTTCTCTGTACTGGCACATTTTGAAAGGTAACCCTATTTTGGTTGCTCAGTTTCAAAAGTAAATTCTCTTCACTACCATAATTTGAAAAGTAGCCCTACTATAGTTGCTCAGTTTCAAAAGTAACTTATCTTCACTAGCATAATTTGAAAAGTAGCCCTCCTATAGTTCCTCAGTTTCAAAAGTAACTTTTCTTCACTAGCATAATTTGAAAAATAAACCTACTACAGTTGCTCAGATTCAAAAGGATCTTCTTTGTACTGGCACATTTTGAAAGGTAACCCTACTATAGTTGCTCAGTTTCAAAATTAACTTATCTTCACTAGCATAATTTGAAAAGTAGCCCTACTATAGTTGCTCAGTTTCAAAAGTAACTTATCTTCACTAGCATAATTTGAAAAGTAACCCTACTATAGCAGCGCAGTTTCAAAAGTAAATTCTCTTCACTAGCATAATTTGAAAAGTAACCCTACTATAGTTGATCAGATTCAAAAGTATCTTCTCTGAACTAGCTCATTTTGAAAGGTAACCCTACTATAGTTGCTCAGTTTCAAAGGTAAATTCTATTCACTAGCATAATTGGAAAGGTAACCCTACTATAGTTGCTCAGATTCAAAAGGATCTTCTCTGTACTGGCACATTTTGAAAGGTAACCCTACTATAGTTGCTCAGTTTCAAAAGTAACTTATCTTCACTAGCATAATTTGAAAAGTAATCCTACTAAAATTCCTCAGTTTCAAAAGTAACTTACCTTCACTAGCATAATTGGAAAAGTAACCCTACTATAGTTGCTCAGATTCAAAAGGATCTTCTCTGTACTGGCACATTTTGAAAGGTAACCCTACTATAGTTGCTCAGTTTCAAAAGTAACTTATCTTCACTAGCATAATTTGAAAAGTAATCCTACTAAAATTCCTCAGTTTCAAAAGTAACTTACCTTCACTAGCACATTTTGAAATGTAACCCTACTATAGTTGCTCAGTTTCAAAAATAACTTATCTTCACTAGCAAAATTTGAAAAGTAGCCCTACTATAGTTGCTCAGATTCAAAAGTAACTTATCTTCACTAGCATAATTTGAAAAGTAGCCCTACTATAGTTGCTCAGTTTCAAAAGTAACTTCTCTTCACTAGCATAATTTGAAAAGTAACCCTACTATAGTTGCTCAGATTCAAAAGTATGTTCTCTGTACTAGCTCATTTTGAAAGGTCACTCTACTATAGTTGCTCAGTTTCAAAAGTAAATTCTCTTCACTAGCATAATTTGAAAAGTAAACCTACTATAGTTGCTCAGATTCAAAAGGATATTCTCTGTACTGGAACATTTTGAAAGGTAACCCTGCTATAGTTGCTCAGTTTCAAAAGTAAATTCTCTTCACTAGCATAATTTGAAAAGTAGCCCTACTATAGTTGCTCAGTTTCAAAAGTATCTTCTCTGTACTAGCACATTTTGAAAGGTAACCCTACTATAGTTGCTCAATTTCAAAAGTAACGTCTCTACACTAGCATAATTTGAAAAGTAAACCTCCTATAGTTGCTCAGTTTTTAAAGTAAATTCTCTTCACTACCATAATTTGATAAGTATCCCTACTATAGTTGCTCAGTTTCAAAAGTAAATTCTCTTCACTAGCATAATTTGAAAAGTAAACCTACTATAGTTGCTCAGATTCAAAGGGATCTTCTCTGTACTGGCACATTTTGAAAGGTAACCCTACTATAGTTGCTCAGTTTCAAAAATAACTTATCTTCACTAGCATAATTTGAAAAGTAGCCCTACTATAGTTGCTCAGTTTCAAAAGTAACTTATCTTCACTAGAATCATTTAGAAAGTAACCCTACTATAGTTGCTCAGATTCAAAAGTATCTTCTCTGTACTAGCTCATTTTGAAAGGTAACCCTACTATAGTTGCTCAGTTTCAAAAGTAACTTCTCTTCACTAGCATAATTTGAAAAGTAAACCTACTATAGTTGCTCAGATTCAAAAGGATCTTCTCTGTACTGGCACATTTTGAAACGTAACCCTACTATAGTTGCTCAGTTCCAAAAGTAAATTCTCTTCACTAGCATAATTTGAAAATTAGCCCTACTATAGTTGCTCAGTTTCAAAAGTAACTTATCTTCACTAGCATAATTTGAAAAGTAGCCCTACTATAGTTGCTCAGTTTCAAAAGTAACTTTTCTTCACTAGCATAATTTGAAAAGTAAACCTACTATAGTTGCTCAGATTCAAAAGGATCTTCTCTGTACTGGCACATTTTGAAAGGTAACCCTACTATAGTTGCTCAGTTTCAAAAATAACTTATCTTCACTAGCATAATTTGAAAAGTAGCCCTACTATAGTTGCTCAGTCTCAAAAGTAACTTATCTTCACTAGCATAATTTGAAATGTAACCCTACTATAGTTGCTCAGTTTCAAAAGTAAATTCTCTGTACTAGCATAATTTGAAAAGTAACCCTACTATAGTTGCTCAGATTCAAAAGTATCTTCTCTGTACTAGCTCATTTTGAAAGGTAACCCTACTATAGTTGCTCAGTTTCAAAAGTAAATTCTCTTCACTAGCATAATTTGAAAAGTAAACCTACTATAGTTGCTCAGATTCAAAAGGATCTTCTCTGTACTGGAACATTTTGAAAGGTAACCCTACTATAGTTGCTCAGTTTCAAAAGTAAATTCTCTTCACTAGCATAATTTGAAAAGTAGCCCTACTATAGTTGCTCAGTTTCAAAAGTAACTTCTCTTCACTAGCATAATTTGAAAATTAGCCCTACTATAGTTGCTCAGATTCAAAAGTATCTTCTCTGTACTAGCACATTTTGAAAGGTAACCCTACTATAGTTGCTCAATTTCAAAAGTAACGTCTCTTCACTAGCATAATTTGAAAAGTAAACCTCCTATAGTTGCTCAGTTTTTAAAGTAAATTCTCTTCACTACCATAATTTGATAAGTATCCCTACTATAGTTGCTCAGTTTCAAAAGTAAATTCTCTTCACTAGCATAATTTGAAAAGTAAACCTACTATAGTTGCTCAGATTCAAAGGGATCTTCTCTGTACTGGCACATTTTGAAAGGTAACCCTACTATAGTTGCTCAGTTTCAAAAATAACTTATCTTCACTAGCATAATTTGAAAAGTAGCCCTACTATAGTTGCTCAGTTTCAAAAGTAACTTATCTTCACTAGAATCATTTAGAATGTAACCCTACTATAGTTGCTCAGATTCAAAAGTATCTTCTCTGTACTAGCTCATTTTGAAAGGTAACCCTACTATAGTTGCTCAGTTTCAAAAGTAACTTCTCTTCACTAGCATAATTTGAAAAGTAAACCTACTATAGTTGCTCAGATTCAAAAGGATCTTCTCTGTACTGGCACATTTTGAAACGACACCCTACTATAGTTGCTCAGTTCCAAAAGTAAATTCTCTTCACTAGCATAATTTTGAAAATTAGCCCTACTATAGTTGCTCAGTTTCAAAAGTAACTTATCTTCACTAGCATAATTTGAAAAGTAGCCCTACTATAGTTGCTCAGTTTCTAAAGTAACTTTTCTTCACTAGCATAATTTGAAAAGTAAACCTACTATAGTTGCTCAGATTCAAAAGGATCTTCTCTGTACTGGCACATTTTGAAAGGTAACCCTACTATAGTTGCTCAGTTTCAAAAATAACTTATCTTCACTAGCATAATTTGAAAAGTAGCCCTACTATAGTTGCTCAGTTTCAAAAGTAACTTATCTTCACTAGCATAATTTGAAATGTAACCCTACTATAGTTGCTCAGTTTCTAAAGTAAATTCTCTTCACTAGCATAATTTGAAAAGTAACCCTACTATAGTTGCTCAGATTCAAAAGTATCTTCTCTGTACTAGCTCATTTTGAAAGGTAACCCTACTATAGTTGCTCAGTTTCAAAAGTAAATTCTCTTCACTAGCATAATTTGAAAAGTAGCCCTACTATAGTTGCTCAGTTTCAAAAGTAACTTATCTTCACTAGAATCATTTAGAAAGTAACCCTACTATAGTTGCTCAGATTCAAAAGCATCTTCTCTGTACTAGCTCATTTTGAAAGGTAACCCTACTATAGGTGCTCAGTTTCAAAAGTAACTTCTCTGCACTGGCATAATTTGAAAAGTAAACCTACTCTAGTTGCTCAGATTGAAAAGCATCTTCTCTGTACTGGCACATTTTGAAAGGTAACCCTACTATAGTTGCTCAGTTTCAAAAGTAAATTCTCTTCACTAGAATAATTTGAAAAGTAGCCCTACTATGGTTGCTCAGTTTCAAAAGTAACTTATCTTCACTAGCATAATTTGAAAAGTAGCCCTCCTATAGTTCCTCAGTTTCAAAAGTAACTTTTCTTCACTAGCATAATTTGAAAAATAAACCTACTACAGTTGCTCAGATTCAAAAGGATCTTCTTTGTACTGGCACATTTTGAAAGGTAACCCTACTATAGTTGCTCAGTTTCAAAATTAACTTATCTTCACTAGCATAATTTGAAAAGTAGCCCTACTATAGTTGCTCAGTTTCAAAAGTAACTTATCTTCACTAGCATAATTTGAAAAGTAACCCTACTATAGCAGCGCAGTTTCAAAAGTAAATTCTCTTCACTAGCATAATTTGAAAAGTAACCCTACTATAGTTGCTCAGATTCAAAAGTATCTTCTCTGAACTAGCTCATTTTGAAAGGTAACCCTACTATAGTTGCTCAGTTTCAAAGGTAAATTCTATTCACTAGCATAATTGGAAAAGTAACCCTACTATAGTTGCTCAGATTCAAAAGGATCTTCTCTGTACTGGCACATTTTGAAAGGTAACCCTACTATAGTTGCTCAGTTTCAAAAGTAATTTATCTTCACTAGCATAATTTGAAAAGTAATCCTACTAAAATTCCTCAGTTTCAAAAGTAACTTACCTTCACTAGCATAATTGGAAAAGTAACCCTACTATAGTTGCTCAGATTCAAAAGGATCTTCTCTGTACTGGCACATTTTGAAAGGTAACCCTACTATAGTTGCTCAGTTTCAAAAGTAACTTATCTTCACTAGAATAATTTGAAAAGTAATCCTACTAAAATTCCTCAGTTTCAAAAGTAACTTACCTTCACTAGCATAATTTGAAAAGTAACCTTACTATAGTTGCTCAGATTCAAAAGTATCTTCTCTGTACTAGCTCATTTTGAAAGGTAACCCTACTATAGTTGCTCAGTTTCAAAAGTAAATTCTCTTCACTAGCATAATTTGAAAAGTAAACCTACTATAGTTGCTCAGATTCAAAAGGATCATCTCTGAACTGGCATATTTTGAAATGTAACCCTACTATAGTTGCTCAGTTTCAAAAATAACTTATCTTCACTAGCAAAATTTGAAAAGTAGCCCTACTATAGTTGCTCAGATTCAAAAGTAACTTATCTTCACTAGCATGATTTGAAAAGTAGCCCTACTATAGTTGCTCAGTTTCAAAAGTAACTTCTCTTCACTAGCATAATTTGAAAAGTAACCCTACTATAGTTGCTCAGATTCAAAAGTATCTTCTCTGTACTAGCTCATTTTGAAAGGTAACCCTACTATAGTTGCTCAGTTTCAAAAGTAAATTCTCTTCACTAGCATAATTTGAAAAGTAAACCTACTATAGTTGCTCAGATTCAAAAGGATCTTCTCTGTACTGGAACATTTTGAAAGGTAAACCTACTATAGTTGCTCAGTTTCAAAAGTAAATTCTCTTCACTAGCATAATTTGAAAAGTAGCCCTACTATAGTTGCTCAGTTTCAAAAGTAACTTCTCTTCACTACCATAATTTGAAAAGTAGCCCTACTATAGTTGCTCAGATTCAAAAGTATCTTCTCTGTACTAGCACATAATGAAAGGTAACCCTACTATAGTTGCTCAATTTCAAAAGTAACGTCTCTTCACTAGCATAATTTGAAAAGTAAACCTCCTATAGTTGCTCAGTTTTTAAAGTAAATTCTCTTCACTACCATAATTTGATAAGTATCCCTACTATAGTTGCTCAGTTTCAAAAGTAAATTCTCTTCACTAGCATAATTCGAAAAGTAAACCTACTATAGTTGCTCAGATTCAAAGGGATCTTCTCTGTACTGGCACATTTTGAAAGGTAACCCTACTATAGTTGCTCAGTTTCAAAAATAACTTATCTTCACTAGCATAATTTGAAAAGTAAACCTACTATAGTTGCTCAGTTTCAAAAGTAACTTATCTTCACTAGAATCATTTAGAAAGTAACCCTACTATAGTTGCTCAGATTCAAAAGTATCTTCTCTGTACTAGCTCATTTTGAAAGGTAACCCTACTATAGTTGCTCAGTTTCAAAAGTAACTTCTCTTCACTAGCATAATTTGAAAAGTAAACCTACTATAGTTGCTCAGATTGAAAAGCATCTTCTCTGTACTGGCACATTTTGAAAGGTAACCCTACTATAGTTGCTCAGTTTCAAAAGTAAATTCTCTTCACTAGAATAATTTGAAAAGTAGCCCTACTATGGTTGCTCAGTTTCAAAAGTAACTTATCTTCACTAGCATAATTTGAAAAGTAGCCCTCCTATAGTTCCTCAGTTTCAAAAGTAACTTTTCTTCACTAGCATAATTTGAAAAATAAACCTACTACAGTTGCTCAGATTCAAAAGGATCTTCTTTGTACTGGCACATTTTGAAAGGTAACCCTACTATAGTTGCTCAGTTTCAAAATTAACTTATCTTCACTAGCATAATTTGAAAAGTAGCCCTACTATAGTTGCTCAGTTTCAAAAGTAACTTATCTTCACTAGCATAATTTGAAAAGTAACCCTACTATAGCAGCGCAGTTTCAAAAGTAAATTCTCTTCACTAGCATAATTTGAAAAGTAACCCTACTATAGTTGCTCAGATTCAAAAGTATCTTCTCTGAACTAGCTCATTTTGAAAGGTAACCCTACTATAGTTGCTCAGTTTCAAAGGTAAATTCTATTCACTAGCATAATTGGAAAAGTAACCCTACTATAGTTGCTCAGATTCAAAAGGATCTTCTCTGTACTGGCACATTTTGAAAGGTAACCCTCCTATAGTTGCTCAGTTTCAAAAGTAATTTATCTTCACTAGCATAATTTGAAAAGTAATCCTACTAAAATTCCTCAGTTTCAAAAGTAACTTACCTTCACTAGCATAATTGGAAAAGTAACCCTACTATAGTTGCTCAGATTCAAAAGGATCTTCTCTGTACTGGCACATTTTGAAAGGTAACCCTACTATAGTTGCTCAGTTTCAAAAGTAACTTATCTTCACTAGAATAATTTGAAAAGTAATCCTACTAAAATTCCTCAGTTTCAAAAGTAACTTACCTTCACTAGCATAATTTGAAAAGTAACCCTACTATAGTTGCTCAGATTCAAAAGTATCTTCTCTGTACTAGCTCATTTTGAAAGGTAACCCTACTATAGTTGCTCAGTTTCAAAAGTAAATTCTCTTCACTAGCATAATTTGAAAAGTAAACCTACTATAGTTGCTCAGATTCAAAAGGATCATCTCTGAACTGGCACATTTTGAAATGTAACCCTACTATAGTTGCTCAGTTTCAAAAATAACTTATCTTCACTAGCAAAATTTGAAAAGTAGCCCTACTATAGTTGCTCAGATTCAAAAGTAGCTTATCTTCACTAGCATAATTTGAAAAGTAGCCCTACTATAGTTGCTCAGTTTCAAAAGTAACTTCTCTTCACTAGCATAATTTGAAAAGTAACCCTACTATAGTTGCTCAGATTCAAAAGTATCTTCTCTGTACTAGCTCATTTTGAAAGGTAACCCTACTATAGTTGCTCAGTTTCAAAAGTAAATTCTCTTCACTAGCATAATTTGAAAAGTAAACCTACTATAGTTGCTCAGATTCAAAAGGATCTTCTCTGTACTGGAACATTTTGAAAGGTAAACCTACTATAGTTGCTCAGTTTCAAAAGTAAATTCTCTTCACTAGCATAATTTGAAAAGTAGCCCTACTATAGTTGCTCAGTTTCAAAAGTAACTTCTCTTCACTACCATAATTTGAAAAGTAGCCCTACTATAGTTGCTCAGATTCAAAAGTATCTTCTCTGTACTAGCACATAATGAAAGGTAACCCTACTATAGTTGCTCAATTTCAAAAGTAACGTCTCTTCACTAGCATAATTTGAAAAGTAAACCTCCTATAGTTGCTCAGTTTTTAAAGTAAATTCTCTTCACTACCATAATTTGATAAGTATCCCTACTATAGTTGCTCAGTTTCAAAAGTAAATTCTCTTCACTAGCATAATTCGAAAAGTAAACCTACTATAGTTGCTCAGATTCAAAGGGATCTTCTCTGTACTCGCACATTTTGAAAGGTAACCCTACTATAGTTGCTCAGTTTCAAAAATAACTTATCTTCACTAGCATAATTTGAAAAGTAAACCTACTATAGTTGCTCAGTTTCAAAAGTAACTTATCTTCACTAGAATCATTTAGAAAGTAACCCTACTATAGTTGCTCAGATTCAAAAGTATCTTCTCTGTACTAGCTCATTTTGAAAGGTAACCCTACTATAGTTGCTCAGTTTCAAAAGTAACTTCTCTTCACTAGCATAATTTGAAAAGTAAACCTACTATAGTTGCTCAGATTCAAAAGGATCTTCTCTGTACTGGCACATTTTGAAACGTAACCCTACTATAGTTGCTAAGTTCCAAAAGTAAATTCTCTTCACTAGCATAATTTGAAAATTAGCCCTACTATAGTTGCTCAGTTTCAAAAGTAACTTATCTTCACTAGCATAATTTGAAAAGTAGCCCTACTATAGTTGCTCAGTTTCAAAAGTAACTTTTCTTCACTAGCATAATTTGAAAAGTAAACCTACTATAGTTGCTCAGATTCAAAAGGATCTTCTCTGTACTGGCACATTTTGAAAGGTAACCCTACTATAGTTGCTCAGTTTCAAAAATAACTTATCTTCACTAGCATAATTTGAAAAGTAGCCCTACTATAGTTGCTCAGTTTCAAAAGTAACTTATCTTCACTAGCATAATTTGAAATGTAACCCTACTATAGTTGCTCAGTTTCAAAAGTAAATTCTCTTCACTAGCATAATTTGAAAAGTAACCCTACTATAGTTTCTCAGATTCAAAAGGATCTTCTCTGTACTGGCACATTTTGAAAGGTAACCCTACTATAGTTGCTCAGTTTCAAAAGTAACTTATCTTCACTAGCATAATTTGAAAAGTAGCCCTACTATAGTTGCTCAGTTTCAAAAGTAACTTCTCTTCACTAGCATAATTTGAAAAGTAAACCTACTATAGTTGCTCAATTTCAAAAGTAACTTCTCTTCACTAGCATAATTTGAAAAGTAAACCTACTATAGTTGCTCAGATTCAAAAGGATCTTCTCTGTACTGGCACATTTTGAAAGGTAACCCTACTATAGTTGCTCAATTTCAAAAGTAACTTATCTTCACTAGCATAATTTGAAAAGTAGCCCTACTATAGTTGCTCAGTTTCAAAAGTAACTTCTCTTCACTAGCATAATTTGAAAAGTAAACCTACTATAGTTGCTCAGATTCAAAAGGATCTTCTCTGTACTGGCACATATTGAAAGGTAACCCTACTATAGTTGCTCAGTTTCAAAAATAACTTATCTTCACTAGCATAATTTGAAAAGTAGCCCTACTATAGTTGCTCAGTTTCAAAAGTAACTTATCTTCACTAGCATAATTTGAAAAGTATCCCTACTATATTTGCTCAGTTTCAAAGGTAACTTCTCTTCATTAGCATAATTTGAAAAGTAACCCTACTATAGTTGCTCAGATTCAAAAGCATCTTCTCTGTACTAGCTCATTTTGAAAGGTAACCCTACTATAGTTGCTCAGTTTCAAAAGTAAATTTTCTTCACTAGCATAATTTGAAAAGTATCCCTACTATAGTTGCTCAGTTTCAAAAGTAACTTATCTTCACTAGCATAATTTGAAAAGTAGCCCTACTATAGTTGCTCAGTTTCAAAAGTAACTTCTCTTCACTAGCATAATTTGAAAAGTAACCCTACTATAGTTGCTCAGATTCAAAAGGATCTTCTCTGTACTTGCTCATTTTGAAAGGTAACCCTACTATAGTTGCTCAGTTTCAAAAGTAAATTCTCTTCACTAGCATAATTTGAAAAGTAAACCTACTATATTTGCTCAGATTCAAAAGGATCTTCTCTGTACTGGCACATTTTGAAAGGTAACCCTACTATAGTTGCTCAGTTTCAAAAGTAAATTCTCTTCACTAGCATAATTTGAAAAGTAGCCCTACTATAGTTGCTCAGTTTCAAAAGTAACTTATCTTCACTAGAATCATTTAGAAAGTAACCCTACTATAGTTGCTAAGATTCAAAAGTATCTTCTCTGTACTAGCTAATTTTGAAAAGTAACCCTACTATAGTTGCTCAGTTTCAAAAGTAACTTCTCTTCACTAGCATAATTTGAAAAGTAAACCTACTATATTTGCTCAATTTGAAAAGTTACTTATCTTAACTAGCATAATTTGAAAAGTAAACCAACTATAGTTGCTCAGATTCAAATGGATCTTCTCTGTACTGGCACATTTTGAAAGGTAACCCTACTATAGTTTATCAGTTTCAAAAATAACTTATCTCACTAGCATAATTTGAAAAGTAGCCCTACTATAGTTGCTCAGTTTCAAAAGTAACTTATCTTCACTAGCATAATTTGAAAAGTATCCCTACTATAGTTGCTCAGTTTCAAAAGTAACTTCTCTTCACTAGCATAATTTGAAAAGTAACCCTACTATAGTTGCTCAGATTCAAAAGTATCTTCTCTGTACTAGCTCATTTTGAAAGGTAACCCTACTATAGTTGCTCAGTTTCAAAAGTAAATTCTCTTCACTAGCATAATTTGAAAAGTAGCCCTACTATAGTTGCTCAGTTTCAAAAGTAACTTATCTTCACTAGCATAATTTGAAAAGTAGCCCTACTATAGTTGCTCAGTTTCAAAAGTAACTTCTCTTCACTAGCATAATTTGAAAAGTAAACCTACTATAGTTGCTCAGATTCAAAAGGATCTTCTCTGTACTAGCTCATTTTGAAAGGTAACCCTACTATAGTTGCTCAGTTTCAAAAGTAAATTCTCTTCACTAGCATAATTTGAAAAGTAGCCCTACTATAGTTGCTCAGTTTCAAAAGTAACTTATCTTCACTAGCATAATTTGAAAAGTAGCCCTACTATAGTTGCTCAGTTTCAAAAGTAACTTCTCTTCACTAGCATAATTTGAAAAGTAACCCTACTATAGTTGCTCAGATTCAAAAGTATCTTCTCTGTACTAGCTCATTTTGAAAGGTAACCCTACTATAGTTGCTCAGTTTCAAAAGTAAATTCTCTTTACTAGCATAATTTGAAAAGTAGCCCTACTATAGTTGCTCTGTTTCAAAAGTAACTTATCTTCACTAGAATCATTTATAAAGTAACCCTACTATAGTTGCTAAGATTCAAAAGTATCTTCTCTGTACTAGCTCATTTTGAAAGGTAACCCTACTATAGTTGCTCAGTTTCAAAAGTAACTTTTCTTCACTAGCATAATTTGAAAAGTAAACCTACTATAGTTGCTCAGATTCAAAAGGATCTTCTCTGTACTGGCACATTTTGAAAGGTAACCCAACTAAAATTCCTCAGTTTCAAAAGTAACTTACCTTCACTAGCATAATTTGAAAAGTAACCCTACTATAGTTGCTCAGATTCAAAAGTATCTTCTCTGTACTAGCTCATTTTGAAAGGTAACCCTACTATAGTTGCTCAGTTTCAAAAGTAAATTCTCTTCACTAGCATAATTTGAAAAGTAAACCTACTACAGTTGCTCAGATTCAAAAGGATCATCTCTGTACTGGCATATTTTGAAAGGTAACCCTACTATAGTTGCTCAGTTTCAAAAATAACTTATCTTCACTAGCAAAATTTGAAAAGTAGCCCTACTATAGTTGCTCAGTTTCAAAAGTAACTTCTCTTCACTAGCATAATTTGAAAAGTAGCCCTACTATAGTTGCTCAGTTTCAAAAGTAACTTCTCTTCACTAGCATAATTTGAAAAGTAACCCTACTATAGTTGCTCAGATTCAAAAGTATCTTCTCTGTACTAGCTCATTTTGAAAGGTAACCCTACTATAGTTGCTCAGTTTCAAAAGTAAATTCTCTTCACTAGCATAATTTGAAAAGTAAACTTACTATAGTTGCTCAGATTCAAAAGGATCTTCTCTGTACTGGAACATTTTGAAAGGTAACCCTACTATAGTTGCTCAGTTTCAAAAGTAAATTCTCTTCACTAGCATAATTTGAAAAGTAGCCCTACTATAGTTGCTCAGTTTCAAAAATAACTTATCTTCACTAGCATAATTTGAAAAGTAACCCTACTATAGTTGCTCAGTTTCAAAAGTAACTTATCTTCACTAGAATCATTTAGAAAGTAACCCTACTCTAGTTGCTCAGATTCAAAAGTATCTTCTCTGTACTAGCTCATTTTGAAAGGTAACCCTACTATAGTTGCTCAGTTTCAAAAGTAACTTCTCTTCACTAGCATAATTTGAAAAGTAAACCTACTATAGTTGCTCAGATTCAAAAGGATCTTCTCTGTACTGGCACATTTTGAAACGTAACCCTACTATAGTTGCTCAGTTTCAAAAGTAAATTCTCTTCACTAGCATAATTTGAAAAGTAGCCCTACTCTAGTTGCTCAGTTTCAAAAGTAACTTACCTTCACTAGCATAATTTGAAAAGTAGCCCTACTATAGTTGCTCAGTTTCAAAAGTAACTTCTCTTCACTAGCATAATTTGAAAAGTAAACCTACTATAGTTGCTCAGATTCAAAAGGATCTTCTCTGTACTGGCACATTTTGAAAGGTAACCCTACTATAGTTGCTCAGTTTCAAAAATAACTTATCTTCACTAGCATAATTTGAAAAGTAGCCCTACTATAGTTGCTCAGTTTCAAAAGTAACTTATCTTCACTAGCATAATTTGAAATGTAACCCTACTATAGTTGCTCAGTTTCAAAAGTAAATTCTCTTCACTAGCATAATTTGAAAAGTAACCCTACTATAGTTGCTCAGATTCAAAAGTATCTTCTCTGTACTAGCTCATTTTGAAAGGTAACCCTACTATAGTTGCTCAGTTTCAAAAGTAAATTCTCTTCACTAGCATAATTTGAAAAGTAACCCTACTATAGTTTCTCAGATTCAAAAGGATCTTCTCTGTACTGGCACATTTTGAAAGGTAACCCTACTATAGTTGCTCAGTTTCAAAAGTAACTTATCTTCACTAGCATAATTTGAATAGTAGCCCTACTATAGTTGCTCAGTTTCAAAAGTAACTTCTCTTCACTAGCATAATTTGAAAAGTAAACCTACTATAGTTGCTCAGTTTCAAAAGTAACTTCTCTTCACTAGCATAATTTGAAAAGTAAACCTACTATAGTTGCTCAGATTCAAAAGTATCTTCTCTGTACTGGCACATTTTGAAAGGTAACCCTACTATAGTTGCTCAATTTCAAAAGTAACTTATCTTCACTAGCATCATTTGAAAAGTAGCCCTACTATAGTTGCTCAGTTTCAAAAGTAACTTCTCTTCACTAGCATAATTTGAATAGTAGCCCTACTATAGTTGCTCAGTTTCAAAAGTAACTTCTCTTCACTAGCATAATTTGAAAAGTAAACCTACTATAGTTGCTCAGATTCAAAAGGATCTTCTCTGTACTGGCACATTTTGAAAGGTAACCCTACTATAGTTGCTCAGTTTCAAAAATAACTTATCTTCACTAGCATAATTTGAAAAGTAGCCCTACTATAGTTGCTCAGTTTCAAAAGTAACTTATCTTCACTAGCATAATTTGAAATGTAACCCTACTATAGTTGCTCAGTTTCAAAAGTAAATTCTCTTCACTAGCATAATTTGAAAAGTAACCCTACTATACTTGCTCAGATTCAAAAGTATCTTCTCTGTACTAGCTCATTTTGAGAGGTAACCCTACTATATTTGCTCAGTTTCAAAAGTAAATTCTCTTCACTAGCATAATTTGAAAAGTAACCCTACTATAGTTTCTCAGATTCAAAAGGATCTTCTCTGTACTGGCACATTTTGAAAGGTAACCCTACTATAGTTGCTCAGTTTCAAAAGTAACTTATCTTCACTAGCATAATTTGAAAAGTAGCCCTACTAAAGTTGCTCAGTTTCAAAAGTAACTTCTCTTCACTAGCATAATTTGAAAAGTAAACCTACTATAGTTGCTCAGTTTCAAAAGTAACTTCTCTTCACTAGCATAATTTGAAAAGTAAACCTACTATAGTTGCTCAGATTCAAAAGGATCTTCTCTGTACTGGCACATTTTGAAAGGTAACCCTACTATATTTGCTCAATTTCAAAAGTAACTTATCTTCACTAGCATAATTTGAAAAGTAGCCCTACTATAGTTGCTCAGTTTCAAAAGTGACTTCTCTTCACTAGCATAATTTGAAAAGTAAACCTACTATAGTTGCTCAGATTCAAAAGGATCTTCTCTGTACTGGCACATTTTGAAAGGTAACCCTACTATAGTTGCTCAGTTTCAAAAATAACTTATCTTCACTAGCATAATTTGAAAAGTTGCCCTACTATAGTTGCTCAGTTTCAAAAGTAACTTATCTTCACTAGCATAATTTGAAAAGTATCCCTACTATATTTGCTCAGTTTCAAAGGTAACTTCTCTTCATTAGCATAATTTGAAAAGTAACCCTACTATAGTTGTTTAGATTCAAAAGCATCTTCTCTGTACTAGCTCATTTTGAAAGGTAACCCTACTATAGTTGCTCAGTTTCAAAAGTAAATTTTCTTCACTAGCATAATTTGAAAAGTAGCCCTACTATAGTTGCTCAGTTTCAAAAGTAACTTATCTTCACTAGCATAATTTGAAAAGTAGCCCTACTATAGTTGCTCAGTTTCAAAAGTAACTTCTCTTCACTAGCATAATTTGAAAAGTAACCCTACTATAGTTGCTCAGATTCAAAAGGATCTTCTCTGTACTTGCTCATTTTGAAAGGTAACCGTACTATAGTTGCTTAGTTTCAAAAGTAACTTATCTTCACTAGCATAATTTGAATAGTAGCCCTACTATAGTTGCTCAGTTTCAAAAGTAACTTCTCTTCACTAGCATAATTTGAAAAGTAAACCTACTATAGTTGCTCAGTTTCAAAAGTAACTTCTCTTCACTAGCATAATTTGAAAAGTAACCCTACTATAGTTGCTCAGTTTCAAAAGTAAATTCTCTTCACTAGCATAATTTGAAAAGTAACCCTACTATAGTTTCTCAGATTCAAAAGGATCTTCTCTGTACTGGCACATTTTGAAAGGTAACCCTACTATAGTTGCTCAGTTTCAAAGGTAACTTATCTTCACTAGCATAATTTGAATAGTAGCCCTACTATAGTTGCTCAGATTCAAAAGTAACTTCTCTTCACTAGCATAATTTAAAAAGTAACCGTACTATAGTTGCTCAGATTCAAAAGTATCTTCTCTGTACTAGCTCATTTTGAAAGGTAACCCTACTATAGTTGCTCAGTTTCAAAAGTAAATTCTCTTCACTAGCATAATTTGAAAAGTAAACCTACTATAGTTGCTCAGATTCAAAAGGATCTTCTCTGTACTGGAACATTTTGAAAGGTAACCCTACTATAGTTGCTCAGTTTCAAAAGTAAATTCTCTTCACTAGCATAATTTGAAAAGTAGCCCTACTATAGTTGCTCAGTTTCAAAAGTAACTTATCTTCACTAGCATAATTTGAAAAGTAGCCCTACTATAGTTTCTCAGATTCAAAAGTATCTTCTCTGTACTAGCACATTTTGAAAGGTAACCCTACTATAGTTGTCAATTTCAAAAGTATCGTCTCTTCACTAGCATAATTTGAAAAGTAAACCTCCTATAGTTGCTCAGTTTTTAAAGTAAATTCTCTTCACTACCATAATTTGATAAGTATCCCTACTATAGTTGCTCAGTTTCAAAAGTAAATTCCCTTCACTAGCATAATTTGAAAAGTAAACCTACTATAGTTGCTCAGATTCAAAGGGATCTTCTCTGTACTGGCACATTTTGAAAGGTAACCCTACTATAGTTGCTCAGTTTCAAAAATAACTTATCTTCACTAGCATAATTTGAAAAGTAGCCCTACTATAGTTGCTCAGTTTCAAAAGTAACTTATCTTCACTAGAATCATTTAGAAAGTAACCCTACTATAGTTGCTCAGATTCAAAAGTATATTCTCTGTACTAGCTCATTTTGAAAGGTAACCCTACTATAGTTGCTCAGTTTCAAAAGTAACTTCTCTTCACTAGCATAATTTGAAAAGTAAACCTACTATAGTTGCTCAGATTCAAAAGGATCTTCTCTGTACTGGCACATTTTGAAACGTAACCCTACTATAGTTGCTCAGTTCCAAAAGTAAATTCTCTTCACTAGCATAATTTGAAAATTAGCCCTACTATAGTTGCTCAGTTTCAAAAGTAACTTATCTTCACTAGCATAATTTGAAAAGTAGCCCTACTATAGTTGCTCAGTTTCAAAAGTAACTTTTCTTCACTAGCATAATTTGAAAAGTAAACCTACTATAGTTGCTCAGATTCAAAAGAATCTTCTATGTACTGGCACATTTTGAAAGGTAACCCTACTATAGTTGCTCAGTTTCAAAAATAACTTATCTTCACTAGCATAATTTGAAAAGTAGCCCTACTATAGTTGCTCAGTTTCAAAAGTAACTTATCTTCACTAGCATAATTTGAATAGTAGCCCTACTATAGTTGCTCAGTTTCAAAAGTAAATTCTCTTCACTAGCATAATTTGAAAGGTAACCCTACTATAGTTGCTCAGATTCAAAAGTATCTTCTCTGTACTAGCTCATTTTGAAAGGTAACCCTACTATAGTTGCTCAGTTTCAAAAGTAAATTCTCTTCACTAGCATAATTTGAATAGTAGCCCTACTATAGTTGCTCAGTTTCCAAAGTAACTTCTCTTCACTAGCATAATTTTAAAATAAACCTACTATAGTTGCTCAGTTTCAAAAGTAACTTCTCTTCACTAGCATAATTTGAAAAGTAACCCTACTATAGTTGCTCAGATTCAAAAGGATCTTCTCTGTACTGGCACATTTTGAAAGGTAACCCTACTATAGTTGCTCAATTTCAAAAGTAACTTATCTTCTCTAGCATAATTTGAAAAGTAGCCCTACTATAGTTGCTCAGTTTCAAAAGTAACTTCTCTTCACTAGCATAATTTGAAAAGTAAACCTACTATAGTTGCTCAGATTCAAAAGGATCTTCTCTGTACTGGCACATTTTGAAAGGTAACCCTACTATAGTTGCTCAGTTTCAAAAATAACTTATCTTCACTAGCATAATTTGAAAAGTAGCCCTACTATAGTTGCTCAGTTTCAAAAGTAACTTATCTTCACTAGCATAATTTGAAAAGTATCCCTACTATAGTTGCTCAGTTTCAAAAGTAACTTCTCTTCACTAGCATAATTTGAAAAGTAACCCTACTACTGTTGCTCAGATTCAAAAGTATCTTCTCTGTACTAGCTCATTTTGAAAGGTAACCCTACTATAGTTGCTCAGTTTCAAAAGTAAATTCTCTTCACTAGCATAATTTGAAAAGTAGCCCTACTATAGTTGCTCAGTTTCAAAAGTAACTTATCTTCACTAGCATAATTTGAAAAGTAGCCCTACTATAGTTGCTCAGTTTCAAAAGTAACTTCTCTTCACTAGCATAATTTGAAAAGTAATCCTACTATAGTTGCTCAGATTCAAAAGGATCTTCTCTGTACTAGCTCATTTTGAAAGGTAACCCTACTATAGTTGCTCAGTTTCAAAAGTAAATTCTCTTCACTAGCATAATTTGAAAAGTAGCCCTACTATAGTTGCTCAGTTTCAAAAGTAACTTACCTTCACTAGCATAATTTGAAAAGTAGCCCTACTATAGTTGCTCAGTTTCAAAAGTAACTTCTCTTCACTAGCATAATTTGAAAAGTAACCCTACTATAGTTGCTCAGATTCAAAAGTATCTTCTCTGTACTAGCTCATTTTGAAAGGTAACCCTACTATAGTTGCTCAGTTTGAAAAGTAAATTCTCTTTACTAGCATAATTTGAAAAGTAGCCCTACTATAGTTGCTCAGTTTCAAAAGTAACTTATCTTCACTAGAATCATTTAGAAAGTAACCCTACTATAGTTGCTAAGATTCAAAAGTATCTTCTCTGTACTAGCTCATTTTGAAAGGTAACCCTACTATAGTTGCTCAGTTTCAAAAGTAACTTCTCTTCACTAGCATAATTTGAAAAGTAACCCTACTATAGTTGCTCAGATTCAAAAGTATCTTCTCTGTACTAGCTCATTTTGAAAGGTAACCCTACTATAGTTGCTCAGTTTCAAAAGTAAATTCTCTTCATTAGCATAATTTGAAAAGTAACCCTACTATAGTTGCTCAGATTCAAAAGTATCTTCTCTGTACTAGTTCATTTTGAAAGGTAACCCTACTATAGTTGCTCAGTTTCAAAAGTAAATTCTCTTCACTAGCATAATTTGAAAAGTAGCCCTACTATAGTTGCTCAGTTTCAAAAGTAACTTATCTTCACTAGCATAATTTGAAAAGTAGCCCTACTATAGTTGCTCAGTTTCAAAAGTAACTTCTCTTCACTAGCATAATTTGAAAAGTAACCCTACTATAGTTGCTCAGATTCAAAAGGATCTTCTCTGTACTAGCTCATTTTGAAAGGTAACCCTACTATAGTTGCTCAGTTTCAAAAGTAAATTCTCTTCACTAGCATAATTTGAAAAGTAGCCCTACTATAGTTGCTCAGTTTCAAAAGTAACTTATCTTCACTAGCATAATTTGAAAAGTAGCCCTACTATAGTTGCTCAATTTCAAAAGTAACTTCTCTTCACTAGCATAATTTGAAAAGTAACCCTACTATAGTTGCTCAGATTCAAAAGTATCTTCTCTGTACTAGCTCATTTTGAAAGGTAACCCTACTATAGTTGCTCAGTTTCAAAAGTAAATTCTCTTCACTAGCATAATTTGAAAAGTAGCCCTACTATAGTTGCTCAGTTTCAAAAGTAACTTATCTTCACTAGAATCATTTAGAAGGTAACCCTACTATAGTTGCTAAGATTCAAAAGGATCTTCTCTGTACTAGCTCATTTTGAAAGGTAACCCTACTATAGTTGCTCAGTTTCAAAAGTAACTTCTCTTCACTAGCATAATTTGAAAAGTAAACCAACTATATTTGCTCAATTTCAAAAGTTACTTATCTTCACTAGCATAATTTGAAAAGTAACCTACTATAGTTGCTCAGTTTCAAAAGTAACTTTTCTGTGTATGCTCAATACCGAAAGTAACTTATCTATATAAGCTCAATATTAAGAGTAAATTCACCATAGTTACTTCATTTGAAAAGTAATTGTTTTCTATGTGCTCAATTGGAAACATAATCCAATTAGTTGTAGTTGGTCAATTTTAAAAGTAACTTCTCTGCATATGCTCAAAATGGAAAGTATTTTCTCTTTATATGTTCAATTTGAAAAGTAACCAAACTATTGGAAAGTACCTTCTCTCCATATGCTCAATTTAAAAATAAATAGCTGCCTAATTTGAAAGATCTGGTGTGATCTGTAAGGGTATGGTCACATTGAGCCCTGTTCCAGCCAAACTGTTACACTGCAGTACAAGGCAGAACAAACAAACATCATCATGTAAACAAATGTAGGCGCTCACACTGGCGCCAAGCTACCCTGGTATGCACTGCCGTGTTTCATCGACCACCGAAGGGAACCACATCATTTTGTTTCTTTCAGCCCAATTCGCCTGAAGTGTGTTGGCGTGCGCTCTTGATGCTTTGCTTCTTGGGTTGTCTGGTGACAATAGTAGAACATAAGGGCCTCCCCAATGGCGCAGCGGTAGCGTCGTCGCTACCCCGTGGAGGCACATAGTGGTTCGGATCCCACTTTAAACTGTAGGTTGTAACGAACCTGAGAGTTTAAGGTTTTATATTTGTAAGAAGTTAAGATTTTTAAAATGTTTGTTACTTCAAATAATGTGCAAGTTGTCACAGACAACTATAGTTAGATTGATACAGTTGTGGTTGGAACTTGTGTATATGTTTAGAAATACGTCATAATCTGTTCGTGTTGACGTCAGTTTCTCATCTCAGCAGAGGAAGTGAACTCACCTGAATTTCTTTCACCTGACGACAGTCTCAGTTAGAAAACAGGTGAAGGTGAGAAATCAACAAAAACGTGGTAACGGTTAATGGAATGCCCGAATAGTGTAATTGGTAATTATTTTCAGTTCATTCTGGCTATACTCGGAAATAATAATTAAGTACATAAACTTACGTGTATTTACGTTTGTCTTGTCCAACGTGCAAGTGTGTTTAGTGATTGTAATGTGATTTAATATGCTATAGAATTGTTCCTCTTCAGGCAGAAACGTAAGCTAATCTGTACCTGGCTTGTAAGTCCACATAGGATAGGAAATATAAGTGATTATAAAACTGTGTTTAACTTTGAAAATAGTGTTGTGTTTCTTTTCTACCCAGCAAGCCCTGATGATTTGCAAAGATTCTCATATTCCCGACTAAAGGAGTAGCGGACTAACTTTCTGACTGGTGTACAACCGGGGAACGTTGCAAGGTCCAGTCCTGATTAGCCTTGCTGTACATAAAGTGGACTTAAAACGCCAACTCAATTAATCAATAGTGGAACATTAATCAATATATGATACACATCAATGTAGAACCATCACAATCGAGAACCAATAAACTTTGGCACAAAATTATAGGAGAATTACAACTAACAAACTACAGTTTTTCATTGTAAAAATATATATATATACTGTAGTGCTACCTCCTAGACGAGGGGGCGAGAGGGGGCCATCTTTTGACACTTTTGACCCTTCTAAAGTAAACTGTCCTTACCCCCAGTTTTGGCACTTGACCCCACCCTTAGATTTGAAATCCAATCGCCGCCACTGTTGCGTTAACATTCGAAGTTTCCCGAATAAATGCAGTTAATCTGGATTTAAATCGCACAACATATACAAATATTTTTTTCCCAAAATCTAGTGAACCAACCCCATTCACCATAACCAATAATATTCCCAATAAGATTTCGAGCGAAAACCAAAGCGCGCTATGACGCCAGGGGCCCCGGGTTCGAATCCCGCCCTGGGCATGGGTGTTCTCTGTGAGTGTCCCTTCATCAATTTCATCATACCTTCACTACAGCGCCTTGAATAACGTAGTGTGGAAAACGACCCAAGAAACTGGTTCACCGAGACGATGACAAGTAGATGGCAGTGCGATCGACACAGGTGCTAATTTTGTTATGAAAGTAATGCGGCTTAGTTAGTTTTTGGAACATATTGTGTAGATTTGTTTCTCTAGAAAGGCGGTAAATGAATTGATGGAAACAGTTATATTTGTGGAGTGATTTGCAGTTACGAAATGGCATTAATTTGGAAAGAAAAGTAAAATAAAATTAATAAATAAATAGCATGCGTAACACAAGATGAAACATCGCAATGTGATTCCGGACGTCAGGTCTTGGACTGTGTCTTAGAGTTTATTTTTCTATGTTATTAGAATATAAATAGTATCCTGAGAGATATTTCATACCGAGGCGACAAACCACAAGTGTCGCTTGAAAGCGAGCAGTCGGAAATCAATGCAGACTTTCGAACCGTAGGGACACAAGCTCTGACTGCACCGCTTCCTCAAGGAGATTTTACACCAGAGCGACACGCGACAAACGATACGAGGATTTCACACCAGAGCGACACGAGTCCTTCGGTCCAAGGCAACTTTCACACCGACGCGACACATGTTGCTTCGAAACGAGCCAATCAAGAGCAACATTTCACATCGTAGCGGCATGACGGGAAGCACAGACCAGCGTTCGGTTGGTGAAATCCTTAAGCGATAAGTGTCGCGTGCCGCTTGTCGCTTTGGTCCGCAATCTCACTAAAGCAAGACACTCATTGCATCGCGTATGCGCGAACAACAAACCACGGCAACATGTTGCAAGCTATTGAGGAAATGACCCAGTTTGAGCGACGCAGACGCGAAAAAAGCGACACGTGTTGCTTATCGTGTCGCCTAGATCTGTAATTGAAATGTGCGGTTTATCGTGTCGCCTATCTGTTGTTCGCAAGCAACGCTTGCTAATAGACTGAAGGCACCATGTCGCTTGTCACTTAGTTGGGAACTCCCCCTGTAGCGCGTCGCTTCGGTCTGAGCACCCTTCCTTTAAGGAGCTTTCCGACCGAAGTAACAAGTAGCACGCGAATACGCCATATGAACGTGTCGTTTGCTGTTTGGACCCTCATGTGCAATGAATGCTATTTTACAGTCTGGAAGTGTGTGTCACTAGTGTGACAGTGTGAACATCCCGTGTCGCTTGTCTCATTGGTTTGAAAGTTGCCTTACAATCATGTCGATGGCACTAAGAAAGTTTTGTGGGTTTCCCCTTGTCGTTTCATGCAATCATCATTATCATCATCGCCGCGATTAGTTCAAAGCGGAAGAAAAGAGACAGTAAATATAAAAAATACAAATGCTTCAGTGTGTATATCTTTAAAAGAAATGATGATGATAATAATAACGAACCTAATTCATACACAAAAATGTAGTTGCCAAGAGCATTCCACGCGTATTTTTTCTCCCGTATTATTAACGAAAGTATGACGATAACAGGACGTGGTCGACTGTCTAGAATGTTCGTTAATATCTTCGCGACCACTGTACCAAATATCATAGCAATTATCACATTGATAGAAATGCTTCATGTAAAAGAATCAGACGTTGCAGCGAAAACTCCATTTACTTCCATTATAAGCAGTCGAACACCAAGCACCGGGGACAACACCAGCGACTCTAGCGGATCATTTTCGAGTGGAACCATCCAGAGAGCGCAGAAGCATGCCGTTTTCCACACTACGTTATTCTAGGCGCTGTACCTTCACTCATCCTCATCTTCGCGATTAACCAAAAGAGGCAGAAAAACGAAGTCAAATACACCAACTCGATCGATCAATCAGTCGAAAGATAACATTTTGTCGGCCATTTCAGTACATTCTGCACATTCCACCAGTACACTGACGATTTTTGGATGCAGTGTAACCACCACAAGGATTGAACGTCTTTCACTCAAGCACGAAGACACTGCTCCTCACCTGAGAACCTAAGGGTTGTTGATGGCTGATGCAGATAGGAAGAGTTGCAGGAAACTGCAGACATCCAACCAAAATGAAAATGTTCATAACACCTAACAGGTTGTCTTTTATGATGTGTATTGTTCCATTTTTTGTTATTTTCAAGCTGAAATTTCAGTGACATCACTATTTTCGTGATCAGTCCTATTTGTATCACAACGTCTTCTCAGACATCCCCAATGCATTGTTCAATATTTATAGATAATTTGAGATGTTTGGAGGGACTCTGGCCAAAACCTGACTGGTAGTGAACTGGCTTATTTTTCTTGATGAATTTTTTTACAGAAACGAGCTTCTCTTCTTAGCGGAACATATAGTGAAACGAGCCTCTATTCCTTAATGGAACATTATTTTCTCCTTCTTTTAAAACATTAGACGCCAATAGTCGAAATAAGCAGTTTTATGCACTATTGAATTTATCATAGGCGTGCACAGATCCTGTGATAAGGGAGGGGGGAGGTGCGCAAAAATCTAGATGAAAGTTCAGACGAAGACATAAAGGATACATTCCATTTCATTTTTTTACAAACTCTACCTTGATCCGTAAAAATTTGCGCACCTAGGGAGTGTTCGGACACGCCAAAAAATCCCTTTCCTGTGTATATTAATGTAATTGTAATTATTACATGTACTTCATACATCTGATGCAGAAACTCATATTATCCCCAAGTAAAGGCAAGTCGAATCTAATCCCTTCCTCCTCCGGGTGTACGCCTATGGAATTTACGCTTGCTGTACCCTGAAACTTTCTTGTGTACTGAATGTGTACAAATAGGCATTTAGGACAGTAACCGGGTTCTAATTACAGTTTTAAATAGTATTTCTTGCATATGGAAAATATAATACGTAACTTTCCAACACATTCTATGTGGCAGCAATAAAACGGAATTTACAAATTCAGCAAATTATATGAAATATTTTCATAATTCGACAGGCTTAACACATGAATAGATAAAAAAAAGTACCACAACTTCACTCGAAAGAACTAAGAATTCTTTATAATCTTTTCCATAAAATATTACCATGGATACAAAAATTGTTAACCTATGTTTAGCGGTAAAACAACAACCCTTTTTTTATTTAATTGCGTGATCTCTGTACTATTTCCTTGCCGTCAATGAAGGCTGAAGTGCTGTTTCTAACTGGCGTGCCATCTACCGATAACGGGAAGAACTTAAAACGAACTTTCAGGCGTTCCTCCTGCCATCTTTTGAGCATTTGTAAAACTATTTCCACCCTAGTTCTCGCAAATTTTGTGTAGGCAAATGCAGTATTGTAAATTTAGCTTCTGCGGTTTGCGTTTATCACATAAACTATTCTTTCCGAGCACCTTATCGAGGAATCAAAATTATGCGTTTCGATAACCACCCAGTCGTGACAAAATGTCAACAGGTAACATATTTAGAATGGTTGTTAATACAATAGTAATCTTACAGAAATAGAATTAGGTGCAAATATCAATACATGCTCTGAATATAATAATCACGTTTCCAAAAGTTAAGCACGCGATGGTAAAATCAACAAAAACGGACAAGTAAAGCTTTGTTTAACACAAAAGTGCACATGAAGGTAGCAAATGTGTTTATGCATTAAAGAAAACAGGAAATGTGTACAAAGATGAAACAAAAACATTTTCGTAAGTTATATGATGACGTCACATTTGGGTCATTAACACAATGTTGTTTAAAGGCAAACAAACCAAGCACAACTTACATTAATATGGTATGTGACCACCCCGGACCTTCCCACAAACTTTACAACGATTTTCCATACTTTCAATGAGGTGATCAACCATCGCAGATGCGAGCAATGGCCATTCCTCCATTAGGGCAGTTTCCAACTCTCTCAGACTGGCTGGAGGAGGTAAACGTGCAGAGACAGCACTCGAGGGCATCCCAAAGGTTTTCAGTGGGATAAAGATCGAGGCTAATACGCCGGCCACTTCATACGAGAAATGCCCTCACTCTCCAGGTACTCGTCAACGATGTTGAATAGATGCAGACTGGCATTATCGTCCATAAGGAGGAAACCAGGACCAACTGCTGCGGCGTAGTCTCACAATGTGGTCTAGGACTTCATCCCGATACCGCGCAGCCGTCACAGAACCGCCTTTAAGATGTGCAGCTCGGTGCGATATCCCATTTGACGCGACCGGGAACATGATGTCGAGAAGGCTCATTACTTGAACATTTCAAACCTAAAGAATATGGCTGCAAAACCACGTTCCTGCAAATGTTGCTTATTCAAGAATTTGTGTAAGATGTTCTTCTGACAAAGGTGGTGAGGTATCAACGAGCACACAGGATCATAATATCAGAATAGAAGGTACGCTCTCACAAACTTATTATCCCAACACATTATTTTACATGACAGTGCTAGAGTGAAATGTACAGTGAGATGCGTCAGTATTACCGTGCAAATTGTCCATCACCATGTTCGTGCACTTTATTTGACCCAATAAGAGATTCATGATTTAAAGAAAACTCAAAACAAGCTGTTGAGAACTTCTGCACCAGCAGACATAAAAATCCATCGCTTATAAACGCAGGATGCGAGAGAAAAAATAATGAAAATAGACATGGACAATTTGCACAGTAATAATCATGGATCCTATCGATGAATGATTTTGATACAGACCTAACACGTGAATATGTAAAAGAGTACTAGAACTTCACTCTCGAGAATTAAGAATGATTCACAACTTTTTCCGTTAAAAATTACCATAGGTACAGTGATTGTTAACTTTCATCTACTACCGAACAATCAATTTTTTCATTCACTTTGCATTATCTGTACCATGTACAATTTTGCCCTCGATGAACGCTAAAATGCTGTAACCAACTGATGTTCCATCTACCGAGGAGAAGCAGAACTCGAAACAAACTTTCAGGCGTTTCTCCTGCCATCTATTTAACATTTGTTGAACTATTTTCAATATAACTTGAAAATTTTGTCTAGGCAAATACAATATTGTAAATTTAGCTTCTGCGGAATGTTAGTTGCATGAAAACAGCTTTTCTAAGTAAATATTACTCTGTAAATATTAAAGTTTTTAATTGTTGAAATCCCATAGAATATCGGCTGCTGCCGCCTTATTAATTAATGTTATGCTCTACTAATGTGTTTTATCATTAAACGTCAGTAAACTTTGTATGATTTTTGAAACGTGAAGATTTAGAGGGAGGGAGAACTGTTAACGTCACATTTTGATAAATCTGCATCGTAAAGCGAGCGTTCTTAACATATTTATCAAGTTAGGCCCACATTGCTTATGATTGATTGTTATGTAACATGAATTATGCTTATGCAATATACAGGGTGTCATTTTAATGGCGCCCACGGACCACGGAAACGTATAGAGGACATCAAAACAAACAACTTTTTTCAGTAACATTTTTCTCGTTGGAGCGTCGTTTCGGCGCTACAGTCGTTCAAAAAAGCCCGTTTTGCCGCCTGAATGCTGGCAACCATACACAACATTTGATTGCATTTGTGACGTCAAAGCCCGTCGTGAAGCGATGCGTTACAGGGTTGCCAGGAACAGACATATTCTGTGAAAAATGACATAGCTACAATCAACCACATTATGTACCGTAAAACAAAACGAGAAAACATGTTCTGTAACCTAACAGGAAGTAAACAAACGATACGAAAAATGGTAGAAAGAAAATAGAATTCAAGTGGAAGTGGTCATATCGAATTTTGTATCAGCTTGCATGTCAAATATTTGCAAATCTAGTTACTAAGTTGGCATCTACAATTTAGTCTATCCACTTCGTCCTTCTGATACTAGTTGTCTGTGACACACTGAACAGATGACAAAATAGAAATGAAAGAACTCAAAATTCCAAAGGTTATCAACACGTAATATAATATAAATTCAGGGCATTATGAGGCAAGTGACAAAAATGGTTGAAAGTACAGGGATATAAGTAGTAGTAAAACAAACTCTCCGACGACTGTGTGTATCTACGCACCGGATACACATGTAATAGTTTGCAACTCTGAACAGGGCAGTATATTCGCTACTGATTCATCATTAGATTGTTACTGTGGTTGTACGTGTTTTAGCCGTAATGTAACAACGTGAACCTCAGACACTTCCGTTATCAGCACAAAGTACCACAAGGCATCTGGACACAAACCTGTAGATATCAACCTTGCAACGAGATTTGCAAATATAATTGACATGTAGCTGGGCGTAAACAGCCACATGTAAGTTGTAAGTACAATAAATGTTATTGTTGTTGATATTTGACATGTATGCTGAGACAAAATCCGATATTGACTCTTCATTTTGAATACGTTTTTACCATTTCTCATATCGTTGGTTCACTTCCCCCTTCCCCTGAGATGACTGCTGATCTTCTGGCTGGTAGGATCTATGATGTTCGGTTTACTGGACGCGTTTTTCGCTTCGTTTTACAGCTAATAATGTGGTTGATAGTTTGTCATATTTCACAAAAATGTGTTCCTTGCAACCCTACCGTGAGCTGTTTCGCCGCAGGAAATGACGTCACAGATACGATCAAATGTTGTGTTGAGTTGCCAGCATCCAGGCGGCAAAACGGTCTTTTTTGAACGGCTGTAGCGTCGAATTGACGCACCAACGTGAAAAATGTTACTGAGAAAAGTTGTTTGTTTTGATGTCCTCTACACGAATCTGTGGTCCGTGGGCGCCATTAAAATGACACCCTGTATATATAGCCTATATATATAGAGCCCCAATCCCACTGACTCACTGACATAAATGTTCTCCATGAAGGAAGCCCCGTAGGTTTAAAAATGCTCGATTACGATCCCCCATGAAATTTTCCCAAAAGGCCTAGAAAATTAAGAAATCGTTCAATTGGCTCTTTTTAAGGGTGAAAATGTCCTTTTTTCACATCCTTAGCAACCCGTTTTCACGGCTTTTCTTTGCCCACATTGTTTGATTCTCTCTTCATTGTCAAGCTACAAATTTTCTCACAGAACAACAACGCACAGATGAATCAATCCTTGGTTAGAGAAGGTGCTCCAAACAAGAGTGACATCTACATAAGGAGATTCAGTCCAGATACAATTAGATATCGGTATACTCAATGCGAAAATATTATCTACATCGTACTTGTTTTAACTAAATGTTCAGAGGTATAACAAACAATTCTACGAGCTTGAACTTCCCATGTTTGTTGTTGCCCATGGAAACGGACGTTGCTAGGGAACTTAGGAAAGTTTATTTTCACCCCGAAAACTACGGTAAGTTATACTTGAATTTTCGTATTTCAAAATATGAGCGTCAGAATTTATTACTGAAGCAATGTAGGAAAATGAGGGGAATGACGGGAAACAATAATTTTTCAATTTCGTTTTAAAAAATGTGAAAGTGACAAAAGACGTAAATATTGCTTTTCCAATTTAATTTAGTGTCGCTATTGAATTCGCTTACATGAAATATCTAACTAACTATCTTGAAACGGTTTTCACTTACCCAGTATAATAAGAAAATATACAATAATATTTTGAATATTTGTACCATATTAGAGTCCGTACACATATGAGGTTATGTTCTAAACTTTTAAAGTGAGCGAGTCTTGAAAAAAGGCACCAATGTATTGCTTATGGGTAACATGAATTATGCCGAAACTTCAAATATAGAGCTAATCTTAGAAAACGAAGTGCATCCGAACCACAAAATTTCTTACTTTGTTATCAAACCCGATACGGAGAGATAGATCAAAAGGTGAGCTACAATCACGTTAAACATGTCTTTCATTGAGTCTGTTCTACCACTGTCAAAGTTCGCAAAACTACACGTGTGCATATATGTGTAAATGGCACCTACTTAATATTCAGGAATTTAAAGACAACCTTACATTTTGACTCTTTATAATTACCATGTGTCTCTTAATTGTTAATTTGTATTTGGTATTAAATAAACAAACCAATATCCTTATTTATGTGGCAAAATGTGAAATTGTCGCTTGCTTTTGACGACGTAAAATGCTTCATACAACTGATGTGCCATCTACCGAGGACTGGGAAAACTTTATAACCAACTTTGCAGAGTTGCTCCTGCCATCTTTTGAACGCCTGCGGAACTAGATGCATTTCAGAATCCAGAGCTGTGCCTGTCTGGGTTCAGAAGGGTTTTGAAGGTCCAAAGTACAGTGGTGGAAAAAAATTCTTCCCCATAAGACTTTCATGGCAGTAAATAATGCCGGAAAGGTAGGCAACACACATTGCACCTTTAGGTGATCGGGTGATTCTGTCTGTCTCAAGAAGCAACTCGTCTTTCATGCAATAGCCACCAGACACGGGAAATGTAGGAAAGTCACGTGACATCAGGTGGAATGTTGTTCGTCATAAAATCGCCTTTTCTCAAGCCAGCTCGCAGAACTGACAAGAGTTATAGCCTATGTACGAAAATGATTCCCCTAAAACCGTTGAACGAAACGCTAAAATAATTCTTGCCTTAATTACAAAGGCTACTATACACTATGTGCGCGGTAGCTCGGTCGTTAGGGAGTTTGATTACCATGCGAGAGATCTGAGTTTGATCTCCGACTGGGGAGAATTGGAATTTTGTCCACCTGTTCAAGTGGCTCCGCCGCCCACCCAGCGTCGTATAAAGTGGGTACCTCTAGGAAACTTGGGGTGGGGGTAAAGGCGGCTAGGGGCGTGGTGCTGATCACATTATCCCCACCTTCGGCCGTAACAAGAAAGTGTGGGACCCTAACTCCGCACCCCCTATACGCCTTCATGGCGTGGTGCTATGCACAGGGGAGCACTTTACTTCTTTACTTTTTTTTTATGTTGGAGTTCACATTTATAGCATCTAACTAACACAATTATGGATCGCAACGTATTTTCTCAGATCCATTTTAATTATACGTGCATGATAAAATAACAGAAGTTGAGGAAAGAGAAAGCCAAGCGAAACACAGATGCCTTGTCCAAAATTTCAAATCTCTTTATGTAATGTTCTGGGTTGAAGTCCCGGGCACGCATGACTCTCTTGTTCTTGCCCTTTTATCTGCACTACTGTATTTCATCATAAATCGTCGTTATGGTTTATCTACAGGGGAGGAATAATAACAATAATTGCCAATTCAAAGCCAATAACGAACAGAACAACAACTCAATTAGGGAGATATCAAGAAAAAACAAGACTTCACAGTGTCTCCGTCTCTCGGTTTCTCGAATTGAAAATTGCTCTCCCGTTCTCGGTCTCTGCTAGTTAAATATAGAAATCGAAAGAGTATGTGAAGATGCATATATTTCATATATATCCCGGTTTTATAGGAGATTTCGCGAGAGATGAAATAAGTACTCTTCGATCATGTTTATTTTTATTAGTTTTGTTACGTAACATCACTTTTCTTCCTAGTCGCGGACGAGTGACCATTACATGAAATTAATGACTAAATACTCAAACACCTGTGGCAAGGACGGTACTCAAATCCGGGAACTTTGGTGTCGAGATCGAAGGTTGACCACTTAATGAGCTTGGCCACCAGAGTCTGCCTAATGTTGCTTGTGTCAGGTAATTCGAAATAACTGTCAATATCCCACATTCATTATAATTTGTTTCATAATTTATCTTATTGATGTTATTAACCTGAAGTCGAAGAAATAGTTGAAAGGCAAAAATGCAAGATTGAATGTCTCTGATGTTACTTCGTGCCGAATAATGTGACGTTATATTATGATATGAATATATTAATAATATAATATGCCTAGTCATTCCATTGATTGATCCCAATTGCGCACACAAAATATGATATAATGTCCACTCCTAACCAACCTCCGTGGCGGAGTGGTTAGCACAGCGCGCTACGACAGTGTGGGCCCCTGGTTCGAATCTCGGCTTGGCCATGGGTGTTCTTGGTGAGTGTCCGTTAATCAATGTCATCATATAATCACTCATTGCTCATCTTCATCGTCGCTATTTGCTAAAAATGAAAGAATAGCGACACTAAATAACAAAAATCCAATCAAATGGAACATCTTCACCGATTTAATTCTATACCGTACCAAATTCCCAGTTTATTACTGCTTCTTGCTTCATTTTACTGCATCTCAATTGTTTTCCGATTCGAAAAAAAATGGAATGTTGAGCAGTTGATTGTGCATTGTTTCGTTGTTTGGATTGTTTAATTAACGTCGCATTAATTAGTTTTAGACCAATCGTGACAGAGGGAATCTAGAGCACAAAGGAAGGGGAAAAGACAAGTTAGAGACCACGGCTCTCAGTAGACTTGATAACCCTTAAGACCTAACAATAGACCTTTTAATTGACATTAATGGGTTTTTTATTCATTATCGAGGGGTGACGCTATTGTTATTTAATCTAGCGCCACGTGTCGTGGGTGGAGGAGGAGATGAGTCATCGATGACTCATGCACACGTGTGAGTTTGAAATTAATGGTTTTCCATTAGTGCACAAAAGACACTATTATGTATTCCGTTTTCGGCCTAAGCTAACCTTTTGTTGTATATTATTAATGCGTTTCTGCCGGATATGAGTCACAGATGATTTATACTGACGTTGGAGTTTGGAATTAATGGTTTCTCCATTAAGGTACAAAAGACACTATTATGGAGTTCGTTTTCGGACTATTCTAACACTATTGTTGTATTTTATTAATGCGTTTCTGCCGGATATGAGTCATGGGTGCTTTAGGCACACGTGGGAACTTGGAATTAATGGTTTTTCCATTAATGTACAAAATACATTTTCGGCCATTTTGGCGTCGGTGGTGAGTCATATTTGGTATAATTGAGGAGCTCGAACGGTCCTGGGTAGAGGCTAGAAAATATTAACCAATGAGAGAAGGTTTTTAATAAATGATTCAACCAATCAGAGAAGAGTAATGAAAATTATATTTATATTGACTGGCCTTTTGTCTAAGAATCTATAAATATCGAGCGGAGACGAAGCGGTCCAAGAGAGTTCTCAAGTGTTTGGATTGAAAGTCGTACTGATTTTTTAGCGTGACTGAGTTGTTGCAGTGCATCTAAAGGCTTTTTAACTTGGTAAGTATCTTTTTTTTGTGTACTATTCTTTATTTCAAGTTGCTTTTTTAACGGCCATGCAAACAAAGTTTAAGCGTTTTGCATTATTTTTGAAAATATTATACAAAGAATACTCGAAAATAACACTAACAATATGTATTGTTATTGTTCCAGGTTCTGTCACTTTCTCTCTTTCTGAATTCCACCCATTCTTTTGTCACTGCGATGTTTTTAAAAAAATATTATACAAAAATATTAGAAAATATCACTAACAATGTGTATTGTTATTATTGCAGGTTCTTTCTGAGAAGCAGATGTGAAGTACTCTGCAAAGACCTGAAAGCCCGATTGGAAGAAACGAATTGTGAAAACGGACGTTGCTGAGCAGGACCCCAGGGAGATGAGTGATTTGGTGCTTATATGTCCATGTTTCTTCGATTATATCGATAAGGATTGTGTGCTGGAGGCTTTAAAAAAGTATACCCCTTACAAGTACATTACATGCTGGGGCTGTTATTCAAATGAAGGCAACCAACTAGCCCAGGATTGCGTTATTAAACATTTTTACGAGTGCGAGGATGTGCGCGGTAAAGACGAAGTTCAACTCTCCGATTGTTTTATCATTTGCCAAGAGGAATGCGGAGAGAATGAATGCCAGAATTGTGTAGAGTGGATGTGCGAGAGAATCCAGCGTTATCTGCAGGATCCGGACAATACAAGTCATATTTTTTATTTTTATCTTGCTAATCATGAAGATGTAGGTGATGCTTTGAAGGCACAGGAGGAATCGACAGGATACAGAGACTTTTACAGTGTGTTGTGTGAAATTTCAAATGATTTTGAACTAGTAAAAACTCTTATAGCGCCTATACGAGAAGCGGAGCTTGCTCGTGGTTAAGAAACAATATTTGTTAATATCTAAAGTGAAAATGGCGCAATATATTATTGATGCGCAAGGTTTTATGTACAATAATAAATTTATATTGCGTGAGATGTGTGTTAGTTCTACAAATTTGGATACTGTGTATTATGCTCTTGTAAAAGTGCCAGAATATTTTAAAGACAATAATGAATCCCAATGGGTGAAAGAAAATATTCATGCTTTATCGTACGATACTCCTCTGGGATGTGAAGTGTACTATGTTCGTAGTGTAATTAGAAATTTGAACTGTCAAGGTTCAACTTTCTATTGCAAGGGAGAAGAAAAATCCAAACTTCTCAAAGATTTGTTCAATATTTATAATATTGTAGATTTGCAAAGTGCAAACTGTCCTTCGCTTAGAAATTTGTACATGTTTCAAGGAGGATTGTGCAAGTATCATTCTGATACTTCGCCTCCATCAGAACAAGGTTGTGCATTCAGAAATGTACAAAGACTTGTATCTTGGTACAAAACTAAAATTACCAATATGTAATGTATTTTAGAGCAAATAATAAAAGATTTGTGAAAAATTAATTGTTTTCTATGTTGTTATTTAGCCTTATAGGCCTTTTTTCAAGAACTATTGACTTTTTGAGTGTTTAGTAATACCAGGGATTATTTGTGGACGTTATATCATGTGAGTTTTATTTTTACTACAGTCAGGACTAAATTCCGCTGACTGAAGCTTAAAGCTTAGGCTCTATAGCATGTTGATTGGTTAATCACAAGGCAATATGAACTTTACAGAGGGTTGTAACAGAGGCATAGGAACGCATGGCAGAGCATTATTAGTGTGCACATCGAGAAATAATGCTGCCTTGTATCTGTTTTTTTTTTAGTTTACATATTCATTTAGGATTCAAATGAAACAATTGCAGTATTTTTTAAAAGTTTATTTTTATTCAAGAATATATCAGATTTATATACACGAAAAGTAGACTACCAATAAGCGAAAATCACATAGTCATTACAATTTAGCCGCCGCTGGAATTCCTCCATGAGGGTGTCATAGTAAGAGAGAAATTTTCGCCATTGTTCAAAATTTAGTGTGACTTCTCCGGTGGCGTTGCTGATTTCCACTTTTATGTTTTCTCCACTGCCCTCGAAGGTGAAGTAAAGTTCTCCCATAATGTTTATAGATCTGAATCTCTCTTCTCGTGTGGGGAATCTGTTCTTGTAAGTGTCGAAGATCGCATCTGATTTGTACACGTATGCTGGGTACTCATCGCTATTTAGGACAATGTAATTTTTTTCATGTTTCAAAATCAATTCAGTGTCGGTGAATGTACCTTGAATAACGACATCCATGTTGTTATCAATGTTGTAGCGGCTTTCTGGTTCCATCTTGTGTTTTTTATGTGTATCTCTAGTAGAGTGCAATGCTTAGTGATTTTGTTGGATATATATATATATTTCAAAATAGCCGCAAAGTACTACAAAAAGCAAGCTTTACCAGTTGCACAGCCAATATTTCCTAATTCAAGTAACTACATGTACCAGAAGCACTTGCACCCCAACACTAACTAGACAGAATTACAAAAGCAGATTCTGCTATGTAAATAGCCTTTTGCAAAAGTCCGATGACAAAAGTTTAAAAATTGTAACAGCCCAGACAGGGACTCGAACCCTGGACCAATAGGTTAAAAGTCTAATGCTATACCAACTAAGCTATCCGGGCACGCGCTCTACACGTGAAAAGTTTGTTATGTTAAGAAATATCCAAGGGATCAATAGCATACAAGTGTTATGTGTATGAAAGGAAAATATAAGGTTGACATTACTATTCATTAGAAGACACGGTTCACAAAATCCCCTGAACAAGTGTGGAACAAACGTTTTGCGGGGAGCAAAGAAAGACTGCCAGACCCTAACCCAGGGGGAAAATTTTCCCACCAGTCGCTCACACGGAGGTGAGCCTCCATTGTTAGTTCTCGAGGTCTTTGCTAAAAGGTTTTTTTCCTCTCATCTATAGGGCATTACGCCCTGCCTCTATTGTGATTTTTGAATGGTGCTTAAATTTGTAGTGGTTAGCACGTGTGGCCAATATTTTATTTTGGAAAGTTGCACGCGCCCCGGGATAGTCGAGACTTCAGTGAAAAAACATCTATAATTGTTTACCGAATATAGATAGTTTTACTGGAAAGAGACACGCCACATATCTCACATTCTATAAATAGGAAGAAATAAGTTATGTATCCGGGAGGGCTACGAAGCGACTGCAAGACTGAATAGCAAAGTTAGCGGGTAAAATGAAAGCTGGATTTTTTATAAGGTACTTTATGATGCTTGGGGGTATATAGACGCTCCCTCTTGTAATCTGATACCAAATTGTTACTTTGGAGTGTGGAGTGAAGAACGTTGTATCCAAAGATGGCATCTTTGCCTATCAGTATTGTAAGTATTGTAATTATATTTTCAAGTACCTTTTTAGTAACTCAATTCCACTTTTTATAAATGAAACAAATGGTTTCTACACACGAAATTTTTATTTTCACAAACTAGTCTACTACAAAGTATGTAATACATCAAGTTTTTTCAATTGTTACATATCATTCTACTACAAAGTAGCGTTATACTAACGCTTTTTTTATCTCAAATATACATTTGTAAATATTACATTATTGTTTGAGAAAGAGCTCCTCTTTTTTTTTTTTTTTGCTAGTTTTTGGATTGATTGTTGCAAATTGCCTCCCAGAACTCATCCTCTAAAGAACGATCATGAATGTGAGCAGGGTGCGTATGTAATGCACACGTGGAGTCGGGTACATATATTGGTCCCTGGCCACAAAAGTGAAACTTTTTTGACGGGACTTCATTATATCTAAACAAACAGTGACGTACGGGATTACCGTACAACTCCCTTGTTCGTAATGTCTGTATGGGGGTACCACAAAAATACACTTTATTATCATTGGTGACAAATTTATTTATGTGGCTTACTCCTTTTTGCTCAGTCCTTGATTTGTTTCCTTGCCACAGATCATTGCATGTATATGCAAAGCTGACCTGAAGATCAGATAGCATTTTGGTATATAATTGCATAACAAGAGTAATATCCAGACTGTCTATTTTTGTTTCAAAGACTTGTTTATTTCTCACTACTATTCTGTTGTGACTGGATTGAAATAGGCCCCACACGCGTCCTTTGTATTTGTTGATCAACTGCTTCATTTTTTCTTTCTTTATGCACTCAAGATTAAGGCATCTATGATTGCTTTCTTCTTTTTCTCCAAGCTCGCATTCCACACAAGTAGGGTGAGGATAGTAAAACACTATTGACTGGGCCACAGCTTCTACGAGGCACTGCTCATTGATTAGGCTCTCACAGCATCCACACTGTTGATAAAGTCAACTATGCGGTCATTCTTTTTCAAATCTTTCGCAAAGATATTGTGTATCAGTTCCTGCTACACATTGGTCAAGGAATAATTATTCTGTTTATACAGTTCAGTTTAAAAAAAACGCTGTCACAGAAGCACTGGGGTTTTCACCAAAACTGTCAAAGTATGTTCCGTGGCAATTCGAATCAATGTACAGGGCAGTCCAATGTATTCCAGGCCCCGAATCTCTGTCTTTATTGAAACTTGGTATTTTTCGGTAACGTTTTGCCTGTACCAGACCAACAAAAATTTTCACATAGAACACTGACATGATGTACTGTCATGGCAATGCTTATGGTTACCATTTTGCAGCCGAATTCAATGAATATAAGTTCTCGTCTGACGACGAGATGCTGCCTTCTTTGCAGTCTGATGACGAGTTGTTCTCGTCTTGGGTTGAGGCACATGCAGGTACAACGTGCTGAATGAAACTGTAGTGGTGTAGAAACTGACCGTACAGGTGCGCGTTTCTCAGAGCACAAGCTATTTTTCTCAGGCGGTGGTTCTTCTCACAGCAGGTATAGGTAGGGAAACTTAGTAGAGCTGATTTAGGGCATCCAAGCTGCTCCAAGTTAATCACAGTGCGTTGAAGTAAGGTAGAAAGGAAATGGCACTTTTCTGCGCCAAAGGAATACAGCAGGATAAAATAGTGGACATATTGGTAAAATTCACTTCTCCAGCTTGCCAAGAGAGGCCGTGCACATTTTGAGTTTCCCATAAATTTTCCTTTTGTATTCTGATATCGAGATCATCCCATGCGCACGGAGGTTTAAATACCCATGATTGCAAACAATTAGAATCTGGATCCACAACAGCTATTTCTTTCGGAATATATTTTCCATGATTATTCCGAAATCCTATAAAATCAATAACGACTCTCATATTGTGATCCAACTTTGTGGCTGACACTCACTCAACTGAAGGCTTATTTGCTATAATCAAAATATCCGTCACAATAAGACCCCCGTGAAATCAGTTTCAATAGTAGGAGAAAGAATAAAGATATACAGAACAGATTATTTTAGAGTTTCTTTGTTATTTAGAAGCAGGTAAAGTTTTACCATTTTATTGAGGCTTGGTGGGTCCTAGAGCCACTTTATGCATGAGCTGAAAATTTCGAAGTCAGATAACCCCCAACCTTCTGTCATAGTATAATATTTGTTACATGGTACATTTTTTGTTTTCAGGAAGAAATAAAGCAGGAGTGCCCCTGGTGTGATATTCAGGGGTTTAGGGGGAAGAGAGAACTATTGCAGCATTTATATTTACACCAGCCCCCCTATATTGGAAGAAGAAGAGAGTTAACTTCGCGGAAGCCGTGCTCGGGCCTAACATTTATCACTATATATAAAAGACAATATAATAGTCAGTAAAGAAAAGAACAATATCAAAGTGCGTGTGTGTGTGTGTGTGTGTGTGTGTGTGTGTGTGTGTGTGTGTGTGTGTGTGTGTAAAAAAAGAATATATGTAAGTATTTTTTACAATATATTTTCTTGAAAAATGATATTTATATTTTGTTTACATCCCGTACGGTAAAGAGACATAGTACTCCAATTTTCGGCGTTTCGTGTGAACTGCCTGGTGAGTTTTTTGTTCCTTTTCCGAGACTATTTCGAAATTAGCTTTACGTTTAATTTTTCGAGGGTTTTCAACCACTCTCTTTTCAATTTCTCCTTTAACAAGTTGCTTGAAATAGTCAAAATTAATTTGCAATTGCGTCCTGTAGTTCATGGTAATTCCGCGCACTTTAATGACATGTTTCTCATCGGTTGCATCATATTTGTTTTCCATTTTATATGCATAATTCTTGGGGCCACCACCAAGAAAACATGAGATTTCATACGGCTCTTTAATCTCATCGGTCAGTTCACCGAGAAAGGAACCTGTAGGTAACAGCGTTTCACCCTGCTTTTCAACATAGAATACAGAGTCAGTGTCCACATAATGAATAGATTCTTTTACTTGATCCATGAATGAATATAAATGCATTCTTCCATAAGCAGTGATAAATGCTGAGACAAGGACATTGGAAAGCACTAGCGGCGAATTGGCCGTTTCCAGGTCAACAAAGTTTACTAGCAAGCATTTTTCAGAAATAGGGACTACAATTTTAATCTCAAATTGCGGATTGAATAGAATATCATGGAATTTCTTCTCTGTATTGACAAAAACTGACTTAGTTTTTAATACAGATTCAGAGAATTTACCATAGAGGCTATTAAGGAGTATTTTGGATATGTAACGCAGCCCAGCATTGTATCCAATTTCTTCCTTGACAAGCTGAATACCCTCATGTTCGAAATAATCACGAATATACTTGTCTTTGTCATGTTCTGTACTGCAAGTGGAAGGATATCCTGAGGACTGTTGTTTCAGTCTAAGGAAAGTATCTACGTATTCTCTGAACACATTATCTGATTCTTGTGCTGAAGGAAAATCCCATACTTCATAAATTTTTAGTATTTTGTATCCTTTCTCTATAGCCAACTTGAGTTCTTCCGATACCCAGGTGCCATGTAAGTATCTTTGTTTTTCGGTGTGTGGGCACTCTTCCTGATTCTCACTTTGTGCACATGCACGGCAGAGAGCAAACATTAACTTGCTATTGCATGCCATGCCAAGCACAGGTAAGTATAAATTTTTAGGTGGGAGAACATCGCACTTTACTACGCCGAATATGTTCTCCAGTGGGGGAAACTCGGAAGTGTAAATCACAGGTTTGCCCGTGGGCATCTTTCGCTGTTTCATCATGGCCGGGTACAGGGAAACAACATCTAAAAGTTTCATGCATGAATTCTCGCCATTTTGGCGATCGTATAGAGCCCTGAAAAGTTCAGTACGGCCGCCATTGAAGGCTTGTTTGGGGATAAGCGGGGAGTCAAGCGAGTAGCAGTTCTCACCAATAAATTTGCGTAGTTCCGGGTTGGTTTTGATTTCGTTATGGAACTCACATTCCCATTTTTCAATTACCGTGTACCCCATTTGCTCCAGCAACGCTTTTCTTGCTACTGTGCGTTCGTACCTCTGGTTTAATGTTTCTCCTGTTTCATTAAGGGGTTGATTCCTATTTTCAGGGGAACATAACGGGCATGAATGAAAATAACATCCCAGAAAACTGTACACAGTTTTAGACTCTTCATGGAGCCCGTCCAGCTTATAACGCCCTACTTTCGCTTCCCCGAGATTGCCAGCATGCCTCAATGAGATATTATTGGAATATTCTATCCATTTCAACCATTTCAACGAAATTAGAGAATAAGTATCCTGCTCCCGGAATCCCATCGGTGGTATCTTGATAAGTGTGTTTTCTTTTAGAAATTTAGCCCTGAATATCAATGAGGCTAAAGATGCAAGTGTGGCACATCTCAGAAAGCATTGAATTCCCGATAAATGTTCAATTAAATTTGAAAATTTAATACACGCAGCTGCAAGGATTTCAACATCACTAATACAATATTGTCGCAACTCTTGTTGGAAATCAAATATTTTCCCAGCCTGAACAGTTTCCGCATGCCACTTGCGAATTTCCTCCCGTTCTTTAGTGGACTTGGCGTCCACGTCATAAAAAGAAATATCAGGGTAGGGCCCCACATAATGTTGGTTCTCAGGCGTAGAGAAAAGATAGGGAAAGTCGCCTTTACGCAGTTCATCTCCGAGACCCAGACTTGTAGGCAAGTCTTTTAATTTCATTAACATGAAATTTAATGAATCACGGAAAATGATTTTCTTGCCCACGCTCATTTCAATAATATTACGCCCTCTCATAATTACTGAAGGCATAATATTTTCTTTAGTGATCAAATAGTTCAGTACAAAATGAGAATCGTAACGTCCCGCATTATGTGCAATGCACACAATTTTCTCAAATCCTTCCCTGGGTGTTTGAATATAATGCATAAATTCCTCAATATTGGGGAAAATATGCATACGAGGGCCACACGTTTCGCAGAAATCTGCTTCAGTGTCTTTGCACGCGTGACAAGCCTGTTTGGCAACCGCCAGATTCACTTCGTGTTTCTGCGCATCATCCCCGTCAACCAACATACATTCAAAATCATAAAAAATATACAGAAATTTACTGATTGGATCTACTTTGACTGGGAGAATATAACATTTGTGGGTAGGGTCGACAAAAGCACTACAGCTTTTGCAAAAGAATTCTTCACATTTATGGGGAGTTTTACGGGTCCTTGTATTAATAATCTTGCAACAGCTTGTGCACTGTTGAATAGATTCACACACACTGGATTTACGGCCTTCCGTACGTAAATGGTTCTGGAAACATTTTCCAGACAGAAACGTACGGTTACATTCTCCACATTTTCGCGGGACAGAGTTAGTATTTTCCTCTAAATGACTACCTTCACATTTGGAACAGTGTAATGTACACTCAGTATGTTGATATTTGTTATTATAACCTAATTGGCAGTTGGGACAGTAGTATTTTTTGACAAAAAGATTCCGAACTGAATTGACTATATCAAAGTGTTCGTTATGATACACCAAATTGATTTGTTTAGAGGCGAACGGAGTTGACCGTATCACCTCATAGTCCCTTTCCCCGTCTTTCATTGCAAAAACAACAATCTGGTACTCTGGTCCTAGCTTATTCTGAAACTTCATAATATCTTCTACTGTACACCCGTTGGAAGGGTCGACGCTTGCTTCATAACACAAACGCATAGCGGCTTCTTTAAATGTATTGTCATATCGTGTAAAAGAGCGGATCTTTTGTGTGTCTTTATCGATTTTAGCCTTGCCAAGTATAATTGCCCGAGGTAAACACAAATTATCATCGTTGTTAATTGCAGTGATAGCCCGTTGCCTTTGATTAGCATTGTTCACTGTTAGTAACGGAGCGTATTTTCTGTAGAGAGACAATTTACCCCTGCCACGTCTCGGTTCCACAATATGCGCCGCGCATTTAATAGTATTCCCCACAAAGAAAGACTCGTTGCTATTGAGCACTTTGGCAACATAATGCTGAATAATGTCCACATTTAATGCTGAAAGGCGACGCCAAGGGATATAGATATCCCTGTCGTTACCTCCCGCAGAAATAATCACCCCAACTTGACTTTCGGGTACAACATCATAAAAAATCCTTCTCATCATGAACTTGAACATTGATCTAACAAAAGAATGAGGGTCCCCGACTACCTGCGTTGGGATATCAAAAGAAACCTCCCTCCCTAGCATGGCAAACCGTCTGAAATATCTGTTCCGTTCCCCCGCTATTGAAAAAAGAGGTTCGCCCGAACCAATTTGATTCAATATGTTGTGAGCCGTCTCGCAAAACAAAGTCGGATCAGAATATGGATAATCGTAGTAAATAACCACCCTCTCGCAAAAATTGTAGTAGGCATTAATAATATCTTCTGGAGAAGTGAAAAATCCTAGGTTAAAATGGGTTAAAATGGATTCGGCTGTACTCACCGCACTGCTGTTGGACCTGGAGCTGGAAGCCATTCTTCGCTCGTATGTGGAATTCAAAAAAAGAAAGTGACAGAACCTGGAACAATAACAATACATATTGTTAGTGTTATTTTCGAGTATTCTTTGTATAATATTTTCAAAAATAATGCAAAACGCTTAAACTTTGTTTGCATGGCCGTTAAAAAAGCAACTTGAAATAAAGAATAGTACACAAAAAAAAGATACTTACCAAGTTAAAAAGCCTTTAGATGCACGGCAACAACTCAGTCACGCTAAAAAATCAGTACGACTTTCAATCCAAACACTTGAGAACTCTCTTGGACCGCTTCGTCTCCGCTCGATATTTATAGATTCTTAGACAAAAGGCCAGTCAATATAAATATTATTTTCATTACTCTTCTCTGATTGGTTGAATCATTTATTAAAAACCTTCTCTCATTGGTTAATATTTTCTAGCCTCTACCCAGGACCGTTCGAGCTCCTCAATTATACCAAATATGACTCACCACCGACGCCAAAATGGCCGAAAATGTATTTTGTACATTAATGGAAAAACCATTAATTCCAAGTTCCCACGTGTGCCTAAAGCACCCATGACTCATATCCGGCAGAAACGCATTAATAAAATACAACAATAGTGTTAGAATAGTCCGAAAACGAACTCCATAATAGTGTATTTTGTACCTTAATGGAGAAACCATTAATTCCAAACTCCAACGTCAGTATAAATCATCTGTGACTCATATCCGGCAGAAACGCATTAATAATATACAACAAAAGGTTAGCTTAAGCCGAAAACGGAATACATAATAGTGTCTTTTGTGCACTAATGGAAAACCATTAATTTCAAACTCACACGTGTGCATGAGTCATCGATGACTCATCTCCTCCTCCACCCACGACACGTGGCGCTAGATTAAATAACAATAGCGTCACCCCTCGATAATGAATAAAAAACCCATTAATGTCAATTAAAAGGTCTATTGTTAGGTCTTAAGGGTTATCAAGTCTACTGCTCTCTTTAAAGGAAGGATTCCTTGAACACGACTGAAGTGACTACAGAATATTATGGATAAAATTTGTTTCGCTTTTTCCTTTTATTTCTGTTTCAGTTATTTTACTTCACTTTTCTTCTCCCACTGGCGTTAATAGTGTCGGTGAGGAAGAATTATAAACTCGTGAAATGGACGATGGACAAAAAATATATATGCCTCTCCCACGGTTCGAAACTGTGACCACAAAATATTGTCTTATTTTTTAAATTTACGACAAATATGGTTTCACTCGTCACTTTCTCAAGGCGTTCCATTGCCTCTCCGATGGCGTAGTGGTAAGGTCTTCGACATGTAATCAAAGGCTTCCGAATTCAATACCAGATAGAGGAACATTTGGTTCGGATCCCACTTTAATCTGTAGGTACAGTGCATAAACTGGACTTAAACAATTAGCGTGTGGCAGATCTTGTTAAGAAAACAGTTGCTGAAATGTTCCTCTTGAGGACACGTAGCACCCAGCTGTTGTATGTTGTTGCTGGGGCATGAGTCATGTGACTCATGCTATCAATGCTCAATCCTTCCGAGAACTCAGATCCACCAGACAAACTTAAGCGAATAATTTGTTATTTGGGTTGCATAAACAACAGGCTTTAAGACGTTATGAAATTCTAGGTCCCGTGGCCCAGGTAATTCTTTCTCCAACTGTACAGCGCCTTGAATAACGTAGCGTGGAAAACGGCACTGTTCAGGCATCTCTGGCTGGTTCCACTCGAAAATAATACCGCTAGAGGCGCTGGTGTCGGTACACGTACTAGGCATTCGTCTGCTTATAATGGAAGTAAATGGAGTTTTCGCTGTAACGTCTGATTCTTTTACATGAAGCATTTCTATGAATGTGATAATTGCTATGCTATTTGGTACAGTGGTCACGAAGATATTAACGAACACTCTGGACAGTCGACCACGTCAAGTTATCGTCATACTTTCGTTAATAATACGGGAGAAAATATACGCGTGGAATGCTCTTGGCAACTACATTTTTGTGTATGAATTAGGTTCATTATTATTATCATCATCATCATCATTTCTTTTAAAGATATACACACTGAAGCATTTGTATTTTTTATATTTACCGTCTCTTTTCTTCCGCTTTAAACTAATCGCGGCGATGATGATAATGATGATTGCATGAAACGACAAGGGGAACCCCACAAAACTACCATAGTGCCATCGACATGAGTGTAAGGAAACTTTCAAACCAATGGGACAAGCGACACGGGATGTTCACACTGTCACACTAGTGACACACACTTCCAGACTGTAAAAAGCATTCATTGCACATGAGGGTCCAAACAGCAAACGACACGTTCATATGGCGTATTCGCGTGCTACTTGTTACTTCGGTCGGAAAGCTCCTTAAAGGAAGGGTGCTGAGACCGAAGCGACGCGCTACAGGGGGAGTTCCCAACTAAGTGACAAGCGACATGGTGCCTTCAGTCTATTAGCAAGCGTTCGCTGGTAATTGTGGGAAAACAGATAGGCGACACGATAAGCCACACGTGTCGCTTGTGCGTCGCTCAAACTGGGCCATTTCCTCAGTAGCTTGCAACATGTTGCCGTGGTTTGTTGTTCGCGCATGCGCGATGCAATGAATGTCTTGCTTTAGGGAGATTGCGCACCAAAGCGACAAGGGGCACGCGACACTTATCGCTTGAGGATTTCACCATCCGAACGCTGGCCTGTGCTTCCCGTCATGCAGCTACGATTTGAAATGTTGCTCTTGATTAGCTCGTTTCCAAGCAACATGTGTCGCTTCGGTATGAAAGTTGCCTTGGACCGAAGGACCCGTGTCGCTTTGGTGTAAAATCTCCTCGAGGAAACGGTGCAGTCAGAACTTGTGTCCCTACGGTTCGAAAGGCTGCATTGATTACAGACTGCTCGCTTCATAGCGACACTTGTGGTTTGTCGCCTCAGTATGAAATATCTCTCAGGATACTATCGATCGAAATATTACACATCGATCGAAATATTAAAGATTTCATCTTGCTACCATCTGGTATCTCTTTCAGTTCAATATTTTTTTTATCGTTTTGTCCGTAATAGAATAAGGAAATCGCACATAGTTCAGAGTTCTTTCAACTTTCCAAATTATGTATTTACAGCTTGAATGGTTTCGGAGACATCACTGCTGTTAACAATCAATCATTTGTTGATTTCCAATTGTTCGTGCCGCATTAAATTAGAATTTGTTAACTTCCGATATATCAAGGGATCATGAGTTCGATGCACCGTAGAATGAGTAGCGGTTGGATCACTCTTAAACTGCAGGTCCCGTCCCGATTGCTCTATCTGTATAAAGAGGACTTCCAAACCAAACGAACTTGTTAGATCTACTAGTTCATCCAATTCTGTCTTTGCAGTCCTGGTAGTTTTTGACGCATTCATAGTTGACAGACAGACAAGAGAGTTGAATAAGTGTACTGTTTCAGCTTTCTTTTAATTGGCGGCCTATAAAGCGTCACCGAATACGTCATGCCTTACCGAAGAGTCGAAACCAGGACCTCTGGATTGGTAGTTTTCGTTCACTCAAACACGGAGATACGTATCACACATTTTCAACATCCTAGATACCTGACCTATTAAATAATATTCAGAATGAAATAATTTTCTGCCAGGAATTTGTTGCTATTTTTTTCGGAAGCTAAATGTACTAACAAAATATTACTTATATTACTGCACAACTCCCGATAATAACACAATTTTAATAATGTTATACTTCCATTAGTTATTTATTACCTTTTGTAAAGCACTTTGTACTTCAATGCCTGACGGAACAACTGCATGCCTGCACCGGTTATGGAACCCGGGACCCCTTGATTACAAGGTGAATGATTTACAACTACACATTCGGGGAGGCTGTATGAATATTATAACATGAGTAGCAGATAAATGGGCCTCTGATAAGTGAACACTAACATTGACTTAACATTAATGGTAGAAATGAACGCTAACACAGGAAACTTGGCTGAAATATTAATGTTCAACCATTGAGAAAAAAAGCTTTTTGCATTTATTTGAAATGACAATATCTGAAAAATCCTTCCATAATTGTCCATAAGAACTATGAAATCAGAGTTGGCACTTGAGCAATCTGATAGTGTCCGTTAAAACGGGCAAAATATCCATGGGATATTGAAAGCAATAGGATATGTTGTGAATAGAGTATTGATCAAGACCTAATATGATAAATAGATGGCGTATAGGACTTACTTTTGTGTCACAATTCTTTGAGGAGCTATTTTTCTGAACTGGCTCTTTATCAGAATATAATATAAAGTAAAGGTAAAGTGCTCTCCTGTGCATAGCACCACGCCATGAAGGCGTATAGGGGGAGTGGGGGTAACTCCCCACACTTTCTTGATCCGGTCGTGAGTGGGGGTGATGTGATCAGCATCACGCCCCTGACCGCCTTTACCCCCCAGGGTTTCCCCCGGGTACCCATGTTATTCGACGCTGGGTGGGCGCCGGGGCCGCTTCCTTCGTTAGAAAAGTTCCCGGATTTGAACCGGCCGGGGATCGAACCCGGGACCTTTAGCATGGTAGTCAGACGCGTTACCGACTGAGCCACCGATATAATAATATACACGTGCTTATATACTTCCTGTGAGTTATTTCAATGCAATAATTCATAATTATTAAATGAAGTATAAGTGATTTAGATATTCTCTTGGGTTATCAGAGGTAATTTTGAGATAGAATTTCGACAGCTAAGTTACTCTCAATCCTTGAAGATGAGAGTGACGTTAGCTCTCAATCCTTGAAGATGACCTTGACTTTACCTCTCAATCCTTGAAGATGACCTTGACGTTACATCTCAATCCTTGAAGATGACCTTGACTTTAGCTCTCAATCCTTGAATATTACCTTTACTTTAGCTCTCAATCCTTGAATATGACCTTGACTTTAGCTCTCAATCCTTGAAGATGACCTTTACTTTAGCTCTCAATCCTTGACGATGACTGTGACTTTAGCTCTTAATCATTGATGATGACCTTGACTTTAGCTCTCAATCCTTGATGATGACCTTGACTTTAGCTCTCAATCCTTGAAGATGACCTTGACTTTAGCTCTCAATCCTTGAAGATGACCGTGACTTTAGCTCTAAATCCTTGAAGATGACCTTGACGTTACCTCTCAATCCTTGAAGATGACCTTGACGTTAGCTCTCAATCCTTGAATATGACCTTGACGTTAGCTCTCAATCCTTGAAGATGACCTTGCCGTTAGCTCTCAATCCTTGAAGATGACCTTGCCGTTAGCTCTCAATCCTTGAAGATGACCTTGCCGTTAGCTCTCAATCCTTGAAGATGACCTTGCCGTTAGCTCTCAATCCTTGAAGATGACCTTCCCGTTAGCTCTCAATCCTTGAAGATGACCTTGACTTTAGCTCTCAATCCTTGAAGATGACCGTGACTTTAGCTCTCAATCCTTGAAGATGACCGTGACTTTAGCTCTCAATCCTTGAAGATGACCGTGACATTAGCTCTCAATCCTTGAAGATGACCGTGACGTTAGTTCTCCAAAGCTCCGAAGAATATACGGAACTGACCAGACTCTAATCCCAACAAGCGCGGGTTACACTTTATATTTGTATTCATGTACTCAGCATGGAATATATTATTCTGGTGTATTTTCTTGCTGAAGAAGTAATATTCGTTTACCGTCAGGATAGCTTTACGCATTACTTTAAAAATATATAAGTATTTTTATTTACTGTTTCTATGTAGCCTCCGTGGCCGAGTGGCAATCGTAGCCAGCTTATAAATCAAGGTTTACAGGTTCGAATTCTTGATATTATTGCTTTTGTGTGCACACCTATTTTATTTCCATTCATTCTTATCGTCCCGATTAGCCTAGAAAAGTATAAAAGCGACGAAAATAATGAAAAGAAAAAATACTACGTGCAAATGCAAAATGACTTATTTCTGTGAATTATGCAGTAGTCGTGTATGTATCACAGAAATGCTTCACTTGAAATCCATATTAAAAATACGAAAAATATATTTTGTTGGGACGTATCGAAGCCGGAACCCCCTGATTACAAGTTTGCAACGGTAACTGCGAGCAAAAACTCAACTCAACCAGTATTAACTTACACATCGTTACACTACCAGTATAATTTATATTAATAAATCACAAGGAATTGTGAAAACGTTACATACAAGATGGCGCACTTAATGTTATACCAGTTGTTTTATGAATAACTCACATACTTGCAACAATTTTGGTGGAAAGTTTATTAAGAATCAATCGTTATGTTCGGTAACATTGTATCGAATGATTAGTATGTTTCACAAGGTCCTTCATGTTAATATGCAGATACTTTTAACAAAACCACTAGCTGCTATGCTGGTATTTTGCATAAAAAATACTAGCGTAGCACATCTTCAGTGTTTCCAGATTCGTAGAACTATTGCATTTCTTTGGAGAAATTGCGTACCAGTTGTGGTGAGGTATGGGGGTTCATGTCACATGTTTTGTTTCAGTGAAAGACGTTCATTTCAACAGTATAACCATCTGTTGCACCAGTCTCACAAACTGGTGTGGCTCGAACTCTGCTCAATTCTGACTCGAGGTGCCATCTATGGTAATTCAGTGAAGTACAGTATTCGCTAATTCAGTTGAAAAGTCTGGAATCCGGTTATATAATTCTAATGAGATATTTCAACGGCATTTCGTGTACCACCCTGTACATTACAAAGATATAAACGACAGTAGCGCCAACTTAAAATAAATTTTTGGAAGAGGGGTAAATTTACATATTTTATATATGTGAATATTTATCATATCCGCCCATCATGAGTATTAGCTGGGTGGGTAGAAGGTACTTTAGCCCCTCCCCTTAAATTCGGTTGTGTAGACACAGCTTGTAAGAAGTTAACAGTTAACTTATCCTCGTTGATCACACCTTGTCGTTAAGGTAGGTGAGTGATTTGGATGGGGTGTTGCACCAGGCCCGTACCCAAAAGGGGGTTGAAGGGGGGCCTTCCCCTACCTCGAATTATGAAATACTTTTAAATTTGAAAAGAATGTAAATTTGTTGAATACAGAACTATTCGAATCTTTCTAAGAATTATTTGAAATACTAATGTGAACATGCATAACGCTACAAAAATAATATTGACGGTTTCTCAAAATTTCCAAGAATTTCGGATTTGTCTTTACATAAAAGAATGGGTTATTTGTTGAGAGATGTCTGCAGTCTCCAGTACATGGACGTTTTAGTTTTATAACCACTGATAAAAGGCTATCAGAGTCCCGATTTAGTAAGTACAGTTCATTGTTTTTAATCCTTGACATTTTTTCGAAGTGCATTTTGGTGACGTGAAAATGCCTTGTTAACTCACATTCAAACATGTTCTCCATTACAAGAAACATTGCTAATACACATCATTAACTTTTTATACATATTATTTTCAAAACATAGAATTATCATGGCTGTTCAACGGTGCTGCTATTAGAAAATCTTGAAAATATTGTCAATTTGCTGAATACAGTACTATTACAATACTTCTAAGAATTGAATGTAAACACAACAACAAGCTGTATACTTTGTGACAGCCTTTGTGCGTAAGCGGCTGTGTTGCTGATTGTGTGTGTGTGTGGAGGGGAAGGGGTGTCTATCGGTGAGTTGAATTTTTTCCATTACTTCGGACCATAATACTGCAACTCAACAATTGTACGTCTAGATGCAGGCCTCGCCTCCCCGTTGGCTTAGTGGTAACGTCGTTGCCTTGTAATCAACGGATCCCGGGTTCGATACACATGGTGGTGAGGATCACTTTAAACTGTATGTCCAGTCCCGATTAGTCTTCTGTGCATAGCGTTGGTGGTCACATCGAATGGTCCAACAGCATTTGGATCTCATGTCCCCCCCGCATTTTTAGAACTGCCCCCTCCCCCTCCCCCTAAAATCCTGAGTATGGCCTGGGTTGCATCAACATTCTATATCACGGCCAGGCCTTGATTTGGGTGGATTATGGCTCTGGGGATACGGACCAGGGCCTCCACGATCTGGCTCCAGGTACCAATAGACACTCTGCTATAATGACTTTTTGATGCAGAAACGTAACTAATAATCTTGCAACACTTGCTTAACGAAACATATGGTACGGAACCTTTAAAATGGAACTTTCAAGATACTCATTTTTCTTTCGAATACATTTAAATTGCAGTGCAGCTACTGATAAACAAACAAAACATAAAAAAAATGAAAATTGGAACGTATTTTCTCAACTGCAGATGATTTCAAACAGTTTCAAAAATTTTCAACAGATGGTGCTGACGTTCAAAGTTTAACCAGCGCTGCGAAAAGGCAAGTTCAGGATGCTGTCGCTAGATGGCATATGAGGATCTACGCTGCGACAATCCTTCTATTGATAGTGCAAGGTCTATATGTAGGAATTGCTCAGAACATTATTTTTGTTTAATTGTAACTTCTAGATACCTTTTATGTATTGCAATTGTGAGTTTTTAATAAAAAATACTACAATGATTTTCTCAACTTCTGTTGGAATCGGCCATTTTCGCGGATACATCCCATTCAATGTATAGTTATATGCAGGGGGGATATATAATATTTGGGCCTTGCTATCCATTGTTTTTGGCCCTATCGACATTATTATTATTATAATTAAAAGTTTTTTTATCATGGTACTTCACTTCCACTAATTGCATGATTTGTATTAATAACACTAGTAAAATATAGACACCCTTGACTAAAAACTCTTCATTATGTTTCGTTTTCGTCTATAGACTCCACTTGCACTATGCATTTCGCCAGACAACAGTAATACCGCACATGCCCCAAAGGAAAATTAACTGACGCTACATTACGGTAGCCACAATTGCCGCGAATTGAGAAACAATGATGTTGATTTCAAAGGTTAATATCCCACCACTTGACTTTAAATTGTTCGCATTCGTTTCTTTGAGGAACAATTGTTTGTATTCGAGCACTGTTACGCGACATCTGAAAATAGGGTTATGATGTAAGATGTTATTTAAACGTTAGAAACTCCTTTCTTCTACCGTCTGTCATGAAATAAGCAAGTAAGAGGACCTGACAGTTTTATTTTGTTTTATCAAAATGTTAAGGGATTTTAATAGAGTCGGATCTTCGTCAGTTCTGCCCCTTCAGCGTCACGTTTTTGTGTAGCCATCCTGGATTAAGATAGCCTAGTGGCAAATCCCTCGCTGCTTCTATGCGGAATAATGGTCTGCTGTGTCAAGGTATTCGACCAATGCACATCAAATTGTATTGTCTTGAGATAGTTTAGAACACGTGATTTTTGTCGTCAGTGGTTCGCTGGTCCTCACAAGGAAGGAGAAAATCCATAAATGACTCAGTTTATCATAGTTAGATGTGTGTTTCTGCTTGTTAACGAATGGAACTGGATTGAGTAGCAACTTGTAATTCAGTCACTAGGATAGTCGTGTAAACACTGAACAAGTGTGATACTCCTCAATTTGTTCTTTAAAGATAATAACTTTTGTGCACAAAAATTTTGATTAATGAGGGAAAATAATGGAAATTTTTCAGTATTTAAAATTTAGAATATTATATTCAATTGAATATTCCTGTGGTATTTAACAATTGTGAAATACGATCCTTCACTTTAAGAGAGTAACGTATACTAAGAGCTGTTGAGTATAAAATTGTTACAAAATATGTTAACCTAAAAGTTGATTTGGTTCATTTTACTTCGCTTCTCTGCCACTTTTAGCTAATAGCGAAGATGAGTGAGTATATGATGAAATTGATGAAGGGACACTCGAGCAAAGAACGCCCATACAAAAGCCGGGATTCGAACCAGAGATCTCTGGTGTCGTAGTGCGCTGTGCTAACCACTCCCCCCCCCCAGCGATCAGCTAAAAGTGTGGGATACGGAAACAAAGGGTTAAAACTGCATGATTTCCTTTTGATATCGTGATCTTATTAGAAGAAGTAAAAGAAAAAGCCTTAGGTTCACAAGATGTGTATGACATACAAAAAGGGAAAAAATAGCTTACTGTACGCTTTTTTGGTAAACCTGAAGGGTAAGGGACCTTTAGGAAGGCCATAACGAAGGTAGACACACTACAAGCTGAGGATGGAGCATGCAAACATATCGCTGAAGATGTGAATAGCTTAAGCTACAGACGTGGACGATTGGAATAGATGGACCAATGCAACACTGTAAAGCTTGACGCCCACTGAGACGCGGAGAAACGCTGCAACAGACGACAACCCTTGAGATAACCTGCAGATATCTGGTGCGGAAAGTCCCGCTTCGGTTATACGCGTTTCCCTGCAGTGAGCCTTAGATCATTTGATTTCAATAGACACAGACAACATATGCTCTGTTGCCGCATTTCTCCGTGCCTAAGTGAGCGTCAAGCTTAAGAGGAACATAATATAAGCAAGTGGCACAACTCCCTTCGGTGAAAGGGGTCCCGGGTTCGATGGAGGCACATAGTGATTCAGTTCCCGCTTTAAACTGTAAGTCCAGTGACTATTAGCCTTACTGTGCTTAAAGTGGACCTAAAACACCAAATCAATCAATCACTTCGGCGACTCCGTGTCGGAGTGGTTGTCACTGCGCGCTGCGCAGTTAGAAGTCCCGGGTAGGAAACGAGGGCATGGGTATTTCTTTGTGAGTGTCCCTTCGCCAATGTTTACATATCACCACTCATCCTTGGTGTCCCTGATGGCGTGGTTGTAACGTCGTCGACTTGTAATCAATTCGATTCCCGGTGGAGGCACATAGTGGTTCGGATCCCGCTTTAAACTGTAGGTCCAGTCCCGATTAGCCTATCTGTGCATAAAACTGAACTTAAGACACACACGCACACACTCAGCACTTATCTTTATCCTCGCGATTAGCTCTTCGGTAAATGAGAATGTGTGGTAAACAAATAAGACGAAAGGGAAAAATGAAATATGGGAAAATTCGAACTACAAAAACTGAACTTAAATCAAATTCAGGGTTTAACAATTAAGACAGCGTTGGCGTCACCATCGGAAAAGTGTGCACGTAACAGTACACATTTCGTCCCTAATCAATATCGTCGCGATTAGCTAAGTGAAGAAGAAAATCGACGTAAAATTCGGATGATACAAATCCGAGTGATTTATCATTGCATTCCTTTGCCCGCAAAAAAACGAACCACATTTTCAATCCATCACTTTCTCTTTCACAACGGAAGAGAACTGCCTTCATTCAACCCAGAGAAGCAAATTGACCTGAAGAAGATTTTGAAGGACTAAAAACGTTGAAGAAAAAGCTGATTCTCGCATTTTCCCTTTGTCAGCAGCGACCTTCGAGCATTAAAGGTCATATTCCATTGTTTTTATGCACTTTTCTAATTGATGCTACTTCCTTCCACTGTGCAGAAACCTCTCAAATAACCATCCTTTCTCTTTCTTCCTATTAATTTATTCTCTGCGTTTCTCTTCTTCTGAAAGTTACAGGAGAGACGAACACAGGACTCCTCGAAGTCATCTCCCCACCACCTACGAGATATGAATGAAGAATTTATAATGTTTCTTAATTGCTTTCTTTCCTCCATTTCCCCCGGGAGTTCTTATTTTAATGTTTCTACAGTCTTCATAATAACGATGCCAAAGGTCAAAGTTTCAAGAACTCTTATGTCAAGAGTCTGTGATATTTCAGCCTTCTTTTCAGAGACATTAGAAAGGGAAGAAAAAACGCTTGTATTATTTTATTCAACTTGTTGGTGTCGCCACAGTCGGCTTGACGTGCATCACGTTCTAATCAAGAATTGAACCATCTGTGCGAGTATGTATAATCTATGGAAATAATCTGGATAGAATGCTGTAGTACAAATGTTGATCTACGTTTTTAAAGCTAAATTTAAAGGTTTGTAACATCAATAGAGCTCAAAACAATTATTTGGAAAAGGTATTATTTCCAAAATTATATACTTTGTGTAAAGGATTGTGTAAGACATTTATCAGGTACATGTTTTTGTACTGGTATTATAACGGTCAAATATTGAGTGACAAGTAATTAATCTAATTGCCCGTTAGTAGGAATTAATTGCAATTGGTAATATTAATATCCGTCGCGAATACAGGTGTCTAGCGAACTGTCTTAGCCAGCACTAGCTTGCTCAACCACTGTTTTCGCCCGAATTCGGATTTACATGCATTCTTATGGGAATAGCAAGAAAAATGCAACTTCTAAACCAATGGACCGAATTGGATGAGATTTCAACCAGCGGAAGAACACATCATGAAAGTACTGATTCCAAGATTTGAGCCTAATCAGAACAGAAATACGGGAGTTAAGAATTATTAAAGATTCATCGCTGAATTGAAAGGAAGACGGAACCCTACTCTGAACGTGTCGAATACAAAAGAGGAAGAGTTAGCCTAATCTCTGCGCGAGGGGCTGCTACCACGGGTTAAGGACCGGAGTGAGCATTGACCAGGATAGGAGGACAACGGTCAAAGCACCAGAAACAATAAACAAGCACCTGATCATAGAGGGTAGCGCGTCACTACGTTCAAATCTGGAATAAAAGGGATCATTTGGAACAGTTTTGCACAGTTTTACCCAGCCCTGGCCCAAAACCATGGTAACGGTTGAAGTTTTTGCTTGCGATGACGTGTGACCGGCCAAGTGAATACATCACTTCAATGTAAAGTCACGTGAAATGACAAAACGACAGTGTTGCAGTATGCAGATATTAAACACCAGAACAAGAACAATGTCTAGATGAGGATGTGTACTACAGGCTGTGGAAAAGGAGACGTGATAGACACTAACGCCGTCAAAAGGTTGGGCGGGAACTTTACGTCACATACCATGAAGAAGTAATAGGATCTGAGCTGATTATGTCCTTTGCGATTAGTCACTTCATTAAATGATTTACTAAATCTCATCAATTTACATTGTCGAGTTTATTATTTGTGTTCTTTTTGGTTTAGGTTCAATATCTTCTCCGTAGAGAAAATTATGCTCATTTCTTTGTTTTCCTTGACCCTGTACATCCAGGGCCAAGGAAGTCAGTAATAAGGTGTGTTATATACAGTGTACAGTCATGGAAAAAAGTTCTTCCCCATAAGGCTTTAATAGGAGCAAGTAATGCAGGAGGGTAGGCAACACATATTGCACCCTTCGATGATCGGGTGATTTTGCCTGTCTTAACACCGAGAAATGTGTTCCACGCGAAGGTCAACATGACAGGAAAGCAAAGAGGGTCACGTGACTATTGGTTACGTGGAGTGTTGTGCTTCTCCACGTCCCCAGTTCTTGATCCACATTGCAGAAAAAGTAGAGCTGCATGCAATATATGAAAATAGGTTGTTTTCAACTACACGCTTAATTATGATTTTCCCAATTGTAAATCTATCAGACGTGTCTCCCGATTTAGTCGGGACAGTCTTTTACTTTGAATTCCTGTTTGTCATAGGCGTAACTTGACGGGAGCAGAAAGGGCATTTGTAACCCCCCCCCCAAATCAGGTTTCTTGAAGCTGCTAAAACAGGAATTAAATACTATGATTTGACGCGTCCAAAAAAAGTATTATATTGAAAGATTTTTCCCAAATACGTAGATACCAATTTAATACTTTGAAAGTGTCTCAGATTTGTTTATTGTCACATCTTAGTGTGGCACAGGTCTACTACAAAAGTGGAATTTCGTAACAGAAATATGAACCCACTCCTTTTATTTCGTAGCCGATTTCATCTTGAAACTGAAATTAAGAATATTAGTTAACAATGTCATTGGTAAACAATAAAAAAATGTGTTAGACCCAATTCTTTAATACCTTATCATAATCTTTATCGCAAATTTAAATTTTGTTGTAAGTCCACTTTATGCAAAAAAAAAAAAAAAAATAATAATAATAATAATAATAATAAAGTTCTTACCTGTGCTTGGCGCTACGCCATGAAAGCGTATAGGGGGTGTGGGGGTAACGCCCCACACTTTCTTGATTCGTTCGTGAGTGGGGGTGATGTGATCAGCATCACGCCGCCCCACACTTTCTTGATTCGTTCGTGAGTGGGGGTGATGTGATCAGCATCACGCCCCTGACCGCTTTTACACCCAGGATTTCCCCCAGGTACCCATGTCATTCGACGCTGGGTGGGCGCTGGGGCCGCTTCCAACGTTAGAAAAGTTCCCGGGCTTGAACCGGCCGGGAATCGAACCCGGGGCCTATAGCATGGTAGTCAGACGCGTTACCGACTGAGTCACCGGCACAGATAGACTAATATGAAGTGCATACAGTTTAAAGTGGGATCCGAACCACTATGTGCGATCACCTGGTATCGTACCCCAGACCCCTTGATTACAAGGCCTTACCACTACGCCATATGTATCATATAAGAGGTTGTTTAACGTTGCTATGCCTCTATGGATTATATTTAGCCAGTATTCGAGCACATAGCGTCAGGTTTCATAGAATATAAGCTTCTCTTCCATGTTTATGGTTTCCTGTCTGCAGTAGAAAAACTGGCAGGTTCCCATAGCTTTTCTTTCAATAGTCTTCCAATGGTTGCATATCATATCACTCAAATTTGATTCATTCGTTTCGAACACAATCCCCGATGGCGCAGTGGGATCGTGGGCGCCTTGTAATTAAGGGATCCCGGGTTCGATACTCGGTGGAGGAACATAGTGGTTCGGATCCCCCTTTAAACTGTAGGTCCATTCACGATTAGCCTAACAGGACATAAAGTGAACTTAAGACACCAAATCAAGCAACCAACACAATCCCGTTATTGTCCAGATTATCGAATCCAGAACCTTCGTCGCGAATAACATAAGCAGGAAGACAACGTGAAATAACCGAACAGAAACAGAACCTAAAACCCACATCGGATAGATTGGATTAAGTCGACGATACAGCACGGGTTCTGAAATGAAAAAGAATACGAAAGTTGAAGGACCTCTATACCCACGCACTTTTCCTCCACTCAATGGGGAAGATATCCTTCTAGCTGAGAAGCCTTTACGTAGGAGTGCCCTGAGGGAACTTCAAGGCCACGACGATAAAGTGTTCTACGTGCAATGACGGGACCAAAACATACGTAAGATAGCTGTGTTCCTCCTTATTTCGTACGCCATTGATAACTGGAACACGTGACCTCGTCTTTGGTAGAGCAGAAGCCTGCTTGCTTGCCACCACCCTTTAGTTCAGTGACCTTCGCCCGTAGTCAGCAAGAGTGAATGACTCACCAGATACTTGTTGTCTGTGAGGCTACACAAGAATAGATATTTTGTTAGTGGCTGTAAGTATTGTTTCATCTGCAGTTATATCAGTTAACATTTCAATAGTTTCCTTCCTAATGGTTACGTTAGTGATAAACATGTAAATTAGTTCTCGAGAGTGAACGTTTTATCTATTTGAACGGGGGATTTTTATACAGCCTGCATGTATTATTTTTTCCTGAAAGCCCGACCCTGTGGCCGAGTGGTTAGCACATCGCGCTGCGACGCCAAGGGTCCCAGGTTCGAATCCCGGTCGGGTATGGTTGTTTGTGAATGTCCATTTTCATCCATTTCATCACTCATCCTCATCTTCGCAAATTAGCCAAGAGGCACAAAACGCGAAGTAAAATAAACTAAATCAATCAATCAATCAATCAATTTTTCCTGAAACAAGAAGAAATTCGAAGACGCAAAAAGAGTTGTATAAGAGTAGTTAACAAAAGGAAAAAAGAAGAAGAAAACGAAAATGTAAATGCTGAAATAAATTATGGTAGAGATCGAGTGAATAACATTTTGTCATGGGGCCTCCTCGATGGCGTAGTGATAACGTCGTCGCCTTGTAATCAGTGGATCCCGGGTTTGATACACGGTGGATGCACATAGTGGTTAGTATCCCACTTTAAACTAAAGGTCGAGTCCAGATTAGCATATCTGTGCACCAAACCAAAACTAAGAAAGAAATTGTCACAGTGCAAGAAAAGTTCATGTTCAACCAGATGCGAAACAAAAGGGAATAATACCGTGCGTCCATTTCGATCTGCAGCCGAGAGATCGGGAGAAGCGTGGCGGGCGGCGCTGACGGAGATGCCGACATTTGCGGCCTGTAATGCCCGCTTATTTTTATGGACATATACAGACATTTATATAAATATTACAAAACGAGCACTAACCTGTGTTATATGAGTACGGTTTTAATTTTAGTAGCTTAGTGGCTGTATGTGCCGATGATTTTGACACGCCCACCTCTTGTGAAACACGGCGTAGAGGTTTGTTTGGAGATCGTTCTAACGCTGCACCAATATAATCGAGTTTTGCTTCGGTTATAATCCGTCGTTTTTGCTTAGGTGTTTTAAAATTTAACGATCCAGTTTCTCGTAATTTAAGGACAAGATGTCTAACCGTATTTCTGTGTGGAGTTGAAACGCCTGGGAATTTCTGTACAAATTGCCTACACACGTCTCGACACGAGTCTGTTTTCACGTACGTGTCATACATAAAAAAATCTTTGTTCTAACGTGAACCTTGCGGCTGGCATTCCAATCGTCTCACTGACACAACACACATACACACTGCAATAACACAAACAAGTAACTGCAAGTAACCAAGAATAACACTCTTGCGCACAGTACGAAATTAACACGCTTTTGGTTTACATTGCTCGCCACTATATTCACAACTCTGTCTTCATCTAGTCGCGAAGGAACAAAAAAATCGAGCTCGGAGATTTCGGATTGCAAGGAAGCTCACGAACTCCATTCACTTTTAACGGTTTCGTCTGCAGCGTAATCTTGAAACAGTGTTGCACATTCGAAACCTCCAAACGATTCCCATCGCCACAAAACTCTTTCAAGCATATAAACTTAAGCAGGACGTTACTGGTCAAAACTATGATTAAAATGCTTTATTATCAGTGGCTCTTAACATCGTTTCTATAGCGTATTTATTTGTGTATATAAGAGCAGAACTTGGATGAATTACAGAATAACTTTTGTGTGTTATAACACAGGTTAGTGCTCGTTTTGCAATATTTATATAAATGTCTGCATATGTCCATAAAAATAAGCGGTCATTACAGGCCGCAAATGTCGGCATCTCCGTCAGCGCCGCCCGCCACGCTTCTCCCGATCTCTCGGCTGCAGATCGAAATGGACGCACTGTATATTGCAGGTTGGAGTTCACATCTGTAGCATCTAACCAGCACAATTATGAATCGCAACATATCGTATCAGATCCATTTTTATTATACATGTATGATAATATAAGAGAAGTAGAGGAAAGAGAAAACCAAGCGAAACACGGACGCCTTCTCCAGAATTTCAAATCTCGTTACATAAGGTTCTGGGTTGGAGTCTAGAACAGGCATGACTTTCTTCTTCTTGCCCTTTTATCTGCTTCATTTCATCATAATTCATCGTTATGGTTTACCTGCAGGGGAAGAATAATGACAATAATTGTCAATACAAAGCCAATGACAAACAGAACAACTCGATTACGGAGGTGCCAAGAAGAAATGAGACTTTACAGTTTCTCCGTCTCTCGGTTTGTCGAATTGAAAATTGCTCTCCCGTTCTCGGTCTCGATTAGTTAAATATAGAAATCGAAAATGTATGTGAATGAATATACATGTATTTTATATATTCCGGTTTTGTAGGAGATTTCGTGAGAGATGAAATAAGTACTCTTCCATCGTATTTATTTTTATAATTTTTATTCCCTGTTCGATGATCGCGACGATAAGGACGAGTGACCATTACATGAAATTGATGACGAAATAGTCAAACACCCCCGACAAGGACGGTACTGAAACCCGGGAACTTTGGCGACGATATCGAATGTCAATCACTTAATGAGCTTGACCACCGAGCCTGCTTAATGTTGTTTCTGTCAGGTAATTCGTAATAATATCCCACATTCACTATCATTTGCTTCATAATTTATCTTATTGTTGTGATTAACCTGAATTCAAAGAATTAGTTGAAAGGCAAAAATGCAAGATTGAATGTATCTGATGTTACTTCGTGCCGAATAATATGACGTGGTATTATGATATGAATTTATTAATCATATAATATGCCTATTCATTCCATTGATTGATCCCAATTGAGCACACAAAATATGCTATAATGTCCACTCCATGGAGGAGTGGTTAGCACAGCGCGCTACGATGCCATGGGTCCCTGGTTAGAATCTCGACTTGGGCGTGGGTGTCTTTGGTAAGTGTCCCTTCATCAATTTCATCATAGCATCACTCATCTTCATCGTCGCTATTTGCCAAAAGTGAAAGAATAGCAAATCTAAATAACAAACATCCAATCAAATCGAACATCTCTACCGATTTAATTCTATACGGTACCGAATTCCCACTTTATTACTGCATCTTAAGTCATTTTACAGCATCTCAATTGTTTTCCGATTCGAAAACATTTGGAATGTTGTTTTGTGCAGTTGATTGTGCATTGTTTCGTTGTTTGGATTGTTTAATTAACGTCGCATTAATTAGTTTTAGACCAATCGTGACAGGGGGAAGCAAGAGCACAAAGAAAGCGAAACAAGGAAGAGACCACGGCTTTCTTTAAAGATAGCATCCCGTGAATACAACTCAAGTGACTGCAGAATATTATGAATAAAATTTATTTCGCTTTTTCCTTTTATTTCTGTTTCAGTTATTTTACTTCGCTTTTCTTCTACCACTCGCGTTACTTGTGTCGGTGAGGAAGAATTATAAACTCGTGAAATGGACTATGGTACAAAAAAATATATGCTTCTCCCACGGTTCGAAGCTGTCAGTACAAAATATTGTCTTATTTTTAAAATTTACGGGCAAATATGGTTTGTCAAGTAGCAATTTTCGCTTATCTATTTCTCAAGGGGTTCCATTGCCTCTCTGATGTCGTAGTGGTAACGTCTTCGCCATGTAATGAAAGGCTTCCGAATTCAATACCAAATAGAGAGGCATTTGGTTCGGATCCCATTTTAATCTGTAGGTCCAGTGCGTGAACTGGACTTAAACAATTAACGTGTGGCATGTGGTCTGTGATGAGAACCATCATTTCAGCGAACCTTCTTGACGATGACTCTAATATCACTGGAAAGAATAGTATTTCCTTACGAGTAGCTCTTGTCAAGAAACCAGTTCCTGAAATTTTCTTCTGGAGGCATCGTAGCACCCAGCTATTTGTTGTGGCTGGGGCACGAGTCATGTGACTCATGCTATCAAAGCTCAATCCTTCCCGAGAACTCAGAATCACCAGGCAAACTTAAGCGAATATTTTGTTATTTGGGTTGCATAAACAACAGGCTTTAAGACGTTACGAAATTCTACGTCCCGTGGCCCAGGTATTTTTTTCTAAGACTGTACACCAGGGCCAGCGCTAGTAATTTTGCCGCCCTGGGAGGTAGCGGCAGATGCCGCTCCCTCTCGAAGCCCTCCCCCCTCCTCCCGTCATTACGTAGCAACGGTAAATTGAAAATTAATATATTCCTAAGTAAAACATCAAACTATAAAATAAATAATTTTATTATACTATTAACCAAAAAAGGATATCTCGCTCGACCACAGTTAAACACTAATTTTATATTAGACTTATTATTATACTTTATGAAAACTCTCTCTTTCTTTTAAATGTATCTTAAATGTAACAAGTATTAGGAAAGAAATGAAGGCTTGACTTCATATGTTTAACGTTGTAGGTCTTTGATGCATGATTGGATTTTTAAAATGTGGGTGATCTAAGGTCTTAATTCTTTCCTGAGTTTTCCCCGCATTAAGCGGCTCTGGGGTTCACCCAGCCTCAAATGAATGGGTGTACCATGGGGGCAACCCTGGGAGGTAAAGGCGGCCGGAGAGTGGTGCTGATCACATCACCTCTAAAATGGCTGAGATCGAGAATGTGTGTGAGCCTACTCCCACATCCCCTAAACGTGCCTTCATGACATGGTGCTATGTGCACAGGGAACTTTACCTTTGCATTTAATATGCTTCTTCGTATAAAGCTATCTTGCATAAAATAGAAACAAGAGTGTTAGTATATAGTAGATAGTATTTTTATTAGCCTTAATTTCCAAGAAGAACTTTGTTCGCCACTTGCCACGTTTACCGATAAATCCGAAGTTCTACACTCACATTAGGTGCAAAATCATGACTCTTTTTCAGTTTAAGGTCTCCTTTCGTGTAATTGTTTTCTTATAGCCAACAACGCTTTTCGTTCATCTTTTAATTCAGTAGCTTTCATGTGTTAACATTCCGGGAGTATTCAAATAAAGATAAGATTGCATGTCTTTAAGCTTACTAATATCATAAAAGAAATGGAAAATTCACTATGGTGTTTAAGCTGCTCAAATCTTTCTCTTAGAGCTAAAATAATCGTCTACGGCCTGGTAATAAATATCAACTTTGTACCGCTTTAGTGGATCTTCAACAGTTTCATCATACTGAAACTGCTTCTCCTTTCGATTTCGGCCCTGTACAGTATTGCCTATCTTTGGATCATTTATATCTTAATTCGATGCCAATTCTTTCTCATCAACCTGGACTCAAAGGTCGCCCCCACCCCCTGACGCCTCCACGAGTGGAGGGAGGGAAGTCCTACCAGGCTGCCAAGTGGCGTCTAAGAAACTTTGAAATTTTCATCACTCCTGCCTTTTTCAAATCGCCGATATGCTTGCAAGAAATCATCAAATACATCGTAGATTAATATTTTGAAGGCATTTGCTCATTACATTACGTGGAATAAGAAGTCATACGTACCACATAACTAGTGAGCAAAGAAATGTAAAGCCACACAACTAGTTTGCAATACACCGAGCCTCATGTGCGACCATTTGGACAGTTTTATTGTCGCCAATTATTTGAAGAAGCGCATCATAGACCTCTCCCATTTGACATCTCAACAAAGTTAAGGCATATAGTGCTGATTAAACAATATAAAAAAGTCAAGACAGCGTTTGTAATTCTTCTCCTTCGTGACCCTCACCGCCGGGTATGTGGCAGTCTTGGTCAAGAAGGTGTACAACACTGGGAATTGTGGAGGAGTACCATAGAATTGAATTCGTAGTAGTAGCTGTCGTCATATAGATATCGCAATACTATACTTCACTTCACTGACCTGTAACACTGATCACAAACTTGCATATACACACAAATTTTAAAATTAAATACCAATCTGGCGGACAAAACTATATAGTATCCACATTGTACGAGGGGGTGGGGAGACGATAACAGGGAGTGTATGATACAGGAAATGGTATCTTGGCTCTGTGTAGTCTTTTAAAAAAGGTCGTGTCTGTGTTTGTTCCTTAACGTGCAATGGAAAAATAGATAATTTGGCGTTTGTTTGATTACTCTGCAATCACATGCAGGAGATTCATAACGTGATGTTCTTTTGATTGTATGAAAAAAAATACTGGTGACATTTTGAAGGATTCTATAGAGCAAAAGTTTAAAATGTATTATACAAATTAGTAATAGTATTTTAAATATTTGTGGCAACGTGTTCAATTCACTGAAGTATTCTTAAAAATATATACTACTATGTAAGACCATTACAGACACATTAACATTTATTTCATAGAACGTATAAGCGATATTAAAAAATACAATACTTCTGCAACTCAATTCTGCTTTATGGCCAAGTTACAAAGCAAAAATTAAACCATTAAGCTAAACTCCTACAGCTGATCAAAATCTAATTACGGCTTCGCAGTAACGCAACTTAGCTTTGAACAAAACTTCGTGTATATGTTGTGCTTATAAAATACCGACACGAAAGTTGTATTAATCATTTTACACATCGGTAAGAAGCCACACTTGGTTTCTACTGCAGAAATTAAAGACTACACATCGAAAGGTGGAAAAAATCTGCCCTTGCATGTTGACCTGAGACTGCAGTGGCGTGCCCAGGATTTTCGAAAGGGAGGGGTTACATACACTATTTTTTGGTAGTCATCCCTCATTTTGCCATCTTTTCCTACATTTTACGTTCTTTCTTTTTAGGAATACTGGGCCAACGGGAAGTGTTATAACCCCCACCAACTCCCCCTTGGGCACGCCACTGCCTGCGAGAATGAAATATTACTTTATGCCAAGTTTGCGTGAATGCAAAGTTGTACAATATTACATTTCACGTTAGGCAGACTTTGATATATTCGCGGAAACATGTTGTGCACTGAAGAAAAAAATACAAGTGCATAGCCTAGTGTAAATATAGCGTACATAAATGCTCATTTGAACTTTTCTTTTCTGGTATACACAGTACATTATGTTCAACGTACTTGGAAGACGTATCTTGTAATAAATAATAATAACAAGTGGCGTGCGGTATCTAGAAAAGTCGGGACCGGGATCGGAAAGAACAATTCTGTCCCGATCCCGAGCAGTCGGGAAATACCGAATGGTCATTTCAAAACGGTATTAATTCTTTTCTTTTCTACATTGCAATTGCCTGGAACTTATCGGAAATTGTTAGTTTTCATTCCAGAAATACAAAGACAATCACTTAAGGTGAAAATGACGTGTAGAATTTGAAATTTCCAGAGCGTCGGTAAATTTCGGAAATTTCCCGACTAGTCGAGAAATTGCGAATATTTCCCGTCCCGAATGACGGGATTTAAAAAAAAATCCCGTTCCGATTAATAATATTCTGTCCCGCATAACAATAAGTACCTATCGATATTTATTTTCAATTTGTCTAAAGCCACAAAATGTAAATGGGTGGAAATGCTCATTTGTGTACTCGATTTCGTGTGTTCAGTTTCTGGTATAGTTTTCCTATCTGCATAGTGCAACACTAGAGCATAGATTTGGAATTCATTTCATTGATAAATTCACTTCTTACCGTCGTTTCGTCATCACGAGTAAACAACGGATTGGCCCAACCTATACTTCTAATAACCTTGGTTTTACCTACAATCGCCACCGGACTGTGAGCTACGCGCGACCTAGCTGCGAGGTCTGGATTTGTTTTCCTCGAGTGAGTGTTTCAGAGCCATGGAGTAGAGCAAAGTAGAACCAGGGGGTCCTTCTTCCCCTCGCCGTCAACGCATCCGTGCACATACGTGTGGTTATGTGAGAATAACGCCAGACACGTCCACCCGTGTCAATCGTCCGAAACAACGTCCTAAGTAGTGAAAGTTAATAACATTTGATATCCATGTGAAACCGCGAATGGCTCATCGCGTATGTTCGTCTCGTCGCCCAAGTCACGTATCTGTACTTACGAGTGACCGAGAAGAACTGACCTATTATTGAGCAAGTTGTCGTATGGAGTCGACAGTGTACGGGTACCGTCCTGGACGTCCCTGCGAAGTGAACGAGTGAAGCCAGGATCCGATGATGCCAGATGGAGCTGCCGACTGATCCACTTTCGCCAACCAGGATAACCGCGAAGTGCAACCCTGGAGTGCGGATGTCTTCCAGAACTGTAGGACCACTTTTACCCAACCCAGGTCAGAGGGAATGCAGCGAAGGTAAGATCCTACCATGCGCGTGTGTGAGAGAGATGACGACTATCTACCGCGAATCTGCGTGAATCAAATCATTGCATAACTTAAATCAGTGCTATGGCAACCCTAGACATCTGTTTTCCGGCGGAATAATCAATTTAAAGATGAGAGTTTATGTTAACAGCAAACAATAGTTCATTGAATATATTTATACCTTCAGAAAAGATAGAAGGGGTTCGCACAAGGAACAATTATTCACTTTATACTTAAAATCCTAAACGATAAATTGTAAAAGGCAATGTAGCCAAGACATAGCAAGAGTATGGTCAAAGTAGTAATTAATCTAACCTTTGTATTTGTCATATTGTCGCAATATGCCATAGAATGAGAGAATGAATGTGAGATCGAGTGAAAGAGGGCAAGATGTAATGTGTATTTATCTTTGCTTTAATATATATGTATATTCAGAAACACCGTAGTATTATGTAACGTCGTTTCAGGTATTTAAAATCAAATCCTCCTAGGTTTATTCTTGGTAACTCCGACTGTTAGGCACTTATCCTGACCGTATTATAATTCGTGTGATGTTTAATTCGCCCAGCAGGTGAGGCGAGCGATTCTTCGTTGTTGCGTTGCTAAGCTCAGTTCAGTTGAGTTAATTGAGTTAATTAGTTATTAAATTAGCAGCCCGTAACAGTATGAGTGTTTAATATTTTTGCAAAGACACTGTCTCTTCAGTTTTCTTGTTAGGTTCACTGTATTCCCAAAGGTTGTTGGTTCTGCAGTTTAAACTGGGATCCAAACCACTAAGTGCCTTCGGCGAACCCGGGACCCTTTGATTACAAGCGACGAAGTTACCACTACGTCACTGGTGAGGCCTGTTGAAACGTTTCGAGTGATGAGAAAGCTTATGTACACTTAAAGATGGATAGACGGAATTAAATACATACATTCTGAACGTAAAAAAAAAAAACTAGGTTTAATAACCTTTCAACATATGTACAACATGGCGCCTAAAGAATTTAAACTATCTCCTAATTAGCAACAGACTATTGAACATATTTGTTCTTCTTCCTCTTGGCTACATGATTATACACAATTTAATGCTCAATCATAACACGTGTGTTGTATTTTGGTTATATTGCGTCTCTTTTCTACCTTTCTAGAATAACCCCGGTTATCTGCCACATTGGTGGCTGAGCCTTATTAACCGTAAAGGTGAAAAGCCTTGAATACAGAAAAGAAATAAAGAAATGACCTCGCCGATAATGTACACTCTTCTTGTAACTAAGCAACTCTTGCTTAGATTTCCCGGTGTTGTACAGTCACCTACAATAAAAATGGTACACGGTATCGTGAAGTAGTCGCTTTGTAACTCCACAGCCATAAGTGAATTTCAACAGCAAATCTTCAACGGTTAGTTAGTATGGGTGTCTAATTTTTATTGTGGATGAGTGTACAATTCATTGTTATTGATTAATTGATTGTTTATTATAAACGTTTTGGCTTCTAACTATTTTATTGGCGCGTTTCCGGACCAGGGTTTTTTATCTCATACTTGGGCCAATCTCCATTTCCCCTGCCAGTTTGATTCAAGATCACGGAAACACCCTGTATATATTTTGCAAAATATCTCTTCACCTTCTCTGGTATTCCAATCCATATTCTTCAGTATCCATGTCACATACCATAACCATTATGCCTGATGGTGCATCTAACAGCTAATCCTCTAGGCTTGGTATCTTCAATCAACGATCTTTCATGCTAATGAAATTCTGACGTCTCCCATAAGCACTTTCAACGGATAAAGACCACCTCCTCTGTCTTGGTACTTACGTTGCCCAAACTACTCTCGAGCGGTCCACATTAACATAATGGCATGGAGAATTGTTTTAATCTGTGTTGTCAGCTATCATATTGCGAACATTTGCAAGGCAGAATGGATACTGCTCAGGCAAGACTTCCTCAGTAGAGAATTTGCACACCCATTTGTGTAACTGGAACGCAGAGTTTTGCGTATCTCGTAAGGATTTCGCAGTTCGTATAAAAAAAAGGACAGTACATATACAGGGTGATTCTGTGAAAACTTGCAAAAATGGAACAGAAAGTAGGTGATACACCACTGAACAATTGGAGATATGGAACTTAGGGTCGGAGAAGCCAGCGTACCCGGATGCGGAGCACCGCCTCACTACAGCGTGGATGCTACCTGTCCTGTGCACTGATTTGGATTGGAACGCTCTATTCCCTGGCCTGCCATGTCACTCGACTTGAATCTACTCCATTATTCATCTTGGGATATAGCCTCCCCGATCGCACAGTGGTAGCGTCGTCGCCTTGTAACCAAGGGGTTTCATCTTCGGTGGAGGCGCATAGTGGTTCGGATCCCACTTTAAACTGTACGTCCAGTTCCGATTAGCCTTACTGTGCATAAAGTGGACTTAGAACACCAAATCAATCAATCAAAATCATCTTGCGATATCTCAAATCACTTGCTTTGAGCCCCAGTGGACACGAACATGGAATTAGTTGCCAGGATCGTCCCTGAGTGTGATGTGATTCGTAACAACCCATGGACATTTTAAAGGTTGCGGCAGAATCTTGTACCCTCCTATCATCCTTGCAGTTTAGTTAGTCCTTGTCATTTTGAACAACTATTGTGAGATGTATAATTGCAAGCTTGTCAAAACTATGAAACTAGTTTCCAAACCTCAAGTTTACGCGTAAATCAGTGTCAATAAATTTCGCTACTTAATGTACGTCAGCAATGTTCATACATGTCACTTATATGTCACATGTTAGAGCTCGACATATTTCAGTCCACACCACGTTACGCTGGCTTCTCCGACGGTAGGTTCCCTATCTCAAATTGTACAGTGGTGTTTCACCTATTTCCTGTTTCATTTTTGCACGCTTTCACTGAACCACCCTGTATTTTGAAACTGTATTTCTTGAAAATCACAGATCGTTGAAAGAGAAGTTAAAAATAACGCATATGTAAAAAAATATAGAGCTACGGTATTTTAAAAAAGGTATAGCAAACTGTTTTAGCAATTACGCCGCCAAATTATAATTTGGATAGATAAATATGAGGTAACGAGTTTACAATTATTTATACTTTTTAAATCAGTATGATTGCCCGTTCGGATCTCCGGGTGGGGACTACTTTGGAAGGTCCCTGGACTAAGGATAAGATCTACATTAGGATTAATAAGGATATTAAATTAGGCACCTGGAATGTTCTGAGCCTTTATCGGCCTGGGGCATTTCAGTGTACAGTTAATGAGATAGTTCAGTATAAATTAGCTGTAGTAGCTGTCCAGGAAGTTAGGTGGCCAGGAGAAGGGAATTGTAAAACTAAAAATTATACTTTTTTCTATGGTGGCACTGAAAATCATAATTTTGGAACAGGCTTTTTCATAAATAATAGAATTATCTCGGCTCTTAAAACAGTAGAATTTATTAATGATAGGATATCATATGCAGTTTTACAGGGTACGTGGTGTAAAATTATTTTAATAAACATACATGCACCAACGGAAGATAAAGATGATAATACTAAAGATGATTTTTATACAGAGTTAGAACAGGTCTTTGATAAATTTTCTCAGTATGATATGAAAATCCTGTTAGGTGACTGTAATGCACAGATTGGCAAAGAAGATACATTTAAACCCACGATTGGTAAAGAAAGTCTTCATGAATTAAGTAATGATAATGGTATAAAATTGATTACTTTTGCAACCTCAAAGAATTTAATTGTGAAAAGTATCACTTTTAAACATAAAGATATCCATAAATATACCTGGTCTTCTCCAGATGGTAAAACTCATAATCAGATAGATCATATTCTCATTGATAAGAGAAGGTATACTAGTATAATTGACGTTCGTACACATAGAGGTGCTGACTGTGCCAGTGACCATTATTTAGTAATTGCTAAATTAAGAGAAAGACTGGCAGTGATAAATCATAAGCAACAAAATCTAAAAGTTCTAAAATTTAATACAGGAAAATTTGCTGATGAAGGAATTAAGAAAGATTACCAAATTAAATTGTCAAATAGATTTGATATTTTGCAGGATTTAAATGATGATGAAAATATAAATGAAACAGACGTAAATAAGAATTGGGAGCACATACGTAATGCAATAGAATCAGCAGCTAAAGAAAGTATAGGATACCATAAACCAAGAAAAAGTAACCCATGGTTTGATAACGAATGTCATAATCTAATAGAAATAAGAAATCAGGCTAGACTTAGGTGGTTAAATAACTCTAATGATACAAATCTAAACAATTATAATAGAATAAAGCGAGAAGTTAAGAAGTAAAAAAGAGATTACTTGAAGGGCAAAATTAACGCAATTGAAATAAATAGCAAAAACAAAAATATCAGAGTTATATAAAGGTGTAAATGAGTTTAGAAAGGTGTGGCAACCTAAAGTAAACTTGCTGAAAGATAAAGACGGTGATTTTCTAGCTAACCCAAGCGATATTCTAAATAAATGGAAGAACTACTTCAATGACTTTTAAATTTTCATGTAGGAGAAAAATCAGATGTAAATGAAGTACACACAGCAGAACCTTTAGTTCCAGAACCTAACTTGACTGAAGTTAAAGATGCTATTAATAGGCTAAAGAATAACAAAGCACCTGGCATTGATTTAATAGCAGCTGAGTTAATTAAATATGGTGGATATTCTTCAATATGTCAAATTCATAAATTAATTTGTTTAATATGGAATAAAGAAGAAATACCTCAACAATGGAAAGAATCCATAATTGTTCCTGTATTTAAAAAAGGTGATAAAATGAACTGCAATAATTACCGTGGAATTTCTCTACTATCAACAACATATATAATATTATCTAACATTCTTTTAACAAGACTAAACCCATATGCTAATGAAATTATAGGTGATTATCAATGTGGATTTGAACGTAACAGATCAACTACAGATCAAATTTTTCACATTAGACAGACACATGAAAAAAAGTGGGAATATAATCAAAATGTCCATCAGCTATTCATCGATTTCAAAAAGCATATGATTCGGTCAAAAGAGATAAATTATATAATATATTAGTCTAGTTTGGAATACCTAAGAAGCTTGTTAGTATGATAAAAGTATGCACCAGTGAAACAGAAAGTAAAATTCGTGTGGGTATTAATGTGTCTGACAAATTTACAATTCATGATGGGTTAAAACAAGGAGATGCATTATCTCCATTGCTCTTTAATTTTGCCTTAGAATATGCTGTTAGTAAGATAAAAGAAACTAACGAAGGACTAAAATTAAATGGTGTGACTCAGTTGTTAGCATATGCAGATGATGTAGACTTACTGGGGGATGATGTGAATACAATTAAGAATAATGCTAAAATATTTTTCAAAACTGCTAAAGAGATAGGTTTGGAAGTTAACAAAGAGAAAACTAAATATATGCTTACAGGCCGAAACCAAGTGTTAGGTAATAATCAAAATCTAATTATTGATAACAACTCGTTTGAACCAGTTTCCAAATTCAAATACTTAGGAGTAATATTAACAAATGAAAATGATATTAAAGAGAAAATAAAAAGTAGGCTTAATTCAGGAAATGCATGTTACTTCTCTGTTCATAAACTTTTGTCTTCTCGTTTAATATCCAAGAAACTAAAAGTTAAAATAAAATAATTTTGCCTGTAGTATTATATGGATGTGAAACTTGGTCCCTTACATTGAAAGAGGAACATAAATTGAGAGATTTGAAAATAAGATCCTTATGAAAATGTTTGGACCTAAAAGGGATGAGGAGACAGGTGAGTGGAGAAAGTTCCATAATTTAGAACTACATAATTTGTATTCATGTCCAGATATTATTAGAATAATTAAATCAAGAAGACTTAGGTGGGCAGGCCATGTGGCACGAATGGGAGAGGAAAGAGGAGTTTAGAGGATCCTCGTTGAGAAACCTGATGGTAAGAGACCTGTAGGAAGGCCAAGACGAAGATGGAGGGACAACGTTGAGATGGACCTAAGGGAAATCGGTAGGGCTGGAAAAGAGTATATAGATCTTGTTCAAGATAGGGAAATGTGGAAGGCCTGTGTTGCTGCAGCCATGAACCTTCGGGTTTAAGAAGGCTAGAGAGTTAGTTAGTTAGTATGGTTGCCTTCAGCGTTGTCTCGTGGAGTTTTTATACAATACAAGTCATCAGTGATCAGATATATTTAAAACACATGCTGTTTAATATTGTTAAAACAACCCAACAATGCAGGTTTGAGGTATTTACCTACAGCTACATTAGGTTCAATTGATAAAGGAACACTACACTCGCAAAGAGCCTCCAACCATGCCAGGACTCGAACCCTGGAACTTCTGTGGCGAGATCTAAAGTCGATAAGAAATATAGAAAAGGCAGGAAGGAGAGTTGAAAGGAAATGAATATGTTGAGAGGAAAGAAAGGGGATAAGAAGTAGAGGGAGAGAGAATTAGATGAATGAGGCATAGAACGAAGGGAGGTAGATATAGCGAAGAGTAAGAGAATAGAGCAAGATTCAGGGAAATAATCTATGGAAAGATTAAGCAAGATGCAGGGAAGGGAGACAGCAATGAAAAGATAGAGTAGAACAAGATAGATCAAGATACAGAGAAGATACCAGAACGATGGAGAAATAGAGAGAGATACAGAGGAGAGAAAGAGCGATAGAGAGAGAGAGAGAGAAAGAGGAGAGAAAGGGTAATGAAGGAGGAGTGAAAGAAAAGTATGAAGATGAGAAAGAGATTGAAACAAAGTGAATAGAGGAAAAAACAAAATAAGAGATTGAGGAGAAAGAGAGAGCTGAAAGAAAAGTAGACACAAGTGGGAAGAGCACACATTGGTAAACAAATATTTTATGAGATATAAAACTCTGCTGCTGATTCCCTGCGACCTTGCAGTCTTTACCTGTAAATACTTGTACATAACCTCTCAATTAAGAAATGAAGGCCCTGATTTCAAACTAGCAACCTTTCTGTACGGATTGACAAGACGCGTCATGTTGTAATGAAACAAAGAAATAAAAAAAGGAAAACTGCATCAGCATAGACTCTATTTCCGCCAGGGATTTTTCTGCGAGCCCCCCCCCCCCCTCCTTCCCCCTTTTCACAGAATTTCCGTCTGCAAATGAAAGTAGGACTGTTTAAATGTTTTACGACTTGAGGATCTTAAAAAGAGAAAGAAAAAAATTGAATACTTGAGTGTACTCTTCGTGTTTTTATTTCCCTTCCTTTCTTGTATCCGAAAGGAATAAAAGAAGAAGAAGAAGATTGATGGGGAAAGTCGATGCTAAATGTAATATTCGGAGAAGAAAATTGAGACGATACAAGTATTGGAAACAAAGGGAGAAGGAGATGTAGTTTTGAAATTCAGATTCGTGACTGAATGGGAGGCTGGATGCAAAAGCAAAACTACAATACTGACGCCACTTCTTGAAAAGTCTGAATTGGCATTGATTTCGTAACGCAAGCAGGAATATTCCAATTCAATGTACCGCTTTGCAAAAATATGAAAAACACAAGGAGTATGCGCGGATGGAAATATCTCGAACAGATGTGTTGCAGGAAGACATTGTTTTGCCAACTTGCTCTTGCGTTTTGGGTCTTCGAGTGTCAAAGATGCTGAGCGTCTGTTCCTAAGCGCACAGCTGGGACTTTTCGATCTTTATAATTAGTAAAATATTGTGCAGGGCGTCCCAGTTAAAATTAGCCCGGCTCCGATCAACAGTTACATTCTAAGGATCATGAAAAGAAATGAAATGTGTGTGACCTTGAGTTCCTACTATGGTTCACGTCACAATGTACTATTCTATTTTACTGGTACAATGTAGCCGTCATTTGCCTCATAGACAAAAGTCTTCGAGCCGGGCAACTTTTAACTGGGACACCCAGTATATGCCAATAGCAGTAATTGCCCATTCGGTAGGGCGTCGGACTGCACGCGGGATATCAGACTTCGATTCGTGGAGCGTGTGGGACGTTCTGCAATAATCACCCCAAATGGCGGAGATTGTGCACCACCACCATCACCGGCGGACTAGCGGGAGGGCACGGGGGCTTGTGCTCCTCCGAGTAGGAATTACTAGTTACTATTAAAAGTCTTGATATAATCATTTCCAAAGCAATAAAACTGTCTGGAATGCTATGTAGAATCTTTCAATAGCTTCCTTGAGTAATATATACCGGGTGTTCCGTTTAAATCTCCTATAATCATAGAAAATAAAGTATGAATGATAAAGCAATGAAATTTCAGAGAATTTGAAGAAAATCTCATAAATTTTATTTTGCACACACCAATACACACTAATACACCTCCACATGTGCCCCATTGGTAGCACGAACAAAATCCAGTCTGTATTCAACTTCTTGCCATGTTCTTTCCAACATGTTCCCTGTTAATGTTGCAATCGTATTGTAACTCTGGGATGTTATTCACTTGAGTCGCAAACACACGAATTGCGTAGATGCCTCGCGGACGGATTTACTCGGGCTTCTCTGAAACCCCGCTCGAATTTCTTCCACCTTTTCCTCCGACACACGACGACGAGCTCCACCAGATTGTTTTAGGACACTGCCGGTTGTTAGAAACTTACTAAACCACAGCCTAATTGATTTAGCATCAGGTGCAACTCCTTCGTACACTCGTCTGAAATTTCGTTGCGTTGCAAGCACATATTTTGTCTCACCATACCACACCACTGCCTGCGCGCGTTGTTGAACAGTCGCCATTTTTATTTATGCGACCGTGGCGCTGCGTAGTGAGCAAACTGACAACTTCAAGTCATGAAAACAAAACTTGAAGATCTAGCCTTTCATTTGGTTTTACAGTTATTTCACAATTCATCGTACTTCGTTCACAGTAATTAATTGAATTTAGGGAGATTTGAACGGAACACTCTGTACTTTTACAGACAAATATAAAACAAAGTTTAGCACAAGTTGGCTGACCCGGAATGAACACAAGTATGCCACCGCTATTTAGAAACTGAATACGGAATGTCTTGAGAAAATGTGAATAATAGTACACGATTGTGGATGCCACCAAGGAACGATACAGTGGAAGACGTTGTACATAAATTTGCAATGATGGATGGAATCTTTCCTAAAACTGTAACGCTCAAGAATCTTTCTTTTTTGATACTTGTTAATGCAAGTACCGTAACCAAGAGGTCGCGGTTCATTTCCTGGTGAACACACATACCCAATGATTCGATTCCGTTTTAAACTGAAGGTCCACTCCCGGTTAGCTTGTCTGAACACGTATTTGTAAACATATATAGAATTTGCAGCGTCTCGTTGTTTTGAAACAATAGCCTCGTCTGTTCCCCAAAACTATCATGTGAGAGCTTTTTTTTTTTTTTTTCGACAATCCTCGGGTTCGACACCTGGTACATTGCATAGTGGTTCGGATCCCACTTTAAACTGTAGGTCTAGTCCCGATTAGCCTATCTGTGCATCAAATGGACTTAAAACATCAATTCAATTGTTGGAATACCCTTTATAAATATGTAAATACAATGCAAAATATGCATACTTGGTTAAAGAGTATTTATTTGTCCCATGTTTGCGAGGAAATGGACAGGTAAACTTTCCCCTTCTGGTGCCGGCACTGTAACAAATGTTAGTCAATTTCCCTTGATGGAAGTGATTCTCTTGATGATAATGTATGATTTAAATGCCACATCGTTCGAGGAGTATTCACTAGCTTACAAATCGAAGTAACGTGCGTGCCAGGTGATGTCACTCGATAACAAACCAATCAAATGCAACCACGTAAATCCGCCACTCAAATGTTGGGGGGAAAATCGGCCATATTGGAAAATGGCGGAAAATGTAAACCTTTTCATAAAGTATTTGTAAACTGTCTACATGCCACACAAATACTTTCATAATCACTTTTTAGCAGAAGAAATGGACGGAAAATAATGCCCATCAAGAAAATAATTAGAATTGGGATGTTTTGAGGCTAGATTGTGTGAATTGCTATAGTAAATTAAGAGAAAGTTTTATTTCTTCTGCTGCGTTCTTCTTTATATTCAATTTATCCAATGCGCGCGTGTGTGTTGGTTACACACGCACTGTGTGTATGTACACGTGAAAAGATTTACCTTTGCTGCCATTTTCCAAGATGGCAGATTTTCCCCAAAGATTTGGATGGCGGATTTATAATATATTATTCACTATACCATTCTGTACAATCTAGTACTTCTATGTGAAGTCGTTTATTTCCTCTACTAACCGTAATAGTGTGTTGCATACGATCTAGGTTGACGGAAGCTTAGTTCTAATAAAGACACTCAGTTTATGTTTTAAAAATACTGTGTTACGCTGAAATATAGCTGTATACATATTGCATGTTTCCTTCAAAATAGTAAACGAAGTGACGAACTTTGTTTAAATCCACAATTGTCCAAAGCCCAAATTTGACTGATGTGCTAGCTGGGTTCGAGGCTATGCTTTCTAACGGGACAGCATGCTCCTGCCATCTAGGGGTAAAAATTGAACTTCCTTTACTAACCGAAAGTGTGTTCGTTCACAAAGCGACATTCTGCCTACATGCTCAGTGTATGATACCGTATAGGCTATGCATGATACGGAAGCTTAGTGTAATTGATTGGCATTATTTTACTTCGCCTTTTGTGCCACTTTTGGCTAATTTGCAAAGATAAATTATGTGATGAAATTGATGAATGGACACTCGCAAACATCCATGCCCAGGCCGGTATTAGAACCCGGAACCCCTGGCGTCGTAGCGCGATGTGCTAACCACGCCACCTCGGGGGGCGGCTCTTAGTGTAATAATATCTGTCCTCTTTGGTGAGTGTCTTGTAGTAAATATCAGTAGAAAGCGTGAGTTGAAATTTAGCTTTAGAAAACCTTACTGAATAGAGTAGAATGAATGGCTTCATTTCATTGGTAAATAGCGGGACTGGCGAAAATACGTTGATGTGGAGTAAAATTTATTACCATGGCATTTCCTTAATTTTGCGTCCTCGTTTTTCGTCGTGCGCGAGTAAGAAGCCTTATCTCTTATCTGGAGATGCGTAAAATCCTATTAGACGGGAAACTGGTAGGTTTTGGCTTTGCCAAGGAAACCGTGCAGAATAGGATCTTTTTAAAAGGGGAGGAACAAAGCGTCGGGTTTTAACGTTGCCTTTGGTTCTTTGGTAAAGCGGATCACTGCGTGATATCAGATAGCTGAGAAAGAGTAATTGTGTTTCAGGGGAAAGTGAGGGTGGGAGGTTCAGGGAATGGCCTACGCGCTTTTCCGTCTACGTCCTATATCCATAGCCTTCATTTCTTTGGCGAGGTGCGCTGACTGCAAAGAAGGCGCAGGCTATGTATTAAAATTACGGCAAAAATGTTTCCTCTCGCACCAAAGCTATGAAACATTATAGCATTTCTCTTCCTAATAAAGGAGTGTTTTTTAGAAGGGTTTTTACCTGCACTGACAAGGGAACCCAAGCAGGATTGTTAAGCGCCCAGGAATTTTAAATAAATTTAATTCCGGTCCAGGAGAGAAGATCAGCAAGCGTAAATGGATTCTGGACCGTAAGGTACCATTTCATCTGTAAATTATTTCAATTCGGTCCAGGGACCTTTTTTCCGGATGAAATTAAATTCGGTCCAGGGACATTTTTCCTGATGAGTTTAAATAAGGTCCACGAACCTTTCTTTCCGGATCAATTGAAATACGGTCAAGGAATCATTTTTCCAGATAAATTTAAATACGGAATCTTTTTGCAATGAAACAATACGCAACCTGGACAGAATTTAAATTGTGATAGAAAGGAGGTTCCCTGACCTTTAACATCCGTGCACCCAAGTGTTGTCGCGTAATTCCAATTCTACAGGGTGTTTCCGTGCTGATGATACAAACTTTCAGGGACGATGGAGAAGGGCTCATGTATCAATTTGAGATAAGGAACCCTGGTCCGGAAACGACTTAGTCGAAAGTTATAAGCGAAAATCGGTGTATGGAGATGTAATACTTTTATTACCTGCACAAGTTTTACAAGAAAAAGGGGGTCCTGTTCCGTGGCCAGCTCGATCACCTGATCTGACCCACTTGATTTCTTCTTGTGCGGCCATGTGGAAAGTCTTGTTTACGAGACACCTGTCGAGACTGAAGAGGATCTCCTGGCAAGAATTCTAGCTGCCTGTGACATTCTTCGAACGAACCCTAAGTTGTTCCAGCGGGTACGCCAGAACTTCGTGCGACGATGTCATGCCTGCAGCGAAACTGGGGGACGCCACTTTAAACAGTCTGTGAAACTTGTGCAGGTAATAAAAGTATTACATCTTCATCCACCGATTTTCGCTTATAACTTTTGACTAAGTCGTTTCCGGACCAGGGTTCCTTATCTCAAATTGATACATGTGCCCTTCTCCATCGTCCCTGAAAGTTTGTATCATCAGCCTGGAAACACCCTGTATATGCGAAATCAGGGCAAGAGTGAACACTTTTTTTTCTTGGAAGACCAATTACAAGTTAAACACGTATAGTACATAGATTACAATGGTAGGGTGGAAAAGTACACGTCTCTAGTATCATAGTAATGACACGTTTATGAAATTAGACAAACTACAAATGTACCACAGTTAATTTTTCCAAAGTCTGCAAACATTCACTTTTGCACCGGTAGATGGGGTAAGAACAAACATTAAACGTTTAATGAAATACCGAGGATTATAAGTATATTACAATGAGCTCAAGTATTATATTTGGAACAAATTTTAAAGAAAAAAATTATAGGTGATCAATATGTCAATGAAATAATTGGAATGTAACTTGTGGTGGCTCTGAATGAGAAAGTCCTCATAATGTACTTAAAAGTATGAACACAAACACTCGTAAAAATGAAACAGTAGCCATGGAATGCAAAAATATCATTTGGAGTAGTCGCATACGTACAGAGGCTGTGAAGGATCAAAGTTTTGAGCGGTGCTCGCGAGACCTCTGGGGGCAAATTGCGTTCCTTCTTGCCCCGTGCGGTCTTGTCCCGGCATTGCCGTGCTCGACAATTGTAGCTGCCAGTACTCGGTTGCTAACGTGTTCTTTTCCAGTACCATTTCAACGTAATGCTTAGGAATGAAATTTTTTGGACGAAAATTTACAATCTTCAACTTGTATGTACTACGCTATCAGATGTAACACGTACGTGCAAAAAAAAAAAAAAAAAAAAGCTCATTTGGCAGTTTTCAAAGATACGATACTTTCCTAGGCATCATATTAAAGGTCAAAGTTTCTGTTGCTTCTAACAGTAAGCATTCATGACGCGTTTCCAGTTTTCGCTATCCAGTTGCTTAACGGCGTTCCGAATTCTACGGAAATGCCATGTTCACTCTTGCCCTGGTTTCCCATATACCATATCGATATACACATGCAACCAATTTTGTAGACGCTATGGACAATGGGAGTGTGATTTGATTCGTGTTACTTAACAAAGCATCAGGCTTGCGTAAACACAGCTCCCCATGTTAACAAATTTCCTTTGTCTACCAATTATATTTATTTACCTAGTAAACGTGAAGTAAAATAAATCAATTCATTCATTTCTCCCCCTCCCCCTTCTCTCAGTGTGTGTGTGTTTTTGTATATCTCTAACCCATGTTTTTTTTATTCTTGCTCCTCCACTCGCCGTATATACGTATGTTGCGCTGTCTCTGTACGCTTGATTTTTCTATTTTTATTCACCACGTCGGTTTTGCCTGTTTTCATATTCCGGAATAGTTGAATCTTTTATTGCATGCATAGTGCAATGAATAATTCAAAAATTATGTAAAACACCGCCCAGCTGCTACGCAATAACTGACAGTAGACTACAAGAGATGCATAACAGTTTAATGCACAAAGTGCATAATTCAGCTTCAATATTTAATGGAAAAAAATATCTTTTTAATTCATCCATTACGTTACTTAACATTAAATATGACTTTGGTTTTGAAAGCGAATTCATTTTTAATGGTAGAGAGGTTTGTAGAAATATTTTCCATATTTACACAAAATTTACACATTGTGTTTCTATTTGAATTTGTGTTTGTATTTGAATCTGTATTTTCATAGTTATCCGGAGTGGCTGTAGATTTTAGAATTTCTTTACATGAGAAAGATTGACGTTGAGAAGCATTGATGTACAGTGGGATCCATGAGTATTAACGTGCAAATTGTCTATCACGATTTTCGTGCACTTTATTTGACCCAGAACGAGCCTCGAGAATTAAAAGAAAGCTAAGAAGCTGTTGACAACTTCTGAACTAGCATACATAAAAATCCATCGCTTAAAAACGCACAGGATGTAAGAGAAAAATTAATGAAAATGGCCATGGACAATTTGTACGGTAATACTCATGGATCCCACTGTACGTACTTCAGACTCTTGCTTCTAGGCAACATATGGCGGAAATATAATAATATATTTTCTTTGGTAAGTGCCGGTAGATTTCATCAATACTCCGTTTGAAAAAAAGAGTCTACTTTGTATTTATATGTATTGTTAATAAGAGAGTATCAGGTTTCATTTTTTTCCTTTTGTGTGGGAGTTAATGGCTAAGGGGAGAAGGGTTCCTGTAGTGCTTGACAGCTAACACATTGACAAAGTTAAAGCATGCAACCATGGGCTGAAACGTCCATAAACATGCAATAGAATCAACATGCTACCATTACAATAACAATATAAAATTACCATTATGGACGATTCAGCTAATGGATCCACACTTAAACTTTCTAATGTGTCAAGCTTGATCTTCAAAGTATGTTTAATTCCACTTAATCCTCATATGAAATAATTGGGATTCGAACTAATGTTTGAAATGCGATCCGAACCACTGACTGGAATTTTAACTCTTGATCTCTTGTCAGCTATAATGCAAAGTTCCTTGTGCATTTAGCACCGTGCCATTAAGGAATGTGAGGGTAGGGACTGGTATTTGGCCTGCATTTTGTAGAGTAACGAGGCTCTGGCGTCTGGACTACCAGCCAGTATAATCCTCTGTGAAACTCGTGTTGTTTTCTGCCCATGTGTTTTTGTGATTACCCCTTCATACATTTCATCTTATCACAATTCATCCTTATATTGGCAATTAGGCAAAAGTGGAAGAAAAGCGAAGTTAAATAAAAATAAATCAATTAATCTAATCTGCTTCGTAAGGTAAGATGTAAAGTTCTCCGTATATATAGCACTGTGCCACAAAGGCACACACATTCTGGATCTCGGCCATTTTGAAGGTGACCAGAGCCACAATTTGGCCGCCTTTACCCCTACCCCCTAGGGTTTTCCCCGAAAGTATCCATTGATTTGAAGCTGTGTGAGCCCTGGAGCCGCTTTATGCAGGGACAGGGTCGGAAAATTCCGACCTTATATATATCACCCACCCCGGGAACCGAACCGGAATCTCCCGCGTGGTAGTCAGATACTATACCGACTAGACCACTATATCAGCTATAATAAAGATATTACTTTGCTTCTCGCGATGCCGCAGGAAATCAGCCAGTTACACGCGGATTCAAGGAATCCAAAAGAAATTAATTACTCTGCTGGATGCTGAAAGGTACCCGAAGGCTTACAATGCCATCTGTTGAGAAATAAAACAAATGTTTGATGGACCCTTACCATTTAATTGCGCTTTTCTCCCTGACATTGTATCTTGCTAGGTCATCTCGACATTGATTTTTCTTCCTTCCACTGACGAATGAAAAGAATTGGCACCTGAGGAAAAACAACAATGGAACCGGAAAAAAAGAATCTGCAAAAGTTGCTGTAGCCGGAACGGGGCGGCCAGATCAACTCTAATGAAACTGTCCATCACCTTGACATCCTTACACCACGTTGATTGGAAGAACTTCGAAATCTGGAAGAACAAGCATCTCTCTCTTTCTCTCTCTCTCTCGCGATTCCTTCTGCTCCCCCAGAGCTCTTGCCCCATCACTTCTGAAGACCTGGGTGCTTATCCTTTGGAATTGTAGTACTGGAATCACCTGGAACAAAAAAGGAACGGAAAGAAAGATGAAGAAAGCTAAATGAGAAACGCCGGATTCTTAGGTGAGAAGGCTGAAAGAGCTTTCTGGAGGTGATAACTGCGAGCGAAGAAAGAGGAGGTAAAGAGGAGGGGGTTGGGATCGACGAATCGTGACAATTGAGAGGAAAGATCGACGACATTGCCCATCGCTTGCTGCTGAAAGGAGAGATGTCTGAGGGTTTGCCACGTGCCGAGGCTATGCTCGGTGTTTCTCCGTACAGAATGCCACAACTATGTCTAAAGTCCCATCTTGGATGCTCTTGTTGCATTAATTAAGATAACTTCCCTAAGTACCGTTTTTGATTGAAATGAAAACTTTGGGCTATCTGCACCTGTCACATCATACAGCGCCAAGCCCCTTTCCATAATCCTTTCTGAGGATTAAATCTCTATACGTATGTATCCCGGGTTCGAATCCCGGCATGGGTGTTTTTGAGCGTCCCATCATCACATTCATAATATCATCACTCATCCTCAACTTCGCAATTAGCCAAAAGTGGCAGAAAAGCGAAGTAAAATGAACCAAATCAATCAATCACCACACTTATGTTAAAATCTGAAGCTGTAAAGGGCGCTCAGTGTGTATATATAAGAACAAAACAGGCCATCACACAGCTCTACACAGGATTATATTGACTGTAGGTCCAAACGACACAGACTTGTTTGCCTGCTTAAATGCAGAGTACCGGGGTGTACTACGTGGAGGTGCAATTTGAAAGAAGTCACATGAAGATCCTCTGTTCATATGATGTATTCTTTGTTTCGTCCTTGTACATCACACAGAATCACTTTAATATGACTTGACACCACCTCTCATTTTAGGCCAGGAAGGAATTTTGAAAAATTTTTATAAAGTTTAGAAAACACAAAATGACCAGCAAAAACTTGATGTTCATGTAAAAAAAAATCTTTATAGCTGCTTCAGGTACAAAAACTCGAATGATCCGGGTTTGCACATTTATAAAACAATATATCTTTATGTAGCTGAAATATGACATGTCCTTCCCGGACGTATGAACAGACTGTTGAAGTACACCATCCCGCCTGATAGATATGAATCTTGTGCTGGGAGTTACGAGATTAATGGAAGTGCATGAGAGAAAGATTGTGCTGTTACTGTGATTTCTTTTTGTGAGTTTCGTTATGATGTACAACTTTGGTTCTTATTTAAATTGCATAATCAAGAGAAATAGATTCTGAATTCATATGTTAAAACGTAAGTTCTGTGTTTTTGTGTCTATTTACTGCAACTCTTAATGTTTTCCCGTGCCCTGGGAGGTATCACGCGTATACCAATATACAGTCTCATGTTGTTTATTCTCAATTTGTATTTAGATAAATATATTCTTATGACTATTAATGTCCTATGGTTGAATCTGGCACGACCGTGTCAAATATACCCTTAATCTCGAAGTGGTTATTTACTCTCGATTGTTTCCCCCCCCCCCCCTTACATACCGGTTACAATTTTCTTCTTCTTTAGTTTTTAAGTGGGTTTGATCCATAATGTCTGGAATTTGCCTCTATTAACGATAGTTGTCTATTTATTCCAACTCGTCGAAGACTTTCCTGTCTTGGGATTTGGACTCGATGTGCATTTAAACCATCATCTTTATATTTGTGTATTAGATGATTGCCTGAAAGGATTTTTTACCAGAGGCCAAGACTGACTACACTGTGAGAGCAGTCAATTGCAACAGGCCATCGATTAATAATACTCCATGACATTTCAGCCACTGCTGATTGGGGGTAAAGGTATCTTGCATACATGTTGGTCTGTTATTGGATGGTCCAAGGCCACAGAGACCCGTTTTATATTATTGCAGCCCCAGAGACCGAAAACGTTACCGCATGCTACATTTTTAAGGCGACGGAAAAGTGTCACGTGACCAATTGCAATTGTGTGGGAAAATACATAAATGTGTGACCCATACAGAAGAGAAAGTAGACATGTTTTGGTAATTGTATTTATACAGTGTGTAAAAAACTCTCATCAGTGACATTAAAATGATCCTAACGTTGAAACTGTTTGAAAAACTGATATGTACAAGTACTTTACTGATGGTGTCTGATTTTTTCCAGCTCTGATTTTATCCCGATATTCTCGTCGCATTTAGTCATAATGCACTGTTATTAAAAGGAAACATATCCTCCGCAACGACTTCGATTTGAAAATATAAGAAAAGCTATAACGCACACAAACATTTGCTAGTAAAATAGCGTAATGCACTCAAATTACGCAACTATTTTATCAGTAATGTGCGCTTGACAAAATACGAGCAATTTTTTTCTCCGTCATTAACAAATCACCCAACTTTTTAATCGCTAGTGTGCGCTAGGCCTTAGTGGTGTAACATATTAGATATTAATACAGGTATTGGGGCTGCTCGATGGTATAGTTAAGTAAGTACTGTACGAATCCATTTCACAGAGATTTCGATGGCGCAGGGCAAAATGAGTTCAGCGTATGGTGTAGGCGCCGGGTATCCGAGTAGCTAGTACAGAAGTCTAGCTAGTGAGCCTACCGAGAGCGTAGAGCGTAAGCAAGAAGGTTAGTGAAGGTGCTGGTCTGAGATGACGTCAGCGGTTCGCTTGTTGATTGAGAGCTTGTGGGCCTGTGACTCGCTCCGAAGCTGCAAATGCATAAACGCTAGAGATGTTACAAAAATAATCGCACTCTACATCAATGATCACAGGTCATAGAAATCCAACTTAGTTCATTTCCAGAGTAAGTGGGTGAATATTTTTTTCTTTTCTGTACGGGCTTCTCCCTATATTTCTTACAAATACCGAGAATCCAGCGATATTAGCACAATATAGCACGGAATAGATTACTGTCAAGTGGAGAATGGCCTGGTAGGATTACTCTGGCAAGTTGCTGGAATAAACGGGCCTGCAATAACTTATGAGTCGATTCCACACCGTGCATTCAAATGGCCTGCTTTCCTCGTTACAGAATCAATAATGCGAAGATGATTTGCAGCTCCGGTGCTTCCGTGAAACTGGTTTTACGTCTTCTGCGAAGAAAAGGGGGTGGGTTGGGGGTCTATGGAGAGGAAGGAAGGCTCCCAAGTCTTATAAACACATCTTCAAACTGTTCGTTCTTGCTTCTTGATTTACGATAAGCGTGAGAGTGCGCACAGGTGAATCTGAAGAATTACAATCAAAGCTTGGAGAGGATGTTTATTATCGTTGTGCACTTGGAATGTCTAATTCGCCATTATCTTCTGTGAGGTACGGTGCAGCATTTGCAAACGCTTAAAGCTGAAGTGCTTTTGCATGAAGATTCAAGACGCTTGTTATAGTTTAATGGGTCAGAGATGAACTCCTAAGTAACTGTTTATTATGTGTTCATTTGGATGGCTGGAACAGTGTCGTATGTCCTTAGATCCATTTTTCAATTATCCTCTCATTACAGTAAAAGCTCGTTAATCCGGACCCCGATAAGCCGGACTTCGCTTAAAAAGAAGAAGAAAAAGAAGCAGAATGCAAGGTTTTAAATGTGGCTAGAAGTCAACAAGAGAACTTCTCAAATAAAAGGCAGTCAACCACTGTTGAAATTCTGTTTCCTGCAGACTTTGTACTGTACTGTATAGTGTACTTAGGCCTATACCCTTTAAATACACCATAATAAACGTGTTTTGTTGCTATAAACGGAGTTTTAATGCACTTTCTACTGTTCTTTTAGGTTATTTCAGGTAATCAGGACTTTCGTTAAACCGGTCAACTTATCCCCCCATTAGTCCAGATTAACGAGGTTTTACTGTATTTCTGTTTACTGTTTACCTTGCTTTTCTATCTTTTGGGTTAATCACGATGGTGCACTTATAAAGTGAATGACGGGATAAGCAATGATTCATCCATGATTTTATCAGGTTGGAACCTGGGACCTCTGGATTAGCAGCACGTGATACTGACAGCTCCATCACAAAAAATGAATTCACTTATACATCTACGCCCTTTCTGCTTGTTAATGACAAGTTATTTCTCCGTACCTTGAAATAACGTGGACGTCAAATGCATGATCGAACTATTAAGACGAGTCGAACAAGTTATTTCATATTTTGTACAGTTGCTATCGGTCTGTCTGTCTGTCTAATGAATTGATTGATTGAATTACTAAGTCCACTTTGTGCACAGAAAGGTTAAGCAGGACTCGTCCTACTGTTTAAAATGGGATTCGGACCACTGTGTCATGGGCTTCAACCTATGTTGATTACATGGCGACGATCTTACCACTACACCATCGGGGAGACCATCTGTGTGTCTATAGTTACAGGCGGATATGACCGTTGCACGAGGTTACTATTCTCAGATTTTGATAATTAGTATCCTAAAAATGACACATTTATAGAAACGAATCTAGCAACGAAATTATAAAGTACTTTTGTTTAATAATCACGAAGTACTTGCCGGACTAGCGTCAACTGTAATTTTGCTTTAAAACTCGAAAAACCAGTGCAACGCGGCAAGTTATGTATGAAATTTAATATGTTGTCGACAAACTTGTTTTACGCCTACTGCTTTTCTGTATGGTGTGTTTGCCTTAGAGCTGCAAGTTTTGTTTCAATGTTTTTTGTTATAAATATTCTATTCGCATACGTTGAATTATACGATCCTAACATTTGAAAAACGTATTCTCTTAGCTCTCTCTCAGAGTGTATATACATGTGTGTGTGTTTGGATGCGTGCGTGTATTGTGTGCATAAAATTTATATCTCTCGCTGCATTCCTCTCCCTCTTTTTCTCTGCATCTCTGTCTCTCTCTACATTCCTCTCTATTTCTCCTTGTCTGCATCTCTATCTCGCTCTCTGTCCGTGCATCTTGTTCTCTCTCGCACATTGTGTCTACATGTGGAACATCTATTTCTGTCGCCGTTTCTCTCCTCCTCTCTTACTCTTTCTGTCTCTTTGATTCTCTTTCTCTCTCCCTTGTCTGTCTCTTTCTCCCTTACTCTTTCTGTGTCTCTTTGATTCTCTTTATCACCTTTCTCTCTTTCACTCTTTATGTCTATCTGCCTTCTTCTCTCTTACTCTTTCTCTGTCTCTTTGATTCTCTTTCTCTCGTTTCTGTCTATCACTCTTTATCTCTGTCATCTTCTCTCTTACTTTGTCTCTTTGTTTATCTTTCTCTCTCTTTTCTGTCTGTCACTCTTTATCTCTCTGCCTCTCTCCTTCTCTCTTACTCTTTCTCTGTCTCTTTGATTCTATTTCTCTCTTTTCTGTCTGTCACTCTCTATCTCTGTCTCCTTCTCTCATACTCTTTCTCTCTCATTGCTGACTGTCACTCTTTATCTCTGTCTCTCTCCTTCTCTCTTACTCTTTCAATGTCTCTTTGATTCTCTGTCTCTTTTCTGTCTGTCACTCTCTCTCTCTGTCTCTCTCCTTCTCTCTTACTCTTTCAATGTCTGCCTCTTTGACTCTCTCTCTCTCTCTCTCTCTATCTATCTATCTATCTATCTATCTTTATTCTGTCACTCTGTATAGATCCCTTATTCTGTCTCTGTTTTTCTATTTGACTCTCAGTATACCTATGTCTTTCTCCCTCTTGTTCTGTGTGTGTGTGTGTGTGTGTGTGTGTGTGTGTGTGTGTTTCTTCATCTCCCTTTCTCTTTCCCCTGCAGCTCTCATTTCGACGATGCAAATACATTCGACCTGAATCACCAAAGCAACTAGGTTATTAACTTCCCCCGATTCGCACAACAATTATTTTCCAATTAAAAATAATACTATCCTCTTCCTTGTCTTGGGGCTTTCGGTTCTTCCAAAGGTTACTGGGGAGGATGTACGTATCCCAGAGGGGAACTTTAATGACCAATTAGAGACGAGTAAATAAAGATGCGGAATCCAAGAAACGAACTGGGCCTGGCTGTGGTCCACCCGTGAACTCTTGGGATTCTGGAGAACCCACGAATCTGCAGGACACTTGAGCAACTTTGAAGAAACTGTGACAAACCTCGCGCAAAGTGTGGGAGCAGCTGTCTTCTAGGCAAAGGGTGTGGGGAGTGGGTGGAGGGACGGTGGAGGATGCATGTGGGCAACAACAGATGCTTGCGCTGGCTGGAGGAGATCTCTTGTGATAGGAAAGTTGGAAGAGGGTGAAGATTTAGTTATTCCGCTGCTTGTGTCTCGTAATGTGTTTCGAAGCATGTGTAGGGCATGGACCGTGAGAGGAAAGTTTGAAAAAAGAATATTAAGAAAGAAAGTATCAGTCTTTCTTGAGATTCGATAAAAGAAAACTAACTTACTGGTAATGTTGGAACATATTTTGTTGGTATGCTAGTGTCGTAGAGGCTTTAGATTTTCACTTTATGCTAAGAAAATCACTATTCTACTTCACAGCAAATTGTGAAATAAGAGTAATGTAAATAGTTCAAAATCACAACACCATTCTCTGGCAAACATATTATTATTTACACTTTATGCTCGATTTGAAGTGATTCGAACTACTCATAAACGTTCTTGTTATCTCTTTCAATTGTTTTCAACAAATGGTTGCTAAGCAACAAAACAGTATACTATAATATTTCTTTCGTTTTCTTCTACGCAGGAAGTGATTATACATTTTACAATTTGAAAACAGTCACAGGTACAGGAATTGTCATCATGTGTAGAGGCGGCTTAAGAGCATGGTAACTGCCCGGGACACCAAACCGAGGTATCAAAACTTTAATTTTGATAAAACAGCCGTGTTGATCCGTTTCAGCGAGATCGAAATAATGAAGTTTCAGAAAAGAAGGATAGATGGCAGCACAACTTGAAATAAGATAAATAAATTGTTGGTGGATAAGTATCAATTTAGTGAAAGTAAATGTATGATAGAAAGATGTATAAGAGATGAAGGTAACATTATCGTATGGGCAAAACGGATTCCTTGAAATTTCCTTCAAATTTACAGGAGAAAGTACTTACGGAAATCATTTTCTTCAGCGTTTTGGAAGTTCCTGAATGTAGATTTGATCCATTTTAATGTGAATGCGTGTTGTTTTCTGCGAAAATCTCTGTCCGACACGCTGTTTCTCCTCACGCCATTTGCTTTTTGCATGAGAGTGCAATGTTCCGTGTGTTAAGACGATGCAACCCCGTAGCCAGTGTTTCAGCCTCGCCGTGTTTTCACTAGAACCACCTGTCGAGTTTGGAAAATTGGTGTCACTTATCGCACAACATTGTAGCAACATTGTGTTCCGACGTCACAGGAGAGAGGTTTTTTTATAATTTTTCTTTGTGATTATGCTAATGGAACCTAACCTAACAAGCCTAACCTAACCACGTAGGCATTCCTCGTCTGACGTCAATATTCAAGGTTGCAAGATGGTTGTGCGTAAAGGAAGAGCATTAACAAATTTAGAAAGAAACATGGTTCCGACCCGAATGGGTGTCACTTATCGCACAACATCCTAGCAACATTGTGTTCGGACGTCACAGGAGAGACCTGTTAGGCAATACAAAGGTAACGCGTCTCTTAGCGAAAATATTATTTTTTCTTTGTATTTATGCTAATGAAACCTAACCTAACAGGCCTAACCTAACCACGTAGGCATTCCTCGTCTGACGTCAATATTCAAGGTTGCAAGAGTGTTGTGCGTAAAGGAAGAGCATTAACAAATTTCGAAAGATAGGTGGTTCCGACCCGAATGGGTGTCACTTATCGCACAACACCCTAGCAACATTGTGTTCTGACGTCATAGGAGAGACCTTTTTCATGTTAGGCAATACAAAGGTAACGCGTCTCTTAGCGAAAATATTATTTTTTCTTTGTATTTATGCTAATGGAACCTAACCTAACAGGCCTAACCTAACCACGTAGGCATTCCTCGTCTGACGTCAATGTTCAAGGTTGCAAGAGTGTTGTACGTAAAGGAAGAGCATTAACGAATTGCGAAAGAAAGATGGTTCCGAATTGCGAAAGGAAGATGGTTCAGAATTGCTGTTTATGGACAATGAACGTGGTAAATCGCAAAGTTATTTCACAAGTTCTGCACGTAAATGCGACGTATTAGCATAATTTCAAATAGGGGCACGAAAGTAGATATTTTCCGGTGAACGAGGTTGCACCACTGCATAAATCGACAAAACACTCTCAGAACGCCCCCTAAACCAGTATGCTATCACGGCCATAATGTGTTACAGATTCGAAACAACAAGTAACAGTAAGTACTCGTAAATAGAGAAAATAAACATTATCTTAGTTAGAAATGCATTATTTCGCCTTAAGAAATGTTCCGCAACACGTTAGCAATGTAAAGAAGTCCAAAATATATGATTCGGAAGTGTTTTGCCCATACGATAATAGTACCGAGATGAAAACAGTGTATAAAAAATAGATAACATCCGGAATGGAAAATAAATATATTTTTTAACATTCAACAAGTTAAAGCAAGGTAAAGTACAGTATATATCCCTAATTCCTTTTCAAGGGAAGTTTCGTAACAGGTGAATAATCCATTGTATTCATGAACATGCTCCTTACTATCCAATGAGGAAGCAAACTCTACCAGTATGGAGAAATGGTCAGTCAATTCTTCGAATTATTCTTAAATTCTCTTCGATGTCACGTCAAATAGTATTCAATGCAACAAGCTACAGCAGGGGAAAAACATCATGGAAAATGTGGATATTTTGGTGTGGATGAACTAACATTTCGTAGTATGAGAACGGGAGGAATGCTGTTTTCAATTTTGTTGTAAGAAAGAAATTCAAACGAACAGCCAAACAATACGCAAGCTCCTTCGCCTCTAGCTAGACGTTGCCATGTAGGTTGTTCCATTTTGAAGAAGGGGAGGGGTGTTGGTATCTTTTCGATGCCAATGATTGATAAAATCGGTTATAACACTTAGATGCTACTTCGATCTGCGACTTGCCTTTTCTGTGAGGTCATATTCCCCACTGTTATCCAGTACTGCCTACTAACGAATTAAAAATTATCGATACTCGAGTTTCGACTCAATTAAAATTAACCAGTAGACCTACGTAAAAACGAGTTACATCAGAATTTATCATATTCAATTCTGCGTTAATCTATGAAACCAAAATTTTGGATTACGCCTTTGATTTTTTACAGTCGTGAGAACAAGAAAAGTGCCTGATTTTTGGCGTTTTTCAAACGACTCTCATTCTGAAGTTCTACATATTAAAAAATAGTGGTCTGCTCATGATGGAAATTTAAATACAGTACAGGTAAGAAGGTTATAAATACAATTCTTAATTTTCATATTTTTTTAAAAATCGGCCAGATAAAGGTTCTTAAGCATTTCGTGAAACAACATTTTCTTAGTATTGGATAGTTCTACAATAAAAACTTGGTCTTGTTCTGAAGCTCTTTGCAGCTGTTTTTGAAACCCAATACCATTGTCAATTAGAGAGGGAAGAGAGAGAGAGAGAGAGAGAGAGAGAGAGAGAGAGAGAGAGAGATAAGAAAGAGGAAGACACGCACAGACCGGTTTCGAAGACGCTCCTGGCTGACCCACTTTCATCATGGGGATCAGCGTGGTATCCTACAGAGCCCGCATAGGACTTTTCAACGCTTCTAAATGGAAAAAAATCACAGGAAACGGGGCTGGTAACGGGCAATGGCTTGCCCAATGTGTTTTGTGTTTCGGATTTCTCTGCATGCTGCTCATCATCGGAGGAATAGAGCAAAACCAGGGTCCAGACTCTGAGAAGATGACCATCGAGAATCTGTATAAGTTGCTGAAGGAAGGTCAGGACCAGTTATCGTCCCAAGTGAACGAGATAAATAAGAACGTGCTGTGGAAGCCATTAAGCAAGAAATTGACTTCTTAAAAGAAGAGAACGCCAGGTTGAATGATGAAGTATCCTACCTTGAGTCCCAATCTAAAAGGAACAACCTCGTTTCTTAAAACGTCCAGGAAGAAGAACGGGAAACATGGGAGAGGACGGAGGAAATACTATGCAAAGTGATAGAAAAGAAACAGGCATCGCGCTAGGAGGAGATTCGTTCGAGAGGGTCCATCGCTTTGGCTCAAGAAGAGGCTGCCGTCCGATTGTAGCCAAGTTCCTCTCGTTCAAAGACAGGACGAAAATAAAAAGTTTCAAACAGTGCGGTGTAGCGGTTTCGGAGCATTACTCTGATCGTGTGCGTCAGATTAGAAACGAGCTAAAACCTCATCTTGAAGAAGCCAGGAAGTGCGGTAACACTGCGTTCCTTCGTTACGATCATCAGGTTGTTAACGTTGTGCGTCACTCCTTGCAACAGTGCGAAGAATATGCAAGATCGCGTTCCTTGCAAAGAAATATGACAACGCAGGAAATTCCTAGAAATACATCTGTGAATGAGAATGTTAGTGTCGAACGCGAATCACGAGTGTCTGCTGCTACCCCCAACCCACGTCACCCCCGGCTATCGAACTCCGAGGATTCCCGGATGCAGCTGAGGTACCTGGGGGAAACCCTGGGGGGTAAAGGCAGTCAGGGGGTGATGCTGATCACATCACCCCTACTCACGACCGGATCAAGAAAGTGTGGGGCGTTACCCCAACACCCCCTATACGCCTTCATGGCGTGGTGCTAGGCACAGGGGAGCACTTTACCTAGTTACAGTAGGCCAAATATAATAAGAGGCGGGTCTTTAATTTTCACTCAGAATGAACTTAGAAGTAACGTAGTTGAAATAAAGTAAGCTGTTGAGTTGTCTGTAGAACAAGACTTCGAATGCGCAGCGATTGAAATAGCTATTTGCAACTTATGCGTAATATCAATATATAGAACGCCTAGTGGAAATATGGATGTCTTCTTAAACAAGTTAACATTAGTACTAGATCTCGTAACAAAAAGCTCCAAAAAGAATATTGTTGTTTGTGGAGATTTTAACATTGATGTATCTAAAGACACAGCAGAAAAAATAGTTTTCTGGATGTAATGAACTCTTTTGGTCTGTTTCATACAATTACAACTCCAACTAGAATCACCAACAAAACAAAAAGTACAATAGACAGTATTTTCACCAATATAAACGTTAATAAATATTCAGTAGAAACTTGCATATGTTTTTCTGACCATGATTCTCAGCTTATTAAAGTAAACGTAATAGAAGACAAGCGAAATCAGACACCACGCGTAAAATTCAGATTTGTTAGACCCACAAACAATGATCAGAACATTTCAAATTTCAGAAACGCGCTAAAATCAGAAACACTGGATTTTATAAACATTATGGCTGTACACGTAAACGAGAAATTCGAAAAATTTCTTGATACTGTAAGATACCATTTTAATAAATGTTTTCCCATTAAAAAAGCACGAGTTCACAACAAAACCAATTGCCTATGGATAACCAAGGAAATTAAAAATCTTAGCAAATTAAAACGATCATTGCATAAACAGAGTAAATATGCAAACAGCCCTTAAAGGTCATTACAAACAGTTCAACAAAAATTACAAGAAAACACTAAAACATTGCAAACGGTTGTATGTAGATAAAAAGTTGAATAATTCAGAAAACAAAACTGCAGAACTATGGAAAATAGTTAATCATATAACAGGTAAAGAAACGAACACGAATCAAGATATCATATTAGAAACAGGTAATGTAATAGAGATAGATCCGCAAAAAATAGCTAATACTTTTAATAATTATTTTGTTCATGCAGCACTTAACCTGCAACCTAACATCAGCGTAACGGACACATACAAAGTTAAATAACGTGGAAAGATCTTTCACGCATTCTTTTTATATAACCCCTACTACAGACGAAGAAAAATCCAACATAATTCGCAATTTGAAAAACAAAAAGTCAACAGGGCTAGATTCAATGCCGATTAACGTGATCAAAGAGATTTGCAGGTACATTAACGAGTCTTTGGCTAAATTAATTAACGAGTGTATGGAAAATTGCAGCTTTCCAGATTGTCTAAAAATATCAAAAGTAATACCCGTATATAAGAAAGGAAATAAAACAAAAATTGAAAACTACAGACCAATTTCCTTATTGTCAATTTTTTCAAACATTAATTTATAATAGGATAATTAAGTATGCAGAAGATAAAAAGATACTCATAATGCAACAAAATGGGTTTGTGAAATCGAAAACAATAAAAAATGCCATTTTTGATGTAATTGATAATATTCTTTCCACCATAAACAAAATGTATTCTGTTGTTGGAATTTCTTGTGATTTATCAAAAGCGTTTGACTGTGTGAATCATCACACACTGCTAGAGAAATTAAAATGCTACGGAATCCGCGGTCTATCAAACAAATTAATAGAATCCTATTTATCGAATAGAAAACAGAGCGTTGCAATAAATAGCTTATCCAATAATGGGACGCAAACAACATATTACTCCGAATTGAAAGATGTGGTTATTGGAATCCCCCAAGGATCGATACTAGGACCTCTATTGTTTTTATTGTTCATAAATGACCTTCCAGCAAATGTTGAAACTGAACAAGTTACTCTTTTCGCTGATGATACTAGGGCTTTAGTAGATTCTGTTAACGATGTAACTTTAATAATTCAAAAAACGGAAGAAGCTGTTACTGAACAACAAAGCTGGTTTTCAGCAAACAAACTTTCTATGAACAACGAAAAAATGAATATAATAAAATTTGGTGTATCTAGAGCCAAAAACTCTTCTATTAAGCAAGATAATTTCACAGTAGGGCATGCCGTTATAACAGCTACTAATAATACAAAACTTCTTGGAATATTTATAGACGAGTGTCTAAACTGGAAAGTTCACATAGATCATTTATGCAAGATGCTAAACACCGTATGTTACCAATTAAGAACTTTAAATAGTTTCAATACAGTATGTATGCTAAATATCTATTTCTCAAACTTCGAAAGTATTTTGAGGTATGGTATCCAATTTTGGGGGAACTCGACTCAATCGCAGAGGAGTTTTAAAATTCAAAAAAGAGCATTGCGTATTTTGACAAATGCACACAAAACTGATACATGTAAACCTCTTTTTAAAAAAATCCGTGTGTTAACACTTTCAAGTTTGTACATACTTGAAACACTTAGTTTCATACACGAAACAAAATCGAATTATCCAAAGAACATAGACACTCACAATTACAATACCAGACAAAAATATATCTTCCAGATTCCAAAAGTGCGGCTAACTGAACACCAAACAGGACCTTTTTACTCAGGCATCCAGTTATAGAATATGTTGCCAGAAATTACAAAACATTTTGAAAGAACAACAATCTTTAAAATTAAAGTGAAAAAATTGTTATTGGAATACACATTATATTCAGTTCAAGAATTTCAGGAATTAAATAACTTTATAAAATAAATTTAGATTGTAGACTTTTACAATACTAGTTCACTTCAAGAAATAATTTGTCATTGTATGTTTTACTATTATATTATGTTATATTATTATTAGAAAATTCTGCCAAATTTATGTATTGATATATATTACGTGCGATGTCAACATGTTATATTTTGCCCCTCAGGGGTATTTTCGGTGTGAAAATTGCTCAATAAAAAACTCAATAAAACTCAAAACTCTTTCTTTTCTTCTCATCTCTCTCTCCCTCCCTCTTTCTTTCTCTGTCATAGAAATAGAGACAAAGAAGAGAGAGAGAGAGAGAGAGAGAGAGAGATTCACATTGCGAAACCAATTTTTTACTAATTTTTATTCAACGTAGTAAAGATGTGTATTGAACGTGTTGCCAGTACAAGGATGTCCGTTAAACCTTGTAAACTGCGGGCTGTCACCGCGCGGTGATACTGTTTCCAGAAAGATAGTATTTCTAATAATCTGTTCAGAAGTTTCTCTGAGTTTACGTTTCAATAAATCAACACATGGTTCGAGCCCTCTCTTGCGGAACTGCAAACCATCCACAAACATGTGCGTGACCTTGAAATAAAGAATGAAACTGAGTTTATCTATGTATTCATACTATAAATTGTATCGACTTTATCTTTTATTCACTCTTTTATTCACGGTTCGAATATGCCAGGTCTTTTGTAGACACCCTGTATTTCCACTTTTATTTGTAACAGATACTGTACTTGTAGTATATTTTTGGCTCCAATGGCGAGACAGTTCGATTGACATATTAAATATTCCATTATACTATTGTATTTAGCCCATCAATTTCTGTGTTGCCTTGGTAGAATCTTAGATACCTGTGGCTGACACGGACTGACGGACACACAGTCGGACACGATTTCTAAATAACGGTACTTTTCTCAGTTTTCTATGATTAATGCCCTCTAAAATACAGGACTCTTCAACAGAAATTTTAGGTCATCAAAGGACGACTTGTCCGAGAAAAACATCACTTATGGAAACACTCTCTTCCAGGAAAACTTGCAAATATGAATGCTCCGTACAAAAAACACATATGAGGAAAAGCGTTTATAACTTTGTGCTGCGAAATAATTAATTCCAGTAGCTGTAAGCGTCCAATCCGAGGAAAGGAGGAAAATCACGGACGTCTGGAAGCTCTGGGTCATTTATGCAAGGACCCGGTGACCTAGCGCTCCTGAAATGGGTTTCTGAAAGTTAAGTGAAGCCAAATTTATCCAAAGCGGTCAGCAACTTCCTCGTGTTAGTTTTGTCAACTTTAAGGATTGAGTATTTCGGCAAACAAAGGACCCCTAAATGTATGCGTATTAAAGGCGTGGTTTCTAGTTGGTTTACATTCGCCTGCCTTGCAGCAAAATTCGTCATTTTGTTCAGTGTAAACAGTGAAAGCCAATGGGGGTGTTTGTATAATCTGCTAGAATGTTGGAGCAGCGTGTTGTAAGGGGTTTCAAAGGACAGGGTGTTGTATGTGCACGTTTAAATCATGCAGAATACGTTATGTAACTTGGAGTTTATGTAATAGCTACGTAGATTCTTTAGATTAAATGCCATGGATGAATTCGTATTTCTGTTGATTCTTTCCATTGCTTTTCTGACACTTTTGGTTAATCGAGACGGAATTGTGATTATACAGGGTGTCCATGCTAGAGGTGTACAAAAATACATATTTTAGCATCTGTAAAGTTTATTAACTTTCTTGTCCCGGTATTGTACAAAGTAACTCTGAAAGTTTTTGTATACGCTGGTACACCTCAATGTTGGCATCCCTTGTAGCTCGACAGATATCCAAACGATATGCAAGCTAGTGCCAAGTGTTGACCAGCATTTGAGCCGATATTATGCAAAGATACGTTCCAATCACACAAATCGTGAACTTTCCTCTTACACATATCATCTTATATGATTTCAACCCACCCAACCACAACACGCACTGTATCGAACACTGTGGCGTCCACATCTTGACTGACAAGGTTATCAGGCCGTCTTATTGAGAGCTGGTTTCATACCGTTTCTGCGCATGCGTGGCTCAACAGCACGATTGATCATACAAGTGAAGTCTGGGATCGATGTTGTGTCGACTGAACTTCGCTAAGAGGCAATATAAGGAGTAATTTTTCGCATTATAAGCAGTTATTTTTGTATACCTCTAGCGCGGACACCCTGTATAAAATTGACGTAGTTCAGTGTAGTGTCCGAATCATCAGCTGCTGCCACCTATCGTTCGAATCCGCGGCATAGGTGGAATTTGAGGAGAGAAGTGGAAGGCGCACAAGTACCGCTCCAACTTGCTGTATGTCTACGCTTGGCAGCGATATTGCAACTTTCACTTTCTTGTTGCAATATTTACTGAATAGACGATTTAAAACTCAGTTCTACTCAGACATTTTATCGATAAGACAGTGTTTATAAAAACTATAAAAGAAGAAAGCACATGCTACGTTTTCAATTTCAGTAGTAAATAGGTGTAAAACATTATGTCTGCATTTTACTTTTCAATTTGCTTGTACGGGGGATATGTTTTTTCAACCTTCGATAGGAGGGCATGAAATCAAAACCCCAAGTGAATATGAAAATGGGTTTATTGACAAATGTTACGTACACGTATAATCTACTTTTCAACGTAATCACCAAGAAGGTTCAGACATTTATCGTACTGATGCAGCAGCTTTCCAATACCCTCTGCAAAAATGGTACCGCCTGTCTGTTGAGCCAGGTCTACACGGTGCCTCGACTCCACGTTGGTGTGAAACCGCCGTCATTCCAACCACTTCTTCATCGCCGGTAAAAGGTGCAAGTCACTCGCTCTGGTCCGTAGAGGGTGATCAAACACTTCCCAGTGGAATCGTTGAAGAAAGTCTTGGGGTTGACGCAGCAACATGCGGTCGGGCATTGTCATGAAGCAAGACAATGCCTGAATACAACATGCCTCTCTGTTTGTTTTGGATGGCTGTGCGTAGTCTGCACATTCGAAATTACATCCTACTGATACTCAGTCAGCCGATATATAAAACTCAAGCTTTTACAAGATGGCGGACAAATCGGGTGGCGTGTCTGCTGCGTACGCGCTTCTGGTTAACTAACGCTAACCAAGCTGGATCCAGTTCGAGCCCCGTGTCGCGATTAAGATTATAATTTTCTTCATGAATGGCTATTGCTTTCTTGATGATGCCAACCTTAAAACAAACAAATGACAAGCGATTTAAAACCTGCACACTTTATGAAACACCCTTTATAAGACACCTTTCCCGTCCCAAAAGACAGTTTCCAGGTCCTTTCGCATGCTGAAAGTTTGTTTGGCCTTTTTTGACTTGAAAGGTAGGGTACCACTCCATTGATTGGCGCTTGGTGTCGGGTGTTGTATAGGCGACCCTTGTCTCATCGCCTGTCGAAATCGATAAATTTTCGGAAAGCACTTTGCCATGGTTGAAATACTCAAAAATACTGTCACTACATGGTTGAATACAGTGGCGTCAACCCGAGTACAATGATGGTATATATAAACTGGTATCACGCTCTGAGAAGTACTTGGGTGGGTATGGGAATTATATGGAAGAGTAGAGTAATGTATGTTGTTTCTTTACCATAATTTCTTTTGCCCACATCATTTGTCGCTTGTGTATTATACCTAAATGTTCCTTTTCTTTCTGTATGACCCTCGTATTTCCAGCAGCATTTTCCTCTTTCCGTTATTCACTGTGTGAACTAATAACGTAAAACTGAACACAGCCGAACATGTAACATACTGTACAGCACAATACACCTTGGTAATAAGAGCAACAGTTATGTCTAGCGAAGTGAACCTTTTAATTCTGTTACTTTTACTAAGTAGAACTATGGCACCTCACACGTTAAAGGCATACGACGTGTACAATCAAGTGAGAGGCGGATCGTAACCATACATTCGCAATTATCTCGCGAACCGATATTTTTTTGCTTCTACTATCGTGTATTTTTCACCGTTTCAGTTTGCGCTATCACTTATGATACACCCTATATAACCTACACGAGATGACGAATATACTTTCATGAAAAGGTTATAATATAAACACATTGTTTTATGCGAGAGCGTCGTAAATGATAAATCCAGCTATGCGTGTTCTCCTTGACCGCTGGAGCATACGCATACATTACAGTACGCTGGTCAAATGAAAAACAAAACGGTATGTAATTGATAGATGACTAGCATGCCATTGGAGGAACTATTTCTGGTGATATCTGTTAGATGAAACATTATTGATTTAATTAGGGGAAATCAAAAATCTCATAAACTTTTACATAAATTAAATCTGTGGTAGCCTACTTTTACGTTTGAAAAGTTTTGACTCTGATTTGGACTAAATGATACTTTCCACGTTAAGTGGAATGTTTATTTTCCCTTCTCCCCCTTTTTTGTGTCTCTCTAGGTTTTCCTTTCCTTGTTCCCTCTTTCAAGCTTTCCTTCGTGCTCGCTTCCGCTCTTTTTGATACTTCTTTCTGTATATTCTTATAATTTCCTCTCTTCTTCCCCCTCTCTCAATCGATCATATGTTATTTCTCCTTTCTCTATATCTCGATCACTGTTTCCCATACTTTAATTCGACCTCTCTCTCTCTCTCTCTCTCTCTCTCTCTCCTTCTCTCTCTCTCTTCCCTTCTCTCATTCTTTCTCTGCCTTTCAATCGATCCTATGATATTTATCAATCCTTCTCTCCATCTCTCCGTTTTTCTTCAACATTTCATCTCTCTTTCCTTCTCCAACTTATGTTACTCTATCCCTTTCTCGCTCTCCTACCTCCTTCTCTCATTCTTTCTCTGCCTTTCAATCAATCTTATATTATTTTCTCTTCATCTCTACGTTTTCCTTCTACATTTCTTTTCGTTCCCCCTCTCTCTCCCTCTTCTCTCTCTCCTACCTCCTATTCTCATTCATTGTCTGTCTTTCAATCAATAATCTTATATTTTTTATCTTTCCTTCTCTTCATCTCTGTGTTTCTTCAACATTTCTCTTCCATCTCTCTAGCTTCAATATTCCTCTCCCTTCCTTCCTTCCTCTCTCTGTTTCTACATTTCACATCACTTTTTATTCTCCCTCTCTATGTCTCACTTCTTTTCTTCCTTACCTTCTCTCCATCTGTCTGTCTCTCGCTTCGTGTACTTATCTTCCTTTATCCCAGGCTGTATAGTTTCGTTCAGGTCTTTTTTTTCCTCTCTTAAGACGTTTCACTCTTATAGTGACACGAAATGAAGTGATTTTGACTTTCCACTTCTAAAAGTGAGTGTATTGTGTCCTTTTTCAGTGTGAATAGTTTCATTTGTTTGTGGGTGTGTACCTGCTGCTTCGCTCCCCAACACGTTTTCACAATAATTGAAGGTGGCCGGAGGACATGATTAATTCACAGCACCATTATTCCGCAATGCGAATCAGTTAAATGAAAACGTTTCATTCGAGAACGCCAATCTAACTAATGGAGTGCATTTTTTCTCTCTTCCCTTCAGTTGTTTCAATGTGTTTTTTTTATTTCCAGTTGAAGCTAATAATGCACGTTTTGTAGTCTGCTTTCACGTCAACGTCAAATTTGTGTTGCCGCAAAGTTACAGTATGTTTACTCTGGAATTATCCCATCAGGTTTTCTCACTTATTTTTTGTTTACTTGTTCATGGATTGCCATGTATTCTTTTTGTTTTCAACTACAGTATGGCGTTTCATCATTTTTCACGTAAAATAAGAGAGCCATTGACTTTTAAATTTCATTCCAAAAACAGCGTGGAATGTACATAAAAATGTATGTAACCTGTTTGCAAAGAATTTTCCTTTAATTACATTGTGGGTTTTATGTTTGAGTTGGCACCATATTGATTTAATGATCCAGTTTTAACGTATCGTAATAATCGATTCTGTATTTCTATTTTGTTATTAGTACGGCTAGGATTTTCATGACTTAGCATAGTTTTCTTTGGTAATGGTGGTGTGTTCCCCAAACATATAGAAATTCATATTATGAAAAAAATAATTAAATTAAGGTGCTTTTTAAGGGCATTTTTGCGTGATATAGCATATTTTGATGGATTTTCGGTCATATTCAGCATATTTTTGCATTTTCAAGAAATATGTATAGTCATTTTCGAAGTGATCGAAAGAATCGTTTAAGATTCGTTCGTTTTCCATGTTTACTCGAGAGTTTCTTTTCTTTGGACTGTAGCAAAATCTTTTTCAGTTTTATTTGAAAATTTAGAGAAAGTATTCATTGTGCATTGCAACTTACGGCCCATAAACTGAACTAAACAATAGTATGTATGTGAAAATATCTCAGCATTTATATACCTACTTATTGATGCTTGAAACAGTCCAGTTTTAAGGCCATATTTTTCAATTTATAGTGCATATTTTGTAAAATTTCAGGTTATAAGAGCAAATTTTATTATGCATATTTTGGGGATTTTAGGTAATAATAATCCTAGCCCTTGTTATTAGGAAATCGCTTTTCTACCTCTTGTGTTAATTGCGATGATAAGGATGAACTGATGAATTGGTGATGAGCCAAATACAATGATAGGTATGCAAGGTTCGAACATCGGACCTCTCGTGGTTTAATTGTTAGCAAACTGTATATTTTGGTTCAGAACATTTCGCTCCCCCCCCCCCCACCTGCAAGAAAAGAATAGTCGATTAAACTGGGCGTTAGATTAACAGAAATCTAGAAACGGAAGTTTCAGTTCGCCGTACCAGCACGCTACGTGCTTCCTGCCCAGTGGCGGTGATTAGCAGGGCATGGGGCGGTTGCTCACTCCTTTTTGCCACTTTTGCCGCCCGCACTATGGCATCTTAATGCTAAGCCTTGTTTACCAAGAGAAAGTAAACTGCCTTTGACTCCCCTCTCCCCACTTGTTGCACACAATCGCCGCTACTATTCCTACCTTATATATATATATATATATATATATATATATATATATATATATATATATATATATATATTAAAACAAGCAGAATGAAAACATCCACAGTTCGGTACAAACAGGTTACGAAACTAACCAAGAGATCTCGCTGATGGTCAATAATCCAAGTTATGCTTATTGAATGGACAATTATAATACGCAAAGGCAAGAGTACACATAAATAATTTTGATAACTTTTGAGAAGCAATAAACTTTTCTATACCATGAATGTAAATGAACACTTGATCATCAGGATGTATTGACACTCCTAATGCAATGTATGATAGATAAATCTAGATAAATAAGTAATTAATTGCATCATTTTAATTCAAATCGTAAACATGGTAGAATGACAGTAATCTATGTGGACTGAACATTGTTCATATTGTGCCATACCACGAGTGTGAAAACATAACAAATATACAGTACATGGTGAAGTGAAAAGCCTTTGTATACAATAATCCAAGTGAAAAAAATAATATGGTATAATAGAATAGGAGGTTATTTAAGCAGGTATGTTAAGGCCTCGCGGACCGTTCTTACAACCAACCCTTGTTATTCGTACCTTGGGATATCCTTTACAGAGAAGTGAGGAGAATAGGTCTTTTTTGCCGTCGAGATATGCAATAACTGAAAATTTAAAACAATGAATCGTGATAAATATCCACTTTGAGTGTTGACATAAAAATTTGGAATATTCGTTGCACTGGTTCTCTAAATAAACATGACCAATGTACACTGGTCAAAACAATTAGGGGAGCAAGCAAGAAATCCCAAAACCAAAGTTGGAAAGTCAAAAGTAGCAATGTATGTTGATGAAGTGAGTGTGTCCTCAACCAGTACAATTCATCTGTGATGAATCATCAGCATGAAGAGCTCTCTAGTGACACCATAAGGCACGTGGCAGAATTTGTGATATGAGGAGCAATCACGAGGTCACTTGGGAACACCGGTTGTTTGGTGCTGGCAGACCGTAAGTGCAGGTGGGATTCAGTTGAGTAGTGTTGAATAGGAACGATGGCAGAACAACGCGATTTAGGGGAATCTCCATTGGGAGGATGGAAGCAGCCCTTGGTGTGTCACGCAGTGTCATTTCCAGGTTGTGGACACGATTTCAACAGACAGGTACAGTACGAAGGAGGCCTGGGCAAGGTCGCCCACGGTCAACAACAGTTAGGGAAGACCGGTACTTAGCATTGTCGGCTCGCAGGAATAGGCAGCAAACTGCAACTGACTTGCAACGCGGCCTTGTTTTGGCAACAGGACGAAGAGTCCAAACTGTACGAAATCGCCTGCGGGAAAGGGGTCTTTATGCAAAAAGACCAATGGTGTGCGTCCCTCTGAATGCCCAACACCGTAGGGCCCGCAGACAGTGGGCTGTGGAACATCGTGAGTGGGGACATGGAGAGTGGAGTTCAGTTCTCTTCTCGGATGAGTCGCGTTTCAGTCTACAGTCAGATAATCGACGCATTCTCATCTGGAGGGAACGTGGGACTCGCAATTATCCCGCACATGTGCGCCAAGTGTCTCAGTATGGTGGCGGTGGCTTAATGGTATGGGCAGGGATCAGTGTTGGTCGACATACCCCCACGGTATCCGGAACGGTACTTTGACAGCCTTACGGTACCGGGATGAGATCCTCAGGCCTCATGTTGTCCCAATGGCTGCAGATATCGGTGATCGTTTCATTTTTGTGGACGATAATGCCCTACCTCACCGAGCACGTCTGCTTGACGCCATGCTACGGGATGAGGGTATCGAACGAATGGTATGGACAGCGTCCTCCCCAGACTTGAATCCCATTGAACATGTGTGGGACACACTCGGAAGACGCATTGCTGCTCGGCCAGCGCCGCCTACAACTCTGCAACAGTTGGAAATGGCCCTTCTGGAGGAACGGGTGAATATCCCGCAGGCTGTCGCTGATAACCTTATTGGTTCCATGCAAAACAGATGTGCAGCTGTCATAGCAGTTCATGGCGACCACACGCCTTATTAGAGGTATGGATCTGTTGCGTATCTGTCCATTTCTGTTGTCTTATCACCGTGCTGTTCTCCTGATTTTGTGCAGTACCTTGCAGTAATCACCCCTAGAACTCTGTTGTGCTAATGACTCAATAGACATGTATTGTACTGGTTGAGGACACATTCACCTAATCAAAATACATTGCTACTTTTGACTTACCAACTTTGGTTTTGGGATTTCTTGCGTGCTCCCCTAATTTTTTTGACCAGTGTATAACCCATAAGCTGGATACAGACTTCAGAACATCAGTCATTTTCGTAACAGGTAGCTTAAATATGCAAAATTAAGTTGCATCAATCAATTGTTCGATCACCTCAATATTACGTCTGACACAAAGGGACTGCGTCATTTTTTTAAAAAAATTCAACGCTTCTTTCATAAGTTTTCTATGCAAACGGGAGAAGCAGTTTCGCAATTTCACCACACACAGGTTGAAAATTTTCGTTTGGCATTTCCATCCGGTGGAGTGAGCTTGAGCGTGGCGATGTGTATGTACGTTTAACGGGCACTGGCGCTATTCTACTTTTCTGGGTGTATATTAATGCACGGTCCAGTGTCTCTCATTTCGCCGCGAGGCCCCCAGTCATTGGCCTAATATGTCATTGGCGTTGCCATGGCGACGCAAGAAAGAGCTTGTTTCCCGCCATTTGTAACCCGGAGCGGTCGCCATGATCGTCGATGCAAGATATTAAAGCAGACGACAAAGATTGTGTTAACGCAGCGTTCGACTATTGACAGGAAATAACGAATGCAAAGATGGGAATGTTTTGTTTCAACACTCAGGCTTATTTTGAACGGTGTACAAGTCCCATGACTATTTCCACATTTGTTTTTAAAAGGGTATTAATCTGTTTCAGAAAGTTCACTTCATAACTTTTGTGGTTATTTTACTTTGCTATTCTGCCAAATTTTGGCTAATTGCGACGATGAGAGTGAATAGTGATTGATTTCTTTGTTTTATTTTAGTTCGCTTTTCTGACACTTTTGTGAAGCAGAGGATTAATGATGGGTAACGTGAAAGTACGGTATTAATCACAAACACACAAGCACTGCACACAAGTCCCACAGAGAATTATACTGCCTTTGAGTCCAAAGCCTCGTTGGTCTGAAAAATGGATACCATTGTTGTACACAGAAGAAACGTTGATATTTTGATGCCTTCACAAGGAGCCACCACTTACACCTCAGGATGAATGATGATGAGAAGAACTTGATGAAAGGACAATCAAAAACTCACATGGTCAGGACACAACTCAAGTCCCAATGAGGATTATAGAGCCTCGTGAGTCTGCATCTGCAACAACAACTGTGCTATAGCTGAAGACAATGCATTTAAGTTCTGATTTATTAAAACAATTATTTTACTACATCCGTGTAAAGGTGTTAAGTTATGGTCACAACTTCCCGTGTCATATTACAAGAGGGAAATTGTCGTATCGAAAGGGTCAACGAAATGTTACCACCGAAAAATATTTATTTTTGTTGAAAATACATTATTACTAGAGAGGGTGAAATGTGCCACGTTCCTCGCGTGAGCATCTGCCAGCTTAGCACAGGGTAGAAACAATGAGATACCTCTGGGTACAGATCAGGGTTACTAACGCTACAGATATACGGAAAGAAACAACAGATTTAACCCACTACTGAGGGTACAATTCGTACTATATTCTTGATTAATTATGTACAAATATTAAATATCTTTTGAAGTCTTTTCATACAGTAATTTTGTTCTCTTTTATTTTTTATTAATTCTAACCAATCTTATTCGAGTTTCTTCTTCTTATAATCAATATGGCATCTTCCTCTTATGGCCTCTTCTTCTTATAATCAGTATGGCATCTTCTTCTAATAATTAATATGGCGTCTTCTTCTTATAGCCTCTTCTTCTTATAATCAATATGGCATCTACTTCTTATAATTAATATGGCATCTTCTTCTTCTGATTAATGAATTTTCTTCTTCTTGCAATTAATAATTAAATTGCCTTCTTCTTAATAATGCTGCTTCTTCTTATAATTAATAATGATTCTTCTTTTTATAATTGCTATTGCCGTTTCTTCTTGCAATTAATACATATTGTGTATTTTTTCTTCTCTGGGCTTTTTTGTCGATCTTATCCAAATTGACGGAAATATTAACAAAATCGATCTCCCAGACAAACAAAGAGAAAGGGGTTAGTTGAAGATCGCCGCCTGGCCGGCGCTAACCTTAACTTGGAGCTACAATGTATGCGCTTCCAAAAGTGCTTGGGTGCTGCCGTGAGATGGCGCTACACCTGGGAAAAAACAACCCAAAAGCCACACGAAACTCTAAGTTCGTGGGAACCGAAAAAAGACACAGAATCGTAAATGCAATTCGACTTCTTTACTTTTGTATATTAATCGCTTATGTCATTATTGAATGATAATTCCCCTTTTCTCCTTATTTATATCCTGTTATTACTTTAAACTTATTTATTTATTTCCTTATAATTAGTATTAATATATACAATCGTTATTTCATCACATCTGCTCTTCCCGTTGTCTCTATTTACAATCGTATAAGTTCTCCTGGGTGGTGCTCCTGGGTGGTGCCATCTCTTACCCACTTTCCCAACTTATTTATGCAGCATCTTTTATAACCGTTGTTCCTCTTGCATGCTGCCATCTATGGTCCTTTATTTCAAAGAAAAGCAACGCAGTTTGTGTACGTGACACAAAATTCCCCTCCTCTGGGTAAAATTTTTCCTTCTTAGAAGATTCGTATGCAAGGAAAAATTTTCTTCAACATCCATTCTTACTATTCACTTCTCATATGTACCTTTCAACATTTGTTTAACGTCTTCCGTACAATTATATATTTTTACATTATCTAAATTTTCTCTTCTTACTTCCTTTGTCACCACATCTTGTATAACTATAGTGTTCCTAAACGTTTCTAATACCATATACGGACCTTCGTACTTGAAGAACAGTTTTTTAATTGTGCGGTCAATGACCGTACTTATTGGGTGTGTTTTACAATAAACTATATCACCCCTCTTTACTTCTATCTTCTTTCCTTTCGCTTCCTCTTTTGATGTCCTCTTCTTTCTTTTGTTATACAGGTCATTAAAAAATTATTTCCTTGTTCCTCTTTCCATAACCTTCTTTGGCCATTCTAAATCATCGAAAATCATCGGCTCTGCTTCATATCCCAAGAAAATCTCTATCGGGCTCATATTCGCCTCAACTGATATAGAGTTATTTAATAACATAACTATCTTGTTAATTACTACACACCACCTTGTATGATGATCATGACAGTACATTCTGAGTAACCTCACAATCTCTCCATTGTAACGCTCAATTGGATTTGAACTTGGATGATATCTTGTTACATTAATCAATTTTATCCCTTTGAAATTTGTATACTCCTTGAAATACTCTGAAGTAAATTGAGTCCCGTTGTCTGTCAACATTTTCTTTGGACTTCCATAATGTTTGATAAATCCTTCATCCAATTTCTTAACAATCTCTTTGGTTGTGGCTTTCTTTAAAGGATAGCACATGATAAACTTGCTACATATGTCCACACACGTCAATATGTACAAAAATCCCTTAGACCTAGGTAGTGGTCCTATTAGATCTATCGAAACCATGTCTAATGGCCATTTAGCAATAATATGTAATTCTTCTTTCTTAAATTTTATCTTTGAAGGTTTAGTTTGTATGCAAATTGTACAATTTCTAACATGGTTAACAACGTCACTCTTCATAGTTTTCCATACGTAAAATCTTCTAGCTAATCTCAGCGTTTTGTCAACTCCGAAGTGACCAGATCCTTCATGCACGATCTCGAGTACTCTTCTTATCAAAGTTCGTGGTACTCTAATCCTTACTTGGTTCGGATTCTCGTAACTAACTTGGAAAACGATGTCATTTATAACTTTGTATCTGTTCTTTATCTTAGACATCCTTGTTTTCTTGTTTCCTTCCTCTCCTTCCAGCACCTCGATAATCTCCCTTAGTTCCTCATCTTCCTCTGTTCCAACTCGCCATTCCTCTTCTTTAATACCATTTACTTCTTCCTCAGCGATAGCGTTGATTTCAAGCCTAATCACTTCCTCTGGTTCCTGATTTCTCTTTAAAGGTGCTCTACTTAGAGTATCTGCAACATAGTTTTCCTTTCCTTTTATATCTATAACATCAAAACTGTACTGTTGCAGTAATATTGCCCATCTCGTAAGCCTTGCATTCCACTGTCTTGCAGAATTTAACCAAACTAGACTCTTGTGATCACATACCACCTTGAATCTTCTGCCTTTCAGATATGCAGAGAACTTTTCTATTCCAAATATTATCGCCAAACACTCTAGCTCACTTATATTATATGCTTTTTCAAAGTTCTTCAAGCTTCTGCTAGCATATTGTATTACATTATCTTCATTGGATTCGTTTTTCTGAAATGGGTATGCTCCTAATCCAATGTTTGATGCATCTGTGCCTAAAAAGAACATTTTCCCGAAATCAGGTTGGCTTATGGCTGGCGCTTGTATAAGGTCTTGCTTAAGTCTTTGGAAAGCCTCCTCTTCGTCTCCTTCCCATTTCCATTTTATATGTTTTCTGAGAAGTTCATATAATGGCTTGGCTTTACTTGCGAAATTGTGTATAAATTTCGATCGCCAATTACATACTCCCAGGAATCTTTGAAGTTGTTTCCTTGTGTTTGGTCTTGGGAACTTGCTTATAGCGTCATTTTTGTCTGGGCACATCTTTATTTCACCTCCAGATACTACATGACCTAGGAAACGTATTTCCTTCCTTGCAAAAGAGCATTTTTCCAATTTGACAGTTAATCCTGCTTCTGCCAATTTACTTAATACCCAATCTATTTTTTCTATGTGTGTCTCCCAATCTTTCGTATGTATACACATATCATCCACATATATAGCAAGCCATTCTCTTGTCTCTATACTAAATATTCCATTTAGAGCCGTCATAAAAGCTGATACTGATGAATTTAAACCATATGGAAGCCTTCTAAATTGAAATAACCTTGATCCATATCGAAACGCTGTATATTTTCTAGACTCTTCTTCTATTTCTACCTGAAAGTATCCTAAAGTCATATCAAATGATGTGAAGTATATGCTGCCTGAAAAAGTGTGTAGTAATTCATTTATTCTTTCTACTTGATTTCTGGGAAGTAGCACGTGTTTATTTAGCTCTCTTAAATCCAGTACGGGCCTCACACCTCCGTCCGGTTTGTCTACCACGTGCATTGGGCTTACGTGTACGCTATTGGAGTTCTCTATTATCCCCCAACTTAACCATTTCTTCAATTCCTTTTCTACAGCTTCTCTCTTTGCAAAGGGTATAGGATATTGCTTTGACACTATTGGACTCGCTGTGTCTACCTCAATCCTATAGGTGTATACATCCGTCACTCCTGGGCGTTGGCTAAATATTCCCCTATGTCTCAACAAAATATATCTTAAATCTTCTTTTTCATTTTCTGAGATCCAATGACACTCATCCACTTTGGCTTGTATTTCTTCTTTCGATGCATTTTATTTATGGTTCTCTATTTCGACCTCTATTTCATATTCACCTTTTACATTTTCATTTTCAATTATATCATCGTAGTCTTTCTTCTTATACACTGCATCATGTTTCTGATATACAAGACTTTGCTTCCTAACGCCTATTTCGCTCTCAGAACCATTTATTTCATCTTCCATAGGGATATCTACTTTCATGTTCTCCATTGATTCTAGATTTAGCCGTTTTTCTTTTATATGTATGTGCCCATTGTAGTTTTCTAAGAAAGGTACTCCTAGGATTATATCACACCTCAAACCCTTTATCACCAGAAATTTTACTTCAAAATTAGCTCCTCTGATCCTCATCATGATGCGTACCGTGCCCTGAATTTTGTATTGTTCATTTCCCGCAGCCATAACTAATCTGACTTTGTCCTATTCAAAAGCGTCTAATTTTGCTTGTGGGTATTTTTCTTTAATTCTTTGCCAACATTTATAGCTCATTACTTCGACAACACTCCCACAATCGATCAAGCATTTAACCTTAATTTCTATTATTTCGGCTTCCACATACAATGATCTTCCAGGTTTTAAGTTTTGAAAACTCGGCTCTCCAATTAAAAATAACTTCAGAAATCCTTCTTCATTTATCGTATATTCTCCCTTCATATATTCATCATTTTCCTTTGCTCTCACACCTGGGAGTTGCTGCGAGAGCTCTACAAGTTTAGCCTCTCGACCGATTCCACGTTCCTCGACTCCTCATTTATCTGCTGCCATCCAGCATTTCCTACTTCGTTCTGCATCTGGCTTCTAACTAATTCCACTGCTTCTCTTCGCTCTTCATTTATCTCAGGATTTCCCCTATCGTTCCTCTCGTTGTAATTGTTTCCTCTAGGTTGCCTTTCTTCTATCTCCATCCTTCGTTCTGAGTTTCTTTGATTCACATTTTGCCAATAATCATTTCTTCCTCTATATCCGCGGTTTCCTCTCCACGGTCCTGTATTCCTTCTATCATAATTTCTTTGCTCTTCCTGAACATTATTTCGCCTTCTGCCGTTTCCGTTATCTTCTAAGAATCCTCTTCCTCTGCCTCTATATGCATATCTGACTTCTATGTTCCTAATCCCGAATTCTTGTTTCCGGAATTTCTGCTCTGGACGTTGTTCCTCTTCAGGATGATGCCTCTTAGGATAATATCTACCTTCCTTTTCCTTATCCCATGACCTTTGAGTCTTTTTCAGCATGTCATCTGTTCTGAGGTAGTCTATCAAATCGTCCACCTTCCTTATCTTTACTACGGCCACCGCTCTTTGTGTCCATATTGGTAGCGTTTGTATCACTTGTCTAACCAACTCTTCCTCATTCCACTTTTCATTCAAATTTCTGAAGCTCCTTAATGTTTCCCATGTGTGTGCTTCCAAACTCTCAACCTTGGACCAATCTATATATTTTCTTTTCAATGTCTCCAGTTGCCTTTCCTTAATTTCCTCACTGCAATAATATTCCAAAAAACTTTTACTAAACTCTTCAAATGTTCCAAACCTGTGCTGATTCAACTGATACCAGCCTGCCGCAGACTTTTCAAAACATCCTTCAATAAGGTCCAGTATCATATTTCCTGGTATCCTCATTAGCTTCACATTAGTTGTTAGTTCCTTCAGGAATTTCCGTGGAGACTTGTCAGATATATTTCCATTAAACTTGGGCAAGTGTTGTAATTCATTAGGCTTAGGGATTCTTGTCTTATATCTTCCCATTTCCAAATTACTTCCGTTTACTTTGTCCAACCATCTTCCATTGTTGCTCCCTTCTTCACTACCTTTCCATTTCCTTTTCTTCCTCTGATGATTCCTTTCATGCTTTATTTCCTCCTCTGTGTTCGATTCGTCGCTACTACTTTCCTTTTTTATTCTGATCTTTTCATACTCTTCTTTTCCATCATTTCCTTCTCGATTGAAACCTATTAGCTTATCTTGTATTCTCATATCCTCTATTTCAGGGATGATTCCTTTCCATTGTAATTTATTCTCTTTCTTTCCTTTGTCGATCTTACTTTCGATGGTTTGCATCTTCTTATTACTCTCCTCTAATTCTTCCCTAACTTCTTGTCGTTCTCTAATCATCATTTCTCTGAATTTCAGAGTTTCTTTTACTATTGTTTCTTCTGTCACAATTTTCATTTCTTGTACTCTGTTTTCTACTTCATCTATTTTGGAGATGTTAATGTCTATCTGCTTCTTATTTGCCAAAATTTTGTTTTCTAAACTTGTACTCCTCTGCTGGCATTCTTCATTCACTCTTGAAGCTTCCTTTTCGATCTTTCTATTAGTTTCTTCATGTCTTTCATCTGCCATCCTTATCATTTCTTCTACCTTTCTCTCAAATGCTTTCCTGTTTTCTTCACATACTTCTGCCATCTCTTCTATTTTTCGATTATTTTCTTCCAAACTTTCTTTAACTTCTTTGCTATTTTCTTCTATTTTTCGATTATTTTCTTCCAACCTTTCTTTAACTTCTTTGCTGTTTTCTTCTATTTTTCGATTATTTTCTTCCAAACTTTCTTTAACTTCTTTCCTATTTTCTTCTATTTTTCGATTATTTCCTTCCAACCTTTCTTTAACTTCTTTGCTGTTTACTTCTATTTTTCGATTATTTTCTTCCAAACTTTCTTTAACTTCTTTGCTATTTTGATCTTGACTTTATTTTATTTCAATCATCATTTTTATCAACATCTCCATCGTGTTTTGTTCTTCTTTCTTTCCTTCTTTTTCCTTTAACTTTGCTTTCCTGCATTCCTTGCATTCGTATCCTTCTCCCCTTTCACATATCTTCTCATATTTTTCTTTCCGGATTCTTTCACATAACCAGTGTTTCATTTCTTCACATATCTTACACTGTATTATTTCTTCCTTATTTCCTTCTTCGCCACAACATATATATTTTCCTTCTTCCATTTTTGCTTTACTTATCTTTCCAAATTCTTATTCTTCGCGTTATTTCAACCTCTGGTCTGTATCGAGCCCCACACGTTGGTCGCCATTAATCAATGCCACGTTCCTCGCGTGAGCATCTGCCAGCTTAGCACAGGGTAGAAACAATGAGATACCTATGGGTACAGATCAGGGTTACTAACGCTACAGATATATGGAAAGAAACAACAGATTTAACCCACTACTGAGGGTACAATTCGTACTATATTCTTGATTAATTATGTACAAATATTAAATATCTTTTGAAGTCTTTTCATACAGTAAGTTTGTTCTCTTTTATTTTTTATTAATTCTAACCAATCTTATTCGAGTTTCTTCTTCTTATAATCAATATGGCATCTTCTTCTTATGGCCTCTTCTTCTTATAATCAGTATGGCATCTTCTTCTTATAATTAATATGGTGTCTTCTTCTTCTGATTAATGAATTTTCTTCTTCTTGCAATTAATAATTAAATTGCCTTCTTCTTAATAATGCTGCTTCTTCTTATAATTAATAATGATTCTTCTTTTTATAATTGCTATTGCCGTTTCTTCTTGCAATTAATACATATTGTGTATTTTTTCTTCTCTGGGCTTTTTTGTCGATCTTATCCAAATTGACGGAATTATTAACAAAATCGATCTCCCAGACAAACAAAGAGAAAGGGGTTAGTTGAAGATCGCCGCCTGGCCGGCGCTAACCTTAACTTGGAGCTACAATGTATGCGCTTCCAAAAGTGCTTGGGTGCTGCCGTGAGATGGCGCTACACCTGGGAAAAAACAACCCAAAAGCCATACGAAACTCTAAGTTCGTGGGAACCGAAAAGAGACACAGAATCGTAAATGCAATTCGACTTCTTTACTTTTGTATATTAATCGCTTATGTCATTATTGAATGATAATTCCCCTTTTCTCCTTATTTATATCATGTTATTACTTTAAACTTATTTATTTATTTCCTTATAATTAGTATTAATATATACAATCGTTATTTCATCACATCTGCTCTTCCCGTTGTCTCTATTTACAATCGTATAAGTTCTCCTGGGTGGTGCCATCTCTTACTCACTTTCCCAACTTATTTATGCAGCATCTTTTATAACCGTTGTTCCTCTTGCATGCTGCCATCTATGGTCCTTTATTTCAAAGAAAAGCAACGCAGTTTGTGTACGTGACACAAAATTCCCCTCCTCTGGGTAAAATTTTTCCTTCTTAGATGATTCGTATGCAAGGAAAAATTTTCTTCAACATCCATTCTTACTATTCACTTCTCATATGTACCTTTCAACATTTGTTTAACGTCTTCCGTACAATTATATATTTTTACATTATCTAAATTTTCTCTTCTTACTTCCTTTGTCACCACATCTTGTATAACTATACACTGTTTGAAGCGTGTGAATGTTTCAGAGTATGCGTGGGAGTGAGTGGCATATATGAGAAATATAAACTCAATATGTTTAACTAACGACAGACCATCTCATTTTATATTTGTCAACGTCTCTTGCAATGATGTCCTGTTGCAATTCGAGTTCTAGTGCAAGCAAACAAAAAGAAATGCTTATCTTGTAGGCATTCAGACATTGCTACTCGGAAAATATATAGCGAAGATGTATGAAAGATCTGTGTTGTTCGAGAGACGCGGTGGAGCTTTCATCTCTTCCAGAACATTGGAAATATTTCGTGCTCCATCTGGTTCAATTTCATCGGATGAAACTTCCACGTTCTTGTTTTTAAAAGACAGACGAGACATCGGGGAAGAAAATATAACAGATCATCTCTAGGACTGTGAAGGAAAAGTAGGTCTTATGTCCCCTTAGGTTAGGTTTCGTTCTACTTTGTTTGGCCGCTTCTCTAGGAATTATTCGAGTGAGACTTCAAAATGTTTTTTTGTTCTCTTTTTATTAGAAGTACATATACATTTTTCATCCTTTCTTTTATTGCCTCAGGCATGATGGAAGCACCAAAAATCTTCTTTCTCTAAAACGAAGAAAACAAGAGTAGATGAAGGAAAATAATATTGAAGAGAGGTTTGGTCTGTATACTGATTACCTATTGCAGTTACGTCACAGACAGTTACTCTCTCACGTTACATCCCATCATATCAGGGACATGTTTAGGGGGGGAAATCAGGAGGGCTTCTTGATAGAGGTCACAATTGTCTCAAACTAATACAGTTGAACCTGAGTGATACGTATGTCAAGGTGAAGAAAAAATAATACATGTAACTCAAAATTATTTAAAAATCAGATTTAGATACCATGTCATATCATTATTAAAATACTTTAATTGTATCTATTTTTAGGAACAAGATATACGTAATACAGATTATGTTTGTCATAAAGTAGTAAATTAACGAATCTAAAAGTTTGATTCTTAAATACATTACATTTGCCACTTTATTAGTGAACACGTTGATACTGAAATACACGCAATAGAAACTATAGTTTTACTATCCAATTTTAAAATGTCGTCTAAAATAGCATTTGTTTACTAATGCCTAAATCTGTAGCTATTTCAGTTTTAGTTTTCTGTGGATTAGCATCCACTTCCTGTATAAATTTTACGTTCTGGTCAAGCATGCAACTTTCCTCTGTCTGTTGTACGTGACTGAGCAGTAGCAACCGAAAACTGTCGCTTCTGTGCCATTGTTGTAGCTTCGTTACGTACAAATCAACAGTATTTTATGAAAATTACTACGTATAACTCTGAAATACGTATAAATGCTTTACCTACAAATAAGGTTTAATTAACACGTTTTTAAATTATATTTTGTCGTGGCCTGCAGTAATTTACGTATAAAACAGAATTACGCAGAACTGAGTTACGTATAAAGCTGCATATGGTCAACTGTATATGCTGCCTTTGTTCAGTTTGAGCAAATGAGACCTGCCTTTAAATCTGCTTTTATTAGCAGTAGTTTAACAATATGATTTTTTTGCACGTAATGAAATTGCCTCTATTATTATAGGATGTATATTTTACATTTCATGTTCATGCATATACAGGGTGGAGCAATTTCGGCTACCTAGTTTTAAGTTGGAAACACTGTGCGACAGGAGGAGTAGGGGAAGAAGGAAGCTTTACGCTGACTGCTTAGTGACCTTGGTTTTCAATTTACATGGAGCGCTGGTTCGTACAGCAAGGTACATATTGTGCAGACTTGTTTATCAAAACCAAATGAATTGTATCGGTGCAGCGTTTGTATAGGGCTGCGAAGCATAGCAAATATAACACTGTCAGTGTTTCACCGTCTTTGCTCGTGAATGTGGTTTGTTTTGATCACTTCCAGTGACAAGGATTGCTTTGATTCTGAAACTCCCTCCTAAATGAACGCTGCATGATTTAGTTTCAATAAACTTTTGTTGAGATATACGTTGCTGCACGAACCAGAGCGCCATGAAATTCAAGGTCACTAAGCACTCAGTGTAAGTCTTCTTTCTTCTCTTACTTCTCCTGTCGCACAGTGTTCCCAACCCAAAACTAGGAGCCCGACAAATGCTCATCTGTTCCTTACATTATTGGGATTTTTTTCGTAATTTGAAGAATTCTATGAATAAATTATATTTATACCGATATTTTAAAATTTATTTTAAAATTATATGTTTTGGTGTTTTTAATTACTTACTTGTATTTTTTGCTCTTCAGCTTGGTTTGGCAACGCTGCAAAGATTCGTTGTCCCTTTGTGTTTATTTTTCTCGCTTTTGCTCTTCATATCTTCCTCTATCCTTCACTTTCTTCCTTTTTATTCCTCTGTTTTTCGCTTTTTCCATTTTTATCCTCATTGTGTTCTCCTTCAATCTTTGTAGTACACTATGGACTGCATTCTTGCAGGTTGACGAGGTTCTGGCTTTTGGGTGCTCAATCAGTATAATCCTGTGTGGGGTTTGTGCTGTATCCTCTCCAGGTGTTCTTGTAATAGTCCTTTCATCAGTTTCATCTTATCACCATTCACCCTCATCTTCGCGATTTGTCAAAAGTAGCAGAAAAGCGAAATATAATAAACAGTCATTCAATTGTATCAATCTTTCTATCTTCCTCAATTCCCTATCCTTCACTAGCCTTTATATTTATATATTATTTCATTAATTTCTCATTTTTATTTGTAAAAGTTTGAATCTTGCTCTGCTATATATCATCGTCGTTATTTTATAGGCTCACACTGCCTTTTTATGCAATTTCTAGCCAAAGTTACTGAGTTCAGGTAAGTCAACGGGAAAGATAATGGTAGGCAAATTGTCCATCGTTATTTCCATTACCTTTTATTGTACATCCTGTGTTGTTTTAAGGAATGAAATTATGTTGGTGCGAAACAGGCATTGCCCTCAGCTTATTGATGTCATTATTTCAATTCATTACCATCACATTGTGCAATACGGAACGAATGAAAATGGTGGTGGACAATTCGCCTACTGTTTCTTTTTTGCCGTTGGGTGTACTACGTATTATGTATGTCCCGACACGTTCATTCATATCTTTAACTTTCTTCAGGACATTATTGTCCTACTTATTGAATGGTGTTGTCCGGTGGCGTACACAGAGGGGGGGGGTGCTGATGAGGCTACAGCCCCTCCCAAAATTTCTGAATGAAAATCCGTTAAAACTTAAAAAAATCAAAATGTGTAAATGCAAACACCTTATAAATGAGTGAAAAGCTCCAAATGTGCAAAATATTTTATTACGTATCCCCCCACAAACGAAGTTTTGTATTATCCACCTTTACAACTCCAGCCCCTCCAGAAAAAAAAATACTGCATACGCCAGTGCTGTTGTCCATTATGGTCTAATGGTATTGGAGGTCCTGTGACTTGATTATGAAAATAGTAGGGAAAGCAGCACCTTAGCGCACGTGCCAACAATTGAGTTCTGTTTGGTTCACTATTGTTAAGTTAACCTCAGCAACAACGAGGCCTCACCATCTGCCTCTTATACCATCCATTATGCGCCTAGTTCTTCATTGGTAGGAAAATCCAAGCGTGACAGTTTGTTATTGGGACAAGGTATTTACAAGCAGTTTTTATAAATTGTGATGTCGGAACAGAGATTGGACACATGTTTATGACGGAGCCAATATATTAGAGGCGCCATTTTTGAAAATGCCATTCGCTTACTATTGTCAGGAAATGTTAAATATGCACAATTTCTGTTTACGACAGGTATTTGATATCGGTCAGTCAATCATAAAAAAGGAAAAGAACTGTTCGTTATTTGCAAGCTTTTCAGTATAGTATGATAATGCTACTAGTTTCCTGTCAATTGTTTAATTGCTTTTGAGGATATCTTGTACCAGGGCTGTCCAAACTACGGGCCACGACCCGACTCTTGAAACCTAGAATTTTCTTTGAGACATTATCTTTAGCCAAGGAAAAGTTAAACATGGCCCAAGTCAAATTGTTGAAGAAGGTCTAATCTGCTAACAATCCATACAAATCGCTTTCAATACACCTGTCTTAAGCCGGTATCCGTGGCGGAGTGGTTAGCACAGCGCGCTACGACGCTAGCGCACCTGGGTTCGAATCCCTACCTGGGCGTGGGTGCTCTTCGTGCGTGTCCCTTCATCAATCTCGTCATATCATTACTCATCCTAATCGTCGCAATTAGCCAAAGGTCGCGGAAAAGCGACGTAAAGTAACCTAATTCAATCGATCAATACCAGTCTTGTACACTATATGCCTCCCAGATGGCGCAGTGGTAGCGTCGTCGCCTTGTAATCAAGGGTTCCAGGGTTCGTTACCCGGTGGAGGCACATAGTGGATTGGATCCCACTTTAAACTGTATGTCCAGTCCCGATTAGCCTTACTGTGCAGTGGACTTAAAACACCAAATCAATGCATCCCTTTCAAACAGTACCGACGATCGGGTGTCAAAACTGGACGGAAAGGATACTTTACTTTTTTCTTGGTACACAAGGTTTAGCATTAAGATGCTATAGTGCAGGGGCAAAACCTGGCAAAGAAAAGTGGGAGAAAGTAACTCCCACCTCCACCTCGACCACCCTCCCCCAACAATAGCTGCCACTGATTACAAATTATTTGAACCAAAATATGAAGAGCAGTGGTGTATTTAAGTAGAATATATATCGTTTATCTGATAAATCCAGTGGGTTTTTTATGTCCTGTTAAGGCACATTCCGCAGAGGTTCAAATCCCACATTAGGCTAGAGGTCCAGTCCCGATTAGCGTACCTGATCATTAAACGAAAACAAAATTGACAAGAGGCTGAGCAGAGATGTAGTAATGTATATCGTTATCATCATAGGCGAAAGAAACATAAAAATTCCATCACTTTCAAAATTCTGAAGTTTCTGGTGACAAATACAGAGAGTTGGAAACTCTGACCGCGGACGTCATCGTGTTTTCATTAATAGGTCAGTCCAGAGCAAAGCTTGTAGCAGTGTATCTGTCCCAAGACGACGACAAATTCTGAAACGCTGGGGCATCAACAGCTACATGTTCTCGCTCGTGGAAATAGAAATAAAAACGTTAATGGTATATGTTCCCCCGCCTCCCCCCTCCCCGCTATTTCAATCACACTCGGCTTGAATTGCAATTCATACGAGGTTTGTATGTGTGAATTCGCCCTGTTTCGTATGTGTGGAGAGAGACAGAAAGAGAACGTGTGGAACATCACTTTGGCAAAAATGGGAGTGTGAGATGAAACAAATATAACGTGGGCATGTAGTGTGGTGAATTTCTGCTTTCGTCAAACGGGTTGGTTAACGGAAAATGTTAAAGGGGTGTTCGCCCTCCCCCCTCCAAGACAAACAAAGTTAATGAATCGCCCCTACCAGAGATGTTTAAAATAAACAATGTGTGGTTTATTTTACTTCGATTTTAGGCCTGTTTTGACTAATCGTGACGATGAGGATGACTGATGATATGAAATTGATGAATGGACACTTACAAATACCTATGCCCAGGCCAGGATTCGAATCCGAGATTCCTGGCGTTGTAGGACGCTGTGCTAACCACTCCGCCACGGACAAGAACTGGAGACTTCTGTAAAATCAGGACGAGCCGACGCATAGCATGTAAGGGAGCTTTCAGGCCAAAGTGACAAGCGAAACGCGACACGGGGGATTCACACCGAAGAGTGAAGCAAGACGGGCACCTCTAGTCTGTGAAAAAGAGTTCACAGCACATTACCATCAGACCGAGGTGACACAATGCACTCTAGTAAGCAAACAGCCCGCTATACCGGTAGGCAAGACCGAACAGCAAGGCCAATTGGCTTTGCCGAACTCGTTGGACGTCCCCACAGCACTGCGGTGTGGAGACGTGAATCAGTCTGGTTCGACGCCCAGTTCACAGCACACGTGAAATACATCGTGAAACTTACCTTTATATCTGAAGTTCCCTTTGGTTTTCCAATCTTCAATCCTAAGCTGAGTGCGATCACGGTACATTTCTATTAATATTATAACTTCCGAGTTCGTCCACACTATGATTAAAAGTCGAAGAAACAAGACCAATCCTACCTCACCCTGTCTACACACGCTCGGCGCCACCTCCACTTCCCGCGTCTGCACGATTTCCTTTGAAGCAGACCGCTACTAGTCTGAATCAGCATACCGATCGGCCAGTCGGCATGTACCCACTTGTTTGGGTTTGCCTACTTGCATAGTCTGGAGCAATCGAACGAAAAAAAAGTCTCTCCGCAGGTATAGCTCTTTTCAGTTCTTACGGCGGCCGGTCCTAGTTCTGCCAAGGGAAGTGGGGAGCGGGGATTACGCAACGGACCAACCAGACAACAGCAGTGGCGCCGAGAGACTCGAAGCGGCCGGAAAAAGCACTACGTGAAACCCGTTCAACTGGCCGCTACGTTTCTTATCGCGCTGGATTGGTCGCTTCCCGCTCCCCACTTCCCCTGCCAACTTCTAGAGCGCCCGCCGTAAGAACTGAAAAGAGCTATAGTGACTCGAGATGCCTTCACCGATGGGCATAAGATTGGGAACGGGATTGCGTGGAGGGGGAAGCGACTACAGTTACCAACCTTCGTATCAGCGTGCACTACTTCGCTTTGCCCACTCGATTTTCTTCCTCCTCTGCCGCATTGGGCGGTCGTGCTCCAGAGACAACCCTGGGCAGAGTATACTTTGAGAACTTTACTCCCTGCCTTTTCCCGATAACAACACCTAAAACTGTTGTTTCCTTCGTAATTGTGTGGATGTAAGAGCGTTTGCTTGCAAAATGATTGTTTATGAAATTCCGGGTTATATTTTGTTAAATAGAGCTGTAATTACGTATCATACAAAACTTAAGTTTACTACAAAATATAGCGCCTAGCTTTTCTGAGTATTTTCCATACAATTTTCAGCTTTGAACTATTTTTTTGCAAGATTCAATTAATTCTCGATTTTTGTTTTGACTGAAAAAAAGAAGCACGGTTACCATAATTCAACATGTTTTATGTCTTTCCTCTTTCCAGGTTTCCGTTCTTCCAAAAACCGAGACTGCGGAGAAAGATGAAGGCGCTCCTCTTCCTAATTTTCGTCGGGACTTTCGGGACTCTGTCGCTGTTAATGGCGAGAAAATCGATAGGTAAGCATTTCCATGCTGCATTCACGGCTAATTTCCTTGCTATAAATGTTCCCACTCTTTCCTTGAGGTTCCCTATTTATCTGTTCTTGCTCTGGTAATCGATTGGGCACATACTTTTAAAACTTTCCAGTTCGGAGGTGGAAAACGACGAGGCCACGTGCCTGAAACGGAACGATTGGGGAAGATACCAGAAAAGGTATGTGGGGTGGGGGTTGCTTCTTGTAATAGTACGGTAGGAAGGGGGGAGAACCGCCCTCCACTCTCTTGCGAAACGTTTAAAAGAGCTTGAACAGCAAGATAGCGACTACGTACTTCCTGGAAACATGATATTAATTTTGGGAACACACTGAAACAAATGCAAGCATTCTCACTGAAGTAGCGTCAGTGTGAATGGTTTATTAATTTATTTCTCCGTGTTCTAAAAATAAAAATATTTTTTCCTGCTTTCTGGAAACGTGTAGCTGCTACATTCCTTCGATCTCTGCAAAGCTATCAATATTAATATTAACAAGACAAAACGAGGCTTGTCAGTGTCGCGGTCACGTCTTGAATTGTAAATGCCTGTCTCATTCTCATTTCGGTCTTGAACAATATAGGCAACGTGTCACAACATTCTGAATGAGGCTTTTCTGCTTGACGCAATGGAAAAATGTGATGGTGTCTGCTTCCCTAGTAAACATCATCTTCTACGACTATTAACCACACTCTCTATGAGAGTCTTTCATAGCTGTAGGAAGCATTTTCACCGTCCCACGTCTCAAAACTTGGTTAAGATTCCGCATGGGCAAAGAGCGGATTATTCGACTGTCCCTACTGAATAATCTTTTTTGTTATAAATCCTAGTGTTGACAAAATAATTCAGAGGTTTTCAAAGAACAAGTTTTGATTTGATTAATTTATTTTACATCCCTTTTCTGACTCCTTCGTCTAATTGCGAAGATGAGGATGATTGGTGATGGGATGAATGAATGGACATTAACAAATATACAGAGACGGCACAACACGAGATCCACAGAGGTTTATACTTGCAGTGAGTCCAGGCGCCTGTCTCGCTTCAAGGATCAAGAACGTCGCATTGTAATCAAATGGTCCCGGGTTGGATAACAATTGCAGGCACGTTAGCACAGTGGTTCGGATCCCACTTAAAACTGTAGGTCCAGTCCCGATTAGCCTATCTGTGCATAAAGTGGACTTAAGACAATTCAAAGGACAAAGAGGGATTAGACTTTCACCTTTGGATGTAAGCCCTTGTCAAGGTCCTGATGTTTTATCTTTGATCTTTACATTTCTTTTGTGTGACGTAATGTGCCAATTCTAGCTATGTGTCAAATAAAAATATGACTTCAGCTGACTGTGGTAATTAAATTCATTAGAAACTTGAAAAAATAAAAAGGAGGGAACCGCCGAAAAATGCCCTCCTTCACCCGCCTACATTCGGAAGTATGCGCTATTCTCCCGGTGCCTTAAATTATAGGAACGTCAGTTACGCGAAATATTTATCGGATTCCGCCGTTTACCTCTGTTCTTTATCCTTTATTTGTTATTTCCATTTTTACATGGTGAAATGATTTAATATCATACCAGAAAAAGGACCAATGATTATTCGGAGACCAGAATAATCAATAGTTTACATATAAAAGTGTTGGTAGGGTTAAAATGTTATTGTGTTAGATCTACAATTATTACTTTTAAGATCTTAAAGTTAGTGAGAACAGGTTAGTAATCGGAAGGTTAATACTAGTGTAAAGTGTATGACATGGGATAAGAGAGTTAATAGGTTAGGTATTTAAAGTTGATAAAAGATTTAATTGGGAGTTGTAGGAAGTTTAAAAGCCTCTCTTTGTTGTTACTTTTTTTTATCTGTTAAAACTTCATCACCTGAATTAGTAAAGGTCTAGTAAGAAGTATGGAGGTTAGTAATTCCGGATACGTCAGGAGGGTGTTGCATGGTGTTACGGAGTGTTATCTGTTAGTGTTAGTGATACTAGCCTGTGCTCCAGGTCGAATCGTTGCTGTGCTAACTTGATGGCTTTTATCAGGTAGCCTGGCTGGTCTCATTGTCATCTAGTTCCTTCTTCTTTCCTGCCGAATGAAGTGAATAATATTCTGCGCGTTGCTCCCTCTGGTGCTTCTAGGTCTTCCTCGACGGGATCTTGGTCCTGGGTCCGTCCCTGTCCTTTATGTCTCTTTACTAGATTCATTTTATCCTCATGGCCGCGATTAGCCGAAAAATTGAGAAAGAAACTACGTCAAATAAGAAAAATACTCCAAAAAGGTGAGCTCAATCAAAGAGCAAATATAAAAGAACCAATGCCCAAATGATGCCCCATCGTGTTCATAACGCATCGCAGAGCGGTGACATCGAGCATGGGAATGACATAGAAACGCCCCCTGCAAACGCAAAATTAAAACTAGAATTGCAATCATTTTCATTTTCCACCAGTGGATTATTGGAGTTAGGAATAACAAGAGCAGGGAGGGGGGGAGGTAATGTTGCACTAGGGGAGAGGGGGGGGGCAGTATAATTACGTTTTCAGCAAATGCGGGATTTCATTGGTATTGGATATTGTTTTGTAGGAATATGCAATGTTGACAAAGTTGATTGGATAGCACAGTTCTCAATTCGCTTAAATAAATATTTATCTAAAGTCTCGTTCTCCCCTTCGTCCCACATCTATAAGCGAAAATCCAATCCTGAGTAAGCTGGTATAAACAAACCTTTTTGCAGATTGAAGGATATAGTGTTCGTGATTATGATGTTAAAAATGCTGTTTTTTGATTAGCTTATTTTTGTTTGGCATGACTTACATTTGATACTTTTGCACAAATATTATGCACTAAATTTGCCACTATTTTGCGCTTTAGGCTATTTTCAATATTAATACAAAAATAGAACTTTATCCTTTGCATCCTATAATATTTGGTTACATTAAACTCTATTCGTTGATTATAACTGCCTCATCTCTAACCACGTTTCTGCTTTTAATCTCCCTCAACTTATATTTTGATTTTTTTTACGCATTCGTGCTTCAACGAGGATTCGAACAAAGGAAATCCTACTCCACCACATAAATTGGCTCGCTGTATATTATACATCATGCACTTGTTATTTTAGCGAAGTGACCATTACATGCAAACACTTTTTTTTTTTGCTTCAGTGCAACTTTTCTTTCCGTGTCGAAAATGTAAATTCATGATACTTTCTGCACCATAAAATGTCTGAAATTTCTTCAAATTGACACTTTTCATTCCAAAAGTGCAGAAACAATCAGTTTAGGCGGAAATTGTGTGTACGCCTTGTAATGAAGCAGTCCCGGGTTCGATACCCAGGGGAGGCACATAGTTGTTCGGATCCCACTTTAAACTGTAGGTCCAGTCCCGATTAGCCATAATGTGCATCACAAATTCAACCGATTCAAGATTTTCAGCACGTCGTAAAATCTCAGAAAATTTACAGATTTGCTTGGGAAAGGGAGATTTTTTCAGTTCCGAAAATCGGGATTATAAAAAATTCCCTTCCCTCCCCAATCCCGTTTCGACAAAAAAAATCCGTCATGCACGTCCGTGATTACGGTAGTCAACATGATTCTGGTGAAACTTTCGCTGGTTATTTTTTTGGAAGTTAAATCCTGTAACGTACAGCCTACATATCGCAGACAACAACATTATTTGTAATATAATATTGATACAATTTCACCACTCGAATTACATAAGGGTCTCCCCCGATGGCGCAGTGGTAGTGTCGTCGCCTTATAATCATTTAGTTCCTGGTTCGATTCCCGGTGGAGGCACATAGTGGTTCGGATACCACTTTTAAACCGTAGGACCAGTCCCGATTAGCCTTATTGTGCATAAAGTGGTCTCAAAACTCCAAATCAATCAATCGAATTACATGAACACTCTGCAGAATCTCATGTAGGGCAAATGCCCCTCTGCCCCTCGCGGGCGCTCTTGGTTTTGGATAATGCGATGTTTTCTTCCTATACTGTGTAGGGTGCAAAATGGCCATACGTTTCGACCCACCCAAAAAATTTAACTCATTCTCTCTACGACTGTGCATACCATGACTTTATCTACTCCAAGCAAATGTTATGATGATGTGTTTACAATTTTGTCAAATTCTGCATGTCTGCTTGTAATATTCCGATGTGACCTCCTTCTTGATGGATAACAGAATTCATATTGATCCCAGCATAACCAGCAGCACTTCCTCTTGCCCCGGGATCGCTCACCCAATTACAGGGAAATAAATAATCCAATCATCCCCTTTTTGACTCGTGTAATTTCAGTCAAATTAAGTATTTAATCGCATATTTGGAAATGTGGAGAAACAGCCAATTACAAGTTCTGCTCCGCTGACGGTTTCCCATTGGTCGAGCTCTTGTAATACAGTTAGGAGTCATAAATTTTACTCATTTATGGAACCCTGCCTCGTTCGTCCGCATTGTAGACTGACAACAATTGTGCAATCTAACATTCACGTGGTGAAATACGGAGCTATAATTTACCCGTGACGAGTGTATCGAAATCCTAAACTCTGAAATGGCATCCGAAAGTAGCCACAAAAAAGAGCATGGTGTCTGGTTTCAATTAGTTTTTTCCCGGTTCCCTTATTGTTATTGTGTATTGGTCAGCGGTGTTATTATTTATTCATATGGATGTTTATTTCGGTTCATGTATACATTCGGAGGAGGGAAATTGTGAGAAATTGTAATATGGTCTCCCCACATGTTTTATTAACTACCTCCACCCGGGGTTAGATACTCAATGCAAATATTCTTTTTCTTAGTTATGTCCAGATCAGTATTTTTTCTACCCATTGTCCCTTGCTATTTCGTCTCGTACTCAGTTTCAAGTTACCGTTCTACTTTTTTTTAAAATGTTGTTTGCTTATTGTATAGGGTGATCCAAAAGTCGTGCAACCCAAATTTTCATCGTTAATAAAGTGAAAACAGTTGCGAACATATACATCGTATGTTTTTCATTATACCGGAAAAACGATTATAAATTCTTAGTTTACCTATCTATTCCATCTACGAGGGTGCAGAAATTAATTATGGTTACAGATTCGAACCTAAATTTGCTCTTTTCTTTTTTAAAATGCAAACTCAACGGGAACAATTGAGCGGCTCTGGAGTAAAACTAGATAACGCACAAAAGTATGAAACTGAGAATAACGCAGTTGAGGCCTCTTCGATGGTGTAGTGGTAAAGTCGTCACCTTGTAATGAAGGTGTTCCGAGTTCAATGCCCAGTGGAAGGACATTGCACAGTGGTTCAAATCCCACTTTAAACTGAATGTCCAGTCCCGATTAGCCTATCTGTGCACAAAATGTGCTTAAAATAACAATTCACACCAAATTAAAAAACGCAGGTGAAAGTTCGTCCATTGAATTGTACTTTATGGGTTACCCAGATGTTCCCGTGTGTTTCTGGCTCTCACCGGCTACTGAAAGAACGTCATTCACTATTGTACAGCAACTCGAAACTGTGCAGCAACTGCATCTAATGTTAATTCAATTTTGGACGGAGTTTGTGTTGTCAACTTTTACTCCCGCTCAATTATATAGAAAGGTATCGATTTGGTGCAATTCAGGTTCGGTATTCGTAATGAGAAGCACGAGTATATGTTATTGGAGCCAACACCGAAGTTTATGCAAATGATATATTTTTCAGCAAAATAAAATAAAAAAATAAGAGAAATTGACAATAGGTGGAAACACTGAAAATTGAAAATTGATAGAATGTGTATAAATTTATTCGAAATATAATCGTATAAATACCACTTCCGGTTTTAAAATCGTTAACTATGAAAATTAAGCTTGCTCGATTTTCACTGGATATTTATGTATTTTCAGTCACATTTTTACGTTAACCAGGCCAACGAGAATAAATTATGAAATCTTGTTAGGTAAAGTCGAAGGAATGACTACATTTCTATTGGAGTTATTCAGATAGAGTTGATTTTAAGTGAAACTTATTTTAAGTAGGTTGGCTAAGTAATGAAAAATATACTTGAGTATAGATTGCATTACAAAATTCAATTATTACGTAATATTAATAGACTGTTTTATTCGAATCAGTTATACCCTAATTTGAGTTACTTCTTTGATGAATGGCTCGTTAGAGCTCTCGGCTTTAATTTGAGCGGTCCGTGTTTGGTTGGAACTCCAAAATTTCGGTATTGACCCAGCGTGAGGACGGTTCGGGAGTTATTTTAACAGAAGTAACAGATTACGGTGTAGAAAGCTGTGGTACTCAAAACATTGGCCATTGGTACACTACAGAGGTGTTATAAATAAAATACAATTCTGGAGGCTTGGGTGTCCGAGTGTGTTGAGTGATGGATCACCAAAAGTTTCTGGTTTGAGTGTGGGTGGACGTCGTTATGCTATTCATGTGTGTCTCTTTGTGAATTTGCTGCATCAGTGCTATTAGTACAAAGTATGTGAAATGAAATGCAATTTGTTATAACATATAAATACAAAGACACATTTTAATGATCATATTTCAGAAATAGTACACAAGAAAGAGATGCCGGATAAATTGAGTTTTTTAATCAATATCTTGCCATTTTAATGGATTCTTTTTTTAATTTATGGCGCTTTTAAGCTTGCCTTTCAGAGACAATAACTTCGTTTAAAATACGCCATTGAAAATCATAATGGATTACCTTAATATTTAACATTTCTTGTTATGTTGATTATGCATGTATAATCGTAACAAGTGTTTGGAAGTAAAGAGTTACTTGCCATAAGTAACAGTTGCTTACTTCAAGTAACGAGGAACGAAGTTAGCAGCTAGTTTAAGAGTTATTTTCTGTTTTCACTTGGAAGAAAAATTTGTCTCCCAACTTAATCTTCATGAGTATACATTTGTTGCGAGAAAATATTTGGCGTAGCATGTTCTTTTTTTTAAGAATGGATGCTTTTCTTGAATTGACGTGCCTTAAACTTTATCCTTATAGTGAAAAATTAATGTAGAATGGTAATTAGTGTAAAAAGGATCAATTTACTTCGAATTTATGCATGGAACTATTACACGAGTTTCATCTTATATAGAATAACTTAACTGTAAAAGTGTAGCTTTTCGAGCATACATTATAATGAGTAACTCCCATGTATACGTTATCATCTCCTGCTCATAGGGATAAAGAAAGATCTGCTGAAAGACATTTGCAATGAGGTCATCAATCCATTGAGGACTCAGTGCTGCACAACCAGACAAACCAGGGGCCAACCAGCGAAGCGCGAAATCTCTTGCCAAATCAACAATTTGAACCTTCAAGGGACGCTCGTTCGTTCGGATGAAGAAGACAGGCACCAGTGGGAGGAAGCCACTCGCCTCGATAGCGTAACGGTAACCGTCTCCGGAAACGCATCGATTGTGCAGGCAAGGGGCATGAACGCAAGCCCTCAAGGACCACCATCTCGAGCGACATCTGCGGCAGAGTCTGCCAGGGCCGAGGGGCGATTCCAAGAATCGAATTTGAAGCCAAAACACAACAAGACCGTCTTGCTTCACGAAACCGCAGAACTTGTGCATCTGACGATGGTAAAGGTTGCGGAAATAGTTTCTAAACAAGAAGAGAATTCAAAGGATTCAGGAGAGGAGGAAGTTAGAGTCGATGGACCAATTGCCAAAGAGGAGCCCGTTTCGATGTCCTGCAACTCAACAGATCATAGCAGTGAGGTACACCAACAGCGTGACCAGCCTTCATCCATTTTGGCTTGGGTACGTAGGTGATTGTTTACTAAATAATGTTCTATTTTGGCCTAATAAGCCCAACTATAAGGCAAATGCTACATAATTCGCCAACAGGAAGAGCGGTGTGGTTCATCCGAATGTGCTCTTGTGACAATCCGGCTAACTTCGTGTCGTTCCGGCATTCTTTGTGGATATAAACAAAAGACAAGTATTATAATTTCCCAACACACGGCGGTTCGGAGCGGCACGACTCATTCGAATGTGCTCTCGTGGCATTCTGGATGTATTCGTGTATTTCCAGCATTCCCTGTAAAGATAATCAAAAGGCAAATTCTATAATTCACCATAACACGTTGGTTCGGAGCGGCACGGCTCATCTGAATGCACTCTCGAGCCATTCCGGCTATCTTAGTATATTTCCGGCTATCTTCGTGCATTTTCGGCATTCCTTCCAGATCTAAAGAAAAGGCAAATGCTATAATTTTCCGCGTCATGCACCACTTGATGTATTCGATTTATGGGCGGACTCTCTCCGAAAGATGTATGAAATGTTTTGCACGGTGGTTCGGAACACCACTGTGGAAGATAAGCTTTAGTTAGCTGACTCAGTGGTCGAGCGCATTGTGTATCCCTTTATCTATCATTGTTGCAGATTATCTTCCTTCACTTACACATATTTCCTTATTACGGTCGCAACTCGAAAATGATGCATGGCGTACTGGCAAAGTTGTCGTCTTCTAATCAAGGGCCTCGGGTTCGATCCCCGGTGTAGGCACATCGCACAGTGGTTCGGAACCCACTTTAAACTGTAGTTCCAGCCCCGATTAGACTATCTGTGTATAAAATGAACTTAAAACAACAATTCTATCAATCGAAAATGACACATTTCCAAGATGATGGTACGTACACTTTATTAATTGCACTCATCCATAATACAACCATTGGATTATGTCACTTTTTGGGAACATCCTGTAGGTTTACTCACACCCACACTTTCGCACACACTTACACATAGTGAGACCCCGGATTCGAATCCTGGCTTGGACATGGCTATTTGTGAGTGTCCATTCATCAATTTCATCATCTCATCACTCATCTTCATCTTCGTAAATTAGCCAAAAGTGGCACAAAAAGCGAAGTAAAATAAAGCAAATCAAATCACAAATCACTTACACATAGTATTACTTTTCCTATTCCACATGTTCTTGCTTGTCTTGGATTTTTAGGCTCATATAGCTTCATAGATATAACGTATTTTACGCGATTAATGAATAAGTGTGTATACCACTGATGATTTTAATACATACCAGCACACTCGATGAGAGTTCCAATCCTTGAAATCAATCTAGCAACAAATAAAAGGGATCGTTGGAAGTTCACCGAACTGTGCGGATTCACCAAACGTAATAGTTTAAAAGACCGGCATGTTTCAACCGTTCATTAAATTGCTCATATTGGCTTCGAAAGCTAATATAATAAATTCGGGGCTACACATCAATTGGTATCATCGCAATATAATGAACTAAGCTCCGTAAACAAAGAGCAATATATGATGATTTTGTTACTCATGCATGATGCTTCAGCTGGAACTGGTAAATTGGTAAATTCCATACACAAAAGATTTTGTGCCACATCAGTTGACTGATAGCGTAAAAATGATGACTTTTCTTTTTCGCATAGATTCCAGTGTTGATCAACATTTGTAATTACGAAGATTCGACGTGTTTGCACGTATCTGCTGCTGAAATGTTTGACGTAACATTGTTGGATTTTGACGATAGCCACATAGTCTGCAGTGTGTTATTTAAACATTTCCAGTTGGGGAGTTACCAATATATAATGTTATATAAAAGAACATGCGAGCTCTCGACTTTGCTATGACCGATTCTGGGTTCGATCTTCAGTTGGAACAGCTGACTCTCCAGACAGCGGCGATGGGACTCAATACGCTGGCAACGCTTCACCCAATGAAAAGTCACTTGGCGGAATTTGGTTCTTAAATTGATTCTGCAGCACGAAGTTGTATAAGATACTGGACTTGAGATGCCCTTAAAATTTTCATACTTGCAAAAATCTATGCTGAAATTTCACCGTATTAAATGTATTTTGTTAATTATTCTTGGTACAATATATACTTCTTATACTACTACGTACAAAAAGTACCCTGCATTTGTGAATAAAGCACAAAATACGCGGTTAACATCAAAATTTATTTTGTCGCCTTCAAAATAGGTTCCATCAGATGCAACACACACATGCCAACGCTTAACCCAGTCTTCAAAACACTTTTCAAAAGCAGATGGTATCGCCCTGAGTTCCTTCTGCGAATTTCCTTTAATGAATTCAATTAATCCAAAACGCCTTCCCCGAAGTGGTAACTTGATTCGCGGAAAGAGAAAAAAATCACACGGAGCCATATCTGGAGAATATGGGGCTTGGGCGAGGACATGTGTTAAGGTTTTGGCCAAAAACTCGCGAACAAGAGTCGACGTGTGCGACGACGCATTATAACTAACTAACTCTCTAGCCTTCTTAAACCCGAAGGTTCATGGCTGCAGCAACACAGGCCTTCCATCTGTCCCTATCTTGAGCAAGATCTATATACTCTTTTCCATCCCTACCGATTTCCTTTAGGTCTATCTCAACGTTGTCCCTCCATCTTCGTCTTGGCCTTCCTACAGGTCTCTTACCATCTGGTTTCCCAACAAGAATCCTGTAAACTCCTCTTTCCTCTCCCATTCGTGCCACATGGCCTGCCCACCTAAGTCTTCTTGATTTAATTATTCTAATAATATCTGGACATGAATACAAATTATGTACTTCTAAATTATGTAACCTTCTCCACTCGCCTGTCTCCTCATCCCTTTTAGGTCCAAATATTTTCCTAAGAATCTTATTTTCAAATACTCTCAATTTATGTTCCTCTTTTAATGTAAGGGACCAAGTTTCACACCCGTATAATACTACAGGCAAAATTACTGTTTTGTATATTTTAACTTTTAGTTTCTTAGATATTAAACGAGAAGACAAAAGTTTATGAAGAGAGAAGTAACATGCATTTCCTGAATTAAGCCTACTTTTTATTTCCTCTTTAATATAATTTTCATTTGTTAATATTACTCCTAAGTATTTGAATTTGGAAACTGGTTCAAACGAGTTGTTATCAATAATTAGATTTTGATTATTACCTAACATTTGGTTTCGGCCTGTAAGCATATATTTAGTTTTCTCTTTGTTAACTTCCAAACCTATCTCTTTAGCAGTTTTGAAAAATATTTTAGCATTATTCTTAATCGTATTTATATCATCCCCCAGTAAGTCTACATCATCTGCATATGCTAACAACTGAGTCACACCATTTAATTTTAGTCCTTCTTTAGTTTCTTTTACCTTCCGAACAGCATATTCTAAGGCAAAATTAAAGAGCAATGGAGATAATGCATCTCCTTGTTTTAACCCATCATGAATTATAAATTTATCAGACATATTATTACCCACACGAATTTTACTTTCTGTTTCACTGGTGCATATTTTTATCATACTAACAAGCTTCTTAGGTATTCCAAACTCTACTAATATATTATATAATTTATCTCTTTTGACCGAATCATATGCTTTTTTGAAATCAATGAATAGCTGATGGACATTTTGATTATATTCCCACTTTTTTTCAAGTGTCTGTCTGATGTGAAAAATTTGATCTGTAGTTGATCTGTTACGTTTAAATCCACATTGATAATCACCTATAATTTCATTAGCATATGGGGTTAGTCTTGTTAAAAGAATGTTAGACAATATTTTGTATGTTGTTGAGAGTAGAGAAATTCCACGGTAATTATTGCAGTTCATTTTATCACCTTTTTTAAACACAGGAACAATTATGGATTCTTTCCACTGTTGAGGGATTTCTTCTTTATTCCATATTAAACAAATTAATTTATGAATTTGACATATTAATGAATTTCCACCATATTTAATTAACTCAGCTGGTATTAAATCAATGCCAGGTGCTTTGTTATTCTTTAGCCTTTTAATAGCATCTTTAACTTCAGTCAAGTTAGGTTCTGGAACTAAAGGTTCTGCTGTGTGTACTTCATTCACTTCTGATTTATCTCCTACATGGACATTTAAAAGGTCATTAAAGTAGTTCTTCCATCTATTTAGAATATCGCTTGGGTCAGCTAGAAAATCACCGTCTTTATCTTTTATCAAGTTTACTTTAGGTTGCCACCCCTTTCTAAATTATAATGCGACGACGCATTATCGTGGTGCAAAATCCAAGAATTGTTTCCCCATAACTCTGGTCTTTTGCGGCAAACATTCTCACGCAGACGCCTCCTAACGGTCACATAAAACTCTTTATTCACAGTTTGTCCCGCTGGAAGGAATTCTGATTACACAACACTACGATAATCAAATAAAAAAATGAGCATGACCTTAATCTTTGAGCGACTGTGGTTTGGTTTTTTGGGTTTTGGTTCATTTTAGAAGCGCCATTCCGAAGATTGTTGACCTGTTTGCATGTCATAACCATAAACCCATGTCTCATCACCAGTTATGATGCGTTTCATAAAGGTTGAGTCACTAGAGGGTCGCGGAAGCATGTCTTCAGAAACATCCCTGAGATGTACTTTTTGCAGGAAATTCAGCTCCTTCGGAACAAGTCTTGCCGCGACGCGTTTCATTCCTAACACATCAGTCAAAATGTTGTGAACGGACATGTGTGATATATCAAGCTCACGAGCCACCTCTCTCACACTCACACGCCGGTATTCAAGCACCATTGTTTTGATTTTCCCGACGTTTTCGTCAGTCGTCGACGTGGAAGGTCGCCCAGAAGGGGACAAATCAGCAACAACTTTTTTGCCTTTTTTGAAAGCCTCGTACCATGCATACGCTTGTGTTTTCGACAGACACGAATCACCAAAGGCCTTTTTTAGCATTTTCAAAGATTCAGCACTCGACAGTCCTTTGGCAACACAAAATTTCAAACAAATTCTTTGCACGATATTTGTCTCCATTCTGCAAATCGCAGGACACTCGTCAACGCAACTAACGTAAACATCTGTTGTGCACAAACTGATGGATAGATTACTCTACCCCTCTGAGTGGTCATTCAGTACAGTGCTGCCATCGTACGGGCAGAATGAATTCTTGATACCTCTAATTTGGGACTTTTACCAGCCAAATTCCGGGTACTTTTTTACTGAAGGGTATTCCTCTGCAAAACTCATCCACTGTGGGATATTGGAAAACAGAAAGTTGGATGCAATAAACCAGACTTAATTTAATCACTAGCAATGCCGCGCATAACGACAGAGAAGGGGACAAAGCGAGTAGGCAAAGTAAAGCAGTTCACGCTCCTGCAAATGCCGGGTAGCTGCAGTCGCATTGTCCCTCCATGCAATCTCTCCCTTTCGTACGTTCATTGACCGAGCCCTCCCGAGTCACTACTTGAGCAGAGGACTTGTTTCCGTTCGCTTGTTCCACAGACTCCTGGATAAGTATAAATGTTTTACGTCACTTTTCTGCTACTTTCCGCTAATCTTGACGATAGGTATGAATGTTGACAAGATGAGTGAATGGAGAGTGACAAACACACATGAACAACCCAACAAATCCATCCAACTGGTTTTAGGTTAAAGCGCCAGAGCCTGCAATATGGTATGGTATAACTCGGAAGAAAAGTTCACTCTTCGATGCCTTCTCAAATTACACCCCGTGGGTCTCCCCGATGGCGTAGTGATAATTTTGTCGCCTTGTAACCAATGGTCCCGGGTTCAATAGCCAGTAGAGGCATATTGCACAGTGGTTCGAATTCCTTCTTATATTGTAGGCCCACCCCGATTAACCTATCCATGCATAAAGTAGACTTAAAACTCAAGCAGATCAATAGGACACCCCTTAAGCCACAGTTAGTACGAAAGTATAAATTCTAGGAAGGTAAGAGTTTGTATTATGCGTTCGGATTCAATTACCTATTAGTTACGATATTAAACAGTTCTTTAAACGTAACTAATAAGCAGTGGGCTGTGCTAATGTAGGGCGACCAGACGTCCTCATTTACGCAGGACAGTAGCCTACTTTTTTTGAGGGCCATGCGGTCTGCGATGCTACTACAAAAAAAAAAAAAAATATGTCCTATTTTTCAACACCGTCCTGCGAAATGTCCTGCAAGACGTCCAGACGAATTGTTTACCTGTATGAAACTAGCCTATTAAATTAATTGTATTGTTAGTTTGCAAGGAAATACTTGTAGATCTAAAACCTTTCACTCTCGCGACCTTAGTCTTACTGCAAAGCTTATGTTTATTGCTTAGAAGCAGATATTGCATGATATGCGAGGTACTGAGTGATGACTAAAATATATGCAGGGACGCTTGGAAAATTAAAAATAGCCCAATTCTGCGGATTTGCATGTTTGATGCTTTGATGAGATGATTACTGCAGCTGCGGCAAGAGACAAGAATATTCTCAGTATTGATTAATGTTTTAATATTATTTCACAATGTACGGATGTTTTATGGTAAGAAATTAAAGAAACACACAAAAAAGAACAGTAAGGACGAGAGAGATGGGAAGATTAGTCTGTAAAATTGAAAGGATAAGCAAAAGGAGGAACGAAAAAGAGAGAAATGAAAAGGGAAATATATAAGAAGGAAGACCTCAGTGGCGCAGTGGTTGAACGCTAGGACGCCAGGGGTCCTGGGGCCGAATCCCGGCCTGGACAAGATTTTTTTTTCAATTTTCTTTCATGAATTTAATCATATCATCATTTGTACTCATTGTTGCAATTAGCCAAAAGTGACAAAGGCGACTTCAAATAACAAAAATATAATAAAAATCAAGAAGAAAACATATTAAAGAGAATTATGTAATATTCCACGAGATATGTAAGCAGCATGACTTTTTCTTTTCAAAAGAGTGGGGAGGGGTGCACTTGACCCTGTGCACCTTGGATGTTCTGCTTTTTGTTTAAGAAAATCTGGTCACCCTATACCAATGGAGCATATTGTGGTCACGTAGTAAAAACAGTCGTAACTTGTCTTCCATTGCAGATGGCCACAACTAGATTGTGGTGGACTAACGAAGTGAAGCCGAAACTAGTGGCTTTTCTAACGGTCACACCAGTCATATATGTTCTGTTGGCTGTGATGAGGATGTGTATTAAGGTAACTATGTTAGCAGCATACGAAGTTCTTTTTCTACGAGTACATTATCGTTCTTCATGTCTCGTTAATGCTGATTCTTTATCGCGTTCGGACGTTTGTTTTTTTAAATTTTCTAAGGCTAATTCTGAAACTTTCTTAAGATGTTTGGCTGTTTTGTATTTGGTGAAACTTTCCCATTGGATACCATGAAACCAGTTTATCTTCATATGATGTAAAAATCAATGTTATTTTGTATTTTCATTGTAAATTTTGCTATATGAGCTAGAAAAATGCTATTTTTATTTGTTTATTTGTTCATATGTGCTTTAAGCCTTTTTCAAAAGGAATTCACTGGTATTTAATGCATATGTAGACTTAAAATGTCTCATTCCATCTATGTGCTGCTTCGCTTTTCTCTTCAGTCTATGTTAACTTCTTTTTTATCTACCAACTTGGCATTAGTGTTGATTTTCAACTGACTGATTTTTATTCGATTTCTTTACACATTTTGTCTCCATTTCTTTCAACCTTTTTTTAAACTCCTTTCAAACCTTCCTTGATGCCAGTCCACAAAAAGATAGAGGTTTTGATAAGGATTGTTATTTCCATGCTCTTACTGGCGTTAACATCCATTCTGACCTTCACTATTAAACCAGTGACGTAACATTTAAATGCAACGATAAACTTCAGTTTAAAACTACTAAATTGGAGCTTCCGTAGCAGTAGGAACGGAATTTTCATGTTGTGGGGGTACAGATTTAATACTTTCTTGACCATATTTCTTTTCCAGAAATTCTTTAGAACTGAGGCAAGGTTTCAAAAGGTCAAGACACTAGAATGCCATGTGAATCTAGTTCTTTTAGAAGCTTGCAGGCTTCGTGATGAGGTAAGGAGTAAATTTTAAATAGTTAGAATTGATTCGTAAAGATGTATATAACATTGCAACCAAAATCCGTTGCCTTCTTAATTCCATTAAATTTCTCGGTCCGTCGTACGTTTATTGTGTATCGTTAAGAAATCGCCCAAACAATTGTTTCATACAATCTTATAACACATTTTTTTATTTTTTCATTGGATTAGAACAGCAGCAATATTTTCTTGATTTACCTATTAGGATAAAACTAATAAAACCTTAAAGATCCTTTATGGTTGCATTTGTTGCAAAATTCTGAACATTCCTTACTAAAATGGTACTCAATATTAAAAATCCCATTCCTATAAGTTCAGGTCTAATTCTAAACTCTTGAATGTGAAGCTGTAAGTATCTATTAAGTTTTTTATTATAGAAAGTTGTTTAAATTTCTGTATGAGGAACACTATAATGAACTGACATTACCACTCTTGACACTACATCAGCTAATAATTTTAAGTAATATATTGCTTTAATTATTTTTTACCTTTAGCATCCATATATGTTAAATCATATGATAGAAATTGCAACTTCGTGGAGCACTCTCAATAAGTTGTTATTTTGGGTCGCTTTTCTGCAACTTTTGGCTAATCGCTATGATGAAGATGAGTGACATGATTAAACTGATGAACGTACACCCACAAGGAACACCCATGCCCTCGCAGAGATTGAACCGGAGACGTCTGTGGTGCAATAGAAGGCCAATCATTTAAAGCGCCTGGCCAACGAGTTAGTGAATCGCTGTGCGGTTTAATATAATTTAAGCTAATTACTCTTTAAGACGTAAATTTACCAAATAACTTTACGTGAAAATTTATACAATTAGTATATTATCTCATACATTTCTTAAAATGATTGTTTTATTCATACAATCATTCATTCTTCCTTCCAGCTATTCTCCTTACATTCCTCCTTCGTGAATGCAACAATTCCTGGAGAATTCCTTAAGGATTTACATATGTATGTATATTTTTAGTCAGTTAAGCAATATCTTACTATGTATCCTCCGTCGCAGAAGTCTGTGGAGAAAGCGAGTTGGTGGAGCAAAGCAGTGCGAACTCCTGAAAATACCTGGTAGCTGCAATCGCGCTTTCCCCTCCATGCTCTCACTTCCCCTCTCACGTGTTCATTGCTCGAATCACTACTTACACAGAGGACTTGCGTTCACGTGCTTCACAGACTCCCTAGAGCAGAGAATGGTTAAATCATAAGAGAATATCCGTTGTCAATGACAGCAAACTGTGATTTTTCACAATTGATTCTAATCCAAGCGATTTACTTTAAAACATTAAAATTATTCATCAATTAAAGAAAACACTTTTTAGAACTATTATGTAACTTTTCTCACTGGTAAATTTGTATTTAGAAAATACCATTATCTTTAACACTTATTATATAAAAAGGCAGTTCTCATATGCAAATATACAGGGTGATTCAGAATTCCTTTTGCACACTTCTAAGCCCCGCGACAGGCTAACTTTGTAGCAACTTTTCGCATATAATAGACGCAAACGTGCACACAGAATGTAGTCCTGCTGCAATACTGCCGATTGTCTCACTGTCTGTGATATGAACAGCTCGGCAGTTGAGGCAAGACTTGCATGGGAGATGCTGAGCGCCATTCTCGCGTGGTTCAATACATAAAATCTGCTGCAAATTTAACCTGTACTTACAGTTTTGGTACTGCACAAATGACAAGATCACATAATTTCACGTCTCCCGCTTTACCTGCGTCACTACAAAGCTGCTCGCTGTGGCGACCCTGAAGTTCAAACAGTGTACCTCCGAAGGATGTTTGCATGCACATGCTCAAAAATACCTGGTGTGTACTGAAAAAAAAAGGGTACGTTTCCGGACATGGGTTCCTTATCAAAACTTGATCTACTAAGTCCCCTCTACAACCCCTAGAAATGTGAGTTAGGAATTCTGAATCACTCTGTATATTTCCAACAATAATGTAGATCTATATGATTTCATATATACGCCAATATTTTTCTTTGTAATATTTTTAGTTTCTAGCCCGGGTTTGAATCCCAGCCTGGACATGAGTGATCTTTGTAAGTGTCCCTTCATCAATTTCATATCATCACTCATCCTTATCTTCGCAATTGTCAAAAATGGCAGAAAAGTGAAGTAAGGTAAACCAAATAAATTAGTAAAATCGGTATATACTTTCACAGATTCTCAACGATTACTCTAATTCCATACTGAGCTACCATCTACCAACTATGAATTCACATATTCAATGTAATATAGTGTTTGCCGTAGTATATGTCTATTATACCCTTCGTAATAGTTAATTTGAAATATTTGCATTGTATGATGATGTAAAAATATTATATAAAATCTTTCATTTTTCGAAATACTAGGCACAAGAATCAAATTTCATTTAATTTTTTATTTGTGTTGGTACACAAATACCTTTATGACTATCGAAAATCGGTGTCAACGAAATTTCGTCCTAGGGTAAAGAGTTGTAGATGATCTTGTAGCCTAGGCTAGTAAACCACAATATGAACTTTCGAAGTACATATGTTCTTTTTCATTTATATTCTTCCAGATTAGAACTGAGACGTTATGCCTTGAGAAGAGAATATACGTGGTAAATTTCATTCCGTCACTTATGTGAAAATGTTATCAACCAATTTCGTTGTGACGTAAATTGAAAATACATGCTGTTGAAAGAAATATTGTGTGGTTTTAATGAAGACAGGGTTATTCACAATAATTCTGGAGAATTTTGGCCAATTTTTTTTTTTTTTTAGTTAACTCTACAGATGCTCTATATTTGTACCGTTCGTCAGTCTGCAGGCAGGATAGTCCAAATCGTTGCTGCAGGTCAGTGGTGATGGTTTCAATGGCTGTTGTGATGCGCATGCGCACTTGCAGTTCCGACATACTTGCAGGCAGAGGAGGAACATAAACTTGGTTCTTGACGTAGCCCCGTAGAAAAAGAAACATCGCAATGCATTTTTCTATTCGGATACCACTTTAACTTGTAGGATCAGTCCCGATTAGCCTATCTGTGCATAAGTTGTACTTAAAATATAAAACGCACATTTTGAACAATCCTGTATTATGTTGTTAAATAGTGTTTATATATAGACATGTCGTTAATAAGATTGATTTATGATTCTTTTGTGTCGTACCCGGTGGAGGAACATAGTGGTTCGGATCCCACTTTAAAGCTGTAAGTCCAGTCCAGATTAACCTTACTGTGCATAAAATGGACTTAAAACACCAAATCAATCAATCAAACAATATTTTGTATCGTGGACATTGCTTCTGTTTCTTTAGGATTTAAATATAAAACATGTTTCAGCACACCTTCCCATATTGGATTTAATATTCAACAATACTCCGTGTGCATATGATAACAATGGCTCTATGTAAGTATTAATGCAATTGATTTATTTATGTAAAAATATGTTTTTTAAACTTTAAAGCTATCTAAATATTACAATACTTCCACTTGAACTTTTTCTCCTGAGCTGACCCAACATCTCTGTTATCTCTGCTGCTCATTGAGAAATTCTGGTAATATTTACTAAAAACGAAGATGGTTCATGCTTACCTTTGGTTCTATCTTTAAATTAAGTGTGTGGATTCATTTAAAAATAAGCACAGTAATCATGTGAATAATGTGGCGAAATGTTTCCAATATTAAAGTAGTTGTTCGGAGAAACCGACCTCCGTGATGTAGTGGTCAGCGTAAAGTTCCTACGAAGCCAGAGGTCTCAGTGAAGGCATGGATGAGTCGTTATTTGTCCCATTATCCATTTCATCATTCATCCTCATTGTAGCAATTAACTCAATGGTTTGAAAAGCAACGTAAAATAATCAGAATACAAAGAAACGAGTATGAACAATTCCTCACACTGTAAAATGGGACACGATGTCGTTGGAAACAACAGACAGCAGCAAACTGTCGACAATCACAAAATCATAACATGTACAATCTGTTACACCGTCTTGCAATGAACCAAGAAAGCGAAGTGAATTCAAATTAACCCGATACATGGGTATTCAGACCGGGTTCACCTCAACAATTCTTATTTAATGTAGATACCGGATGATGATCTGTTTGAGATGTCAGAAAAGTAAACCGTTGTATACAATAGGTTAATGTACGTATCTCTGAGCAGTTTATTGTAATGTATGCAGAAAGGATGTAAGTTTTGAGTGAGTGCAGGTTTACGGACTTCAGACATGTGGCTCTATAACACTAAAAAATTGCACCACTATCTTGATCTACCATGAACGCTAGCGCCACGCGGCTGAAGTCTGTAAACCTGCACTCACTCAAAACTTACATCCTTTCTGCATATATTACAACAAACTGCTCAAAGATACGTACAATAGCCTATTGTACACAACGGTTTATTTTTCTGACATCTCAAACCGATCACCAGATATTGATTACTCGCTCCATCTCGACTGATTAGATGTAACAGAAATGAAACACCAATGTAGACATGTAATTATAGGGTGTATACCAGTCAACAAATTATGCTTGTGGTGGAAAATTTTTTACTATATTTTACACCTGTACTGGAATTTGATAAAATTGAATTTTTGGAAATCTAAAATTGTATGTAGTTGTGGTTAAGATGTATAAAAAAAAATGTGGCCATTCCCCTTCCAGGATGAAGTATGAAGCATTAATTTTTACATGTATTAATAATTAAAGCAAGTCTAATACTCCTCTTAAGGTACAGCTTCAGTTTCAGCCCTGTGGTAGGGGTTCTTCATTGAATAAAAATATATCTTTTCTTAATTTCCAACTATCCTAAGTAGGGAGCGATTAAACACATGTTAAGAAAAAAGGCGGGAAAGGTAAAAAAGCCATGAATTTTTTATTTATTATTTTGGTAGATACCCTGAATTAATACAAAAACAGTAGTACTACAACTTCAAATTTTCCGGCATTTTCCATTTTTTGTTCATGAACTCTCACATTTTACCTAAACTTTGACCTACATTTCACTACACTGAGGTAGTGCAGTGGGATGCACAAGTAGTACTACACAAATTGTCCACGACCATTATCATTCAATTTTCTCTTGCATCCTACGCGGATGTAACGACTATATTTATGTGTCCTGGTGCAGAGGATTTCAGCAGTTTGCTTAACACTTTGTTTCAATTCCTCAATATGTAATATCATACCACATAACAAACTGAAGAAACATGCTGATGGACAACTTGCTAGGTAATACTTATGTGTCCCACTGTGCCTTCATGTAGCAACACTACCTCTGCCAAGCGCGGCACAGAAAGCAGGAAGAAACAAGCATATTTCTTCCAACGGTGCAACTGTCCGTTTGATTTTAAGTATCCACCCGCCCTCTTTATTTTCGGATCCCACCCTTTATGCGCACAATTGGAAAGGAAACCCTCCCGGTTATCAAAAGGGTGCGTTTGAGATCAGTGGCGTACATAAACCAGACTTTATGTTCTTCAAATAATTTACTTAAATTCTGGTTTAGAAGCTTGTTTTAATAGTTTTGCATAATTTATAATTAGTAATTACTCATACATTAAAGCTGAATTTATAAAAATACGTTAAACAATTTGGTAACATGGAGAATACGCCACCGGCTTATAATGAGTGCACTTTCAGTTTAAAGGGCCCTGCACTGCTACAAAAATACAAACATGATTTAGCCTTTACCGAATATTTTCCCCATAAAAAAATCCATTCTACAACTTCAATTTAATATGAAAACGACATCTCAATCCTGAAGAACATCTCGCATTGAACATTTACAACATTTCTCAGTCCTCGTTCGTTCAAATCGACATCTTGCTTTTGTCATCCCTCCATTTCACTGACGTCACCAGGAATATAATGGAAAATGGCCGAAGAGCATAATTCCATGTTCAGACCTAGCTTTCTTTGGACTCCCGCGCCACCAGCCCCATCTTTATTACTTAGATGGACTGCATCAATAGGTTATGGGAGTCGGGGTACGTTGGAAGCATCAAAGTAATGGTTCCCCTCCCCCCAAGCTTTCTGAGTACATTGCTTCCCGCGAGAGTTCGGAGAACCTAAGACGTCTGCACTTTCGATCACAGTTTAATCTGATTATAGGAAGCTGCTTATAGCTGCAGCTATTGTTCATCTCCATTCCTTATTCATGCAAGTTCTGTGAATTCTGTAATCAGTAGACCCTAAATTTCAGCGCAATATTCTGCATATTAGGTATTTTTGAAATAAATGTTCTTCCAGTTAAGATGGAACTTTTTATTGGTGTTATCACTGTGAAAACAAGTACAATCTGAATTACAGATATTCTTTCTACAACTTCCACATATCAAGGATATGCAGATGATACAAACATAATCATTTTTGAAGTAAGTCTTCAAGCTTTCCTAGCGACGAATGAAGAAAATATTCTCTCGGGTTATAGACCAGGTGAGTTGTGGAAAGGATTGCCATATTTCAAGAGCTAAGGACTTCTAGCCTGAAGATAAGAGTGACGTTAGCTCTCGAAAGCTTAGAATCTTTTCCACAACTCACCTGGTCGATTAATATTTTCTTCATAATCATTTTGATTACTGTGCATTTCTTTTTAAATATTGAGAATGTTACGAACATTATTTAAAACTGACTTAATGTCAAGTTTAATTCAAAATTCATATGTATTTACATAATACAAACTTAGTATTTTAACTTAATCTAACGTTAAGTACAGGACAAATACATTGTATAAACCATATTCTAGTGCGTTACATAATTATTACGTAAAATTATTTCGGAACAAAGTTGTTCCTGGAACAAGTTCGTTTAGACGGTTCATAACATCCTATGGTAATCCCGTACACCACAAATCTACAAAGGATATCTGTAGGAAATCCACAATGCCCAAATCAGATCCATGAATATTATGGATTAGACGCCCATGGAATATCCATTGAACGTCCATGGGATATCCCGTCCTCGATATCCATGGGATACCCAATCCTGGATCTCCATGGATGTCTGTGGGATATCCAGTCATAGATACCCAGACGATCTCGAGTTCTACATATCTCATATATGTTCACGTGCTGTTTAAAAAGTAACATTAATGGTTGTATATCCGTGGAAAGATTCCTTCATAGTGTGTAGTCATTCAGCTACATGTGAGGAGACTGTGATGCAGTCTTAAATCAGAAGTTGCAAACATCAGCACAGGACATAAAGTTGTACACAGGCTCATTTTCTGACCCATAGAATCACGCATGCGTAGGGTGACCAGACACATACATGTAAAAAAGAGGACAGAGCATGGTGAAAAAGGAGGACGATATAACGGTCAAATATTGAGTGACAAGTAATTAATCTAATTGCCCGTTAGTAGGAATTAATTGCAATTGGTAATATTAATATCCGTCGCGAATACAGGTGTCTAGCGAACTGCCTTAGCCAGCACTAGCTTGCTCAACCACCGTTTTTCGCCCGAATTCGGATTTACATGCATTCTTATGGGAATAACAAGAAAAATGCAACTTCTAAACCAATGGACCGAATTGGATGAGATTTTAACCAGCGGAAGAACACATCATGAAAGTACTGATTCCAAGATTTGAGCCTAATCAGAACAGAACTACGGGAGTTATGAATTATTAAAGATTCATCGCTGAATTGAAAGGGAGAAGCTACCCTACTGAGATGTCCTTGCTTTTCGTGACTGACTACAATGGAGAAAGAGTTAGCCTAATCTCTGCGCGAGGGGCTGCTACCAAAGGTTAAGGACCGGAGTGAGCATTGACCAGGATAGGAGGACAACGGTCAAAGCACCAGAAACAATAAACAAGCACCTGATCATAGAGGGTAGCGCGTCACTACGTTCAAATCTGGAATAAAAGGGATGATTTGAAACAGTTTCGCACAGTTTGCCTACAATCGCCACCGGAGTGTGAGCTACGCGCGACCGAGCTGCGAGTTGCAAGCAGACTCGAGGTCTGGATTTGTTTTTCCTCGAGTGAGTGTTTCAGAGCCATGGAGTAGAGCAGAATAGAACCAGGGGGTCGTTACACCCCCTTGCCGTCAACGCATCCGTGCACATACGTGTGGTTATGTGAGAATAACGCCAGACACGTCCACCCGTGTCAATCGTCCGAAACAACGTCCTAAGTAGTGAAAGTTAATAACATTTGATATCCATGTGAAACCGCGAATGGCTCATCGCGTATGTTCGTCCCATCGCCCAAGTCACGTATCTGTACTTACGAGTGACCGCGAAGAACTGACCTATTATTGCGCAAGTTGTCGTATGGAGTCGACAGTGAACGAGTGAAGCCAGGATCCGATGAGGCCAGATGGAGCTGCCGACTGATCCACTTTCGCCAACCAGGATAACCGCGAGGTGCAACGATGGAGTGTGGGGATGTCTTCCAGAACTATAGGACCACTTTCACCCAACCCAGGTCAGAGGGAATGCAGCTAAGGTAAGATCCAACCATGTGCGTGTGTGAGAAAGATGACGACTATCTACCGCGAATCTGCGTAAATCAAATCATTGCTTAACTTAAATCAGCGCTATGGCATCCCTAGACATCTGTTTTCCGGCGGAGTAATCAAATGTTAAAGATGAGAGTTTATGTTAGCCGCAAATGACAGTTCATGAAATATATTTATACCTTCAGAAAAGATAGAAGGGGTTCGCACAAGGAACAATTATTCACTTTATGCTTAAAATCCTAAACGATAAATTGTAAAAGGCAATGTAGCCAGACATAACAAGAGTATGGTCAAAGTAGTAATTAATCTAACCTTTGTAATTGTCATATTGTCGCCATATGCCATGGAATGAGAGTATGAATGTGAGATCGAGTGAAAGAGGGCAAGATGTACTGTGTTTTTATCTGTGCTTTAATATATGTGTATATTCAGAAACACCGTAGTATTATGTAACGTCATTTCAGGTATTTAAAATCAAATCCTCCTAGGTTTATTCTCGGTAACTCCGACTGTTAGGCACTTATCCTGACCGTATTATATTTCATGTAATGTTTAATTCGCCCAGCAGGTGAGGCGAGAGATTCTTCGTTGTTGCGTTGCTAAGCTCAGCTCAGTTGAGTTAGTTGAGTTAATTAGTTATTTATTAAATTAGCAGCCCGTGACAACGAAGTCATAAAAAAGAGGAGACCGCAAAATATGGCAACTCATTTGCCATTACTCATAATTAGGGACGTGAAGTTTTAGTTTTATTTTCAACTGAATTTCGATGTTATTTTTTACTGCAATTCGGTATTATTTTTCGCGGTTTAGGTCAAAATTCGGTGTTATTAACTTAAAATCGGTTATTTTTACATGCAAATTTACTGTTCATTCTATGATTAAGATTTTCACATTGCTTCAGTTCTGGAAAATTGAGGCAAATTTTAGTTTTAATGACAAAAATAATAAATTTAAGGCTTACCTTTGTTAGGAATTACCAAATTTCTTCCTTTTGGAAAACTATTTCGTCTCATCAGCCAGTAAATATGAAATGTTTATTGAATGATATCACCCAAATCTTTGAAAATAGTCATACATATAACTTTCTCCAACAATGAAGGGAAAATCCCTCTGCGACCTCAAATTTGGCGTTTTGTGTACGCACACTCGCATACACAACCCCTCCCCCCCCCGAAACACTAAAGGTGCTTCTCCCTGAAAATTTTCCGGTTCCTAATCAATTTCCCTTCTGGGGAGACCCCCCCCCCACCCGGTGAGAGCAAATTCTATTTCAGGAAGAGGTTAAATAGCCTACTGTCAGTCATATCTGTGCCAAACTGCAATAATGAAGCGTGAAAATTTCGATTTAATCGAACTTCCACAAGCTAGACTAGAAACGACAGAGATCAAATAGCACTTCAGGTAGTACTTTTTGAACAAAAGAAGTGTTATCCCTAGTTTATATTGCATATTTCGCGACGTTTTTCGTGTTAAAGTGCAAAATTCCGTGTTATTCTGAAAAACGACATAATTCGAGTTATTTCGCAATTCCGAAACACCGAAAACTTGCCTCCATAATTTACCCAAATCCATTTTAGACACTTTATTTTGCTTTCTTCAACTTTTCGGTGTTATCGTTAAAACGAAAACTTCACGTCCCTACTCATAATTTAATCAATATAAATCTTGTAACGTGTAGCAGTGTTCACGTTACAAGGATGTATATAAACTTAATATTTTCCTTTGTTTGGTATTTATAATTTTTGGGGTTAATGGTTAATTACCAAGAAAAGTGGAACCACCTCGTATATAGACTATACATCCAGATGTTAAATAAAAGTTCAAAGAGTTTGTTTCTTTCTGCCAGCAAGCTGAGCTGGAATTTCTTTATCGGTGACAACAATGCGAGAAAACAATCGCTATTGTGAAGAAGCCAGGCAGACTCAACTTTATGTAAACGTTGAAACCGGGGAAAAGACGAAAGATTAGGCTGTCTTCCCCACGCTATATCTGTCGTGTCCCTTGGCGGACAATAATTTAACTAAGCTGCTCGTCAAGTCAACCTTGCAGCAGGTTTTCGCATATGTAGTTCCAAACGTGCGCGCAAGAACATAGTTCCACTGAGACGGGTTCTATTCCGACACAACTGCATACTTGCAAGAAAACAGTTATTTAATTTGTAATATACAGACAAAATAGTACATCCATTAGCAGGTATGGACTTAATTGGTTGCAATCACTGTGCAGACGAACTTAGAACCGTAGATTCGCCAACTGCAATGTGTAGTGCGTTGAAGAGACACTGAAACTTTAGAGCGAGTCGAGCGAGACTGAATGCGTGGAATCGGCGATACCAGTGTTGCACATCCCACTCTTTTAACCCTATGTTTATTGTAGACCGGCGAGAATGGCTGAATCTACTGTTCAGCGCGCGGTTTTACCCGAATGTTATTTTGGACTTCGTCCGAAGGGAAATTTTCTTCAAAGACAAGCAAGTTGTTTTGAATGCATAATCCTCCTTGCGGCAACAAGATCAAAGTAAAACAGGGCGTGAGGTGATTTGCCGTCAATGTGCGCACGAATTGTATCACGGGTGTTGAATGATTTACTGTTTGAGTTTAGCAAGAGGAAACGATTGTTTGTTTTTTGACGACAAAAGAATCTCCGCGGTATTAAAAGATATCGCAGTGAGAAGAAACATGTTTATTATTTGGACGAGACGTCCTTCAACTCGGTGGGTGGGGGAAGGGGGAATAAAACATGGAAGGATACCAGCATGCAAAACCACGCCAGGGCTGAAGAAACCAACGATGAGGGGAAGGGGGAGGCTTATTGTTTCACCCACTGGCGGCAATGAAAGCTTTGTTGAAGGTGCATATTTACTGTTCCGCGCAAAGAAAGGGAAGGGTGATTATCCGCAAGAAATGGACAGACCAAGATTTGAATCCTGGTTTAGTGAAGTGATTCATAAATTGAAACCAGAGTAATAGCGACAGACAATGCACTTGATTGTATATATCACCAATAACAAATCATGTTTTTTTGGTGGTATAACTTGAATTGCGTGTGTCTTACAGGAACGGATGTATTGCGGACGAAGCAACCACGTTTTTCATAAATGTATTTCTTTCTAAACCAAAAAAAAAAATTGTCATTAAATTCAAGAGGGCCTATCGTTGTTTACTTTTATTTTTGTTCATTTTTATTTTTGCGTGCTCGAAATATACACACACGCTCTCATGTTTCGAAGATATTTCGCATTTATATTAAGTAATGACACATTTATTAAATAATCTATGCGCAGAAAGTACTTTTAAAATTTTATGTTTCAGGAGACAAAGAGAAGCAAAAATACATTCCACTTGACATGCATGCGGGTTTTGATGTGTTGTGCGGTTGGCAATACTGTGGATTTTCTCAGTGTCTGCGATGTAAGCAGCTCGGCGGTTGAGGAAAGACTGGCACGGAAGATTCTGAGCTCAGTTCTCGCGCGGATTGATACATAAAACCTGCTGCAAGGTTGACTTGACGAGCAGCTTAATATCATATTAATCTCTGATTCTTTTACTGCAAGACGGTGCAATCAGAATTTAGTTACGTTAAGGTAAACGAAAGTTATGCCCGCGCAAGACAAAACCTGTATTTAAAGAAATGTTTGCTTAACATTTTAACGTTGTAAACTTTCTTTCTTTTCTTTGTTGTCTTTTCGCGTGGCCGTTGCAGGGAGAGAGGGGAGTTGGAAGAAGCCATACTCCCTAGTCAAATTAAATGCTGAGTGTAACAATTAAAATTATATTGCATATTTAATATTCACAAAAGGTTAAAAATAGTAATTTCTACATGTAGCTAATTATGTTCCTCATTGATATTTTATTAATATGTATTTTATTGTAATGTAAAATTGATGTTAAGATAAAAGTTGTTAAACCCTTCACGGCACCGAGAGATCCTATATAAGCAACAAAGCTCGGTGGCCTGTGGCCTTTTGTATTCGAACTCCAGATAAATACGGAACTCGTATTACCGTCTTTTCTTTTCACACCCGTATTTCTGCGCTTACTTCCACGTCGCTACTAAGCCGCGCGTCAGGCTAAGTTTGCAGCAGGTTTTATGTATCAATCCGCGCGAGAACTGAGCTCAGAATCTTCCGTGCCAGTCTTTCCTCAACCGACGAGCTGCTTACATCGCAGACACTGAGAAAATCCACAGTATTGCCAACCGCACAACACATCAAAACCCGCATGCATGTCAAGTGGAATGTATTAATGCTTCTCTTTGTCTCCTGAAACATAATATTTTAGAAGTACTTTCTGCACATAGATTATTTAATAAATGTGTCATTAATATAAGAGCGAAATAACATCTAAACATGAGAGCATGTGTGTATATTTCGAGCACGGAAAAAGGAAAATAAACAAAGATAAAAGTAAACAACGATAGGCCCCTCTTGAATTTAATGACAAATTATTGTTTTTGGTTTAGGAAGAAATACATTTATGAAAGACATGGTTGCTTCGTTCGCAATACATCCGTTACTGTAAGACACACGCACTTCAAGTTATACCACAAAAAAAGCATGATTTGTTATTGGTGAAAATCAGGTGCATTGTCTGCTGCTATTACTCTGGTTTCAATTTATGAATCACTTCACTAAACCAGGATTCAAATCTTGGTCTGTCCATGTCTTGCTGATAATCACCCTTCCCTTTCTTTGCGCGGAACAGTAAATATGCGCCTTCAACAGAGCTTTCATTGCCGCCAGTGGGTGAAACAATAAGCCTCCCCCTTCCCCTCGTCGGTTTCTTCAGCCCTGGCGGTGGTTTTGCATGGTGGTATCCTTCCGTGTTTTATTCCCCCTTCCCCCACCCACAGAGTTGAAGGAAGTCTCGTCCAAATAATAAACATGTTTCTTCTCACTGCGATATCTTTTAATACCGCGGAGATTCTTTTGTCGTGATGCAATTCGTGCGCACATTGACGGCAAATCACCTCACGCCCTGTTATACAGTACTTTGATCTTGTTTCCGTAAGGAGGATTATGCATTTTAAACAACTTGCTAGACTTTGAAGAGCATTTCCCTTCGGATGAAGCCCAAAATAACATTCGGGTAAAACCGCGCGCTGAACAGGAGATTCAGCCATTCTCGCCGCTCTACAATAAACATAGGGTTAAAATAGTGGGATGTGCAACACTGGTATAACCGATTCCACGCGCTCTGCATCGCATTCAGTCTCGCTCGACTCGCTCTAAAGTTTCAGTGTCTCTTCAACGCAATACACAGTTTAGTTGGCGAATCTGCGGTTCTAAGTTTGTCTGCACAGTGATTGCAACCAATTAAGTCCATACCTGCTAATGGATGTATTATTTTGTCTGTATATTACAAATTAAATAACAGTTTTCTTGCAAGTATGCAATTGTGTCGGAATAGAACCCGTCTCAGTGGAACTATATTCTTGCGCGCACGTTTGGATCTACATATGCAAAAACCTGCTGCAAGGTTGACTTGACGCTTGGCTTAGGAATTAGTTTATTCTGGATTATCGTTAGGACAATTACTTAGCTCTTCTGGTCAGAAGGCTTATGTTCTCTCGGTTCTATGCTTCTGGTCAGGAGATATAATTGAGAGGATTGTGATTGTCGTAGGATACACCAGAATTCGGGATCGGTCGATAGACTGTTAGTAGTCAACGTTTGTGTCCCTGGTCAGGGAACTAACTAACTAACTCTCTAGCCTTCTTAAACCCGAAGGTTCATGGCTGCAGCAACACAGGCCTTCCATCTGTCCCTATCTTGAGCAAGATCTATATACTCTTTTCCATCCCTACAGATTTCCTTTAGGTCCATCTCAACGTTGTCCCTCCATCTTCGTCTTGGCCTTCCTACAGGTCTCTTACCATCTGGTTTCCCAACAAGAATCCTGTAAACTCCTCTTTCCTCTCCCATTCGTGCCACATGGCCTGCCCACCTAAGTCTTCTTGATTTAATTATTCTAATAATATCTGGACATGAATACAAATTATGTAGTTTTAAATTATGTAACCTTCTCCACTCACCTGTCTCCTCATCCCTTTTAGGTCCAAAGATTTTCCTAAGGATCTTATTTTCAAATACTCTCAATTTATGTTCCTCTTTTAATGTAAGGGACCAAGTTTCACACCATATAATACTACAGGCAAAATTACTGTTTTGTATATTTTAACTTTTAGTTTCTTAGATATTAAACGAGAAGACAAAAGTTTATGAAGAGAGAAGTAACATGCATTTCCTGAATTAAGCCTACTTTTTATTTCCTCTTTAATATAATTTTCATTTGTTAATATTACTCCTAAGTATTTGAATTTGGAAACTGGTTCAAACGAGTTGTTATCAATAATTAGATTTTGATTATTACCTAACACTTGGTTTCGGCCTGTAAGCATATATTTAGTTTTCTCTTTGTTAACTTCCAAACCTATCTCTCTAGCAGTTTTGAAAAATATTTTAGCATTATTCTTAATCGTATTTATATCATCCCCCAGTAAGTCTACATCATCTGCATATGCTAACAACTGAGTCACACCATTTAATTTTAGTCCTTCTTTAGTTTCTTTTACCTTCCTTACAGCATATTCTAAGGCAAAATTAAAGAGCAATGGAGATAATGCATCTCCTTGTTTTAACCCATCATGAATTACAAATTTGTCAGACATATTATTACCCACACGAATTTTACTTTCTGTTTCACTGGTGCATATTTTTATCATACTAACAAGCTTCTTAGGTATTCCAAACTCTACTAATATATTATATAATTTATCTCTTTTGACCGAATCATATGCTTTTTTGAAATCAATGAATAGCTGATGGACATTTTGATTATATTCCCACTTTTTTTCAAGTGTCTGTCTGATGTGAAAAATTTGATCTGTAGTTGATCTGTTACGTTTAAATCCACATTGATAATCACCTATAATTTCATTAGCATATGGGGTTAGTCTTGTTAAAAGAATGTTAGACAATATTTTGTATGTTGTTGAGAGTAGAGAAATTCCACGGTAATTATTGCAGTTCATTTTATCACCTTTTTTAAACACAGGAACAATTATGGATTCTTTCCACTGTTGAGGGATTTCTTCTTTATTCCATATTAAACAAATTAATTTATGAATTTGACATATTAATGAATTTCCACCATATTTAATTAACTCAGCTGGTATTAAATCAATGCCAGGTGCTTTGTTATTCTTTAGCCTTTTAATAGCATCTTTAACTTCAGTCAAGTTAGGTTCTGGAACTAAAGGTTCTGCTGTGTGTACTTCATTTACTTCTGATTTATCTCCTACATGGACATTTAAAAGGTCATTAAAGTAGTTCTTCCATCTATTTAGAATATCGCTTGGGTCAGCTAGAAAATCACCGTCTTTATCTTTTATCAAGTTTACTTTAGGTTGCCACCCCTTTCTAAATTCATTTACACCTTTATATAAATCTCTGATATTTTTATTTTTGCTGTTTGTTTCAATTTCATTAATTTTGCTTTTCAAGTAATCTCTTTTTTTACTTCTAAACGCGCGGTCAACTTCTCGCTTTATTCTATTATAATCGCTTAGATTTGTATCATCAGAGTTATTTAACCACCTAAGTCTAGCCTGATTTCTTATTTCTATTAGATTATGACATTCATCATCAAACCATGGCTTACTTTTTCTTGGTTTATGGTATCCTATAGTTTCTTTAGCTGCTGATTCTATTGCATTACGTATGTGCTCCCAATTCTTATTTACGTCCGTTTCATTTATATTTTCATCATCATTTAAATCCTTCAAAACCTCAAATCTATTTGACAGTTTAATTTGGTAATCTTTCTTAATTCTTTCATCAGCAAACTTTCCTGTATCAAATTTTATAACTTTTAGATTTTGTTGCTTATGATTTATCACTGAGAGTCTTTCTCTTAATTTAGCAATTACTAAATAATGGTCACTGGCACAGTCAGCACCTCTATGTGTACGAACGTCAATTATACTAGTATGCCTTCTCTTATCAATGAGAATATGATCTATCTGATTATGAATTTTACCATCTGGAGAAGAGCAGGTATATTTATGGATATCTTTATGTTTAAAAGTGGTACTTTTCACAATTAAATTCTTTGAGGTTGCAAAAGTAATCAATCTTATACCATTATCATTACTTAATTCATGAAGACTTTCTTTACCAATTGTGGGTTTAAATGTATCTTCTTTGCCAATCTGTGCATTACAGTCACCTAACAGAATTTTCATATCATACTGAGAAAATTTATCAAAGACCTGTTCTAACTCTGTATAAAAATCATGTTTAGTATTATCATCTTTATCTTCCGTTGGTGCATGTATGTTTATTAAAATAATTTTACACCACCTACCCTGTAAAACTGCATATGATATCCTATCATTAATAAATTCTACTGTTTTAAGAGCCGAGATAATTCTATTATTTATGAAAAAGCCTGTTCCAAAATTATGATTTTCAGTACCACCATAGAAAAAAGTATAATTTCGGTGTTTTTGGGTGTTTTTTCAGGGAACACCTTTTCTTATTCTGTGGTCACGGATTAATTTTCAGTTCTCTGGTCAGAGGCTGAAAAGAGAAAAGGAAGTTGGGTACTTAACTGAATATCGACAGAACCTAGTGGGAAAAAGGATTGTCGATTGCTTATAGAATCTTGGTCAAGATCTATAAGTACATTGAGAACCTTTGACCTAGAATTACGAGGGACCTTACATCGAGGATTGAAGAAGCCGGAATAACCCGAACCTTGAGCCGAGGAGACTCAAGCCCCGAAGCGATACTGAGTGTGAAGCCGAGGCTCAATAGACCCATCGAACCAAGTACGATCCAGGGCGGACCGTAACAAGTGGCGCTGCAACGTTTGGGGCTCGAAGTATATATCCGGTGGTTCTTCTGAAATTACGAAACATCGAGATGGCAACAAGAAAGTCTAAACGCAATTCATTGCCGACGATTGTAGAGGAAGACGGAAATTTGCACTTTGATTGTTGCTCCGATCAAGATGAAGATAAGGGGGCATTTCGGTGCATTTCCTGCAGCCAGTGGAAGCATTTCGTTTGTGAATTTGAGGCTGAATCCGTGGAAGGGCAAGATTTAGATGCCGTCCGGTGTAAAGGTTGCCAGGGCGATGACGATGAGAATAAGGAACCTGCTATTGAACTTCCTCCGTGGTTGACAGTTTGGTCCGAAATGGAAGAAAAGAAAAGAAGGAAAGAAAAAGCCGCAGAAGAAAGAAAGCGACGTGAAGAGAAAGCAGAAGAAGAAAGAAAGCGACGTGAAGAGAAAGTCGAAGAAGAAAGGAAACGTCAAATAGAAAAGGCTGCAGAGGTGGAAGCTCGGAAGGCGGAAGAGAAAGCTAAAAAAAATCGCTGAAGAGAACAGGTGGCAACAGTTCTGGAGTTTATTAAGAGAAGAGAAAGCCGAAGAAGAAAGAAAGCGGCAAGAAGAAATAAAACGACGAGAAGAGAAAGCAAAAGAAGAAAGAAAGCGACAAGAGGAGAAGGTCGAAGAAGAAAGAAAGCGGCAAGAAGAGAAAGCCGAAGAAGAAATAAAACGACGAGAAGAGAAAGCAGCAGAAGAAAGAAAGCGACAAGAGGAGAAAGTCGAAGAAGAAAGCGACAAGAAGAGAAAGCCGAAGAAGAAGGAAAACGACAAGAAGAGAAAGCAGAAGAAGAAAGAAAGCGACAAGAAGAGAAAGCAAAAGAAGAAAGAAAGCGACAAGAAGAGAAAGCAGAAGAAGAAAGAAAGCGACATGCTGATAAATTGGAAAATGAAGAACGGTGGAAACAGCTACACGAAACTCTAAGCAAGGAACTGTCCCAAAATAATGAGAAGTGGGAGGTACTCCACACAACGCTTACAGTTGAGCGAGAGAGTGAAATGGAAGGAATTACTCGTTCCATGGAAACTCTGGGAGTGAGTGTAACCGAGATTAAGGAACAGATGACTGCTTATCTAGGGAAAAATGAGGAAGTAAGTTCTAAGGTTGCTGAATGCTTCGAGAGGTTAGAGAATTTTGGTGAAGAACTACGTCAAGGAGAAAGTAAGGTTTCCTCTTTTTGCGAAGAGATAAATACTAGTATTTCCAGCTTCCGTGAAGAAGTAACCCACAATATAACCAGCGTTCGTGAAGAAGTGGATAACATTGCAAAGAATAACACTTGTGTGGCCACCGAGTTACGTCAGCTGAAATTAAACATGCAACAAAACATAAGCTCCTTGAGAGACAGACTTCAAGGACTTCGCGTAGATTCAACTCAACAGGAAACCGCTGTTAAGTCACCTTATGGCTTTGATAACCATCAGTCAGCTGGAGAGACGTCAGATTACGTTGCGAGTGAGAGTGCACGTGGACCTCTGAGAAAGAGAAAGATCTCAAGAAAGAATAATGATAGGCCTACAGTGGAAGATCAAATTGTTCGAGGTATGGAAGAAAGAATTAAACACAGTAAAGTTGTGACCTCCATTGGAAACTCTGATGCTGGAAGGTTTGGAAAAACTTCGAAGACAGAAATAAATCGGAAGAGACCTTCTTGTGATTCATCTTCGGAGACGAAAGACCACCGGGAAGGATTCGTCGGAAGAGGCGGAAACCTGGAAGGAACTAAACTCCATCTTCAGATTCGGAATTAGATAAAAAAATCGGAGGACGATATGTCAAATTACCTCGAATATCTGACTTAAATCAACTCCCTAAGTTCAGTGGTAACAATGAAGCTCAAAGTGCACAAAAGTACTTGAAGGAACTAAATGTTAACTTTGAGCTTATGCAAGTTCCAGAGAAATATCGTCTCCAGTTACTATCCAGATTGTTTACCGGACAAGCCGAGCATTGGTTCCAGGCCCATTACGAAGAGTTTAGGGACTACAATGGATTTTGTAAAAAGTTTACTGCTACATTTGCTTCAGAGGAAGCAAAACAAAGACAATTGGACGTCTTGAGAAATAGAAAGTACACTAAAGGCTCCAATCAAACCATGGAAGAGTATGCGTGGGGAATCTATGCTGGGTTTAAGAATCTTTCTCCAGTACTCATAGAAAGTGAGGTCTTGAATTTGATAATTAAACAGATGTCTTATAAAGTCAGACAACTTTGCCTCGTTAACCCACCAAAGACAATGGAAGAGTTAGCGGCATTCCTGAAGAGATATGAAGTGAATGAGGAAGCCGAAAGCTGGAGAGCAGATTGGTTCAAGAGAAATGAAGCTGGGAACAGTAATAATGGAACGTTTAGAAATCAGAAACCAATACAGAGAAATAGAGCAGTGAGACAAGTCGTCCGAGAAAACCACGGACCTGCGGGAAGAAATATTAACAACAACGTCCGTAACCATGAGGAACCAAGGACAGGTAATAATGGTTACCGTCAAACTAGGGAGTTTAGAGGAAGGACGTGGTATAGAAGTCGACCTAATAGACAAGAACCCAGATCTGATCCCGAGACGAGAGCACCAGAAGGAGGTTACGTCGAGAGAAGAAGAAACTCTGCATCTCCTCCTCGAGGAAGAGTCTACAATTCTCCTAACCGGCAATTCGTGACTTCAGGATCTCAGACATATGAATCGGAGTTACCGAAGACCTTTGAGCAACAACAAGCTGTTGATCAGACTCGTCAGTTCTATTGGAGCGCTCCAGTGGTTCCCACTAACCAAGTTTTAAATGGGAATCTTGCTTAAGTTCCGTTCCGCTTGGGCAAGGAAGTAGTAAGGAACGATTAGTATCCAATGGCGAAACTTTTAACAGGGCTTACGAAATCCATTACAGCTACTCCTTAACCAAAGTAGAAGAGAAAGCTGTGGAAGAAGGGATTAAGAGGTCTGTTGAATTAACTACTTTCCATAGTACGCCCAAAGTTAAAGCTCAAGTTGCAGACATTCCTGTCGTTTGCTTACTCGACACTGGGAGCGAGGCTTTGTTGTTAAATTTCGACATTTGGATGGAACTACTTGAGAAGTACAGGGGAATGAAACTACAGAAGGATCCAGAAATTCGAATAGTTGGAGTAACCGGTTCGAATCGGATAAGGATTTGTGGGAGAAGGAATATTAGCATTAAATTTAAAGACCAAGAATTGAACACTGAAGTATTTGTGATAAAGAAGTTAGGTGTTGATGTTTTACTGGGCATGCCGTGTCTTAAGCCCTATGTAGCCAATATCTGTTTGTTGGAGAACGAGTTGACACTGCAAAGTAGCTGCACCCCGCTCACTGTTAATATAGATTACGACGGAGGCAAGGAAGCCAGAGTAAACGTCGCTGTGTTGGATAAGTGGAGTGCCAGTGAAGATAAAATTAGGGAAAAGGTTGAAGAAAGTCAGTTCTTGTCCAAGAGTGAACAGGATAGTTTGTTCCATTTGCTTATGAAATATCACCATGTATTTTCAAAAAGACCTGGCTGTGCTAGAGACGTTCAGTGTGAGATATGGTTGAAGGATTTAGAGCCAGTGTTTAGGAAGCCTTATCCGATCCCTGTTGCCAAGCGTGAAACTTTAGAAAAGGAACTAAATCTATGGAAGGAATGGGGAGTCATTCAACCTTCGAATTCTGCCTATTTGAATCCTTTAATTGTAGTGGATAAACCTCAAGGACAAATACGCCCGTGCATTGATTTTCGCCAGCTCAACAACAAAATGATAGTTCCAAGAAGTTCCGTCGAACCCATCCATGAGTCTTTGCAACGTTTCCGAGGATCCAGGTACTTTTCCAGCTTGGATCTCGCGTCTGGCTACCTTCAGGTAAAAATACACCCTAGCCACAGAAAATACACCGCTTTTTCTTATCGAGGTCGCTTATATGAATTTACTCGGATGCCTTTTGGACTTTCGAATGCGGTCAGCACTTTTGTCTCAGTCATGCACAAATATTTTGGTCCAGAGAGTGAGGAGTATATGACCGTGTATCTGGATGATTTACTTGTTCACTCCAAGACGCTACTAGAGCATTTACAGCATTTTCAATTGGTCATAGAACGATTGAGAGAATGTGGAATGACCATTAAATTAAGGAAATGTGAATTTGTCAAAAAGAAGATTCGCTTTTTAGGGCATATAGTATCAGGAGAGGAAGTAAAACCTGACCCCGCTGGAAATGAAGCCATTTTGAGATTTCCTCGACCGACTTGTAGGAAGGACCTCCGGAAGTTCTTAGGTCTTGCTAATTGGAGAAGAAAATTTTACCCTGGATTAGCACAGGATGTAGAGCCCTTAAGTCACCTCCTAAGGAAGGATGTTAAGTGGAGCTGGGGTGAAGAGGAAGAACAGGCTTTCCAGAAAATTAAGATTACGTTAGTTACTACTGGTGCCTTGTCTCAGCCAGACTTTAATTTAAGCTTTTGTCTACAGTGCGACGCCTCTGCTAAAGGGTTAGGCTGTATATTGTTCCAAGAACCAGAAGGTGGCGAGAAAATTGTAAATGTTATCCAATATGCAAGTCGAAAGTTGAGAAACAATGAGGGACACTATTCCATCCATGAACTGGAGTGTCTGAGCATCATTTTTGGTGTGGAGAAATTTTCGGTTTATTTAAAAGGCCAATCATTTAAAATATACTCAGACCACAAGGGACTCGTCTGGTTAAAAAACTCTCAGGATCTTAATAGCAGGTTAACTAGAAACTACAGGCTTACCAATTCCAGATTATTTACGTCAGAGGAAAGGATAATGAGATAGCTGACACTCTTTCCCGGTATCCTGTGTCCGATTCACCAGAAGGAGATATTCCGAAGACACTTTTTAAGGTGAACTATATTTGGCAAGAACGGGAAGAGACTGAGGAACTGGAGAAGTGGATTGAAGCTCAGAGGGAGGACTTGTTTTGTCAAAGCATCTTGAGCATCTTGGAAGCTCCAGAAGAGACTGATACCATTACTCAAGGTAGAACTAGGAAGAATTATTGTCTACATGGAGGTTTATTGTTCAGAAGAGTTCAGGGTGAATCCATTATTTGGAAGCTTTGTGTGCCGGCAATATTTGTTTCCCAGATACTTAGAGAAAATCACGATAACCTAGGACACTTTGGCATTACAAAAACCAAAGCAAAAATAAAATATAGATATTTTTGGCCCAAACTATCCGGAGATGTTATTCGGTATGTGAAGGTCTGTGAGATGTGTGCCAAGACAAAAATGGATAAGATAGGAATCCTGAGAGAGAAGCTTCACATTTCACCCAAGGATCCTCATGAGATGCTGTCTGTGATATTATAGGCCAGCTAGCAACTTCCCATGGGTTCTCCTACATTTTTACCGCCGTTGACATTGGCACGAAATTCGTTTCGGCCCATCCTCTGAGGAGAGCTACATCTCAGGAGATCGTAAACTTATTGGAGAAGACGTATTTTGCTCACTATCCTCGAGTAAAAGTCATCCTCTCAGACCGAGGTACCCAGTTCACTTCGACAACCTGGAGCGAGTATATGAGAAGGAAGGGCATTACTCATGTCTGCACTACAGCCTATCATCCCAGCAGTAATGTGGTAGAGAGAATTAACCAAGAAGTCGTCCGTCTTTTGCGGCTGTTTTGCTACAGAGAGCATACTCGTTGGGCCACCTTCATCAATGATGTGGTTTGGTTATTGAACAATTCCGTCTCCTCTGTTACGGGATATGCTCCTTCTGAACTTTTCTTCAATAGAGCCATCCCGGAGGAACCTCATGAAAAGTTTTATTGGCCTGTACACAGGATGAGAAGACGACTTGGGCCTTTAAATTATATCAAGCTCAAGGGAGAGAAAAAGCCCAACAGAAGAAGAGAAGAGTGAAGAATCAAGGACAAGCATTGATCTTGAAGGAAGGAGATCTGGTCCTAGTGAAGAACCGTAAGCTGAGCTCCAGTCGTCTCCAAACCATCTCCAAACTCTTCGAGGTGTACGTCGGTCCATACATCGCTACCCAGATGAGGGACAACTCCGCACTTCTCCTGCAGCCGTCTACAAAGGAGCCTGTAGATCGGGTAAACTACCAGAACCTAAAGAAGTTCACCTGCTCCCAGGAACGACGGAGAGAAATACTCGGAGAAAGCCAGATTTCTTGTGACTAGTGTGGAACGTCAAGAGTTGTCAGTGAATTGTTTATGAACATTAAGTGAAGTTTTGAACATTTTCACAATTTTTCTGTGAAAGAGAAAATTGTTCAAATTTTCTCGTGGGAAGCGGGGCAATTGTAACGTGTAGCAGTGTTCACGTTACAAGGATGTATATAAACTTAATATTTTCCTTTGTTTGGTATTTATAATTTTTGGGGTTAATGGTTAATTACCAAGAAAAGTGGAACCACCTCGTATATAGACTATACATCCAGATGTTAAATAAAAGTTCAAAGAGTTTGTTTCTTTCTGCCAGCAAGCTGAGCTGGAATTTCTTTATCGGTGACAACAATGCGAGAAAACAATCGCTATTGTGAAGAAGCCAGGCAGACTCAACTTTATGTAAACGTTGAAACCGGGGAAAAGACGAAAGATTAGGCTGTCTTCCCCACGCTATATCTGTCGTGTCCCTTGGCGGACAATAATTTAACTAATATCATATTAATCTCTGATTCTTTTACTGCAAGACGGTGCAATCAGAATTTAGTTACGTTAAGGTAAACGAAAGTTATGCCCGCGCAAGACAAAACCTGTATTTAAAGAAATGTTTGCTTAACATTTTAACGTTGTAAACTTTCTTTCTTTTCTTTGTTGTCTTTTCGCGTGGCCGTTGCAGGGAGAGAGGGGAGTTGGAAGAAGCCATACTCCCTAGTCAAATTAAATGCTGAGTGTAACAATTAAAATTATATTGCATATTTAATATTCACAAAAGGTTAAAAATAGTAATTTCTACATGTAGCTAATTATGTTCCTCATTGATATTTTATTAATATGTATTTTATTGTAATGTAAAATTGATGTTAAGATAAAAGTTGTTAAACCCTTCACGGCACCGAGAGATCCTATATAAGCAACAAAGCTCGGTGGCCCTTGGACTTTTGTGTTCGAACTCCAGATAAATACGGAACTCGTATTACCGTCTTTTCTTTTCACACCCGTATTTCTGCGCTTACTTCCACGTCGCTACTAGGAATTAGTTTATTCTGGATTATCGTTAGGACAATTACTTAGCTCTTCTGGTCAGAAGGCTTATGTTCTCTCGGTTCTATGCTTCTGGTCAGGAGATATAATTGAGAGGATTGTGATTGTCGTAGGATACACCAGAATTCGGGATCGGTCGATAGACTGTTAGTAGTCAACGTTTGTGTCCCTGGTCAGGGAACACCTTTTCTTATTCTGTGGTCACGGATTAATTTTCAGTTCTCTGGTCAGAGGCTGAAAAGAGAAAAGGAAGTTGGGTACTTAACTGAATATCGACAGAACCTAGTGGGAAAAAGGATTGTCGATTGCTTATAGAATCTTGGTCAAGATCTATAAGTACATTGAGAACCTTTGACCTAGAATTACGAGGGACCTTACATCGAGGATTGAAGAAGCCGGAATAACCCGAACCTTGAGCCTCAAGCCCCGAAGCGATACTGAGTGTGAAGCTGAGGCTCTATAGACCCATCGAACCAAGTACAATCCAGAGCGGATCCTTACAATCTGATGATTTTTTAAATAATTTCCTATTACCTTTAAGCAACGAAAGCAATCTCCTAATCGTATTATTTAGCACAGGACAATCATAATTAAGAATATCTATAGTTTGAAGCACAGAATTTTACTCTTTTTACAATTCTTGGATATTAGAATGCAATATCACCATAAGTGAATGCAAATGTGACAAGTAAGCTTCGCTTTAACTTATTTCCAAAAACAGAACTTAAATTTTAGGTAGTTTAGATTGTGTCAGGAAATATGATTTTAATGCCACGAACATTTTTGCACTCTTTCAACAGGAGGGGAAAGTGACAGCCACCTTACACTTTACCTCATTTTCGTTTCTTCCATCCTTTAAGAGCTGGATATTTTCTTGCAAGATAATTGTTGAATTTACACTTTCGCTTCGTTATTTCATAAAAGTAAATATGACTTAATCAAAATTCTCACTACGCGTTTCTGTATCGCGTATGATGGCTTAAAAATGAACTGGCCGACCTCTGTGGCGGAGTGGTTAGCACACCGCGCCACAACTCCAGAGGTCCCGGGTTCGAATTCCAGCCTGGGCATGGTGTTCTTTGTGAATGCTATGACGGTTTGTAGTCATAATTTCCTTGGTGATGAAACGTGAGCCTGCTGCAGTAATATTCTGATGGTTGGAAAACTAACCTAACCTGTAAAGATTGCTTGTCCGTGCTGTGATTGCATACGTAACTCGGAGAAATTCCCGAGAGAGGGCAGCTGCTTACGGGGATAAATTGAGCTGGAAGCCAAAGTTACAAATTTAACCGCTAGAGATCGCTCTTTGTGTTAATTTAAAAAGGGAACAAATACTAGTTGAATTAGTATTAAACATTATTAAACTTTGTGTAGAAATTTCAGTTTATTCATTAGAAACTTAACTACCATCAAATATTTATTATTAAATTCGCGTGAATATTTTTTAATCTAATTGTCGCTCGATGAGGGACATTTTGACTAATCAGTTAGAAATAGTAGTGTTCGGAAACTCGGAGGCGGAAGTGATAAAAAAAAAGGGAAAAGGGGACATCAAATATCTAATATTCTAATAATAAGGTTTTAAAGATTGGATATAAGTATTTGTTAATTATGCCTTAACACACACGCACGCACTCCTGTCGTAGTTAGAAACCTGTGGATGTGATAAGTAATCTCACAGAATAGATAGGCTTAGGCAACCCCGCTCAAGCGGACCGTATCATAATGCCCCTTCATCAAAATCATCATATCATCGCTCATCCTCATCTTCGCGATTAGCAAAAGTGGCAGAAATGGGAATTGAAATAAACCATATCAGCCAATCAAAAAGGAACTGCTCAAATTACGTGTGTTTCACAAGCCTCAGATTGCGAAGCAACGAGTTACAATAATACACACTAATGACTAGGGGTGTGCGGGACAGAACATTTTTTGGTCGGGACGGGTAAAATCCACCACATCCCGAGAAATTTTCAGGAACGGGTAATGATAAAACATTCCCGATGCTGTGGAAATCGCGAATTTGACGTCATTTCCCTTTATTTCGATTTCTGAAATAAAAGCTAACAATTTCAGAGAAGTGTCAAGACACTTATAATGCAGAAAACATAAAGAATTAACCACTTTTTGAAACGACCATTTGAAAGTTTCGAACTACTCTGGATCTCGAAATGTCTGGAAATAATTTCCTAAAGTCGGGATTGGGACGGGGATTTTTTTAACCGACTTTTCTGGATCCCGCACACCCCTACTAATGACTGTCAGGAAAGTGATCATGTTCAGCTCCCTGATGCTAGGTGAGCATTTCTCTCATATTTAACGCGCCCCAAGTGATATGAATATCATTATGTGTGGAAGCATTCTCTATGCAGAATATTTACGGTCGATGCTATAATCTTTCTAAAAAAGGAGGACATTTACCGATTTCTAAAGAATCCGCCCGGACGCCGGATAGACATTTAAAAAGGAGCACATGTCCTGATAAAAGAGGACGTATGGTCACCCTACGCATGCGTGCAAGGCCAGGTGAAAGTTTATTTGCTGTGTCTGCCTCATTCGTCACACTAGTTTGCACTGAGGATGAGGAACTTGCGGTGCTTACTCGTGGTAGTGAACAAAAGCTCCGTCCAGTTCGCTACATTTTTTACACCAGGTGTAGTGTAGGAGCACACCAGTGTCTGGCTGGTGCAAGGAAATTGGGTTCAACCAAGTAGACGCTTTATGCAAGAATGGCGGTGTACATCTCATTCATTAGCACGCACCGGTGCATACTCTGCTTATCATGGATATGTGTTTGAATATAAAGCATCTTTCGGATAGGGTATATAGAGAGCATTTCCCTGACATTCGCTACGAGACTCGGAAGCAAGCTGCCAGGCATCAGCGCTTGTCTGTACCTGTGAACGGGTCAGCGACAGTCGTTAGAGTCTGCTATTAAAATTACAGTTTTCATATTGTGTACTAACTTTGACTAGAGAAGGTGTTTCAAATTATGTCCCTCTGCTGCAACACATTCCTGGCATCTCCGAAGGAAATTGGCATTTACACGTGCAAGTTTGTCTACTGTAATTCTCCCGATTTTTCGTACAATACGCTTTTAATTCACGGATGGTGTCCGGATTGTCTTTGTATACTTTATTTCCCCATTTTTGTTTTCACTTCTATTCTGAACTGACCCTGTTACTCTAAACCTTTTTACGAGGTTCAATATAAGCGATTGTGGTGGACCCGTTCACCGAGAAAGAAAAGCTCTAATGCCGGGCCGCTTGCCGTCGAGTCTCGTAGCGAATGTCTGTAGATGTATGTGTGTTTGTGCGAGAGAAGGGACTACATGTTATAAACATGATCTTGATATGCCTAAATCTAGTCCAGGAATGATATTTTCTTAAACTAAATTATTTGTGAAAAATATCAGGATGATGACCAGATTAGGTCCAATTCTAGTTCAGATTATCTCCAATCCTTACGCACAAAATCAAATAGAAACGTATTGATAATGTCTCATTCACGTGAACCAAGTAGGCTACATATATTATGATAAATTTTGTTCTTTAAATTTAGAAGAATTTTGTTGCACACATCTACGTTTTGTCATTGTAAGTATATTTCCGAATGACACTTCTCAATAACGAATAATTTTATGTTCCCCGTTGGAGTTCGTTGTAGAGAGGTTATTCTGTAATAGTATTCTGCTTTCACTGCTCATTGGAGTTTCGCATATATTTTAACAAAGTTCTTTTTTCCTCTTCAGGTGTAGCGTGGAAACGTGAGGACGGTTAACAAGTTTAGCAGAGGTGAGTACTTTTAGCAGCAGAAGTTGATTTTTAAGAGTTACGAATATATATTTGTTCTCGTGTACTATATATGTTCTGAATTTAATAGTTCTTAAAATCTATATATGTGTGCATGTGTATATTTCAAACGGACATGTTATGGAAAGTACTTATATCGTCTTGTAGTTCCAGAAGTTCCTTCTAAACCAGTAACATGAATTTTTCACTGATCCGACATCTGTTGAATAGTTTTCCATCTGTTTAAATCAATTCGCCGTATTTATCCGATCCGCGGTTATTTCAGTTCTACATTTTTGGAAGTTTAGGCAACATTTATTACCTTGCCTTCTCTTGTTTTTCATGTCCTGTTTTGTTTTTTCATTGTTTATGGCGATTTTCTCTTTCGCACAACTGTCGTGCAACCTGGGCAATTCACATTATATATGTGGAGTAGGGTTAATTTATATATTTCTAGAATCAGGCTAGGTACCTAGACCTGTTCATAATATATTCGTAACTATACTCTCACATTTCACTGCATATAGCACCACCTTTTTCCTTCCCTTTTCTTTCATGTTTTGTTCAAACATTGGACAAAAATGAATGATTTTCAATCTTCTTGAGCATCTATATAAAATTCTATAGTCTCATTTTGTACAGCAGAACGAGAGCTATAAAATGATATAACATAAATTATACCATGTTTACCATAAAATATATTATCATTTGATACACTTCTGTTCACAAAAAGTTGCACACTCGTTTGAGTTGAAGTCCAGCTTCGTGTCCGGAAGTACAGCCGAAGTAAGTGTTCGAAATGCAGCAGCGTTGCTTACTATCAATAAATTTAACCACATGCAGGGAATTTTGTGTCTCTAAGACTCAAAGAAAAGGCCTAACAGAAATATTGCAGCGTAAATATTAATTAACTGGATTTTCCACGTTTACAATCAAAGTAATGTAAATGTGAAATATTCCTGAGATTTATTTTTAAAAAACGCGTTTTTTATATTCGTGACGAAGTAGTTATCACAATTTGTTAGAATGCGAGGGCCCCAGGTTCGAATTTGGCCTGAGCTTGGGTGTTCTTCATCGTCGCGAGTAGCCGAAAATGGAAGAGAAGCAACACTAAATAGCGAAAAGGAAAAAACGAAATAAGAATAAGCGAGACAGAAATAGTGCTGTTGCAATTCCTGAAAATGAATGCAAAAAAAATATTTCGGAAATAGTGTTATCCAGCCCAAGAGAAGGCTTGAAGAATAAATATACCCCCCTTACCCATACAGTTTGGCAAACAGAATCGCAAAGTTGGCACTGAATATGCGATGGGAAAAATAATACGTTGGTTTCGTAATGGAGCACAAAAATAGAATTGTGACTCTCGTAAAATTCTTACCGAATGGATGAATGAATGTCTCCGTAGATTCCAGAATAGTGACTCATAATTTGGAAATAAATAGTTTAAAATAAAAAATGTGCCGTTGGTTAATTAGATTCGTCGTCACATAGCAGAATCCGCTATCCGCTATATTGACGGAAACTATCATTTAGGGTTGCAAAAACTATTAAAAAACTGTTAGTTAGTACAATGTTGAATACAGAGTGTTAACGTAGCTGGTTTACACCTGAATATATACATACCTTTTTGAAAAACATTTTGAAAACTTTGTTTCCCCTTTCCCGACCATAATTTTGCACCTCAAAATCCTTTCCCTAGTGATGAAGGTCTTGGTAGTCGGGTGCTGACAATGTCCTGACGAATTACTTGATATACCGTGTTGATGTGAAATTCAATTTTGTTGCACGCCTTACTATAACAGCCAGTATCTTCCCTAAATATATTTTTGTTTCCGTAATCAGTTTCATTGGGTTTCCATATAAGAGTACTGAAATGCTACTAAAATTATTACATGTATGTTTGTATTTCTGTTATTTCCCCTTCGCTTTTCTGCCACTTTCGCCTAATTCTCAATATGAGGAAGCGTAATGATTAGATGAAATGATTTAGAACTCCTACAAACAACCATGCCCAGGGTGGGACTCTAATCCTGGGACTTCCCCGAAGTCGACCACCGAGTCGGCAGAATCATTAACTTATGTAAATTCTATACCGACTAATTTGCCTATTTGGGCTGTTAGTTCCTATAACGTTTATTAGTGCTTATTAATTACTACCTCACTTTGACGAATAACACAACAAATCTTCAATAAACAAAAAGTAAAGAGCCATCGTGCCCTTAGCGCCATCTTCAATGTGCATAGTAGGTAACAACTAGGAAAAGTTAATCCTTTAATTTCTCGAAAGAAAGGTTGTCCACTACTGCTTATTGCCTTCCCTGCGACCGAATGCTTTGGAACGCTTGAACCCCAATTTCGATACCGAAGGTTCAGGATTCGAGTCCCTATTCTGGGGACGACTGTTGCTTTGTGAATGCCCCATCGGCAAATGAATCTAATCATGACGCATTCTCATCGTCGCCATTAACCGAAGGGACAGAAAAGCGACGCGAAAGAAGAAAATACAAATACGAATAACATTGTTTCCTTTTCATTTTATGCCAGGGTTGCCATAGTGCAAGATTTTTTTTTTAAAGTGAACTTGAGACGACTTTTTGATAAGTATGAGAAAATATTCATGATTGTAGACTGTTTATACAAGCTATACAATCAGAAGCGCCAACTTGAGATAAATTTTGGGTGGGGAAGGTTGGCATAATCAATACTTTGTGTGTGTAAATACATAGGGTGGCCCAAAAAAAGGTAACCGAATAATTTTCGTTACCTTATGTTTCGGTTGTCTTTTCTTGGACCACCCTGTACATAAAATCTGACCCTCTACGTGAATTGGGTGGGGGGGTAGAAAGTGCCTTGCCCCCCAAAGTCGACGCCTATGTATATAATAATTATACAATCTTCTGCAAGCATAATGAAGTTGCAGCCGTTAATGCACGTATTATGGAAATAGTAAAGTTTAGATGAGAATATTTGTAATTGAGCTCTTTGATTCCAATATTAAGACCAATTTCTATAATAGTTATAACTATTTTTAATTTCGATTAAAGTTTTTAACACATTTTTACTGCCTACTAGCAGAGACCCTGCCTAATTTGTATTTGAAATCTCTATTGTTGAATAAATTTTATCTACGGTACATATGTACTTATAACTAGAGCCCGGAAGTTCAGGCATTTAATTTCGTTAAAATAGGCAGGCAAAAAGGCATTTATAATGTGGAAAATAGGCACTAAAAATGGGAAAAAAGGCAAAATAAACTGAAAAAGGCACATTTGAAAGTCACTTACTTTTATCTATAATTTCTGGCAAAATGTTAATGAAGCATACATAAAAAAAGCAAATGTAGCTGGACTCATTTCGATAACAGCATTTTCACCTTTTAGAATATCACAAATTGTTTTCAGTTGTTTCAAGTCATCATTTGCACTCACTACCCATTTGCACTTTTCCACAACAGCTGACCCCTTTTCTCCTGACACTCCATCATCTGGTGCATAGATTCCTCGAAGATTTTCATGGATGCTTCATGGATGCTACAAAAGTCTCACCTCTTTTTTCTAGCTTTGTAATTGTCTCTGGCAATGCACCATAATGTGCAAAAATAAACGACAGTTCATTCTTCAGTTCTGAATAGCACAGGAGTTTTTTTCACTTCACGAATTGAAGCCGCTTCATTTTCTGGAAGAGCATCGATCACCTCACTGATTTTTTCAAGGTGGTTAGCATAATATATAGCTGCTGATATCCAGGTTCCCCATCTCGTCAAGACTGGTTGCGGAGGTAAACTAAGCTCAGGTGCAACTTCCTGAAATGTTCGGGTTCGAGAGGGAGATTTCAGAAATATCTTCTTTGTGTTCGAAATCAACCTGTCCACTTCTGGGTGCAACACTCCAACTTTTTCGGCGATTCTATGCATTGCGTGGGCTACACATGTGATATGTCAATGCTATGGCAGCCTTCTTTATATAGGGAGCTGCATCACTGATAAAAAGTAACATGTCATCATGATGTACACCATCTGGCCAGAGCAGAAGTAGGGAATTTGAGAATAACTGAGCTATTGACGAACCATTGGCTCTCTCTAGTTGTTCTGACGTGAGAAGAAATGACGACGCATGTTGGTTCCATAGTTCATATGATGACGTTGGCTATTCAGCATCCCATAGCGTCAGTACTTTCATCTGTTTAAATCCAAACCTTCTTTCCACCAACTTCAGCACGAATTCTTTGCAGAGCTTCTTCGTAGCAGATGCTTAAATATGTTTTCCGCAGCGTAGATTCCGACGGCACCGTTTCTTTAGTATATTTCTCCAGGAATTTCCTCAGTGACTTGTTTTCCACTTTCCAGAAAGGTATCCCTGCTTCCATGAAAGCTTTTCACAGTTCAAGAGAAAACTGAGATTGCCTGTTGGGTGAAGTGCCCACTGTTGAAATTAGGGATATCTTCTTCTGTCCAACCTTTTTGGAAACTGCAGATTTATGTTTTGCTGTTGACACATGCTGAGATATAAAGTATTTTTTCTCATGGTTGAATGTTTTTTCACATATCTTGCAGAGAAGAATAGTAACATCTGTCAAAAATGTGCTTTCACCAAATTCATGCACGTAACCATGTAACTTACCACTTAATAGCACACTAAATTTCGGCATGATGCCAACTACACGATCCTTTCCTTCCAAAGTGCAGAACTAAACTAAAGATAGAGAACTTGATTTTGGAATCCATGCAAAGGCCCTTGGGTATTAGTGATGTTTCTTGTCAATAACCTCCTGACACGCACGCTGGACGTGATGACGTAATTGTGCAGGCGTTCTGCAACAGATTTTCAGCAGTCAATCATTCACAAGGACATGTTAACGGAAAGGCAATATCTTAACTCAGCATGAAATACTATTTTTTTTAAAAACAGTTTTCTCCTTCAGCAATGTTGAAACATACGTGAGTTCAATATTACTTAAATAAGGCGAAAATTATTCACATAATAAACGGAAGAAAAATAAATGCCAACAACGTTTTTTGGGAGAAAAATAATTTATTTACACATTTTTTTTAAAAAATGTTCAAATTTCATTGAAAAAGGCAAAAAAGGCATTATAATTAAAAATAGGCAGTGGGGTCCCAAATAGGCAAAATAGGCAAAATGAAAAGGCTTCTAAAACATTCGAAACAACATAAAAAACGTATATCCGGAAAAATTTTATCAATATATGCAGTAGATAAAAAGAGTCATTTTGCCAAACTTCCGGGCTCTACTTATAACATTTTAAAATTTATAATTAATTCCTGAAACTGATATGCTGGTATTATCATATTGAACTTTTATTTGTCCATTTCCATTGTTTTTAAATCTCTACATAGCCTGATGAAAGAAATGACATATTGCTTTCAGTTTGTAGTTGGACTGCGATCTTTACATTGAGAAATAGATGCATTGAAACTCAAAAGGGTTGTGTCGACCTCTTGTGGATTTTTGGCAAATTACTGCTAAGTGATTTTTGTGTAAATCGTTTCTTTTGGTTGGTACAGCCTACGGCAAATTGTCTGTCTATATTTTTAGAGATTTTTCATTCCCTTTTTTATAGAATTGAATTCTATAGACGTTTTATTTTATTAGCATCAATCACATTGTGGAAAACAAATTGAATGAAAATGGCGATAGAATATTCGCCTACTATTACTTTTGCCGTTGCGTGTACACTACTGTTCACTTTATGGGGTCTAACAGTTGAAGAATGTGCCACTTTATCTGAACAGGAGTGTACAAATACGTGGTGTAATTTAAATGTTGTGGCGTACGCAGGGGAGGAGCTGTTGAAGCTATAGCCCCCCCCCCGTAATTTTGAGAAAATCAAATTTTTCAAATGAAAGCAATAAAGAAGAAAGGAAAAACTAAGGCAAATTCACCTCCCCTTAAAATGACCCCGATTACCGGTTATATCTCTGAACAAATTTAAAAATGAAGGTCAAAATTATCTGTATCCCACTCCCTAGAATTCAACTTTTTAATATGCACCTTTAAATTTCAGCACGAAATAAAATTGTGCGTACATTAGTGGGTACCGACTTCATATTTTTATTTTATTTTACACCACTATTCCTTCTCACAGTATTAATGAGTGTGACGTAATAATCGCTTTGTAAGCAAGGGGTCCGGGATTCGATTCCCTGGCGAAGTCACATTTCACAGTGGTTCGAATCCCAGTGGTCCCGTTTAGACCATCTGGCCGTAAAATCCACTTGAAACAAACACTTTGGCAACAATAAGAATGAATGACTCCACCTATTTTCAGCCCAGGACTAGAACCTACCCATACAGCACACAAATACTCAGGAAATATTTAATGAATATCTCCTGGATATTCATATCGAAGTTGAATATTCAGGAATATCCAGTATACATCCATTGGATATCTCTTAGGCATTCACATGTCCGTTCAGGGGACATCTATAGGATCTCCAGGAAAGGATAGGCTATCTCATGGATGTCCAATTGATATCCATTGATCTGGTCTGGACATCGTGCATATCGCCTGAGGATTTGTGCAGTAATGGTTGAAACTTCGGTGGCGATATCTTGAATCGACGCGAGACGACTTCACCAATTAACACGTGAGAGGAACGGGATTGTGTGGAGGGGGTGAAGCGACTGCCATTACAGCCTTACCAGCAGCGTGTACTGCTTCGCTCTGCCAACTCTATCACCTTCCGCATTCTCTGCTGCTATGCACGGTACTGCTTCAGAGATAGAGGCTTTGGTTAGCGCCACCTACCTTAGTTTACCAAATGGGAAAGAGAGCGTTGTGCTAAGTGTCAAGGCTCATAATACCTCTTCACATTAGAACACGCGAGGGAAAGCGAGATATGAGATGTTGACACTGACGTGAAAGTAGCTCTGGGACAACAGGCAGTGCGTCTCCTTTCCTGACTTCATTCAATATTTACCGACTAGAAGAGGAAGATGAAGAAAGGGGGAGGGGGTGAAGCTTGCCAATCAGAAAACGCACACCCTTACCCTCTCATCCAGCCCCGGTGTCGTTTTCTTGAGCAAATGTACCTGACAGGGGGGAGTTTTCGGAATGGAAAACAGGTGCTACTCAAAGCGACGGAGAGAAGACGAAAGAGGGAGTCCCCCTCCCCCCATCTTCCTACTCTCTGACGTTAAGATCACACTAAACCAACCCTACCACATGCATATCCATCACCGCTGCCGCTCCCCCGCGCCGCAAGTCGTGGATTTCTGTTTGGGGTCCTGTGCTACCCTCCCCTCACTTTGCCCCATAAGATATACACCGTATCTACGAATTAAGCTTGAATCGTAAGGAGGGGGGGGTTCCTGCAAGGAATTGCACGGTTTTCTTTTAGCCGGCAAACCCAGGACAAGTTGTATCCCTTTCTATTCAGTGTTGCCAGTGCATTGCTGCTGTTGCATTCGCCACAGTCCATACGATGTCCCCCTGTATTCACAGAAAGTATAATTGTCACTGGACCTACAGTTTAAGGTAAGATCTGAGCCACCATGCGCCGAACTACGTGGTGAAGTGGTTACTATAGCGCACTGCCATATCCGCCGTTCCGAGTTCAACAAATTTTAACCGAAATTTTGTCAATGCCTTCAACTTAGGATTTTTACATTTACATAATACCAAAATATGAATTTCATTACATAACAATATATATTAAAAAAATAGGACCAATTCCTTGATACAGGTAAGATCCATAATGATTTTGAAATATCCCGTTATTTTTTATTAAAAAATTAAAAAAAAGTTTCTTCTTTTACCTGAGTCTTTTCACATAATTTTTCCATCTACGTACGTACAATATTTTGCATGTATCGTATTCAAGATAAAATGAAATAACACTTTTACAATCCAAAATTGACGTGAAGAAAGTGGAATTTCGGAGACAAATTTTTCATAACATGGAATTAGCTTTCCCAAAATTTCGCTGTGATTTGTTGATTTTTCTCCAATAACTGTGAAAGAGACATTCTTAAAACTTTTATACCAAACAATTAAATGACAATATTTCGTATACCCTAGTTTCATGCCTATTAAGAGTGCAGATGCACGCTAACTCTGTCCCTGGAAGTCATCATATTTCATTTCAAGGAGATGTTACATATTTTCATAAGATTTCTTCGCGGGAAATATATACGTGGTGCAATTCAAATTGAAGGAATCTTGTTTCCGTCATGGAGGAGCTTTGTTTTCAAAAGCAGAGAGTGAATGGACATTCTGCACTCTTCAAGCTTGGGACTAATTCTGAAAGCCTCTACGTTTATCCATGCTACAAGGGTGAAGAAGGAAGTGATTTTTTTACATTGTCACCAGATGATTTAGATATTTTCCCCCAATACATTCCACTTTTGTAATTGTGAGGCTGTAATCTCAGTTAAGGGGGAGAAGTGCAATCTCAATTGTGTCCAGTGTCCTTTTGTGCACTGCAAACGGCATTGAATACCATTTCACAGACTCGGATGAGTGGGAGAGTGAAACTGAAGAAGGAGAACTGGAAAACATTTAGAAGGTGAGCTCAGTTCTATCGTTTATATATTTTTCAATTTCCTTGATTGCTGGCATATGGTTTTATCTTGAACCCTGATTAGGAATAGTAGATTTCTTCTAATGAGTCTTATTCTGTGCTCTTTTTATGAAGAAAATGACACTTCCACACACACGTAGCCCTGATAACACAACACACAACCTATTCAGACAAATATACCTACTCAACTTATCGCTTCCCCACAGATGTAAACACTGTATCCACATTTAAGTTAATTTAAAAATGCACAATTAAGGTTTCGAACCGAAAAAGATTATGATTGTATGAAATTCCGTGCAGAGTTGCCAACCTCAAGTATCAATTTCCTATATTGGTGCAAAATGTCCCCTTATTTTTAAGCACCCTGCGTAAAATGAACATTAGATCTAATTTTCATTTCCATATTCACAATGAACACCGCCAAACTGATATGAATTAACTACTTTCAATTAGGCCTACTATATATTTTTACTATTGAACAGTGTTATTGAACGTATTTGGTGATATACAGAATGAATAATGGATAATTTGACTACTTATAAACAAATTATCATACATCTCTTAAAATTAATATCACATATATTGGAATATTTACTTGTAAACGTACTTCAACATACCTAGCTGCACATCAACACCGGATGGTAAATATTTGAAAATAATGTTAATAAATGGAATAAAATACATTAATAACAACGAAAATGTATATTTCTAACTACCATCCTTCTCTGTTTTCTATCTGTTTCTGGAAGCGCCATCTTCCGTTTTTCTGTCACTTTTGTTCCGAACCTACAGTCTTCGCTGCTTGTTCTTTCCACCGACATTTTTATCAATGGTTGTTCCTCACCTCTTCTCACGGGGTAAGTTTGTCTGTCCTTATTCTCTTCATATATCCAAACCACCTAAACCGTTCCTATTTACATGTATGTTACAATACTGTAAAGAACTGTCTTTTTTCTAAAAAAAAGAAAAAAATACTGTTGAGAGAGTATGAAAATCTAAAATATGTGGGATGTTCAAAATGTTTACAATGATGTAAAGTGGGAATACTAGTTGAAGGTGACACCAAGCCTACCAACCTCGACGTAAGGTTAGTACTTGGAGAAGTTTAAGCAAAACGTGAAAGCTACCAACACCTTTCATTATTGATGACGTAACAAATTGAGCTTAAACTATCTTGCAAAATATGGCTGACTTGTTGGGTATATTCGAATTACAGTGAGTTTGGTTGGTTTGAGTTGGTGTTTTAAGTCCACTTTATGCACAGTAAGGCTAATCGGGACTGGACTTACGGTTTCAAGTGGAATCCGAACCACTGTGAGATGTACCTCCACCGGGTATGGAACCCGGGACCCCTTGATTACAAGGCGACGACGCTACCACTGCGCCATCGGGGAGGCCCAAATTGCAGTGAGTTATACAATAAACTACCGCAGCCACGTTAAGAAATGTGTGTGAATGTATGTATCCCGCACATAACAACATGCCACAAAATCACAATATTGATCATTTGTGGTGGTGGTGATCAGCACCAAGCTCCTGCCGCCATTATCCTCCGGGGTTCCCGCCAAGTACGCATTTATTAGAAGCTGACTAAACCGCAGCTGCTCCTTCCAGGGATATAGCTGAAACATGTCCCCACGGGAAATCACTCACCTCAGGTATCGAACCCGAGTCTCCATCGTGTCATTCGGAAATATTCATTAAACTTGGCCACAGCGGCTGACGAACAAAGTTAATAAAACCCTTCTGTGGATTCGAAAATAATTCGAATAACAACACTATAAATGCATGTGTAACAAATACTATTTTTTTATATACCCTTCTACGCATCTCTTCAATTGACTGCGATAGATTATTGTAAAACTCGCTGAGATTATCTGCACTAATTATGTTTTAGAGGATGAAAGATTCACAATTTTTGTTATATCCATTTAAAATAGAAATTATAGCAGATATACTATTGATAAAAAGTATTCTGCCTCCTTCCCTGTGACGTCATTTGTGAGGGAAAACGTATCTGTAGCCTCAAGCTTCCTAATGGAAAGTCGTATGTTTGTAGCGAATAGTACCCACGTTAAGGGCCAGACACCGTCATGGGGACAAATAGAAATGAACATTACGCACACTTGCCATAAAAACACCTAAGTTCTTTGATGTTTCGTCTAACGAGTGAAAGCTTTTGCACACCCATTAAACTAATCTTAAAAGAAATATTTATATGAAGCTTTGGAACGCACCTACACTGGTCCTCTAGGGCCTGTGAATGGTCACAGCTGGATTACCCAAATCGGGCTTCTCAGTCAGGCTAACAGGGTAAACAGATGACCAGGTCGTAACTGGTCACTGGTGTCGAATTTATACTTTCCTTTATGAAATGAAACGTTTTTGGATTTTTTTTCCAACATATGTCTTATTTATTGACCTTTATGCACAATTACATCAACACTTATCCACTGGCAATCCTGGATCGAGTTCACAGATGAAGATCTGCGTACAAATCTGTGACGGGCAACCCTTCCAAGATTAATCACGGCTTGATAGTATCGTAAGAACCTGGCTGGAAAGCAGTAGGTCTATGAGAAACTACCCCAAGCATAAGCCGATTCGTCCATTTAGGGTGCGGTACGTTCTCCCTACGAGGTTGACCTGTGATACCAGCCTAACAGCAACGGGGTAAGCAAGCCAAAAAATTCAGAAATCTGGTCCCTTCTTATACCGAACGGTTGTTGACAAAATACCAAGGAAACTTGGTCGATATGTACACGTATCCATGGATCTACATAATTACATCATGCAATTTAAGCTTTTACAATATTTACATAAAGGTAAAAAAAAGGTAAAGTGTTCCCCTGTGCATAGCACCACGCCATGAAGGCGTATAGGGGGTGTGGGGGTAACGCCCCACACTTTCTTGATCCGGTCGTGAGTGGGGGTGATGTGATCAGCATCACGCCCCTGACCGCCTTTACCCCCCAGGGTTTCCCCCAGGTACCCATGTTATTCGACGCTGGGTGGGCGCCGGGGCCGCTTTCACCGTTAGAAAAGTTCCCGGATTTGAACCGGCCGGGGACAATATTTACATAAATTCATTAACGTTGTGAATGACATACCTTCTTAAAATACTTTCCCATGCCGAAAATGATCACAAAATAATTAATGTTGATATCTAAAAAGATTGCAAATTAATTCAAGAATGTTTGAATTTCGTGCATGGCACAGATAATGTAGCTACGCGCAGATGTTGCGCTGATGCTTACAAATGGAAGCATGACCAGATTCAACTGGGGCGTATTTTCGTACACGTTGTCGCAATCATCTGATATTGTGTTTTTCTTTCCCTCCTCCTGGTGGAGTAATGTGTCTCTCGTATGCCACATGACATGATTCGTTCATTCCTCGCGTGTAACTGGGGTATGCAACCGTGCTCAACTTTTCGGATTTTGTGTTCCGTGCTCATGTTTTGATGTTTGAGGTCGGGATGTGTTGTCTTTAACGCATTTCTCATTGTCACCCTTTCCATGCATTGTCTTGCTGGAAATCCCCAAATTCCTTTGAGGACTCCATTGCACATGCGTGCAGTGAACTTTTCATAGTGACTTCCGGACTGAGCACATACGATTCCTTTATGATTCCCTTGGAACCGCCTCTCTATCTGTGATAGTATTCGTCCCAGTTAGGTGTGACGTTCACTTTGTCACCTTTTGCGAGACTCCTATCTCGGAAACGAAGTCTCAGTCGTAAAAATGGAACTCACAGTTTTTGTTTGTTTTCGTGTGAGGAATCACCTCCCAAGCGTTGTAAACGACCTTTAGAAACACCCTGTGTAGGATAAGTCCAGAAGGGTAAGTCGTGATTTAAATATATTTCGTTTGTAGTTACATCGCTATGTATGGAAAACACGATTAATAAAATAAGTGATAAAATATGAGTTAATTACAGAAGAGTTAATTGGATGAAAATTTAGAGGGCTTTCAATGCACCTAAAAACCAAATGGAAACGTATTTTGCTACATAAAAAGAGGCGATGGAATCATGTTAGAATTTGTATTAGGGATGGGCATCTCCCTTGCGATTGATGAGTCCATTAAGCTTCCCGCCTGCATCTCAAGGCCAGTAAGTAGCAGGGGAGCTCTTACGTAAAAGAAATGCTGTGCCATCTTTTCACGGAACTGACGGAACCACCACGATTGCAATCTCACTTTTACTCACGAGTTAGGTTTTCCACTGCACGAACGCGACGGACGAAGCCTCCTGCCTCACTCACCCCCTCCCCCCATCTTGTGCAACACCTACAGTGCCGCTGCACACACTGCATTTCACAACTTCACAGAAGAACGTATCCTCCGCAAATACGGCCACTTTGCCATGTCTGATTTGTACAGTGCGTTCAATTTAAAACAGGTCCGCACATTGACGAGTACATAATGTGTGTATATTTAGTTTGTAGTGGTAGCCAGATTCATGTGTTGTTCCATTACGAAACGCTTATTAGGGAAGAAATATTTTACAATAATATTTACTCTCACCATGTCTCCTGTTTTAAATTAAACACTTTGTACAATTCCAGCAAATTTTTATAGGGAGCCGCGGTGATCTAGACGGTAGGGCGTCTAACTGCCACGCTGGAGACCTAGGTTCGATTCCGGTCTTGTCTCTGCATATGCAGCTCTTGGGTCCACACAGCTCTAAATAATGGTGCCTGCGGGTAAAAGTCAGCCGGAGCGTGGTGCTGTCACCTCCAAAATGGCGAATATAGAGAATGTGTGGGACCATACCCGCATATCCACTAAATGTGCCTTCATGGCACGGTGTAATGTGCACGAGGAAATTTACGTTACCTTACCTAATGATTATTATCGACGTACACTCACCGGCAATAAAAGTGGGACACCTAGATCCTGAAATACTCGCTTCCGTGCAATGCGTTGTGTGTGTTGCCTAACACTACGGCGATAAGTGGATTTTAAAGAAAACTTTCAATGGCAACTTCTACCACCGCGTAGAGTTAACTTATATACACACACACACAGCACCTTGCAGGGAAGTATTTCAGGATCTAGGTGACCCACTTTTATTGCTGGTGACTGTACATTAACCAAAAAGGAACAAATAAGGCCTCCTATACACCTAGAGGTGACTTCTGCGTCAATAGCGATCTTCATTTTCTCCTTACAAGCATCTTCATCTCTTCCGGCAACACTGCCTTCTTTCCCCCCCTCACCCTCCAATCCTCCTCCGGTTTCCTCCGCCATTTAATTCAATCAGCTTCCGCAGCGGCGCTTCTGATCTCATAGGTAGGTTCGGGATGCTGGGATCTCCGCTAGAGATGCGACGGTCTTCATTACGATGGCGTACGCACTTCATTAGGGATTCTCTTATTTCAGTGGAACGATGTGAAATCGCTGTTGGGTGTGATGAATTGATCCGACTCAAGCCGCCAACGGTGTCAAATTACGGATTCCCAATCAGTGTGATTAGGCAAGAACAGCCTTATCGAAAACAATTAACATAGTTAATAGGGCAGGTGTGAAGATGCAGATATTAAGGGTGAGATCGAGTACCTCTTGAAGGATTGGATTGGTTTGGTAGAGTGCATTGCAGGCAAATAGGATATATGGTGTATTTTTATTCGAACTCTGCCTTATGAAAATTTACTTTTGTGTGCCAATTGTAAGTTACTTAAATTGTAATTAAGTCTAAAGCCTTGTGAGTAACTCAGTGTGGTTATTTAGTGCATACAATTGCCTATTTAGGTGTTGCTGGTAAAGTTTTCGAATGGTGATAAAGGATCGACGCCTATAAATGGAAATTATCAATAAATTACATGTTTCTTTGTCGTGTGTTATGTGCCCACCGTGAATGTATCGGAGAGGGCGCCGTGTCTGGATTACCATAGATATTATTTTCAAGTAATCTGTGGGTACTATACAATTTCTACGGTTCAGCAATATCTATGCTCAATCACTTTCTCCTCATTCGCTTCCACTTACTGTATCTCTCACCTGCGCAATATCTTCCTTCTACATAATCTATCCTGTTGCGTAATAACTTCCATTAAGTAAATTATCCACTTTCGCAATCTCTTGCTCGCTCTTTCTAAGTCTCGCTACGACGCCAGGGGCCCCTGGTTCGAATCCCGGCGAGAAAATGGGTGTTGTAAGTATCCATTCATCAATTTCATCATATCACTCATCCCCATCTTTGCAATTAGCCAAAAGTGGCACTAAAGCGAAGTAAAATAAACTCAATCAATCAATCAATCAATCAATCTCCTCCTGTACAATATCTTCCTCCTATACAGGCCGTGTCGCAAAGGTGCAAGACCGTACTTGAAGCGAGCATCCTCCGAGTATGGTCTTGGAGTGCGGTCTTGATGTCGTGGACTGGAACTGAAAGTCTTTCGAATTGCACTTCAACTGCAGCGCCAAATACGATCAGTAGATAAAACTGAGTACTCATTGTTTTCCCCACAATTTAAACACTTGTTTTTCACCATAGAAATCACGTTGCAATTTCAAATGTTCGTACACATACATTTCCACACATTAGAAGCACTTTAACCAACAACGTGCTGACCCATAACGTATATTTAATCTGTGTTGCTGGCTTTCTATCTCCGCGTATTAAACAAACGAACAACGAGTGTGGAAATCACGTGACCGAGTCAGCTTCCATCTGCACTGCGAGCTATGCACTTGCGTATTCCTGTTCTTGGTGCTTTCGAACTGTACTAGGTGACGTCACTTCCGCCAAAACCATGCTTCAAGTACGTACTTCGTACCTTTCGGACAGAGCCTCCATCTCTCATTCTAGTCTCCTGTACAATCTCTCCTCTCTGTGTAATCTCTTTCTTTAGCGTAATCTGTTTTTCCCTGAGAAATCTATCGCTCTTCGCAATTCCTTTCTGCCTCTTAAACTCTTCCTTCTGTACAATCTCTCCTCCTGTGCACACTCTCATCGAGCGCAGTCTCTTCAACCTGCGCGATGTCTTGTTTCTTCTCAGTCTCTTTCTCCTGGGCAATCTCTTCCTACCCTGCAACCTCTCCTGCTGTGCAATTTCTTCCATCTATCAGTCTCTCTTCCCAAGTAATCACTCCTTTTTGTAATCTATCCACCGAGCACTCTCTCCTTAAGAGCAATTTCTACTGCAAGACAGGTCGTACAACGCTGTTACCTCTCAATCGAGAGATCTCTGGTTCGATAGCACTCACTCATCTACTTCTTAAATCATCCTCTCTTCCGTCAGTCGTCGTTAAGTCATAGCTATGAACGTATGTATTATTTTCTTTCCAAGCTTCTGTTAAATAAAATTGCCCTTTTTTTGCGTCCTCGAGTGTGACAATGAGATTAAGACATCGTTCAGTTATCAAACCTAGAAAACATCTCTGACTACCAAGAAACCTACGCGACAACGACAAACCCTTTGGAGAACAAACATAATAGATTTCCTTAATTATTTTTACAACCCTTGCCCGTAAGAGCCGAGCACAGTTCTCGAGAAAGTTCAGGGTTTGAAAAATTGAAGCATTTTCCTTCTCCCAAGATTGTCGTTCGTTCCTTGAAGCGTTCCGACGCACCGTTAAGTGCCTAAGATGCGTTCAGTTATTTAGTTTCGTCGCTCTACCATTCTGGCCCACCTCTCGCAGTCATTCGGGACACAGAGATGGAGAAAGAGAGATAGAGAACAGACTCTAGAAGCCAAACCGTGTTTCGAGCGGTGATAAAATCAACGCGTGTAATTAAGGGATTTCGCTTTTGTCGTAAAACCCAGCCTGCATTTGTTGCAACACTAAAACAAAGGTAGAAACCTTGGAACTGTTGTGCATCTATTTTCCATTCTGTACCAGGAACCACAAGAGGTATGCAAGTGTGAAACTGGAATGCATTTTCCAAAGTTCCAGCGTGCATGGAATGACGTGAAGGTGGCTGAATAATGCTTGCATTGCAGATCAAAAGTTTGTGTATTTGGTATTTTATGCAGGAGAAGCATTAACTGCATTTACGGTCCACAGCGTAAGTTGTACCCTTACGAGTAAGAAACCCAATGTGCATCTGAGTATAACGGATTGCATACCCAACAAGGATGTTCTGTATTAGGGAACTCGCCACGTTGCTCACTGCCGATATATTACATATACTCCGTTGCATGTAAGATGTAACGGTCAACTGAGATTTGAAGTCCCCCAAGCCAATCATTAGGGTAACGTAGCTCAGATGGTTGGGGTTTTGCTATAATAGAGCATATTTAATACTTTGTTAGAACGTTAATTCTAAAGTTGTGATATCTGTAAGGCATAGACACAATTAAACACCTAAGAAATAATAACATTAGTTTATAAATACAGGGTAATTCAAAACGAATAGTGCAACTTTACACAGTTATTATGACGTTACTATTTATGACAAGGCATCATCATGAAGAAAAACTGTGGAAGTTTTACTCACATGACTCACATTACAAAGATTCAACGTGGGAACCACGTGTAATGAGGTAAACATCCAAACGATAATCAAGTACATGCTATGCATGAGACAGCAAGTCATTGTCCATGGTTTCGAAGACACTAACAATTCACAGTTGTGACTTTGGCAAATCTTTCGGAAGGGTGAAACATGTGCATTACTACCAACACGCATGTGGAAATGTATTTTCACCATTGTGAGTGAATCAGTTCTTGATAGCTCCAACACACGATACACCTTCTACTGGTCACTAGCAATTTTGTGACACTGGAGATTCTGGTGGAACAGCGGCAAAGCAGCATGAGCCCACTTAATGAGAAGAAAACTTCCAGAGTTTTTCTTTATATTGTTGCCATTTCTGATTTTCTATCATAAATAGTTACGTCATAATAACTTTGTAAAGTTGCACCATTCATTTTGAAGTACCCTGTATAACAGAGCGTAGTTGATATCATGGAGGAACTCTCTTCCTAAGAGTTAAAGAGCAAGGGAAGAACTTGGAAAGAAGGAATAAGAGATTAGCTATGATTATGAGTTGTAGAGGAGGCCCATCTTGTTCATTGATTGATTGAGTTCATTTTACTTCGCGTTTTGTGCCTCTTGGCTAATTTGCGATGGGGATGAGTGATGAAATGATGAAATTGATGAATGGACATTCACAAACAACCAAGCCCGGCGGGATTCAAACCGGGGACCCTTGGCGTCGCAGCGCGATGTGCTAACCACTCGGCCACAGGGTCCGGCAGGTCCATCTTGTATCAGTCTGGACATGGCTGGGTGGTTAGTTAGCCTTCTATGGGTGGACAATGGCAGCGCCTCCAGCTACACCTCAGATCTCGCATCACTCGACCTCCACTAACCTAGTCTTGTGACTAAGCCCCGCGACAGGTTAAGTTTGCAGCAACTTTTCGCATATAATAGACGCAAACGTGCACACAGAATATAGTCCTGCTGCAATACTGCCGCTTGTCTCACTGTCTGTGATATGAACAGCTCGGCAGTTGAGGCAAGGCTTGCATGGGAGATGCTGAGCGCCATTCTCGCGTGGTTCAATACATAAAATCTGCTGCAAACTTAACCTGTCGCGGGGCTTAGGGGAATTTATACGTCGGGTGTGGCGTTACTACCTTAGTAACCTTCTTCAGGGTTAGAGTACTAATCTTGCATCAGGCTAGGCCTTTTTACTCGTCGAGGCTGAGGTCAGTATCAGGAAGTCTGGAAGGTGAAGGGTGGGTGATCGTATCAAGTGGCCTTGGCATTGAGCGATCAGGGATGCAGGGGGTGACATCAGAACAAAGAATGAAGTTATTAAGGTTTTTCGTTTACTCAAACAGCGTTATTAGGGCCTCCCGGATGGCGCAGTGGTAGCGTCATTGCCTTGTAACCAAGGGGTCCCGGGTTCGATACCCGGTGGAGGCTCATAGTGGTTCGGATCCCACTTTAAACTGTAGGTCCAGTCCCAATTAGCCTTACTGTGCATAAAGTGGACTTAAAACACCAAATCAACCAACAAATCAACCATCAAACAGCGTTATTCCTGATAAATAGACAACTGGTTTGCAAAACATAAGTAGAAGAATGTTTCTACCAAATCTGAAACGAGAGAATGTTGTCAATTCGAAAATGACGAATAGTTTGTTAACCCCCAACCCAGAGATTTTTTTCAATAACGACAATTCCAACAACGTTTCCTCAAAACCTCAAACTGATAAACGTTTCCTTTTTTCAAAATAGAAAACAGGAAAACGGTTTATTTTAAACGGAGTTCTAGAGAACGAATTTTAAAATAGAAAGTACCTACCTTCGTGGCGAAGTGGTTAGTACAGCGCACTTCAACGTCAGGGGAATCCCGGGCTGGGTAAGGGCGTCCTTTGTGAGTATCCCTTCATAAATTTCATCATCTCATCACTCATCGTCGCCATTAGTCAAAGTGGCAGAGAAGCGAAGTAAAATTCAACATAGCAAGAACATGGTATACCAGAGATCACATTCAGTATATAAGAAGATACAGGAAACAGAAGAACCAGGAGAGAATAGAATAAGGAAAATAGGAACATGAAAATAACTGTATATTTTTTAGTGGAAAAAATTGACTTGAGGAAATCAATCTGATAGTTAAGAACTTAAGGAAAAGAAAGTTGTATCTGTAATTTTTTTTTATTGAATACCCTAGCTCTTGCTTTCTTAGACCCACTAAGATTTTATTAATTCTTTGGAATTATTCAAATTCTCCCATAGCTCCACATGTCTTGAGAAAACTTTATAACCAACATTTCAGGAGCTAAAAACGTAATTAATTCTGTTTTGCTTTTGTCGTTATTAGTATCCTTCGGATAGTTATGCACTTTGCATATAGCATATTATGCAAATGCATATTTTCAGTGTCTTCAGGATATATTGCATATTTTACCGATTTTTTCTTACAAATGCATATTCTGCTGTTTCTGTCTGAAACTTTGTAGTTTCCTTTCCTTTGGAGCAATTCAGAAACCTGATTCAGTATGTGCTCTCGAAGAATTCTGGCTACAAGCTCCTAAAGGATATTTGCTCTATTCATGAAGGGAAACAAAATGTTGATGGTATTCCAAATGAACTGCAAGTTTCCGATTTGTTGAAATTACAACATGCGCCTTTTGTTTCTTGTGATGTTGAGAGAGTGTTTTCGAAATATAAAAGTATTTTCGTGGATAACAGGCATACGTTTACTTTCGAGCATCTGAAACAATACGTGTTATTAAGTGCAATATTAACCTTTCGTGCTGAGTAGAATGAGAGACAGCTGGTGAAATTTCACCTTCGGTGAAGTCATAAACCGTTAGTGGACTTATGATAAAGATACATATACAAGAACCATATGTAAAATGTGGTCAATTGTCAATAAGGTAAGCCAAACTATATTTTTTTACTTATGTAAACAATGGAATTAATAAATAGTTACAAGCTGTGGCTAAATTTTCTGAGTTTGATGTAAATTTTTAAAATCTTAAATGCATATTTTGATCATCTAGCGAGCATATTTTGATCATCTAGCGAGCATATTTCGAGCATTTTAAGAGCATATTAAAAGTTTTTTTTAGTTAATAACTATCCGAAGCCTAGTTATTAGTAGATATTACCTTACTTTTATATATTTCTATGCTCCTGAAGAAATTCTGAATTATGGTGGTGTTGCCGGGAAGTCAGGATGGATTAGTACGGATATTCTTTGGAATTATTAACAAGGAGTTCAAAACAGAGGAAATGGAATGATCATTACTTATCCCTGCTTGAGAGGTAAAACAAATGGAGCATTAATGTATAATCTTGAAGCACAATCTCCGTTGACACATATTTGCTATCAGCGTTTTGTTCTGCCGACTAACTTTCTCCCCCACCATTAAAAAAAAGACACGTTCGAGATCTTTAGATTTCCCATTACATCCTCAGCAGATCCATTCCTTCTCTTTACATCTGTATTCTTATCGGCTACTCCCATCGGCCCACTGCATCACGCCTCGGCCATAAATCTCGTAATAATTCCTCAAGCGCCTACAAGCTAGAGCCCCCCCTCCCAACCCCCCTCAAAGATTTTTCCCTCCGCCGGATCTCTGCACCACACAAGCTGTTATTTTGGATGTCGCAAAATATGGGGAAAGGAGGTTTTTTTTTTCGGATCTAAGTGGGGAGAGAGGATTCCCCGTAAGTCGAGGGTGTCCAAAGGGAAGAAAGATTTGGGGGAGGAGAGATGAGGGGTTCTGTTTTGTATAGCCGGTTTCGGAGTTTAAGACAAGCCAATAAAAAGGAAAGGCGGGAGCAAACTTGTTATATCTGCTGAATACCAAAGTAGATTGTCAGCGTTCTGTCGATATATGTGTGTGCGTTATCTTCGCGTTGGCTGTCACCACCTTCGTCTCTTGGCTTGAGATATATGTGTATTGTGCGTGGTTTCACTGTGGAGGTCGGCTCTTTCCGATGTTTGACGTATTGTTTCTACTGACAGCGAATCATTTCTCTTCTCTTCTGCTTATACAGCGCTAATGTTACTCTCCAGTACGGTGTAATGAAACTATACCTGCCGCAAAATTAGTTTGGTATTGAGAGCTGAAGTAACACGCGTCACGGTGTTGCCATATCATGCGGTACGGTACGCAGTGCAGCCTTCTGACGCTGTGTCGAGGAAAACGTGTTATAGAAAAGAACAACAATGATGAAATGTGTTATTGTTTTTCGAGGAAAAAGGAATAACAATAATGACAACAATGATGAATGTGCTATTGTTTTCTCTCTTCATTTCCATCTCCCTTACAACATGAACGAATTAACGAAACGAGCATTGTTTACAGGTTACCTTTTCAATTCATTCTGAAAATATTGAATATATACACTTTCAATAATCATTTCTTTCCGAAGTCGCCGTTAAAGTCTGCCCATCTTTCAATTATACCGCAACTGAATTGCACAAAGTCCAGTTGGTGAGGCGTCTGACTTTTACGTGGGAGACCCGCGGTGGTTTGGGGAACTCTTTCAAATATCCTTAGCAGGCCTCCCCGATGGGGTAGTGGTAACGTCGTCGCCTTGTAATCAAGGCCGATGGAGGCACATGGCACAGTGGTTCGGATCCCACTTTAAACTGTAGGTCCAGTCCCGAATAGCCTTCCCGTGCATAAAGTGAACTTAAAATAACAAATGAATGAATGAATCAATCAATCAAATATCCCTAGCGACTCCGGAGTCGACTCAGCAAAATGAGTACCTTGGGCAAACCTGGGGTAAAGGCGGTTGGTGAACCACATCACCGCATCACCTCCATAATATGGTCGAGGTCGAGAATGTGTGGAGCCCTACCTCCACATCCCCATATGCCTCCATACTTTTGAGAGGAATTCCTCGAGTATTGCCTCCTGTGCTTGACATTCTTCACACAAGCACACGACACACTCAAGCAGAAAATTATGTACAAAAAAAACATACTAACACAACTCGCTATATACAACAAAGAATAGGCCTACTCTAAATTCAGTAATCACTAAACAAACGGACCGGTTAAAATATCACAGCAACGCAACAAACAACACGTCCTGTCCCGACAACATGAAAACTGATCGCAAGAACACTCGCCCGATAAGCGGCAACACCGTGATAAACGTTTTCTGTTGCTGGGTCTAACCAGAGCTTGGGTGAAGCACTGCGACGATTTTGATTGGCTCGCATGCCAGCAACCCACCCTGCCGCAGTAAAGTAGACCCGCTTTCTCCACGTGCTTCCAAAGCGTCAATACCAAACTAATTTTGCGGAAGGTATAGTAGGGTGTATTGAAAGAAATACTTTAATACGAGGGGAAGTCACTAAATAGCCCACAAACTGATCGGGAGTATCTGCAAATAATAGTGAGTAGTTCATAAAGGTGTCATTAGGTGGCAGCGCAATCCAGCTTGATGATATTAGGTTAGCAGTCGCTAGATAAGCAGACGCACGCATGGGCAGCTCAGTTTACGAATGACAACCGTACTCGAGGACAGCACGCGGATATGTTAGGGGTGGAGGAAATGATTCGAACTGATAGGCGGGTGACCAGCTAAGCAACTGCAATAGGGTGTTCTCATGGTTTAGCCTACAGCATAATGCATGATTGTAAGAATATCCGAAAAGTGTGCCCACGGTGGCGGCAAACGTTTCGCTGGTGATGAAGATGTTGAACGTGTGGTGGGACTGCTACCGAGACAACAGTAGTCTATATTATTAAACATACTAACGAAAAAATCATCTCGAAACCGCAATGTAGTTTCGTGCACTTTTCTAAGATTCTAATTTATTCTAAAATTAAGGTGTGCATGCATCTTCATATTAATATTTGCGGTAAGGCTATTGCATCAGTACATAACTAAACTAAGGTCTAAATCACCATCCCTGAGACCTTCTGTAAACAAACGGTCTCACCGATTCGATGTATCACTCCGCGTCAGCTGATCCATGACTGCAATCATCTGCTGTTACACTCATAGTTCGCCGCACCTATTCATTTTATATAAGAGCCTCTGAATGTGAGAACCCGTTCTCAAAACATGATACGAATATGCAGCCGCATACATTGTTACTCTCCCGGCCATTCTCTCTTTCATAACCCTTAAAACTGCAGACACTGACACACCACTGCACTGGGATACCAACTTAACCACTTCATTTACTGGTTTCTCAGGATACTACTGACAGAACGTTATATAAATATTGAGTAGAATCTGTTTCTCACCCCTTTTCAAAGGCTGTCCTTGCTGGTGTTTTGAAAACAAGCTCGGAGTAAACGGAGACTTTCCCTCACGCATAGAACTCGGCATGTTATTTTTCTACGGCTAAGTCAGGCAATATTACTAAGTTGCACTACTTCCTTGCTGTTCACATGATTATTTTTAGAAAATAACCAATGTTATAAAATATCATTATGTACACAAATCTCTAAGCTCATTGAAAGTTTTATTACTACAAAATGTTCACACTTATCTTGCCTTGCCATGTCAGCAAGTTATTTTACGAAGTGCACTATATTTGGCGGAACAAAAATCGTTATTAGGATGCTTGTCAAAGTTTCCAACCGCAATAAATTTACGAACTTTTTGTCTTGTTTTGATCATCATCGATATATTTATTGGACTTACAGCAATGCATATGGCTGTTTATGCCCATTATATATTTTATTTACATAAGATACAATTTACATAAAATGTACAAACAAATTTCAAATACACTCCTATCTATATCAAACCTTAGAAATATACATTACCATGTTATATCATTTTGTCTAAAAAATGTAAGTAATATATATTCAAAGAAAGAAGCCAAATTTATGGAAAATGATTACTGGTGCAAAGAGTTAACCATAAAGGTGAAGCAATAAGTAAAAAAAGAAAGAGCATTGGGTTTAAAGTGAGACGTCATTTGCGGCAGCGTATCCCATACTACAAATTTGCTATTGTTTTACCTTACGTAATGAATCCTGTAACAACGCTGGATTTTCTTGTGGATTATTTTACTTCTATGAGTTTGCAATGCTTTCTGCATGCAGGTGGTTTTGTTTACAGAAGGTGTCAGGGTTTGTGAATTGAACTATACAATACATATTTTTTTTAAATATTTTTTTATTGAAAAGAACGTGGAATTTTAATTTCCAAAAAAACTATAGGCATATGTGCAGATATTTTAATCAGAATTGCTGATTGTGGGATCAGAAAAGTTAACGTGATGGTGCTGTCATCTCTACGTCAGGTCAACAACTTTTCAAGCAATCCTCGTATGTGTTCTAGATGAGAAGTCCACTTTAATTACCACTTTACATTAAACAAAGGGAGGAGGGGAAGAAGCCAAGAATAACGCGTACGAAAACTGAACACGAGCGAAATGAAGAAGAATGTACAAAGAGAGAGAGAGGAGAAATGGATGAGACCAAGAGAAAACGAGGGAGAACCCTCAAAGTTACTCCTGTAATGAGGCAATTGGAATTCTTTCCAGTGGAAGCGGTCTGCTCGTCTTTATGGGTTCCTTCTGCTTCTGCACAGCGATCCGCTTGTATCAGCGACTTTAACGACCTCTACAGGCGGGAGGATGGAACCTCGGGTTCTCTCCCCAAAAAACAAAGTGATTGCCGTGGCGTCTCCAGGAAAAAAAGAGGGGGGAGGGCGTTGATTCTCAAAGTCAAATTCCGCGGAGGCTTCGAAAAACGTGAAGCGCCGAGCCGAGATTGTGGTTTCGGAATGCATCCAGAGAATTCCCTTCTGCGTTCATGCTCTCTGCAGATTCCCGCAAAGAATTTGCAGTACTCCTTCCTGTACTCGGTATTTCCCGTTCTTTCTCTCTAGCTGGCTTCCTCTATACATGTATCCTCTATCTTTTGGTCTTTTCATTTTTACTTCTTTGTTACTATCTCTCTCTCTATCTCTCACGCACAAACTACCTGTTTTCCTTTTCTCGCTTTCTCTTCTTCCTCTCAAACTCTCTGATTCTTTATATTTTTATTTTTCTGTCTACTCTCTCCTCCTCTCAATATTTTTATCTCTCTTTCGTTTCTCGATCTTTCAACTTCTTGCTGTCGCTATTTTATTCTCCTCTTTCTGCCACCTTTATCTCTCTCCTTTCCTATTTTGTCTTTATTTCTCTCTCTACTTGTTTCTTTCTCTCTCTCACCTTTCTTGCCTTTCTCTATATATTCCCCTCACATTCTGTTTCTTTATATTTCTCTTTTTCTGTCTACACTATCCTTCTCTCAATCATTTTATGTCTCTCTCTCCCTCGTTGTTTCAACTTCTTGCTGCGGCTCTTTTACTCTCCTCCTCTTTCTGTCTCTCCCTTTTTTCTTGTTATCTCTTTATCTCTCACTACGTGTTTCATTTTCTACCCCTAAATGTTTGTCTCTCTTTCTATTATTTCCTTTATCTGTCTCTCTCAGGAGCGGCTTAAGGGCCGGCGACCGGGGCTCCAAACCCTCCTTGGGTGATGCCAAAACCTTAATTTTGATCGTATAAACGTGGCTATTTGTTTTAAAAAGAGTTGTTACACACCGGATATTTCATATTGGAAACAATAACGGGATATGGAAAGATAGGAGTTTCCGAAAAGAAACCTAGATGGCAGCATAAAGTAAAAGAATATAAATAAATTGTTGGAGGATAAGTATCAATTTAGTGAAGTAAAAATATGACAATAATATGTAGGAAAGATGAAGGCAATGTCTAGAAAGTAGTTAATAGATGGAAAGGAAAATATAAGTGATTTTCATTATTTAGTAAGTTGAAGCCTACAGTCAGTTGTTAGGCACGCATTACGAAGTATTGAACGAAGGAAGAGACCACAAGCACAGTATATTGAATATCCAATTGTGCATAGTTAGAGATCGGTTAGTTCATCGAACTATCCAGCATAACTATTGCCTATTTTTGGGGGAGCAGGAAAAGGTTTATAGTATCCTTGTCTTGACTCATCCCACCCAACAGGTCGCCAGGTACAAAGTAAGTATATATATAGTTGAGAAAGTAGCGCAGTCTTCCCTCCCGAAGCTGAAAAAAGAGGGTCGTGGGCGGTCCCAACCCTGACGTCACTCACAGGACAGGGGTGAGTCTGTCACTGACCTTTCCGCTTGTTATTGGATCTGCATTTGTGCGAGAGAGTGTGAAAGTGCCTTGTTTTTCCTTTATCTGTAGCTTGTGTGATAGTGGAGAATTTTTTTTTGCAACAACAATAACATTTAAGGAAGATGCCGTGCAATTGTGCTGTTGCTTTGTGCCCGAACAACGCAAGAAATACTGTAGGTGTAAGCTACTTTTCGTTCCCAAAGGATCCGATTACGTGCAAGATATGGGTTTCAAAGTGTAAGAGGTTAGATCCTGTTAACGCCAAAACAGCGACAGTGTGCTCATCGCATTTTCTGGATGCTGATTACGAACGGAACTTAAAAGCAGAACTGCTGAGCATTGCCTGTAGACCGCAACTTAATAAAAACGCTGTACCAAGTTTAAATTTGCCTGGTTGTGTGGTGAATTGTAGTAGTGTGCAACAGCCAAATGACATAATTGATCGAAGTGGACGTGCCAATAAACGTCAGATTACAAAGCGAGCATTGGAAAAACTTGAAGAGTTGTCTCCTCGCAAAAGAATTTGCATGGCACATAATTCAGAGACTTTGAGTACTGGAAATATATCCAATCTGCAACAAGATAGTGAGTTCGAAACGCTGACAAAGAAATTAAAATGTGCTGAAGAACAAATAAAGAAACTGCAGACACTACATGATGAAAGTGCTAAGAAAGTAAACAAAGTAAAGAAACAATGCAATCGTTTATTACATAAAGTGAAGAATTTACAAATTAGCAATAAAAGTTTGAGGCAACAGTTAGTAAAACTTCACAAATCAAAGCAATCTGCTTTCAATGTGTCTAAGAAAGTAAGGGAAATTCTTCGACCAGTGTTTTCCTCCAACCAAATCGAATGTCTTCTTAGCCACAAAAGCAGACCGAAACTGTGGTCGAGAAGTGATATTGTAAGTGCATTAGCACTTAGGCATGTGTCAAGAAAAGCTTACACCTACATGAGGAAAAATATGAAAATCCCTCTTCCAAGCATTTCCACTTTGCGTCACTGGACAAAAAGTTTCAAGTGTAGACCAGCTCTTCTGAAAAGTGTTATTGATGTTATGAAGAGTTATGGAGAATCACTTCAACCACACTAAAAGTGCTGCGTATTATGCTTCGACGAAATGAATATATACTCCAAAGTTGCGTACGATGCTGAGAGTGACACTGTCATGGGACCGTTCAAGAATGCACAGGTAAATAATTTATTACTTTACTTACAAGTAGAATTAACAAGTTATTTATATAATGTTAGAACGTAACAGAAGTCAAATTCTAGCATAACGAATGAGCAAGTAATCATTTTCATTCATTCATCATTGAGAGCCTTTCCGATGTCGCAGTTCTGGAGTCGTCACCTTTCAATCAAGTGGTCCCTGGTTTGATTCCCGGTGGAGGCACATAGTGCTTAGGATCCCACTCTAAACTGTAGGTCCAGTCCCGATTAGCCTTACTGTGCATAAAGTGGACTTAAAACACCAAATCAATCCAAATCATTCATCATTGACTGCGGAGTTTTTCCGCTGCAACCTTCATCTTTTTCTATCTTGCGTTAGCGTGTGCGCGCGTGTGTATTCTTACTGTGTTGGAAATGTGAAAAGATATAAGTTAAAATATGAATAAAATTGCTAGGGTGTGTTCACCAAAACTCAGCGTTAATTTTTTGACTGAAGTTTTTCTAATAGAAGTAAACTACTTTAAAGTCCTTAAAAAAGTGTTACATAGCATAATTAAGAATGAAAAATACATATTAAAATTTGGAAAGACACATCTCGATAGACTGTGTTATCAGGATGAAGAACTAAATTTATTAGTAGTTCATAATGTGATTATTATCAAGTATTAATACCGTAATTATTGCTCGAAACTCAACATTTTAATGACAAGATTTTAGAAAGTTTCTTTTTTTTTTACAGGTCATTCTGGTTCGCGGGTTGTACGCCCCATGGAAACAAACTGTATACTACAACTTCGACACACAAATGACTAAGGAGATCTTACATTTAGTAATATCAGCAGTGCAAAGTGCGGGCTATGAAGTTGTTGCGTGTGTTTCCGACTTGGGAGGTGGAAATATAAGGGTTTGGCGAGAATTAGGTGTCGCTTCGAGTCATCCTTCGTTTGTGAATCCGAATGATAAGGGACGGAACATTTGGGTATTTTCAGATACTCCACACATGCTTAAATTGCTAAGAAACCATTTTATTGATAAAGGTTTAGTCTTGCCATCGCAGAATGTCGTAACAAAAAAAGTCATACAGTCAGTGTTAGATAAAAATGAAAGTGAACTTCATTTGCCTTTATCGATAACGGATGCACACATTTGCGTATCAGGTCGCGAGAGACAAAGGGTATTCTATGCCGCTCAGTTATTTTCTAGAAGGACAAGCAGTGCTATATGTTATTTATTCCCAAATGAAGTTGAAAGTGCAGAATTTTTCGCATTAATTAACAACTGGTTTGACATAATGAATTCATATGTTAAAGAGAATTTTGATGTTAAATTAAAAAGTGCTTTTGGAGTGCATCTTGGACATCAAACCAAGGTGTTAAATGAAATGAAGCAGGTCATCGAAAGTGTTCGCGTGAAAGGACATGGAAAATTGTTGCCTTTTCAGCAAGGAATGATACAATCTATCAACGCATTATTTGGGCTCTATCAGGATATGAAACAGAAACACAATATGAATTTTTTACTGACTGCAAGGTTGAATCAGGATGTAATTGAAAATCTTTTCTCGCGTCTTCGTGGCATGGAAGGTTTCTATGATCATCACCCTCTACCTACAGAATTTAAAAACCGACTTAGGCTGCTGTTGTTAGGAGTGAATATAGGACAACTTCCCCTAAAAATGCCAACCAGGGATCAGTGCGAGAATAAAACACAGTAGGAAATACAATAGTGTTTTTAGTACGATGGTGTCTGACCTTTTACTTGACAAAGAGGAAGGCGAATCAAAGACGAAGGATAACACCGATGGCAGCGAACTCCAGTTTCCAACAGAGTGCAGTGACAACGAAGCCCACGACTGTTCCAAGGAAGGTTTATATTATATCGCAGGTTTCATTGCGCAAAAGTGTCGGCATTTAGATAAAGATTTGGGTTCTCGTACGGACAGTCTTCCTCCCGTTCGTCAAAAAGAGAAAAAATGGGTTGACATAGTGTCGCGTGGTGGACTGTATAAACCTACTGAAGAATTTTTCCAAATCATTGAACAAATGGAAAATGCATTTTGTTTATACAATCCTCCTGGTGATTTAAGCAGGGAACGTGGAGTAATGAAAGCAATGAGGAAATTATTACTTTTCAGGTTTGCTATGATAAAGAAGGAAATTATAGATTTATTTGTCAAAACTCGGACATACATTCGTATCAGGCATTTAAATTCGAAAATTAAACACAATCGAAGTCTGCTCAAGAAAGGTAAAAAATGGTTGTTATCTAATTAATGCCAACCTGTAGTCAGGCATAACTAACTTTGGAGCGGGAACTTGTGATCTAATTTACATTAATGTATATTTGACTTTGAGAACAAATGAGAAACAAGTACTCAATATTTTGTGTGTGTTGACGCTTCACGGGATATAAAAAGCCATCTATCCAGACTCTTAAATGAAGCGTGAACAGAGTGTGAAGTGAAATAACAATAGTGTTTGGATTATTTATGTTTGCTACATGTGCGCAGTGCAGTGTGTGTGCTTTTTGTGTATTTCCTGGCGTTTTGTTAATGCTTCTTTCCTGGACATGGTAAGTCACATTTATCAATTAATTTTAACTTGTGCATGGTAGTATATTTTCTTTCATTTGTATTTACATTTTGGTATTTTGATATTGTAATGTCTCGGCCCCAGTGATTTATTCACTAACTTCGCCCTAACACTCCACACAGTTTTTAAAAAAGGACAACTTTGTGGTTATTTTGGCTCTAAGTATACCTTTTCACCCCCATAAACACGAACTTACACCCCTAAAAGAGAAAATTCTGAATAGACCTCTGCTCCACCCCCGAGCCGGCTTTCCCGCTTTTCATTACATGTTAATTATATTGATAGTTAACCTTCGGCGACACAGTTTACTAGATATAGTCTGCTCTATACATATACATTTACTTACACACACACGCTAGAACATTCAGTCGATTTTTAAGACAAATTTGTTTCCAAAAACACGGAAGAAGTATATATGAATTCCTATGCCGTTGCTTGTGCTCGTCTTTGACATGTCCTGTGTCTGACGTCATCCGTGGAGGTTTACGAATGGTTCCGAACTTTTCCGAACGCCAGACTGCGCCTCCCTGGCCAGGTATCGGGGTTTGCCCCGAGTTGATAGCTTCCTGGAGATGAGGCTTGCTCGAAAAAGGTTTATAGTATGGAGACCAGAAACACAACGTGGCTTGCCTATATATATATCGTCTTCACTGATACCATCAATCCAAGGAGAAAACTTTTGAATTTACCGCTGCATAACAAAATACACACATTGCGAAATCATGCAGCAAGTTAAGCTAAGACATTTCTGTTATTTTAAGGTTTTTATTTGGAGTGGACAGTAGGGGGACCAGCGTAAAAAGTTATGGATGACAGGGTGGCGCTAAAAATTCACCTCGCACAGGTGTAATTTTTTATCTCGAGCCGCCTAGAGCAGTGATTCTGAACCTTTTTCAGTCCGGGACCCACCTTGAAGGACATTACAATTCATGGGACCCAAAAGCATGGACGCAGGCAGAATTACTTGTAGGGGTGTGCGCTGAGTTTATACTTTAAAAAGCCGTTTCTACGCTTGCTTAAACAAATTACACATACTTCATTCTAGAAAAGTAAATGTGTAATTCAAAATACTAATTTACTTTAGTCTAACATACAACTAAACACACATGCTGAAATTGAAAATATTTTTTTGATACTCACGGAAATAATGTAACTACTGTGGGATGGTAAAGTACGAATAACATAAATTTAGAGTTTAGACTACGTACAACACGGGTTGAATTTAAATTGTTAAAGCAATATATCTTAGTAATTTATGTAAATGCAATAGGTTTTTAAGACAGTAAATTTCGATAGGGTAAGAACGGGGTAAACGGACCCTGGGGCAAACGGACATCCCCTAAGAAAAGTACGAATATTTTCGGTTTGAAGTTAGCAACAGTGCAGCAGTTGGAGTTGTGTACGAACCTGAACGTTTGTGAGCAGTTGTGTTGAGCATCGGAAGAAACCGTAAAGAAGAAACGTGAGTCCAGCATAAAAACCTGACCAGGTAAGCAGAAAGTGTACGTGCAAAACCTTGAATACTAAAAAAGTTTGTTGCGAACACAAGGATTGCATGGGTTACTATGGTCCCGCCGAAGTTGTGATCTGAAGTGTGGTGAAGGCAGTGATTCCTTTATATATACACGTGTGTTGACAATATTGTGCTGCCATCTGGTGGACTTTTTCGGAATGTAAAGTCAAAGGCTACAAGTGGGGCAGATGGACAGGTTGCCGTTGGGGCAAATGGACACAGATGAATTGTATTGCATTTAACTATTGTTAGGTACTTTTTGATTGAGATACTAATGTATATTTGACTCAGTAATGGAAATGGCAAGTGTGAATTGTATAGAATGCATTTTGTACCCTTCAAATGTTTGTGTTTCTAATATAATGTGCGCTTGTTAGAGGATGGTGAGACATCGATAACGAACAATGATGTAAATGGGTTCAATGCTTATGGAATATATCCCGGTAATCCACAACGACTGCCTGGGCATGTCTTTGTTCCAACAACTATCCATGTTCAAGATGAGCGATCATCAGAGCCTACAGCAAGAGAAGAGGATGTGTCATCTAGTGGAAGTTTTGAAGAGCTAAATAAACCCTTTGCCATCAACTTCTGAGACCTGCAAGCAGGAAACGCAAAACTGGGCAATCACATGTATTGAGGGATCCTTTCTTCATCGCTTGCCTCAAGTACAAAAAGCTGAAAGCTGCAGCAAAAAATCAAAGATGTTTAAACGCACAACAAGTGATGAGTGCCGTAAATGCAAAGATGTGTACAACCAGTGCTTAGAGTGTTCTCTCTGGTTCCATGTAAATTGTGTTGCAAAGGGAAATGACTCATATTATGTGTGTTGTTATTGTGAGAGTGATGATAGTTCATAAATCATCACGTGTCTATCTGCCCCGATAAAATGTCCGTCTGCCCCGAACGTGCGGGGTAAACAGACACTGCCGCATCCGGGGATTGATCAGACTATTTTGAGAGAGATGTTCATTTGCTTGCATACTATGTGCTATCATGTGTTAACTGAAGGTTCACACCTTTTATGCCAATAGTTATTTTCATTATTCATAAAATGTTTCACAGTTATTTTGAAAATTATGCTTAGGGTGTCCGTTTGCCCCGACCTTACCCTACTGACTTAGCGACCAACCAAACATCCCCTCGCAACCCAGCAGGGGGTTGCTCCCCATACGTTGAGAAACTATGGCCTAGAGTGTCTCATACTCCTTTGTAACTTTTTCTTTCTCTGTACGGTTTTTCCTCTACGCATATTTATATTATTTTTTTCTTTCCTTCTATTCTCTACTCCTTTACTTGACCCTATCTGACTCATATACAGCACACATACTTTTTATTTCTGTCTCTCTGTCTCTATCTCTACTTCTAACTCCCTCTCTCAACTCTGGCCCGTTCCATCTCTCTCTTTCTGTTTCTGTTCTCTGTCTCTCCATCTTTTTTTCTCTCTCACTCTCATTCTTCTTACCATTTACTCTCTCTCTAGCCTCTTTATATGTACTTCTTTTACCATCGCTCTCTTTCTGTCTTTCCTTGTCTTGCTTTTCCTGTTTCGTCTTCTCCCCCTCCCCCTCTCTCTCTCTACATCTTGCTGCCTCTCAACCTCTTCACCTCTTTCTGTGTCAAATCATTCTAATTCTTTCCTATATATATATATATATATATATATATATATATATATATATATATCCACCTCTAATAGAGTTTTCTCCCTTCTTCTTCACATACTTTATCCCACTGTTTTCCTTTTTGTCTCCTTGCTCCTCTCTACCTCTCTCTGCCATTCTCTCTCCAGCTCTTCTATGTATCCTCTGTCACAATTCTGCTATTTTCATAATCAAAATTTTATGCCCACATACCGATAACTTCCAAGCAGTTTTGATTGCAAAATGACAAGCCCTTTTCTTGATTCCACAAACGTCCTTGTTTACATCGTACAGACATGTGACAAGACAAAGATCGCGTCAATAACAAAATGTGGTTTCCATAGAAGCAGACCGGATTTACGATGTTACCAAATATATATTTTATATACCTGTCTGTCTTGATCTGTTACAAAGCGATAAAATTTCACAAAGAGTTCTTGCGGACCAGTTTAAAGTAAAGGAAACACTTGGAACTTTGTAGACAGAGACTATTGTCAATATCAATAACCTACGTATAGGACTCTCCGAAATGTAAAATTGAAATTAACAGAAAAAAGCAGTGACAGTATTGAAATGTTGGAAAGTTACAGTTGTGTAATCTCCTTAATATGTAATTACGAACTATTCTGAAAATAAATCGAAGAAAATCTAACAAAGTATTGGCTTTTATATCCAATTTGGTCTGGAAATTGTTATTTGCTGGTACTTCAACGAAAGCTTTAGTGAGTTCTACCAGACTAGTTTGAATTTGATGAGAAACCTCATATTTTTCCCAAACTTCCAGGTTGTTCTGAAGCTAATTTCCAATAAATATGTACAACCATATTTGACATTGGGTAATACTAATTTTATTGCAATTACCACGGAATTGTGGTAGAGGGACGTGTTGGAACGATTTGAGCAGAGGACACATTGCCTATGCGAGATTCCCTAACATAGGAACTCTATGCAATCGAAGTTTTTCTGGTTAATAAACAAATAAATGTTATATATATGCTGTATGAGGCGTCTTATTTTATAAGTCAACATGAGAAGATATTATGTAAACGCACGTTGAAAATAAAGTTTGGTAGTGCGTAGAACATCAACTTGTTTTCACCCTTCTATTCGTTCCGTATTTTTATGCAGCACAATATTATTATTTTTTCATTTAGGTTAGTTGCTGTTTATTACTATTTGCAAGGACTAGTGCTACAGTCATTTCGTAAAAACAAAATGTGCGTAAAGAATATGTAGTTGTAAGTAGCTATAGATCTTTTCTACTGTTACGGCTGGCGCTCTATATGCTAGCAAAGGGAGTGGAGTGCGGGGAATTCGAACCAGACCAACCAGACAACGGCGGTGGCGCCGAGAGTTACGACATCGAGGGGAGGAACTACTACATGTACCTCGTTCTACAGGATGCTGCGTTTCTTATCTCGCTGAATTGGCCAGTTCCCCGCTCCCCACATCGCTTGCCAGCATATAGAGCGCTCGCCGTAAGCCTGGAAAAGAGCTTTAGCGCTTTTACAAAATGTATTTGTTAATAGGCTCTTCAAACAGAAAGGCATATTTTTTCAAGAACCCTATAATAGTGGTGCCTGGTGGAGGTACGTGGTAGTTCTATCCCACTTTAAACTGCAGCCGCGTTGGTCTACTGGGTAGGGCGTCTGACTGCCATGCGGGAAACCCAGGTTCGGTTCTGGGGCTCACCTGGGGGCAAGCCTGGGGGGTAAAGGCGGCCGGAGCGTGGTGCTAATCAAGAATATATGAGGCCCTACCTTCACATCCCCTAAATGTGCCTTTATTACACTGTGCTGTATATGCACGGTGCAACTTCACTGTAAAAGAAGGTCCATTTCTCATATTCGACACGCTCAACCTCAACTGCTTATAGGAGGATCTACCACACAGAGGGACAGTGAAAGCAGGCTGTTTTCACAGTCCATTATTCTAGGAAATTATTTAACAATTCAAATACCAGATCTTTCCCTTTTTATTTTAACAGTGCAAGAGTACTTTTATAGAATTGTAACAATCAACAAGTAAATATTTTACCTTTATTTATATATCATTAATCAGACAACTATATGCGTTATATATATATATCATTAATCAGACAACTTCACGTTGTTAGTCAGAGCTACACCGCTCTTTCCCCCGTGACGGATTCCTCAAGACAAAGCATGGTCGTTTCCTCCTTCGCGGCTCCGAGCATACCAGCCAATCAAATTCATTAATTTCATCATATAATCACTCATTCCCATCGTCGCGATAAGCCAAAAGTGGAAGAAAAACGACGCTAAATGTAAAAAATAGAGTCAAATCCTTTCGTAATATTATCTCCTCAATGCACTTTCCGCAGGTAAGTGTTAAATCTTACTTTTATATGTATATATCGAATTAACCAACTCTGTAGCATTGACGAGGAGAAGGACGGTTGTCGTTTAAGCACGGACCCTACTGGCAAGGCGCAAAGGAGCGGTACGACATCGTTTCAGCAGAGAAAACTCTTTGTTTCAAAGCGTTTTCGACGAGCCAGGGTGCACTGAACTCGCCTTTAACAAATATGAGTTAAATAAATTTCCGCAGACCTTATTCCGCCATCTTACTTCCGACAGTACGACTCCCTTTTAGTGTTTTCGCGCGCTTTTCCTTTGTGAAACATTCTCTCTTTCTCTCTCTCTCTCTCTCTCTCTCTCTCTCTCTCTCTCTCTCTCTTCTGCCGCGATTCTCACAGACAAGAGAGGGGTGGTTGAAGGGAGAGTGAAGGGTGGGAGTGCATATTTTAATTAGCTTTCACTGAATTCATTGAACCCAAAATCTAACTACCTCTAACAAAACCTTACATCCGGATTTATTCTTTTCTCCTTTCTTTTTGTAAAATAAGATGATTATTAAGCCCCAAGGGTTCGGTTTCTCATGAGATTTTTTTTACTTATGTTGCAGAACCTAGGGTGGGGAGGGATGAGAAGGAGAAATCTTATTCCCCCCTCCTCTTCGTTTCCGAGGCTAACAAGTTCCGTCCTTCCCCATGTTTGAAATTGTTACGCCACGCTGAGCATAGGAAGTTTTCATATGAATCAAAGCCACTTTTAAGCCTATCCTGAAGGCATTGCCTACTTCTCTCTTTCTTCCTTCCCCCCGTTTGCCTTTCTTGAGTGTGTGTGTATGACGTGTTCACTGAACGAGAACGAATGAGGAAGGGAACATAACTTGCAAACTTGCTGCGTCTCGTGAGGATGTGTGTATAATGTACGCAGATACACACGAGGCTACCACATTTGTACGTATGATGAGACTGTGTGTGTAATAACCAGTGATGTGCGGCTGCGCGAAAACAACGATGTACACGTAGATAATTTTATGCATGTAGATAACGTATAAACAACATGGCGTAAGCTGACTTAGCAAAAGGCGATGGAAGTTAAACAAGTTTATGCTGCGCATTTGTTGCTGAAGTGTGGGAAGAACCTTGTATATTCTTCTTTTCAATTCCGAAAAATTTCTCGCCGAGGAAGAATTCGAAGAAAGGAAATATTCTAGTGTTTTATGGAAATGACTACTTCTGCCCCACCACTGCCATCTGCTTTTTTGCATATAATATACCTTTTTTCACAGTTGATAGAAGAGGAAATAAGTTCTGTTGTAAAAAGGATTCTTGTCAGTTCGTTAGGAACAAATACAGTTGAAAATATCACTTTGCTTTCTTGAAAGCCTTGCAACTAATTTTAAGGTAGTAGATTGTCTACGTAGACTAGGTAAACTATTAAAATAATGTATTTCATCTATTATTACACACTTTCAGGTTCCAAAGATTACGAATATAAGGATAGTGAGTTCTTACTAACTATTGAACATCTTCAACTAACTTGAGAAAAATAGTTCTTCACCATCAATGCCGTTTTGAAGTATTTCTATCATGGCTACTGTCTCTTGATCAGAAACTGCTACCTTACTTTTGACGAAACAGGAGCTGCTACACATGTTTGTACCAATTAGGGGAATTCCATGAAAAGTGCTTCTACTCCATGTAAATAACAAAATGAATTAATATGTAATATGGAAATTATTATTATTTTTACACACAGGTTAATGTTTTCCTTCATTCAGCCTAAACCATCATACTAAAGTTTTTTCATTGTTAGCAGAAACCACAAAGTACTTCATAATTCTATGAAATCAGTTCTTGAATATTTTAATCCAATCTCATGTCTAGAATCTTAAATTTGTGCCTAAAATGTCACACATGTAACGCTGGAATGCCCCATTAGCAAGAAGTACTTAGGATTTCATAGGCTACTTATGATTTGATGAACCAGGAACTTCTACGTGTGTTGTGACCAGTTGGAACCCAATGCTTATGTTTCTATCAGTCGACAACTGCTAATTATGTTTCGATCCGTTGGCAACTGCTACTTATGTTTCGATCAGTCGGCAACTCCTACTTATGTTTCGATCAGTCGGCAACTGCTGCTTATGTTTCGATCAGTCAACAACTGCTACTTATATCTCGATGAAATGGCAACTGCTACTTATGTCTCGATGTAATTGCAACAGTTTCGTATGTTTTCACGAAGTAGACACTCCTAACTTCGTTTTTATCATTTTGAAAAAAAAAGGTTCCTCTGAAAAATCCAAACATGTACTTCAATACACGTACTTACATTCAGAGATACGATAAAAAGGTAAAAAAAGGTAAAGTTCCCCGTGCATATAGCACCCTGCCAAGAAGACACATTTAGGGAATGTGGAGGTATGGCCCTACACATTCTCGATCCGTATTCAGAGATACGGTAGTTTCCGCAATCCCAAGATTCGAATACTTTCAAGTCATTTTGAAATAAATTTCTCGGGCTTATTGTGAATGATATAAAAATGCAATACCAATTAACGATGAAGATGTTTCGAACCTGAGAGAGATTTGTGAATAACATTGCTGAAAGTTTTATTTATATTTGTAATTTGTTTATTTTAGTCCGCATTTATACAGATTGGGATAATCGCGACAATGCGGAAATGTTTTACTAAAAAATTTCACTCGTGTAAGTGTGCTTTCTAATATATAACGATTATCCCAACAGCATCACTAGTATTAAATGGACCACCTGAATTCAAACGAAAACATCTCCTTTTTATTATTAGGAGAAATAAAAGTGGTTCTAGGAAATGGTTCATGTTACATTATTCTTGTGATTTGGCCTTTAACACAAAAGACATTCCAGATATTGAAATTATTTAAGTCTTGAAAAAATGGTAACTGTTTAAGAAGTTCCTTTATGTCCATTACATTCACCTTTTTCCATGTTAGTTAAATCACAAAATAGTAATATTATTTTTAGTGTCGCTTTCACGTTCTTACCAGCGTATTCCCAATGTCCTTTTGGTCATTAAAGTCGTTTAAGCTGATTCCATTTGCAATTGGTAAAGTTCTTCTTTCCCATGCTCCTCCATATCTATGAGTTTTTCGTTCTCTGCACCTCTGCTAAAAATATTTCGAAGCCGTTATGGCTTCCTTCCTTTAAGAAAGTAGATCGATAATTATGAGCCGAGGAAGGAATTAATTGCCTGAGATCTAGAAATTGAATTACAACTGACGACAAGAAGTTTTGCTTTAAGCACGTATCCATCTCTATTCAAAGTTTGCTAACAATTATAATTTATCAAGGATTCACCGTGCTTAAATACACAGGAAGTTTAAACAAAATTAGAAGTGTTCGTTACCACTTTACGTTGTTTGCTTGCCAGCCTATACGTAGAGGAAACTCAATTTTTAGTTCTTTCAAATGTGCTTAGTTGCCTGACACATTTAGTGATTGTACGGCAAGTGTTATAGTATTGAATTGACAATTGCCAGATGGCAGTATCTATAAAAGGTAGCAGACTGAACTGTCATTTGTCGATTTTAAATCTGCATACCAGTTTTCTGTAGTTAGTCTTGCAGGCAGCACAGCCAAACTGTCAATGTCGAATGTCAGTCTTGCAGGCAGCAAGCCGAACTATCAATGTCGATTGTCAGTCTTGCAGACAGCAAGCCGAATTGTCAATGTCGATTATCAGTCTTGCAGGCAGCAAGCCGAATTGTCAATGTCGATTGTCAGTCTTGCAGGCAGCAAGCCGAATTGTCAATGTCGATTGTCAGTCTTGCAGGCAGCAGACCGACCTGTCAATTGCTGATTGTCAGTCTAGCAGGTAGTGCACTGAACTTTCAAGTGCCGGTTACAAGTTACCAGACAGCAGACCGACCTGTCAATTGTCGATTGTGTCTGGCAGGCAGCACACCGAACTGTCAATTATCGATTGCCAGTCATTGTGGCAGTTTGGCACATACAAACTATCTAGTGCAAGATATCCATCTCTGTTACAGCCAGCACAAGAATATTCCATATGTTAGGTGGCATTTAGAAGACAACTACGGTGAAATATACAAATATATACGATCTCACCACCAAAGTCCACGGGTTCCAGTCCCTTTATTAATTTCATCCTCATCGTCGCGTATAGACAAAGTGTCAAAAAAAATACATACACTGTTCACGGTGTGCGTACAGAGGAGAATGGTGTAGAGAGATATTTTGCCACTTTTTACTTTTTCAAAACTGTAAACAATATTTTGCAGTTAATGGAACGAACTCATAGCTGTGTTAGAGCATCACTTGCGGTTGGATTGGGTTATAGAACTTTCGATAACTTCCAAGATTCCAGAGTCCCGGCCTAAGCACATTCTTCTGTTCATCCTCACCGTGTTATTAGCTAAAGAGGATACAGCGCGTAAGAAATATACAGATACAAAAGTGTTGACTAGAGAAGGTTCGATGAATGAACTGCTTCGCTCCGTGCACTCGCTTTCTCCCCTACTTTGCCTTTATTCGACGCTTTCCTCCACAGATTCGCGGGACAGAGTATAACTTTCCCAATTGTGTTACAGTTTCAAATTTGTTGTGTAAATGTCAAGAGCGGATTTACAAACGAATGTCGTAGTTACTTCAGGTCATCACGTCAAGATTGTAATACTGCTTTACAAAGAAAGAGACAAACCCCTGACACTGTTGTCGAAGTTTAAATCCTAAGCGAGCGAAGGGGATGCAATCAGCTGTTTGTCTTGTAATAATGCCCCTGCGTTGCCAAAATGTGCGACGTCTTTCGACACATCATCATAAAAGGGAAAATCATACACAGCAAAATTTTTGACAAAGAAGTAAATTACAATATAGGCAAGCTGAGTGATTAACACGCCAGGTTCGAATCCCGGCCTGGGATGCGTGTTCCTTGTCAGTTTTCCTTCATTAATCTCATGATATCACTCATCATCGTCGCGATTAGCCAAAAGTTTTTGGGCCCAAACGAAGGGCAATCTTATGCTCTCTAGCGAATGCGAGAGGCGTAACCAAATGACCACTTTAGTTCGTCACGGGCTTTCTGTTCTTGTTACGGAAGTGTGTTTTGTTGAAGAGAAGGCAAAACTTGTTGGGTTTGAGGGGGGAGGCTAATTCCATGCTTCTGCCCGTAGTTCGAAAGTATATGACACTGGAATGTGATTGCATTGGAACGTGAAAGTGAGTTGAAAAAATAAATGCAGTTTATTATTTGTACGTGAACAGAAATACTTGTGCGTGGCTAAAAAGTCAAAAGCTCGTGCATTCAAAGCACCGTGCGGCCCGAGAATAAAAATATTCCACTCTACCCTACGTAATGCGATTTCCTGTGCATTTCACCTCAGCCAGAGCATAATACACGCATTGTGCCGTGTTTTCCTGCTGTTTGCAAGAGCCTGTTACGTTTACCCTACGGAGCAAGCAGTTTAATATTGAATGCGACCGAAACCACGAATCTTTCATGTTCGAATGCAGCCCTACAAGGGGCCCAGCGGCTTTTAACCCCGCCTCGTGGTGCTGTGGTTTTGCGGGAGGCTCGTGGTTTGCCCGGTTGATTATTGTAATGAAGAGGGAAGAAACAGCGTCCACATGTGTTGATGGCCGGTGCTGCTTCCTGGCTCGCTATGTCATTTTGCGCTGATGATGTTTTGGTGCTTTCAATGATGCGGCAGGTTTCAAAGGGCACATTCGACACAATTCAGCGAGCGTCGAGTCACGTGTGAGAAACGCTGAAAATACCTCAATTGTCACGGTTGTACAAACAGCCCAGCAGGGTGGTTACTTACCTTGAATTCCTGAAATTCTATGAATTATTGGCTCTGGGACTTATGCGTGAATTTTTCTCCATAGACGTAAAAAAATGTAACTTTTATTAATCCAAATCCCAATGAATGTATACATATTTATAATTACCCGGAGATCATAGTCGGTAGGCGTCTGACTGCCACGCGGGACACTCGGGTTCGATTCCTAGGGTGGGTGGAATATTCCCGGCCTTCTCACCGCAAAATGCTGCTCTGGGGCTCACCCAGCCTCACATCAGTGGGTACTTGGGAGCAACCCCTGTGGTTAAAGTCGGCTGGAGCATGGTACTGATCACATCACCTCCTAAATGGGCAAGATCAAGGATGTATGGGGTCCTACCCCCACATTTCCTGAATGTGTCTTCGTAGCACGGTGCTATATGCATATATGCCCCGAGGAAACTTTTTCACAGTTTAGTTTTTATTTTTGTCGAAGATGGAAATGGAAGCTGCAGGGAAAATAGAACAGAAATCTCTCAATCCGTTTGCTTTGTTAATGTCGTTTGCAGAACAATCTGACAGAAGGAAGATTATTGCAAGATATATTTAAGTTGATTGAGTTTGAAATTCTTATACAATTAACATTTTTTCGTAGATTAGCATATACCGTAAAATTTGTGACTTGTGTTTGCAGATGCATTTCGAGTCTGAGTATGCGAAATAGCAAAATGTGTACTCCGCACCTTAAATTAAATATTTTAAATATACATACCGTTTATTTGAATTAGAATTTTTGGATACATTGGAATCGCACAAACCCTTTATGTTGTTAATATGTTTGTCTGTGTATGTGTGTGGGTGGTGAGAAGCGGTAATATGTAAGATTGCTATAAAGATAACATCTGCTTGTATGCTTGAATGTTTGGAAAGTTCGCCTTGAAAACCGGGAATTATATACTTAAATTTTATCATGGTCCCAGTGTAGCCATCCTGCCCAGACAGTTTGATGCACATTTGATGGAAAATGCTACACTTTTTCGGGGTGATTCGGAAGATACCCGTCAACCTATTTTTCACATACTGGACGAGTCAATTTCTTGTCTAAAATCCTCCATTTACGCTGTAGATCTAGGTCTGTCTTGCATTATAACAGTTTACAACCAAATCAGTGTATCTATGTGCATGTAGAATTGATGTATCAGTTTATATGTTGTGAATTGAATATATTATTTCTAGCAAATAATTGGTTAGAAAATACGATGTTAACCATTTAATGTACGATTCAATTACTGTATTTAAATGCTGACTTCAAGTTGCCCAGTTTCCGGTCTGTGTATTATGAAAATGGATTCGCGCATGCGCAGATCGTTTTGTCGAAAGATGCTCCACGCGAGACCAAATTCCACGGACCTTCGTTGCTTTGTCGCAAACCGTCGCAACCTGACTTGAGTCAAATGCTTCGTCCTGTGCGCGGCGTCCCATAAGGAACTATGGTAAAACTTTCCCTGAGATGATTTGCCACAAGAATGACTCGACATGTCGTGTAGGACCCGGTGTGCGGCTGACTTAAGATAGCACCTGGCTAAAACTGAGTGATGCAGGGAAGAATACATGAAATCTGAAGACTATACCTCACCAACCAAACTTCTTCAACCATCACAAAAAAAAAACTTGCTTCTGAGCATTGTCAATCACGGACAGAAAAGAAAACGAAATTTTCCTCAGATTTTGAACCGGACCAGCTTGAAATAAATCCTTTGCCTCCAGACGAATGTAGTCCTTTCCTCTCCTTTCATCTTACCTCTGAAATCTTCTTAACATTTCCTCGCAGGAACTTCGCAGTGTTCCCTTCATCTCTGCGATTCTCATCCGCAAGGAATTAAGACTTAATAAGATCTTTTGATTAATTATTTACGGTTCGAACCGACAGGCAAGAAAGGGGGAAATTGTAAAGGTTTAGAAGGGGAAAGGGAGGAGAAGACGAAGGGGAGGGGAGGGAATGGACAAAGTTATGTTCTCTGCGGGAATTCTCCGAAAGGGAGAAATATAACTGTTTCGTTTTCGGAGAGTGAAATTAGGAACGAGTGCCTTGGATTTTTTTGTCGTTCTGCGTGGTTTTGCAGGGACGGTTATTTTTCATCGTTCTCCGGAAACAAAACGGTCGATTCTTAAATGAGGAAAAGGAAGTTTCCTTTGTTCTGCCCGCTTTGATCCGCAATGGTTGTCTTGCGCAGGGGTGACTTTTTAGATGAAAGACTGTTGATGTCTTCGGTTTTTGGTACTTAAGGATGCTGCACGATTGTTGAAGGATATTTTGCAATAAAACTGCACAAGTTCCTTACGAATAGTTAGTAGAGATGTACTGACACATACCTGGAACTATATTTCACAGCAGTTTTTCGAAAATCGAGGACATTTCTAAAACTGCTTCGCTGGCATCGACCAAAAGGTTCAGCCAACCCTTAGAACAGAAAATTACTGATTTTAACACCGTAGCCGTTCTCTGTAAAGAATCAGCTTATCTTACTTTGTGTAAATTCGCCGCGTTTTGTTTTGCATTTTCTAATCCGCTCGCCCGGGGCAAATATCCCAAGTCATGTGAGTCCACAGGGAGGGTCAGGAGGGCTTGTCGCCCTTTGGAATAATGATAGACATCTCCTTGCTTCCTCCCTTTTCTTTGTAATTCCTTTGTCTATTTCTCTCGTTTAATCTTCCTTCTAGCTCTCGATTTCCTTTTCTTGGCTTTAGTGCCTTTTCGTTTGTGTTTACTTCATCTCATCTTGATAATTTCTTTCTCATGTTTTCTCTCACATCTTTTGTCTGTTTCGTCTTTTCTCTTCCTATTCTGCCTTTTTTACTTCCTAGTTGTCTATTTCTTTCTCACTCTCCCTTGTTTCTATATTTCTTTCTCTCTCATCTACACTTTTCTTTCTCTCTCTCTCGATTCTTTGTCTTCCCTTCTCTTTCTATCGCTTTATATCTTCTTTCTCTATCTTCCTGCTGCGTCTTTATTGCTGTTTCCTCTCTGTGTGTTTCCGCTGCTTCTAATTCACTACTTACCTCCCTAACCCTACCCTGTGTGTTTTCCTTTCTCTCTTCCTTTGTCTACCACTTCTTTCATCACTCTCTCTTTCTGTCTTCCGTGAAACATTCCCATGTTATAGTGACATATAAACACGATGCCAATGTATATCTATCTTATGGACATGTTTTCTTTTTACCCCCCAAAATTTTCTGCGGACGCTCAGTACTAGAGTACTGCAATTAGCGTTTTTCAATTGAGCGGCAAATAGTTCGCACGGGCAACACTAGATGGCACACAGAACTGATTGTTCTTCCGCTCGAGCGAAAAACGACCGAACGAGCGAAATGCACTCGAACTCTATTAGCACAAGTCTTTCCGTCATTTGTCTATGGTAGTGGGCCCTCAAATGTGGATCGTGAAGCAAAAGTCGAAGTGAAATTGAACATAGTCATCATCTCCATGTTTGTTAAAATGCAGTTTTGTGCATCTTAACGAGATATGTGAAAATGTAATAGATTATTATGGGCTGAAATGACATTTTACGTTTCTACGATAATTTTCACATTGAAATGATGTTCGATTGAATGTTATACCTGCATTTTATTATTTCACAGAATATGATTATCCTTTTCGGTAAGTGAACAGTGATGTACACGTACTTCTTGCACTGTGGTACGATATTTGTAATTGCTTAGGCAGGTCTCTCAGCATGTGTATCCATTTTACGTTTCGGTCTGTAGATATAAGCATACTTTCATATGTGCTGTATTTGAGTCTTACATAATAATATACGAAATTGTTGTTTAGAATTGTAATTGCATAGAGTGGTTTCCTTCCATGTATGGGTTTTAGGTTGACAGTTTTGCTTATTGGGCTCTGAAATAAGGGACGTTGCCAATCATTCCACTACGAGTGCAGTAGAACCGAGCGTAGCACGCTCGAGCGTGGGAGATTCGAACGAGTCTGAGCAAGCGAAGGTGGTCCGATGAAGTACTACACTCAGTACCTTCTCTATTATTAATATTTACTAAAACTCTATCTTGATGCTTTAAGGGAGTGGACCAAAGACGCAGGTGGGCACGAGGACCTACCAAATCAGCATTGCAGAAAGCAATATTTTTAATGCGCTCTCTAATACGCTTTCCCCGTTCTGAAATAATTTATCCCAATGCCGTAAAAAATCTTCTTAACCGCTCTCTTTCTCAGCATCTGTTTCCCTCCCCACCCCCTTAGGGTGCGCTTATCTACCCCCTTCCGATTTCAAATGGGCACTAACCAAGTCCCGTCATGCACCGCTCCTAGTACATTGCCGCGGCTAATCCTTCCCTAACGTCGGTCTGGAGGAGACTGTTAGCTGGGGTGTGACGTCGATAAATTACCCTTTAGTTGAAACGTAGATAGAAGCCTTTAAAAAAAATCTCCAAAGTTCGATCTTACGAGATGGCAAAGATCCATTTTGAGGACAGCATTTCTCCATTACATCTCTTTCATGATGGGATGCTGCGGGATGCAAAATACCTGATTTATTGCTTTCAACTGGAGAGGGGGAAGATTAGAGCCAGATCGAGCGGGAAAAGGCTCTTTTATGGTCTCGTTTGTGGTGTGGTACCCGATGAACATAATCAGAAGGATGTTGGCGCTTCTCCCCTTCACGGTTATATAGATTTGGCTTAAAGAGATTTCCATCATCTCAATATGTATTTCTTTTTTTGTGCTGTTTCGATATCTTAACCACCTAGTTGAAGAATTTGGAGTTATATGGCGCTTATTACTAGGGACGGATGATATCGGAATTTTGATATCGCGATCAGAGAAAATATCGTCACAGACGATACGATACGAGATTTTTTTCCGTATAGTGATATCGGCGATATATCGTCTCCACGATATATATTGCCAAGATATCGTGATGATATATCGCTAAAATATCGTGATATATATCGCCGACACTATATATATCGCCAAAATATCGTGACGACATATTGTTTAGTTAATATCACCTGGACGATCATCGCCCAACACTACGTATTACCATAATTACTAGTCGTTCGGCATTAGCAACTCCAGAGCGAGTCACCAGGTTCCAGTTGTCCAATCGCGCCCATGCTTCTCGTTAAGGTAGTGACGTCAGCTGAACTAAGCACCAATCCACTCTACGCAAAGGTGACCAGATGCTTTCAAAAGTTGCAAGTGGCGAATATTCTTGAAAAATGTTCAGTTGTTGTACACTAGACGAGAGTACAGGGTATAATACACGCCTTCTCTTTTGCGGCTTGTACTAATTGGATGGACACAAAACCTGTTTCCGTAATTATATTTCCTTTTTTGTCATTTTCTTCTAACTCCAATGCTACAACAGCCAACTCTTAAACATTGAAGTTAGGACAATCGGCGGCCGCTTTGTACACTCCTGTTCACATAAAGTGGCACACTTTATAGGGTTGAACAGTTGATGAATGTGCCACTTTGTCTGAACAGGAGTGTACAAAAAAAATTTTGTATGAAAATATGTGCCAAGCATCCAACACCAGACTGACGACGCTCGTACATTGACCACAACGAAAGCTGAGCTCTAGTGTGAATACCCCCAGACCGTGAGCGGACGGTGACCTGAGCGTTGCTTGAGCGTAGATATGAATCAATGTTCTTCATTACTCGGCAAAAGCAGTACCTGAACTTACATAGGATGATAACCTAACCGTCCCTACCAGTAGAATAATGAACATCGATGGTCTAGTGAGGGCGTCTGACTGTCACGTGGAGACCGAGGTTCGATTCACGGAGTATGTAATCTCAGGTGGAAATTTTACGACACTATTCGCATAAAGTAGCTCTAGGATTCGCCCATACTCTACTAAATAGCTACATCACAACTTGTAATTGACATAAAGGAATATACTTTGTTTTAGGTGATTCACCAACGCCTAAGTTTTTTTTTGTCAGGTATTGAATAAGATGATGCATCACCACACTGGGCCTTAGATGCAAGAGATGTCCTGTACCGGAGATTTTCAGCACATTGGATTGGCAGAGATGGTCCAATGACATTGCACCCCTGGACTTCTTTTTGTGGGGATCTGTCAAAGTGTACGGAACTCCTGTCATTGATCTTAATGATTTGAAGGCTAGAATAAAAGCTGGCATTTCGACAGTTGACAGGAAGATGGGAAGGGTATGGACAAAAGAATTAGATGTTTGACACGCCATCAGAGGTGCACATGTTGAAGTAGGTTAATACACAATGGAACTTCATGCTTTGGTAAATCAAATGTAACATGGTTGTTTCTTTATGACAATTACAAGTTGTGCTGTATGACATCAAAGTTGTCAAAGTACCTTTAGGGACACCTTGTATAACTCAAACGTAGAAATTGCTATAAGAAGCACGTGGTAACAAATACCTGTGCGGTGAAGAATTGTACATTACAATAAGAGTTAGTCGCACAGTTCGAAGTACAATGGGCATAACAATGAAAGCTACATGTTTGACAATAATTACCGAAAATCATCAATGGGTTTGTTCCTTCATCAGTTCTGAAGGACATCAGCATTCGCTGTGAAGGATGCCAAACTGCTATCCGATGCTGAATTTCTGACGGCAGTTTTAATTCTTTTTAGAATAATGCACAACCGATCTCCACTGGAATTTGATTACAAAATATAACAATTCTCAGAGCAATGTCAAGATTTGAGTTCTGATGACGTGAGAAGTTTGTTTAGACGCTAGAATTCCTTATTTCTGCCTTCTTTCATGAAATGAGCAAGTAAAAGGACTTGACATGGTATATCAATTTGCAATTGTCACAACATTAAGGAATTTCAATATAGTCGATGGTGTTTGTTACTTCTGCCCCTTCAGCATCTCATTTTTGTGCGGCCCTCTTGGACTTGCGGCCCCTAGGCTATAGCATAGCATAGCTTAGTGGTAAATCTCCCCTGACTAGTTACTTTGATTCTCGCATGATTCCCAAAATCGTCCACTCCCATAAACGGGAGGTGTGCCTGTTTAAACAGCACACAACAATGCTACCCCCTCTTTTTAACAATGCGTCTAGCTGATTTTTTCAACCCTTTCCCTTGGCTTTGTGGGTTCTGGGGCTGACCCACAAAGAGGGGGAAATTACTTTACATGTGTCAGAATACTTCCCGTCGGTTATTCGATTATATATAACCACGCAGCCGCCCCTTCATCTTCTTTGACACAGTTTACACAGGACCCTCATGAGGCTTAATTAATCTTTTAATTAAACTTTTTAAATTAGCACAGTGGAAAATTACATGGCTAATTTTGTTCCTCATATCTCGGTTTCCCTTTTATGTAAAGAAAGGGTGACTATTTTTTTTCGACATGGGATAAATTCCTATCTATCCTTTAAGATAACTTATATAAACGAGCCCTAAATGTTTTTTTTCTGTACTTATGCAACCATGCGGTGAACATTAACGGTTGCCACTGTCATTAATTCTTCTGTAGCAATACGATAAAATCTTAAGTGCACTATGGGCTGGTACAGTGAGATGCACAAGTACTGCTGGTTTATTTAAATTAATTTCTCTCTTACACGTTTCGAAGGAATGGATTTTTACTCAAGCTGATGCAGAGGTTGCCAGCAGCCTATTTGGCGTTTTGTTCGATTTCTTGAAGCTCTCATTGCGTAAAATAAAGAGAGTAAACTTGGTGATGGACAATTTGTTTGGTAATATTCATGCATCCAACTGTACAGGTCGCCATACACATGAAGGTACAGGGGATGGACAAAAATATGGAAACATCTGCGAAAAAAGCCGGAATGCTGTAGCTAATGACAAAACAAAACATTTGCGAAAGGTGGCGTTGGAATCAAACAGGATGGATAAAAAGAGCAAACCTCGGAACGCGCAAGGAGTAAAGCAGTCGGTGTTTACTAAGACGACGTTTACAAACAATAAAGTCAGTGGCGGCTTGTAACCACACATTCGCAATTATCTCGAAAACGGCTTCTTTGCGGACCCATGTTTACTGAGACCTTTTTGCATTTATTATCGTGTACTTTCAACTGTGTCAGTTTACGTTATTACTTATGATACACCTTGTATGTATACGTGATACACACACAGACACATATAAACACAGGGTGTCATTTTAATGGCGCCCACGGACCACAGATTCGTATAGAGGACATCAAAACAAACAACTTTTCTCAGTAACATTTTTCTCGTTGGTGCGTCGATTCGACGCTACAGCCGTTCAAAAAAGACCGTTTTGCCGCCTGGATGCTGGCAACCCAACACAACGTTTGATCGTATCTGTGACGTCATTTCCTGCGGCGAAACAGCACACGGCAGGGTTGCAAGTAACACGCAATTTTTGTGAAAAATGACAAACTACCAACCACATTATTAGCTGTAAAACGAAGCGAGAAACGCGTCCAGAAGACCGAACATCATAGCCTACCAGTCAGAAGATCAGCAGTCATCTCCAGGGAAGGGAGAAGTAAACCTACGACATGAGAATGGTAAAAAAACGTATTCAAACTGAAGTGTCAATATCGGATTTTGTCTCAGCCTACATATCAAATATCAACAACAATACATTTTATTGGACTTACAGCTTACATCTTACATGTGGCTGTTTACGCCCAGCTACATGTCAAATATTTGCAAATCTCGTTGCAAGGTTGATATCTACAGGTTTGTGTCCAGATGCCATGTGGCACTTTTGTGCTGATAAGGGAAGTATCCGAGGTTCACGTTGTTACATTTCGGCTAAAACACGTACATCCACATTAACAATCTAATGATTAATCAATAGCCGATACACTGTCCTGTTCAGAGTTGCAAACTATTACATGTGTATCCGGTGCATAGATAAACACAGTCGTCGGAGAGCTTGTATTACTACTACTTATATCCCTGTATTTTCAACTATTTTTGCCACTTGCCTCATAATGCCTTAAATGTACATTATATTATGTGTTGCTTACCTTTGGAATTTTGAGTTCTTTCATTTCAATTTTGTCATCTGTTCAATGGGTCCAGACAACTAGAATCAGAAGGACGAAGTGGATAAGACTAAATTGTAGATGCCAACTTGGTAACTAGATTTGTAAATATTTGACATGTAGCTAAGCTGAGACAAAATTCGATATGACTACTTACACTTGAATTCTATTTTCATTCTACCATTTTTCGTATCGTTTGTTTACTTCCTGTTAGGTTACAGAACGTGTTTTCTCGTTTTGTTTTACGGTACATAATGTGGCTGATTGTAGGTATGTCATTTTTCACAGAATATGTATGTTTCTGGCAACCCTGGAACGCATCGCTTCATGACGGGATATGACGTCACAATTGCAGTTAAATGTTGTGTGTGGTTGCCAGCATTCAGGCGGCAAAACGGGCTTTTTTGAACGACTGTAGTGCCGTAACGATGAACCAACGAGAAAAATGTTACTGAGAAACGTTGTTTGTTTTGATGTCCTCTCACGTTTCCGTTGTCCGTGGGAGCCATTAAAATGACACCCTGTATATATATATTTTGTGCGTGTGCTTGTGAATTTATATATATCACAGATTTAACAATTATTATTTCAGTTTTAAAGTTGATATTATAATATTATATTATATTTCTATGAACCTTACAACTACAATACTGTTAGTATTGTATTACGACTGGAGAGTGAGGTGGGGGCTGAAGGAAGTCTTACGCAACGTTCCTAAAAAGTTGCTGTGTTCATCTAAATGTAACAATATTTAGGAAATATTACTCTTGTCATTAACGTAGTGACTTAGGCAGGAACCCTCCGAAAATTTAAACTTTTGTTTACATTCTCTGTGTTAATATTTGTTTGAGTTTCTGTTTAAAGTCCACTTTATCCACAGATAAGCTAATCGAGACGGCCTACAGTTTAAAGTTGGATCCGAACCACTATGTGCTTCCACTAGGTATTGAACCCTGGACCCCTTGATTACAGGGCGACGATTTTAACACTACGCCATCGGGGAGGCTCCTAACGTAATACGATATGTTTCATTTTACTTCGCTCTTCTGCCGATTTTGGCTAATCGCGAATATTAGGATGGATAAGTCGTACGATGAAATGGATGAAGGGACAATCACAAAGACATATGGACGACAACAACACACGTCTTACAAAGGATTATTCTGGCTGCAGCTCCAGACGACAGAACCTTCTTAGTCTGCAAGAATGAAGTCCAGGGAAGAGTGGTCGACATTCGAGTGTTCTTCGGAATGTTTTTGAATGTCTTCAGCACTTATATACCCTTAGATTGACTGATCATAACTTTTAGTTAAAAGTAAACAAACCATTGTTTTCAAAAGTTATCGACAGGATTCATTAGAAGAGATGTTAGTGCATGTGTGTTTGTGTGTGTGTGTGAGAGAGAGAGGTGGAGACGATGCTACTACATCTTCTTTAAGCCCTCTCCTCTCCTTCTAAGCCCTTCCGTCTTGGTTCCATTAACCTTACCACTGGAAGTCAACAGCAATGCATATGTATGCCGTTGGGGTCCAGCCAAGGTACCATGGAGGACTCTAAACAAGTGACAGCTCCGAAAATCGTGACCCGCGAGTTAAGAGGACAGGACGAAAGCGAATGGAGGGAAGACGAGAACAAGACATGAAGATGAAAAAAAAGAGGAAGAAGAAGACGCTTGAAAGGCAAGAACTAATAAAGGGAGACGGCTGGAAGACGTGGGAATGTTGAAAGCGAAAGTTAGAAGAAAGTGCGAGTGGCAATTCAGAATGGGGAGGACATTGGACGTCAAGTGAGGGAGAGAAGACGAGAAAATGTAGTTTCGGAATCCGGACGACTGCTATTTTGACGACGAGAGGGGGTTGAACAGAATAGTTCATTTGAAAGCTGAGCTTCTGCTGTCTGTTTTCGCAGCGCTGGCAATGTTAACTCGATGCTTCGAAGCTGGATTGTTGACACAGAGCAAAAGAGAACAAGTGAATTTTTCAGTGTAACGTATGAAGAGAAGTTCACCTGTAAAGATTTGACCTAGCAGCAGATCCTAAAGCCTGATATACATGTAATGTTTTAACGTCAGTCTTGCATGAAGATGCGAGGCATATCAAGCAAAACATTACGTGTGTGTGTCCCAGGCTTTACAATATTCACCCTTTCTCTCAGTAAAATGAATGGACCACTAGAAGTAAATTAGTAGCGCCATCTTCAAATAAATTTTGGGGCAAGACTGACATAAACATCATTTTGTATGTGCCTGTGTGTGTGTGCGCGCGCGTGTGTATAAGGCATCTGTTCTTCTGTAGGAATTTTGTTGGTGGCAACAAGTGCCTTCCCCAGCCAAAGTTGGATCATATGGAACACAAATAGTTAATTAATTAGCGACAATAGTAAAAGTTTAGTTAAAGTGAGGAAAGGATGCCAGTTGTGGACACGAAGAGGGAAGAGGACATAGAAAAATTAGTATTATTTTAAAATTCTGATATTAGATGTGAATGTTATTTCATTGTATTCATATGAATTCTACGTTAGGTTTCGAGTCAAAAAGGACCTCATATTAGAAAGTTAACCAAAGCTAGAATCAAGGAAAGAAAACACTTAACTGTAGGTTAGAATCTTTAACAGCCTCACGATATACAGGGTTGCTAAAATAACTAAAACATGTCCGTACTTAGATTACATTTTTAGGGATTATCCTGTATATATCATACACGAGTAATATTTCTCCCTTTCTCATATATTTAACATCCGTAACCTTCATATTTTCCCGAGAAGGATTTAAATTAATTACTTGAACGCACTGGTTCTCATACGACAATATTTGCATTTATGAAGTGCATATAGCAATCAGTTTCCTTTATGAAAAGACACAATCGTGCGCTTGTAGCTCTCCCTGATAAATAAGGAGAAATGATTAAATTTTGATAGATGGAAAGTTGAAGTTTCCATTAAAAGTTACCTGCAACCACACGAAGAAAAATTTGTAAAACATTATTGAAGTTCAGGAACAAAAACACATTTTTCAAAACGAATTTTGAACTCTGTCTCAAATCGGATGAACTAGCATTATGAATTCTACGAATAGCAAAGACTGAGTATAACAATATTCGGAATTGAGCGAAAATGAACTAACTGACAGTGAGTTACAACAAGAAATAAACGTTGCGGTGAATGCGAGTGAAAACAGAGATCCAGAAACATGATTGATGATAATTAAAAAAAGTATTGGGAACATTAATTAAAAAAACTAATCCTTATAAAGGAAGGGAAAAATGACTAAAATATGAGGAAACATATTTCCTAAAATTGTACCACGGAGTCAATTTACCAATGAAAATAAATTATACAAATGATGAGAGAAAGACACAGGTAACAGAAGGTACATATTCTGCTGATGTAATATTGTAATATAAACAAACGAATCACGAAGATGGGCCTTGGGTTTGCAAATATCTCTCCTATATAATATGTATATAAAATTTCTCCACTGAGAAAAGGATGGCAAGACATTCTATTTGAAGCACAGACTATGTTAATTATGAACCTCGCAAAACAATACTCGCATATTGGATAATCAAAGTTTAATCATCGTCAGAATATTGCCATAAGACTCCATCGGTTCCTATTTTACTGCCATCAGTATTTACATGGATAGTGTTCTTCAAGTTAGGTTGAGCTAACATCTCCGGAGACAAAGCCAATTCCTTCAGACGTTTAAATGCCTGGAGATGTGCTTCATTCTAGTCCCATTTCTTATTCGTTCTAAGTAAATCGTATAAAGGAGCAGCAATCATTGCAAACTTATCCACAAATTTTCTCCTTACCATTCCTAAAAATTTTCTTAATTCATTTCTATTTGTTGGAATAGGATATTCAGTTGTTGCTAGATTTCTTTCTGGATCTACAGTGATGGTTTCATCTGATACTACGAGGACCACTATTTATATTTTAAGCCTTGGCAACACTGATTGAAGTTAGGAGTGATTTGACGTTTGCACGGAATCGTCTGGCATTATTGACCATAACGTACTTCAAATGTTTTGTCAATAGCTTGATTTGTGTTGTTTATGTTGCCTTGGAGATTGCGCGACAACGATAAAATGGAATTAACTCGTGAACATTTTCGTGCGATGATTTTTTACGATTTTCGACGTGGATTATCAAGACAAGAGTGCATCGATCAACTTACTTCCACATTTGGCGATGAAGCCCCATCCTTTGCCACTGTAAAACGCTGGTATAACGAATTTAATCGTGGCCGCCATTCACTCACCGACGAGATTCGCGAAGGTCGTCCAAAATCAGTTGTTGTTCAAGAAAACATTGATGCTGTGCAAAACCTAATACTGCAAGATCGTCATGTGACATACTGTGAGATTGAGGCAACCATAGGCATTAGTTCCACCAGCATATATAAAATATTACATGATCATTTAGCTGTGAGAAAGGTATGTTCTCGTTGGATCCCACACAATTTGACAGAAACTCAAAAAGACGCTCGCGTCAATTGGTGCAAACAAATGCTCAATAAATAAAATCGTGGTGCTTCAAAAGACGTATATAAGATTGTAACAGGTGACGAATCCTGGATATATGCATATGAGCCGGAACATAAACAACAGTCGACTGTATGGGTGTTTCAAGATGAACCCAATCCAACAAAAGTTGTTTGCGCTCGAAGCACATCGAAACAAATGGTCGCCTGTTTTTTCGGGAAAACTGGTCATGTGGCAACTGTGCCTTTAGAGGAACGTAGAACGGTCAACTCTGAATGATACACAACAATTTGTGTGCCAGAGGTCTTCGGTCAAATACGGAAAACAAACAAACGCCGTCGGATCATTCTTCATCAAGACAATGCCAGCTGTCACACATCTCGTCTAACAACCGACTTTATGAACAGTCAAAAAATCGAATTGATGGGTCATCCGCCGTACAGTCCTGATTTGGCACCCAATGACTTCTTCTTGTTCCCGAATGTCAAGAATAAATTGCGTGGACAACGATTTTCGTCGGCGGAAGACGCCGTTGATGCGTTCAAAAACCATATTATGGAGGTGTCTCAAGAAGATTGGAAAAACTGCTTTGACAAATGGTTCGAACGAATGCAAAAGTGTATTGACCATAAAGGAGAATACTTCAAAAAACAATAAAGCAGTTTTCAATGTCAAATTCCTGTTTTTTCATTGTTAGGCTCAAAATATAAATTGTGACCCTCGTATGTGGCCAAGAAACTTCATTTCAATTTTACAAAATGTGCACTTCGATTATTTTAAGGACATATTTACTTCTATCAAAGTTTCCAACACATAGTCCACATGGTTTAGATGACTTTGCAGTGATGATGAAAATATCAGAATATCATCCACATACACTATAATGAAATGAACAAGTATCATTGCCAAACACTTTACGCATTCTGTCGAAAAAAACAGTAACAGCACTCTTAATGCCAAAAGGCATAAAGTGAAATTCCATTAAAATACCACGATATGAGAAAGCTGTGAACTTAGAAGATCTAGGTGTCAGTGGTATTTGAAAATATCCACAAGTTAGATCAATCGTCGAAAAAAAATTTGCGCCCCTCAACCTAGGCAAAAGTTCTGATATAGGTTCAACTTGTGTCATGGGTGAAATTACATATTCGTTCAGCTTCCTAAAATCAGCAACAGGACGCCACAATCTTCCTGCCTTTGGAACTTTGTGGAGAGGGTTCCGGTATGGAGAAATACTTTCATGAATTACTCCCCATGTTTTCCATTTCTTTAATTCTTTCTCCATGTGATCTCGCCTAGTGAGTGGAATAGGGTACGTAGATGCCACTATAGGTTTATTCGTATCTAGCTTTATGTCATAAGATTCCACTGTGGTTGCCTTTGGTTTGTCCGAAAACACATCTTGATATTTCAGTAGTAAATTAAATAAATTATCAGGAACTCCAGCTTCACAATATTTGTTGCCATAAACTTTCTCATGGATATATTCTTCAGAAGCTAGATAAACAGAATTATCCACATGAGAAGATTCAAATGTCAAAGGTTTACAAGATCCAGTTACGGAACTTAACGAGCAAGTATTATTTGTGGAACTCTGAACAAAAGGAGCCGATACTTCAATTATTTCAACAGTAAACATACGATAATGAATTATAGCCTTGTACTGCCACAAAAATGGTGCTCTCAAGATAAAATCGGCGTGTAATTGTTTAACTACATATAAACCCACGTGAAAAATTCATCTCCTAACTGCATAATGACATATTTAATACCTACAACTTTTATACGTTGCTCACCAGCGAAACAAGCCAAGTAAATTCCTTCTATTGGTTCCAGCTTTTTACTTGGCAATAAAGAACTTAGAGTGATCCAAACCCTGTAATCCAAGAAATTACATTGACTACCAGTGTCAATTAAACAATTAAGTAACAAGTCACAAAGTCTTCCCTGTATTTCTGGTGCTTCAAGTATAGGTGTAGGAGTTGCTTTATCAGTAACAGTCCACTCAGGCTCTGAATCAAACCACTCCAACAAAAATGCAGCAGGTAACACTTCTTCTTTATCAACGCCTAAATATTTAACCCTAGTAAAGTCACCAAGACAATACTTAACATGTAAAAGGTAAGGATCATAATTACAAGTAAGCTCCATGTGGTCATCCTTTGGCAGGGCGAATTGGAGCGCATTTCCCCGCCTTAGTTGTTTAATGTTCTCGGAGGGCTCCCACTAGTAACATTATTTACTGAAGTACATTCTTGATTTAAATTAATGTCATTGCAATTCATTTCATTTCGGAAATTTCCATTGTTCCTTGCTGAAATCTCTGAGTTAGTGTTAATGGAGTCACCTCGCAATTCTGTATTGGTTGGATTTGAAAATCTTATATATCTGTTGTATCTAGGTGTATCTGTATTATTGCCATTATAAGCGTTCCGTTGAGTGGTTCTTCTTTAATGGTTTTATGAAAGTACAAATTTCGATCGTTACCATGTCGCCTTGGTTAGCTCCAGATTGCCTATAGTTGTTTCTGGAATTCCTTGCAGCTGGTTGGCCCATAAATCTGCCTGAAGGTATAGTTTGGGTAGATGAATCACTGCATGACTTATTTTCCACAGACACTTGCCTCACAAAATGACTAGATTTTCCGAATTTATTCGAGTTGTATTCCTCGCTTATATAATCACCAGATAGTGGCAAAGATTTGGTTTTATCACTGGAATATAACTCTATTGTCCTGAGTTTTGGTGTTAATAGTTTAAGGATGGAAATTTCGTGACAATTCACATTCATACAAACTGTTTCTGGCAATTGCTTCAGAATTACTATTATTATTTCAGCTTGGTTAGGCTATACTGCAAGGTTGCAATAAGATGAATATACTTTCAATGGATACGCTTCTAATGATAAAACAGAAGATGTATTGTATTTACGAGAACGCAAACTGCCAGTTGGCTCTCTAACAAATCATTCGAAGCAAATTGCTCGAGAAACTTGCATACAAAATGATCATATGATGAGAAATTCCGCCTTTCACTATTGAACCAATACGCTGCAGTATTGTAGAAACATTTGTGAATAACTTGCAGGCGATATTGAGGAGATACACCAATCAAATTGAACATTGTTGACAGCTGAAACTCCCTAGCTGATTGTTTCGAGACGTCACCTCCAAAACGTGGTAACTGGTTTAGCTCATTTACAGGAATAACTTTACACGTGCATTTTGCAAATGGGTTTTCCCTGCAGAAATATTTGTATTAAATTCTGCACACGCAGGTTTACAAAACTTGTTTGATCCAAAATTTGGAGATTCAGAATTCCTAGAAGCAATGTTAATTGGATCATTCAAAATGTCATTTCTGGGAATGTAATTTTGGTTACAAAACATCGGACTCATTGAAGTTGTGGCATTCGTATTTATTGGTTTCTCACATGAAGGTGTATGCTGAAGATACATTTGTGAAATTGGATTATTTGAATAATCTTTTGTTGTACAACATTGAGCTTCATTATGAAAACCGGCATTCAGAGGACTTCCATAACCATAATCGTTAGTAGAACAGTGTTCATTGTAATGCACTCTACCTGTATTCTCCGAAAATGTGAAGTCCCTATTGGTCAACGGATGTGTGGTGAAATGAGCAGCTGATTCGTCACGTGATGGAGGATCCCACAAATAAGATGTATTGGAGAGCCTCTAGGTGAAATCAGTTCCTAAACGAGTACTGTTCTGACCTGAATTACGTTTAGTAATTGTAGGTAATCTTCGCAACACCTTAATTGACCGCCCTGAAAAAAAAATCAAAGTCCTGAATTCGTAAATTTGGCAACATAGCGCTTCCGAGTCCACAAATAGTATCCAACTTAGCAACAGTTTTTCTTTCTAAACGAAAACACTCTTGTGAATTTCTTTAATTCTTTCACATTCCATGAAGTTAGAAACCCTAAACCAGTAATATAATATGCAATTAAACAAAAATAGTAAATTGGAAATAAAATGTTGATTTTTTTCTAAGACTATTCGTTCTGAAATAGAAAATAGGGGAATTTATGTGCAGTTGGAAACACTGAACTCGTTCTCCACCACCTGGAGAGAATTGAAATTACATAACAATGCAATGAAGCAAATTTCTCTCGATTTTAGGCAAAATTACAGTAAAGATAAATTGCACAATACCGGACGATTCTGCAAAGTGCGTCTTTCCCTGATCTGTGGCGAAACATGGTTCGGAGCTCCAACAAAATGTTATTTCAACTTAATCAACTGGTTTTAGAGGCTTTTACGTTAGCAATCCCGTGGAGCAGTTGGTTAAGAGGTCGTCTGGTTTTGCTTTTTCGTCAAGAACGAAACATCGTAGGTTCAAATCTCACCCATTCCTGATTATTTTTTTTATTGTTATTTACGTAGTACGAAGTGTTGTAATAATGTAATATAAGACATATTTATGCAATGCATACCTCGGAAATGATTCTACTCATCTTCTTGATTTTTCAGTGATTGGCAGAATTTTTGGCAAGACCTTTCTTTTCATTTAGCTGTCAAAAGCTATGCTAACACACGTTAAAAATTAATATATCACAAATACATGTTCTTAAACAGCATGTTGTAATCAAGGTGTCCTCGTTTTAATATCAGGTGGAGGCTCATTGCACAGTGGTTCGGATACCACTTTAAACTGTAGGTCCAGTCGCGATTAGCTTTAATGTGCATAAAGTTGACTTAAAACACCAAATCAACCAATACATCTCCTTTCAGAGTGGGCCTTCTACGATACTGTAGTCGGCCAGGATCCGAAAATACAGTTCTGCTTCGCGTACACCACAGTAAAATTTCATTTAATATTGTGACTAATCTTACTTTAAAGGTCTGTTGCGCAAAAGATAAATTTTACTTTAAAACCACAGATTAAAGCGATAATAGTGTCCAGAAAAAGAATCTCAAAGTAGTCTTCACACAAAGTATTTTAATCCATTGCCAAACATTTCAGTTAAGAATGATATTATGCTTTTCCATTGACCGTATTTTCGATTCATAGTGAATTTGCTAAAAGGACCATGTCATTTTACTAGTAAATGCATTTAAAATGCACGAAACAACAGGGGAGGAGAAAAATAAACCTTTAAAATAAGTAAAAATGCAACAAAAACTGTTAAGAATACTGACAAATAAACTAAAAGCCAAAAAGGGCTGAAAAATGGAAAAGAAATGTAAAACAGAAAGTGTTTTCAGGTTCTAACTGAAGGGAAACTGACATGATATCAGGTTTGGCATTGTTTTAAACGGCCAGAGAAAAAGTTGATGTTTCCTCAACTTCCGGACCCTAATTACTAATTATGACCATTGAAAAAGCTGGATGGAAGGAATCGGTTTACTTAAAGTTTTCTTGCTGAGGGATCGTATCGTTCCATATCTCCACTTTCTAATACAGAAAAAAATCAAGTTCATATTTTGAAAATGACTTGCAGTTTTTCACCGCGAAAATATGTTTTCATAGTTTGAAGTTCGTTAGTATTATCTTGCATGGTTTCGATTGTTTTATTTTCACACATATTTTATATTTCATACGTTGAATATCCCTTTCCTCTCTCTTTTCATACAGTCTTTGGAAAAAAGCTGAAGTTTCTTGGCAACCGGGTTCTGGTTCAAATTACTCCTTCTCGCTCTCTGTTCCTACCTTAAACAAATAACAAAAGACTTCGTAACTAAACAATTGCTTGTTCAAAACACTGAATTTTTACACAATTTACAAAATATGACAAAACACCAATATACATATTCATCATCTTTCCATTTCATAGTTTCTCCATTTTTTCTGAATTCCTTTCCTCATGAAAATTGCCATGAATTGTGAATTGGCTTCTTCAAACTGGTAGCTAATCGTAACATGACCTACCTGGAGGAATGGTAGCGTGCTTGATTCTCACGAGGGAGGTCGTAGGTTCGATTCTCCACCTAGGCAGGATTTTTATCAGGAGTTTATCGTTGGATGTAAAGTTTATCCACCATGCTAAGAAGTTAACATTGCTCTCTGTATTTCACGAGGTGAAAGGAAATAGTAAGAGAAAGTTGTTCCGATGATAGGAGGAAGTCACATGCCACGTGGAATGCGCAGAATCAAGTTAAGAGTTAAGTCTGCAATATTGGTACCGAATATTGCAAAGTTAGTGGGCAAAGTTTGTTATATCTGATACTCGTACTTTCTGTTCAAAGAAGACCAACATTTTAGATACAAAGGCAGTGACGAATTAACGATCATTATGAAGTTTTCAATTTTTTGTTTGTCACTCACTATAAAGGTAAAGTGCTCCCCTGTGTATAGCACCACGCCATGAAGGCGTATAGGGGGTGTGGGGGTAACGCCCCACACTTTCTTGATCCGGTCGTGAGTGGGAGTGGTGTGATCAGCATCACGCCCCTGACCGCCTTTACCCCCCAGGGTTTCCCCCAGGTACCCATGTTATTCGACGCTGGGTAGGCGCCGGGGCCGCTTCCATCGTTAGAAAAGTTCCCGGAGTTGTTTGTCACTCACTATATAAATACTTATTAGTAGTTTCTTATCGAATCGGCCTCCGACGCAATAACCATTTACTTATGTTAATTGGCGATTTACTATTATTTTCAGACGCATGGTAAGATGGTGGTGAGGGGATTGACAACAGTCATTACGAAGGAACGCACATAAAATTACCAATCTCAGCAATTTTAACTCATTCAACGCTCTCCTTCGTTACAGTAATCCACTACATCACTACTTAACATAACTGTATATGTTCGTTTTAGTATATCGAAATCAAATAATCAATATTTTAGGTGTCAGTAAAGAACAAACAATACATAACTTAAATAACATTACATTTTGCATCATGAATATGTGATTTGTGAATTAATCATGATGTGTGTGTTAACACAACATATGAACAAGAACTAAAAAAAAGTTTTAACTTTAATAACTGGAAATTCTGCAACTTCTAAGGGGAAATATGTGCAGAAGGGACGTCCCTCAAGTGTGCATCGGATTCATTTTTTAAATATTATAATATCAATGATCTCTGTTCAGCAAAAAAAAATATGAGGAGAGGGTGGGATTTGAACCCGCGACCTTTCACGCTTGACGAAAAATAAGGAAAGCAGGGTGTAAGCAACTGCTCTACGTTAACTTCATGACGTAATACTCTTAAAAACATGATGACGTTTATGAAGACTCCCACCTTCCTGTGTTCAGAAAACGCTGAAATAAGTTCAATACAATGAGCAGTTTTTTCTCAATTCATCTTTTTATGTGGAAAATTGTCATTTTTTAAAAAAACAATAGAAATTCGATTATCTCGAAAACTACTAATTTTCGGACGGCGTATCATATGGTCAAATTTATTGCAAATTGTCTCTACTTTAACCCCTTTCAGGGAATACATTTAATAACCAGTCACCCTGTGTGTGTGTGTGTGTATATATATATATATATATATATATATATATATATATATTATATATATATATATGTGTGTGTGTATATATATATATGTGTGTCTATATATGTATGCATATTATATATATATATATATATATATATATATATATATATATATATATAACAATATGCTATAAACACATTCTTACTTTCCAAAGAAGCGCTCGTGTGGGATCGCCAAACGGATCCGAAAAATTTCAGGATCCGGATCTGGCCATCCCTAGTCTGAACTACCTTAATTCTATCCAATTCCGCATTTAATGTTTCAAATCTAACCTCATGTTGAGTAAATTTCTCCATAATTTCCTCATTGCAGACTTCCAACATTGCCAACTTTCCGTCATGACTCTTCATTTTTTCTTGAATATCTGAAACTTCGACGTGCATTGTACTAATACCTTAATCCAATTTACATTTCAACTCACAGCTAACATTTTGACAAGTTTGGGCAACACCTTGCAACGAATGTTCAATATGATCAAACCGGCCGTTAAACCTAACATTATGCTACTGTAATTCGTTTCGAATAACTTCAAACATCTCTTCCAGATTTTCCTTATTTTGTTGCAAATTTCTTTGCAATTCCTTTTGCAACATTGCAAATCCTTTTGCAACATTTCATTATTTTGTTGCATATGATTTTGCAACTCCTTTTGCAACTCCCTTTGCAACATTTCATTATTTTCTTGCATTTCCTTTTGCAAATCCTTTTGCAACATGTCATTGTTTCGTTGCAATTCACAGCGAATGTTCCGTTGTAACTTTTCTTGAATATTTTCATTATTGGTAAAACTATCAAAGCCGGGAAACGTCTGTAACTCGTTTATTCTGTAATTGTTGACATTAGTATCTACTTACCTATTCTGCATTGCGAAAGATTGTTTAACAAGGGATTTCGCTTTTTTTAACGAAATTAGTATATATTCTCGACGTAATTATTGTTCGTTCTTTTTTCGCTTCCTGAATACACAAAATTGTGGGCAAATCTTGACTAGCGTTGTCGATATGCTGTGTTTCAAACGGCAAAGCAGTGTGTCAACCTTCTTAACCGAAATTTTCCGCATAGCCCCGAAAACAATTCCCGCATAGCCCCAAAAACCATTCACGCATAGCCCCAAAAACAATTCGGGATCGTATGACCATCCACGAATAGCCCCAAAAACCATTAAAAAATTCGATAAAACCCTTCTACGATCTTCCGAAATTCCACAGAAACTCAATTCAGTAAGTACGTTCTCCTGTAAATTTGAAGAAATCCGTTTCCCGGCTTTGACATTTTTACCCATTATTTTTCTGCAAACCTTGGGTGACGGTAACTTGGAATGCAGCAATAATCTTGTCCAAGTTGGGATTCACTGTACTTGTATAAGATTTTAACAAAAATGAATCAAAGTCTGGTTTACAAGATTTACAGAAATAGCTTTCATTAGAAGAACTAAATATTACCCAGTGCATTACAGTCAAACCTCTACACTCCAAATGTTCCCATTTATTGCAGCCATTGGACTTCAAAAGACGAGAATCTGCTTCAATATTACTGCAACAAATATTCTTCATTGGGTCAGCATTTTCTTCATTAGTGTCATTTTCCCTGAAACTATCAACGACCAGTTCTTACATTGTAAGAATGTTGCTTCCGATCCATGTCTTATTTAAAGTATTCAGAAGATAACTCCACACTATATATTCACGAATCCTGGCTAAAGGTCGCCATAATTGTTGCTGTTAGATTTTAAATTAGCAACACGCGCACAATATATTATTTGTTTTAAGAAATGAAATACATAAACTAACTTACGAGTTCGTGTATTACACTATATCCCATAATACATAATTAGAACAGTAACACTGATAATGAAATGTCTTCCTTCTTATCAAAGATTTTATATCATTAATATAACTAAATTGTGAATGTTATAAAAATATGACAGTCACAACTTTGAGGATATGATGCGAAATAGACGAAGAGAAATAGAGAATAATAAACTTGCTGCTGCATTTGTGTTTTCTTCCCTTTTCGTTGCCTTTTTTGATGATCACATTGACTAGAGACACACAACCCATTTGCCTGTTTACCTTGGGGCGATGAAAGATATAAGACGCAATTCAAGGAAACGGCAACGATCCAGTCATTCCAGGGCCTGGACCTTCCAGCTGGAAGCTATTGTTCTCCGAAATTGGGTCACGCAGACAATGAATGAACAGAAATTGTGGAAGGGGGTGAATAAATGTACCGTAGGGGGGAGTCGAGAGCAAGCAAAACGCCAAGAAAGGGGGGAAGGGAGAGACGTAAATTGGAAGTAATAGGAGAGATTTGCTAGGATGTTTTTCAGCTTCGGATATGACAAGAAACCAGCTCAAGATGGAGGTCACCATTCATTATTTACTTTTTGCCTCATTCGCTTAGAACTTGATCCTCCTCTGAGGAACTTTGTAGGGATTTTGCAGGTTCCGACAACCTCCTATTCTGATCTATGCGGTTAATTATCCTAGTTCACCGGTCTCTGATCTTGTGTTAAGACGGGAAGAGATAAGCGTCTTTGAATTTTGGGAGGAACTGCTTTGTAGTGAGACAGTCTGTTTGGGTCTTAGTTGATAAAGGAGCAGAGAAGAGAGAGAGAGAGAGAGAGAGAGAGAGAGAGAGAGAGAGAGAGAGAGAGAGAGAGAGAGAAGAATAGGTTTGGTCCTCATCTTCAAACCGTGAGTTTATGCAAGGAAGATCAGATAGCAGAACATAAATAGAAATTTACCTAAGCGATTGCGCATAATTGTCATTGCCAAATGTTATTTATTTAACAGAGGATTCAAAATTTAGCATTAGGCCTAACTATTTTAAATTGGAATGTACCAACAATAAAACAAACTAAAATTACATGTCGTCGTGAGTGAGTGAGTTTGCGTTTTATGTCCGCTTTATCCCAGATCCCCGTTAGTGTGTAAAATGCAGTCCAGAGTGTACAACGTGGATGTAAGGTTGACAATTGGGTGTACTACGTGGAGGGTCACCCCTTAGGTGAATACAAAATTGATTGATTGATTGAGTTGGTGTTTCAAGTGCTCTTTATGCACAGTAAGACTAATCGGGACTAAACCTACAGTTTAAAGTGGAATTCACACCACCGGGTATCGAACACGGGACCCCTTGATTACAAGGCGACGGCGCTCTAACTGCGCCACCGGGGAGCCCCGAATACCTTCATTAGTTCAATCTAATTACTATTCATCCTTATCGTCATACTTAGCCCAAAGAGAGTCTTACAATACCTAAAATAATAAAGAAGACAAAAAAAAGTAGTTCCTCTTGAACATCTCTTTGTGCCCCCTATTCTGACACCAGTACCGTGATCATTACTTACGTAGGACAGACAAAGCGAGACAAAAAAAAGTCTGCAGGAAAGAACAAGACAGTAGAGAGAGTGAGAGATGTGGAAGCAACAGAGAGAATTAAAAACGCTGAAATATAAATACGAACGTCTGCATTTTCTATTCCCTCTGCATGGACTCGGAAAGCATAAATGGATATAGCGGCCGCGTTGTGGCACCTACTATATTAACAAGCACGGCAGTTTAATTTCGGGGAATAGCGCATTGTCTTGGAGGCAAGATGGAGGACTCCCGAGGGTACGAGCCTAATTCTTCACGAAGATACGAAATATGGAATTTCTCTTCTCAACGCAGCTGTCGCGCAAGGAGTGCATTGGGAATGGGAATAAACGGGGGAGCACGAAACGCTGTGACGCTGGGCTGAAGTAATATTTCAAAATGGTGGATCGTTTCCTGCTTGTTTCACTTTGTGGCTGTGCTTATTTTGCTTTCTCTGGCGGCCGATGGATGGCGCTGGCGTCGTGAGCGGAAGACAAATCATAGTGTAAATGCATTTGTAGCACTTTAGAGTGGCGATTCCTCATTGTAAATGGACAAAAACGGAGCCCTCTTTGAGTAATGTACGTCTTGGTAGTACGAGCAGCATGATTTCTTTACGTCTTGTAAATTTGTAAAGCATATTGATATATGTAGATGCATATATAGTTAAGGCCCAATTTGCAACGGTCATACTCGTAGGGGTTCATATAATAAACTAAAAGCCTGGTGCGGGGCACATCCAGCTGCCGACAGTCACTAAAACAAAGTACCAAGAGCTCTAAGCCTGTCGCTCCTAATCTAAGGTAACCAGATTTTTAAAACAAAAAAAGGGACATTTTTCATACTGTTCTGAAGGGACGGCAAAATGACACATTTTAATATAAAACTTTCGTAAACACTTATATTTGAAAACTATGTAAATAACTTTCATAATATGGTGATATGCACTACAATAGTTCCTAGTAGGGGAAGTCGGGGGAATATGAGCATAGTTAGGGTTTTTCATTAAAAAACTAAAAATCCGTATTTGTTACAGTTTTAAACGCTTCTCCGTTTGATTCCTCAGCTTGTTTTCTACTTTAACCCAAAACAGATAAAAGAAGAAACAGATCGTTTCTTGTAAAAACAATATTTTACATACAAAATAATGTCAAGTTGCCCATATTACCCCAGAGACGGGATAATATGAGCATACACCAGGGGTAATATGGGCAACTGCAAATAAAGCTGGATATATCAAAATTTTTACATTTTTTTTCTTATTGCACCTGGTAGTTATTACCATTTATACTCTACACAAGCACAATCCACCATAAGAGGAATGTCTCCATCATCACCACCAAAAAAATCATTGCAGTTTTCACATACAAAGGCTGACTCCATCTTCCTCAATGTTTACACCGTCCTCATGTAACCACTCGCTGCGATTCTCACAGCTTAACCATTTTTCTCCATTGAAGTTATTGTTTCCTCCGCAAACAGGACACATACAATCGTCATCAGTTAAAGAATGAATAAATCATTCATTAATGTATTTCATTGTTGTTTGTTTATTTACTTATTTGTTTATAATATTGTTAAATTATTAATTTCTTTAATTTAAATGTTCTAAAGACCAGAATAATTCATCTATTAATCTAATTTTGGAATATTGTACAGTCGAAAATAGTTCCTCATATTTCCCCATTTCTGCTCATATTACCCCGAATACCTCTGCTCATATTTCCCAAGACGCAATGATTTGAATTACCATCTCCTGTGCCACAATGCTTACATGCAACGAGACAGTTTCATTCTGAACCTGTCTATACGGAACAACGTGGACAAACAATGCCTACATCAATCTTGGGCATTTTTGTATGAAGGATTTCCACAGAAGCTACCATGCAGAAATATTCATCACCATATTACAAGGAAGCATGCAGACATTTTTTTCTACAAGACGACTACATTTTTCCCGGAAAGCCTATATTCAACCAGGAACTTTCCAGTTTAGTGTCACAGACTATTAACGACACCTAGTGAAGGAACCAGATAAAGTTTCCCTCCACACTGTTTCCAGTTGGGACAAAATTTTCCCATCTCCCAAGTTTTACGGGTAAATTACCACACCTTTTACATTACCCAAATTAAGTTAAGACGAAAAGCAATATGAAGAAGAGAAGTAGAGAGAACATATATTCTACAAGCAGCAGTTTCGGTCACAACAATAAGTTCAGAATTATTGTTCAAATTGTGCTACAGTGTCCCACACATACACATGCAAGCTTATATCATGTGTATTCATGTGAATATTTACCGTGCATTATGGAAAACAATACTTTTCCATAGCCCTTCTACAAATTTTCAGTTTCGTACCATGCATGCTTGCCAGTTTTTACATGCATTATAGTTTACATTACATTACAAGGAGACGACAAGCGCCAGTTGTGTCAAATTATCCAACGATAGCAATTAGTGTGTTAATTTTTTTTAAGAAGAAAATTTTCATTATGGATAACCAAACGAACATGCAAGAAATAGACAAGCATAACTACAGCACTTTCGAACATTTCAGGAAGCATGTTTTAGTGCCAATGTTTTATGCATATGTTTATCCCAAGCAGTAATTTTTTGTTCACCTACATGGAACATCGAAAGCGACACATTTGTTCGCAGAACATTTTCGGATATTTATCATCAGAGTAGACAGTTGGTGGACACGTGCAAGATTTTGTGTGCAGTTACACACGAGTATGTACAAGGCTATATAAAATACAAACAGTTTTTTGTGTAATTAATTGTGTGCATCAAGTATTTTTAATCAAACATCGGAATACGCAAGATAGCCAGTGAAAGTTCATATATTTGAAGTAGTCATGAGTGAAGTGGCTACACATTTAGCAAAACATAGTACATGTTGGTGTATCCAGGCTTTTCTACAGGCAAAACAGTGCGATGTGTATATTGTGAACACCTGTGTTCTACATGCTTATTTACGATTGAACTTACGTCTGTACTTACTTGTGAACCTTTTAAGGTTTTGTAGCTTATTTGAAGGGTCCATTTTGGGCTCCAATTTTTAGAAACAGTGGAAGCTATGTTTTTTGTACGATAACACTACAGCCATTTGCCTGGCGAGGCATCACAGACTATTGACCAAGCGCTCGCGGATGAGCAATTCTACATAACAAAATTTTACGTACGCACAAGTGTGGTACATTGCGAGTTATATCATTTTAATGACATAAACTCTTATAATTACTAGTCATATAATGGTATGTAATATTGTTTTTACATCGTATAAACATACGAACTTGTTATTATTCATTATAAGGTTTTAGGGAATGGAAATTTTTTTAGGGATTAGGACAACAAGAGAAAGTTATGTTTTGTTGGTTTTATATTTTGTTTGTTTGTTTTTCTAAGAAAATACATGGAATTGGCGAACCTGGGTCATGTCAAGCTTTGCGATTTGACTTTTAAATTTTCAACATAGAAAATTTTCTCCGCGGCGGCAGAACGTATCAATCCCTAAGATTGTATGTTTATTTTTATTAAAGTCTCTCTGAACGCTTCACGTTGACCAGGGCATTCACTTGTTTTTCTCAGTTGTCTCAACCTCTGAGGCATGTTTACAATGCATTGTGTTGAGCCATGCAAACCTCCTGAGCATTCAGGAAACAGGTAATACTTCTGGTTATAGAGTCAGCGGTTTGCATGGTAGCAATTAAATAACACGATTCGGCATAGAGGAAGAGCTCGATGGCCTAGGAATATAGAGGTGCGACAAGCTGAGAGGGGACTGACTTTTGGGATTGAGTGGAGAGAGGAGAGGTGCTGAGACTAGGCAGGAGGTCAGAAGTGGAACGACGCTCTGGTCGACGAATTGGAGAAGCTTACAGAGGACTTCGCTTATTTGATTCAGCTAAAGACTTCAGATAGACAGGTAATTATCCTAACACCCAGCCATGATTCAGGTTCAACGGTTCACAAAACCCAACGAGTGACCATTGTCTTTTCTGTAGTTTAGTTCCTTAGTGTGATTTTGTACCTTTCGCATTGCCAAGCGTTAACTCGTCATGAGTGGTCTCATCAAGAGGATGAATGATGAGTTATTTACATCACCCCAGCAATTAATTGCATAAACAACTGGTTCAGATCCCCTCATTCTTTAGAATGACACGCTATTATGGCATTTTGTCAGACTAACAACTTACATGTTATTTTAGCCTATACAAATATTCCTAAATAACTATGAGACTACATTTTGACAAAAACTTTTCACAGACTTGTACATTAAAATGACGCTGACACGTCAAAGACTGTCGCTAAGCTCAAGACATTTAGTAGGGTACTAGTAGAGGCTTCAATGAAGTGCTGCCAACTGTCAGTCTCGGAAACGCGATTCTCCTCTTGGCGGTGTGCGCGATAATGTTTCAACCTGCTCATATTCCCCAACTGCTCATATTCCCCCGACTTCCCCTAATAATGTAAAAGGTGTATTTGTGCAGTAATTGTCAAAAAAGGAACATTTTGGCGTCCCGTTTTACATTCGAAAAAGTTCAGAAAAAGGTACTATCCCGGCTAACACGGGACGTTTGGTCACCTTAGTCCCGCTTTCGACGAAAGCATTTCCTTTAACACGTTTTCTAGCATAAATGCTTCCAAAGATCTTATAACAGATAGTACTTTACACGATAGCATTTCGTGGAACATTTCAGTTAGCTTTTGCGATTACAATGTACGAGGGGTGTTCCATAAGTAGTGAGCCTGATAGGGTTTCCATAGTTCAATCTGAAAATAATTTGGTGATTTGAAATAGCAATTCTTTGTAAGTGTATATGCAAAGCGGTGTCAAGTTCGAACCATCCTATTCGTCTTTGCAGGAGCTAGAAGTGTGCTAAGAGCGTAACGTTAGAAAAATTAAGAGAGAAGAGATATGAGCAGTGAGGTTGAGTCCCAAGGAAATCATCCATGATGATATGGTGACAACATTAGGAGAAGAGATTGGTAGCCGATTAAGCTGGGGAGAGTGAGTGTGGAAGATGGCCCTTGCCCAGGCAGGCCAGTGGAGATGGTGACACAAAAAAATGTAGAGAAAGTGCACAAGATTATTCTTGTAGACACACGTGTGACTATACGATAGATTGCAGAGGAACTGAAGATGTCCAAACCAATAGTGGACCGCATTGTGGATGACCAGTTGGGGATGAAAAAGGTTTCTTCGCGTTGGGATCCAAAACTTCTGACAAGTGAACAAAATTTGACAGTACGCATGATCTCAGAACGAAATCTTGAGCAGTTCGACGCCGATCCAGACGGATTTGTTGAACGACTTGTGACTGTTGACGAAACCTGGGCTCATCACTATGTACCGGAGCCAAAACATGCGTCAAAACAGTGGAAACACCCCGGCTCCCCCACCCCAAAGAACGCAAAGTCCGGTCTCTCTGCTGGGAAAGTGATGACGACAGTCTTCTGGGACTCTAAGGGTGTTTTGTTTATCGATCAAGAATGGGTAACACCATGACATGAGAAGATTATGCTTCCCTGGTGAGGCAATTACGGGGTGTTTTGAAGACTAAGCGACGGATTAAGCTCTCTAAAAGGGTAATTCTGCATCATGATAATTCACGTGTTCACACATCACTTGTTGCGATGGCAACCAACGTGATTGTGGGTTCGAATTATTGGAACGTCCCCTTATTCACCCGATCTTGCTCCATCAGACTTTCATCTCTTCCCTAACCTGAAAAAAGCTTTGGTCGGTGTGCATTATCGGTGTGATGATGACGTCATCGGTGCTGTGGATGACTATTTTCCAAGCCTTGAGGAAAGCTTTTATGAGACCGCGATAAAAGCACTGCAGACGCGTTGGCAAAAGTTTGTGGACCTGCAGGAAGACTACGTAGAAAAATAGGTTGCTATTGTGGTCCCCTCCTGTTTCCTTCTAGGTTGGGCTCGCTACTTATGGGACACCCCTCGTATAATACATAGAGCACGAAAGACACATCGAGTGACACCATCTATGGTGAAACGTCGTAATGTATATATTTAATCAGCGCCATGTTTCTCTACCTAAGACCATTTAATACGAAGCGTAATTCCTCTCGGTTGAATAGTTATCGGCTTTTAAAAATGTGAAGTGATACATTGTTTATACGTCACCTGGCCGCCATTACAACTGCACTCGTGATCTAGAGATCGCTTCTGATTGGTTGAAATAGGACCGATCCTATCCTTGAGAAATGCCATGAAACATGCCATGGTAATCTGAAATGCCATAAAACTTCTCACGTTACACGGTAGCATTTTGGTCATGACATAAATGTTAAGAAAAATTATAAGGAAAATGCTTTCGTGTAAAGCGGGCTTTATCCTAAACTAATTCCGCTTAGTTCTTATAATGCAGATATGGTTAGATTAGGAGGGTCAGGATTAGAGCTCTTAGCAATTAGTTTTAGTCACTGCTAGGAGCTGCATGTGCCCCGGACAAGTAACTATCAGCTTCGGGCCCTAACTAAGAAAAAACCCGAAGCTAATCTGTGAATTAATCAGAAAACATGGTGAAAGTAAGACTTCAAATAAAATGGATCATTTGAAGCTGACTGCATTATTGAGATAGGTGATGCCGCCAAATCTAGGCGGTGAAACATTAAAGTACCTTGTTAAAATCCACTTTTTACACTCTTTATCGGCAAACAACCCGCATAACTGTTTAAATCGAGTGGTTCTGTTTTAGTAAATAGACACAAATTGCAGAAATTCGAGCATTTGTTTCAATAATTCCATAAGCACCGTGACTACAACTAATAATTCACAGGCAATATTATTTTTCTATTAGTGTGACACATTTCGCTCCATTATTCCCCCCAGCTTATACGTATATTCAACCAAGAGCAGAGCGAGTTTCCACATATAGCATGCAGAGGCCTGGGGTGATGATGGCTCCTGGCGACCTAAAGCAGAGAAATCATGATGCATTATACACCCGGCAATCAACGGGTTGATACACGCGTATGCAGGCTGCAATTGTGCCGCGCTTTGACGGTAACTGAGAGAGAAGACTCAAACCTAATGTTAATGCCGGTGCGACAGAGTCGCGTTCGGTTTAAGCGCAGTCAAGGGTTCGAGCGCTGTTTCAAGTTTGATGAAGTGTTGTGAGCGCTCAGTTACTGCGTTGCCACCGCTGGAATCGCTCAAAAACATTACACTTCATTATCGTCGATGAAGCTGTTTTTTAGAATTTCACTGTATTTTCCCACATTCTTCTTCGTTGGGATACTTTCGTTTGTTCTATTAAAGTTAAAGCTATGATAATAGTCAATAGTGAATATTGCCAATAAGTAACCATTTCAACCGACGAAATCAGCCCCATACGTACAACGCGCAAAGTGTCGATTGAGCAATTTAGAAATGACCATGGAGGGCCAGGGGTGTGGATGAGGCAAGGGGAAGCTTCGACATTGACTGGTCTATTTTCGTGGAGAGAGTAATAGTTTAAGCCAATGCTGTACCTAGGTAGTTCCGACAGCAAGGAATTGTAGCAGCTTCATACAGTAGCGGGGATCGTTTGCCAAAACTCGGTGGACAACGACAGTTTATTTTCTCTCTATAGTCAGTTGGATTCTGCAAACGTTGGATGCTGATTGTGGTGGGCAGCAGTTTTCATCAACAATCGAAGGCAAGTGTTATTAAATATGGCCTACGAGTATTGTTAATATTTCTGTCATGTATTCATTCTTGTTAGGCGTTGTTGTTTTGTTGAAAGTTTAGAACTTTAATTTTCTTAGCTTCAACAAAGACTGAGACAACTTGTCATGAACTCCTTCTTTATCGAAAATGAACCAAAGCAGGGTTGCCAACTCATTTTTCTATATGTTACCAATCAGGGTGAATACTTAATCACTTAACTGATTAAAATGTGAAATGTATGTAATTGGCCTGACGTTGATAAATAAAAGTAATGTTCTTTTTTCTCGTTCTTTTTTATTTCAGATGGGGAAATATAATCGTAAAACACAGCAGAAATGGAGTGAAGATGACGTAAGGAAAGCAGAAAGAAGAGATATGTTTATTTGCTGACGTAGTGTCAATAATCCAGGAACATAAGAAAAGGAATGCTCCAAAAATTATCACTTATAAGCATGCAAATCTTGCCATTTTTATAATTTTATTTTCTGAAATATTATTCTTTTGTGTGATTTTCCAAATTATGTATGATTTCGTATGGTTGGTGCAATTTATATGCATAAAATATATGCGGCCCTATTCATCTTACAAGTGGCCCTATTCAGACGAACATGTTAGGGTGAATAGGGCCAATGCATGTATTTCTCTTTTATGTTATATAACATTATACAATTTTTGAAATGCAAAATTTGATGTGGACTCTGTAGTAGACATATGGTTCATTATATTTCTATAAAAAATCCTACATTAAAATATTCAGTACAGTAATTCTAGGTGATTTCCTTGAAATTGGCCCTATTTGCCCCAATCTACCCTAGGTCTAAAGGTGGAGCAAATGTTCAATGAACTCGGATGTTAGTGCTGTAAAAACAGCACAAATTGTTATATAAACGTGACAAAATTAAATAATAATGGTTTGAAATGTACAATTCATTATTCAATTTATTACTATTTTATTTTGCTAGTTAATAATAATAATAATAATAATAATAATAATAATAATAATAAAGGCCATCTAAATTCTCCGCAAAGAGAGAGGATGTCGTTCTAAAATAAAACATGGGTTATAGAGCTACGGGTGCTCCCTAAATAAAAACTTTATGTTACACATTGATAATAACCTTCGTGTATATCTGAAAATGCCTTGGTGTGAATCAGGTGTCTTCAAGGATCTATTCAACCACCGGTAACCCTGAATCCGTTCTCAAGTTCCCAGGATCACCATTGGATTTCCCAGGAGCTTTCCTAAAGACGACCGCCTGACCGCTAATCGTAACTTGTCCCAAAACGTAATTAAAGAAAAGACTTTTAAAGACTTTTACAAGATTTAGAGTCGTTTCTATGTATCTCTCTTTTTTATTTCAGGGGAGGAGGCTGAATTCTATTCAGTTATCCCCCTCAGCTGGAGGGAGATAATTCATTGTACTCTTGTCTGAATCTAAAAGAAATCCATAAACTTCCTTCGCAGTCTTCTCTGCTCGTATCAGGTCGGGGAATGGCCGTAAACGTCTCTTAGCAAGTCGGCAGAAGGACGTAAAATTCTCGAAAGGGAATTCTTCTCCTACTCTTCAGTGAACTTTAACAATTGGTAGCCGAAAGACCGACCAATTCCTTTCCGAAATTTGTATTGTTGCAAACCCAGTTTAGCGAGTTCTTCGGCTCATTAATTCCCTGCTTTCTAGATATATGCATGCCTCTCTTGTAACAAAAAATATATATACAGGGTGTTCAACTGTTAATAAGTTGAAATTTGGAATCTGCGAATCAGAAGCTCTTTCGTGTGAAATTTTAGCAACTATTATGTGTATTCTTATACTTGGACCCTTTATTTATGGATTACTGTATTTAATGAAATATGAGACAAATGCAGGAAACATTACACGGCTGTAAATTCGAATGTGAAAAGCAGATGTCGATTCGTGAAGAGTAGTGAGTAGTGATATCTCCCTCCGACGTTTCAATCCTTAATAGTGCCAGTGAGTTATTTAAAATGCGAGACACGTTGAGAGAGTAGGACCCGTTTGTAACGTGAAAAGAAAGAACGGAGTCAGTTCAACAAAACTTTTTCACTCTGAAAGTACATACGTACTTTGAGCTATTTTTCTACATAGTGTGCGTGTTTCTGTGGCAGTGAAGAAGAACTGGAAAATACAGAATTCTGCCAAGCACAAGGACAACCACTACCACGATGCAACCGACACAAACGCTCATGCACACTAGCTCACACCGGGCGACCGTGGATGTCGCCTCCGTATAGCCTTCCGCCAATCGTAGACATATACGTGGGTTGGAAATTCAATAGTGGCAACTATTTATTTTCAAATGATACAAAAGAGATACCTCTGTGAAACTTTTACAGCCCTTCCATGTAGGCACCAGCATTGTGTACAGCCGTTGCCAGCGGTTGATGGTTTGAATGGAGCGGTCTCTTGGCTGAAGAATCTCTGAAACAGTTCGGAAGCTTCATCTTAGGGATCAAACCAAAGTCACAGGGGCTGCTAGAGTATCTGCCAGCCCCGTCGAGCTCAGAAATGACCCACAGGATGCGCTACATGCGCCAGAGTATTGTCCTTCAAAATGATGGGAGGATTCAGCAGAAAGTGCCCCCTCTTTTTTCTCAGTTCTATTTCAGTTCGCGTTTCTGCCACTTTTGGCTAATTGGAACGATGAGGATGAACGGTGGTAAGATGAAATTGGTGCAAGGATTGATTTGGTTTATTTTACTTCGCTTTTCTGCCGTTTTGGCTAATCGCGAAGTTGAGGATGAGTGATGATATGATGGCATTGATGAATGAACACTAATAAAGGGCCTCCTCGATGTGGTATTGGTAACGTCGTCGCCTTATCAAGGTTTCCCGGGTTCGATACTCGATACCATTGCACAAGTGGTTCGGACCCCACTTTAAACTGTAGGTCCAGTCCCGATTAGCCTTGCTGTGAATAAAGTGAATAGTGTTGCCCACGGGACGAGACGGGACAGGCTTTTAAAAATTCGAGACGAGACGAGATTGACCATGTGTCATAAGACAAATGAATATTTTCGAGACGAGACAGCATTTCCACGAGACTCCACGAGACGAGACAGGCCAAAGTCTCGTTTCGTGGGCAACACTATAAGTGAACTTAAAACACAAAATCAAACAAACAAGACCAACATTCAGTTCACAGCAGAAACCTCACAGGGGATTCTACCGGCTTTGCGTTCAGGCGCCAGAGCCTCGTTAGTCTGCAAAATGCAGTCCAGGGTGTATTACATGGAAGTAAAGTTTACATTTAAGTCTTTAGGAACGATCACCCCTTACACCACATTTGCAAGACACAAATCCATTACATTTTCATTATTTATAGGACCTCTGTAATGGCCGTTAGTACTTCACAAACCGTTATATTTGCGGTTGTCGGATGGAAGCAGAAATTGACGGTTTTAGACCATAATTTCTTCAGCAAAGTTTTCACTGCCCAGTACTAACTTGGATTTCGATCGTTCCTGAATCCTTTGGCATGTTAGCGATTGGGAATTTGTATATTTTTACTTTACACGGATCCGAAGGGGTTTTTTTTAAAGGAGAGAGAGACAGAGAGGAAAATATAGAATGTTTGAAATTAAAACTGCCCCTGGCATCGTTGATTTCCGGGTACTGATTTTGCACGCCAGATGCCTCTTGTTCACATCGAATTTCAACAACGTAGAAAAAAAAGATGGGTGGTTGGAAGGTGGGAGAGGATGGGGAAGGGACGCACCGATTCCATGTCCATCCGAAACAATCCTTTCCACGTTAGTTCATTGTTAGCGTCGTCCCATTGTGACGCAACAGGCGGTGCCTGCGCTTTTACTTTGATGTGGCGCATTTACATTTGCAACACTACGTAATTTCACCGGGACGTGTGTTTCGGTGCGTGATTGCCCGTGTTTGTATGTTCGCAATTTTTTTTTCACTCTCTTCTTTTGTAGTATGTGTGTTTGTGTGAATCTTTCTTCCGACATGTTCTTTGTGAAGAGAGTTTGCAATTAAAAACTCTCGCCTCTGTACAAACTGCTTCTTCGCACCTTTTGAATTCGTCGCATGTTTTCGCTTTTTCACAAATTTCGAAATAAATTCATTTACTTTCTAAATCAGAGCGGTATTTAGTAGCTCAGTATTTAAACTTTAAAGAGGAAAATAGAGAGCTGTTTTGATTGGCTGATTGACCTCTAATGATCTTCTTTTACAGGTTCCGCCCTCTGTTCTTGTGAGCTAGGCTTTCCCAACGTTGGGTTTGGATTCGACTCCTAAACTACGGCTTCAGCTGATCGAGGTTATTCATGTTGCAGTAGGTAAGCACACTACATTACATCTTTATATCTCGAACAGCACCGCCAAATTTACTGGGAAATAACAAGATGGTAAACAGAGGACTGTAAAATGTAAATACCTGTAATATTAATAATAACTATTGATTATGGGCAGTAGGGGTGATTGGGTGCGGAAACTTAGGAGGGGGCGAAGGAGAGTTTACTTGTCTCTTGATAGACAAGGCTAAGCATTATGAAGCTGGTGCTAGGGCAAAAGTGGCAAAACGTGAGGGGCAACTGCCCCCCACGGCCCCCTATTCGCCGCCACTCATTGTGGGGGTTATTCGATAATGGTAAACTGATTAATAATTACAATATCGTCCTTAAACATTTTTGAATTAACAAAATGTTATTTCCTAAATATCTCACTGCACATATCGCTGTGTACAATATTATTTTTCACACCTTTTGATATATGTTTTCAAATTTTGCAAAGTTTACATCCAAATATGCGTATATGTGCGCTTTTATTATTTTTTGAAAATATACGAGTTCCCATTTGTACTTCATTTTTAACATATTGAGTTCAGATAAAGTTATTTTCGACATATGACTAAATTAAAATTAATGTCCCTGACGAATGGAAGACCATTATGTTTGTGGACAACCTCTAAACCATAAGTTATAATTTCAAAATGATTTAAAATATTATTCAATTGATGCATAATGTTTATTAAACCAATGGAAGGGGTTTCAACCCGTTGCACACTCCCATTATATTGAGCCAGCAGTTTTCTTGCGTGTATCATATAGGCATGTTCTCGGGGAGGAGGGGATATTGTAGTTATTAGTTCCAGGTAAACGGAGAGACAATATCTTAAGCAAATTGTAATATGGCAGATTGTTGACATTGTCCTCCTCCGTGGCCGAGCGGTCTAAGGTACCTTGCTTGGGACGGCATGGGTTCGATCCTGGGTTCAGTCTCCAGGAATTTTCGGACTGTGTATAGGGCCGGTGGCAACCCACCATCGTGAGGAAATTTGGGAGCTCCGAGTGAGTAAGCGTAATCCGGTCGCGAAGTCCTACAACGGGTGGTGGTTGGTCGGCCCGATCACCCGTCCCCCTAGTCTGCCTGCTTATCTCCAAACCTCCTGGTGGCCCGCGCTATAGGGTTGTAGCGTTATAGAGTTACTTTTAGATTGTTGAGATTGAAATGAGAAATAATTTCTACCCAACAATGCCACAGTTCATAGTAATAGTAGAGAAGGTGTGTATTATTGCGGAAGCCGGTAAGTCATTGTCACAATAAAGGGACATTTTGATGTCCTGTTTTAGTTTTTTCGTTAAACAACGGACTGAAACTCAGAAAGGGACTGTTCCGACTAATACTGATCCCCTACCCTAAAACTAAATAGTGGTTGAAATGAAAGCATTTGGTTCGACTTTCACCCGCAATGAGAATCGAAAGATTAACTACTGGCAGAACTATACTTCCCACTAATCCTTTTGCGGTTCCGACAATGTAAATAATCAAGGTTGTGTGTGACTAATAGCGACTGGAGGGGGTCGAGGAATAAACCAATTTGGGTAACAGCATCCCCATTAATGAGATCGCATTAGGGAAGATAACGCATCAAAATTAACATTAGTGACTATTGTTTCTTGCAAGGGTGAAAACCGGAGGGAGAAGGGTGGATATTGGCGCAATTACCAAAAAACAGGGGAGGGTTGTAAAGCCGAAACGTTCCTTACCAGGAATCCACCAACAATGCGGGATTATTTGAAACCCGCAGACTCAGGTAATTGTATTTGTTGTTCAACCTACACCCTTCTTTTGTTCGTTCTGTTCCCACCCCTGTGCGTTAGTTCATGTTTCTAATGATTCTTTAACGTTGAATGCATGTAATCCACCCCTCTCCAATGGACCCAATCTTGCGTCCCTCGGGTTTTCAGTAGTGCCAGGTTCGGGGAAACTAGCTTATTGCAGCGAGAAAGCTTTGACGCCTTTTCGATCCTCCCCCAGCCTGGTTTCCTCGTATATTGACCCTCAGGGGAAGCTCGAGGGTCGTATCAACCCCTGAAGGGTAGCAAAACTGATTTGGTGCGCAGATTCTGTCAATTTCTCTTTAGTCTTTCCTTTCCTCCCCATCGCGTAATATCACTTCCAATGGTACTGCTGGCAGTGTTGCCAACGTTAACATTTTTCACCAATTATTAGTGTGAAACATGCAGTTCTGAAGAGCGACACGCATTGCATTTTTATACCATTACCGGGCTTCTGTGCTCAAAGATAAACGCAATGTATTGTAATGATTCCATAACAACAGTAGCATTGCCGATCTCCGTGGCGGAGTGGTTATCACATCTTGGTACAACGCCAGGGGTCCCGGGTTCGACCTGGGCATGTGTGTTCCTTGATCATCCTCATCATCACCATTATCAAAAGTGGCAGAATAGCTTCGCTATATAACATAAATTAAATCAAGCAATTGTAGTTTTCGCTTGACACTATAGATGTCAGGTTTGCGTCAATATGACATCACACTGGCAAAAGATAGATTCTTTAATAATCTTTCAGGCAGGATTATCTTTCTTATTTTGTACATATTTGCTTTTGTACACGGTTCATATTACACCAGGAGAGCCTGTACAATAGTTCAAAATAAGGAAAATGATTTGCAAAGCTCACCTCTTATTACTTTAATACTTGGATACCAGTGGCGTATACTGTCCAAGATGTGGGCTATCTCACTATGTCACGTGGTACTAGGCTATGAATAGAAATAAGTTTACCAACTCCTAAGAAATCAGATTGCCAACTCATAGGAAATCAGGTTGCCAACTCATAGGAAATCAGGTTGCCAACTCATAGGAAATCAGGTTGCCAACTCATAGGAAATCAGGTTGCCAACTCATAAGAAATCAGGTTGCCAACTCACAAGAAATCAGGTTGCCAACTCATAGGAAATCAGGTTGCCAACTCATAGGAAATTAGGTTACCAACTCTCAAGAAATCAGGTTGCCAACTCCAGAATCACCATCATGATTTCAGTGATATGAATAATTTCATTAACACTTTCTGATCGATTTTCCTCCTGTATTTTATTCTCTACACTTCAGGCTTCGCAGATAGCCTAGCTTGCCTCGAATATACGCTCCTGTTGGATACATTCAGCTCTGGGGGTTTGTGATTAACTCTGCATTCTCCAGTTCAGTTGTTATGGCACCTTGCCCAATGTAATCGCAATTGTCCGTGGAAGCATGCGTATACCATCTGTGATATTAAAGTGCTGTTCGAATCACTAATGGCTAAGTTTATTGCCATGTAATCAAGTGGTCGCGGGTTTTATTGCCAGTACGGGGCACATTTCGGATGCTGTTATGTTGAAGGTTCGGCTGAAACTGAACTGAAAATTTGAAGAACCTTTTGCCGAAACTCTGTGGTGAGAGTTTTCCAGCGTAACTCAGTACGAAGCCATGGGTCCCAGGTTCGAGTCCCTACTGGCGCAGACACTTGTTCTAGTTTCTTGCTCCAGAGATTCCCGGAATAGAGTATAGCTTGAGGGAACAATAAAGTATAAACTCCGTCCCAGCTAACTGTGGAGCAGCAAACGAAAAAAAGTCTCTGCGCAAGTAGTGACACGAGACGGCTCCACCAATGAACACTTGAGAGGAAGGGAATTGCGTGGAGTGGGGGAAAGGACTGCAGTTACCAGCCTTCCCAGATTTCCTTCGCTTCTCTGACGCTATGCGTGGCCTTGCTGCACAGTTAGCTGGGACAGGGTATACCAAAAAGTACGGTAACGAGTAACGTGTGAGGCGAAAACGAGCAGATGAGAAAGTGCACCACTAATCTAAATATAAGCTGGAAATCTAGCCTCGTGTGAGTCAGCCTTAACAGATCTTTAAACTTTCCTCTAGTACTATTTCTAGATGATAGACGCCACTAATACACAGAAACCGAATCGACCTGGTTACTTGCAAAACGAAAAGAGCATCACCCAGACGTCACGTGGAGCAACGAGCTTCGAAAGCCTTTTCTCCATTGAGGGAGACATTGGAGGGGCTGAAAGGGGAGGCCGTGGGGGCTATGAGGGGGGCGAAGGGTAAGAGGGAGATTGGGAGAAATCACCAATTGAGCTCCCCCTGCATCTACTGCCGCCGCATGAACTACAATCCCCAAAAGGGTTCTTCATTACACACTCCCAAATTGATTGCTCCTGGTCCCTGTATGTTCCTCGCACGGCAGTTCGTGTAATGCGATCCAATGCATCCAGCAGGAGGGCTGGAGCTTTGTCGGTAGCGGATGGATTTATATCTAGGAGAGCGTGAAAGTCTGAAGCGGTCAATTGTGCCATTTTTCGCGTTTTCATATGCCTGGTCTTCCTTCGTTCATACGAGGGTAAGTCAGTAAGTAGGACACAAACGTTTATTAAAAAAAGTACTAAGTGAGATACTGACTTGCAAGCCGTTTTTATAATCTCCATCAAAATCGATACACTTATTCCATTGCTGTATCAGTGCCCCAAAACGTGCTGCATAAAAGTCTTTGGACTGCTCCAGTGGCGTCGCCAGAAATTTTTCTCAGGATTGACTGAAGGTGGGTACTAGGAATTTTTCAAGGTGGAGCGACGTTGAAGTGTACTGCAGCATTCTTGTTCATGGCTCAAATTCATAGTTATAATGCAATATTTACAAATATTTTGTATGCAATTTTTATTAGTGTTAAAAGTTCGGGATATAAATTTCCTGTATTTTGCAATAAAATTAATATTATAAAAATAAAGCGAAATAATATTTTATTGGTTCAAGAAAAATCTTCTCTATGCTGTTACAAGACCAACGAAACTTGTAAACGTAATAATGTAAAAAATTTATTCAACTGATAACATAAAAAAATAATTAATTTAGTCACAGTTACAGGAATACTAAAAAGAATTCTGGAATAACCATTTTGAACAAATTTATTCAATAATTTTTTCCTGTTTTTGTAGGTTTTCTCATTGTTTTTACATGTGTTAAAAGTTCAATTCGGTCATTTTGGCGCACGTAATCATTTTTCGCACGTTAATGAAAGGAAACCAACCTAATGGAGAATCTAGAAACGTTCTTCACTTTTGAAGTGAAACTGAGTTATGTTAGTCAATTGTTAAGGACGCTTTGTGTGCTTTATATTATAATTATTTACTACCTCGTTAGTTTGCGTTATCTAAATAATGTATATCATATATTCATCATATTTGGGTGGGTTGAAACTCGTTGCTGCCCTGCTGCTGTCCCAGCCAGAGTTCAACATCTTCATTTTTCTCGAAACGTTTTCCGCCAAGGTTTACGACGAAATGATGCTTCAAGCTTCAACAAAACTTGACAGTATGATGCAACATTCATATTCCAGACCAAGGAAACTTTTCCTTGTGAATATCCTTTGCAGGAAGTCATTTTGTTCACAAAAAATGCATAACAGCAACATAGGCGTGCGCAGACCGAGACCCTCTGATTAGGGGGGGGGGGGGGGCAAAGCCTTGAAAGTTCAGTTGGGAAAGAAAAACCTCATTTCATCTCACTGTTTTAGTTTTATTGCATTGGTGGGTGTATGCATATATATATACCAACAGGAAAAATTATATAAATTGTCTCTGAAATGTGCGCGCTCCTTTTCCTCCAAACGAATCTGGTATATTAGCAACTGTCTGAAGTACTTAATTGTTCTTACTTCTATCTGGTAATTTACAATCGATTACAGAAAACAAATTGCGAGCGAAGCGATCAAGAAACTTTTTCGATCCAAATTTTTGCAAATTGAAAACAGTATTGATTTAATATGACGACGCAAAAAGTTTCATGGAACGCCATGGCATTCTCTTTTACAATTTTTCTCATTCAGATTGTTTGGCGTCCAGGAACAACTCCCACCGTCCCTAGCTACGGTTAGAACTTGCCGCTGTAACAGCTGCCCTCAACTCATCATTGGAATTATAACGTTGTTTCGACACTATGTTCTTTATGCATCCCCAAAGGGAGCCATTTCATAGGCGCCGGGGATATTTCAGAACCACGACCTATCCATTTGTTAGGAAAAGTGTCATTGAGATATTCACGCACACACAGAAGGCTTAATGAGCCGGAGCCCCATCTTGTTGAAACCAAACTTCATCTCTGAATCCAAGTTCATCGAGTTTCGATATAAACCATTGTTGTAAAATATTGAGATATGGTTTACTGACCCATGAACATGGCATCGCATAATATTATGCGCAACAGCACACAGAAAACTCCATGCACTAGACACATAAGATATATGAATGGAGAGGGACCTACGTGCCACGCTGCAATATAGGTGCAGCCAACAGGTTCAATCACGTCATTCGGACAGTCTAAATGACATACTAATGTCATCTGTTGAATGAACCACGTAACTACTTGGAAATAGCAAATAGGCCATATTGGGTACTAGGCCATATTGGGTTCAGGTACCTTATAATCAACGTTAATAACACTCAAAACAGCAAAATAGATTAACATTAAATTCACAATTTGTTTCATCCATATGCCATATAGGTGGCCGCGGTGGCTCAGATGTTCCGCGGAAGTGCCCGTGCGAGCAACATCGCCGTGCCTCTGCTCGTGAACCGGTGAGTCATCGGGACTCTGGCGTGCTAGACGACGCGAAACGCGTAAATTTTCAAGTTACGTAAAGTTGTTGAATTGAAGGAAAAATGGAAATTCGTCGCGTAAATACGCTAAAGTTATGGTTTTCAAGTGTGAAGAAGTACCCATCATCGCTGATGCTTCATCGTTGGATACGGGATACTCTTGCCTTGACTGAAGACCAGGTATTAAGTATTGAACTGGACCAATACCGTAAGTGCGTATATATTAAGCTAGTCACGCGTCTATTAGGCGAACAGTTAATGAATAAATTTGAAGGGAAGTTAGTGTATTGTGATGAGGATGATGAACATGAAATTAGATTAGACTGGGCTGATAGGACAACTACACTAGTGAGACTACATGTTATACCAATGGAAATAACCGATAGCCATATCCGTACAGTGCTTGCGCAATATGGTGAAATTAAGACCCCTCCGGTGGACGAGCGATATTCGGATGAGCATATTTATAAAACTCGTACAGGCATTAAGTTGGTGAGAATGGTTCTGAATAAGCCAATCCCGTCCTATGTATCAATACAGGGCATGCAATATTGGGTAACATATTATGGACAGAAACCTACCTGTAAAATATGTGAAGACACTCAACACACAGCACGGTTTTGTCCACAACGACGTGGTGCTGTGGGTGAGCGAGTGATGCAAGATAATACTGGAGCATGTGCTACTCCTGTAGAAATCCAGCCTAAGCAGTCATATGCAGCAAGGGTACATGGACCACCTATCCAACGTTCAGCGCACGAGACGGAGATAAAGGCTGACACACAATTTACAGTGTTGCCAATTCCAATGCAGTTGCAAGAAAAAAATGTGAACAATGAACGCGATAAAAATCTGCAAATAGAGCCGAAAAAAGCTGATGTTTTAGAACACAAAATGGACCCTACGAAGGAAACACCTCTACCTGCGTCTATCCACAGCACATCGTGGGCGGAAGAGGTGGCATCTTTAGACAACCTCCACAGTGACGTACGGGATAACATGTTGGTGTCTGACAATCTGGAAACAACTGATCAAGCAATGATCGAGTCTGACACTACGAGTAATCTTCAAATGGAGACTGACATGTACGAAGCAGGAGGATCCCATACACTGGAAGATCACAAAACAAGGTTCAGCTTGGTGAAACCACAACAGGAACTAAGGACAATGCCAAAAGAAAATCAAATGTGAAGAGACTCCAGGAACAGAAGCAGTTGAAGAAGAAAAAAGTACAACAAAATGTGGCACCTAACCCCCACCACAAGAAGAACGTGAAGCAGCAGGCAATAGCCCCCTCCCCAGTGCGTATAACCAGATCCCAAAGTGTGACAAATTTGGCCCCGAGTGTTGATTTACAACCTGTGATCGGATCCAAATTCAGTGTTTCCCCTAGTGTGTGTAGTGAATGTGTGGGTGCAAGTAAAAATGAAAGTCAGAAATAGCATGTGTAAAATGAGTAACGGTATATGATGGTTGGTCACGTGTTTGCACGAGGTACCGTGCACATAGGGTAGCCCGGGGCTATTTCGACCAAGGGGCTATTCCGATCGACGAAAGAATATTCGATCCTAGCGCATTGTTAATGCTCGGGTTGGCAAACTGCATGGCATCAGTGGAGAAGGAGAACCTACACGGTTGAGATGCGCACGACATTGCTGTTGTTTGTAAATTAATGTGCCTGTAGAAAATTGGTTTTGGAAACAAGGTATGTACTCTGAATGTGCATTCTCGCATAGTTAAACAATTAAGCTTCAGAACGTAAGCTGTACCAGCCACATTTTTATTAGTAAGTGGGTAACTATATATGTAACAATGGGGCAGGTATATTAGTTGTTAGTCATACACGTTCGTGGCGCCAAAGTTGTATAGCACAATGTAGCCAACCAATGACAGAAATATCGGCTTTTGGGGCTTTTACGATCATTACGATCCTCTACCACTTCACCATTCTCTGAATTAATCCCATCTCTCACCAAACAGTCAGAAAAGACAAAACGATGTAGAAGAAAAGTGGGAGCATGCTATCTGACGAGCATACGCCTGTAGAGAAGAAAATGAAAAAAGGACAGCAAATTAAGAATATCGGTAACGATGAAGACAATATCCCTTGAATTTTTGCGGTCAGTTGTACTACTCCAAGGAAAGTGCTGTTAAAGATGACTGAATACGAGGTCAACGATGGAACATTTAGTTTCATGTAATACACATGTGACGGGGCTTTGGTAAGATACAATTCATTTGTGGAAAATGTATCTAGACATGTGATTTTGCAAGTGATCAGAATAGCCCCGTCAATGATCAGAATTACCCCGTAGTTTAGGAAAATCTTGCAAAGTGTAGTGTTTCAGTTTTTCCATTTTTACAACTATCAGAAATATAAACATATAATTTTAAATTGTGCACTTTTGTAGCCAAAAGAATGGTGTTTGAGAATAAATTAACAGTTTTGGGAGGAAAAGTTTTTTTCAATTTTTTATGTACTGTTCAATGTGAAATGATCGATATAACCCCGGTCTACCCTATGCAAGGTTTACGTTTCGTGTGCATGGAAGTGAGTGGAAAAACAGTGTACGAATATTAGTGTCCTCTGGACAAAATGTATAATTCACAGTGTTGGGTAACCCTAGTTCTTAAATTTCTGTTAATTGTATATATGATGACTACTCTCCGTTTAGCTACGATCAATATTAACAAAATGCGATCTTTTACTAAACAGGAGGCGCTAGGAGATTTTTTCCTACAATCATCTTTAGATATAGCACTTCTTCAAGAATGTGGAATAACGGCATTTAACCTCCCCCCAAACATATTAGTCTATAATAATGCGACCTTTCAAGCGACGGGAACAGCCCTGTTAGTACGTAACACCGTACCGATTACAAATGTGATGTGCCATCCCAATGGTAGAATTATCTCAGCAAAAATAGCTAATGTTTGGGTATATAATTTATATGCACCTTCAGGGACACAATTTAGGAAACAGAGGGATGCGTTTTTTGCGACGGACGTCGCTACTGAAATGCAGGGTACAAGAGAACATATAATTTGCGCGGGCGATTTCAATTGTGTCCTGCATCCACAGGACCAAAGACCTGGCTTTAATACCTCCAATTCTTTGCAAAAATTAGTAAATGGGTTTAATTTTACAGATGTATGGAATGACAAATATTTTGGACAGAAAGGGTACACGTACATTCGTAATAACTGTGCTTCCCGTTTAGATCGATTTTATGTAACACCACATTTACGCCAACAAATCAAGTCACTTAGTATAACACCCACCTGTTTTTCAGACCATAGTGCCGTAATCATGGCGATAAATGTGGATATACCAATAGTACCGAGAGGGTATGGCTACTGGAAATTAAATGCTTCTATCCTTACAGATGCAAATTTCCAACAAGCCTTTCAGGACCAATGGAATGTATGGGAAGCACACCGTACCAGACAAAGTGATATAATTCGCTGGTGGGATGAAATTCTTAAACCGGGCATAAAACGGTTTTGTCTTAGTTATTGTAAGGAACGTTCTAGTGACTGGAATAATAAATATAATTTTTATTACCGTGTGCTGCGTGAACTTATTCATGAAGCCACTGAAGGGAAACAAGTGCAAACAGAGGTAAAACGTGTACAAGCTGTACTGCTGAGGATGACAGCTGAAAGAAGACAAGGTGTAAAAACTCGCAGCAGACTCCCCCACTTTGATAAAGAAGAGGTTGCATCTATAAGCCATGTGCTGCAAGAAAGACACAATGCGAAAAGACAATTTATTAGCGAAATAAACGATAATTCTGAAATTAAAATAAAAACAGCCCCGGAAATACGTAACAGATTTTACAAGTATTTTGAGAATCAATTTTCCCAACCAAAAGCACATTATGTAGATTTGACGTATAACTTGGAATCCTTGTCCGAGGTCCTTGACGATGAGGAACGTGAGCAATTAAATAACGACTACACAAGCGAAGAAGTATTTCGTGCGGTTAAGTCAGGGCAGCCGTTTTCTGCACCTGGTATGGATGGGATACCAAACAAACTCTACCAAACATTTTGGACGTTGATGGGAAAAACACTAACTGAATGGATAAATGCAGTGTTCCGAAGGTATAAAATGGGAAAATCCTCAAATACTGGGATTATAGTTTTAATACCAAAATGTGTGAAACCCACTGAAGTTGGTCATTATAGACCCATTACCCTTTTATGTACTGATTATAAAATATTCTCTCGCTGTGTGCTAGGCAGATTTATGCCATATGTAGAAAAACTAGTTGGAGATACACAATATGTTTTTGGTATGAACAAGAAAATTACAAATGTCTTACAAACGCTTCGTGAAGTGCTTACCTGTTATAGAGTCAATAGCAATAACAATGATAATGCTATATTAGCAATAGATTTTGAACGAGCATTTGACTCGGTACACCATGATTACATATTTAATGTGCTTCAAAAGTACGGTATACGTGGACATTTTTTGTCAGCATTTAAAAGCCTTTATAGTAACGCAACATCCAAAATACAAATAAATGGATTTATGACAAGAGAACTTCCTATTCACAAGGGAGTAAGACAAGGTGACCCATTATCGATGATAGCTTTCTGTATCTCATTGAGACCCCTCCTTTCTGCATTAGAAAAGCAAGTACAAGGCATCACCATACAATCTATAAACACAAAGGTGTTGGCCTATGCTGATGATGTCAATATATTAATAAATACGCAGTCTGATATTGCTGCAACGTCTAAAGTATTACAGGAATTTGGTCCCCTTTCAGGGCTCACAGTAAATCAGAAAAAATAAACTCTTATGCATTTAAACCCGGATATAACTTACCCTCAGAGCGGAGAATTTCATATTGTTCCATCGATAAACATTCTTGGAATAATTTTCGCGCGCTCCCTTCAACGAATGATCCAGTTAAACTATGACAGAGTGATAAATGGTGTTAAAGCAGTTCTACAAATGAATAAATTTCGAATACTTAGTATACAGTCAAGAGTGACGTTTGTACAGGTGTACGCTCTCTCCAAGGTATGGTATGTAGCAAAAATCCTCCCGTTGCGGCAACTGGATATTTTTAAGCTCAAGAGTGCTGTAAACTGGTTTGTCTGGAACGGTCAAATCTTGCGTGTAAATCACGCAACGCTTTGTTTACCCTATGCAGAAGGGGGAATGAACCTTGTAAACGTGGAATATAAAAGTCAGGCTCTACGTATTCAAGCTGATGTAACGACACTGATTCAACACCCAAACAGCCTCACTAGTAAAGTTCTGAGACACGCTTTGGACAACATTAAATTGGAGGCCCCCATTGATGTTACAAGACTTCCAGACAGATTATGGTATTTTAAGAATACAATAGTGGATATCAGTTACGCTTTAATACAATCTCCTATCCTTCCAACGCAAGAGACGTCAAAAATATATAGAAGACTGTGTTCACTATCACAAAACCAGTGTAAAATTGTAGATCGGAATCCAAGAGTCAATTGGCGGGAAGTATGGAATAATATACAGGCCCGCCACCTTACGTTAAGAGTCAGATCAGCGTGGTATATAATTGTACACCAAATATTCATTACTGGAGTTAAACTTTATGATATAAAATTAGTAAATACTCCAATATGTGCTACATGTAATGTACAAGATAATTTAGTGCATAAGCTTAGTGAATGTCAAATAATCCAAAAATCATGGTTATATATCAAAAAACTTGTGAGTACAATTTGTCGTACATCAGAACGTAACATTTCAGTAGATATTCTTTTGTATCCTTCCTTTGCATATTATCCAAGAACAAAACGCCACAGTGTACAATGGCTCTTAGGCCAATATGCCCTTTTTGTATCCATATATAGGCAACAAGATTTTCACACCCAATTTATCAATCACCTGCACCAGGAATACCAAATGATCCCTCGATGTAAAAGAGATATGTTATATGCAAATTTCCTAAATGTAATGTTAACTTTGTAATGACTTCAAATGTATAACATGCACAATAATATGTAATAGTTTCAAATAAAAAAATTAAAAAAAGTCGGTAACGCGTCTGACTACCATGCTAAAGGTCCCGGGTTCGATCCCCGGCCGGCTCAAATCCGGGAACTTTTCTAACGTTGGAAGCGGCCCCGGCGCCCACCCAGCGTCGAATAATATGGGTACCTGGGGGAACCCTGGGGATAAAGGCAGTCAGGGGCGTAATGCTGATCACATCTCCCCCACTCATGACCGGATCAAGAAAGTGTGGGGCGTTACCCCCACACACCCTATACGCCTTCATGGCGTGGTGCTAAGCACAGGGGAGCACTTTCCCTTTTTTTTTATCTTTTATATGCATATCTAGAACAACGAACATTCCAGATTTTAGTCTATTTTTTTAAGAGTTCAACATAAAGGTTACCACGCGCTCTTATAATTGCGTCATACAGTTGAAACTCTAGTAGCTACTGGCATGGTCATAACAAACACACATATAGAATTTCCGATTACAAGAGAGAATACAACTGTGAAAAAAAAAGTTGTATGATTCTTTCCACATCCGATTAAAACACCCATTTAAAATTACCCCTTTTTTTAGAAACAAACCTTTTGTACATATGTTCCCACATCACTTGTTTTGACTATAGTTAATGTCGTTCACTGTTTTCATAGCAGCCAAATACTCTGAACTACTACTCTGGGAATCTAATACGCTTAAAAATATGGCAGATTTATTAATCTATCGCAATAAAACTTTCGAAAATGCATGTTGCATTCAGGCACGCGAGAAATATTTAATATTAATTCTGCAAACAATTAGTGTACAGAATTTATTTGTTTTTTATTGAAGATTTATTGTTTGATTTATTTTCCTACTCATACTTAATTGATTTTGTTTAGAAATTATTGAAAATTATTATTTAGATGACACTGAAATATACGTTCAAAATCAAAATTAATAGAGAAAATGTTAAAACAGTTAATACTCGGAAAGTGCACTTCTATAAGTAAGGGAACGAATGATTCGTTATATTGTTTTGATATTATTGTAATGTTTTATCCTAGTAATATTATTAATAGGGCGAAGAGGGACAATTACGCAACAGTTGTGCATTTATTTCGATATCGTCGGATTGGGCACTGCTATTTTAAAAAGGGTTTAGTATGCAAGAGACTATGAATTTCTCTCCATGTTGCAAGTGGAAACTGTTTTTCAAGTTCGTTAGTAAGCTAGACACGATGTTTGAATAATATGATTAATAAGTATTTACAAAGTCCCATATATTCCTTATGGTAAATCTACTTCAACTTCCAGTAATGGCTCAGAAATGGGAGTTCTGACTTTTCCTACGACTAAGACATAGTTCAACGTGTCCTCTTTCCGTCCATGTACATTTCTACGTCATTGCATGTTTGGTATTCTCGAGGAAACGAATAAAAAATAATGGTTCCATAAGCATAATGCATTTTCCTTTCTCCTACGGCCATCCTGGCAGTGTTGCCAAACCTGGTGTACATACAAGAGCTAAATTTCACCATTAATAGAGCTAAATATGACTTTCAAGGAGCTAGATTAACGAAAGCTGCATAAAATGTCTCCTAGGTAATTTTAGGTGTCACAGAATTGGGGGCGCTGCTTTTACCGTTAGCTTTAAAGTGATGGCAATTTATTCTTAATTTTCACCGCCTAGATTTGACGGCATCACCCATCTCAATAATGGAGTGATGCTCATATGAAATCGAAAATAAAGGATTCCCGGATACAAATATTGTCATCTTCACCTCAGCCACGGCGCTATAGAAAAGTAGCTGGGGAGGTAAGAGGGGGTGGGGCGATGAAAGTTTTTTCAAGATTCACCATTCAGTAACAAAATTAGAAGTAATGAAACCCGAAATAAATGGCAGATAGAAGAAACGTGGAAAGAAAATCAAAAGTAACAGTTAATGTGAAATCACCATGTTCTGAGGATGAGCCGGTTGCTTCGAAAATTATTAAATTACAAGTCAAAAGGAAAAAGAATTTAGGAAGATCATGTCGTGATCAATATTTGTAGTCGCAGAACGGGCTTTGGTTACCCAGACCTGAAAGAGGAACAAGAAGACGACTTTAAATAATTAACATGCAAACACATTCTGTGGTACATGTTTGCTAGGATCTGTCCACTTCGGCTTGTGCTTCCTTGGTGGCGTGCATAACATCTCTTCGGTTTCCAATTTTGTGCAATCTCGCGCGTCATGTCCTCGTCAACATTAGCAAGAGCATTTGTCGATCTTGCTCTCTGACATAACGTCAAAAAAAAAAAGCCCACGGGAGTGACATCAGGGGACCTAGGAGGCTGTGCATTTGGTCCGTCTGTAGCAATGAAATTTGTTGGAAAAGTTCTCTTCATTTTCAAATTGCCCAACTCCTGTAACCTGGAATAGACAAGACAGGTGATTAAGTACCTGTCAAAAATGTTTTAATTGCGTCACGTTATTAAATTCTGAACTACAATTACAGACACCCTTATACATTTTATGCTTACATCGGAATCAAGCATGGGATGGTATCTTCCCCCCAAAGATTAGTTCGCACATTGGAGATACTAGTGTAAAAGTATGTGAGATCGCAACATTGTTGTGTTTATATATATATATATATATATATATATATATATATATATATCCATCCTCGCTCTCTCGTGAGCTTCTACGTCCGTCACTCCACTCGTGTGCGTCTGGGAATTAAACCTAGTGGAATGAGCAATGGAGTAAAGGGTATGTTTCTGGGGGGGGGGATAGATTCCTCGTCGCCATTTTCTTCATCCATATTGCCCCTCTCCAGCTAACTAAAATGCAATTACTGACATGAAATGCGACGTGGGTTTCTCCAACTCAGCCCGTCGGTGTAGCCCTTTTCCTCGACGTGGAACGTGCCCTGGAAAGGGAAAGGGCCAGACGTCACGTCCCCTGCTGGTGTACTTGTGAGAGAGGTTTCCTTGCAGAGTGACGTAAAGGTGCTGGGGGGGGGGGGTGTTGGTGCGGTTCGATGCGAAGGGATGGGATGACAAGACAAGGTGTCATGAGGACGGATGCTGGCAAACATCTCTTTCTTATCCCATTTCGTTTTGTCTTACTTACCGCCGGATGTTAATTGGTGGGGCCTAATTGGAGATTATTTGTTACTAAGGTTAGGTGGGGAGGGTATATTTGTGGCAGTGTGTTCCGGATGATGTGTCCTGTGGGACTAATAGCTATAGATTCATTTTCAGTGTCTTCCATAACGTGTCATGTGGGTCATGACGTCACCAAGTTGCCCCCAACTCAGCTTCTCAGGAGAACGACACTTCATATGTACTTCAGGCCTTCTCTTTTCAACTTAAGTAAAATTTTATTCGGGGGGGTCTCAAGATAAAATGTTCACCTGAGTGAGGTGGGTTTCCCTCCCCCCCTTACTTTTCACCCTACCATACCAACTTTTCTCCATGATCCCCTAATCAATAATTGTATATCTAATACAATAACATTTTAAACATACGTACATTATTATTCTGGTTTCCGAATAATCATGGGCCCATTTTCTGGTATTTAATAACTACTGGAGTACTGCATGGGACCACTTTCGCTCGATAGTACTCGTTCGAGTCTCCCATCCTCGAGCGTGGTATGTTCGAGCGTATGTACAATGGAATATAAATTTTTAATGCGACATTAATGGTAGACACAAATATGGAAATTATCCGTCCTGGTAGTTTCAGCCCACAATCGTCTATTTCATTTTCGCATATCACTGCATTGGTTCTTTAGGTTAAACTACATTTTAACAAGGAGATGATCACTATGTTTACTTAAGTTTCAATTTCACTGCGTCTTGCACTTCACTATCCATATTTGAAGGGCCACCACTACCACAGACAAATTACGGTTATACGTGTAGAACTGGGCTTCGAGTGTGTTGGTTGTTTTACCTGTTCGAGCGTTATTCGCTCGAGCGGAGAAGCTTTTAAATACGATTTTTAGGTGCTAAAAATCAGAAAAATATTTATTTTTTATGTGCTCAAAATATGGAAAATATTTACACTTTATGTACTTAAACATGGAAAATATGCATTTTTATGTGCTAAAAATGTTGAAAATTTCTGCTTAAAACAGCTCTACTCACCAGATGAAATTAGCATGTTTTGCTGAAAAATGGTGAGTTACAATACACCACAACTGTCATCTTCAAATTGTCCATTACAAAGGACTGACGATTGTCTCGAAACAGTGCCTTATACTGCGAAAATGTTCGTTCTACATCACATGAAGTCAACCTCGCATACTTAAGGCATGATATTTCACTCACACTTAAATATCCAATATTGTCTTACTGTTCACCGTCCAATACATTCGAAATGTTACACATCATTTTAAAGCCGGAATTTTTTGCCATGACATCTTGGAGTTTTCTGCGAAGCAATTGTGCCTTTGGTCCATTAAGTTTGTTGAGCTTGCTCTCCACTTCACGAACATCTTTAACTGCTTCTGACAAAGGAATGTCCGTTGCTTCTTGATCGTATTACATAGGAAACTCAAATTTGCAGAAATATAAGCCAGGTCATTTCTTAATGTAGAGTCACTCAACATACCTTGAAGAATTTCAATTGAAGAAGCATCATCTTTATTCAGTCCATTAATAACAGATGAAAATTCTTCAAAATTTTCTGCATAGTATGAAACAGCATTAAGCCATGTTCCCCACCGCGTAACTACAGGTGTGGGTGGCAACGGTGGTTGGGGATTTTCCTTTTTGAAGATTTCAATTCTTGTTGGCGATTTCACAAACACCTTTTTTCCATTCGAAACCAATTTATCTACATTAGGATATACATTTCTGATTTCTTCACATACCCTATGCAATCCATGAACAATGCACGTAACATGAGTCATTTTAGGATAACTGACTGCAAGACCTTCTGCTGCTTTCTTCATATATGCTGCAGCATCTGTGAGCAAAAGTAAAACATTGACGAACTTCACCCCACTTGGCCACAATATCTGCATGGCTTCATTGAACAATTTAGCAATTGTAACATAATTTGTGGCACACAGTTCTTGGCACGTTGAAAGAAAAGATTTACTTGAAATTGTTTCATCATTTTTCAATAACCCAACAACTACATTTCCCACTTTCCTAGCACTTGAGTCCGTACTTTCATCTATGCTGACCCAGATTTTTTCATTCTCAGAGATATCACGAATTTTCTGCATCGTTTCTTCGTAACACTTTGGGAGGTAACATTTCCTTAAAGTAGACTCATCTGGGGTGTCGATGTTTGTGTATTTGCCTAAAAAAATTCGCAGCTGAGGATCATTCACCTTATAAAGCGGTATGTCAGCAGAAACAAAAGCCATACACAAATCCTCACAATAACGAGAAAACTTGGATGGTTCTTGGGACGAACTTGGGATGTGGTCACCAATAAGGGATTGTTTGCTTTTCACACGCACAGCTGCAGCAATATGTTTACTGCCATTCACATGTTGGGTTACCTGAGATCGCTGTTCTGATGTTATGGCTTTTCCACAGGGCTGACAAAAGAGTAGCTTTCCATCAGTGGTAAATGTGTTCTTGAATTCTGCAACATATTGCTGAAAACGATAGCTTGGTGCAGATTTCACTTTCGGCATTTTCAAACACGCACACACTTACAGAAAACTCGCACCTTTCGAACGAAACACACTAGTGCTTCTCCCACGCAATACCACGCCAAGCAAATACTGTGGAACAATCTGTCCACTACTGAACGTTGAGCTTACGTTTTACCTCTCAGTATGGACAATTCGTTACATCCAGACTGGATACTGTTGACAGGTCTTGCAGAAATTTTTCCCTCTCTAAGATGAGAAAATAAATACAGCGACTATATAAAAAAACCTTTTGATTTTTTTCTAGGAAATGTTAAAAAGATAAGAAAATTTAAGTAGATACGAAATTTTATGTGAAATTTTTGGGACAAAATATTCATTTTATGCATTTATGACCGAATATTAAGAAATATGTATTTACATAAAAAAAATTGGAAAATATGTTTTTTTATGTGAAATAAAATTTGATATACGAGGGTGGTTCAGCATGCTCCGCCCCTGATATAGAAGGAACCCTCGTAGGAAAACCAAATCACTCTCACTTTTCAACATAGTCCCCTGGAACATTAACACACTTTTCCAATCGGCCTTCCAGTGCTTCAATCCTAACAGAAAAATAATATTTTGGTTGGTCCTGCAACCAAGCATTCACAACATCCATAACCTCGGACTCACTGGCAAAATGTTTTCCACGAAGGTGTTTCTTCATGTTCGGGGACAGGCGGAAGTCACTGGGGGCCAGATCTGGAGAATAAGGGGCATGAGGGACAATTTCGAACCCTGCTGCATGAATTGCAGCCACCGCAACTTGGGATGTGTGGGCGGGAGCATTGTCACAATGGAACAACACACCACGGGCCAACATTCTACGGTGTTTCACCTTGATGGCAGTACGTTATTCTTCAATTGGGGTTGCAAAATAAAACACCTGTGATTGTCTTTCCCTGTTGGAGATAATCTATCAGAATAATTCCTTCTGCATCCCAGAACACAGATGCTATCATTTTGCCCTTTGATGGTTGAACCTTGAATTTCTTTGGGGGTGGAGAATGGGGGTGTTTCCATTGCATACTTTGGCGTTTACTTTCGGGATCAAAGTGGTGAACCCACGTTTCATCCATTGTAACAAATCGCTTCAGAAACTTTGGCTTGTCAGCCTTTATTGTCCGTAACAGGTTCTCACTTGTCACACAACGTGTCCTCTTTTGATCGACCGTCAGCATTCTCGGGAACCAACGTGCAGAGATCTTTTTCATTAACAAATTATTATGAATAATTGAATGCACACTGCCAGTTGATACCACATGTGTCTGCTATATGGCGGACAGTCACTCGCCGGTCTGCCAAAATCATGTCATGCACTTTTGTAATCATTTTTGGTGTGGTTACCGTTGCAGATGCCAACACCATGCTCATCTTCAAAGGTCTGCCGACCACATTTAAATTCACTGCACCATATCTTCGCTAGGTCATATGAGGGGCTAGAGTCTCCAAGAGTTCCCACCATATCTGCATGGATGTCTTTCGGTGTTAGATTTTTCTTGAGTAAATATTTTATCACTGATCGGACCTCAGATTTTTCCATTTCTTCACATGTGACTACACTTCTTACTGATCATCAACCTGTATCAAAAAGATAAATTGTTGTAAATTCTTGAAACATTCTGGATATTAGTCTAAAGAATGAACAATGTTACATATAAAATTACAGGTCTCTACTATCACTGGAAATGGGTCAGGGGCGGAGCATGCTGAACCACCCTCGTATAGGCTCCAGTTACTATGATCGGAATTTGTAACTCACTTACGAGGTCATATCTACTCGCAGAAAAAATATTTATTTACCTAAAAATCCGAGCCCTACTTATTACTATATACTAAGTATACAGGGTGTTTCGTACGTTCGTTTACAACTCTTGGGAGGTGATTGTACGAGTGAAAATAAGATGGAAAGTTCGTGTAACAAAATTCCGGAAACGGCTTTGTTGCCTAGTTATTGACGTTTGAAAACGTGGGAAAATGATTTTCCGAAGTGAATAATGGCAAAACGGGTGGAGAGAAGTCGTCGGTGTTGGGCGGTCCACTAAGAAATTTGGTACGCTCTTATCAAAAAATCACGCGGCAATGTTGTGCAATGTCGGCGCAAGGGATTCCCCACAGGACGCGAACGAAGATGTTGACGGGAGTGGAGTGGGTATGCGTTCTGCGTGAGCTGGTAATGACGAAAATTGGCATGTGTTGAATGGCACCAAAAAACAAAGACAATTTCCTGAGCGAAGGGCACCATGACGTAAAAACGAAAAAAATGAACTGTCATAGGTTGCATACCCTGAAGGGCAGATGGGTATCCGTGTGATCTGACGTTAAGTACCACATTTCCCGCTAGGGGCGCCAACAATGTAGGTTTCCTCATGAAGGAGCGCACGTGTATGTGCCATTCGTGCTTCAGGTGCTGTGCCAGCAGCAGGCTGTTAAACATTCACGGTTGAATGGAAAGACGTGAGGTTCTTGGACAGTGTTGTTTGGCAAACATTTGACCTAGCAGTGTTACGTGTTAATTCTTAGCCACAGCCCATCGTGTTCTGTGAAGTGTAATAATAGTGTTAACGGCCATAAACACTTGTAGCCCGGTGTAAGGAATGGCTGCATACACGTCTCAAGAGCTGGCGAACATGCATCTGATTTATGTGGAGGCTGGAGGTAATAGCCGTGCTGCAAGGCGTCTGTATGGGGCACGTTTTCCAAATGGGGTGTTACCATCGCACACCTTATTTCGAACTGTAGACACTCGACTTCGGGAAACAGGATCAGTGTTGCCACCTCGTCGAGGAGTTGGACGATCGCGAAGTGTGCGAACACGACGGTTTGTGGAAGATGTGCTAACTGCAGTGATGGATCATCCAGGCACCAGTACGCGCGCGCTAGCCCACGAACGAAACACCTCCCATGTGAATGTGTGGCGAGTCCTGGCAGAAGAGGGGATGCACCCGTACAAATTGAAGAAAGTGCAAGATCTTTTACCTCGGGACTTTGGCCCACGTGAGGACTTTTGCCAATGGTTTGTTCATCAAATTGAAACTATCCCCAATTTTCAGAATACGGTACTATGGACTGATGAGGCTATCTTCACGAAAACTGGTGTGTTCAATAGTAAAAACAGTCATGTGTGGGAACATGAAAATCCACATGCACTGCTAGTGGCGCATCATCAGCACAGATTTGCAGTGAATGTGTGGTGCGGGATACTGCATGACCATTTGATTGGACCGTACATTCTCCCTGTTCGCCTATCTGGACCACTTATCAAGCATTTCTCAGTGAGGTTTTGCCTGAACTACTAGAGGACGTGCCCTTGGCACTGAGACAAAGACTGTGGTTTCAACATGACGGTGCACCCCCACATTTCGATCAGAATGTGCGCCATTTCCTCAATACCGTATTCCACAACCAGTGCATTGGCAGGGGAGGGCCTGTGCCATGGCCACCTCGATCGCCTGATATTACGCCCTGGATTTCTTCCTCTAGGGAGAGATGAAACGCCTCGTTTACAAAACACCTGTCGTGCCAGCCGAGGACCTCGTTGCCCGTATCAATGTAGCTGCAGCATCGATAGCAGAAACGCCGGGGTTGTTGGGTCGCACTAGACAATCCTTGATTCGCCGTTGTCGCCTCTGCTTGGAAGTACATGGTGGACACTTTGAAAACTGTCTGTGATGATGTTCCCTTCATATCTCCATTAAGCATACTGTGTGCCCTTCAGGGTATGCAACCTATGACAGTTCATTTTTTTCGTTTTTACGTCATGGTGCCCTTCGCTCAGGAAATTTTCTTTTTTTGGTGCCATTCAACACATGCCAATTTTCGTCGATACCAGCTCACGAAGAACGCAAACCCACTCCACTCCCGTCAACATCTTCGTCCCCGTCCTTTGGGGAATCCCTTGCGCCGACATTGCACAACATTGCCGCGTGATTTTTTGATAAGAGCGTACCCAATTTCTTAGTGGACCGCCCAACACCGACGACTTCTCTTCACCCGTTTTGCCATTATTCACTTCGGAAAATCATTTTCCCACGTTTTCAAACGTCAATAACTAGGCAACAAAGCCGTTTCCGGAATTTTGTTACACGAACTTTCCACCTTATTTTCACTCGTACAATCGCATGCCAAGCGTGGTAAACGAACTTACGAAACACCCTGTATAATTATGAGTATTTTTAACATTTTTACTAAAAAGAGTTTCAAAATAGTTATTAGTTATCCTCGAAATCTCTTCCTCTAGTCCAAAGAATAAGGGGAAAATAATTCTAAAGTATTTTAGTTTATTTAACACTGGCTTGCAGTAAAGTAAAGGAAAGCAAGGAAAGCTTATGAAAAGTCTGTATTGCGAAAGCGGGAACGGCTATGATCAAAGGCATTATTGCTAAAGCACGGCGTGCTATGTATTTATTTATTATTGCGAAATTAAATTTAAAAAGTAAAATATTGTAGCAAGAACAAAAAAGTAAAATTACTTGCCTGCGATGTGTGATAGCATTTATGTAAATAATTAAATAAAACTGTTAAATATTGTAAATATTCGCTATTTTTATGGGTACGTCAACACAAAGGTTCTTTGCACCCGTCAAATGTCCTTTCTTTAAAAGTCTATTGCGGATATTAAAACCCACCCATGCCCTCGCCGGGACTCGAAACCGAGACTTCCGAATCAAAGCGAGTGGAGTCGACCACCCAACACGCTCGACTACCGAGGCCGGCATGAAACTGTTATGTTGGGTTCTTAATGTAAATACATAGCCTACTTTTCAATAAAAATGTTAATTGTTATCTAAGAAACAAATAAGCAGACACACGTTTTTCATTACATTTCATTTGCATGAGGAATATAATAGCTGCTTAAAAACTGCTATACGAAGACGTAATTTTTATTTTTAAAAAAGGGAGTGAGTGAGTCATTCATTCATTTATTTCAGTGATGAGAGCCCCCCCCCCCCCCAATAATTTTGACAAGTCGGATCCCCTGCATGATTATAATATGGTACACAATCCGTCATGCTTATGATGTCCATAAACTTTAACTTTGTTGAGTACTTCTTTATGCGTGCTTAAAAATTGACTGTAAGCTTGAACTTGTTGAATGATGAAAATCACTAATTTTTTCCTTTCTATTTATTTTCTACTTTTTGTACACCGCTTTGTATTTTTCTACGCTTATCTGTCGTATTTTGAATTTCAATAAATTGATATTTATTCTCGAACAATTTATTTATATTATTTTTCTTTGGCTGCCATCTAGCTTTATTTTATGAAACTTCTCTCTTTCCAACTCGTTATTGTTTCCAGCATGAAATAAATATCAGACTTGTAAGAATTGTTTTGAAACAAATACCCACGCTTTTATATAGTCAAAATTACGTTTTAATGTGCTAATGGAATAGCACATCTGACACCTTAACAATGATTACATTAGCTTTAGGATGAGTGCTCGCACACATTTGGATGCTGATGTCACTCTTCCTGAAATTAATAAATAACTGAGGACATGTTGTATCCGGCTTCTTGTAAGAGGTGACATTAAAATGAAATATGGTCCTTATTTAATATAGGAGCATCTCCTCTTCTGTCAGACTGCTAAGAAATATAGATGTGGATCTTTGCACGGCTCAAAGACAGTGGACAAAGCAGGGACAGTGATATCATGTTAGCAAAAATCCGATATACAGGGGAAAGTTGTTCAGTCGCTTCCTAAGGTATGATTGTCGCCCTTAAAAATGATTACGAGTCGACGACTACCGGTCTGACTGACTGGATTATCTTGTCTTTCTGTGTTGTGGAGTATCGTTTTCTTGGCTCCTATTTGATTTACCCCTTTCCCTTGGTGTTGATGTATGTGCTGTCTTTCTTCAACCTTTGCTCCTGTCGTTCGAGGAGGTAATCTTCTTTTGTCTAGTGTAAGTTTCCAGCTGTGCTCACTGCGGTCAGGGCGTTAGGTGTGAGAGCCTTTGTATGGCCGATGTACCTTTGGTGTTGACTGCGACGTTGGTGTGCTGTCTGAGACTGGCCCGGCATTTGGCTCTCTCTCTCTGCGAATGACTTCTTCAATTGTGTCGAGCTCCAGAATCTGAGTGTTGGTTGTGTATCGGCCGTTTCCTCTGATTATCCTTGCCACTTTGTTCTGCATTACCTGGAGTTTTTGCAGTTTTGTCTTTGGCGGCGTGATGCCACGCTGGGATGGCTTATAGCAGTGCTGGTCGAATCATCGTCTTGTAGACCCCGATTCTCGTGTCTAGTGACAGTTGGAGGTTTCGGAAAATGGCGTAAACATCCCCCAGTCTTGGGTTCCCCTTGTGTTGTAGTTCTTCAACGAGGCTGCTGAATGTTAGTCGTGTGTCTAAGGTAAGTCCCAGGTATTTCGCTGTGTCCAAATAGCTGCAAGCGTTGTTGTACTTGTCTTCTGCGTCTTGCGAATATCATTGATATGCTCTTGTTGACATTGGTTTCGATGCGCTATCTTCTTGTTCATGTTTGGAATTCCTGTAGTTTATTCAGTATTCTGTAGGATGCATCCAGTTGTCGTCTTGATGCGAAGCATCGTCTGCAAACGGTGCCGGGAAGCACGTCGTGGTTCTTGGCAAGTCTGCTGTATACATATAGCGCATGCAGTATCGGGGCGAGCGTGGAGCCTTGGTCACTTCGGCTTTGATTTCTTTCGACATCTAAAAATACACCCAGTGTATAGTTCTTGCGGTTGAATTTCGTGGTCAGGTGCACTACCACTCTGGCCAGTTGGCGTGTCCTACTGTGGGCTCTCCTGAACCCAAATTGAATTAAAGGGATTAGTTCGGCTTGCATGGACTTCTCTTGAGTGAGTTTGGGTTTTTGTTGCCGGTGGACTGTGCAGTAGTATTTCAGCATCTTCTTCTATGGTTCTGGTGAATTGCTGTTTTAGCGGGTTTGGATGGGGCGTAAAATGTTATTCCTAATGTGCTGCCACGAGGGTGGCTTGTTCTTGAGGGTCAAAGACTAGGTTGTTGCCGTCTTGTAGTACAGTTTTTCCTGGTGTGGTTGATGTTTTGGCACTTTTGGCACATTCTTTCACAACCTTCCAGAAGTGTCGATGCTTAGGTGGTATTTCTCTTGACGGTCTGCTCCCAGTGTTGTGTTCTCGATCTCGGGAGATGGTTTCAGATTCTTGTGGTGAGTTCTTTCCATATCAGACGGTATCTAGGGTTTCGTGTCCTCTGCCATTTTCTTCGCACCCATCTTTCGCGATCGAGCTCGTTCTTATATATTGTCTGTCGAGTCATGATACTAAACTTAGCATTCTTAACCTATCAGTGTCAAACACAACAACATAAAATTATACACATCAATAAATCGAACACTCATAATGGTATAGTTTCTCTTACACTTTACCTTCGTAAGTTGTCGGTCTTTCGTGTTTAATTTACTTTCATTTACAAGTCGTTCCAATGGAATTAATTGTAAATCTATTGACTTTGCCATTGATGTTTTGTGTTTATGAAGCGGTTGCTTTGGATTCTCGTGTTGGGTGCTATATTAACTTGCGCGAAGTCTTCGGGCTATTCTGCTTCAGGCTAAGGAAACTAAGGTACTTTACCTTAACTTTCTCCGCATCTTCCGAGTTAAAAGCAACAGAAAACGTACAGAAGCAACATAATCTCCATAAGCACGGCATAAATTGTCACTTTTTATCGGCGTTACATCTTGTACTAATCATTCGGCTCTATAGGAGGTCCTGTTTAATGCACTGTCTCCTAAATGAAAACCAGATATTCTTTGTGAATTACCCTGTATATAATTTGGATCAATGATATTATAAGTGGGATATAACCTTGTACTTCCTAATTAAATACGCCAGATAGAAAATGGCTTCATATTTCTTGCTTAATTGTTCTTGGAAGCCAAGCGTACTCGACTTGCGAGGCTAAAGGAAGTGCTAAAAAACATTTCAAAAGTATTTATTCCTCCATCTACTCCCCACAGTGAAAAACCTCGCAGGAGAATCTCAATGGAATTAATTATCCAACTTTTGCTACGCTGTTTGCCACCTACCCCTCCCTCCCCCCCTTTCCCTGTTTTGAACTTCCCGTCAGCGCAAAACTCTTCATAGGTGGCGCTCTTTATGGATCGTCGTATCAAAATACGTGACGCTGACTTCGCCACACGCGAGCGACAATCTCCGCATACCGACACGACCGTTACTGGAACGTTTATTACAAATCCCGATTATCTCAGCCGTGAGCAATGGCTGACTGCATGCCACGCGCATACCACATCCTTCAGGTTCGCTCAACCGAATGTTATTCACTGTCTCTCCGCTGGTTTAGCTGCCGCGGTGGATGGTTCTACTGTATGCAGTGTTGCCACTTGAAGGGAAATTTCCATTTTTCAGTAAAATGTTCATTTTTGCATCGAAATTTCCAGTCTGTAAGGAGATTAGGCTTTCGTAGGGAAATTCGATCCTAATTTAAACAAAAGAGGAAATTGGACGGGAAATGTCACATTCATGGAAATTTGAAGGAGTTCAATTATAGTACAGATGAAATTCGGTTTCACTTTCATGTCCATAATTATTTTGCTGTTATTTCCAATTTCCACTTCTTTGAATATGAATCAGTAGCGGCGTTTGGGTACCAAAGCTGGGAGGCAAGGTCAACTTACTTTCTCTTGGTAGACAATGCTTAACATTAAAAGTCCATAGTGCGGGGGCAAGAAGTGGGAACAAGTGAAGGGCAACTGCCTCCACATGCCCCATCCTAAACGCCGCGACTGATATGAACCTATATGTCTGTTTATATTTCTATTTATATTATTTTATGTCGCTTTTCTACGTCGGTTAATAGCGACGATGAGGATGAATGAAAAAGCATTCATGCCTCACCAAGGTTCGAATATGGGAAATTTTAGCCAGTTGCTATCTACCTAGTGAATTTCTTTAATATTTTTCATATGCACGAACGTTGGCTACGAATACACTACTGCTAGTACTACCACAACTTAAAAAATATTATTATTATTGCTATTAACATATGATTTCTTCATAAGAGGGGAAAAATGGGCGAAAAAGGGAAAGTATGCCTCTTGCAGTGGGAAATTTTGCCCTCATATTATTGCAACACTGACTGTACGGGCAGAGTGTGAACTCTCTTGTCACATTTTCCTCTCTTTCATCCAAAACTTTTTCTCTCGCCGTTCTCCTTCCTCTCTTTCGTCTGGCGTTATTCAGATCATCCCAGCTTTCTAACAGCTAGTGGGACGTTTATGACTGGAAGTGGTGGAAGATGGAAGACATGAAATATCATTTCGCAACAATAGATTCTCCTCCGCTGACCCCACGTTTCCTTGACAACCGACACCGTTAACATTCCGTCGCACCTAATTTGTAGCAACGACCCTTTCTCCTTTTGACGGGTCACTCATTCAGGGTAATTTAACGGCTGGTGGACACGTACGTATACTTTGCTCATGCCCTCAACTATCAAGCTTTCATTCGAAACAGTTATGTTTGTATTCTAAATAAAGTAAGTATTAATAGTTAATGTTCATGTTCTACATAAACATCAGCTTCATATGTTTGTAAGCCAATTATCTAGGTTTATTGTCTGTGATTTATCTACTCGACTTCTTGGTTTCGTAATTATCTACGAAATTCATTAGAATTGAGGAGTTGTAACTTTGCAGATGAACCCGACCGATTCCGGTAGCGCAGAAGCAAGGGAAATAGCTACAGGCTGGCTTAGCCAGTGCTCGCCATCTTTTGGCGTTCTGTCCTTGCTACCGACCACCAAGACGGCGAGTAGATGGCAACTACGGTTGAGTTGTTGTTTTAAGTCATCTTTATGCATTAATAGGCTAATCGGGAATGGACCAACAGTCGCCAGGGGTCCCGGGTTTGAATTAGGGATGGCCAGATCCGGATCCTAGCTGATCCGAAATCCGGATCCCGTTGGCTCCGGATCCTAAAATTATTCGGATCCGGAATTTTCAGATCCGGATCCGGATCCAGAACTTTCGGATCCGGAATTTTCAGATCCGCATCCAGTACTTTCGAATCCGGATCCAAAACTTTCGGATCCGGATCCGTTTTGCCATCCCACATGCGCTTCTTTGGAAAGTAGGAATGTGTTTGTAACATATTGTTACATGCTAATATACATATATATATATAGTGTGTGTGCGCGCGTGCGCGATTTGTAATTAATTAATACACTTACAAGGGAGGTCTAAGTCTCCCCCTCCGAATTCCATGAAACTTGGCAGGTGTATAGAGGCGCCCAAAGGAAGAAATACGTGGTTTTGTGTTTCAGCTAAAAAAAAAAAAACTGTTTTAGGGGGCAAAACCCCCCTCAAAGGTCAAGATGAAGACAATTGACGCGGGGATCTGACCCCTGTGTGCCACTCCGATTTCCATGAAATTTGGCAGGTGTATGGAGGGGCCCAAAGGAAGAAGTACGTGTTTTTGGTGTTTCAGCTAAAAAACGGTTAAGGGGGCAACCCCCCCCCCCCTCAAATGTCAAGATGAGGAGAAATTGAAGTGGGGATCTGACCCCGAAACCACGTAAATATGCCATAGGAAGAAACAGGTTGCATAGGGCCTCTCTAACACCTGCCAAATTTCATGGAAATCGGAGGGGGACACTTAGATAACCTCCCTTGTTAGTCTTACACTTTGCAATTATATAACACTGCATATATTATAATGTTTTACTTTAATTTGTAAAACTGTAACTGTAGAAAAATTGCATAATTTTTGTATAAAATTTCTATCTTGTTATATGTGTTAAAGGTTTCATCCTGGAATGGAATGTCTCATATTTATGTGTGTTTCCATTTCCAATACATTCGAATGAATACATATTCGTTTCAATGGCATTTACAATATCACTTCTGACATTTTATGTTAAACAAGTAAGATAATTTTTGTGCAGAAGTGTGTTAGCCGATGCTTAGCAAAGTATTTTAGGAACAACACTTCAAAAAAAATCTTGTAGGACTAACTAATGAAAAATTTCTTTGTAATCGAAGATCATAATACCTTTTAAGGTGTGGTAATATTGTAATGGGATTGAGATCCGTAACTTTTGGATCCAGATCCGTTTGGCTATCCCTAGTTTGAATCCCGGTTAAGACATGGATGCTTGTGTTTGCCCGAAATGAGCAAACAAAGAATTTAGTAAAAATTGACAAATGTGAAAAACTGAGTAAAAAACGAATAGCGGGGAATACTACCGCTTAGGGTTATTCAGTCCTTTTTTTCTTTTTTTTAAAAAAAGGAAAGTCTGTAAGGCGTCTGACTGCCACGCGGGAGACCCGTGTTCGATTCGCGGGCTGGGTGATCTAAGATCAAAATTTTTCCGGCCTTATCCCCGCATAAAGCGGCTCTGGGGCACACGCAGCCTCAAATCAATGAGTAGCTGGGATAAACACTGGGCGTAAAGGCTGCCGGCCGAAATCGGGAATGTGTTTGGGCCATACCCCCAATATCTCCTAAATATACCTTCATGGCACAGTGCTACATGCACGAGGAACTTTACATTTTCTCTTACCTTAACCTTTTATATTGGCGAAGATAAATGTTTTCCAATACGTGATATATGTAGTCTGCAAGGGTAGTCTTCAACAGGCCTACACCTTAAGGAAGGCCGGTTATATGTAGTACACAGTGGTGGCGATTGGGTTCCAAAACCGAGGGGTCAAGGTACCAAAAAGGGGGGGGGGAATCAACTGCCTACTAATTTCCGCCACTGGTAGTACACATGTAAGCCATTGGTAGCTACTGTTCTTCTTTGTCTATTTGCATTATTGCTTATCTTTCTTCCTGTTCTCACCTCTCTATCCTTCAATCGCTTTCGCTCCACAATCACACGTGAAATTAAATGCTCACAGGCTCATGTTTTTTTACTCTTCTCTTTCAAAATATCAAACAGATTGATCCAAAGGTTTGCCTCGTCACTCACATTGTAAATTAAGAGCCACGGAAATGGCTAGCAAAGGTACACATTGGTAACCGATCCCTCCACCTCTTACTCACCGATTACTGCGAAGTTTACCACGTGGAATTGCATATAACCTCCTTTTTAGCATCCCATTAAACAACGACAAAATCCAATGTTCACCGCTTGGTTGTTTGGTATTGTTTTCGACATCAGAAGAGCTAGGAATGAATGAACGATATCGCTTTTCTAACTGCCAGTCTGACTACCATCACCCACACCAATCATGTTACGTGAACGATGTATTTGTTGCGTGGAATTACCGCCTGTTCTTATATCCGCTAGCGGTAATGGTAAATTAAGAAACTGCAGGCAAATACCTGTCAACATGTCTCTAAATAACATCATAGCAATACACTTGGTCTCTTTATACCTCAACATGGGCCTCTCCTTTGCCTTGTCATCAAGGGATCTGGGATTGATACCCGATGGAAGCACAGAGTAATTCAAAATTAATGGTGCAATTTTACACAGTTATTATGACGTCACTATTTATGATAGAAAATCAGACAAGGCATCAATATAAAGAAAAACTCTGGAAGTTTTATTCCTACTTAGCGGGCTTATTTTGCTTAGCCGATGTTCCACCAGGATCGCCAGTGTCGCAAAATGGCTAATGATCAGTGGAAGGCGTATTGTGTGTTGGAGCTATCGAGAACTGATTCAATTACAATGGTGCATATTCCGCATGCTTTCGGTAGTAATCCGAAAGATTTGTCAAAGTTACAACTGCGAGTTGTTCGCCCTTCGAAACCATTGGCAACAACTTGCTGTCTCGTGCATAGCAAGTACTTGATTATCGTTTGGACCTTTTCTGCATTACACGTCATTCCCATGTCGAATCTTTATAATGTGAGTGATGTGAGTAAAAGTTCCAGGTTTTCCTTTACATTAATGCCTTGTCTGAATTTCTATCATAAAGAGTAACGTCATATTAACTCTGTAAACTTTCATCATTCATTTTGAATTACCCTGTATACCCTATCCCCGGAATCTGTGGACCAAGGCCGCGCATAGCTGCAGAGGAGGAGGGAAAATCGAATGGGCATAGCAAGGCAGTACATGTTGCTGAGAAGGGTGGTAAATTCGTAGCTTTCTCCCACTCCACGCAATCCCGTTCCCTGTCACGTGTTCATTGGTAGAGCCGTCTCGCGTCACTACTTGCGCAGAGACTTGTTTTCGTTCGCTTCCTCCAAACATACCCGGGACAGAGTATAGTGGATGAGATCCAACTTTAAACATCAAACTCAGTACAGGGTAGCCTATCTGTTAAAAGCGGACTCAGAAATAAAAAATTCAAACCTCGCTTGAACTGAAACCAGGTAATCCGATGATTAGGTACAGGGTTCTTGTAGAGAGGGTCGTGCTCGATTTCCACAAAGATTCTTGATTTGATAAACACTTTTTGAAAATTCACTTGTGACGGTGGATGCGTGCGAGAGATATTGGCCGAACACTCATTTTTAGATAGCTCAGTTTCTATTTATGTCTGTTAACACGTACTTAAGTCTTAGTGATTACTTACTGTGTGTTTTCTGGAGAACGATTTTTCCTTCCGTACATGTATGAATTTGTTTGCCAACAGCTATTCGTTTACGGTCTTCTTAGATACAGATTCCTGCTGCCATCCACGTCACGTGGTCATGTGCAAAGGTATCCCGAAATGCTTCCGTTGTTAGCTTAGGTGGGATCGGTTCAGGGATCTTAGCACTAATAAAACATCTTGAAATGCTTTTGTTGTTAGGTTAGGTAGTAGTGTAATTTTGCCGATTCAAACCAATACTTGGTACGAGGCCTATTTTTTTATTAATTTAACCACAATGGTAAACCTATTTTTGGTGATGTTTTTGTCGATTTTATACTATTACAAATCTGTGTTTTTTTCATCTCGTACTTGGTACGAGTGTCATAATTTCTTTCGAGTTAAATTACGTGACATTACATAATATTGTGATGCCCCATATTAAGCTCCCTTTATTGTATTTGTATAAGGGTAAACTATTGTATCATGCTTATGCAACAGGTTATTACATAACATTACGCAACATTACAATGGCACAGAAGGTAACTTGTTGCATCATGTTTATGCAACAGATTATTACGCAATATTATGATGACTTGTATCTGACGTGGTGTCTTTTGATTAGCTTTTTGTCTCAGATGTTTTAGGCTACTTAAAGAGTTTTTTTGCATTACATTATTTGAATTTATGCAACCTATCTAAATACCACACCAAAATACTCTGCGACAGTTGCAGAGTCTGACATTTTCTTGACATTTTACAATATATACCAACATGAAGAATAACACTAAAGATCAAACATACTGAGGCATAGTCTTACAAAAACTGAAACTCAATAAAATACTAACCTGTCATGATAAGATGTGATGTAACAGATTAGTCAGTTTTGCAAGATTAGTTGAAGAGTACGGACGTGTTGTTGCATTGCTCCTCTATACATTTTTTCATGTGCTAAGCACAGGGGATATTTTTTTTTACTTGAATAGTTTGTTTGAGTTGGTATATTAAGTCCACTTTATGCACAGTAAGGCTTATCGGGACTGGACCTACAGTTTAAAGTGGGATCCGAACCACTTGTGCCTCCACCGGGTATTGAACCCGGGACCCCTTGATTACAAGGCTGCGACGTTACCACTGCGCCATCGGGGAGGCCCTTACTTGAATAGTATTTGGTCTCATGTTGACGAGGATACTGGAAAGCACTTATTTGTATTTAATAATAACTTATCATCATATAAGTTACCTGTTAGTGGGAAAATTCAAATAAACATTTCACCACCCAATGCGGCAGTTTTGCACATAGGTCGAAATTTGTATAGAATTAAACATAGTACATTACTTCCTGATACGTCTTATGATGTGGAAGCTGGTGAATTTTTGTATGCTGAGATAATTGGAGAGTATGATAAATTGATTCCTCTGTTTATCGAAATAAGAATAATCTATCCTCTTATTAATATATAAAATACCTAAAAAAAAACTAAAAAGTCATGGATATATTTGGTAATAGAAGGCGACAGGAGATTCCAGATAATTCCAGCGAGATTGCTAGTTTAGATGCACGTCTAAAGAAACTTAAATCAGATTTACTCATATTACAGAATTCGCTAAATCTAATTATTCAAGCAGAGATTACAAATCTTCAAACTCAACTGATTGATCTTGTAGTAAAAATTCATGGAGAACTCAAATCTTTGCTTGAGAAATATACTAATTTAGCTTCAATAGATAATCTTCAGAACTTAGAAGAGAATATTGCCAACTTGAAAAAAGAACTTGATAAATTTAGACAAATCCAAAGAACGAATACCGAACAGCTGAAACAGAAATTAAATGACCAGGCAAATAGTATTCGTTCCGAACTGCAAACCATAATCCAGAATATCAAAACTCAAGAAGAATATGAGCAGGTAAATATTGCTAAATTGCAAGAACAGTTTCAATCTTTCGAAGTTCCTACATTGCGAAGTATCAAATCTGAATTACAGACAGATGAACTGCATACAGCTATAACAGAAGTTCAATCGAAACTACAGACATTGGAAGATTTTATCAATAATTTACCTTCATCTTCTGAATTAAATGCTATTGCTCGGAGCGTTGCCGGCATCAAATTACAGTTGGAGACTTATGAAGATTTTGGGAAGATACAAGGTACCATAGCTCACATAGAAGATACTATGGCAACTATGAGAAATGAGCTAACTAGTGTACAGGAAACTCTGGAATCGAAACTGCCTGGCATTAATGATATTCTAGCTATAATTCAACAGCAAGTTAATAAGCTTGAAAGCTTGAATACTGAATCAGAATTATCGCATTTCCATCATCTTATTGACGGCATTCAGAGTAAATTAGATACACTGCAACAGTTTACACCTACGCAGGATGACATAACGCAACTGCAAGAAATTTTGAAAAATGCAGCTGATGCAACAGAACTCGATGCTATAAAATTAACTCTTACCACACTTCAGAATACTGTAGCTGCTTTGCCTACTTCTCAGGAAATCTGAGCTATGAAGAGAGCAGTACATCGAATTTTACAATCTGAGGATATCAAAAACATTCAATCAGAAATTGCTCAAATCAGAGAAACTGTTGCTAGTCTCCCCATCCATCAAATAATTAATGAACTACATGCATTATTTACAGAATTCAGAAGTCAAGTACACGATCTTGATACCCAGGGTTCTAAATTGAAACTTGTAGAAAATTTACAGGAGATTATTTCTAATATTACGTTACAAATTACTACTCTTGAAGCAAGTCAAGAATCTGCTTTATCGGGTTTTGCTACTCAACTTCACGATCTCAAAGAGGAATATAAACAACTGTATGTTGATGTAAAAATCAAACCTAGCTACGATGAGTTGGTTCGTACTATCAACGAACACTTGGAACCGGTATTAAGCAGACTAGATGACGTAGATACTCGTCAATTTTATTCTATGGAAATTGTTAGGTTACAAAGTGTTCCAAATGCTAGAGGGCACTGGACGTAGGTCAATGCTGGCAATGTTTACAAATTATATCCGTACACTTAGGTACATGAATTTTTTGTTGATGGTAGTTTACGATTTCTGAAGTTTAGTTTTCTAAAACATGGAAAACATATTGAAGTTCCTCAGTTTACTATAGTGCGAAAAGATGGTATACACAAGGCAAATACCTATTGCATACTGGGATGAGTCTGCCAATAAATATAAAGTGCATAACGACGAACAATTATCAGTTTTTGATATTGAAATTGGTGACAAGCTAGTATTTGACATAAGGCGGTTATACCCTGAGGACAATCCATTTTATGCGATATTCTCACTTCGAACTCGATGTCAAAATAAGATATAGTTCATGAATTACACAAACCAGCCCGTCGCAATTACAAGCGATTAAGTGTTGTAACAAAAGGTATAAATGAATTCTTCCAGGCTGATCTGATTGAGATGGCTACAGGCACTTTAAAAAATGTGGATAAGATAAATCATGGTTACAAATATATGCTTACAGTTATTGATATCTTTAACAAATATGCATGGGCTGTTTCCCTAAAATCCAAGACTGGTACTTGTGTTACCGAGGCTTTTAAGTCGATATTTAGTGAGGGAAGGTTACCAAAATATTTACAGACAGATAGAGGGAAAGAATTTTACAATTCTACATTTGCTAAGTTAATGCAACAACATAATATCAAACATTATTCTACATACAGTGATCTTAAAGCTAGTATAGTAGAAGAATTCAACAGAACATTAAAAAATCACATGTGGAGACAATTTACTCTACAAAGCAATTATAAGTGGGTGCAAATTTTACCCGAGCTAGTTCATAATTACAACAATACAGTATACAGTACTATTCACATGAAACCTGTTGAGGTAACCAAATCTGATGAGCAACGATTGATTTCTAGTATTTATTGTAAAAAGTATAAATTTACTACCAAAAAGCCAAAGTTTAAAATAGGGGAACAGGTAAGGGTTACTAAATATAAACACTTATTCGAGAAGTGATTCACCAAAAATTGGAGTACGGAGTTATTCTCAGTGGTTCAAGTTTTACCAGGGAATAGAAATACATATATCATAAAAGATAATCATAACAAAATATTGAAAGGGAGATTCTGTGAAGAGGAACTTAGTAAAACAAAATATCGAGATACGTATCTAATCGAGAAAATATTTAAGAAGAAAAATAGTAAATTGTATGTGAAATGGCTAGGTCTGCCAGACAAAAGTTGGATAGAAGCAAATCAGGTGATTCTTTGACACCAACATGGAATGTGGTACAGCGTTTACCAGATGTAGTGGAAACTAATAAAAAAAATTGAGAGTTATTACCTGATAACATAAGATGCCTCATTGCAAGCCCATCAGGTTGTGGAAAAACCACTTTGCTGGTTGATAATTTCTTGCTTGCCCCCAATTGGCTAGATTGGAAAAATAGACACTTGTATGTATTCTCAAAAAGTTTAGAACAACCCAAATACCAACATCTCATGAAGCTGTACGAGGGACTGGGCATAGCTACATTTGCATCAACAATAAAACCCCTCGACCAATGTTTGAAAAATTCTGTTATGGTGTTTGATGATGTTATTCTGGAAAATCAGAATGAAATTAGAATTTTTTTACACAGGGTCGTCACAAAGAAATAGACTGCGTTTATTTAGCTCAAACTTATTCCAAAATTCCCAAACAGTTATTACGAGATAATACAAACTTAATCTGTTTGTTTCGTCAAGATCATACTAATTTGAAACATGTATAGGATGATTATGTGGGAGGAGACTTGAATTACAACCAATTTTCAAAATTCTGTTCTTCTTGTTGGAACAGCGACGATTTTGGATTTGTCACCATCGACATGACTCGGAAACCTAACAATGGTAAATTCAGAAATAAAATCATCGACTTTTTAAACGTTCAAAATAACCATTAATCAAAGAATAAATATGACGAAATACAAAATTCAAGATAATTCGAAATTACGAGAGTACTTGTCCAAACGTTTCAAAGGTTGGAAATCAGAGAATCGAGGTTTTAACGAACAACACAAGCGTCAAGACCAAACTATTATCGATGCAATCAGTAGTCTTGGTAAAGAGATTAAGGGTGTTACAGAACAAAATAAAAACCTCATCAATGAATTGGTTCCTCTTACTGCTAAAATTATTCAGATTTTCTTCCTACGCTATTATCCAGTATCCACACTCCTCTGGTACTTAAGGAACCACCTGCTAAAGCAGCTATAGAAGAATCAGAGAAAATCGAGTTGGGTCTCCTGGCAAGGGATTATTTGAGTACTGGAAAATTCGAAAAAGATGAGGTATTTGGTTTGTATTCAACTATAGAGGCTAATGAAGGTGTAGTATGGAAAATTGGCAAATCTAAAGTTACATTCGAAGGGGACAACATAAAAATTAATTTGGGTGCGAGAAACAGCTGCTGCAGATATCCTGGTACCGTAGGGCTATGGGAGCTTATTACCAAAAAACAACCAAAAAATTTTACAGAAGATGATTATCAAAGTTACTCTGTAATTTTGACACTCTCTGATGCTCTGTACCAAAATAACGATGCCAGTCAAAAGCGTGTGAAATCGAGCAGCGAGGATAAATACGAAAATCTGATTAAACCTACCTGGAATCAACTAAAAACCGGTAGTGGTATAAAACAATACAATACTTTACCTAAGGAATTTGTATGGGTTAACGATGTGAGAAAACTTATAGATAAGTTGCTGGTTATAGCAGGGGAGGAAAATGCTGGGAACAATAATTTCCATAATGAGAAAATGGGTATTGTAAACATGATTAGAGACAAATTAGTTAATTTTTTGGTAAACGATCGTAAAGGTATAGGATACTTAATTAAAATTATCAATACTTTACCTCCTAAATTCTTTAATATATCATAGGGTCGAGGTTTAGTGAATGATATTATTAATAAACTTCCGTTCGAGTTACACGTACCTGGTTACCAATATTGTGGTCCTGGTACAAAACTTGAGAAACGAATAGAAAGAGGGGACAAGGGTATTAATCCTCTGGATGCAGCTTGTAAAGAACATGATATTGCTTACAACACACACAAAAAGATCTGAAAGATCGTCATGTGGCTGATCAAAAACTAGAAGAGGCTGCATTTGGGAGATTAACTAGCAGAGATGCATCATTGGGTGAAAAAATAACAGCATTGGGTGCAACCATTGCTATGAATAGAAAACAAAAATTAGGGTGGGGTTGTAATATAAATACCCTGAAAATAATAATAATAATAAAACATGAAACCAAAAGGAGTTGTATACCAAATACCATATCATGATCTTAAAAATTTAAAACTTAATTCGATTTTAACTAAAAAACAACAAGAAAAAAAAGGAAATGTATAGCTAAAGGAAATGGAATGAAATTATTACTTCATACGCCACAATTAAAACGATTGCAAATACAAGAAAGAAAACACACAGTGGAGGATTTATATTCAGCATTCCAGCTATCCTGGCTGCATTGGGGGCAGTTGGGAGCTTAGCGGGGGGTAGTGCTGCTACTGCCAAAACTGTAATTGATTCGAAAAAAAATAAGGCAGAACTAGAAGAGCAAAAGCGTCATAATCTTGCCATGGTGAAAAATATAGGCAAAGGTATGAAGTCTAGAGCACTCAGAAAATTAAAAAAAAAGAAGCTCTTACCAACCAAGGCATTAAATCTTTAATTAAAATATTTAAAAATAAACACTTCAGGTGGGTTTTCATGTCTGATTCTCTCCCTAAAGGTAATTCTCACTCTCGAGAATGTGGCGTGGTGAATTTGGACAAGTCCGAAAACGTTGGTACCCACTGGATATGCTATTATAAACAAAATAACAATGCTTTTATTTTCGATACTTTCGGAGGGGTGCCCCCTACAGAATTAATTCGTTACTTGAAACATGTTAAAATTTATTACAACGACGATCGTATTCAAGATTTCGATCAAATTATATGTGGCCATGTTTGCATTACGATGCTCAGAATTTTAAATAAAATACCAAACATAAAATTAAAAGATTTTCAAAAAGCTGTATTATATATTAAATATGGGAATTTTTCATTTCTCCAGCGAGACTTCGGTTTTGAAACTACATCTTCACAATGATATTATCTATCCAAAATCCATAGCTCTAAGAGCATTCTACAGTATGTATCTGATTTCGAATGTAACTACCTACAACAATACTATATTAGTAGGTAATAAAAAAATAATTATTCGTCCTGAACAGTATAACTTATCTACTTTACAATTTGAACTTACAACCACTGTCTTGCTTTCTCAAAATTCAGTAACACACAGAGTAGAGATTGTAACTACCAATGAAACAGTGGACTTTTCTACCATGGGAGAACTTTTAGGATTTGAGAACAATAGCAAATTAGAACCAGGTATTAGGCACATAGGTAAATTTATACCAAAATTCTTAGCTATTGAGACATTGAATTTTCATTGTAACATTGCCAAAGGTATGATTATCAAAGCAGAAGAAAATTCGATTGGCAGTCACAAGGAGACAGGTATTATTGCTACATTTAAACCGAATCCCAAATTTATGGAATCTTTCTTCTATTCCCCAATCCCACCAGTCTATTTCCCTGTTTCTATTGATAAAGTTAATTACATAGAAATAACAATTACGAATGAGAAAAATGAAATCATCGATTTTGCCGGTGCTAATAGCACTGCGATAATAGAAATTAATATTTAAAAAATATTAATAAATACCAAATGGAAAATATTGAGAGTTATGAATTACAGTCCTTTCCTCCAAACAGGAGGACATTTGCAAATTTTTATCAGCCCAATAAAGAAATCCAGTATTACATCACGGCGGGGGACGGATTCATTCATCCACATAGATCCGAGCTGTATATAAAATTTGATATTGTAAAAGAAAGCAATGGTGATGAATATCCCCTCCCCGGGGCTAATGTAAAAATTGTAGATAATTTTGTTACATTCTTATTTTCTCAAATTGAAGTCAGGAAGCATGGTACAGTGATTGACAGAATTGATAATCCTGGAATTACATCCACTACGGTGGGGACATTGAAACTGTCCAAATCAGAGAGTGCATATTGTAAAATTGGCGTGTTCGAAGCTGGAACAATAATTCAAGCAAAAAGTCACACAGTACTGTTCCCCATGAGATTGCTATTTCGATTTTTCTCTGATTATAAAGAAATTATGTGGAAAGGAGGCTTGAGTGTCATATTTCGCAGAGCACCCAATGATCATAATGCTATCATGAGATACAAAACTTTGAATGCTGATGGAACAGCTAATGAGGCTAGTTTACCAGAAGCTGCGAATTGTGTGATCCAATCTATTGAGTTGCGAATGTCTATAGTTGAATATGAATCGAATTATGCTCTCAAATACAAAGCCAACATTGTGAAAAATCCCCAAATTCCGATACAATTTTATACAGTGCGTTCATTTCGATCTGCTGCCGAGAGATCGGGAGAAGCGTGGCGGGCGGCGCGGACGGAGATGCCGACATTTGCGGCCTGTAATGCCCGCTTATTTTTATAGACATATGCAGACATTTATATAAATATTGCAAAACGATCACTAACCTGTGTTATAACACGCAAAAGTTCTTCTGTAATTCATCCAAGTTCTGCTCTTATATGCACAAATAAATACGCTTTAGAAACGATGTTAAGAGCCACAGATTATAAAACATTTTAATCATAGTTTTGACCAGTAACGTCCTGCTTAAGTTTATATCCTTGGAAGAGTTTTGTGCCGATGGGGATCGTTTGGAGGTTTTGAATGTGCAACACTGTATCAAGATTACGCTGTAGAAGACACCGTTAAAAGTCAATAGTGTTCGTGACCTTCCTTGCAATCCGAAATCTCCGAGCTCGAGTTTTTTGTTCCTTCGCGACTAGATGAAGACAGAGTTGTAAATATAGTGGCGAGCAATGTAAACCAAGAGCGTGTTAATTTCGTACTGTGCGCAAGAGTGTTATTCTTGGTTACTTGCAGTTACTTGTTTGTGTTATTGTAGTGTGTATGTGTGACGTGTCAGTGAGACGATTGGAATGCCAGCCGCAAGATTCACGTTAGAACAAAGATTTTTTTTATGTATGACACGTACCTACGTGAAAACAAACTCGTGTCGAGACGTGTGTAGGTAATTTGTACAGAAATTCCCATGCGTTTCAACTCCACACAGAGATACGGTTAGACATCTTGTCCTTAAATTACGAGAAACTGTATCGTTAAATTTTAAAACACCTAAGCAAAAACGACGGATTCTAACCGAAGCAAAACTCGATGATATTGGTGCAGCGTTAGAACGTTCTCCAAACAAACCTCTACGCCGTGTTTCACAAGAGGTGGGCGTGTCAAAATCATCGGCACATACAGTCACTAAGCTACTAAAATTAAAACCATACTCTTATAACACAGGTTAGTGCTCGTTTTGCAATATTTATATAAATGTCTGCATATGTCCATAAAAATAAGCGGGCATTTCAGGCCGCAAATGTCGGCATCTCCGTCAGTGCCGCCCGCCACGGTTCTTCCGATCTCTCGGCTGCAGATCGAAATGGACGCACGGTACTTATCAATGCATTCAGAAGCCTGTGGAGGGTAAATTGTTTGAATTTGACCTTTCTAATCAGTTCCAATCTCTACAATACGATATGTCAGAGTTTGTAGCTGTGCTGTTTCAGACAGAGAGAGATGACAATCAGGAAAAAGATAGCAGCCAGTTTGATAATTGTAAAGTTAAAAATGTGTATCTGAAGAATGGCAGAAATGAAGTATTACCTCGTGAAAATTACAATTTAAACATTGCAGAACAAGATTATTTAAAGTAATATGAGTAACTGAAGGTAACATAGATATGTATTATAATCCAGATGAGTTCATAGTTCACAGACCAATGTTTTTAATCAATGCATCAAAAACAAAATTGGTAGTTATAAATTATCGAACTATTATTAAGTTAATCTGTGAATTTCATGAGCCTCTACCAGAAAATACAATATGCAGTGCTATGTTAATAGTAGAAAAGTCTTATGTTTATGATGTAAAGAATGAGAGAGTAATAGAACAATTTTAATAAAATTTTATTATTTTATTATTTACTTCAGGCCTTTTTTTAAGAGATTCAATAAAATGTATAAACAATTAATTATCACATAAATAAATTAAATAAAAATACAATCAAAAAATATAATATTTGTATCAATTCTTACTTTTACATTTATGGCATTGAGCTCGACGTTACATGTTACAATGTTCCAGTAAATATTTAAATGTTTCGATAAATAGTCTACAAGTGGTCTACATGCTTGGTGTATCCGAATATGTTGTTATAGTTATTTAATTTTTAATTTTTTAAGTGATTTGCCTACAATGTTCATTAATTTCTAAACAATGGTGTGAGATTTTTTTTCCTAAGTGCATTGTGGGCATATCTTACTAATTTGTAAACAATAGTGTCCCCAAGGTAGTGTGTGAACGCCACAAGACAAAATACACCTTTTTTCATCACAAGGATATTGGGCTACTTTTTGAATTTTATTAGTATTTAATACATGGTCCTTACTTTGAAATCTTTTTTTTCAATTTTTGATATTGATTTATGCGATTCCAGACATTGAACATAGTTTTCAAAAATAAGTTTTTTTTACTGTATCTTTACTTGTTCCCTTAGCTTTTTTAGTAACATTTTTTTCATCTTTTAACATGCCTGGAACTTTTTTATTGTAAGATGGAATTTCAAATTTGTTTGGCTGAGGATAGTTAGAAGTATCTAAATATTTGGACAGTTTCGGATTTTTCAAATCTTTGTAAAAATTAGATGTCTGAATATTATAAAAAAACTATCCGTATCTATATAGAGAAGAGAAATACAATTCTTTTAGAATGGTTTCATTACATTATCGTGTAATTCAAACATATGTAGTTTAGATAAATCTAGGATTGCTGCACCAACATAAATAGGTTTATTAAGTTTAATTATTTTCTTTTCCATAATAAAAAATGATAAGTTTTCATCGTAAATTTTTCTAGACTTAAATACGGGTTTAGCCACTAGTTTCCGACACTTATTACTATCTGACACTAATTGTACGTCTATCTGTTTTCTTACATTTTCCATTGTTTTCCCGTATACAGAGTTATTCATTAATTTAAAAAAGTCCTTATCAAAATCGCAAGTAGCATTAGTTCTATGCTGAGTATTGGTGTCAATATATAATATTAACCACTCTGAATGTTTGAATTTGAGAATTTTGTAAACATGTTTTACACAAACCATCTTGCCTATTAGGAATCTTAAATTTTTATAATAAAGTTCGTATCTATTTTTGGGCTCTAAAGTCAACATAAGTTTACCAGGTGCACGCTGAAATTCGGGCGCAGGTGGCAAATCTGAAAAATAATTATGTAAACTATTCGGGAATTCTAAGTCTACTTCTGCAAAAAAATCCATATTCTTCATCATCAAAATTAACTATGTCTATTTTGGTAGGATCAACCCACTCAAATCCACCATAGGGTAATTTTCCCATTATGGAATAACCGTACATATTATTAACGTCAGCATAGAAAATATAATTTGAATTAGAACCATCAGTCGTGTAAATATAATTTGCTTTAGCATGCCTTTGTGTACACTAAACCATCCCTCCTCGTATACTCCTGTCGATAAACAGTAATTATCTACATCTGAAATAAGTTCTAATTTTTCATTTGTTTTCAACAGCATAGCTGCCCAGGCTAAACCAGGCAGACCGTAGAATTGAACTGGATCGAGACGATAAATAGACATAGATGTTTTTCTAAAAAATTGAAACACATCCGCAAGAATAGTTACGTCCAGTCTTAAATAATAATCGTGATAGTCACCAAATGTTTTACACTCTAGCTTATCCCACATTAATTTAGCATATTCGTATTCTTTATCTGTAATATGCTCTTCTATAAGTTGACTGTAAAGCATCTCTTTAGGAGGATGGCTTCTATCCGAAAATTTGGAAGAGTCCGTAACATAGTCATATGGATACACTCCTTTCCGTCTAATTAATTTTATATCTATATTCGGAAACATGTTACGAGTGAACCTAAACTCTTCATCTGATAGTTTGCTAGCTAGATTGTCTAAGCTAGCTGAGAGAAATTTATACGAATCTAAAAATCGCATCTCAAATTTGTTTACCTGTTTCGGGAATAGTTACGTACTTACTAATAGAAATATATTTCTCCTCGTTCTCTTATCGTAACCCAAACATCTAATCAGATGATGAAATTCATAATTCGAACCATAATGAAAGAAAATAGGAACATAGTTAGGTTTCTGAATCTGGAGGTTGCACGATTGACATATTATCGAGATGATTTTCCCCGAGAAGTGGCAGTGATGGAAAACTTTTTTATTACTCTCTGTATATTGCAAATTGCAAATTGGACAAGTGACGGCATTATCAAATTCTCGAATTTCTTCAATAGATGGCAAAAACATCGGTTTAGTTTTTTGTAACACAGGACCAATTTTCTTAGTTTCTTCCACCATTTTTTCAAGAAAATGTTTAACTACGTTAGGTCCCCTGTATACATACGGTTTGCTATTTTCGTTGTCTTTCCACACCACTATGTTTCCGAAACTTGATGCCTCATGAAGTTTGTATGGTGTAGTTGAAGATGCATCTGGTTTCGGATCACAATAGGCAATCGGTTTCAGAAATAACTCGAAATCTGCAAATATGCATACCGGATGTTCTAATAATCCTTTGAATGACTTAAATTGTTCTACTTCATTCAGTTTGGGCATAATCATGCGTACAGGCTTGTTGTCACCGCAATATTTTTTATGTTCTTCAAGTTTTTGAGCAGCATCAAATATGGTTAAGCATCTTCGACAGACTTCGATCTGGTGTTCATGCTTTGTTGTTTGACTGCTTACGAAACGAGAAAGTTTATGAATGAGGCAATAGTGAAAGTTTTTATTATCCTTAATAAGTAACAAATTGATGACGGTAGTATTATCATTATCAACAGTACTTATTCTAAGAGGATATACCAAATTATTTGCTGTATAGGCATACACATTAATTGCCAAGGATTCATTCGCTTGTCTTTCAAATGTTGGTATGTCGGATATAGCAACAGGATACTGGATACCTAACATAGTATATTCAATCTCGTCTACATATTTTTTTTTATAATGACTAACTTGTTCCGGATGATTTGAACATTGAATCGGGTGAAGCGCTGCCCAAAACACACCACATAAAACACTTAGTGTCAGTGTTGTGAATATTCAGCACAGCTCTTTTATGCTGATTTTTTACTGGAAGTGGAACGTAGCTGGAAGCAGAAAAAGGCATGAATTTGCTTACGTGAATAATTAACATGTGATGACTTCCGCATAAAAACCATCCCGAACCCTCACCCTCGAACTCGTCGTGTTTCTTAACCAGTTCTTTGGAAATTTTAGAATAAAAGTCGTTCAAATTCTCAATGTCTGCCAAATAAAAAAACTTGGTTTTTCGTTCTGTGATAAAAATTAATTGTTGTTCTATTGGCTTTCTCATATTCAGAAAATAGAACAACTTATACTTTATAGAGTTGTTTTCCAGTTTATTTTTCAGAATATTTATGATAGATTTTTTCATTTCACTCAAGAAACTAGAAATATCACAGCGTGGGTTCGAAGTAAAACAGAAATCCTGGAGTTGGTCATTGAAAGCAGATCTAATTGGCTTTTGATTAGGCAACTTAATTTGTTTGGAAGTAGAAGCTTCAGCTTCAGGATAATCAATTTTTCTTTACAATGTTCCATGTCCAGTTGATGACTTGCAAATTTTCAGGTGTTTGCTTAAATTAGCAATGCTAATTATTTTTACGCATTGAGGACAAGGCTTAGTAGGTAACGAACGATTTATTGTTGAACCTGTTTCGCTACATCTTGCCCTATGTTTGCTAATATTAGTTTTGGAGATTAATTTCGCACAAATAGCACATTTGATGAACTTGGTAGATAGCATTTTTTTAAATATACTTTTCTAGAGAAAACACAAATCGAAAAAATTAAGTAAATAACAATAAGACGCACAATCGACTCAAAATTCAATGAGATCATTACAATAATTGATAGAATGTAACTTTAAAAAAACAATAGTTATATTTATAACAGAATTTTTCAGCTCAGGTATTTATATATAAATTTACTCGGGAAAATAGAAAAAACGCACAATTAAGTCAAAATTCAATCAATGTGAAAAAACCACTTAAATCACCTTCAAAATAAAATAAATATTTGTACTAAGTATAAAAAATAATTAATAATTACGATAATTTTTTTAGCTATGTTATTTATATAGAATTTTTCCGGAGACAATAATAAATAGTATGTAGCTTTAAAATAAGTTAAAAAACAGCTTTTATCAAAAAATGAGGAGAACTGCAACAACACCTCCGTACTCTTCAACTACTCTCACGATACTGACTAATCTGTAATGCAAAAACTCCTTAACTAGCCTAAGCGCAAAACAATGTTGAAAAACAGAAGACACCACGTCAGATACAAGTCATCATAATATTGCGTAATAACCTGTTGCATAAACATGATGCAACAAGTTACCTTCTGTGCCATTGTAATGTTGCGTAATGTTATGTAATAACCTGTTGCATAAGCATGATGCAATAGTTTACCCTTATAAAAATACAATAAAGGGAGCTTAATATGGGGCATCACAATATTATGTAATGTTACGTACTTTAACTCGTAAGAAATTATGACACTCGTACCAAGTACGAGATGAAAAATCACAGATTTGCAATACTATAAAATCAACAAAAACATCGTCAAAATAGGTTTACCATTGTGGTTAAATTAATAAAAACAATAGGCCTCGTACCAAGTATGAGGTGAAAAAACACAGATTTGCAATAGTATACAGAAACATCATCAACATTAGGTTTACCATTGTGGTTAAATTAATAAAACAATAAGCCTCATACCAAGTATTGGCTTGAATCGGCAAAATTACACTACTTGAGGTGTATCGGGTAAGGTTACAATAATAACGTGACAACAACGTTCCTAAATGTTTGAAGCATCTGATCATGTAATAGTTGCTCTCAAGCATGAAGCCCCCTTTTAAAATTACAATTTCTCCGGTAAATAATACTTAATGGAACTTTTAACTGTAGTTAATGATTTCTTGAAGCTTCGAATTTACTTCCACAATCATGTCCAGTATTCCAAGGCACTTCCAAATGCTCGTATAAAACTTGCGAAAATCGTTAAATATTCAGAACCGTTACCGACATATAATGTATTGCATTTGTAAAACGAACCACATATTTCGTAGAAATTGGTTCATGCACAAGGCTCATATATTCTTAATGAATCTGTTGTCTATCCTTGTCTGTAATAACACTCATAGTAATATCAAACTAAAGCAAGGGCTGCTTTTGCGAGCAAACAATGTTCCTACATTCACGCAAACAGGCCAAAATCTCAAGGAAACTTGCAAAAGCTAAGGAAACAGCGAATATATCTCCCAGTATTTATTAGATAGATTGACTTCAGTTGAACAAAGGAAGCCAGAGCTCCTCTTTGACGCTGCTGACATCTAGCGGGAAGGTGTACCTCATAAATCTCGACGCAACGAATGCAAACTCGCACACCAAAGTACGTGGTCCCCAGACGGATTGCAACCGAACTACGCTGTTGCGATAGACCTAATGCTTAAAGCTCACCCCGTAAGGGAGAAAGGGGGGAGGAGAGCTTTAGCCTTAAACAATTGTAATTAAAGTGGAGCAGGAGGCCTGGAACTCGAAAGTTATTTCTTGCATGTGTTCAGGCTAATTATTCGCCATTTTCTGCTTTCTCTTGTCTCCCGAGCCCCGGAAATGGAACAAAAAGTGTAATGTGAGGAGGATGCGGAGAGTTTCCAAGACAAGGAATGGAATAAAACAATGGCGGACTATTGACAATTTTGTATCCGAAATCTGTTGTATGTACCGTGTCCCAAAATGATTATCGGGGTTTCAAGTAGTTGGTACATTGTAACAGAAGAAGGTGAATCTTTAAATCGTAATGTATTATAAGAACAGCTGTGGAAGTTTGATAACCTGAGCGCTTATCATTTGTTTCCCATCAGTCACAGCGGCGTAGGTGTATTACTAGATGGCGACTCCCGTGAGGAAGTCCTTTGGTGTCATTGAGCTTGCAAGGTGTGGTTCTGCGGTTTCAGTTCAGCGGGCTTTTGTACGGCGATTTGGAAGTAAAGTGTATGTACCACCGCTACCTGCCAGACATGAGAAGCAGGATTGTTGCAGCTGCTCAATCTATCACTGTAGACATGCTGACCCGTGTTTGGGAAGGATTGGACTACCGAATGGATGTGTGCCGTGTCACGAAAGGTGCTCATATTGAACATTTACGTATAAGGCACACTATGTAAACATGTTGAGTTGTTGTTTTCTTCCATATAAGCTTTGTCCTTGTACCCCACATATACGGGAAGTTAAATGACTATGAAACCTTGATAATCATTTTGAGACACGGTATATTATGGATACTGCATATACAGTGGTGGAATCAGTATCACACAGCTCCCTTCGATAGAAAATCCTCCGTACATCAGTGCTGACAGCAGACTAAGAATGGTGCTTAACAGTTGTTCCTCTTTTTTCACCCAGATATTTTAAGTTGCATTTTAAAGTGTGTGAGGTCCCATCTGGTTGCTATTTTTTACTCTTGGGAGGGGGGGACTATGTATAATTTCTGTAATATGGGATGTAATCAATGGGAATTTTCGAATTTGAGTTTTGATTGTTTTAAGTCCACTTTATGCACAGAAAAGTAAATTGGGACTTCTAATTTTTAATGTGGTTTGTATGATGTGAAAGGTGCGTGCAGTGGCGGTGATTAGGGGGGAGCAGTTGCCCCCCACCACTTTTTGCCACTTTTGCCCCCGCACTATGCTATAACTTGTGTGTCAAGGGAAAGTAAACGATTCTTGTTCATGCATGTTCATCATTTTTCTATGTTTATATGTAAACCAGAACTTTTTTTATAATATGTGGGTGTAAGACAAGGCATGAGCCCTTAACTCTGTCATACAAAATAAGAGGTAAATAAATACGGGCCTGGACCTATGGTTTAAAGTGCAATGCGAACCACTATGTGCCTCCATCGGGTACCGAACCTAGGACTCCTTGACTACAAGGCGACGACGTTACTGCTACGCCATCGGGAAGAATCTGTAAATTTTTGAAATACCACATTGATTGCACCTAACTCTTTAACTATGCTACATCGTAGAACGACGAAACTCGGACACCAAAACGGAAGAGATGGCAATATCGCGTCCTTATTTGAAATTCAGAGAGTCTTCCCTGCATAAAATCTTGGGAGGCAAAAGATATGAGAAACCTGTAGAAGCTACGTGTGGGGAAGGGGGCGGGGTATGGAGATTTCTCAGCACCCACGTGACATTCCGAGGTATCTTAGGTATCTCGAACATGAACATATCTCTTCCATTCTGAAGTCGGAATGAAAGGATGGGCGACGGAGGAATGATAATGTAGCCATAAGGAAAAAAGTACCGAGAAATTTTTACTGGGACGTTCTTCCGTCAGGTTTCATTATTGCCCGGCGTAGTAAAAGGACGAAAGGGTCTTTTCGGTGGTGTAGGAGACTACGCATGGAAGGCAGCTTACAAATTGCACTTGCCGGGCATTGATTGCCTTTTCTCTCGGGATGTAACCCGAATCTTCTTTTTCCCAACTCTGTTCCCGTTTCTGGAAGTTCCTCATATTGTTTGGGGAAATGCCTGTCGGTGATTGATGGTTTGAGTGGCTTTTCAGAGCCGAAAATACATCTTCTGTGAGTTCAATCCTTTGTTAAGGGAAGGGGGCTCCATGTGCTGGGTTTTTCAATTAATCATAATTAATGTTATTGTCATACCACAGGCAAAACAGCTGTCGAAAGAGCATGGTTAATTTTCTTTTAGCATTATCTTTTTTTTTGTTACAAGTTTGATGGGACACCACCAGGAAAAGGCAACTGTCTGTTCAACAGATAAAGAATGTCATCACCTGGGTTATTGAGTCCAAGTCAGCAATCATTTCGACGCCAGTACCAATGTGCATTGGCACCAGATCCAAAATAATTTAGGCAATATGTGAAGCAATTTAAGGAGCCACAATATTAAAAATCACCCTAAACATCTCGTGAACACCTCGTGTTGTAGAAGTGCGTCGAACTGACGTCAAGACCACGAAAAAGGTTTTATGGCGATTATCAGCTTGTAACCAAGAATTCCGTAGTTGCGGAGTGACTTAGCCACAGAATTTCATTTAGGTTGCTTCAGGGGCGGACGAAATGTATTCAGGTGGGCTCTGCTTCTATGATTATTTTTCTCGACGCCACGGGTCCCGGGTTCGAATCCCGGGCTGAGCATGGATGTTTGTGAGTGTCCATTCATCTATTTCATCATGTCATCCTCATCTTCGCAAATTAGCCAAAAGTGGCACAAAAGGCGAAGTGAAATTAAGCAAATCAATCAATGATTAGTTTTATCACTTTCTCTCTCTCTCTCTCTCTCTATATATATATATATATATATATATATATATATATATATATATATATATATATATATATATATACATACATACACACACACACACACACACACACACACATATATATATACAGAATATTCCCTGACATTCGCTACGAGACTCGGCGGCAAGCGGCCCGGCGTCATTGCTTGTCTTTCCTGGTGAACGGGGTCCGCGACAGTCGCACGCTAAAGTCTGTTTTTTTTCGCTCTCCCTGTCATCGCTATCTTTCCCTTTCTGTTGACGTTGCATACTGACGCCAGTATAATCCTCCCTCGGAAGTTTTGTTGTGTCGTGTCCGTGTGTTGAAGATTGTGGCTTAATATGGCACCACAAAAGTTTACATTACAACAAGGGATTTATCTTATCGAGTGTTACTTCGGAAAGGGGAATTGTGGAGAAGTGCGACGACGTTTTGCAACAAAATTTCCTGGTGTTCCAGTTCCACATAGGAGCACTATATTAAACCTCGTAAAAAAGTTTAGAGTAACAGGGGTAAGTATTGAATAAAAGTGGGAAAAAAAGCACTTGTACTTACTGAGGAAAAACTCGACGAGATAGGACAAAGGTTAGAACAGTCTCCTCGGAAATCTATCCGCCGCCTCTCACAAGAAACGGGTGTTTCAAAAACCATCTAGGTCCCCCGATTTGTCAGCCTGCGATTTTTATTTATGGGGAAACCTAAAAAATAAAGTAAAGACTACAAAGACAATCCGCACACCATCCGTGAGTTAAAAGAGAGTATTGTATGAGAAATCGGGAGAATTACAGTAGGCCAACTTGCACGTGTAAATGCCAATTTTCTTCGGAGATGCCAGGAATGTGTTGCAGCAGAGGGACATCATTTTCAACACCTTCTATAGTCAAGGTTAGTACACAATATGAAAACTGTAATTTTAATAGCTGACTCTACCTACTGTCGCGACACCGTTCGCCGGGAAAGACAAGCGCTGACGCCGGGCCGCTTGCCGTCGAGTCTCGTAAGGAATGGCAGGGAATGATGCTCTGTATATATCTTCTTCTTTCTTCCATGTTTCTTTTTCCTTCTGATATCTTTATTTCTCTCTCTGTCTCATTCTCCATCACATATCGGGCCTCGCCGATTGCATATAGTGGTATCGCTGTCACATTGTAATTGAAGGTACCGGGTTCAGTTCAGTCGAGGTGATTCGGGTCTCACTTTAAACTTAGGACGATCCCGATTAGCTTATCTCCTCTAACGTGAGCAGGGTGGTATTTGTAGGGGAGATGGAGGAATTTCCCTCCCTCTGGGTACTTGTGTCCCCCTCTGCTTGATAAATTTTATCCATGGGGGGAAGGGAAATGTTATATGGCGTAAAATCATTATCTCATGCTGTTCCTAGACAGTCATTAGAATTTCCCCCTCACTGGAAATTTCTTAAATACCACACTGAACGTGAGACTAGAAACAATATATTAATGTAAAATTTAAAATTTTGAAATAATGATACAACTTCAAGAGATCATACATATGTGATGCGTTTGAAGCTTCTTTCTTCCAAATAGGCTTTTGTTACAATAATACCACATTTCATATCAACGAAGTCACAAAATATAAATCTATTTATTTAAATCAGGCCTCGCTTCTTGTAACATTTAGCCATCTTCAATCTGGACAACTTATGTTTGGAAGTATCACTATTGGAGTTGGATATTTCCAATCCTGCTTTTTCATCTAATCGCCAAAAGAGAACAAAAGCGCGTCTTGAAACTTATTGAATGTATTTACTGAGAGTACAATTGAAGAAACTGAAACTTACGAATGACTCTACACACAGAAACTGGACGGTCCAGGAGTAGAAAGCTACAAAAGTATGGAACCGAGAAAAACGTTTCATCCATCATGCTGTGGCTTATGGTTACCTAGATGTTTCAATGTTTTTGCCAATTAGCGACCAATGAATGGACTCTCTCACTATTGTGTGGACAGCTGGACCTAATGATATCTCAGTGTAGTGTGTACTTTCACGCTTAAACTATTTCTTCCTTCTTGGCGTTGTTATAAACAGCAAATGTACCAATATACTCCAGGGCCCTTCTAGGTAAACCCTTAATACTCAATTAAGCATAAAATACACCAGGCACTCAGTACAAAACGAGCATAAATGAAGCATAAACCAGACGGCAAGATCACCTTAACACTTCACCAATGAAACATAAACAGCAAATATAGTGCTGTGGGGCCAATGTTTCCTAAAAATCTCGCATGGGCTGAAACGGACCTTAAAGATACATTACGATCTCGAATGCTTCCTTAAGATCTTTCCTTCGCAGCTATACCATGGCGATCCATACTGTGTATGAGACTAATATGCTTTCCCTTTTACCGTTCCTCCCCTTCCTTTCGCGCGCTTTCGTTCCTTTTCCTTCTTCCCAGAATGCACTGCGGTATAGGATTTTGAGCCTAGCTGGAAGGAAGACTGGAAGTTATGGTTATGAGCTCCTGGACTTGCTGGAATAAGGGAACTTGAACGGGAAGAAGAAAAGAAGGCCCATTATCCAGGTGCACTGGATTTCGGACTCTGGGAGGTGGGAAGCGGGATTGGTTATAACGGATGACCTTGAAATTGGGGGAGGGTTGATGACGTGGCGGGAAATTTATGCCCGGACCGCGGTTACTGTACTTAGAAGTGCAATGAGAATTTGTGTGACTTATCACGCAGCTCGGAAAGGTATTACCAAGGCGGATGCGCTTCTAAGGCGGGAAGCTTGAGATATTTGCTCAATGTTAAGAGAGCGCCCAGATTTTCTGGAAGCATGGGACATAATGGTCGGTTAGCTTTTGTTACGTTAGCATTATTTGTCGTCTTGTATAGGTATAGTGCATTTTTTCGTAGTTTTTTTTGTCTTGTAAGCGAAAAGACTTTTTCTTGGTAATTAATATACTTCTAGTTTAATGAGGATCTAAGCCTTTACCTAATTTCGTGTAAACTAAAAAAAAAAAAAATTCAATCCAGGTATGTATTCTAATTTCAAATTAATCGAAGGATTAGTTTTAATACTTTTCGATAGATATTAGTCGAAGAGTCAGTTCCATTTGTTTCAACTGATGTTAGTCAAATACTTTTTCATACTTTTCTACTAGTTTTAGTAAAAGGATCACTTTTATTTCTATGAATTAGTTTCAGTCGAATAATTTATTTACACTGGAATTAGTCAAGAAATAGATTCCATTTCCTTAGACTCTATTCGTCGAAAACAGAATTTCATTTCCTTCGACACGTATTAGTCGTAGAGTAAACTTATATTATTCGACTGGTATTAGTCGAAGAATCAATTTATATTGTTCGACTGGTATTTGTCAAAGAATCAATTTATATTATTCGACTGGTATTTGTCGAAGAATCAATTTATATTGTTCGACTGGTATTTGTCGAAGAATCAATTTACATTTTTCGACTGGTATTTGTCGAAGAATCAATTTATATTTTTTGACCGGCATTTTTCGAACAATCAATTTATATTATTCGACTGGTATTTGTCGAAGAATCAATTTATATTTTTCGACTGGTATTTGTGGAAGAATCAATTTATATTTTCGACTGGTATTTGTCGAAGAATCAATTTATATTTTTCGACCGGTAATTTTAGAAGAATCAATTTATATTTTTCGACCGGTATTTTTCGAAGAATCAATTTATATTTTTCGACTGGTATGTGTCGAAGTACAAATTTACATTTTTCGACCGATTTTAGTCAAAGAATCAATTCCAAACCTTTCGACTGTTATTAGTGGAATAATCTTTTCCACACCGCATTGAGTTTGTAGAAGAATGGCATGGTATGGCAGTGACCGGGGTTCGAGTCCCTGTCGAGTCTGTATTTTTCGCTAACATTTCTAAATGATTTCTGTGCATGTAACCAGATGACGGTAACAATAGAAAGGCCAATTGTTTGGGATGATCTGAATAACCTTTGCAAGTCTTCACATGAGATTGCTCCCCCGCCATCTCTTTTCAGAACTAAAGAAGGGCCGTAAGTCTCCGCAGAACAATTACGGAGCCAAAATGAAACGTTTCCTTTACATGATGATCACAGGAGACGAACAAAAACCGTTTCGGAGAACCTGTCTTCTGTACAAAATGCAATTTTCCTCTCCATTGTCGAGGAGGAGTTTCTTTTTTTCCTTCGGGACCCCCTTTTCTTCGCGAAACCTCCGCAAAATCTAGGAAGGGGACAGGAGAAGCATCGGACACTTGAGAGAATTTAGGGACGAACTCCCGGCGAGCTATGACCGAGTGTGCAAAGTCATGTTTGAGACAGATCATATAATACCGATTTGGAAAGGTCCCAAAATGTTTAAGATAGCTAAGGTATCGATCGCTTCCAGTCAGGAAATTTTTTCTCCACCAAAGGCATAAGAGACAGCGAAAAATAGAGAAAGGAAGAATTTTCAGTGAATATTTACCCTTGACATAACTTTTTGACCACTTAAAAATTCAAGTTATTGTCGCGGACTACAATTCCAAGATTATGAATTGGTAGAGAAAAGGTGCCTAATATGAGATATATTTTTTAAATGGTTAAATAGGTGATAAAATAGGAACCAAATGTATTTGTTCAGTGTTGGCACTTTACAATGGATTAATTATTTTCAGATCAACCTAAAGCGCTACGACGTAATTTTGAAGAAAAGAAATATCATTTTTAAGAAAGTAGAAAACGATGTCCTAAAAGACAGTCCGAAACGTGTCTAATAATGGCTAATACTGTATGATAGCTGAATGATTTTTTTTAAAATTTAAAAGTCTTTTTGAACTTTTTACGCTTCACTTTGCAGTACTCGCGCCACAAAATTATCTTCTTCCACACCACAGTCTTCATGTGCCCAGTGAGTCCACGCAGCTCAAACGTTACAAATAGAACTTGAAATCGTATTTTAAAACCACTCTCTACCACGGTGGACAACTGCGAACTGTTTTCACTGTAGCCTTCACAACGACCAAGGACGTGGTTCACATAGTCGCAGACAGAGTACAACCCTTACCTTGACTAGAATAAGGTGTGTCCTATTAGGAAACTATCCCATATTACGCACCTTTCTTCTATTTCTTTTCTCTTTACAAAAATTGAATGTGATTACGAATTGTAGCTTTCCTGGCGACGTGATACGAACAAGTGTTCTCGGGTTTCCAGCCAGGTTAAATTGGAGTTGGCTTCCAACGTTTCGATTAACCGTAAGTGGCAGAAAAGCGACTCTGATTAACAAAAACACAAATAGGAACAGTACAAAATGAAGTATGATCCATTTATTATTTTCATATTCCCAACTTAACTTATATGTAAAGATACCATAAGGCACATGAGAATTCTTTGAAAATTGTTAACTCAAAACAAAATTATATCTTGATCTCATGTCGTTTATATATTGCATACTTAATATTTGTGTATTAATGGGAATTGATGAGACATGAACCGTCGTAAGCAATAACGTCTGAAGCACAGACGCTAAACGTGAGCTTTGTGACCGGAGACGTAGTGGCCAAAGAAGCATCTTCGGTTTCTACGACGGTCTGCGAACCTTCTCCGGAGATCGCACTCTGTAACTTGAGTAGCATTTAATACTTTATCTAATTGGACATCTGAGGAGGGAGACATTTGTAACATCAGGCAAGAACTAAAGAGGTCAAGCTTCAGGGTCCAGTACACATGTGTGTGTTACTTTCACTTAATGCCGTCTGCCTAATGGAATAAACATATTTACACAAATGTTGCATTTCACAAACACAAACGCACACGTATATACATAGTACATAACATATTTTTAAAATTATTTCTGTTCTTTTGAAACTATTTCATCAAATGTTTTGAATTATTGGTGGACATATTTCGACCGCTTGGTTATTTCCAGGCAAATTGATGTGCTTAATATTTGTAAACTTAGATGTTATATACCCAACTACAAACGTTCCATTCTTATTGATTGATTTCACGAAAATATAGCTCTGAAGAATTAAGTAGCCAAGTCTAGCTCTTAGTCAAATGATGAAATTTAAAAAAAATAAGAATTTTCGAGATAGTATTCAAGGTTTATGAAAGTTTCAAATGCAAATGATTCATTAATGAATGAAACTTCATGATACATTGGATATAGCCATCCGTATTTGCATTAAGTCTCTTTATTTGATTGAATGATTAAGTGATTGATTTGGTTTATTTTACTTCGCATTTCTGTCACTTTTGCCTAATCCCGAAGCTGATGAAGCGTTAATCACATAGAACATCCATGTCCAGACCGGTATTCGAATCCGGGACCCCTGGCGTCGTAGTGCACTGTGATAGCCACGGAGGCCAGCTGTTTATTTGAAGTAAAGGCAATAAGAAACTTCTCCACGAAGTACGAAATTGATTAGTAGCGAATGTATAACTGGTTTATATCAACTTGGGAAAAAAAAACATTAGATTTTCAATATTATTTGCTGCTAGTTACTCCTGCGAGCTACGCAACCCACCTTTGTGTTCAGTAATGTGGGTTGCATAAACTGCAGGTACTTCATGTCAACTTTCAAACTCATTCTAATTCGAGACAGATTTCCTTGAAATCTTTAGTTTGATTAATTATGAGTATTCATAGACACTTTGTAAACATAATTGTATTACTTTATTCATAGATACATTCTCCATGTATAACTGTTACCTACTACCTGACATATATTCGCTAATTTTATTATTAATGACATGCTTTTTTTCAGTCTTAGTACACGTGTTTAATTTTAGTAGGAAAATCAATGGTTATACAACGGGTATCCCAAAATTGCTGAAAAATCTGAAACTATATATGTTTGTAAAATATGCCGAAAAGTTTAGACATTTGGCGAGATTCGAGTGTGTGTATACATACGATTTGTGTACTTTTACTCTTTTGCGCCAGCTTCATTTCCTTAGGTTAATCGTGATGATTAGGATGAATAATTATTAGATAATAGTGGGGAATGGAGACTCAAATAATATACAAACTTGCCGAGGCCAGGACTCCAACTCAGAATAATCATAGTTATTACAAGTTATATAAATAAAATTTAGTAATGACGATAACTCACCCTCTTCAGTTTCTATATATTTCTTGAGTTGGAATATTGGTACAGTGACGAATACCCCTAGTTTGTAACGACCCTGTTGCTTTTAAATGGGATTGTTACCACCCAGAAGTGTCCGTGACTGTACAAACCATGCGCAAGAGTACGTGATGAAACTGTAATGAAGCAGCAATATGAAAACGTACGGACTAAACCAATGCAAGTTCTTTCAAACCGAAGTGACATGTAGTCCGTGGCCGAGAGAGTTAAGCGGTCGACTTTATTGTAAGTGTTGCTTTATTAATTTCATCGTATCATATCGTTGCGATTATCCAAAAGTGACAGGAAAGCAATACTAAATAATAAACATACAACTACGGACAAGCTACACGAATCGCTTGAAAACGAACTTTCAGAAATAAATGGATAAATGGAACCTTTCGTATCAAACTGTCGCTTGCGTATCGTTTGGACTGAGCCTTTCTTCTCAAAGGAGTACATAGTGTCGCGCTGTGAATGCATCTTTGCTGGTTGGAGTGGAAGGCGCTTCTTCCAATCCGCGCAGGTTGCGGTTGTGTCGTTGTCTTTGTCGCTTTGGTGTGAAATCTCCCTTAGCAATTAATCTTATGTGAGTAGCCTGTAACATTTAAACCACGCGATCAAGATTTAGTACAAAATAAGATTTCCTTCTTATTTGCATGTTGTTTAATCCGAGCTGTCTAAACTAGAGCACGACAGGGCTTTGTACGCGGTACGCGTTAGTACTTATGAAAACCACAACTTCATTTTCAGACATTTTAGTGTAGCCGGCTCCCGTTTCGGAGTGGTTAGCACATCGCTCTACTACGCCAGGAGTCCCGGATTCGAAATCTCGCCTGGGCATGGATATTTGTGAGTGTCCATTCATAAATTTCATCATGTCATCACTCAAATTAGCCAAAAGTGACACAAAAATCGAAGTAAAATAAAGCAAATCATTCAATCATTTTGGTGTAAATTTAACACAATAAGGTTCGTGACTAATTGCTCAAGTAGTTACTGGCAAAGACAGGGAATTAGCAATACGTTTTCGTTATTATTTGATATAGTCTTGTTATTCGTTATTACCAGCTTAATTTATCCTGAGAACATTCCAATGATTAAACTTTACTGCTGTACGTTATTGGAAGAGAAATCTTCTTAGAATTTCTCGTTCGCCGCACCTAAATTATGAAAATTAGTGCGGAGACAAGTAAACACCTTTTCACATGAGAATCAACAGAGTTTCGAATAAACAATCAACCTTTAACAGGTTTTTAAGTAGGATACTCTGACAGGGAAAACCAAACATGAATATTATGAGAGAAATCTCCATCATTTGACGTGCCAATGCCAACAAACATACATTATGCAACCCCAATCATTATTTCCTGAGTTACGGTAAACATCACGGCCAGTTACGCACATTTAATACCGTGTAAATAGCGGACGATTTTCGACCTATTGTACCGTGAAGGGCTATCTTCATCGTCGCACGATAACGACCATCTAAGCGTGATAATAGGCGGATGATTATTTCCGTTACGAAGTTGCCTTCAGAGTGAGTGCTGCGTATGAAGGTTGCCTACAAATGCTTCTTTTTTTGAAACTTTGATGGCCATGATGGCGCATTAACGCTTTGCTCAACGTCAGGGCAACAGTTTTCGAAATTTCCACTCTTTATGGAAAACTGCTATGATATTCCAAAATCTGAAAAAAATACATATGCTTGGAGTTCAATCTGGAGCATTCACGTGACTCTTCGTGTGGTTTGCTCTCGTGTTGTCTAGATACTATCGATAGTTTAATAGACTTACGTTGCCACGAAATTATTGAGAATCTACAAACAACAGTTAAATCAAATCACATGAAGTTTCACGTCAATACTCTAGATGGAATTCTAAACAGATATAATTTTTCAGATTTTGGATTATCATAGTAGTTTTTCGAAAGGAGTGGAAAATTATAAACCAGCTAGTCCGGCGTATTCCGAAGCTCCAATCAAGCATTTACTTCTAATAGTTTTGTTCCTAGTGGTACTGCAAAGTCGGTTAAGTTAAGGGACCTGCAGGGAGCGTAATTACCGTCATACTTACCGTTAAAGCAACTACATAAAGGGCCAGTGATCTCCTAGTAACTGGCTAGAAGTTTGAAATGCTGTTGCCTATGTGATTGTCATCAAAAGTCCCAATGGGCACAACCATTGGAATTGGACAGTTTTTTCGCTACGCTAAAATATTAAATATTGTCTACTGTGACCTTAAGTACTCCGCGCATATACATCCATGTATATGCGCGCGCCTGTGTGTATGCATGCATGAATGTGTCTACACTTGCCAGTTGCGATCTACTGGGTGGTCAACCCCTCTTGAAGCTCTGATTTAGTAAAGTAGGGGTTCTAAAACTTTTTCGTTTCACAGCGCCCTTAGTGTTTCAAGATTTTTCCGCGGCGACCAAGTCAGAATATAGGCTCAGTTAGTGTGGTTAGGTTGCTTGCCTTAAGTTAAAAATAAACACATATTTCAAATTCAGAAACATTTTATGTGTACGAAGTAGTAAATAAGCAAATATTTGGAATAATTGACATTTCAATGAAATTATTGGAACGGGGCGCCGCGGCGCACACTTTGGGAACCACTGGCGTAAAGCAAAGAGATTAAACATGATGAGGGACAATTTGATTGGTAATACTTATGCATCCTACCCTACTCCAGAAACACCTAGAAGTACATAAAATTCTACCGTTGAAACGAACCAGTTTTTCACTCGCAATAATCTAAGTGATAGCCAAGTAATCTATTATTATCTTTAGCACAGAATGTTCCACTAGAACAATGATAAACGTTATAAAGTGATCTTTGATCGAGTGCCGTGAAGAAAAGAAAAAACACAGAAAATATTTTTTTTGAGAGTTTACATCATGTCAAAATTATTTATTTGGCATGAAAAGATGAAATTAGTAAGAAATTTAATGTGTTGTTATATCATGCGCGAGAAGCAAGGATTACAATAACAATAATACTAATGCTAAGAGAATTTGTAAAGCGCCTCCTCGATGGCAATGTAACATTCGCCCTGTATATGCACAGAGTGGTTAGGACCCTACTTGTAGGTCCAGTTCCGATTAGCCTATCTGTGCATAAAAGTAGACTTTAGAAAAATCGAAATATTGAGGATTTGTGAAGTATTTGCCTAAGTAATATAGGTGTGGTATATATCGGAAATTCTAGATAAGATAATATAGACGAAATATCTATCCAGGCTTCTGGTTAACATTGCTACGAAATATTATCTGTACGATGCCAAATGGTCGCTCATGTGTTTAACATGAGCTACATTATTTACACCTTCCAAATAAAAAACTGGCAGAGCTAAGATTAGACGTACCATTTCTTACAAATAAAAGAATCACGGTCTATCTGGAGTAACCTCTCGAAACCACATCGCACATTCGTCGACCTCCGACCATTAAACGTAAACCGCAGAAACATTAAAAAAGGATCATGAAGATGAACTGGAGAAAAGCTCACTGATAAAAAATAATCGTTAGAACCAGCCAACGGTTCCTTTCACCCCCTTCTAATATTGATAGAAACTAATAAATGCCCTCAAAGCGACCGTAAAGACAAGTGATTTATGGGACGGCCGCTCGTGCAGATAAGCACTCTTTCTAATTAGCGAAGCTCGTCTTTTTATCGCGGCCTTCCTCCTTAAGGGACCAGCAGATAGATTTCCTTGATTACCGTCTCCGCATACGCTTAATTACGGGTTTAAAATTTTGCAGCTTTTCCAACCCTGTGGATCCTGGGGTATGCTGTTTATCAATCCTTCCAGGGGCCACTAAAATAAGCAAATTTTAGCATTTTAAGCGTTTCTTCTGCGCGGAGAGCTTAAAGCGCCATTAAAATATATGACAATGACCTTTTATAGCTCTCAATTTATTTCTTGCGGAAGATGTGCTTTACAAGCCTCTACTCTGTAACTTACAACATGCATTCTTCTACCATTACGTCACTGAAACCCGTTATCGATCATTTCTTACGTGTAAGAAGTTATTAACAGTTCTCCAAAACCGCTTATCGACAACAGAACCGGAGGACGAAAACAAAAACTGAAATAATGGCGAATAAATTGCACGGTGCCCCATATATTAAGTATAGCTCATAAAAATTGAACAATAAATGGCCGCAGAATATTATCCGGGATCCGTTTAGTATCAAAACTTGCTTTTAAAGTCCTATTAAAATTAACGAGCCAGTCATCCTCTATCTTTTTTCGTGTGCTTGGAGTAATTTCATTGCCTGCAACGTAATGCGCTTCGGAGGGTATTACAGCCAAGTAGAGTTTACAAGCATGAAGGGTACGAATATTACAAAGTGGTTTCAAGGTGTCTTCTTTTTCTCGAGCAATGCGGGTAGATATATCACAGCTGAATCTCCCTGTCTTATCTACGGTGGTCCTGGAATACGTCACTCAAATCCAAGTGAAGCTCCAATTAGCAGCTCTTCGCCAAACTATCTTTTATATGTAAGAGCTGATTTACGTCAAATATTCCGTTCAAGGGTATGGTGCCAATTGGCGGACGGTACTAGATATTTAATTCAGAAAAGATTCAAGAATTCCTGCTAGAAAGGTAATTTTCATCCCTTAAAAGGATATTATCACCCGGCTCCATAACATTGTCTAATAAATTTATGCAAGAAGTTTCATAGAAGACCACTACAAAATATACACAGTCTGACAATTAAGTAATGAGACTAATTTTAAGTTGTTCCACGTGTGACAACGTGAAGTAACGTGCTTATGGCATAGTCTGGTTTATAAGCTACATCCTCTCCTCAACACCTCATGAACTTGTGTGGACATGCTGGGAATTATATCGCCATGTCGTGAGGATGGTGTAAGGGTGTCGTCACGTAATCGCCATGCAGCAGCGAGTGAACATCAACTTTCATGAATACATTCTGAAAACTGCTGGCAGGAATAATCATTTCTTGAATTTCATTATTGTTGAACTGACGAAACAGCATTTCCGCTACGGCCCTGATACGAAACGACAAATCCATAGAATGGAAGTCTCTAAATTTACCAATTGAGAAGAAAATGCAGCTGCAAAAATCAAAGGTGAAGACAGTGTTGTGTTTCTTTACGACAGCAAATGTATTCTTCATCATGTGTTTCTTCCAGAGGGTGAAACTGTAATTGGCTGTTACTATCGTTGGGCTCTGAATGATTACGAAAGAGAACTGACCGTGTCCGAGGTAAGTGTCCTGAACCGGGTAGTTGGTTTCTGCTCCATCATAATTTAGGGTGCCAGCGAGTAGTGGCTGTCAAGGTATTGCTAGTCCAAAAACAAAGGAGTGTGTTGAAACATCGTCTTTACTCTCCAGATTTATTCCCCTGTGATTATTTCCTGTTCCGAAAGTGAAGCTACTGCTGAACGTATAGTTTGATGAACACAGGAACATCCAACAGGTTGCGACGTCCAATCTTCAAGTCACACCACATAAATACTTGCAAATGTCATTTAGATTGTTGGCCAACCGTGTTAATTGCTGTATTGAGGCGGGGGGAATACACTTAGAGTAATAAACAGGAAATGTTCTGTTTTCTTTTCACTTAATAACGACTGTCTCATTACTTCATTGTTCGACTGTGAATGTGCGAATGTTTTTACTTTCGTGACATATTTCCTATTAAAAAGGTGTAGACGTGAGGTGTGCATGCAATTCATGATAAATTTCTATTGGCTGTTCTGGTAGTATAAGTAGTTTCAGAATGTGGTAAATCTGCTTGTTTTCAGAATGCGGCGGGAATTGTTGACATGCTTTGGGCCTAGAAGAGTCTTAAAGTTAAGTTTTTAGCCTTGATTTTTGATTGATTCATTCATTTGCTTTCTTTTACTTTAATTTTCTACCACTTTTGGCTAACAGCGAAGATGACGATAAATAGTAACATGATGAAAGGGCAATCACAAGCACATATGGACAGCACGCAAACCAAGTCTAGAAAAGGATTAGACTTTCTGTGGGTCCGGCGATAGAATCTCGTTGGCCTGCACGACTGCACTTGCTGGGGCATTACGTTATCCTTCAGATCCTTCTAAAAAGTCACTCCTTACACCCTACGGCGAATTTCGAATTAAAAACGTTGTAGCAAAGCGAAACAAAGATATTTTTTTTTCACACAAAGAAAAACAAAATCATGCATGGCTATTGTGACTGCCAAACCAGCTTTTCTTAAGCTCATGAATCGCAATGCTCTTTCCGAACCGAAACGAGGAAGGAAAAATAGGTGATAAAGATTGGAATGAAGGATAAGAAAATGCGCTAGAGGGAGCTACCCGCAAAAGAAAACTGGAAGAGATACGGCGTAGTGTTGGCAGAACGTGCGAAAAGTCTAAAATGAGGAAATATTTTTTTTCTTACATTTTTGTAACCTTTTGTGCCCTTTCGCCCCATTCCACAAATCCGTTTTCAAGTTGTATTTTCCCACCTCTTCTCCCAGTTCCCTTTGTAAGGAAAGAGCTCCGAGATAAAGTAAGAAACAAGGAAAGAAAGAAGAAGAGAAAATTAGTGTGGAGGGAATCTGCAACAACCCCCTGGAAAGATCCTCCATAAGTCAAGCGCTAACAGTGCCATCTGACGTTCAGTGCTGCTAAGAGAAATAGAATTCTTGGCATCCCCCTGAACTTCCATATACAAAAAAAGGAGAACGGAACGAGACCGGGATAACACGGGTAACAATCTGATACGTACAAAGGGCTATTCATATCATGCTTAAATTCTCTTGCTCCTTCTTCCCTTTTCGGCTTGTTCTTGTGTGTGTATGGAAAAGGAAAATTGGGAAAGCTGCTAAATGCCGAGATGGGGAAAAAGGTGGCTTGCGATAAGAGAACAAATGGTTTGTAGCGGCATTTTGTTACTTGGTCGCTGGATTAAAGATCTTGGTCACTGAATTTTTCCGTTGTAATTGTTGTAGGGAACATCTTCCCAATCTTTGTCCTTAATTTAAAGTGCCGTCGTGTAAGATGCGTCTTATTGCTTCAACATTTCTATCAACACATTCACATAAATTACGATTTATTGATTGATTCACTTTATTTTTCTTCGCTTTTTGTGCCACTCTTGGCTTATTTACCAATTTGGGGATGGCTGAAATTGATGAACGGACACTAACAAACATCCATGCCAAGACCGGGATTCGAACCTGGGGCTCCTGGCGTCGTAGCGCAATGTGCTAACCACTTCGCCACGGGGGTCGGCTACATAAATTACGAGATAGAGAGAGTCAAGTGAAAAAAAGTCCCAGAAAAAATATAGGACAGACTGTATACAGTTCAAATTTTCGTGAGGTACAGCTGATATTTGCAAAATGACCTCAAGGCTGCGATGCTGATCAAGTGAGTTTTACAACATCATTTTTGATATATAAAAGATGACGCCTTCGTCACACACTTGAACCAGCGAAGAGCAATGGTTTCGTGCCCTCTGGAAGCCTACAACTTACGCAACGTTTCCAATGATTGATTTATGACCTTTTTATTCTGGACACATCAGCACATAGGCTATTTTTACCCGTCATAATACTAAAGCAAAATTGAGGACAGGCCCCGAGCATGAAAATAAAAGATGTCCATTAAATTTTCCTCACTCAATTTTTAAAAACTAATTCATTCATTCATTACTTGACAAGAACTAAACTATACTATTTCCAAGGTAAAAATCGCTTTGCCTATTAAAAGCTGAAGCTGTAAAGGGGCACTCAGCACACACAAGCACAAACACAGGACTTCACAGAGGATTATCCTGGCCGTGCATCCAGGCGCCAGAGCATCGTTTACCTGCAGGAAGCAGTTTCCGGGGTGTACTACGTGGAAGTGAGGTTGATCTTTGGGTGTCTTGGCACAAGATCAGCCTTTACAGCCCTTCTCTGAAAAATGGAAATTATCTCTGTGCATGCTTACCACACTATCAAATATACGAATGGAAGAAGTTCGACAATGGCCTCAGCTTGCAGGCAGATGGATGGAAAGGCATTCGCAGTGGCTCATAATTAGTGTTGGGCCAGTGGATATATCGCGATGTTGAAAAAATATCGTCCAGGCGATATCAACTAGACGATATATCGTCACGATATTTGGCGATATATATCGTGTAGGCGATACATCGCTACGATATTTGGCGATATGTCTCGTGTCGACGATACATCGTCACATTTGGCAATATATAGGTATATCGTGTCAGCGATACATCATCACGATATTTGGCGATATACAGGGTGTCTCACATAACTATGCGACCTCAAATATTTTCGAAATGAAACAAAATGTGAAAAATCGAGTTGCGCAGGAATGTACCCATGTCAGGGGCTCACATATTGGGAGGGTATGCACAATACAAAAAACGAACAAAAATATAACTTTCAACTCAAAGTTACATTTTTTTAATTGAGCTGGTATGTGTTTCTAGCGAACTGAATACTAGAGGTACAATTTGTGAGAACAGAATTGGTTTCACTTTCCGAAAGAAAATTACGAGTGGCCTATATCTAAAATAAATGTCATGTTTGTAACGTACATCCAGCACAGAAAATGCACTCACAAATCATCAGTAACGTCTTATCTGATGAAACTGTGTCACTTCAGGAGATGTTTAAAGTGACCACCGGTTGAATCAATACACTTGTGGAGACGGTGAGCAAGCCAGCGTTGCACAGATTGTAGTGTTTCTCCAGATATTGCCACACACGCCGCAGTAATACGCTGTTTCATATTATCTAGTGTCGTTGGGACTTCCTGATAGACTCAATAAATTCACTGCGTCCCAGAGAAAGATGTCTAATGGCCACAAGTCGGGGGGCCGAGCTGGCCATCCCACAGGACCACCCCGTCCTATCCACCGATTTGGAAACTTTGCATCCACAATTTCTCTGTAAATACCTGCGAAGTGTGCGGGGCACCCATCATAATGGAACCACATATCCGATGGAGACACTTAGTGGTTCGGATCCCACTTTAAACTGTAGGTCCAGTCCCGATTAGCCTTACTGTGCATAAAGTGGACTTAAAACACCAAATCGTCCTCCTCCGTAGTCGAGCGGGTTAAGGCGTTCACTCGTCTTGAGATCGTTCGCTGCGGGACGGCGTAGGTTCGAATCCGGCTCTGGTCGGAATTTATTCGGCCTACGTATAGGGCCGGTGGCAACCCACCATCGTGAGGAAATTGGGGAGCTCCGAGTGAGTGAGCGTAACCCGATCGAGAAGACCTGCAACGGCTGGGGGTTCGTCGGGCTGATCCCCCGACACTCCAATACTGGTCTAAGATCTCCACGCTACAACAGGTGACGGAGGAACAGTGTGGGAGGGAGACCAGCAGTCGGTAGGTAAGCCAAGGCCCTCACGGGCTGTAGAGCTATGGGTTATAAAACACCAAATCAATCAATCACATTGATAGTTGGGTTTCCAATGCCACGTCCTCCATGAGAAGGGGTAGAATGTCTTGAAGAAATAATGCGTATCACTGTCCGTTTAATGTTCCCTGATAAAAATAGGGACCTAGAATGCGGTTGCCAATGATACCGCACCAAATATTGACACTCAACTGTCGTTGATGAGCAACCTCACGAAGCCAGTAGGGATTTTGCACCTACCAGTAGTGTATGTTCCTCAAATTCACATTACGTGATTTGTACACGAAGATTCATCCGTAAATAAAATATTACTTAGGGATTATTATTATCTTGCAACTGCTGAAGTGCAACACGACAGAATGCAATGCGGGTTTGAAAGTCACTCCTGTACAGTTCATGTTGCAGTGACATATTACACGGATGAAACTTATGCCTTTGCAAAATTCTCCACACACTACTGCGGCTTATTCCCTAACCGCGTTCAATCTGTCGTACTCTCACCTGCGGATTGTGAGCTACAGCAGCCAGAACAGATTTCGTTTCCGTTGTTAGTTGCTGTGTTTGTACGTTGACGCTTTCTGGGAGCCCAGCTTCGTGTTTCGACGAGACTTGTGCAGATGTTGGCAATGGTACGAGGTCTGTGACGAATTTTCTTGACGATATATCGCGATATCAAATTTCTAATATTGTCCATCTCTACACACAAGTGACTGCACATACATCCCAAAGATTCTACTTGTCGAGGTATACAGGAACTAAATAGTACTAGAAGATATATGTAGATCGGAAATGGATCTCTGCTAACGTCCAGTGAACTTATGCAAACCTAATCCCGTTCTCCCCGATTGCATAGTGGTGAAGTAATCAAGCCGCCTTGGCTTCGATACCCGATGGAGGCCAATTTCACAGTGGTTCGGATCCCACTTTGAACTTAGGTCCAGTACCGATTAGCCTTTCTGTGCATGAATTGTACTTGAAAATAAACTCAAAACAAAACAAGCAAACCTAAAGTATAGAAATCTGATGAATAAGAAACAAAAAAAAGGTTTTCATTCAGCTCTCCCTCGCAGAACTTTGACTAAAATCAAGTCTGGTCAACCCATCGTATTGTGGAAGAGCGGTTTATATGCACGGGTGAACTACAGAGCAAACAGGCGAGCAAGACTGACTGCGAGACTTGCAGTTGCTTGAGCATGCAAGGCTGACTGCGAAAACTCGCAGTTGCCTGAGCATGCAAGACTCACTGCGAGACGCTGATGCCTGAGCATGGGAAACTTCTGCGCATGCGCACCTACATTCCAACAGGGTTGCCAACTGATGTTGGTAATACAATATCCGCCACCCTGTATTTTGAGAATACTTAACGCAGATAACTTATTAGGGTATAGTAATAAGAAGTGTGAAGATATTTTGGACGCCCTGATTTTAAATCTCGTCATATACACAGTTCCATGGACTGAACTAAAATGTTTCTTTTAGTTTCTGAAATCCAGGAACAACTCAATAAGATTAACGATGATTCAATCACTCCTAGGTAAAACTAGGAGCGAAAACATTGCAATCAATTACCTCCAATATGACGCTGATTGACTAACAAGATAATGTGGAATTTTGCGATTAATCTCGAATGGATTGAAAGTGGTCTAAAAAGCGTTACTTTCTCTGTGTAGGAACTCGAGCCAAATTGGCTCAAATTCAAGCCTATTTGAAATATTGCCCCTCGGGAATCAAAAAGAGGATTTCAACACATGCCATTGGTAGTTGTCCATTAAGTATTTTTCTCTTTAAAAAAAATAGCTGCTACAAATCTTCCGAGCGTAAACCTACTCGAATTTTATCCCTGAATGTAACACTTATACCGTGGGAACAAATTATTTAATGGGAGGGTTTGAGGTCTCTATATAAAGAACTTTGTGCAATTAAGTTGGTTTTCATTTCTGTATGCGTTATGTCATAGTGAATTACGGCTTGACCTCCCGATGTAGTTCTGGTTACGTCGTCGCCTTGTAATCAAGGGGCCACGCGTTCGATAATCCGTAGAGGCATATAGTGTTTCGGATCCCACTTTAAACTGTAAGTCCAGTCGCGATTAGCCTTTCTGTTCATAACGTTGACTTAAAGTTACAAATCAAACCAAATCAATGACGGACGGTAATCAATACTCGTTATGTGAAGCATACTCACCTTCGGGATTATGTAGTTTTTGCTGAACAGATATGCAACAGCTTACGAAGCAGCCTTCTCTGTGACGTAGTTGTGACTTTGTGTCCTCGTAATGAAGAGGTCCCGAGTTCGATACCCGGTGGAGTCATGTAGAAGTTTGGATCTTTAAAAAGTAAGTCAAGTCGAGATTAGGCTACTTGTGCATAAAGTGGACAATATGCAAGTTAGTGGGAACGTTTCCGCTAATCCAGAAAATTTTCCCCTCCCACTAGGCCTTCTTATCCCTGACAAAAATGGTAATTGTTTTATTCCTGTAAAATATTATTCTACCCCCCCCCCCCCACACACACACAAGGTATGATGGTCTCGTTTGAAACATTAATAGCTGACAAATATAATCTTCTTCAAGAATTATGTACAACTTTTTGTGGTTTCAAACATCTCATAAGTATGTACAATGACTGACATAACCTCGAACTATTTTTAAACGAATAGTGTGCACTGTACCCAACTTATTGTAAATCAATATTTAAGAATATGTTATGCATTTGTTGTTATTTGGTAAAAAAAACAACACAAAATATGAATTTAATGAATGATTTCTGGTTTCGGAAAACATTTGTTTGGTCACTCGCAATAAAAATTGGGCATCTAGCTCTTGAAATCGCTTCTCTGCAGTTCAGTATGTGTGTTGCCTAAATCTACGCCAACAAACGAAGTACTCATGTGGAAAATACGACATTTTTGTGCAGATGTTTTCAACCTATCATCCCTCTTGAGTTTGAACTCGTCCAGTCATGCTAGGCACGTATTTTGCTGTCGGACAGTAATATAAATAATAACCAATTATCTGCTTCAATATTAGATCAAATTTCCTTTCACCCCCACCCCAGAAGGAAAATGTATTCGTCGCACACTGGTTATACAGTATATCCGAATTAGGTTACAGCATTTTTGATATTTGCAACGAAGAACACGCAAGTTAACACTGGTGAATTCTGAATCCAAGGAAGTAAAATATAAGTAAAGACCGTTTCTAAGCAATTTCCTTCTGCACTACGTTCTTCTCTCTCACCCTCTTTCCAATAAGTGCAAATCGGTTTCCCCCTTTTCCCCTTTCAAAGAGATTTGCACCCTTCCAGATGTTTTCCATATTCAGTGTTGCCATTTCATTAGGCGAAGAAAGTTCATGGATTAAAATCCCTAGATTGGACACGATTAGTTCAGTAACTTAATATTATCAACAAAGCAGAATGGGTAAAAGTGAGCACTAGCGTTACTGGTTGAAATCCATACATAGTAAATGTATTACTTTCTCTTGCACAATTTTTACAAATTCTGTAAAAGGAAAACAACAAAGCAGAATTTACATGTGGATAAAAGTGAGCACTAGTGTGACTGGTTGAAATCCATACATAGTGTATGTATTACTTTCTCGTGCACAATTTTTACAAATTCTGTGAAAGAAAAAGTAAACACACACACACATAAGCTACCCCTTGCATGTTTCAACTTGCTGGGAAGGTTTATGGTGGTTGGTGGAGGTAGGTCCCACACATTCACAATGTCAGGCATTTGTGGGGTTATGCGTTCAGCACGAGTGTTGAATATAACCACTTTCCTCCGGGGGTCACATCAAACTTCACGGGGTGGGATGTCATAGGCATCAAATTATAATATTAATATCTTTCAATTACCGTTACCTCTTAAATGTAATTAAATTAGTTAATTATAAATCATTGTATTTAATTTATCACTTTAAGATCGATATTTTGAGAGTCGATAACATTAGTACATATTATAGCCTGCAATAACTTAGATTTACTGCGAACATTCGCTTCTCTGTGGATAATATCATGAATTAAACTATCTCTGGGTTCCTCGTCTCTCTCAGTTGAAGCTTTTTTTTTTAAAAAAAAAAAGACAAAATAACACATTCATTGAAGCTTGAAGAGTATCCTGGCCCATTCTTCAGTATTTCTTAATTTTCATTCGTGGTGCTGAATGGCCCTTCTTCGACTGCTGTCAGTCATCAAAACGGACGATAATGTAACTTAGTTCATTATTTTAACTTTTCATTGTAAAGGGGACCGAATAAGTGTTTATTGTGATGAAAAAGCCAGAAACAAGTACGTTCTATGTTATTGTGAAAGAAAGGAAGCCAAAGTGAACATGATTGCAAAACTTCTTAGATTTTGTCCGAATGCTCTGCAAGGTTATTGAAATTTTCATGGGAGGGGAGACTTTTTAATTTCCGGGGGGATTCCCACCCCCTACCAGGACACTCCCTGAATTCATCACTGTCAGCACCAACCTCTGAACGCCTTGACCCTAAGGGTTCCTCCCAGGTACCTATTTGCTGTAGGCTATGTGAACTCCAGAGCTGTTCTATGCAAGGACATTGCTGGAGAAGTTTCACCTGAAACCACCCAGCCCGGGAATGGAACCCGAGTCTCCCATGCGGCAGTCCGACACCCTGGATTTCGGTCCCTAATGCACCTTCGAACCACAGAAAATGGATAACGGAACGCTACTCTTTGGTGCAAATGGAAATTCGTCGTGGTGGCGCAGTGGTGAAGTCGTATCTTCGTAATCAGTGGGTCATGCGCTTGATACCCGGTGGAAGTACATACTGTTCCGGATCCCAGAACTGTAGGTCCAGTTCCGATTAGCTTATCTGTGCTTAGTTAACAAATCCCTCGCATCCCCGATGGCGTGGAGATCGCCTTGTAATCAAGGGGTCCCTGGTTCTATACCCGGTTGAGGCACATTGCACAGTGGTTCGAATCCCACTTTAAACTGTAGGTCCAGTCCCGATTAGCTTTTCTGTGGACTTAAAACAACAATTCAAAAATCAAACTCTTATTTTCAATATCAGAGCAGCAATAATGCATCAGACCGAGCCACACACGAAAAGACGACAGTGCTGCCAGTGTAAACACAAAAATAACTGCATAACGGATAATTATTGACTCACCCTCGTACAAATTGTAAAGATTTTTGAACGTTTTCATTACAACACAGTAAGCTGTTTACATAACACTTCTTCTACGTCTGTGAGCAAGAAATTGAGAGCTAAGCGATTAATTTATTATAAATTGTGATATATATATAAGAAATATCGAAAGAGCGTTATTTTGTAATGCCATGTTATTAGTAATATTATATGAAATATATTTTAGTGGGCTGCATTCCCTCAGTACATCCTTACTAATGGAGCTTTTCCCTTGTTGCTGCACCAACCAAAAATGGATAACCCATCGTGCATTCCGCTTTGCATCGGTGGACCTCGTAATGCAATAGTCCCTAAACACCAAAACGAGGTGAAAATCTGAACGGAAACCATGTTCTGGAAAACCATGAGACCGCGTCAATAAAATTCGGCGATCGTAACCGCATATGACGAGCTGTTATGTGGGCCAAGTTAGGCCAGATGGATTGGCTGCGGTAACTGGTACGCACTGCAAACGGGGAGTGGCCGCACACAAAATTCCGCTGACTGTGTGTTGGACGCCACAAAGAGCATGCATGTTTTTGTTGTAACGTTTGCTAAAAAGGGACGCAAAAATCCTGAAATCAAAAGCCTGTCATGTTATCCTGGATCAGCACTAATTGTTCTGACCCTTACATTTAATGCACTTTCAGATGACTGTGTCATCGATAAAAAAATGTTGAAAATATCTTTATTGTACATTTATGCTGGTTGTGGCTATCGACCTCATTGTTTTGCAGGTCATGTCCTAAAAAACGTGATTTTGTGCCTTTTGAGAGGCCTTATTCCTATCTAACCTACTCGTATTATTATTTTCTGGATGAAAGAATCTTTCTCGCTATTATATGTTCACGTGATTAGGTTAGCCAGGCAGTTCAGGCTTGGTGTTCTTAGAAGCCTGTTTGTGTCACGTGGTGCATATTAGTGCGGGTTTGAAGTTCTCATCTTCTGTAGCCCCGGAAAAGGTATAAGATCACGTTTTCATACAGATCTTGCCAAACTGTCAAGTGGATGGATTTTCTTGTTAGTGCGGAAATTCTAGGTAAAAGTCCTCCGTTTCCAAAGTGTTGAAGTATTATATAGGGTTTTCCAATAAGAACGATATGATTTTACACTGAAATAAAATTAAAACTATTTCAGATACTACAACCAAATTTTTATACTATTTTGAAGCATAGTTTTATTACAATATGTTTTAATAGCACATCATTGAAGTGTCCACCTCGACGTCGTGCACACGAGTGAATTTGATGAACCCAATTTTCGATGACTTTGTGCAATAACTCGGTGTCACGAATGCAGCGTTCGATGGTCAATCTTAATGTATCAAGGGTTCGTGATCTGTTTGCATAGACTGACTATAGATTTCAAATAACCTCACAAAAAGCAATCTAAAGGCGTTACATCACAACTTCTTGGACGCCAACTAACAGTTGCATTTCTTGAAATTATCCTTTCACCAAACTGTTCTTGCAATACGTCGATAGTGGCATTAGCAGTGTGACATGTGGCACAGTCTTGTTGAAACCACATGTCCTCCAAATCATTTCATCTAAATTTGGCCACAAAAATCTGTTAACATCAATCGGTACCGCTCACCAGTCACTGTAACTGCAACTCCTACCTCGTTTTGGAACATAAATGGTCCGATGATGCCACCATGCCATAAACCACACCATACAGTGACCTTTTGCGGATTCAAGGGCTTCTCGTGAATCTCTTGTCGATTGTTTTCACACCAAAATGACAATTTTGTTTGTTAACATATCCACTTAACCAGAAATGAGCTTCATCTGAGAAGATAATTTTTTGCCCAAAATTATGATCCGTTTCAAGTTCAATGGAACGTCTATTTTCATTTTTTTTTTTTTTTGGATAATAACCAAACGTTTTTGAAGCGTGTATTTAGCCATGATGAATTGTCGTCACAGTATACAAAACACAAGTGACAACTAGTGACAGTTATAACATTTGAAGCATAGTTGCCAGTTCATTTCAAAATCATATAATTCTTATTGGAAAACCCTTATAATTTCTAACGTATCCACCAACTTAAGTGAATCATTTACATTTGTAGAAAACACACGCCGTAATGTGTTTTCTGTAAATTTATACAGGAAATATCCAAAAATTTCCGAACATAAATAGTATTCCGACGGGTGTAGGATAAGAAGGGCAGCACATCCCACTTCTGATTCTAACTTATTGCTAAGCGGCTGGGATTTGCCAGTATTAGCATATTTCCATGTTAGATGCATTTAAGCATATCTCCTTAAAAATATACAATATACTGACTGATAATATTTGAGGGGTGTAGATCACAAATGGTGATACTCCATTCAAGACAGTTTTGAGAAAATGCAAATTTAACTAACGTATTACTACGTTTAACTGTTGGATCACAACCTCTTTGAGCAAGAATGTGAAACTTAGGAGATACTTAATGTTGATACTTTACAGTTCTAAGTTATACATGTTGCTCCATTTTCACGAGAAGTGGAGTTACTCCACTTATGCTCTGAACCCCTCGTTTCATACTAAAGTGACCAGCGACAAGCAACACGGGGTGTTTACACCAAAGTATAAAGTGACAAGCTACACGACCACCTCCAGTCTATAAACAAAGTAATGAAGGCGTGCGCAACAGGCCGAGGTGACACTGTTGCGAAAAGGGCTCGATCTGAGTGACAGGAAAGCGGAAAGTCTGTCACTTCGGTACGAATGGATGCATTTATTTTTGAAGGCCCCTTAACATGGTGATGCATGTCGCTTATTACTTCCCGTAATGATAGATTTTGCACCGAAGAGACACTTCTCGCGTGTTACTTGAGGGTTTTGTAAATCGAATGCAGACTTATGTGACCTGTCATGCCGCTACGGTGCGAAAGGTTTCTCTTAATTGATCTTATACCCAAGTGACGTGTTGCTTCGGTGTGAAATTGCCCTTAGAGATTTCTTGTAAGTGATTTGGAGAGACATAACCAAAGAACTGTTGTGTGTCATAACCCCCCTGCTTTAGCCGAGTCACACAAACACACTGCCAAATAAAATAAATCATACATTCCCCACTTACCGGGTTGCTTAGCACGACAGAGAAGCAGATCTCACTGCGCAGATTCAGCCCAGTAAACATTTCTTATCTTACTGGTGTAATGGAATCACCGTGCGATTTGTGTCTGCGGTAAGCGATTCTAAATCTTCGCACGAAAAACAGCAGAAACCAGTGTGAAAGTTAATGATGCGAAATAAAAAAGTTATTCACAAGTTGGAAACCTTGAAGAACCCAGCAGGGGGTTGCATGTCAAGAGGGCAAAGTGCACAACTGGCTGGTGGGGCGACATCTACCGGATCAGAGAGGGGCGTGGAATTGCAAATTGCCGAAGGGAAAGAAAGAACGGAAGGGGGGCATCTTAGATTCTATTACGACAGCTCCCCCTCCCCCTCGCTATTTTGACTTTTCCTTAATCCACTTGAAATGAAGGGATGAAAGAAGACGCCAAGAAGAAAGAGCCTGAAGCGACAGGAGAATAAAATAGGGGGAGAAAAACCGGGGAATGTAAAAGAGATTTATTATTAAAATCTCTGTTTCCTTCCTGAATGTATACAAAGTAAGGGGATGTAATATGAGATAAGGGCTGCAGTTCACACTTGTGTGTTCGGCTAAAACTGTTGACAGTGTGCTACTTTGTGTAAGATGAGCAATAAGGGTTGCTCGTTTGTGCTAGAGGGTGTCAAATATTTCTCCCCCTTGTTTCCTTAACGTCCTAGGGGTTGTGTCGGCTTTTGGGGTGTTTCCTTACACATGGAAACTGATAATATTGTAGTGGATCGTCGGTAAGAAGTTCTGTTTCAATAAATTATATCGCATGAGTATCTACACTTACATAATAGTCATGGGTGGTCACAGGAAGGGTCAATGTAGTCGCTGGATCTACTTACTACATAGAAAAATTGCTTACAAATTAAGAGTATTTGGGGGGGGGGGATAAGCAGGGTTGAAAAAGGTCCAGGTAGCCATACGTTTTTATGAGTTCTATTGAGTTACGCTACAGGACCGTAACCTTTTTTATCGCACAATGTAAATTCGGTCCAAGTTGAGTATTGTTTTATTTCAATGCTGAACTTGGACCGCATTTAATTTGATCTGGTAAAAATGTTTCTGGACCCTTTTAAAATTGATCCTAAAAAAGGTTCCTGAACCAAAATGAAATACTTTAAATATAAAACGGTTATCTACGGTTCAGAACCCATTTACGCTTCTGGACCGGAATTGAATTTATTTAAAATTCCTGAACCTTGAACAACCCTGAAAATAAGTCCAATTGTTTCGATTTGTCGATGGCATTAAATAACTCCGTCAGTGTATTTTTGTATGTTGTAACTGTACAAATGAACAATTCGGTAAGTCCTGATAAATGTGAAAGTTTAGAAATGGTATACAAAGGAAAAGTAGGGAGGCTTGAATGTTTGAATTTGTTCTCTTGTAAAAACAGGGAAATGTGACTTATGGTGTTTTCCCATGGACTTTTCAAATATATACCTTCTTCTCTTTCTGTTCGACTGTCTTTCTAGATTCTTGTCTTCTTATTTAGGTCTTAGCATACATTTATTCTTGGTCGCACATTCTCTTTTCTTCACTAGCTTTTTCTGTCTCCCTTCTTCCATCTTTTTCTTTCTCTATTTCGTTCTCTCTTTTTATCTGGCACTTCCTTTATTTATTTCTCTATTTCGTTCTCTCTTTCTATCTGGCTCTTTCTATCTTTCTCTATTATTCTCTCTTTATATCTAGCTCTTTCTTTCTCTATTTCGTTCTCTCCTTCTATCTATCTCTTTCTTTCTTTCTCCATTTTTATTTTTCTCTACTTCTTTCTCTCTCTCTCTATCTGGCTCTTTCTTTCTTTTTCTATTTCGTTCTCTCTATCTGGCTCTTTCTTTCATGCTCTATTGTTCGCTCTTTCTATCTGGCTCTTTCTTTCTCTATTTCGTTATCTCTTTCTATCTACCTCTTTCTTTTTCTTTCTTTCTCCATTTTTATTTTTCTCTATTTCGTTCTCTCTATCTGACTCTTTCTTTCTTTCTCTCTTTCTATCTGGCTCTTTCTTTGTCTATTTCGTTATCTCTTTCTATCTGGTTCTTTCTTTCTATCTCTATTTCATTCTCTCTTTCGATCTATCTCTTTCCTTCTTTCTTTAATTCGTTCTCTCTTTTTATCTTGCTCTCTTTCATTCTCTAGGAAACCAATATTCAAATACAAATATCACACTCCAAATTTTATTTTATGTCTCCTTACTTACTGAATGAATGGCAATCAGTGTGGGCGTAGGATGCGGCCTTCTTTGGGGCTCCCTACTCTGGTATGCCAGAATGGGGTTCTGGACTTGTGAGTTGGGTTCTGTGAGTTTGATGATGAAAATAATTTTGTATATCAAAACCGCTCTGGAATGCCGGAACGGAATCCACTGCGACTCCGAGATTATGCATGCCCATCTCACTGTCCGGGAAACGTTATTGAGAATGTTATTAAAAATGTTATATTTAAAATACTGTCCTACCATGTAAACATAAGAGTCGAAATCAGAAACCGTGCAATAATGGAAAATGTTATATTCACACGATTCACAATTGCTTTTAAAAAAATGTGTACACGTAATGTAATGGCACTCGCAAGGTTTATGCAGTTCTGGATCCCAGAACAGAAATGTTATCACATAAAGTATTGTATACACCAATTATGTCATGAATATATTCCTTTGTATAGCATTGCAATTTATTATTATACCTATTATAATAATACAAATTGTAATAAATAGAGAAAATAAAATCGGGGGAACCGTCAAATTCGGAGCAACTGACGTCCTGGTATATATTTAGGAACCAGGACAATAAGCGCATACCCTCGAATGTATGGGGGAGAAGGTGGTCTTAATTCGGGGGTTCCCCCCTTATTATTCTTTCATTTCCTATTGTTCTCTTTCTATCTGGCTCTTTCTTTCTTTCTCTATTTCGTTCTCTCTTTCTATCTGGCTATTTCTTTCATTCTCTATTCTTCTCTCTTTCTATCTAGCTCTTTCTTTGTTTCTTTCTATATTTCGTTCTCTCTTTCTATCTGGCTCTTTCTTTCATTCTCTATTCTTCTCTCTTTCTATCTACCTCTTTCTTTGTTTCTTTCTATATTTCGTTCTCTCTTTCTATCTGGCTCTTTCTTTAATTCTCTATTGTTTTCTCTTTCTATCTGGCTCTTCCTTTATTTCGTTCTCTCTTTCTCTATTAGGTTTTCTTATTCTATCTACCTCTTTATTTTTCTTCCTTTCTCTATTTTGGTCTATCCTTCTATCTGGCTATTTCTTTCATTCTCTATTGTTCTATCTTTCTATCTAGCTCTTTCTTTCTATCTCTATTTCGTTCCCTCTTTCTATCTGGCTGTTCCTTTCATTCTCTATTGTTCTCTCTTTCCATCTAGCTCTTTCTTTCTTTCTCTATTTCGTTCTCTCTATCTATCTTGCTCTTTCTTTCTTTATTTCGTTCTCTCTTTCTATCTAGCTCTTCCTCTCGTTCTCGTTCCCTCTCACTCTAGCTCTTTTTTCTTTTATCTTCTCGTATTCCCTCTGTCGTTTCGTCTCTCTTTAGCAGCATCTCTCTCTCTTTTGGATATTTTTCTTTATTAATTAATTACAAAGTTGTTGATCCTCGTCTATCTCAGTCGTTATCCGAAACATGGAAATAAGATGACAGGCTGATATTTGCAAACGTGTCTTCACACATTTCTAAGTAATAAATTGAACGTATCGTAAAAATTAGCCAGAGGTAACAAAGAAACCGCGTAAAATAACAACTGATTATCATCATAAAAAGGGTAAAGCGACTGTCTGCACATTGTAGCATGCCTTGAAACCATATGGGTAGATGTGAAAGTACAGTCCCACATATTCACATTCTGGAAGCGATATGAACAGCGCTCCAGCTGAATATGCACACACAAACGCACACATATATAAATATGTATGTTCTTGTTTGCTTAGGGAGGTGGACTCGTTGACATGGGACGTTTACCCCACTTGCCCCTCTCTGGCGCCATGATTGTTATGAAATCAAACAAAAGACACTTAACGTTAGCAAACATTAATCATTCAATACATTAACAAAGTTGATCGTAATTTTCATCATATCAATCCACATTGGGGTATCAAATGTTTTATATTAGATTCAATACTGATGCCAATTTCCTGTTTGCAGGCATACTACATTAACTGCATTTTACGGCGACTGAATACTCTTAGTTAATTTTTACACTTCAGCGAACCTCGGCAAACAAACAAGGGAAACGTATTCTGTTTTCCAACAATGACCGAGGTACCACAACAGCAATCCAAAAAGGAATGTTTATTCCGCATCTCGTGGTCCGGAATGGTAATTTGACTTTCGCCCCGTTTGGACGCAGGAAATTTTGTTTTCGGGTAGGACTAGGAACGGAAATACACTCGGCAATACGTTGAAATTTGACCCGTCTCTTCTATACATATTTACTATTACCTCGATATTGCTTACGATTGTTTCTTGTCATGTCACGTTTAAGTTCATTTTCTGCTCAGGTTGGCTAACCCGCATCGAGAATTGAACGAAGAACTTGTGCATTACAAGACGTAAGCGTTAGCTACTTGTGACGTTCCTTTCGGCTGTTTACCACTAGATTATTACGTCACGGTAGATACCCAATCTCCTTGTACGGCGGAGTTATGGGACTCTTTTTTATGTTCTGCTACACTGAGAATTCTCAGGACGTACGATTAGGAAAAGAAATAGCTTCTTGCCATTTTACAAGTTTAATAACACAATTTACCTTTAAACAATCACTGCATAATAACACAACGATATTCACAAATAGAAACACATTTCAATTAAGCTGCGGAATTTTCTTTATAACCGTGTTTTCACAAAATTAACATCTCACGCAACTCAACTTACTTTTCGCCTTTTTTAGCACTGTTGTCCTAGCAACGGAATCAATAAAAGATTGAACAGTTCTACAAATGTTTATAAACCGGAAACGACTTCCGCTTCCGATGCCACTTTTAATTACACATAAGTCTAGAAACTATAAATTTGATAACACAAACCACAATATTACAGAAAATAAAACAATCAAACAGATTTCTGTGAAATTAACAGAAAACAAATAAAATATTACATATGGCCAAAATAAACAATGCGTATCACACTACTCTATCGGGAACTATATAAATTATTTTCACATTCCCTAAATGCAGCTAGGGGTGTATGAAGACTCTCAAATATCAACCTCTTCTGTGTAGTACACCCTGTTGCAGACTATCGCGGCTCTGGTGTCTAGAATCAGTCAGTGTAATTCTTTGTAGGTTTTCTGTTGTCCTGTCCATCTGTGTTTGTCGTTTTACCAGTTCATCTTATCACCTTTCATCCTCATCTTTGCGATTAATCAAAGTGGCAGAAAGACGAAGTAAAATAAAACAAATCAATCATTCACCAAAAAGGACAACTTGATACAGACAACCAGTTCTAACTTTCTTGACAAATAGTTAGCCTATATGTATATATATATTGGGAGATGAATGCTCGTATTTAAAAGTAAAGTAGAAGTAGTGTGTTTGGAATATACTGTACATTAAATCAAAGAATGTATTTCACAACGGCAAAGAATTAAATATAAATACTTACTCTAACCATAAGGATCCGAAATCAGTAGGTTCCAAACATGAAACGGAGAATCGCGAACAAAAAAGTTAGAAATAAATCCATTTTTTAATTTTAAACACATAGAACTGAAAAATCTCTTTTCAAAAACAAATCCAGTGATCCAGAGAAACAACTAGTTTCACTAGCAACAGTAGCAAATCTGATTGACTTATCATGGTCTTCTGCCTTGTAAAATCACTCCAAGGTCATATCACCCCATCAATCTGTCGTTGGCATCAGACTCTCATTCGTGTGTTAATGTCTCGAAAAACTCATATTGATAAAAGAGATGTAGAACTGCTTGAAAAGGAGGTCCCAAAGCAGAGAAATGTTTTCGCAATTAGGACAAGACCCTTCGAGATAATATAGTTGTTCCTGTTCAGGCAGCAAATGTTCGCACTGAGGACAAAACCCTTCAACCCTTCGAGGTAATATAGTGTCATCCCTATTCAGGCAGCAAGTGCCCGCAATTAGGGCAAAACCATTCCTCGTAATATAGGGTTATTCCTGTTCAGGAAGCAAGTGCTCGCACCCATACAGAACAAATCTGAAAAATATATCCATTGGATATCCACAATGTCCAAATCCGATCCAAGGATATTATGGATATCAATTGGATATCCAATTCTGGATATATATTGGACGTCTATTGGATATCCAGAACTAGATAACCAAAACACGTCCAATTTTGGATATCCAAAACATATCTATCTCTTGTCAAAAACGGCCATAACAAGTCCAATTCTGGATGTCCAAAACGTATATATATATATATATATATATATATCTTGTCCAAAACGGTGTATCCAAAAAACGTCCAATTCTGGATATCCAAAATATATCTACATCTTGTCCAAAATGGGATATCCAATACACATCCAATTCTGGATATCCAAAACATAGCTAGAACCCAACAATGGACGTAAATAGGATGTGTCTTGGATATTAGAAAATGATCAAAATATTTCCGTTATGTATACTTTTTCATACTTTATCGTGGAATTGAAACAATAATTTTATTGAAGCATCAGGGGTGCCCATCCCCCACAAGGCCTATGATCCACTCCTCCCCTAAAGGCAGAAGATTCCTCCCCCTCTTTTGCCGAATTATTTACTCAAATATTTTATGGTGAGACAAAATTTGCGGAACAATTTAATACAGATATATTTAAGCAATGTATATTGTATATTATTTTGAGTTTTGGCATTGATTGAAGTAACATTTTACATAAATGATAATAACGTCTGACGTTGCAAAGTTGTTGCAGCAAATTTATTGATAATTTCCTAATTTTGTTCCACTTTCAAAATTGTTAGTCTGCTGAACCTTACTCTTAAAGGTTTGTCTGCTTCATTAACCTTGTATTAATGCGAACAGCACGTCTCCCCCCCCCCTTTCCAAACAGATTCTAAAGGCATAAAGAGGTGGTATTTCGTTTCAATCCCATCTCGCGATCACCAGAGGCTGGTAGAACAACTGCATATAATACCATAACTAAAAATCAATAACACCCCCCCCCCCCCATTTTTGTGTGGAGATATATGGAATTGGTAGCTAAACTATAAAAATTTCCCCCACAAAAAAATTCCATGACGCACTCACGTCATGAATCACCCCTGTGGGCGCCCCTGTGAAACATTAGCGTTTATAAACTTATTTAACTGTTATTTAGTGATTTATTATTTTTTTCTTAGAATCGGAAAATTTCGATTTAGCTTTACAACACAATCGAGACTCAAATTGAGTCAATTCTGCTAGTGTTAAGCAGGAAAACCTGTTCCTTATATTTAGCGTAGACAGCAGCTACGCACATCATTTTCAGTTCGCGTATTTTACTCCTGAGGCCTGAGTGAATCAGAAGCTTATGACGGTTTTCCTTGTTGGTGACAGTCTTGTAATTTACTACTATTATTAGCTTCCGCGTGGATATTCAGAGGAAAACTCGTTTGGCCATTGTCTGTGTCAGAGCGATCGGCGCTCAAGTGCATTGTCTCTCGCTGGTTGACGCCAGTTTGAATTCAAGAAGTTGCGATACGTAGCAGTGAAGAACAAGCACTCTCTATACTCTGCTTATCATGGAAATGCGTGTGAATATAAGATATTTTTCGGATGTGTAGACGTGCGAGTGTGTTTTTTTTTAAGTGTGTGTGTGAGTTTGTTTCCGTCCGTGAGTGTTGTGTGTCAGTTTGTGTGTATGTGTGTGTGTGTGTGTTTGAGAGAGAGAGAGAGAGAGAGGGAGAGAAAGGGAGAGAGAGAGAGAGAGAGAGAGGGGGGGGGGGAGTCCATGATACAAATATATGTGTACAAATCTATGAAATCCCCTTAGTTTCAGAAAAGTGTTTTAAATAACGCTGAGTATTTTCTCGTATACATGCGACTTCTTAAGGATTTATAGATAATTCAGTCCAGGAGACATCTATTTGATGTCTAAATGGTGCCCTAATAAAGTTATAAAATCATAATAATAAACTTCCCTGTTACATCCATATAAGATCCAAATGTAGTCTAAAATATGTCCATACAATATCCAAAGTACGAGTATGTACAAAAAACATCCCAATTACATCCGAAAAACTTTTAAAACTGATCCAAAACATGTTCTTCTCCCATCTAAATAATGTCCAGATAAGATCCAAATGTAGTTCAAAACGTGTCCATACAATATCCAAAGTATGTACAAAAAATGTCTAAATCAAAGCATAATTTTCAGATTACGTCCCACTTGATATCCAAAACATGTCCCAAAGTGATTAGAAAATGTCCAAAACATATACTGGGTGATTTTTTTAACCTGAATCATTTGAATATCTTGAAAAAAAATCATCCTACAAAAAAATGTTTCAAATAAACATTTGATAGTTTGGAGGGGGAAGTTTAGTGGTGCAACAAAAGAACACCCCCTCCCCCTCTTGTAGGTGGGGCGGGGGGCAACTTTGAAATTTCAAATAGAAACCCCTATTTTTTATTACAGATTCGGATTTTATGGAAAAAAATACATAAGTTTTGTCTGAAACATTTTTTTCGATTCGTGATAGATGGCGCTCTAATCGACAAATTCTCATGAGCTGACATGAGGATCATGGGCCACAGCAGCTAACACATTAATTTCGTTTTCTTCTCCAGTAACTGTTCTTCCACGGGTCCTTTGTTTAGGTTTAACACTTTCTTCAGTAGTAAATTGATTGACTGTAAGTTGAAACGAAGCGAAAGAACGCACCCTGTCTGAAACACGCTGAGCATAAACAACGACAGTTTGACAGAGATTCCTGCCAGATTCTCCATACACGAGAACCATTTTAATTTTCTCTTCTACAGTTAATACATCCATTGATATTAAAAAGTATCAACAGCTTAGTCAAATTAATCGCTCGGACCATTCTTGTGATCTAAAAAGCAATGAAAAACAAATAATGATTTAACAGGAAAAGTCTAAAAAGGAACTGTTTCTTGATATTGTTTTATTTTTTTTTCTGTTGTAGCTTTGTTAAGCATCTTTGACACAACAATAAAAAAAATTAAACAAATATCGAATCTAACTTTTAAATGTTGTAAATAGGCGAATTACCAGCTTAATGAAATCTCAAAAGATTTGTTAAGAATTAGTACAAAGTTCATGCACGAGAATATTTTATTTTTTGACTTTAAATGTATTGCGAAATGAAATACATTGGTTTTAAAGTGTAAACATTCAAGAAATGAAAATTTGTCGATTATAGCGCCAATCTATCACGAATCGAAAAAAATGTTTCAGACAAAACTTATGTATTTTTTTCCGTAAAATCCGAATCTGTAATAAAAAATAGGGGTTTCTATTTGAAATTTCAAAGTTGACCCCCGCCCCACCTACAAGAGGGGGAGAGGGTGTTCTTTTGTTGCACCACTAAACTTCCCCCTCCAAACTATCAACTTTTTATTTGGAACATTTTTTTGTAGGATGATTTTTTTTCAAGATATTCAAATGATTCAGGTTAAAAAAATCACCCAGTACTATATTCTGGATATCACGATATCGGACAAATGAATGTCTTTTGGATATTCCTGGATATCTATTGGATATCCAAAACTTCGGACACAAATATCCAAAAGAAATCCAATGGATATCTTTTGGACATTTGTGTGCTGTGTGGGCAATTAGGGTAAAACCCTTCGAGGTAATATAGGGTTATTCCTGTTCAGGCAGCAAGTGCTCGCAATAAGGGCAAATCCCTTCAATGTAATATATGGTTATTCCTGTTCAGGTAGCAAGTGCTCGCAATTAGAACAACACCCTTCGAAGTAATATAGTGTTCTTCCTGTTCAGGCAGCAAGTTCTCGCAAGTAGGACAAAACTTTCGAGGTAATATAGTGTTATTCCTGTTCAAGTGTTCGCAATTACGACTTCTAGCAATTAGAACGACACCATTGCAGCAACGTATCGAGTCTAACCTGTCTCCGTATGAATCTAACAAACAGATGTACTTTCACACTCAAAATGCATAACAACGATTTGGAGCGTGCTCCATCTGCGGATGTATTTAACGAAGAGATGCAGTTTCAAATCACGGCCATGGGGCATTTCCTATTCAAATGAGAGGACCGTTACTTCCCTGAGATTTCTGCAGAGCGGCTTCTCGCTTCTGGGTTTATAACAGGATATTCGTGCATCAGATCACGACCAGAATGAGCTGCATTTTACGAGCTTTTTATATCTTCCTCCAAAGTGTCTTGGCAGTGCCACCCCCTCACATCTCCTCAAGAAGTAAAGAGAAAGGCTTTTGCTGGAAAAAAGAAAAGAACCTATGTCCCTTTAGTCCAAACTAACGCGCGTACATTTCTTCCCAGACGGTCTGCCAGAAACGCGGGAAAAATGCTGATGGCTGCCAAAGGTAGAGCGGGAAGATAAACCGAAACAGCTGATTGGCCAATCGGGAGCTCTCGAATCTTAATCGCGCCAATGAAACGTCGGCGTGTCTCTTTTGTTGTGCACTGCAGACAGGTGCTTTGAAAGGCTACTTGGTCAAGTAACGAGTATTGTTTTCTGTTTTAGCACCGTCTCTAAAGTCAGCCATGTCTGTTAACTTCCACCCCCTCCTCCCTCCTGGGGGGGTCTAATTGAGCTATTCGAACAGAATATAGTGCCTGGAAGGCGTTCTAAATCACATGGTTAGTTTACGAGTTAGCCTGCTGATGAGGTGGTTGTGTTCTCAGTAATCTTTCTCCATCTTGTAAAAGAATGACGTAGAACTTTTACAACTGAAGTTGCAAAGCTGATATCGTTCCGTAACCTGCATTGTACTTGCTACGTAAAGACGACCTGGATACGTCAATCTTGCCGCTTCGAATCAAGAAGTGCCTTGGGCAATTTAGAACCGCAGTACTGACTACGAACGCACTAAAACTGTAATTAGTGTGAAGAAATTTCGCACTAGTGCTACATAAAATCTTGCTTTGTTTTCAGTTATTTTTTTTACATTAACCTTCATGGGAAATGGGACAATTAAATATAACCACAAAACCCCTGGATCAAACGTTATTATGCCTAAAACCAGTATACGAGTATATTGGTGAGATTATTCGTTTGACTATTTCAGTGGGATGCTTGAGTATTACCGTGCAACTTGTCCATCACCATGTTCGTTCCAATGAGAGCTTCGAGAAATTAAAAGAAAACTCAAAACAAGCTGTTGACAAATTCTGCACCAGCATACCTAAAAATCCATGCTTAAAAACACATAGAATGCAAGAGAGAAATTACTGAAAATAGTCATGGACAATTTGCACGGTAATACTCAGGGATCCCACTGTACAAAGCATGTCGCTCAAGTTTCGGACTTCAAAAGTTGTTCTCTCGAAAATATGATTTTTAGTTCGCACAGATTGGATAGTCGAGACAGGGCCTACAGTTTGAATTGGAATACTGACCTCCAACGTGTGACAAACCTAGAACCCCTTGATTACAACGCGCCAGCGTTACCACCATGTCACTTTACAATAATAAGTGATCATGGGTGACAAATGTGTAGGTTGGCATGTGAATAGATGATGTAGAGTAATCACGTAATTCTACAGATGTTTAAATAATAACTATCTAAATCTAAACGCACGCCCATGAAAATAGGCGGGTGGCTGAAGTTCGCGCTGTTGCCACATCGGAGCACAACCCCATGTGTTCGGAGGTTTAAGAGAATGAAAGATCTCGTTGTAGAGTTGGTCTTAGTAATCCATGTGACAAACTGGCAGTATTTGCTCGAAAGGTCAGGGATGACACAAAAGTGCCCCGGAGAGAGGTCGGTGTAGCGCTCGAACTAGGCAACGCAGCCCGGTTGACGTTGCCACAAGGTGCGCGGGAACCAGCGACTTTTGTCCCGCTCTCGCTTTGCTTTTCCTATATGTGGCACCAGCGCAATTCTGCCCCAGCCGCCTATTTGCATGGGCGTGCGATTCAGTTTTATTTATCTCTCAATGAATGGCTGAAAATTCCATCTGTTACTCGTTACAGCTATAGAAAATGTTCACAAACTTAGCATTTAATAGAAAATACACAGCCACGATAACCTGAAAAGCGCACATGCATATTTTATTGTATTTTATATTTTTGTTATTTGCTGTCGCCTTTCTCCAGATCTTGGCTAATCGTGATGACGTGGATCAGTGATGATGAGACGAAATGCATGAAGGGAATGTGGGAATTTCGGCAACAAGATCGAAAGTTGCTCGGCCACAGAAACGATACATGCATATTTTATAATATGAAACATACTCGGATTAATGTCCATACTAATAGAAAATTAATGCATGCTAATAGCACCCACGTGCCAATTATGAACAGACTAGCAGAACGGTTTGTGAAGCATCGACCGTGAATTCGACCATCGAGTCAGGCACTTTTTGAATGTTCTTTCGTCCAGACATCACTCACAGTTTACTACAGTATACAAGGCGGCCCACCCGAAAGGCAACTGAAATCATTACGAGACACTGTAAAATTGTATAAGAAAGTGTGATTTTTCTAGTTTAGTAAAATTATGTTATCGGTAAAAAAAACTTGATCGGACCTTCTTTCCGTCATCCTCTTCGTTGCATAAGGATTGATAATAAAACCACGAGGATGAAAAACAGATAAAATAGGTAGAGACAGAGAAAAATGAAGAACGGAAGAAAAACAAATAACTTACCAATATATTCTGGAACACTCTGCAGAGTACTTACATCTATCTCTGTCGGCCGGAAAATCCTGTAAGCTGATCTTAATATGTTTAGGGTACTAAGCATCAAGACTGAAAGAAAGTACCCTTATGCTCCAGTGCGTTCATCCATCATGGCTAGGCGGATAGACACATAAAATAATAACACGTTCCGCAAAGTATTCTCCAGTCTGTCAACAATCCGGAGCAACCAATCAAATTATTATGAATTTTGATTGTTTAAAGAAAATATGTGTAAATTGCCAGAAAACGGAACTATCTGCGAGCATTGTCGCTCAATTGCCCAGCGCTGGTGTTCTGACTGCGTTGGTAAATCAAATTACCATGGGATTCAAGCTATGTGATTGAAGCGTGCATACATTACATTGTATTGTGCATTAGATAGTGCACGACTAGCATATGGTTTCTGTAATCCCGAGAACTTGCATGATGTGATAATGCCATACCTAAACATGCAATGCGGATATATGATTAACAGGGTAGAGGGGCATTTCTTTGATATTGCTTCTGTAAGCTGAGCTTAGTATGTTTAGGATACTAATCATCAAAACTGAAAAAGTTTTGGCTAGACGGATAGACACATGAAAAAATTAACACAAAACACATTCCGCAAAGTATTCTCCAGTCCGTCAACGACCGAATCATTCGTTAGTTTCTAATTACTCCCATAATGCAACAATCTTTCGTTGCCATTTTGTTGTCTTAATTTTCATGCCAGAAACAGAAATATACATGTCAAGAGTGGAACTTCATAAACATATATATTTCAACTTAAAATCAAATTGGATTTACAGTCTAACATACAAAGACACATAAACAAAGCTCATATAGTTTCTATGCACAGACTATTAAACTTGGTCATAGCTGCCAGTTCACCATGCATAATAATACAATTATATTTGAAATGTCATGTTATGATATGTGACAAGTACCAGATCGTAGTGTAATGGAACATTTGATATATTTTAATGCCCTGAACATTACAATACACTTGTATGTTAGGTATCTTCAGAATTTTCAGTTTGTTCATTTTTTATATTGTCAAATGTTTAGTGTGTCACAGACAACCAGTATCAGAAGGACAAACTGATAGACTAACCTGTAGGTGTCAACGAGATTAAAAAATAATCAGCTTATCAACAGTCTTGCAATATTCATTAAGAGAATGAGAAAAATACCGACGCGCACTTTTAATCATGGCCTCTTAAGCTTTTAAAAACATTGTGAGTGATTGTACAGGGAAGAAACCTTCTATTAAGGTAAAATCGAGAGTTTCGTTTACCACTACTTTATGTTATCATAGTATTTTGCTCACAGCATTAGTTGTGAAGGATTAGTTCCTAGTAGAGAAGCGAGTATTTGAGGATCTAAGTGTCCCATTTTTATTGTCTGTGACTGTACATGACTTTAATCGCCTCATTGTCAGTTTATTTTAAAAATCAATTAGAATTAGTCCTTCTGTGTTTACAAACATGTTTTCTGTTTGTACATCATGTACAAATTTTAAAAGTAATTACTCATGTGTGTTGCATGCTTGCGCTTTAAAGCAAATTCGACCTATTATTTATCATATTCAACCTGGAATGGAAATGAACTCTTAAATTGAAAATAGTTTTTCTGTGGACTGAAAACCAAGTAGTTGTAGCTATTTAGGAAACTGCGAGAACTACATAGATAAAATTTAGTGTGACTAAAGCTCATCAAATATATGTTTGTAAGTGCAAACGCACGGTGTGCGAATTAACGGGGGGATGTCGGGGAATTCCCCCCACAAAAACTATTAACCCGGCAGAAGAGAAAAAAAAATAATCCATGCCAGGGATATTTATATCCATTCCCCAAAAGAAAACAGAATTGAAACAAACACCCATGACAAATCATTCGGGAAAGCTAATGTTTAAACAATTGCATTCTACTTCGCGTCAGAGGGTTTACAAGAAAGCTCGCATACTAGCGCGTTGATCTGTCCATTGTTAAATAAAGTACGAAAACCTACCGCCATGGCAAGTAAGAGTTGATGTAGCCAGTTTTGTTTAATGGAGGTAGATCATATTTCTCGCCGCACGCCGTCATCGAGTTGAACGGGCAATGGAAAGTTGGTCACGTTTTCTGTGTTACCATAGCTCTTGTCTACTCTTACGGCGATCGGCCTACATGCTGGCAAGGGAAATGGGGGGCGGGGAATACGCACAGACCAACCTGACAACAGCGCTGGCGCCAAGAGTTATGACGTGGCGGGAGGAAGTACTACGCACACCTCGTTCTACATGCTGTTGCCTTTCTTATCTCGCTGGATTGGTCGCTTCCCCGCTCCCTACTTCCTTTGCCAGCATGTAGGCCGCCCGCCGTAAGACTGGACAAGAGGTATAGTTCCATAGCTATTTCTGTTTAGGAGTTAGGGTTTTCTTAGAATGTAACTATAAGTGTTTCTAAATTACGTGCAAAATTTTATCATAAGATGTAATGTCCTGGGTTAGTATCACTGTTTTAAGGAACTTAGAACTTCAAGGCAATAGCTTAATTTACTAACTGGTAACATATATAAATTTGCATACCCCCAAAAGCGTACCTCCTGAAATGAAGGAAATACGCCAGTGAGTCCCCCCCTCCCCCAAGCAAACAGCTTCACCCTGCATTGGTATACGTGTGAGCGCTGCACTCATCCTGCGATATAATTGTAAGTTTTTCAGGCCCAGATAATGATATCGCTTTTCTGGTCTTGTGTAGCTGTTTATTTGGAATGTGTATGACCAGATGACGCCAGTTATAGGTTGTGACATTGTTCTCTGTCTGTGCAGACATGTCGTTTTCATGGCAGTCCGTGTTTTGTGAGCCCTACGCTCACATGTATACCAAGCGCGTAACCTTTTTTAACGCATATTTTATTTCTGCGTGCACTGAATTCGTGTTGTATCACTGTTCTCTCTTTTGATTCTTCGGAAACTATTTAATTTGACTTAATTCACTTATTACTGTCATTATTTCTGGCTAAATTAACTTTGAAACCTGATTTTCGTTACGAATGAGCAACGGCAGTTCCGAGCATTGCTTGCGGAACCAAGTGATTACAAAAAGAGAACACCTGGACAGGGTGTTTGATTCTCAGGGCACAGATGATAATGTTGTTGAGGAGTTATTGAAAAGCGAAAATGATATCGACACGGATCATACTCTTTGAGAAGATGAACCTGTTTTTCCTTGTTCTTTTCCCTCAATATATTGGATGAGATGACGAAGTGGAATGTACAGTCTTGGACACAGCTGGCTTGTAACGACCCTATTGAAGAAGCACTGAAGCAAGCCTTCCATGTCTGACCACCAAGCGCCTTGTGACTAGACAACCCAAACAGCATTGCAATTCTGCGGCTTGTATACCAGTCACGGGTATACATCTCTGTAAATTGAGTAGTGATGCCAAAGAGAAATACGAGATGAAGATTGTCGATCGTAATGTCTCGTGTTCTCGACATGGAATAATACTCGGTCCACGTTACGTTCCATTATTTAATGTTGTTTGGGAATAAACCTGACGGACTAGGTTTATAATTTCAATCCTTGCATTACAGTAAATTCCATATTTTACAATTATATTAATGCTTTGAACGAAAATAATGCCCAGAAAAACATCGAACACACGTTCACACCATTCTTCTCACACACATGCACGTCAAAACAAACACACAAAGCTAAGTTTTAACTTCCAAGTGAATGTCCAAATAACAGTAAATGGAGAAGCACGATGTGCGAAACATGGGATTTTTCACAGAAAGAATGCGTCTATTTGTGACATACGTGGTTTCTATTAATAGACAATGAAACAATTATGAGAGAAATTAACATGTATTTTCGTCTTCAGGTGCTGAGGAAGGAAACAGACTGACTGGAAAAAAGAAAGCATGGTGCTATTGATAGGCTGTTGGTTAGCGTACAGAGCTTTCATCAGTGAGGTCCAGGTTCGATCCCCACCAAGGACATTTTTTTTTATTCTTTTCTATTAGTGAAGAAGTATGTAATATTGTTTTCTAGGCATTTTGACGAAAGGATACGCATCAAATTTGTTCGTTTAATCTGTATTTTCATTCTTCTAATAAGTTCTCTATCGCAATGGGATATAGAGATTCTCTATCTAGGCGATGGATATCTTCTCAATGGTTACGTAGTTGCGATTCTCCAGTCCCTTACACCCACTTGTCTTATTTATTTACTTCATTTCATATCTAACGAAAACACACAGATATAGTTAGAACAAGAAACACACCTCGTGTCGAAGGTTCCAGACTCGAGTTCTGGCTTTGTTTTTGCGAGGGTGATTATTCTTGTGTGTCTATTTATCATCTTTGTCAAAAAAAATATTCCTCATTATTGCCGTGATTAACCTAGGGAGAGACCAAAGCGAGTGAAATAACAAAAGTACAGAAAATGCAAGACATATCTGCCTAGGCATCTTATACCTTGGGAATTAGCAATCTGAAAATTAACTTGCGTTTCAGTCGACTACTTGCGAAATAATTTCGTATTGTCTCGTTTGGAGTGTTGGTTATCGTGTCGGACTAGCATGCGGGCAACCCGAGTTCGAGCCCAGCGGAAGGCAAGGTTTTTTTTTGTTTTTTTTTTTTGTCTAATTTCATCCAACCTTAGTTATAAAACTGAAGTTTCTGCAAAACCTTTTGAATTACATGCCACTTCGTATGTTGGTAATCTGAAAGCATGAAAGATGAAGATTTGATGTTTCGAAGCGACGATGTATTTGTGTATGTGTTGAAAGAACGCAGTTATTTATTAGCGAAAAACATGCAGCCACGTGATCATTGAGAACGCTTCCTAGTTGTCAATGCTAATATGGCAGTAACTACAGTCTGTCAACACACACCAAATTTCACGTTTCCCGTAAAATGATTACCTTTCCACGTTTCAAAATCATGAGTGCTGTCTAAAGCAATACTTTGATACTTGCGTTTGCATGTTCGAATCTAAAGTAATACGAAACTTTTTTCCCAACAAATGACATTCAAACCATTAATAACTGTTTGAAATGTGATACTGATATCATATATGGAAAGAATAAAAATGGAGAATTTCGCTTAATACAACTTATAAATAGGGAGCTGAAGTTGATGAAATGTCATCTTTTTTCTGACATCTCGGACACGATGCCCATTAAATATACACAATATTACACTTCATCTAGAACCCAAAAAAGGTAATTTTAAAGTGCATTATTTTGCATTTGTTGCCATTTGTCAAGTTTTAGGTCATTTTCCCGGATTTTCGGCATTTACCCGTCATTTTTTGCAATATTCGGTATATTGTTTCATTATATTTTGTCACTTCTTTAATTTTGGTAATATTCTTGAATCTTTTCACCAAGGTATATATATATATATATATCTCGTAGGATTGCAATTTACGAGCAAAAGAAATGCTGAACTGGTGACAGTCTTTGTTGTGTCGGGGGAAACCACCAGGTGCCCGTCTGGGGCAAACTCAGATTTAAGATCAGATAAGGAGAGGCTTGAAATATCATAGCTAGACCCAGTAGCCTACACAGGATTTCATCAAGGGGGGTGTTATTTCGAAAACTTACTACAAATTCGCATTACCATTGTTTTATTATACTTTAATTAATTAATAATAATAATTAATTAATAATTCTTATAATTAATTAGTTTAATTACTATTAATAATTACTACTAATGCAGCTGCTATTTATGAAAGAAATAGAACAAAATTACATTTCTTTTGTTTCTTGGTTACAAAATAATTGTCTAGTCAACGGTTTTTTGTATATGATAAATGAGACATTTTAAGAGTGAAGAAAATCCATAAAAACAAGCAAATATATTAAATTTTTTGAAATAATCGAAATATGAAACTCATTCAAGGAGCCGCGCTAGTCTAGTCTGACAACTTCGTGGGATATCCGGGTTCGATTTTTGGAATTGGTTGGAATTTATCCAGCCTTGTCTCCGCACCCAGCCTCATAGCAGTGGGTACCTGAGAACAACCCTGGGAGATGAAGGCTGCCGGAGCATGGTGCTGATCACATCACCTGCAAAATAGTTCGAGATCGAGAATCTTTGGGGCCCACCTCACCACAACATGTGCCTTCATGGCACGGTGCTATATGCACGGGGGAATTTACATTTATGGAACTCACCCAGGATGATGATGAGGCGCGAGAATAAATGTTGCTAAATTCCACTGAGTCTATGTTTTCGTTGAAAAGTACGTTTATAGACATTCCAACACATTTATCACTTCTAGGTGATTCACAAAGCACTTCAACATTATTTAATGATGTGGATGTAGACTCAGCATCACTTGAGAGTTCACGAGGGGAAGTACCGGGAAGAACGTTGCAATATGGTCGGCACACAGCGACGAAGCAAGGAATTTTCACAATTCTCGCGAAAGTCACTGCGCGATTTTTTGCAAAAAAAAATAAAAAAAAAATAAAAAAATGCAAAATTGAACTTTGTGGCCGCTTAGATTGAGTTTGGAATGTTGTGTTTTTCTTCATGCTGCATGGGAATAATAATTCAAATTATTATTATTATTATTACTGTCGCAGACCTTTGACTGTGATAAATTAGCCATTTTTAATTTTTTCTACAGCATTTTCCATAATATTTCAAAAGCTCAAAGGGGGGGGTTTAAACCCAGTAACCCCCCACTTGCGTACGCCACTGGCTAGACCCCGTTTGCACTGAAAATCCTCGTTGCATATTTTAATTGAATGTGCATGTGCTATCAGTTGGTGCCCTTTTTTTTAAAAGAAAGATTGCATTTTGTTTAATTTCATTTTCATTTCAATTTTTAAAATGAAACTAACAAATTTGATGGTCATTTCTTGCATTTTACATCATTTTGTTCCCCATTTTTTAGGATATTCTATAGGTCATATACCTATATTTTTTAGGTCATCAACTTCCGCTCCCTACTTATAAATATATTAAATTATGTGGATACCTGATGTGAAACGTACGATGCACGATCAGAGAGCCTGAATGTTGCATTGAAAACTGCAGAGAACAATGACTGACTTATGAACAGTGAAAGGTTTATCCATGCTCCAATGGGATTTTATTTTCTAACTATAAATAAACAAGGGAGAAGGTCACAGGTTGGTATGATGAACTAAATTGTAATCTAAAAGTTTTAATTGAAGAAACAAAACACGTTCGCGGTTAAAAATAGGGCATTCAATTTCAGGCACATTACACTAACTGAAAGACAATTTTCAAAATTAATAATATTTGGATAACCGGCAAATCCAAACTTGATGTTAACCACGTAATGCACTTGATAATCAAAGAAACATAATTTTTCTTAAGCATGCCCTTTATTTTTGTGTCTTGATTGTTGAAATAATACGTTGAAACGAACAGTAGTATGTTTTAGAGTGTGTTTAGAATCTCTTGTGTACTGCATGTAAATACTGAAGTCATTTTAGTATCCTAATCAAATAACAATTATTCAGTGTAATCCTTTAAAAGGAAAGCCTTTGTTTCTTTGAAGCTGTTCATGACAGAAATTCAATTGCAAGACAAGTTACCAAATTAGCAATAGTTCTCTTACATATTTGTGGTATGTGCTTGTCTGCCTTATACCGGATGATGAAGGAAGCAGATATAAAAGATAGACAATTACTGTTCTTGGGTAGCTCGTCCTGCTTTTGTCAGAAAACCTGATCAGCATACTGAACCAAGCCATCACACGAGATACGACTTCAATAATATAATCCCGTTTCTGTGGCCAAATACCTCCAAAAAAAGGCAATAAAATTGTCAGTGTGAGGAGACGGAGAAATAATTTCCTTTTATCTTACATTATACTCTGTCTGTATGCCTAGTGTGGTTTGTCTGTCCGAAAGCTGAAGACAAACCTCTGTCTGTTGTAACGCGTGGCATGTTTTCTTCCAGTTTACAAATCACGTAAAATACCTTCGTTCACTTCAGTGTGCTGGTTCTGCAGGCTCAAGGTCATGTCGACTGATAACGAGATAGACCACGTGACTCCGGGGCCAACTGTCAGCACCGAAGACAAGCTTCAGTAACTTTTGCGAGGTTCCTTCTAGTCCTTGACAGAGCGCATGCTCCGTAATTATGTGCAGAAAACCCATGTTTTCTGTGTATAAAATTTACGTATGTTTGGATTGTGTGCTCAAATGTTGCAGTAAACATAACTCCGTGACACACAACAACAATTACAAGCGCTTCAAATATTAGAAACTTAGAAAGTGTTACTCATCAGACGATTAGATTGTCCGACTGACAGAAGACCAGGTGGTGGGTTGGTAGCGTGTAAGTTTGACACACAGAAGATATAGGGTTCGATTCCCCTTTGATTCCTCCAATTTTTTTTCTTAACTCGAGCGACTATATATTTGAATGTATTTATTGCGAACATTCTTATTTTATTTGCTGTGCGAATTGTTGAATTTTGTTTTCCAAACGATTACGATAATTTCTTGTGAATAGCATTATATGTATTTCTGGATCATTTTCTCGAAATAAATGTATACTTTTCGCCAGGCATAATGTTTGTAAAATGATGAGATATGTGGAAAAAAATAATTTTCACAAATAAAATTTAAAACGGTAAGGTAAAGATTTCCACCCAAAAATAAAGTAAAAATGTATTTAACTTTTACTCAAATAAATTATTAAATAAAATGCAATAATTAGTTGCTCGAGTTATATAAAAAAAACATAGGGCAATAGAACGGGAATCGAACTCAAAGCCTTCTGTACACGAAACTTATCCGCTAGCACGGGGCCACTTGACCACTTGAAAATCATGTAATAGCTTCGCCTCATCAAGGCACTTGGAACTCATCGAAACCTTCAAGCGCTTTTCCTCGATTTTTTCCTTCTTTTTAAGTCCACTTTATGCACAGTAAGAAAACTGGATCTATAGTTTAAAGTGGGATTTTAACCACTTGGAACCACTAAACCGCGTATCAAACTTTTCCTCTGCAAATTGTTGGCTAGCGTGCGATATTACCAATACTCGGTTCGGGCATGGATGTGGGTGTTTGTCCCAATGAGAATACAGATAATAGAGAGGAAATTGACATGTGTCATAACTGAGAAAAAGGTGAAGAACGAGGATACTATTAATTTTGAAAATACTCTTTCAGTTAGTGTAATGTGTCTGAAATTGAATGCCCTATTTTTAACCGCGAACGTGTTTTGTTTCTTCAATTAAAACTTTTAGATTACAATTTAGTTCATCATACCAACCTGTGACCTTCTCCCTTGTTTATTTATAGTTAGAAAATAAAATCCCATTGGAGCATGGAAAAACCTTTCACTGTTCATAAGTCAGTCATTGTTCTCTGCAGTTTTCAATGCAACATTCAGGCTCTCTGATCGTGCATCGTACGTTTCACATCAGGTATCCACATAATTTAATATATTTATAAGTAGGGAGCGGAAGTTGATGACCTAAAAAATATAGGTATATGACCTATAGAATATCCTAAAAAATGGGGAAAAAATAACGTAAAATGCAAGAAATGACCATCAAAATTGTTAGTTTCAGTTTAAAAATTGAAATGAAAATGAAATTAAACAAAATGCAATCTTGCTTTAAAAAAAAGGGCACCAAATGATGCACATTCAATTAAAATATGAAACGAGGATTTTCAGTGCAAACGGGGTCTAGCTATGGTATTTCAAGCCTCTCCTTATCTCAGGGACGTCGTTAGGGGGGGGGGGCACGCGGGGGCACTGGCCCCGGCGAACGTCCACGTGGCCCCGGGAAACTGTTCTGTATTTGCTGGAAATTTTACTTTGATTTGGATGACAAATATTGCAAAATAATTCTTCAGTAAATTTTGCTTGCAGTTTCTAACACTTCTTCAGTTTTCAGTAGCACGAACCCAAGCAAGGTATTTCTTTCCTATTTCCCTGTTTCTTGCTTGTTGAACACAAACAGATGTATTGGGAGGGGATGCAGTTAATGGTTTTGTGGTCCGCCCCGGTCAGGGAAGTCTGTAACCTATTGAAAATGCACTTTTCCTCCCTGCTGCACACCAGATCCAGGATCCCCCCCCCCCAAAACCCGCACTTTCTCTTCATCTGGCCCTGCACTGGCACCGTGGGCGCCGAAAGGACGACACAAACAGGAAGATTTAGCTGCGGGTGGCTAGAACTTTCTGCGTTAATTATTTTATGGTTTAGAAAATATATCCCCATGCGTTTCAAATTCCAAGAACAGAATTCTATTGCTTGTCCCTTTTTCGGCGCTGGAATGAATGACATAGCGGTTCTTCTCACCAAAAAGTATACAATGCACTTAACCCTCCTGCTAATGACCTGCCCTGCAAAGGAGGAGAATCGCCACTTTCTGAAAATTCGGAGAAACATCGAAGCGGTCGGTTCATCTGTCGATATGGTGGACAGTTGATATCTGTCAGATAGTTTGAAGTAGGATTTGTGGTCCGCCGAGCTGTGTAAACTTCTGTAAACGCGAGAAGATAGCATCACGAAGTGTTTGTGATCTCGTTTTCCTACATCGCGAGTAAAATGTCGAATGAAAAGCTGCCAGATTGTCTTCTCTGGAAACAATGGATCAGGATCGACTGATCGACCAAATATCCAACATATTGGCATTCTAATATAGAGTCTGACTACCACACAAGATCTTGGGTTCGACTCCCAGGGTGGTTGATCTCATGTATAATGAAGAATAAATCACGTTTCAATTAAGGAAGGAAACTAGGTATGTAGCAATTGTTTTTACAGCCGCCTGCATGCTCTATAAGTATTATGTTACAAAATTTGTATATATTTCTGACTTTCTGTGATTTTTCTTCATTTAGCCTCCACCTGCAAATGCGGAAGCTGCTGCTGCTTAGGTGGCTAGGTTGGCTAGACATACAAATATAAATAATCCCTAGTCATGCAGCGAATAATACTTATAATATAATCATGAGTTATGGAGATGCAAATAGGTTATCAAGCATTTTCTGTTTCTATTTGTTGTGCAGTGGTTAACAAGGTGCATTACGATGCCAGGGGTCCTGGGTTCGAATCCAGGTATGAGCGTGTGTGTTCTTTATGATGGTCCTCTCATCAATTTCACATCACTCATTGTCATCTTCATCTTCACGATTAGCCAAAAAGTGTCAGAAAAACGAAGTAAAATAAACCAAATCAATCATTTATATATTTCTACATTACGCCGCTTTTCTACCTCTTAGGTTAAATGAGACGATGAAGATGAATGATGAGCGGAAGGAAGGGCGATTGGACAGACATGATACAACCATACCTGTCCAATGTCTGAACCTTGGACCTCTGGTTTTGTAGCGTGTTATACTCAGTGGAATTCTTAGGAAGAAAAACTGTAAAAGTAGGGTGAAAAGAAGCAAAGTTGTACGATGCATAAAAAGTCAAGTTTAGTTCTTCTAAAAACTTCCAATTATCGAGTTTGTGTTTTAAGTCCACTGTATGCACAGCAAGGCTAATCGGGGATCCGAACCACTATGTGCCTTCACCGGGTATCGAACCCAGGACTCCTTGATTACAAGGCGGTGACGCTACCACTGCGTCATCGAAAAGGCCCAGAAAAACTTACAATTAGTAAGTAAAATTAATATTGAGGGACAAGGCCTGCGAAGAGTTCTTTCATTCAGTTGTGCGTGGTCATCACATCTAGTCCCATATAGTTTCGAGAGCATAATTTGCTTCCATATCGCTTTCAAGTACTTCCCAAATTGTACTCATGATGTTGGAACAGCACAGAAATTTTGAAACTAATACAAGTAGGCACATACCCAGAGAAGGGGCTCGGGGGCTGCAGTCCTTTCCCGAAATCCTACAAATATCTGATTTTAATAATGTGTAGTAGTAATTAAATTTACTTCATTAACAGGATTAAACATCTTGTATATGGTAAGTTGCAATATACAAAGAAATTCATCTTCAGCGCATTTACTCCTCCCCCCAACCTTTTCGTCTTTAAATGGCGGCTGCCGATAAGGGATAAGCCCCTTCCGAAATCAAATTCTGGCTACCGGCCTGACCACCAGGGATCGAACCTTGAACCTTTAGATTGATTGATTAATTAAACTGGTGTTTTAAGTCCATTTTATGCACAGTAAGGTTAATCGGGACTGGACCTACAGTTTAAAGTGAGATCCGAACCACTATGTGCCTCCATCGGGAATCGAACCCGGGACCCCTTCTTGAACCTCCCAAACCAAAGACGAGAGCGTAATCATTTGAGCATGTGGGAACTTTGTTTTATCCAGTGCCATCATATATTCAGTTTTCCACACACAAATAAGATTAGTTTTAAGAAATTAGACGTGTGCATATAATTTCTTATCGTCATCATTTCCCAGATGCCATATGCAATCAGATGCCATACAAGACTCGGGCCCACCCTTGAACTAAGAGATACGGGATTCGATTCCGGTATGAACTGTATACATGAGATGCCTAGCTTGAACTCATTACGCACACATTTCATATTTGCACTGTTGCCAATACTTGTAAACCTGGTTCCAGGACTTTATATCTAAAACCACGGAAAAGGGTTTTATCTGCTTCTCAATTTTCTTCCAGCAAATTTACAAATGTAAAGACTAATAACGTTGTTCTTTGTGTATCAGCCATTAAGCTAATGAGTTCATTCTGCATTTAGTTTCCCGAATAATGGCTGTGGATTTCGCGAGAGTATATCCGTAGACTGTTGGGGCCTACAGAAGAAATTGATGTTCCTTATCAATTTATTGATCGATTGAGTTGGTGTTTTAAGTCCACTTTATACACTGTAAGGTTAATAATCGGGACTGGTTCTACAGTGTAAAGTGGGATCCGAACCACTATGAGCATCCACCGGGTATCGAACCCGGAACCCCTTGATTACAAGGCGATGATGCTACCATGCGACACCGAGGAGGCCCTTGCTCCTTTTCTTTCCAAGACTATATATATACACACACACACACACACACACACACATACATATATAATGTATGTATACAGTATAGGCCTATATGGTGTATAAATAGTTTGGGCCCCCACAAACTGATCAACCTAGCTACGTCCCTGCCTTATCTGATCTTAAATCTGAGTTTGCCCCAGACGGGCACCTGGTGGTTTCCCCCGACACAACAAAGACTGTCACCAGTTCAGCATTTCTTTTGCTCGTAAATTGCAATCCTACGAGATATATATATATATACCTTGGTGAAAAGATTCAAGAATATTACCAAAATTAAAGAAGTGACAAAATATAATGAAACAATATACCGAATATTGCAAAAAATGACGGGTAAATGCCGAAAATCCGGGAAAATGACCTAAAACTTGACAAATGGCAACAAATGCAAAATAATGCACTTTAAAATTACCTTTTTTGGGTTCTAGATGAAGTGTAATATTGTGTATATTTAATGGGCATCGTGTCCGAGATGTCAGAAAAAAGATGACATTTCATCAACTTCAGCTCCCTATTTATAAGTTGTATTAAGCGAAATTCTCCATTTTTATTCTTTCCATATATGATATCAGTATCACATTTCAAACAGTTATTAATGGTTTGAATGTCATTTGTTGGGAAAAAAGTTTCGTATTACTTTAGATTCGAACATGCAAACGCAAGTATCAAAGTATTGCTTTAGACAGCACTCATGATTTTGAAACGTGGAAAGGTAATCATTTTACGGGAAACGTGAAATTTGGTGTGTGTTGACAGACTGTAGTTACTGCCATATTAGCATTGACAACTAGGAAGCGTTCTCAATGATCACGTGGCTGCATGTTTTTCGCTAATAAATAACTGCGTTCTTTCAACACATACACAAATACATCGTCGCTTCGAAACATCAAATCTTCATCTTTCATGCTTTCAGATTACCAACATACGAAGTGGCATGCAATTCAAAAGGTTTTGCAGAAACTTCAGTTTTATAACCAAGGTTGGATGAAATTAGACAAAAAAAAAACAAAAAAAAACCTTGCCTTCCGCTGGGCTCGAACTCGGGTTGCCCGCATGCTAGTCCGACACGATAACCAACACTCCAAACGAGACAATACGAAATTATTTCGCAAGTAGTCGACTGAAACGCAAGTTAATTTTCAGATTGCTAATTCCCAAGGTATAAGATGCCTAGGCAGATATGTCTTGCATTTTCTGTACTTTTGTTATTTCACTCGCTTTGGTCTCTCCCTAGGTTAATCACGGCAATAATGAGGAATATTTTTTTTGACAAAGATGATAAATAGACACACAAGAATAATCACCCTCGCAAAAACAAAGCCAGAACTCGAGTCTGGAACCTTCGACACGAGGTGTGTTTCTTGTTCTAACTATATCTGTGTGTTTTCGTTAGATATGAAATGAAGTAAATAAATAAGACAAGTGGGTGTAAGGGACTGGAGAATCGCAGCTACGTAACCATTGAGAAGATATCCATCGCCTAGATAGAGAATCTCTATATCCCATTGCGATAGAGAACTTATTAGAAGAATGAAAATACAGATTAAACGAACAAATTTGATGCGTATCCTTTCGTCAAAATGCCTAGAAAACAATATTACATACTTCTTCACTAATAGAAAAGAATAAAAAAAAATGTCCTTGGTGGGGATCGAACCTGGACCTCACTGATGAAAGCTCTGTACGCTAACCAACAGCCTATCAATAGCACCATGCTTTCTTTTTTCCAGTCAGTCTGTTTCCTTCCTCAGCACCTGAAGACGAAAATGCATGTTAATTTCTCTCATAATTGTTTCATTGTCTATTAATAGAAACCACGTATGTCACAAATAGACGCATTCTTTCTGTGAAAAATCCCATGTTTCGCACATCGTGCTTCTCCATTTACTGTTATTTGGACATTCACTTGGAAGTTAAAACTTAGCTTTGTGTGTTTGTTTTGACGTGCATGTGTGTGAGAAGAATGGTGTGAACGTGTGTTCGATGTTTTTCTGGGCATTATTTTCGTTCAAAGCATTAATATAATTGTAAAATATGGAATTTACTGTAATGCAAGGATTGAAATTATAAACCTAGTCCGTCAGGTTTATTCCCAAACAACATTAAATAATGGAACGTAACGTGGACCGAGTATTATTCCATGTCGAGAACACGAGACATTACGATCGACAATCTTCATCTCGTATTTCTCTTTGGCATCACTACTCAATTTACAGAGATGTATACCCGTGACTGGTATACAAGCCGCAGAATTGCAATGCTGTTTGGGTTGTCTAGTCACAAGGCGCTTGGTGGTCAGACATGGAAGGCTTGCTTCAGTGCTTCTTCAATAGGGTCGTTACAAGCCAGCTGTGTCCAAGACTGTACATATCTCAACAAGCAATAAATTATTGTATTGAATGTATTACTAATGTTGTGCAAATTAGTTAACATCAAAAGTAAATTCCAAATAAAATTATAAAAATTGTTGTTTTCCGTGATAAATTGTCTCTCACATTAGGTAATCAGTAATACTGCAATAAAAGAATATCATTTTGTTATTATGAAATAAATAGGATAAATTTTAACATGTAAGTGATATATGTTAGGCAATATATATGTATATACTATTTTTAATGTGATAAATGTAAAACGATATTCGTAATAATGCCAAAAGCATGAGATTCATACATACCCGTATATCAACCGCGTTACTCTCAAATACATATACCAACGGAGGGATAATGCTGCACACGAGTTCGCACGGAATTCAGTACTTGTTGTAAGTATATTTTTATCTCATATGAGCAGTAGCGTGTAAAATGAACGCGCGATTCAAGAAACTCCAATAGATATTATCCACGGCGTCATCATCATCGCCAGAGACGAGAGACTTCTGATAAATGTATTGGATGGGGGTTGATTTCCAGATGAATATACATATTTCAACGCTAGATGGCAGGACGGGGCGCATTTTAAATGTGGGACGAGCTGCATTAGACCAGGAACATAACCTTCGCAAATGGAGTGCGTCCGAAAATCACCCTGAGGGGACATTTTTCAGTCCGGACCAGATCGTTTTCATGAGACGTTAGGTCCGTTATAACGGCCGATTTAGCCTCCAACCCGCGGTCGTTATTCAGGATCCAGACTCGGACTACCTGTGGGAGCGGTTCTGCCATCTCTTGCGCGTTATTTCTGGGGGTGTAATAAAAGGCATATTAAAAAGAGAAGAAATGGCGGATAGGGGAGACGGAAAAGGTGAAGGGGAGGGAGGATCGAGAGGAACTGTGGTAGATTACTACGCGTGTCCAATAAGCTTATCTTAACACTACTTCTGCTCGCTGATAAAACATTGCCTACTCTGTCCGATTTCTCACACACTTAGATAGCTCTGTGCAACGGCGTACAGAAGGGAGGGGATAATGTGGCTGAAGCCCCTTCTAAATAAACAAAAGGATAAAATATTTAGAAATGCTATCCCTGCCATAATTGTAGCTAGGAGCGGGGAAAGGATGCGGACACAGGGCCCAAATGTTTTGATTCGTAACAAAGGTGACAAGATTTTTAAAACAACAAAACTGGACATTTTTCATATTTCCAGGAAGGCAAACCGAGACTGCAAAATGTAGACATTTTAATTTAGAAACTGTTTCGTCATAAATGCTTATGTTTGAAAACGAAATAAATAAACACTGTAAATAAGGTACATAATATGGTGATATGCACTGCACTCAAGCCAAGCAGTCTTTTAGAATTAGAAGCCATGCATTGATATTTTGCCAATTTTGTTTCAGTGCATCTTTCTTTTAAATAAAAGTTTGCATACGTGTGATTAAAGTTCACCATATTAATCATTAGCTTTCAATACTTGTACTCAAAGAGCATTCTTGACACTTGTCCACTTGTAACTTGGTACTTAACGTTGAAGGGGGGGGGGGGCAGGATCGAACTTGGAGCTAAACTTTGTGGGGGGAGGGGGTAGAATCAAAAAGGTTTTCAAGCACACAGAAATATAATTCAGGACTATTTTGATAAATAATTATTACATTTGCAAAAATACTCGTTACTTGCTTCTCAAGTTCTAGGAGGGCAGGGGCGGCTCGTGATCTGTCTCTATGGGTGTGCACTTTAGTCTCGCGTCCAGAAGTGTTATACCACCCCTATAAAATACTCGCACCCTTTTTTTGCGTACATAATGTTGCTTAATATATTGGCAATCCAAGTTTTGATTACCTTTCACTGAAAATGAGGCTATGACAGAGTTATATTTCATGATTTTTTAACACAGATTTTTTACAAATTTCATTTTTTTCGGAAATTATCCAGCCACTCACGTGAAGAGCGATGTTATTGTGCAATATGTAATTCAGCATCGATAATCTGACAAAATCACTCAAAACATAGAAATACCGATCTACAATACCAATGCTATTGTCTATTTGCAAAATATTTCATAAAAACTTCCTCCTCCGCTCCGCTGATATTAATGAACAAGGAGAATAATGACATTGGCGTACAACAAAGAAGCCGACCCAACTACCACATGGAGGAAATCAATTGTAATCTATCTATCAGTTGTTTATTTCTAATGACAAACTGATCGAACCAAGCAAATCAAACGAAATCAAGAGAATAACAAATCTTAAAGAAAATTACAGTGCTCACTCAGTTCACACTAGCCTGCTCCGTACTTCAAAATTTTTCCTTCCCTTTCCGCGGTATCTATATATTGCTGCAGTTGCTACAGGCATTGTAGCTAACTTCCCTCCAAAAATTCAACAACGTTAAATATTAAGTCTCTGCTTTCGCTATATACAGTTTCCCTATTCATCATGAAATCAAACCGTTTGCACTGACGAAAGGTACGAGGTCTTGACAGCGTTAAACAATTTTGCAACTCAGTAACAGCCACACACAATACAAAAGAGCTGGCTGATTGATGTACGCTCCCTCGGCGTTGATAATTCGGCTACTGCGCCACAGAGACCGTTTATTTTGGCCAAGATGCACTAAGCAAAGGCAATATCAGTCATGTTTAAAACACCGTCTCGCTTTCAATTGTCCACCTCACCTTTTCCCTGTTTTCCCCCTGTCATTTCCCCTGACGGACAATATACCATCGAAATTTCCCTTTTCTAAAAAAACAAAATCCTCAATTTGCAATGATGTATGGGTTGCCTCGACTCTGTCACACGATCTCTAATAAAATGGGTCTGCAACACTTCATTTGCTAGCGCACAGATCGCTGCGTTCACGGCTTTCCTAAATGATGCAACCTCCACTCACACGGCCCTCAAGCCAAAACCACCAATCAGCGTCTTCTACGCGACTGCTGCAACAGCGTCATAGGGAGCGAAACTAACATTGTGTTGAAGCCCTTAGCGCGGCTCGGTCTACGCGGGTTGATATCACTGATCGCAGGCTTCTCGACCATCTCTCTTGGTGGAGCGACCTGGGATCCCTTGATGTTTCGAAGGAGATAGAGTTCAATAAATAAGTATAATAATAATGATTTCCACTACAGATTTATTTGGGTGTGCAAATGCGAATGTGCGAATAGGCAGAAGCCGCTACTGCACGAGGGTAACAAAACTACTATTAACTTGTAAATTTTCATAAATCTGAATTTGGAGTAGGGGATCAAGTGGCTCCCCGTGCTCCCGCCAAGTTACGCCTACACTTGTCCACAAATCATTCATGTACGAAAACGTTAGTTCATTAGTGGCAGGTAAACATAGAGGAAACTAAAATATTTTAAGAAAATTGGAATATTGCACATTTAGCGTCCCGTTATATCTTTAAACAAATCGGGACAGAGAGCCATAAAGGGGACTGTTCCGGGGTCTGTTCATCTTATCCGTGATCGCACTTCGGCTACCATTCTCTCTTAAGTTCCCATTCATTAGTGGCTAGATGAGCCCCAGAGTTCTATCGGAAAAGTTTCCACGTGATATAAACTCCACGAGAATCAAACCATGGTACTTCGCTTGCAGTCAAACGGTTAACAAAGTTGCGTAAAAATATCGCCGCCTTGTAATAAAGCAGGATGTCTACCAGTCAAGAAAAAGTCAAGAAATTATGTTTGTGCTCAAGAACTTTTGATATTTCTTAAAGTATAGTGAATTTACATTGTTATATACCTGTACTGGGATTTGGTAAAATTGAATATTTGGAAATCTAAAATTGTATTGAGTTGTGGTGTGTTCACATTGTTTCTTAAGAATTACATTCTTGCATGCGTGAAGTTTTGTAAAAATATTAACCAAACTCATTTACCATTCAGGATGACGTTGGAAGCATTAATTTTTAAAGTACACCTTCAGTTTTCATCTTAACCGGCTTTGTGGTGGAGATTTTAAATTTAACAAAAATATATATTTTCTTAATTTCCAACTCTACCTTAGTAGGAGGTGATTAAATAAGTGTTAATAAAAAGGTAAAATAAAGGTCAAGAAAAAGTCATGAAAAAGTCGAGAATTTCGTATTTGTTATTTTGGTAGAAAAGGCGTGCTGGGTTCGATACCCGGTCGAGACACATTGCACAGTGGTTAGGATTCCACTCCAGCTCCAGTCCCGATTAGCCTATCTCTGCATAAAAGTGGACTTATATCCGTGTAAACGAATACAGTACAATTATGTTATCAAGAGAGAAATTGAAACAATGTGGCCTATGTTTCTACAAGTGAAAGAACATTCGTAGAGTATGCATTAGTGCAGGTACGAGAAAGACCGTAGAGTCAATTGATTCAATGTTCACAAGATATAACCCACTGTAGAGCAATGTGTTTACCAATAGAACCGCTCAGAAACTGACAGTCACATCAGTAACTGACCCCTACACTCTGTCCCAACTATCTCTGGAGCAGGCGAACGAAAACAAGACTGCGCAAGTAGTGACGCGAGAAGGCTCCACCAATGAACACGTGAGAGGATCGGGATTGCATGGAGCGGGGGAAAGCGACTACAGTTACCAGCCTTTGCAGCAGCGGGTACTGCTTCGCTCTGCTCACTCGATTTCACCCACCTCTCTGACGCTATGCACGATTTTGCTCCAGAGTTAGTTGCGACAGGGTGTGTGCCATAGGATTCATTATGTGATCGTTTAGAGCTTTGGAGATCACTTAGGGCAATCTCCAGATCTGAAAGCGTTGCGGGGTATGGCGGAGTAGCTGCAATGCGTCAACCAAGCGCATAAAGTAAGTGCTCAATGGGATTTAAGTCCGGTGAGCACGCTGGCCACACAGAGCTCTGTGAGCACGGGCATTATCGTGCACGAACCCATCACCGATTTCACCTGCATACGACATGATATGAGGTCTGAGGATCTCGTTCCTATATCAAAGAACCCTAAAACTGCCTCTTCAGATGGCGAAGAATTGAAGTCAAGGAGACGAAATTTCACGACAGCCACCAAATAATTAGTCAGACAGAGAAAATAGAATGAACAAAACTTTGCAAAACTGCAAATATAAAATAAGTAGAGAAGACTAGGAAGAATTGAACTCCGGGTGGTTCTTTGAACTTCTATCCCTGTTTTATATTTCAAATGGGGGCGGGGAAATATTGGTCTTAATGCTATCGAAACGTTCCACCCACCCCTGAAATGCACAACCACTTCTGCACCATCCCCGAAATAAGAAAACGAAGTTTGAGAAGAGTGAGAAAGAGGACGGGGATGGGGGACAGAGAAAATACACTTTGATACCTTTGCTTCCCTGGGATACCAGTATATCCTCATTACATTCGTAAGGTCCTCGAATCCCATCTGCATGAATAAGCTGAAAAATCACGTATCATGTTTCATCCCATTTCCCTCCATTATTCATGATGTTCCATTTACTTCCAAATCCTCAACCTCTGTGGGACCCCCCCCCCTTGGCCCCGTCCTTTCCTTCTCCACTAGTAACAATATTCAACAAATCCTACAATGTGAAAGCAGGCTCACCGATTTTGGATTTTTTCCTTACATAGTTTCCAACTGTTTCATTATCTCCTACTTTTTCCACAGTTCGTAGCATTTTTCTTAAGGAACAAGGCATTTGCTTCAGAAAAACAGATATTTTTTGGGAAAAGTAAAGTTTCTGTATTCTTCTTGCCTTGCCATGGACGTCTAATGAAGTTTAAATGATGGACTTTTACGATATGAAGTTGAGGGCATAAAACTGTAATACTTACATTAAATAGAAAATTTAATTTCTCCTATACACTAAACATGTTAATCCATTCTAGTTACGTCCGTTACAACAAATTTTACATTGGGTTCGTAGTGCACTATTCGTGTTTTAACCACAAATCTTTCGGAAAATGAACACCCTGTCATGGTCTACACTTGAGTCAATTTTGGGTTTTGAATCTTGCATTTACTCTGTGGAGGCCACAGTGATTGATTGATGGATTTGCTTTATTTTACTTCGCTTTTTGTGCCACTTTTGGCTAATTTGCGAAGATGGGGTTGAGTGATGATATTGATGATTGGACACTCACAGACATCCATGGCCAGGCCGGGATTCGATCCCGGGACACCTGGCGTCGTAGCGCGATGTGCAAACCACTCCGCCAGGGGAGGTCACAGTAGAAGTGGCACAGGTTGTTCCAGTTTTTCTCCCTGAGTGTTCCCAGGTGTTGGGAAGTGACAAGTGTTTTAAAATGTAAACATGTGTTCGTATGCTGAAACGAAGAACGACGGAGAAATATGCCATGTTCTTTTGTTGTAATTTATAAAAACAAAGAAGAAAAGAAATGAAAAAATAACTTTTTGATGTGTGTGTGCATGTACAAATACAACAAATTATTTCAATCTCTTTATCTTCCGCTATAAAATAAATGCAGCGAAAACTATTTTCTATTGTCGTACAAATAGTTGAGAACCATTCACATCATTCACATCATTCACCTTTGACATTACCATATATGTGTGTAATATAAATCCTCTTCCGTGTTGTATACACACACAATAATATTGTGCCTCCGTGATGGTGGAGTGATAACGCCGTTGCCTTGTAAGCAAGTCATCCTAATTTCGATACCCGTTGGAAGCACATAGTAGTTCCGATTCCACTTTAGGTCCAGTCCCGATTAGGCTACATGTGCATTAAGTGCACTTAAAACAAAAAATACCCTCAAAACTAAACAATATTATTATTTCATTACTTTCCTTCTTCGTTCATATTGTTTGCAACAAAATAACATGGAATATACTTATGTTCAGCATGCACACACCTGCTCAAAGCACCTGTCACACACTTGAACAGTTGGGATCACACGTAATTATCTGTTGTCATTACTACTGACCACTAACGAAAGCGTATGAGTGCTTTTTGGATGTTGCATCCGTTACGCTAAAATGCACCTTTAATAGTCACATTTCAAATTTGAGGGGGGACTCTAGCTCGATAAACCCCCTAAATACGCCACTGGCGTACAAATATACATCATACAGAATTGCCCTGTAAACACATTATTGTAGGCATTCGCAAGGAACGTGTTTCATGTGATCGATTTACAGAACACGACATTATACAACTGTTTTAACACATAACTACATTTCATACGCTTGGAAACATTTTATGAAATTATAACAGCTGTATAAACAATGGAAGCATAATCGCTGAAACAATCGTTTAGTTGTAACAATACCACGCAGGGCATTGTTTATTCTAAAGCCTCTCTCTATCTCTCCCTCTCTCTTTGAAAGGATGAAAATGTCGCAATTGTTTCTGGTCCTACTGTTATTTTTTGAACTGCTAACTTGCGCTAATTCCCAGTTCAAACAACAATACAAGAGGCGAACAAAATTCTAATCCTGCAACTTGTTTATCGTTGGACTTTGACGGCAATTTGAATTTTCCATTCATTTTCAAATATTAAATTCCTATAATGCTTTAATTTATTTTCAGACGTAATAGCCATATTCTGCAACACGTGATTATTTTTTAAAAAAATCCTCCAATGGTATTGTCTTATTTTTTGGTAGTTATTATTATAATTTAACGAACGAATAATTATTTTACTATATAGTTCATTTAATTTAATTGTAACTTATGCACGGATTGGCTCCATAGGGGATCGAAATCCAGAAAGTTTTCTTACAGGGCTACAGCACAGTTCATCAGAAACGTCACCGGCGATTACTTTTAGAATAACGATAAGCGAATCTGATTACTAATGTAAATTGTGTCAGAGGAACTATTTACTGTTTCAACCGTTTCACACATTTTTTCCTTATTGTAATATTCATATTAATTTTTGAATTAAGTGTTAACTGTAAATTGAAATACACTTTGAATTGAATCTGGATCTGCCGTCATATGAACACCCTGCAATGTACAGTCACCTGCAATAAAAATGGGACGCCTGTATCCTGAAACACTCTCTTCTCTGCTTGGCGTTATGTATTGCCTAACTTCACAGCGGTAGAAGAACTTGCGATTGAAATATTGAAGTTTCCTCAACGCCGTACAGTTAGGCAACTCACATAAAGGCATGCAGGGAAGCAAGTATTTCAGGATAGAGGTGTCGCATTGGTGCACGTGTAAAATCTCTTAAATTGTTTTCATGATTCGAATTTTAGAAGTAGGCTACACGAACCCTAACACCTCTTTTTCTTTATTTTAGGTGACAATTGTCTATAGAGAATATCCAGATATATCACTGGCTGCAGTTCCTCCTCGTGGTTTCGTAGCATAATGACTAGTACAGTTTGCTGAGAAAGCAGTCGTCCTTGGATGGAATAACCGGTAAGTGAAGGATTAAGTTTTAATTGCTTTCTTGATTGCACCTAATTGTCATATCTAACGAGTCGACCTTCGTGGGTGAGTGGTTAGCAAAGCGCGCTACGACGCCAGGGGTCCCGGGTTCGAAACCCAGCCTTTGTGAATGTCAATTTCATCATATCACAACTCACCTTCATCTTCGCGATTAACCAAAAGTTGCAGAGAAGCAAAGTAACATGAATCAAATTAAAAAAAAAGTATATAATGCATGACAGCACAAATACTAGTATTATCGGCTGAGAAATGTTGAGAGTATAACCAGCACTGTTCCAGTAGCTGATGGTATCCAAGAAACTTCCGTGACTAGAAAAATAATTTTCTCTGGGAGAATATCAGTTACAATTTTTCAGCAATGATGTTCGTTAAAAGCTCGTTGATTAGAAGCATGTTCGTTCTTTCTTCTTAGAAGAGTATCCATAAATTTGAACCACTTCCTAGATGTGCTGGAAAGTTTCCGAAGTTAGTGGACTTCGTTTCCTAAGCGAAACCACAAGTCGATAACTCACCGAACTCGGGCATTGAGTCATAATATATTTTATATATACATAGGTATGCACGTATTATCTGTATAATGTCAGATTTCAAATGGAAGGTATAAGTGGTCATTACATAAAGAACATTCTTCCTATTCCATATAAATTCCTTTTATATGAATACTTTTGATGTGATCACTGGCGCACGCAGAATTTTTTTCGGAGGGGGGTCTGAACTTCTGAATTTGAACATTTTGCATCTAGGGGTACAGGACATGTTTTTAGTTAATATTCATTTTATAATTTATAACCATAAATTCTAAAATAAATAAATAAATGAAATGTATTTTATGTAAACTTTCAACTAAAAACAGGCAAAACGTGTGCGCTCTTCCAAAATGGAATTTTCCATTAAAGGAAACATTTGAAAAAATACTTTGTATTTCATTATTTTTTTTAAGAATTTATGGTTATTTTGAAAAATGAAAATTCCGAAACTTATAAAGTTCTACGCCTCGTTTTGGACTCATTTCGAATATGATGGAACGGAAAATCCGAAGCTTGTCATTTGAAAATAGCGAACAAACATGTATCTATTCATTTTAATGCAGCGTGTGATTTGAACAGGGAATAGGACGTATCCCGCTTGTTTTGAAGCATCTCTGAATTTCTGGTTATGAATAACATATCTCAAACAGGGTTGTAGCCCCTTCAGCCCCCTCTGCGATGAAGCAACATCTATTTGTATATTTTCTATCCACACGTACTTTTACGTCGCTGTTCTATCTCTCCATGTTGACACGCACTTTCCCATTAGGAAAACGTTAATATTAGTCTTATTCTTATTTTTCAACTTTTGCCTATTTGGGATGACGTCAAGCTACATCGAACCTACCTTTATTTCTTAAATTTAATTTTACTCACTTCTCAGTTGCCATGGGAATTACTAAACTTTTGGTATGTAAGGGAAACAAATTGGGATACTATTTATTAACTTTGAAAACATGTTACGTAGTGTTGTGAAAGGTGATATTTAGCGCAAAAATTGAGTATTGTAATGAACAATATAGTGCGTGGATAAAAAAGCAATGGAATGATATGAGTTTCTTCTAAACCTGGATTTATATTTAATAAGTAATGCAACTTTTACCTACCGTGAGTGACATCTTGTGTATGCTAGGGATCTCATGTTCATGTTATTTAAGTATTTATAAAGGATGGTCAAACATTTTCGTATATACCATGCCCATCGTCAAATTTAAAATACTGAAGTTGAATCCAAGATGGCGGATATCAAGAGGGCCGCCATTTTGGCCATATACCTTATCCGGTGTCCCTCTTCCCTGTGTCATGTTTGGGTATGTTTTACTCCTGTTTCACAGTCCGTGTTTGGGTACTTATGGACCACCCTGTATTAGTAGAATTACGTACACACAACGACAAAAGGAATAATAGGCGTATTGTCCACAACCATTTTTATTTAGTCTAATTTCCACAATCTGATGATCGTGTATCGCAATAAGAACGTCAATAAGCAGAGGATAACATATTCTTCGCATCAGCAGAATTTAATTACTTAAAGCAGCGTAGGATGATGCACAAGAATTGCTCTGTAAATTGACTATTTTCATTTTCTTGCACCCATTACGTATGCAGGTGCAGTGTGTGTCAAACACCTTGTTTGGTAATTTGTTTCAATTCGTGAATCTCGCATTGCGTAAAACAAAGAAAATAAACATTATGATGGACAATTTGCTGCGGTGGCTCAGTCGGTAACGCGTCTGACTACCATGCTAAAGGTCCCGGGTTCGATCCCCGGCCGGTTCAAATCCGGAAACTTTTCTAACGGTGGAAGCGGCCCCGGCGCCCACCCAGCGTCGAATAACATGGGTACCTGGGGGAAACCCTGGGGGGTAAAGGCGGTCAGGGGCGTGATGCTGATCACATCACCCCCACTCACGACCGGATCAAGAAAGTGTGAGGCGTTACCCCCACACCCCCTATACGCCTTCATGGCGTGGTGCTAAGCACAGGGGAACACTTTACCTTTTTACCTTTTTATGGACAATTTGCTTAGTAAGACTTATGCATCCCACTGTACTAGAGAGTCTCAACCCATATTGTAGACACTTCGTGTTCTGACGTCATTGCGGATGACTTCATGGTTATATTAGGCTTGTTAGGTTTAGTTTAGTTCTCTTAGCAAAAATAATAACTATTTGGTAAATACCACGAATATTACATTGTACTTATGCTAACATACCGCAATGACGTTAGAACACGAAGTGTTTACAATATGGGTGCGATGAACGAGACCCTTCAACTAAACATCATTATGGAAAATTGGAATACGATCAAGAGATGTTAAAGTGGCTAGGAAAGTTCAATGATATTGGAATTTCAAAAGTGTAAAAGGGACTGGTATATTTTATCCAAAGCTCTATGTAAATTAAAGGTACAATTTCCGTTAAATGCAAAAGATTTAGGTGAAATCCAGCTGTTCAATTGGGATACGCGTATTTTAATCTTATTTTGAAATATGACAAAAAGAGTCATGGAGCTATATGTATGTGACACAAAATTTATATACTCACTGAAAATGAGAAAATGTATGGGCACAAATGGGTATCAATAAATGACAGTATGAAATATGTAAGTTGTGTGTACTGCGAAGAAGAACATTTTAAGGTTAATACATTCCTATCTTACCTAGAATTATATCTAGGATTCGTGACTTCATAGCACTTTACTAGCCATCCCATCACAGAGTCAGTAGATGAGACAACATCAAAGGAAAACGTGCACCGCATATCTGCACTGTAAAATAGTGCTTTTACAGGTGATATTAAGGGACATTGAAGGAAATAAGGCACGGCGAGCTCAATGGGGAGGGTGGGGGGTGAACACACCAGAAGAATAATTGAAGAATAAATGACCCTCGAAGTCCATCCCTAATCATTGTGGACGCACGATAGGGGGGTGGTTTTTGAGGGTTCGTCCTCCGCGGGGAAATACTTCGGTCTTTTGTTGTCCCTTTGGGATGAGGGTAAGGGTGGATGAAGGTGATTTCGGGATGTCACACAAGGATCATCAGAGGGGGAGACAGTTCCCTTTATCCTCCGTGTTCCCAAGGGATGCGAGGGGAGGGAGATTAGCCTTGTTGGAGATCTCTGGGCGTTGGTCCAGGAAGATGACAATAATTTCGTTCTTGGGTATATCTCGAGATGCTGGGACAACAATACTCAACATTGTGTTCTGTTCCGTGCGGACCACAGTATCTGTCATATTGGTGGGTACTTTGGAACCTAATATATTTTAGAACCAAATTGAAGGTGTGAAAGAACGATGATTACCGTTGCTTTGAATCCACTCGAAAAGGCTCGAACCACGTATTAACAAACCAACCTTTACATTACGTGCAATTGCAAAAAAGTTGTAGTTCTGTAGTAGCTAGTAGTATTTATTTACTATATCTTTATGTGGTTTGTTATCTCTTATATCTGCAATTCGGGTGACCATTTTCCTTTTATAAGTTAACTTCACTAATGTTCTGGATTGCACAGGATTAGGACAGTAAGCATTCTTCCTCTGAAGGGAGCACCATTTTGTTTTTCTTCTTTTGCTTTGTAATCCAACATATAATCTACATCTAATTTTGTCGTGAACTCAAGCTACTTTTGACATGTACAGTCACGGACACTTATGGATTGTAGCAGTCTCATTGAAAGTCATTGGGTTTGTTACACTCCGGAAGTGTCCGTAGGGTGTTTCGAAAACACATTTTTTTCGAAATTGGCTTACGGCTAGTGCTACTTTTTGGCCAAATTGGCTCAATAATACGTGTGCAAAATTTCATTCCGATCGGTGCATGTCTTCAGGTGCCGAAGCGTACCTAAAGTTTGAAAGAAATTGAAAAAAGGAAGTTTTGTTGAAAAATTTTAAAAATATTTTTTTTCCCTAGCGATGGTATTTTGCATGTAGATCAACTCTAAATGATGTAAACAACGCTACAAATAATAATAATGGGCATTGCCGGATCTCTGTAGGCGTACTTAAGGCCTAAACGTAATACAAAATTTGCGAAAAATAGGCAAAATGTGTTTGTGTGTGTATGTTTACGGCGTTTGTGTTAGTTGTGAAGAAATCCAGGCGCATTTATTTTTGACAACAACTTACATGTTTTAAAATGTGTTGTCTGCAGCTCTCCGCCTATTTCCAACAAAAAAAGTTTTTCTTTTTTCGATTATAGCACCGAACTCAACACGAGGAAGTGGCTGTTGTTCTAGTTACGCCCACTCTCCTACCCATGCATATATTGGTTTAGTACGCTATACAAAGTTCAGGCGGTTGCTGTACTCTGCCTTAGTGGAAAACTTCGGAATATGGTCCAGAGACTTCAACGTTGCCAAAATGAACTTATGGCGCTCTTCTTTGCCACACACTGACGCTGCCGCCTCCGTCACAAGCTTCACATGTCTTTTGACTGCTTGAGTATGAGCTGGAAAACACGTGATATCTTCTCCCGGATAAGAAGCTGATGTTATGTTGTCCTGAAGTTGTTCCAAGCTTAAGTGCCGTGTCAACGGTTCAGTCAATATGCACTTAAACCAATCAATCATGTCGACGTACATGGCCGTATTTAGAGGGGGGGTTTCTAGGGTTCAACCCCCCCCCCGAAACTTCTGACATGTTGAATTAATGGAAGTTCAGAAACCAAAATCTGTAACAAATTTTCAATTATTTTTTTTCAAAGCATCACAAAAATACATGGAGACAATGTTGAAAGGATCGAGCTAGAATTTTCATACATTTGGAATTGTGAAACTTGAAACAGGATTTATTCTCAGAATCGTAGCCCACCCGTGACCCCACCATTATCACTTCTGTTGTCATCTTTCCAGTGTTGCTCCTGCGTCACAAGGAATGTAGACTGAAGATTCCCTTATGATTGTCCCAAAATTCCCTTTCCAGCTTTTAAATTCCCTGTCCGATAAAGTCGCAAATCCCCCTTGATAGGAGTTCAAACCTAGGATCTCCAGTTTTGTAGCGCATTACGTTCGCGATTGAGGTTACAATCCATGCACCAGGCTAAGTTTTTAAAAAGAATAACTGGTTCCACTCTTTTCAAAATTCCAAAAATTTAATTTTAAAGTCAAACAACGAAAGCTTTATGACTAAACTTTCCATCTAACTTTTAAACCTTTTCTCTTGAAGGTATCTAAAGTTTAATGACAAAGTATAATAATTGTGCATTTCAGTACACACTGTATGAAACGTTAAAAAAAACAAAAAGAAACTTGTGCTGGATATTCACTCATCTGCTGGATTGAGTAAGCCCCCTCAAGGATATAACAATAATATAATTATTATTAGTATTATTATTATGGAATAAAATTGTTTTATTATGAAATTTTAATTATTATTGTACAATTATTGTTATTATTTCTATTATTCAAATTTCTGGCGACGCCCATGGGAACAATTATAAATGAACCCCCCCCCCCGAAATTTTTTCCTGCCTACGGCCATGTCGACGTAGGTTTCTTCGTCGACCTTAATCTCCGGCACTTTGAATTCTCGGGTGGCTTTCGGAGATGAAGATGTTCTCACTTTTAGCATTCTTCTCCAACCAAGTACCCTTATGTCTGGGTTGTCGTCGGAAATCATTTTCAGAAGGTTTTCCGGGTGGGCAAACCAGGCGTTTCACTGTAGAACAGGATAGTTATTTTCCTGTACTTGACGTCCATGCAGCGGGAAGCGGATAAAAGTCTCCACAGGTGTCGGCCTACTTCAACGCAGGATGGCTTTTTCTTGATGGAAAACTAAATAGGGGCATACACGTTCATAATGTACTGGACGAATGTCTGCAGCGTTTCCGACGGATTCTTCGTTGCAATGTAGAGACGTAATATTCTATTGGCAGCTGTCAGCCACCTGGCATGATGCAACTTCCCAGGATGCCTCTCACGATGTTGGCACATCAAGGGAAATTCGGACCGAAATTTTAGCCAAAAGGGAAAAGGGAATTTCGATGAAAAATACCACAATTGCAGGGAAATTTTAAGGTCATCTGACTAAATTAATACAGTTTATGTTAATTTCATATCCACATTTTTATGTTATTTATTTATTTTGCTATTCCTACTTGTTTCTGCTCCTTTAAGTTTATTGTACGTTGCTTTATGCATCTTTGAATACATAGTAACGATGAGGATTTAGCTTTACGACTAAATGGATTCCTAACAATGATTCAAGCCTGGGACATCTGGTCTGGAAATGATGAAACTGACATTTCAATTTTTTTAAAATATTTATTCAAACGAATAACGAATTCAACGGAATTCTTAACTACGTACTACTACTGCTTCGAACAGCCACCACTAATAATGCTGCTAGTACTACTACTACTAATTATTATTATTATTATTATTATTATTATATAATTTGCTTAGGTGAAGGGAAAAATTGGTCCAAAAAGGGGAAGTTTGCCCCTTGAAAAGGGAAAATGTGCCCTCATATTATGGCAACACTGTTATCAGCCAATCCAGCGTCACAATCGCCGGTCGAAACCGCTTTACAATGCACAGGAGAGATCTTTGCTCGGAGGTTAGGTTCTCTTCTGTTAAGTCAGTCCAAGGCACTGGTACAAGCTGAAAGCGTTGCACCGGCATATTCTCGCAGTCTTGTAGTGTCATTCCGAGAGGAGTGGCGTGCATGTAGCCGGTGTTACTTCAGGTAACAGCAAAATGTAAAGAATTAAAAAATTGTTTCAATAAAATGACAACATTGTTAAATACTTTAATGAACACCGTTGCCGTCGAGTAGATATTGCATAGGACAATTATAACACCATTAAGCCTTGTTTCCATGATATGAAAAACTAAATATGCTGACCAAGGCAATAATTTATTTTATTATATTTTAAAACATAAACTAAACGTAACGTTTCAACCTTCTAGCAAGGTCTTCTTCAGACTCTGCACCAAGTACGAATGTAACAAGGTACAAAAACAGGACGATATATATATATACAAACATAACTCCCCTCCAGACTATTAGAATGTTGTTCTGGAACATTCTAGCAGGTGGCTTTAACTTGTCAATAGTAGTTTCACCTAAAAGGATAAACATATTTACTTCCATCTAGAATGTGGTTGGACTCTTTATTGCACGCAATTTTTCCTTCATTCTTCTTCGTTCTTCTCTTTCTCTTTTGTCCTTCCCACACTTTCTAACACCTTCTTCCATTCTTTGTTTAACTTCAGTCCCCCATTCCAGTTCATTGTGTCTTCTTCACCTTTCTTCTCTATTTCCTTGGCCTCCTTTCATTTTCTCACTAGTATTCTCTTCCCCCTTCCTATCTGCTTAGCCTCATCCCACTCACTCTATGTCATGTCCTGTTTCTCTCGTGTGTTTAAATATCGCATTTCTCTCTCTCTCTTAAGTCGTACATGGTCCATATGTTGTTTCAACCTGTCTTTCAGCTTCTTTTTCGTTTCTCCTATGTACACACTCTGACATTCTTTACATTTCACTTGACATTCTTTACATTTCACTTCGTAGATAATCCCTTCCTCTTCCTCTTCTCTGTTTTCAGTGAACAAGTAGTGGACCTCATAAAAGGACTTAAGTTAAATGAGATGAAGACGACAATGTTTAGCTTAGACGTGAAAAGTATGTTCCCGAGCATCAAGAGGGGGACACGTTTTGGACATTGTTAAAAAGAGAATGGGACAAGAAATTATAGGAGAATGGGAGAGTGAAAGTTTAGTGAAGGCGCTGGAAAACATTTGGAATAACGGTTACAGTATAATGGGGGATAAAATAATGTTAATGAGTGAAGGACTGAATATAGGTTCTAGCCTAAGCCCAGCATTGGCTGAATTGGTTTTGAATGAATGGGAAAAGAAAGTGATAGAAAAAGGAGGTGACAAAGTAATTCTGTTTTGCAGATATGTTTACGATTGTTTTGGGATATGGAAGGGAACGAAGAGTCAGCTCGACATTTTTGCCAAAGAAATACAAGATAAAGAAAGAGGATATTATTGGAACTCGAAATAGAAGAAGAAGACAAGTTAAGCTACCTAGATATAATGATGAAAAGGAAGAGGACAAGAAATTGAAACCGCTTGGCATCAGAAGAAGTGTGTAGTAGGGGTATTCTGCCACAAAAGAAGTGATGTAATTGATGTGACAAAAATAAATTTTATATATGCACGAAAAAATGTGAAAAAGAAGGCAAAATTAATAGCCTATGGAAACAGCTGGAAAAGAAAGGCTATGAGAAGGAGGATATACTGGACATAAACAGAAGAAGGAAGAAAAGTGGCAGGGGAGAATTGGAAGAGGAAGAAAAAGAAAAAGAGAGGAAGTTTGGAATAAAGAGTATGGGGAAGACCACAGAAAAGATATGCAAAGTGCTTAGGAAACCGGTCATTGAAACTTACCGGAAGGGAGGGAGAAGCATCTTAAGAATAGCGAAGAATGCAAACAAGAAAAAGGAAAACAGAGAAGAGGGAGAGGAAGGGATTATCTACGAAGTGAAATGTAAAGAATGTCAGAGTGTGTACAATGTCTCTCAAAAGTTTTAGGACAACGACATTTTGAACTAGGCAACCCAATTTACACAAGGTGTTGGTGGGTTGCGTGTAGAGTTAGGCTCAATTTCAGGGTTGCCACATGCACAATAGATATTTATAAAATACGCGAAAGGAATAAAAACAAGTAATATTGTATAAAATTATTAAAAATATCACTATTATATCGCAAGTGACAAAATTCTTTCTGAAAGAAAAAAAATAGGTTTTCTAGTATTTCATCGCTGATGAGTCTACAGAAAGGAAAAGAGATGAGAGAAAACGAAAGGTGACAAAGGAGAGGAGAAAGAGAAAGCGATAGGAGAAGAGGAAAAGTAGAGGACAGAAGAAAGGGAGGATAGACGAGGAGAGGAGATGTAGTGAGGAGAATGGAAAAAGATTCTAGGAGAGATGAGGAAAATGGAGCAAAGAAGAGAGAAGAGGAGACGAGAAGAGGAGAGTGAAGAGCAAAGTAAAGGAGAGAGAAAGAGAAGAACGAAAAGAAGAGGAGAAGAGTGCAGTGGAGTCGGAAATCTAAGACAGGAGAGGAGATACGAGGAGTGGAGATGAGTGGGATGGAGATAAGATGCGAGAAAAGTAGGGAAGGCGATATGAGATAAAAGCAGAGCGAGCAGAAGGAGGGGAGAGGAGAAGGAGAAGAGAAGAACAGAAGGGACTGAAGAGAAGAGGTAGTTGCAGAAAAAATCGTCTCAGCGTCAAGAATTGATGCATTGGTCAAATTATCGACATGAAACATTCCATTACATTTTGAAATGTATTGGAGAATGTATTAGATCGGTTCGAAATGCCTTTTGGCTTAGTTCAGAGCAAGGTAAAATCTTCCATGTAAGATCTTTGATTTTACCTGTGATTATACCACTAAAAACATGAATGTACTTTGAATATTTATAAGATTTATACAATTTTTGTCCACTTCTCGGTTCGTTGAAATGGAGATTTTGTAATTTAATATTTCCTCTCCCCCCATCGTTAATTCCAAACTGAATCATTCCGTTTCACACGGCGTGGACAATGAACACAATGAGATATGTCTAAAACTTATGAAAATTTTCTGCCACCGGAAGGGTTTGAACCTACGACCATCAGATTTACAGTCCCGAACGGTAAACACTACCCTACAAGCTTTCGCTCCTGAAAGTAAGTAGAAGGAGCTGACCAATGTGAAATGTTGATGTAACTCTCCTCCTACATGTAATGTGCAAAGAATACTTGTTTGTAACAAAGAAAACGAAGGTAGTACGACTCGGCGAAAACATTTAATGGGGAATTGCACATGATGAAAACTTTTCATTCGATATTTGCGGAGGTATCCTTGCATTGAACTCGAGTGGGAAAAGGGGTAAAATTAGTATGTCCTGAATTGCCACAAATATAAATAGTTATTTCATTAATGTTTGTCAATGTCTTTGAAGCAGTACACAATTATCGTTAGAGTATCATAATTCACGATCTTATACATGAAAATATCCCTTTGAATGTGTGTCAATTCATTTATTTGTTTACTTTTTTATAAATTCCATTTACAGAACAATGTAGCTACTATACACTGCTATTACAAATAATGTTACAATGCTCTTGTTTGTAATAAAAGGAGAATTAAAGAAAGAACACCTATTATGGAGTATCGAACCTGGGACCGTAATCAATGCTTTCAAGAACTCTAACCAAAACACATGGTTTGTTTCCCTTGGAGTAACAGTCCTTAATAATTCTGTCGCGTGAATATTGTAAACGTTATCCTGCAAAAAGAAGTTCAATATTCTGATATGGCTCTGTACTTCTAGAATTACTCTATACACATGCATTTGAAATTTAACTCTGAATTTATTTCTTCGTTGTTAGTATATCTAAGCTTGTGAATATACTTTATTTGTAATGTTATAACGGTTACATGAACAACGAAATAGTTCCATATAATAACCTCCGGTTGACCAATTTGCCAATATAAACAATTGGAATACAGATTGTCTTCGAGCTTACATTGTTAAAAAGGAGCGGATACACTTATTACTATCCCAATACTTATTCAATAAGATTTCTTGTTTGTCAGAAATTATAACTTAAAATATTGCATGTTGAGCTAGTGCCCACCTAGCCGCCTCTGATGAAATCTATCATTCTTCAGATTCTCTTTCAAATTCGACTCTGGTAACTTGTAACTTGCTGGGTGCATACACTGTGCATCGACGCACAGTGTTTTGCGATAAGAAGCGGCCTTGAATAGCGTGGGTGAGTCACTTTGAACGCGAGCAAGCAACGCTACCAAGCTTGTCTGCCTTTGAAAACCAAGTCATTTTTTTCACCGTTTCCGAACGCGATTGCTATTGTAGAAGTATATATTCTCTCTAAAGAGCACGAAAGGAAATTTGACCAATATTCTGCCGTCGTTTAAAACCAAATATTATCTATTAAACGAAAAGTTCACGATTGTCAATAAACCTATCTGAGCATAAGGTGGATGTAAATAATAAATTTCATAGAAAGATTCTCCAAAATTTCTCACCCACTGTCTACGTCAGGCCAGTACCCAGGAGGGGCGTGGGGCCATACCCCCCTCGAACCCTGAAAAAATATTTAAATGTGAACCTATCAATAACTACGAAAATAACATCGTCGATTTTAGAATTGTGTAAAAATTTCAATTTTGTTCTTACATAAATGAATCTGTTTCTTGCGCAAAAGTCTTCAGGCTGCAATATTGGGTAGTTATAGTTTTATAATCATTGATGCAAGGCTACCAGACGTCTGATTCAGCGATTTAGTCAGGACAGTGCGTTACTTTCAATCCCCGTCCTGACTTTTTCGAACTGCAATCGTGATGCGAGAATGTCTCTTTATTATTGCTTTTTCATAACTAACAATTAGACATGTTCTTTATTGTAATAATAATTCCTAGTACGCAACATTTAATTTATAAATATATTATTTTCTAAACATAGAATTATCATGACTTTTCAATGGCGCTCAACTATTTGAACTATTTTGTAATATCTGTCTCCCTCTCTCTCTCTCTCTCTCTCTCTCTGTGTCTCTCTATCTTATATAATAATAATTTTTTTTGCGCAACAGCCCCTCTCTCTTTTATATATATATATATATATATTTGGGTCTGGCCCCTCCCTCAAAGAAATCCTGCGTATGGGCCTGTTCTACGTCAATGACAGAAATACAAGCAATATTATTATTTATTTTTAACCCAATTAAAGGAATGTAGAAGAATTTAAAAAAAATAAGAAAGAGCAGAACGACTGGTACTCTACTTTAAAAATTGTTGTTCTTCGAGGAAGAAAAATAAGAAGTATTTACTCCAGCACCTTAACACAGTGTCCCACGAGTCTCTCTTCACTAATACTGTCGAATATGAAGTGATTTTATGAAAAAAAATTTCCACCTGTTTACGTCTAACGTTGCGCAGATTTGGTAGTTCGCAAACGGTGTAATTATTTCGTCTTATCTTACGCAACAGCAAATACATTTCATAAGACTGTTCTGAACACGACACTTGCGTCAGCATTTCGTCTGTTGCAGTATCACAGGAAAAGAATATCGTCCTGCAATGTTCAAGAATCTAGATATTTTCCATTAATAATGTCTAATCACCATAATAAGTTAGAAGAAATAACTCGCATTTTTGCAACTACCAATATTCTCGTTTTTCTTCACCACTTCGAAAATTATTTCTCGAAGATATCTGCTATACTACAAGAAAGCAATTCAAAATTAAAGTAAAAGTTCAATTTGTACCCAACGACATTTACAATATTGGAGGGACAGAATACTTAAAAATTGTTGTTTCAATCGAAGGTAAGGGCGTGGTGTAGTGGTTAGAGTTCTCGATTGGGCTGCTAGCGGTCCCAGGTTCGATCCTCCATACTAGGTGTGGAGAACATGGTAACATTATTTGTAATAGCAGTGTATAGTAGCTACATTGTTCTGCATATTGAATTTATAAAAAAAAAAAAAATGAATTGACACACATTCAAAGGGATATTTTCATGTATAAGATCGTGAATTATGATACTGTACCGATAATTGTGTACTGCTTCAAAGACATTGACAAACATTAATGAAATAACTATTTATATTTGTGGCAATTCAGGATATACTAATTTTACCCCTTTTCCCACTCGAGTTCAATGCAAGGATACCTCCGCAAATATCGAATGAAAAGTTTTCATCATGTGCAATTCCCCATTAAATGTTTTCGCCGAGTCGTACTACCTTCGTTTTCTTTGTTACAAACAAGTATTCTTTGCACATTACATGTAGGAGGAGAGTTACATCAACATTTCACATTGGTCAGCTCCTTCTACTTACTTTCAGGAGCGAAAGCTTGTAGGGTAGTGTTTACCGTTCGGGACTGTAAATCTGATGGTCGTAGGTTCAAACCCTTCCGGTGGCAGAAAATTTTCATAAGTTTTAGACATATCTCATTGTGTTCATTGTCCACGCCGTGTGAAACGGAATGATTCAGTTTGGAATTAACGATGGGGGGAGAGGAAATATTAAATTACAAAATCTCCATTTCAACGAACCGAGAAGTGGACAAAAATTGTATAAATCTTATAAATATTCAAAGTACATTCATGTTTTTAGTGGTATAATCACAGGTAAAATCAAAGATCTTACATGGAAGATTTTACCTTGCTCTGAACTAAGCCAAAAGGCATTTCGAACCGATCTAATACATTCTCCAATACATTTCAAAATGTAATGGAATGTTTCATGTCGATAATTTGACCAATGCATCAATTCTTGACGCTGAGACGATTTTTTCTGCAACTACCTCTTCTCTTCAGTCCCTTCTGTTCTTCTCTTCTCCTTCTCCTCTCCCCTCCTTCTGCTCGCTCTGCTTTTATCTCATATCGCCTTCCCTACTTTTCTCGCATCTTATCTCCATCCCACTCATCTCCACTCCTCGTATCTCCTCTCCTGTCTTAGATTTCCGACTCCACTGCACTCTTCTCCTCTTCTTTTCGTTCTTCTCTTTCTCTCTCCTTTACTTTGCTCTTCACTCCCCTCTTCTCGTCTCCTCTTCTCTCTTCTTTGCTCCATTTTCCTCATCTCTCCTAGAATCTTTTTCCATTCTCCTCACTACATCTCCTCTCCTCGTCTATCCTCCCTTTCTTCTGTCCTCTACTTTTCCTCTTCTCCTTTCGCTTTCTCTTTCTCCTCTCCTTTGTCACCTTTCGTTTTCTCTCATCTCTTTTCCTTTCTGTAGACTCATCAGCGATGAAATACTAGAAAACCTATTTTTTTTTCTTTCAGAAAGAATTTTGTCACTTGCGATATAATAGTGATATTTTTAATAATTTTATACAATATTACTTGTTTTTATTCCTTTCGCGTATTTTATAAATATCTATTGTGCATGTGGCAACCCTGAAATTGAGCCTAACTCTACACGCAACCCACCAACACCTTGTGTAAATTGGGTTGCCTAGTTCAAAATGTCGTTGTCCTAAAACTTTTGAGAGACACTGTACAGAGGAGAAACGAAAAAGAGGCTGAAAGACATGTTGAAACAACATAGGGATGATGTAAGACTTAAGAGAGAGAGACATGCGATATTTAAACACACGTGAGAAACAGGACATGACATAGAGTGAGTGGGATGAGGCTAAGCAGATAGGAAGGGAGAAGAGAATACTAGTGAGAAAATGGAAGGATGCCAAGGAAATATTGAAGAAAGGTGAAGACGACACAATGAACTGGAATGGGGGACTGAAGTTTTAAACAAAGAATGGAAGAAGGTGTTAGAAAGAGTGGAAAGGACAAGAGAGAAAGAGGAGAGAAGAAGGAAGAAGAATGAAGGAAAAAGAGCGTGAGATAAGGAGTCCAACCACATTCTAGATGGAAGTAAATATGTTTATCCTTTTAGGTGAAAGTACTGTTGACAAGTTAAAGCCACCTGCGAGAATGTTCCAGAACAACTTTCTAATAGTCTGGAGGGGAGTAATGTTTGTATATATATATCGTCCTCTTTTTGTACCTTGTTACATTTGTACTTGGTGCAGAGTCTGAAGAAGACCTTGCTAGAAGGTTGAAAGGTTACGTTTAGTTTACTGCCTTGGTCAGCATATTTAGTTTTTCATATGCATAGGACATTTTTTCTGCAACCGACAGAAGCGAACAGGGAGGCCGTTCCGCTTCCCTGAAGAGGCAACAAGGGAGAAGAGGGCGCCAATGAAAGGAAAGAGCGGGGAAGGACTTGGGGGCATAGTGTGCTATGGGGTTATCCATATGCCTGTTAAGGGACCCTGTTGTTATTCAGACCTACCGGATCAGCCAGTTTTGTCACATCGGATTGGCAGAAAAGAACTAAATCCCGCATAAAAATAGGAATACAATTTCTGTGAAGCAACTAGAGGTAGACTGCAGAGCCAAGGCTGGATTGAACTACATCTGAGACCAGTTAGGTAATAGACGAAAATATAGTTCCTTGGTGTGATTCGTGATTTGGACAAACCTTGCTCCAAAATACTAAGTTGGCAACAGTAGTATGTACAGCTGGCCGCTTCCCTTCGACAAAGGAACGGAGTTCTGTCGTCTGCTCAGTGCTCACCACACAAACGTCAAACTGACCCGAGAAAAGTGTGGATCTTTTCTCCCCCTTCGCACCTCATTGCAAAGAAACAGAGACAGATGAAGAATTGACAAGGGTCTACCACTATTCATTGGATTTTCGTGGTAACTGCCTCACGAGTGGTAGTTCTTTCTAGGAGTATTTGTGGCTAAATCACTGTGCTGATTGCAAAACAAGAACGAAATGAAGAAATATCGGTAACACTTTTGAAAAAGTCATACCACGCAAATGGCCATTCCTATTGGTCCTGCGAACGTAGTAGGTCCATTACTGTTTCCGTCAATTTCTTCAATGAAGTGCCGCAAGGGAAGTTCATTTGTGTGCAGAAGACAAACAAACCTTTGAAGTGGCTTCTTGAGATAGTATTCCAGTTGGGCCATTGCCCCGTTCTTCCGTCCTGTATTAATGGGCGTTCCATCGCAGCCTATTACGACGAGTTCCGAAGTATCGATGTCCTCTTCACAAAGAAAAATTCTGATGGCTTCGGCAACGCTGTTTCCTCTTTCGGTTGTTGGTGTTAGATGACCGTTGTACTTGGATCCTGTCTCCTTTATAAGAACAACGTGTTCCTCCCTCTCTACAGTCCGATAAGCTTTATCGTATTTTTTTCCGAATCATCATTGTTTCATCCTGTCAAAATAAAGTCCTTTCACTCCGCTTGACTCCGCCTCCTCTACAATGGTTTCACCTGATTTATTTTTCTCTCTAAGAACCTTATTTGAGTCAATCACTTTCTCCTTATGATCAGCAGTAACAAGGCCTACGCCTTCCAAAAGAGATGAAGCTAGAAGAGTGGCTATCCTTTTAGAAATTTGGGTCCTGTAAACCGCACTGGCGAAGTTAGGAAGTTTCAGTCTCAATTGCTGGAAAGGTTCTGTTGAAGTTTTTTGTCACTTAGAAGGGTTGAATTCCTCATCTGAATCCACAGCTCCCTCCGTCTCAGTTTCATTTGTAAACACTGCAGCGGTAAAACTTGAGGCACCTCCATGATTTTCAAATTCGGGCGTGATCAATGTAAAAAAATATTGCTTCGCACACTTCGAACACAAAATATATACTTGAAAAATTATTTGACAAATAGAAAATGATACAAACCTAATATATCCGTACAAAAAAGCTCTTGTATCCAATTCAAATCACGTAAAATAAATGTCCATTAAGCCTATTTTTCGCAAATTTTGGTTTAAGTTTAGGCCTTAAGTACGCCTAAAAAAATCCGGAAATGATCATTATTATTAGTTCTGGTGTTGTTTACATCATTTAGAGTTGATCTACATGCAAAATACCATCACTAGGGGAAAACAAATATTTTTAAAATTTTTCACCAAAACATACTTTTTTCATTTTTTTTCAAACTTTAGGTACGCTTCGGCACCTGAAGACATACACCGATCGAGCTGAAATTTTGCACACCAATTATTGGCCCAATTTGGCCAAAAATTAGCACTAGCCGTAAGCCAATTTCGAAAAAAAGTGTTTTCAGTCATCGGAAATATAAATGAGACACCTAGATCCTGAAATACTCGCCAGGGAAGGGAGGTTATGTATGTGCAATTTTCTCCAAGGCACCAGTCAGTCATTTAGTGAGGTGAGTCATGGCATTCACTGACTGGCTCAAATTATCTCATTGACTGGCGCAAATTGCACCTACGCAACCTCCATTCCCTGCCATGGTTGTCACCTAGCGACGCGGTCTGGAACTCGTCTCGCAGACATGTGGCGTACCCCAGCCTGGCCTACACATCCCGTAAGTTTCATCGCTCTGCCACTTTATTTCGCTTTTTCACGGCATTAATCCGGTTATTTATTGACCTTCCAAATATGTTGCCTAATTCGCGATAAGCGAATTTTAATAGCAAATTTCCAATGGCAACTTCTACCACCGCCAGAGAGTAGGCAACACACAACGCCTTGCAGGGAAGCGAGTATTTCAGGATCTAAGTGTGCCAATCTTATTGCCGGTGACTGCACATAAGAGTTCAGAAGAACGTACAATTATGTTGTTATTCTCATGTTTTAATGATTTGAAGTCTCATATGAATTATGAATTCACTTAAAAATTATCGCATCTCTTTGTAATGATCAATCTGTGAGATTAATATTATTAACATTATGAGAGTGTACTCTGTTTTTGTTGTCTTTCCAACTCAAAAGCTTAAAGCTAATTTTTCTTCTCTTTTTCAACATGATATCAATTATTTTATAGTTCTCTTTTGAAACTGTGGTAAATATCGTATACTTATGTTACAATCTACAGTATTTGGTTTTGCACAATTAGGTTATACATATAAGGGTTGCCCAAATGAAAGTGAGACTCTTTGTTTTTTCTGTAATGATTTATTGGTTGGAATATATGAACATACAGGAAGTAAGAATGATCCATGGGTGACATATGCTCCACACATAGTCACCTTGTCTGTTCAAGCAAGTGTCCCAGCGCGTCAGAAGTATATGGATACCCTCAGCGAAGAACGTCCGTGGTTGATTGCGGAACCAATATTCAACGGCGTCACGGACCTCAGCATCGTTGGCGAACCGGCAGCCCTTCAGATGTTTTTTTTTAGTGGCCCGAAGATGTGGTAGTCGCCGGGCGAGAGATTGGGGCTGTGGGGAGGATGGTCGAGGGCTTCCCAGCGGAAAGGCCGCAGCAGATCACGGCACACCTGTGGTGTCCCAACCGACAATGTGTCTGCAATCTCTCAGGTGGTAATTTGGCAATTTCCCCTTACAAATTTGTCTACGGCTGCAATTGATTCCTCGGTAATGGCTAGGTGTGCTTCACCAGATCTAGGCATGTCCTCAGTGCGCACACGTCCGTCACGAAATTCACCACACCATCTGAACACTGTGCTGCCTAACAGACTCGCATTCCCATACACATTCTTCATACGACGATAAATTTAGGCTCCAGTAACACCACGTGCCTTCTTCTTGCATAAAACGCCACCTACCAGAGCAAACACAAAGCTCTGCGTAGTTAATCTACGACGCTACGACAGAAGTTTTAGTTTCATTTGGGCAACCCTTATACATACATACATACAAATATACTATTCAGTAATTTTAAAGCGTTGTAAACCCCCTTATTTTTGTTTCTCGAAGAAGGGCTTCATCCCCCACGGCCCCCTGGCGTGCCCACACTGTACAGGAAACGAAAAGCACACTTAAAAAAAATAAAAATAGACTGACACAGAACAATTTTATGCTGATTGAGTTTTCTATACATGAAACTTGAATTTTTCACCCGCTATTTTTTTTTAAAAAAAGAGTGAAATTATATTTCGAGGGGAAGCTATCAACTCACAAATCAGAAGACGCTTGGGCTTTTTCAACCCCCCTTTTTTCTCTGGTTTCAAGGGGAGGTTTATTCGGCTTGATCCGCCCTCCCTTCTCAATTTCTACGTATCCCGGGCCACCCTAGGGGATTCGTTCTCTTCCCAGATGCTTACGGTGTTCCCGTATCATGCGGGATTGTATGGAAGGGATATAGGGTGGAAAGGTCGATAATAAAAGTCGTTAGTAGAACGCATACGCGAGGGAGGGGGTGGGGATTTCTGGCTTTAAGGTTTCTCCCGGAAAGAGGGGGTTCTGCCACCGTACGCCACCAAAATGAATGCCGGGAAACTGACGCTCAGAAAAAGGGGGAACGGAGAAAACGCATATGGAATATTAACAGTCTCTTTACCCGGATATCTCTTTGAAAATTTAAAACATTCACGCTGTGTTTCGTCCTCTCGAAAATGTATATTTCGCCTCCTGCAATATTTCCTTGCTTGCGGTATCTAACTTAATTCGTAAGGGGTGAGTTCCCCTCTCTGTCACTTCTTGTTGCTTGGGTAGTACGGCTTGGGGATGATCAAATACTGCGGTTTGTTGTAAATTTTGGTTTCCCCGTTTCCTGAGGTAACTAGACAATGGGGAATATGAGAATGAACCCTATGCTTAGTCATCTGTTATGTTATTCGCTGCTGAATTCTTAACGATACGTCTACAATCCTTCTGTATGTTCATTACTGTACATATGGAATCATATCGTAATACGTTTCGGAGCTATATTCAACTTCAAGATGAATTTGTACAGGTTAGTCAATTCAACTCCATCACCCTTGTAGATTCGAGATTTTCGTTAAACACATGTGGGAAGGACTCACATATTACCTTAAAATACCCAGCCTGGAATGCCTTTTGGCCAATTAGGTATTTCCAAGCATAATTCGGTTAACGTAATTAGCCTTCGCCTCTGGAAATTCTATATTAGCGTAGAATTAAAGAAATTATGATGGATAGTCACATGAAAACACGTGCATTAAAGGTAAGTTATCTGAAATAATGTCCCTTTTTTTACTAATTTCTTAAGATGAATTCCTCTGCCTCTTGCAGTATTTCATATTAGCCAAGCCAACCTCTTTTTAAGTCTGGAAGTGCAAAGTTACTGAGATAAAATGCTAAACGAAAACGTGCTTTAGAGAGAGAAAGCTTATTAATGTTTTTGATATATTTTCCTCTCCGTTATAAAATTAAATTATTCAAAGATAACACCATTAAGGCTTGTTTCCATGTTACCAAAAACTCAATATCGTGACCAAGGCAGAATATATTTTATTTTAAATCTTAAACTAAACGTGGTTCCATGTTACCAAAAACTGAATATGCTGACCAAAGCAGAATTTGTTTTATTTTAAAACATAAACGTTTTGTATTGCTACAGAGTCTGAAGAAGACCTTGCTAGAAGGTTGAAACGTAACGTTTAGTTTATGTTTTAAAATATAGTAAATTCTGCCTTGGTCAGCATATTGAGTTTTTAATTATTCAAAATGGATTTGGTGTGACAACTTTATTATCTGTTCCTTACATGTCGAATTTGGGATGAAGCTTACTTCGTACCTATACACTTGCCCATTCTATACTCCGTCTCGGGAATCTGTGGAGCAAGGTCGCACATAACGGTAGAGAAGGGGAGAAAGTGAGTGGGCGGAATGAAGAAGTAGGCGCTGCTGATAAACAGCTGGTATTTTCATCTTCAAGCACTCACTTCACCTCTCAGGCGTTAATTAATCGAGCCTTCTCAAGTCACTACTTGCGCAGAGACTTGTTTCCGTTCTCTCTTAATAATAATTGGTCTGACAGACACTATTAAACTGGAGGTCGTTTGAACCCGCGGATGCAAAGTATCAACTCAGCGATCTGTTCATTTGTGATCGGCTGATATCGTTTATTTTCGTGTCTCAAGGTGTCGAACGCTGCTCGCGGAAGCACACGAGCAATCAAAGGCATCCGACGTTGTCAGACCTATTCCCGCACGCAGGTGCAAACGCGAGGGTTGCTCAAGAGACATGTTACGAGGGGACACTCATGAGCGCGTCGAAGGAGCTTGGCTTTTGTATACAGCAAGACGAAACACAGGATTACGCTTGGGAATTCAATTCAATTCAATTCAAATTTTCTTTATTAAAGGGCGAGGTTCAGCCTGTGGCTGTTCTCCCACCTAACCCCGTTTGACATTTACCTAGTGTACATAAACAAAATCATAAAAAAGAGAAGAAAATACAATAAAAAATGGTTACAAGGAAAGAGCAAAGATGAGATTTAAAAAAAAAAAAAAATCAAGACAACACGTAAAAAAAAGAGAGAGAAAAAAAAAAAACACATTCACGCACACACACACACATTAAAACACACATACTAAACATTTGTGAGCAGGACATTCACGCACGGATGTTGAGATTGATGTACATGATTATGGTAGTTTTGTGAGATACGATAGAACAACGCATACCTAAATATTACAATATAGTTGTAGATTTATCAAGGATTGGATTGGATTGGCGAGGCTCGTATGTAATCTAAACTGTATTGTGTAGTGTTACTCGTGGGAGCTTGAACAGAGATATTGTTCATCTAACAGAAAATTCTTTAGGTTATTCTTAAATTTGTTAGGACTAGGGAGGGAGGTAATGGAGGGCGGAAGTTCATTCCATGTTTTTGCCGCTGAAAGTGTAAAAGACGATTTGAAAATTTCCAGTGAGTGTTTGAAGAGTTCAAGTTTCGCTATTCCTCTTGTTTTGTAGTTGTGTATTTCCCTTCTGGGTTTTAGTTTCTCGAATAAATTTTCGGGAATTTTTTTATGCAAAAGATTCTGTATAAAGCAACAGAAATGAAGTCTGCGACGTCTGTTCATGTTTAGCATTTTGTTCTCGTTCAGGATTGGAAGAATATGATCGAATTTTTTAATGTTATATACGAAGCGTAAACACGAATTTTGAACTTTTTGAATTTTGACTTTATTTCGAACAGACAAGTTTGCACCGTATACTATATCACAGTAGTCTAGAAGAGGGAAAATCAGTGTTTGCACAAGTTTCATTTTAATATTTGTATTTAAGTATTCATTAAATTTATAGAGGGATCTTAGTGCTGCGTAGGCTTTCTTAGTTTGCTCTTGAACATGAAGATCCCAGTTCAAGTGTTCGTCTAACATAACTCCTAAATTCTTTATACTTTTTGAATGTGGAATTTCGGATGTCTCTATTTTGACGCGTGGATTATTCGGGTTTATCATTGCGAGGCTATTCTTGGAACCCATGACGGTGAAAACAGACTTTTGAGGATTTATTTTCAGACCATTTGCATTACACCAGGTATTGATGGCTGCCAAATCTTTGTTAAGTAATGCTATTGCATAATCTGGTGATTTTGGTGGAAATGGGATTTGAATTTGGGTGTCATCTGCATAAAAGTGTACGGTACTATGCTCTATTTTGGTTTCTAAATCTGCTGTGAAGATTGTATATAGGAGAGGAGCTAGAATTGATCCTTGCGGAACGCCAGTTTCTAGCGGAAGCGTGTTCGAGAGAGAGGGCGTGGCAGTTTTTAGGAACACGTTCTGTTGCCTGTTTGTCAAGTACGATCTGAACCATTTGAGTGCGGGGTGTGAAAAATTATAATATTTCAACTTGGTTAAGAGTAGGTCGTGATGAACCTTGTCAAAAGCCTTTGTCAGATCCAGTGAAACCAGAGCAACTGTCATACCCTTGTCCATTGAGCGAAATATATCATCCGTGACTTTTAGCAACGCCGTCGCCGTGCTGTGAGCAGGGCGGAAGCCCGATTGGCATTTCGGAAGGAGATTGAGGCTGTTCACATGATTTCTGACTTGATTGTAAACAATTTTTTCGGTGATCTTGGAAAGGGTGGGTAGTAGACTTATAGGACGAAGATCGTTTAAGGACGATGTTACTTTTTTCTTAGGTAGAGGGATCACGCGCGCTGTTTTCCAGCTGATTGGATATTGTCCAGTCCGAAAGGAGAAATTTATTATATGTGTCAGGTGACTTAAGATAAACGGAAGTGATAGTCTGAGCATTTTTATTGTTATTCCATCATTGCCAGAGGCATTGGATCGTATATTATTTACTGCTTTAATTGTGTCATATTCACTGATTTCTTTAAGATGAAATTGTTGTGCACTTTCATTAAATATTTTGGAGTTAAAAAAATTACTGGTTTTATTTAAGGCTGATTTCGAGCAGTCGGCCTCACGACAAATGTTTGAAAAATGTTCGTTTATTTTATCTACGTCTCGTATATCAGAGGGTATTTCATTATTAGTAGTTTTACTATACACTCCCCACGCCTTGAGTTTGCTCCACAGGTCTTTGTTGTTTTCATTAGATCGTAGGTGATAGTTAAAGAATGCTTTTTTCTCTTGTCGTTGCACCGTAGTTGTAAAGTTTCTTAGTTCCTTGTAATGTTCCCAGTTGTTGTTTGTCTTTTCGCGTTTATATTTTAATAAAGCTCTGTCGCGGAGTTTCATGAGTAATTTCGTGTTTTCGGATATCCACGGAACACTTTTATGCTTAACCGGTTTAGTGTGGAGAGGTGCATGTTTGTCAAAAAGGTGGATAATATTGGTAGATGTATACTGTACCTTATCTTCGATGTTGTCGTAGCTGTTAATTTGTGCCCAATCAATTTTTGCAGCATCATCATCAAATTTCTCCTTATTGAAATTTGAGAAATTACGGTATGTGACATAATGTTTTTCTCTTTTCGGTTTTTCAATGGCAAGGGTGACACTTACCATGCAGTGATCTGAGTTTCCGATAGGTACGGTTACATTTGATGAACGTACAATGGCAGGGTCATCTGTTATTACGACATCCAGGAGTGATTCGCTATTTTCTGTTATTCTAGTTGGTTTATTGATAATTTGCGTAAGGCCGACAGAATTAAGAATTGATCGAAAGTATTTTGTCTCTGGTTTGTGTGGCGAAAGAAAGTCTACGTTTGTATCTCCTAAAATAATCAATTTGTCAACACGCGGGAAAACTTCAGAGATTGCGGTTTCTAAACGTGATAATTTTGTGTAGGATATATTGGGTGCTTTGTATATCCCGATTATTCCCAGGGTTGTCTAAAGGGTAGCCAATCTTCTTCCTAGAACGCCTTCTTTACAACTGATATTGCCACCCGCTTCAGCGAACACACTCTGAAAGACTATCATCAGATCGAATTGCTGCAAATGTCAACGTAAGTAGAAACGGCGTCACACCATCAGGTACAATGAGGATTTTGGAAATGTGAATGCGTTAATTTGTGTAGCCAAGAACTATTATGATCTTAATACAATTTTGTTTGTAATAAGGAATTTAATTGCTAGTGCAAGTGTAATATATTAACATTAACTGACATCTAAATATATTTATGGTGTGCGATAGTTAGCAAGGTTTACGTTAACATATCCTTATCTGATTTCCCACTACCTGAGGGCTTCATGGTAGGCTGAAAAGTCTCAAGCTCGCCGTTGAGGAATAAAAGTAAGTAGATCCATTGAGAATAATCCGGGGAACGTAACAACATGTTGGAACATCATGTTCAATATAATATTATGTGACAAATGAAGCAACAGAAAATCACAGTGTGTTACTAAGTGCTAGATATGTTCTCGGAATAAGGGACGAAATCGAAGCAATTCTAACAACCGCGTAGGCTACAAAATAGTAATAAATCTTCGTAATATAGATCATGGTTATAGATAGGTGAAGTAGGAAATAGTCAGAAATTTGTGACCAGTTTGAGCTGAAATTACCGTGGCAGTGATACATACTCCTGGTTCCTTTTCTAGTATTGCATTTATGCGAAGTCGATCAAGGTGCTTCAAAACGAAAGTCTTCAAACGCTTATTAAATAATACACTTGCCGCGGTTAAGCGCGGAATAGGGATTCGTATAACTGAAGTCACTATTTATAAATCTGTGATAAAATCATACTTCATTCAGGTCCATGTTGATCTGCTTTTCGAAGATATCTTCTTTGAAACAGAACTTATTTTTTCCGCAATTTCTCCTGACTTTCTCCGCCCCTTTCTCCAGCTTTCTCTCCAGGTGACGAAGCGTCTATTACAATGTAGAAGTCCCGTGTTTGCCTTCAGGCTTTGCCCTGTTCGAGATAAGGAAATTTAATTAAAATCAGTAATAGAACGAGAAGATGAGGCGAAACTATGGGTCGAGTTTGAAGAAAGGTGGAGACGAGGAGGGGGGGAGAGGAGGGGCACCTCGAAAGGAGGTAGGCGTGACATTGATTAAACGGGGTCTTGGGTAAGGAGCATCCTCTACTTTCGTTTATAATTACTTCCCTTTCGGTTGCTCGACTTTTCGTCACGATGACACTCTCCCGCCAATCGCGTCTTTTTGGCAGGTTGTTTACAGGAAACTTGGCGAAAGGTTATTTTAATCCTCAAGGAACGGAAAAACATGCCACGGCGCATGCGTCAGTTGTTTTGGGTTGAAGCAGCTTTTATTTTCAGGACGTTTAAGATGTATGGGTCTTGAGACACTCTAAATGCAGGGACTGTTCGGCGTATCACGCACGACCCCCGGCCTATACATGCTCTAAGGACGGAGCCGGATCTTGGTTTAAGCTGGGACGCGTCATGCTTACTGGATGTTTGATCTTCAAGGTGATAACATGCGTAGGCCATAAGCTGCTCTGTGGTAACATAACTTAATGCGGAACAGTGAGTCCTTTGTTTTAGTTCCGGAAAGAAGTAGACGTTTATACTGGACTGCCATATTCTTTAAGGTTAGAAAAAAATTAACAACAAGAACTTTCCCGTAGCTAAAACCCATTCAGAAAACTAACTATTCTCTATACCTCTGGAGCAATCGAACGAAAGCAAATCTCTGCGCAAGTATTGGCGCGAGACGGCTCCACCAATTAACACGTGAGAGAAAACGGGATTGCGTGGAAGGCAGAAGCGACTACAGTTACCAGCCTTCACAGCAGCCTTCACTGCGACTTTGCTCCACAGATATCCGGTACAGAGTATAGGTGAGATACTCGCATCAATCCTTACAGAAATCAAATTTTTGGACAGCCCAGTAGCTAGATATTTTGACATGCTAGGCAAGATTATTGTCCTCCCGCACCCAAACTACCCAGCACCAACGTTTTATGTGCATCCTTCGATATTTTCTTTTCATTCCTGGTGTGTGTGATATTTTTGTCCTATAAATTTTGAAGTGAGGAAACAATGAAAAGTTCTTTGAAAATAGTATAGGTTATTTAAAGATATGTGTTTTATATTTGTGATTTTTTAAAAAAAGCTTTGCATATTAATGAGTATTTCAGTTATGTCTCAGTGCCTGAAGAACATCTTTGAAAACATACCATTACTACGACTTTGGGCAACATAAAATTTCAAGTGTAAATTTCTTCGTCCTACGTATATTCTGCCTTCGCTTTCTTAAAAAAGAGCCCTAATTGGCTCTTTTTTTCTACTTTTACTACGCTTTTCTGTAAATTTCGTCAATCATGACTATACCCCGGATTTTTATGCAATATCAAAGTACATAAATATGTAACAATGTACCTAAATATGTAGTATCAAATAATATGAAATATTAATAGTAATCGAACATCTAAGCAATTTCAAGAATTCTTCTAGATGTTTATTTTATTTGAACATATTCAACCTTATTTTAAAAACATAAATTGTTCAAATTTAAATTTGTATCAATAAAACATTAAAATGCTGACCAAGGTAAAATTTATTGTATAAAAATATACACTATAAACGTAGTGTTTCCACCCTCTAATAGGGTCTTCTTCAGACGAAGATTCACAAAAAAATTGATGAAAGATCCTACCATCATTTTATATATACACTCACAGTACAGGGTCCATACACGAAACAACAAGAAGGTGACAGTCCTTATCATAGAATATGTCCTGTCAGGAATTCCTGAGTGCCGAACCTTCTGACAGGTAATTGACACTACCTGACAGTTGATTGGCAGGTACCTGATGAGAGTCTGTGCCTTATCAATTCCTTAACTAATGTACCTAGACAGATTCCTTGTCTCCTGGACTCTTTCCCTCCTCTCTTCTTTCTTCATTATTCTTCCTTCTTCTTTCTTCCTCCTTTTCTCTCATCCTTTCCACTCTTTCTAACACTCCTTTTCATTCCTTGTTAACTTTCAGCCCCCCATTCCAGTTCATTATTTCTTCATCTCCTTTTTTTCTCAATTTACTTGACCTCTTTCCACTTCCTCACTATTCCTCTCTTCTCCCTCCCTATCCTCCTAGCCTTCTCCCATTCTATGTCGTGTCCCGTTTCTTTTGTGTGCTTGAATATAGCATTTTTCTTGCTCTCTATTCTTACGTCATCTTTATGTTGCTTAAACCTGTCTTTCAGTCTCTTTTTTTTTTTGTTTCCCCTATGTACACACTATCATATTCCGTACACTGAACCTCATAGATAATCCCTTCCTCTTCCTCCTCTCTGTTTTCTTTCTTGTTCTGCGGCCTCCCTTTCTGTACATTTTTATGCCCGCTTTTCTAAGTACTTTGCTTATCTCTGTGGCTTTCCCCATACTCCTTATACTAAACCACCTCTCTTTTTCTTTCTCTTCCCCCCTCCTGTTTCTTTTTTCTTCCTTCTTCTGTTTATGTCAAGTCTGTCTTACTTTTCGTATTCATTCTTTTCTAGCTGCTCCCATAGGCTCTCAATTTTGCTCTCTTTTTCTTCTTTTGTGCATATTTTCTTGATTCTGTCTTCCATATTCTTTATAAAATTTATTTTTGTCCCCTCACTCACATAACTTCTTTTGTGACAGAAGACCCCTGCTGCACACTTTTTCTGATGCCGAGTGGTCTCAATCTTCTTTACTCTCTCCCTTTTCATTATTTTATACATATAGGAAACTTATCTTGTCTTCCTTTTCTATTTCAAGCTTCAGCAATATCCCTTGTGCTTCATCTTCTATTTCTTTGACAAATATGTCCAGCTGCCTCCTTGTTCCCCTCCATATGCCGAAACAATCATCCACTTATCTGCAGATGAGGATTATCTTGTCCCCTCCATTTTTGATCACTTTCTTTTCCCATTCGGTCATCACCAATTCTTCTAACACTGGGCTTAACCTAAAGCCTATATTTAGGCCTTCACCCATTTTCATTATTTTTATCCTCCCACTTTGCAGTAACCATTATCCCAAACCGTCCCATTCTCCTACGTGGCTCGTTCAATATATAAGTTTCTGTATGCTGTAAAAATTTTTATTTTCAAGATACATTAGAAAACTATACATACATGTGTAGGAGGATCCTTCCTCACTTCTCCACATAATCCCCATAGAGATTCAGGCATTTGTCCCACCGTTGCACCAATTTGTCCTTACCCTTTCCAAGAAAATCAGGGCTCTGGCTATTGAGCACTATTGTCACATCACGCTTCACTTCTTCATCTGTTTCGAAACGGTAACCTTGCAATTCAGACTTTAACACCGGAAAAAGATGGAAATCACTCTGCGCTAAATCGGGGCTGTATGGAGGGTGGGGCAGCCGTTCCCACTCCAATTCTTCAATTTTGTGTTGTGTTTGCACTGCTGAGTGGGGGCAAGCGTTATCGTCAAGAAGAATGACACCAGCTGACAGGAGACCTGGTCGCTTATGTCGAATTGCGTTTTTCAGTTTATCCAATGTTTGATAATAACGGTCAGCATTAATTGTTCTTCCTCGCTCCGAAAAGTACATCAGCAGAACACCCTTAGCATTCATGCTTCTAAACTCCTTATGACGCGAGCCCGTGTTTTCCGAACAAGCATTTACTTTTCGCCCCTGAGCGCATGCACCTTCACGTCTGATAACAAATCGATTGTTGTTCCTTGTAGACGAAGGATGGCGCTTGTCAACCATGTGCTTCTTTTTAATGGCATTGCTTTATACAATATTTTATAGCACAGGGAAACTTATATATTGAACGTCCCTAGTATTATTTCTTGTCCCATCTTCTTCGTAACAATTTCCACTATATGTCTGCTCTTGATGCTCGGGAACATGCTTTTCACGTCCAAGCTAAACATAGTTGTTTGTCACCACTCACCTTCAGACCTTTTATAAGTTCCACCACCTGCTCACTGTTCCTCACTGCTCTGCTTTCTTGTTCTTTCACTAACACTTTAATTATGTTCTTTAACTTTTTCTCTAAGGGTTCCAAAACATTGTTCCTGCAATCCTTTACTGGTCTCAATTTTATCTCCTCTTTGTGTATCTTGGGAAAGCCTTTCAAACTGGGCAGTCTTCCTGTCTCCTTTATGCCCTTTTTAAATCCTCAAATTTTTATCAAATTTATAAACTCAAAAAAGCACAGCAACTGTATATATTTAAGAAACTAATTTTGTCAACTATTAATTACTTTTGACATTGCAAATTATTGTATAATATATAAATATGTAAGAGCTCTTTGTTTGTTTTGTCTTGCGTAGTAGTTGTGCTGTCTAATTTGTTTGTGTTTGTCTTGTGTTGTGTAGTAGTTGTGATGTGTTTATATTGTGTTATAGTTGTGATGTGTTTGTGTGTGTCTTGTGTAGTAGTTGTGCTGTCTAATGTGTTTGTACTTGTCTTCTGTAGTAGTTCCTCCATTCATATTGGGGGTTAGGCGTAGAGCTGACAACTCTGCACTGTAAAAAAGCCATGTCAAGAATCAGCAATATAAGGCCATGGATGTTCCCAAGGTAAAATATTCCGGAGGTAAAATAGTACCCCGTTCGGATCTCCGGGTGGGGACTACTTTGGGAGGTCCCTGGACTAAGGATAAGATCTACGTTAGAAATAAGGATATTAAATTAGGCACCTGGAATGTTCTGAGCCTTTACCGGCCTGGGGCATTTCAGTGTACAGTTAATGAGATAGTTAAGTATAAATTAGATGTAGTAGCTGTCCAGGAAGTTAGGTGGCCAGGAGAAGGGAATTGTAAAAATAAAAATTATACTTTTTTCTATGGTGGTACTGAAAATCATAATTTTGGAACAGGCTTTTTCATAAATAATAGAATTATCTCGGCTCTTAAAACAGTAGAATTTATTAATGATAGGATATCATATGCAGTTTTACAGGGTAGGTGGTGTAAAATTATTTTAATAAACATACATGCACCAACGGAAGATAAAGATGATAATACTAAAGATGATTTTTATACAGAGTTAGAACAGGTCTTTGGTAAATTTTCTCAGTATGATATGAAAATTCTGTTAGGTGACTGTAATGCACAGATTGGCAAAGAAGAGACATTTAAACCCACGATTGGTAAAGAAAGTCTTCATGAATTAAGTAATGATAATGGTATAAGATTGATTACTTTTGCAACCTCAAAGAATTTAATTGTGAAAAGTACCACTTTTAAACATAAAGATATCCATAAATATACCTGGTCTTCTCCAGATGGTAAAACTCATAATCAGATAGATCATATTCTCATTGATAAGAGAAGGCATACTAGTATAATTGATGTTCGTACACATAGAGGTGCTGACTGTGCCAGTGACCATTCATTATTTAGTAATTGCTAAATTAAGAGAAATATTCTCAGTGATAAATCATAAGCAACAAAATCTAAAAGTTCTAAAATTTGATACAGGAAAGTTTACTGATGAAAGAATTAAGAAAGATTACCAAATTAAACTGTCAAATAGATTTGATGTTTTGCAGGATTTAAATGATGAAAATATAAATGAAACAGACGTAAATAAGAATTGGGAGCACATACGTAATGCAATAGAATCAGCAGCTAAAGAAAGTATAGGATACCATAAATCGAGAAAAAGTTAGCCATGGTTTGATAATGAATGTCATAATCTAATAGAAATAAGAAATCAGGCTAGACTTAGGTGGTTAAATAACTCTGATGATACAAATCTAAACAATTATAATAGAATAAAGCGAGAAGTTAACCGCACGTTTAGAAGTAAAAAAAAGAGATTACTTGAAAAGCAAAATTAACGAAATTGAAACAAACAGCAAAAATAAAAATATCAGAGATTTATATAAAGGTGTAAATGAGTTTAGAAAGGGGTGGCAACCTAAAGTAAACTTGATAAAAGATAAAGACGGTGATTTTCTTGCTGACCCAAGCGATATTCTAAATAGATGGAAGAACTACTTTAATGACCTTTTAAATGTCCATGTAGGAGATAAATCAGAAGTGAATGAAGTACACACAGCAGAACCTTTAGTTCCAGCACCTAACTTGACTGAAGTTAAAGATGCTATTAAAAGGCTAAAGAATAACAAAGCACCTGGCATTGATTTAATACCAGCTGAGTTAATTAAATATGGTGGAAATTCATTAATATGTCAAATTCATAAATTAATTTGTTTAATATGGAATAAAGAAGAAATCCCTCAACAGTGGAAAGAATCCATAATTGTTCCTGTGTTTAAAAAAGGTGATAAAATGAACTGCAATAATTACCGTGGAATTTCTCTACTCTCAACAACATATAAAATATTATCTAACATTATTTTAACAAGACTAACCCCAAATGCTAATGAAGTTATAGGTGATTATCAATGTGGATTTAAACGCAATAGATCAACTACAGATCAATTTTTTCACATCAGACAGACACTTGAAATAAAGTGGGAATATAATCAAAATGTCCATCAGCTATTCATTGATTTAAAAAAAGCATATGATTCGGTCAAAAGAGATAAATTATATAATATATTAGTAGAGTTTGGAATACCTAAGAAGCTTGTTAGTATGATAAAAATATGCACCAGTGAAACAGAAAGTAAAATTCGTGTGGGTATTAATATGTCTGACAAATTTACAATTCATGATGGGTTAAAACAAGGAAATGCATTATCTCCATTGCTCTTTAATTTTGCCTTAGAATATGCTGTTAGGAAGGTAAACGAAACTAAAGAAGGACTAAAATTAAATGGTGTGACTCAGTTGTTAGCATATGCAGATGATTTAGACTTACTAGGGGATGATGTGAATACAATTAAGAATAATGCTAAAATATTTTTCAAAACTGCTAAAGAGATAGGTTTGGAAGTTAACAAAGTGAAAACTAAATATATGCTTACAGGCCGAAACCAAGTGTTAGGTGGTAATAATCAAAATCTAATTATTGATAACAACTCGTTTGAAACAGTTTCCAAATTCAAATACTTAGGAGTAATATTAACAAATGAAAATTATATTAAAGAGGAAATAAAAAGTAGGCTTAATTCAGGAAATGCATGTTACTTCTCTCTTCATAAACTTGTGTCTTCTCGTTTAATATCTAAGAAACTAAAAGTTAAAATATACAAAACTGTAATTTTGCCTGTAGTATTATATGGGTGTGAAACTTGGTCCCTTACATTGAAAGAGGAACATAAATTGAGAGTATTTGAAAATAGGATCCTTAGGAAAATCTTTGGACCTAAAAGGGATGAGGAGACAGGTGAGTGGAGAAGGTTACATAATTTAGAACTACATAATTTGTATTCATGTCCAGATATTATTAGAATATTTAAATCAAGAAGACTTAGGTGGGCAGGCCATGTGGCACGAATGGGAGAGGAAAGAGGAGTTTACAGGATTCTTGTTGGGAAACCTGATGGTAAGAGACCAGTAGGAAGGCCAAGACGAAGATGGAGGGACAACGTCGAGATGGACCTAAGGGAAATCGGTAGGGACGGAAAAGAGTATATAGATCTTGCTCAAGATAGGGACAGATGGAAGGCCTGTGTTGCTGCAGCCATGAACCTTCGGGTTTAAGAAGGCTAGAGAGTTAGTTAGTTAGTTAGTTAATTGATACCCTGTATGCATGGCGCCCGTGGCTTCTACCCCCTTAGCCTACGCCTCGCTACGCACCTGCTTTCTGAAGCAACGAAATTGTGCACAGAAGGTGTGAACTGGAAGGGACATGACCAACGTACGGTGAAATGATCAAAATGAGATACAACTAATGCACTGCTAAATTGAAGACACGTATGAAGATTACATTCCACCTATGAACACGACAAAAAATTGGTGAAAATTAGGAAAAACAGACAGAATTCATAATTTGGATCAAATCTGTCAATGATGAATGGGTGGGTGCAATGCCGAAGAAAGCATATTGTTCATACATTACATGTAAGAATGATGCTTATTTATTTATTATATTTTCCAATTCTAAGGATGATTAAAACCATCAATTAGAAAGGCGGATGCTAATCTTTGTTGACACAGTACGACTTATATGCGAACATACAAACCCATGTACATACATACATCACTCGTGTAACACATGAGTAGATCTTCTTGGCGGAGTGGTTATCACGAGGATCCCGGGTTCAAACCCTGGCCTGGGTACGGGTGTTGGTGAGAGCCCCTTCATCAACTTCATGACATCATCACTCATGCCCATCGACGCGATTATCCAAAAGGGGCAGAAAGACGACACTAAATAAGAAACACATTATATGTAATTAAGTACATGCATGTAGGCAAGATGTTTGTAAGTATTGAGTATTTTATATCTATTGCACACTGGAAATACGCGTTTAACAAGAAATACACGTACTAACATTGATATTTAAGAGTCCATATTCTATCAGTATTTCGTATTCTCCAGAATATTGGTCTATTATTCTTTTATATCGTAACAATCTGTAGAATTGTTGACATGTAAATCACAAAGACCTCGAAACCCCAGACATTTAGCCGTCGCCTTTCCAGTCAGGAAATACGTAGCTCGAAACATTTAAGGAATGTCTTGTCAGACATTGCCGAGCTTCCTTGAGCTTCCTGGATCGAGATTGTTGCAAAGAGATGCAAACAACCGCGATCAAGGAAGAGTCGTCAGATAACTGAGTCGGCGATATTGAGTAAATGGAGTTGGAATAAATGTCTGGGAGGAGAGAGGTCAGTGGTCAGTTCCAAACGAGCAATTCTAAACGGTCAGGCAGTCGAGGAGTCGATTTGAGTACGGAGCGTCAGGCAGTGAGTAATGGAGCAGGGGAGAAACACGGTTCAAGAATGAACGCAGTAAGTAGCGAGTCGCAAGTCAGTGGCCATCAGAATCAAACTTCACAGAACTTCGACTGCAGTGTAGAGACAGGTATACAACTATTCTTAGCCGTGCTGATCCAGTCTGTAGGGGTTTATACTCAAGTGTTATGTTTGCCATTTAAGTGTGTAGATATTTGTACCTTTTGCTCATTACCATGAGGCTTACCATGAAGAGCGAGTGCTCAAATGAAGAGGATGAATGATTAGCGAGTTACATCACCCACCTGAATGGTTAAAGGTTCTTGGCTCGATCCCACGAACTGCAGAGTTCGTTACGATATCTATCAAGTGGAAGTGAAAAATTTAAAGATTGGTGGTTAGTGGCAAAGCTGTTGTAACTCTGACACATTCTATTTATTGGTGAGTTTTTATATTTCTGATCTTTGAAGTCTTAGAAATCATAATATTGATAAAGTTACATCTTCATGTAGCATCACATATTATTTACTTACTTGATCGTTTGTTTTGCTTTGACTTTTCTGCTACTTGGCTAAACGCGAAGATGAGGATGAATGGTGATGAGTTGAGATGGATGAAGGCACAATCACAAACACACACAGACGGAACACAACACGACCCTCACACAGGATGAGTCCAGACGCCAGAGCCTCGCTAGTCTGCAAAATTCAGTCCATGGTGTACTACGTGGAAGTTTGGCATTGTCATCGGAAAGGGTCAGACCCAAATGCTATTGACAAACTCGAAGTTAATTTTGGCTCCATACACAATTTATAGGGGGATATGAACAATTGTGCAATATGATGTTGCCCGTTTTGGGCCTAAATTAATTTGACAACTTCTGTTAGATCTTTTGGTAACATACAATGTTTTGTTTAATGTTATTGATGTTTTATAATGTGTTTAATTTATTCATGTAGTTCGGTGCTTCTGACTCGATCCAATAAATGAAAAGTAGCAGAGTTGCCAGAATATATTTGAAAAACGCACATTAGCTGTATTATCTACAACCAGTCTTCGTGGTGGATGCTAGAACAATGCAAAGACCGATGAAAGCAATGTTACCAGCTGAACCTCTGCAGCTTGTGGATAATGTTCTACGGCAGTGCTTCTCAAACTTTTTTTCTCACTGTACCCTTTAGTCGTAACTAAACGTCTAATGTACCTCCTAATGTCTCCGAAAAGTGAAGCGGTTTTTTGATATGTTGGAGGCGTCTATCTGCAATATATCAAAATCGCATTCGCTTTCGCTTTGTATGTGGAAATATGGTAAACATATAAACATTATAATCCTACGTTTATTATTTTATTTTGTGATCCTACGTTTACAATCGTTATGCTTAGCTAAAAGAATAACAATGTGAAACACATGTAGGCTAAGAAGTAAAAAGAAAAATAAATCATTTTTTTTCCGGAGTTGGGAAAAAAAAGCAAAGAACAAAAATAAGTTTGTAAACAAACTGTCCAGCTAGATTTTGGAGTTTTATTGTAAATCATCTGAGTTTCTAGTGAGAAGGATGTGCCTGCATAGCCTGACCCGTTTCTTGATGTCTGGTTGTGCACATGAAAGTTTCAAGCAGAGAATCGGCTCCAAATTTAGTCTATTATAGATTTGGAACGAGTCTTTATTTCAAAACACACGAAACAAAGATAAGAGTCTCGGTGACAAAATCAGCCTTATTTTCGTGTTGAGTGTTAAAGCTATGAAGTTGGCTCCACACACCTGTAGCAAGAGATGTTGTCGTGTGGGTATTCTGGAAATTTCTCTTTCGGGTTGATCGGGTACCCTCTTCAAGTCGTTCATGTACCCTTGGGGGTACCACAGTTTGAGAACCAGCGTTCTACGGTTCAACGAACATTTTCAATGAGAAATGTGTTTCTACGTAGAATTTAACCTAGATTCCTTTGTTACTTAAACCTCTAGGGCACCGTGGTTGTCAGAATAATATTCCACCAAGGGAAGAAAGGTGGAAGAAGATTTCGTTTTAAGTTAAAACGAGTTGAAGTTAATAACCTATTGCAGTTCGCAACAGACCTTCTCGGAGATAGACATTTTCTGTCTTGGGGTCTGACTCTGGGAAGAGAATCGCATCGGATATTACCAAAAAGAACAAAATTTCTGCAGGCCCTGAAATTTGCCCAAATGGAAATTCATAAGGGAAGAGTGCTTTATGCATTTCGTCTTCAGCAGAAAGGGGGGCATTATGTAACTTTTCCTACTGGCGGCAAATCAACGGAGCAGAAAAAAATTTCCACACTGCGTCGATGGAGAACTTTGTTGCAGAAGTTCTCGAAGTTTCTGGAACCTCCCGACCTCCAGGGGACGAAAGGGATGGGGCCCGCGGAAGGGGGGTTTCCGTTACACTTCGGTTATGGCTGCGTCTCCCCAAAGAACAAACAATAGTAAAATTCCTGAATGGTAAATCGAGTTTTTTTCTTTTATTCTCCGACAATGAAAAGCGACCATTGGATGTCTTTCTAGCGGACACGACCAGGATATTCTTTAAGTACTCTTACAACGGAAATATGAGGCTTCCATAAAACCAAGTTGCAGTCGAAGTATGATGCATGTTTATGCTAACCGCTCCGCATTCGTATATGTCGTAACGTGCTGCATTTCCATCTTTCACGACTGTTTCTGTGGCTATTCGCTGTGTCCTTTATTCCATAATAAGGTACGACGGTAGCCATATAACTTGTTTTGAGCCCGTATTATGGGCAAAAAGTGGATTTAATGTGGCTCAGATGGCCACAATGATATGCTTAAACTTATTTAGTGAATTTAGACGTTGTGCACGTATCTGAATTTCCTGTTACTCAGTACAGTTCATGTGATAAAGGCCTAACTTTTTCTTCTTACCGTTAAGCTCAATACTGTCGGTCTGCGTCAGGCGCGACATCGACGGTAGTGCGCATGCGCTAACTGGACGAGTTCACTGGCAAAAAAGGTGTGATGGCTGAAGTGGAACGCAGACGGGGAAGCAATTTGTGCGTGAGACGCGGCCATAGACGCTAGTGCGCATGCGTTAACTGGACGAGTCCACTGGCAAAATAGGGGTGACGGCTGCAAGTGGAACGCAGACGGGAAAGCCGTTACTCCGTTAGTCCAGACCATAGACGCTAGTGCGCATGCGCTAAGTGGACGAGTCTACTGGCAAAATAGGAGTGACGGCTTTAAGTGGAACGCAGACGGTGAATTAGTTTATGCGTTAGTCGCGGCCACAGACGCTTGTGCGCATGCGCTAACTGCACGAGTGTGAAGAGGGGTGATGGCTGAAGTCGAACGCCGACAGAGAAGCAGAATCCATGAAAAACGTATTTTTTTCCACTTCGTAAGAGTTGTTACAACTTTGCCAGATATTTCACAGAAAGGTCAGCGATCATGAATAAACCAAGTCAGGTAAAGGTAAAGTGCTCCCCTGTGCTTTGCACCACGCCACAAAGGCGTATAGGTGGTGTGGAGTTAGGGACCCAAACTTTCTCGATCGGGGGATGTGATCAGCACCACGCCCCTGTCCGCTTTACCCCCCAGAGTTTCCTCCAGGTACCCACCTACTTTATACGACGCTGGGTGGGCGCCGGAGCCGCTTGAACAGGTGGAAAATATCCCGGCTCTCCCCAACGATGATCGAATCCGGATCTCTCGCATTGTAGTCAGATGCCCTAACGACTGAGCTACCGCGGTTGAATAAACGAACTCATACAAGCGAAATACTGATCTAAATTTCCACAACGTACTTTTGAGTTTGGATTTGTCTATTCGAGACTGAAACATTTTATACGGTCGAACAACGAGTTTGTTCTCGTATTTGCTTTCTGACTGAAATAATAAATGAAAACATTGTAACGCTATTCCTCGCTCGCAAAAGAAACATAAGTCAGATTGTGTGCAATTCGATATTCATTTGTTTCCCTTGTTCGAAGAAGTAATACGTCACCAATCATGTGACTATGGAAAGGGAGGGCTCTCGCATGGCTTGCGGAGCTCTCTCTCTCTCTCTCTCTCTCTCTCTCTCTCTCTCTCTCTCTCTCTCTCTCTCTCTCTCTCTCTCTCTCTCTCTCTCTCTCTTACTCTGGCAGCGGTTGGGGTTACCTGTCGTAGCTCTACCTTGGACTGGTAGAATCGGTTAGCTGAAGTTATCATCTGTGTACTGGTAGTATAATTATAATATATTCAAGTTTAATTTAAGAATTATATTACTTCATTTAGTTAATAAGTTTCATTTGTGCACTATTTAGTTATTCGATGTTTAATGCTACCATTACAGATGGTCACTTCAGATTTGGCCGATACTTACTAGTCTTCTTTATTTTGTATCCAATTAGATTGACAATTTCCCCATCCAAAATTGCTGACTAATATATTATATACGGAACAATAATATCGAATATTGAACACAATCTAATTCCGGTACATCTTTTTGGCCTTGTATGAAATGTGGTTGGTTGTATTTGTAATTTGATTTAATGTAAATCGGACATGTGTACATTATACTAAATTTGTTATTGGAAGATTGCTATTGTTGACGTTGCTGCTGTTACATATGACCAATTTCTAGTAGTTATTTCATCAATAAATTGTTAAATTTACCTTTTAATTTCTGTACTTCCCACAAAGGCCTCTGAATCGGGTGAATAGTTCAATAAGCAAGGTAGTCAAATTGTCAGCCATTAGTATATATAATTGTAGAGGACTAATGACATAATCCCAAATCTAAATTATATGTGAAAATACTAGGGTGGTGACAACATGGAAAAATGAATTTCTTCAGGAGGTTTTGGTGTTTGACAGTTGTAAAATATGAAGTATATACGTGGATGTTTACGAGCTGTTAGCGATATAGCTTTTGGTGCGAAAATTTCAAATAATTATACGCAATGTTAATGCCAATAAGCTGTAAGTAGACACATTTAGTAGTGTCGATGTACTCACTATACTGTTTTGACAAATTAATAAGAAATGTTTTGACTTACGCTAAGAATAATTATATAGTAATGATACGAAGTAGTAGAAAATCTACTTAAACCAACCGGAAAATGGCTGTCGAACTGCATCTGGAACAATTGTGCTGTATAGAAACACGAGTTGCGGCACTGCTGAGAAGAGTGTACAATTGCAGCTAACATAATCCTGACTTGGGCGCCACGGGAAAATCTTGAAACACTAAGGGCGCCGTGAAACGAAAAAAAATTGGATCCTCTGGTTTTAAGGGATTGGATTTTATCGATCCTGTATATTGGCTTTTCATTTAGATTCATATCCCCCGTCATTAAGGAAAACTAAATGAATGGACTTAGTGATGTACAATTTTCCTATTACTACCCGTACCGTTGACTGTACAGTGATTATTAAGAGTGATCGTACAGCATCATCAAAAATTAAGGAGATTTATTTGTCATAGAGTCGAAATCAGTATGTTTGGTGTGTACTTTAGTCATGTGACTACAACAAGGTTACCAGATGTCACACATTACCCGAGATAGTCCATTTCCTTGAGTCTCTATCCAGATTTTATTGAACGTGAAACTGGACACCAAAATATTCCTTTTTTGTGCAAATGACTTATCGGCATGGTATTACTGCAACAATACACCTGCTATACTTTTATTATGAGCTATGGCATTGCTGGGTAAAACTTATTTCACATTTCAATGTCAACAGAGCTGTAAACTGCCATTAATTTCAGATCGTTTTCCCGTCTGCGCAGGGGGTTTCGTTCCATTGTAATAATTCGCCAGCACCGTTCGACTTCTGATCGGAAGACGTAAAGTGTGCCATATTCCGATTTTCTTAAATATTCCTTCTCTGTTTACCTAGAACTAATGCTCCCACTCAACGAGTATTTTCGTTCATAAATTGTTTGTAAACACGTGACAGGAACGCTCTTTCAGTATAAACTATTAAAGCTATGTTGATTAAGAAGGCAAACGTGAGTTAGCTTTAACAAAATGTTATTTGAGAAGAAGCATGCACTGAAAAAGATCCATTCATGTGCAAAATATCATTGAAATACTAATTCTAAACGACTCCTTAGTTGGAGTGCAGTGCATATTACCATACTATGCAAGCTATTTACACGGTTTTGTATTAACGACGAAACAGTTCTTACATTAAAATGGTACGCGTGAGAAGGGGAAGTGAGTTCAGTAGCGGCTGTAGATACAGACGTTAGCAGCAGCGCGTACTGCTTCGCTCCGCCGACTCGCTTTGTTTCCTTCTCTGCCGTTATGTACGACCTTGCTCCACAGATTCCCGGGACAGAGTATAGAAGCGAAATACAACTACAAGTACTTTTTGAGTGTATTATGTAATTTAATGTAGAAGGTTACAATTTTTCACAATAGGGACACCTAAGAGCATTTATATTTCCTCTCCCGGTACAATTCTATATTCGTATCTCCTATAGATTAATCATCACACATTCCATGGCTTACCCCCCCCCCAATCCTTTCCAACTATACCATAATAGTACAGAGATGAAATCTACCTCAAACTTAGAAAAAACATGGCAAAACATTGATCCCAGAACATTTGAAGGTTCTACCTCATTAATATTTATTGACAGGAATCCGACTTCGCGATATATTATTCAAGACCAATTCGAAAGAAGCTCTTCTCCACTGGGACTTCCCCAGGCGTGCCATTTCTACAACTGCTTCCCTTATGGTATCGATCTCTCTTCTTTTTTTCTCCTTCTCATTCTGATTTTTCTCTCCCTTTTCCCCTTCCGGCTTATTTGGCATTTCATTCCCATTGCTTTCTTCACTTCATTTCTCATTGATAACGTTTACTTCTCTCTGTTCCTTACAATGACTTCCTTCTTCCCGCCAATTTTGCCCCGGAAGCGGAAATATGCATTATGAAAGAATAATCTATTTGAATATTCGTTTCTCGTTTTCAAATCCGAGGCGCTTTTCCCCTGATAACTCGAACGTTAGGACAATTTTACCACTTTTTTTATGATTCTGTCCTTTTGTCGAATTCATTCCAGACGATGTTCTCACAAGCGAACAGTGGACAAACTAACTTGTCTCCAAAATGGAACTATTCCAGAGTGAGTTTTGTGTCAGAAATCAGTTCTTGAGTTACTGAGTTTTGTGTCAGAAATCAGTTCTAGAGTTACTGAGTTTTGTGTCAGAAATCAGTTCTAGAGTTACTGAGTTTTGAGTCGGAAACCAGTTCTTTAGCTACTGAGTTTTGTGTCGGAAATCAGATCTTGACATACTGAGTTTTGTGTCAGAAATCAGTTATTGACTTACCGAGGTTTGTGTCAGAAATCCATTCTTGACTTGTTGAGTTTTGTGTCAGAAATCCGTTCTTGAATTACTGACTTTTGTGTCAAAATCAATCATTGACTGAGTCTTGTGTCAGATATCGAATAATGATTGACTTAGTCTTGTGTCAGAAATGAACCATTCGCTTCATTTACTTAATTTTGTACCAGAAATCTAACGTTCAGTGTGAAAGCAATTACTGACGTACTGAGTCTTGTCTGAAGCTGAACATTAACCAAATTAGTATTGTGGTAGAAATCGATTATTGCCTGACAGATTTACGTTGGATATCGAATATCTACTTACTCTGTCACTGAGTTGTTTGCCACATATCAGAAATAGAACACTGACTTGGGTTCGACTACCGGCCTGAGCATGGATGTTGTTTGCGAGTGTTCCTCCATCAATTTCATAATTTCATCACTCATCTTCATCTTCGCAATTAGCCAAAAGTTGCAGAGAATCGAAATAAGATGAACCAAATCAATCAATGAATCGAACACTAACCGAGTGTTGTGTGAAATCAATCACTGAAGAACTGAATCTTGTGTCAGAAATCGAACAGTGACTAGCTGAGCCTTATGTCAGAAATTGAACATTGACTAAATGAGTCAAATCGAATATCGTCTGACCGCGACTTACGTTTGAAATCGAACATCAACTTGTCTTGTCACTGACTCTTATGCCAGGAATCGAACACTGCCTGGGTCTTGTGTCAGAAATCAAATTTTTACTGGGTGAGACTTGTGTCGGCGATAGAACATTCATTGATTGAGTTTTGTGTCTCATATCGATATTGATTCATTGAGTCCCGCGTAAAATCACTGATGTACTGAGTCTTGTGCCAGGAATTGAAACTTGACCAAATGAGTCTATTCTTAGAAATCGGATATTTTCTGACTGAGACTTATGTTGGAAATCGAACATCCACTTGCTCTGAGTCTTACATCAGAAATCGAACACTGCCTGAATCTTGTGTCAGAAATAAAATATTCACTGGGTGAGACTTGTGTCGGAGATAGAACATTGATTGATTGAGTCTTGTCTCATATCGCTATTGATTCACCGAGTCCTACGCCAAATCACGGATGTATTGGGTATTGTGTCAGAAATTGAATATTGACCAAATTAATCTTTTGTTGGAAATCGGATATTGTAACTGAGGATTTTGTTGGAAATCTAACATCCACTTGCTCTGTAACTGAGTCTTACGCTAGAAATCGAACCCTGCCTGAATCTTGTGTCGGAAATCAAATATTCACTAAATGGCACTTATTACAGCAATCGAACATTCATTGATAAAGTTTTTTTTTCTTTTCAGATGTCGACTATTGATTGACTGACTCCCCTGTCAATCACTGATGTACTGAGTTTTGAGTCAGAAATTGATCATTGACCAATTGAGTCCTGTGTTAGTAATCGAATATCACCTGACTGAGACTTACGTTCGAAATCGAACATCGATTGTCACCAATCTTCTTGAATCGGATATCAGAAATCAAATATTTTGTTGTGAAGCTTGTGACAGAAATCGAACTTTGATTGATTGAATCTTATGTCAGATATTGATCATTGATTGACTGAGACCTGTGTCAGAAATCAGTCATTGAATTACTGAGACTTGTGTCAGAAACCGAACATTGACTTTAGGTACCAAATGAGACTTACACGATTCTTGAGCCTTTCCTATTTGTGAAGAAAACACAAATGCACCCATGAGAAACATTTTAAAAATAGTTCCTGTTTCAAACACACAAAGGAAAGTAAACATCCAGTGTGAGGAAAAGACAGGCAAAAAATAGTACGAAATATATTTCCAATACTTTCGCTGTAAAAGAGCATTATACGTAACTGTCGTTAAACAAGGACCAATAAACGTCAGAGCCACCTGGTGCTTGAGCTGTAAACTGCCATTAATTTCAGATCGTTTTCCCGTCTGTGCAGGGGGTTTCGTTCCATTGTAATAATTCGCCCGCACCGTTCGACTTCTGATCGGAAGACGTAAAAGAGAGACCCAAGGAGCCATAAGTGTCGATAGATGTCGTTACGTGGCATTGATTTTCTTTTTGTTTCTTCTGGAGGGACAGTACCGTAACGATCTTGCCGCTTAGATTCCTCGGCTGGAATAGGCACGTCTGGTTATTCGACTCACAACTTGACGTATGTTAGAGGACTTTGACTAAAGTCTGCTTCCTTGATATTGGCGGGCTCAAGGTCAAGTCATTTACTTTCTGACTGAATTTGGAGAAGTGGGATCAGTATTCTCACTGACCGACATATTTTACATTCATTTTTAGTTCCATTTGCTATTCAAGCGGCCGATATCCAGGTTGTTGCTCCAAACGGGAGCTTCCACATGTCACAACTAACCGGTTCAGCTTCGAACCGTTTGTTCAGTTACAATGAATTGTATCACTATGGCCCGGACAGTTATGGATTTTACATATTGCGTATGGAAATGCATATTTTAAACATTTTTTTAATAAATGCATATTGCATATGGAAACAACAACTTGTAACGACCCTGCGTGGTCATCACATGTAGCTATCCTGCGTGATAGCCATATTCTTTAATATATAATTATTAACTTGAGAAATGCCCTGCGAGGCTTATGCGTTTGATTTATCTTTTATCTAATTTTGAGTGCATTGTTGTTAGGCATGAAACATATATTGTTGTAACACGCACGTTTTGGTTAAAGCAAGCATGCTAAATACCCTGCGTGGTTTACGCATTCAGTTATCTTTTGTGCAGTAATTGTTGTTTAATTTGTAACTTGCATTGTTGAATCTCTTTATCTTGTAATTTCTTTAATGTAACGTGTTCAGTTTAGCACACAAGTGTTAAGTTTATATCGCCACATGCTAGTGGTTTTTACAATGCTAAACTTGATATTTTATAACGCACGAGTTGCATCTCGTGAATTGAAGGGAGTTTGCAACGCTGCAGCCGGCTTAGTTCCGATCTTCTCCACCCGCCTCAGTGCTGCCACCAAACAGTATATAAACAAAGCAGCGAGGCCCGGAGCTCAGTCGACTGCCAGATGCCGACTGCGAAAGACCTGGTTCCCAGATCTAGTCTGGAAGTTTCCCCTACCAGGATCCAATAGCTTCCTTGAGAAGGAAGGAGGAGAAAAGAAAAGCAGTTTTCCTACCTACCTGGTCTGCCCCATAAGAGCTTGATGTGCTACCCTTGGGTCGTGGCGGCCCAAGCCCAAGTCTCCTGGGTGCTTCCAGACCTACCCTTTGTACCTTGCCGTCTTTTGCTACTGACTGGACATGCCAAGGGACCGAACCGTTCCCTTGTCGTAGCTGGATTGACTTTGCGGCGTCCTTTCACACCAACACCTTTGTGAAACCGCGGGCCCCCTTGGCCCGTTCCTCGCTATTGACGCTTTCGCATGTTGTCCCCAGACGGCGTGGCACGTGACGGCTACCCAGGTTCCTATTGGTTACCTGTATTAGTGGGTTCCCCCCTAAATTAGATAAGAATACTAATACTGCCCCGGTACCTCACTGAGGAGGATTTAAGAGCGTATGTGCTAAACTGTTATTTACATGCGTGTATAAATATAAATAAACTTTTACAAGTTGACCTTTGACCTTTCCATACTAAACCCCGTAAGCCCTGAGATACTTTGAGTCCATGTCTTCGGCTGGCTACAAGCTAGCATATATGGGTACACTTTTGCACCGCTCCGTGGTGTAGTGTGCGGTGCTCCGGCGCGCGGACGTTGCAAAAGATTTTGGCGCCCAACGTGGGGCCCGATTTGCAAAAGCACAGGGCTCGACTTGTAAAACGTGGGGTCAGATTAGTTACGTGGTGAAGCCGTATATGGACTAGAAGTGGCTCACTGGTTGTAGTGCAAGAGCTAGTGACAGTGTTCGTCCATTGAATTCACGAAGGTAGTGAAGTGTTTTCGGAGAAACCATACAGAATTCACGAAGGTAAAGTGTTGTGACATATACGATTGTGACAAAATGGAAAAAGAAACGTCCGGAATGAGTCTACGGAGCAGAGGGAGAAAAACCATGGAAGGTGAGACTGGGTTCGCATGCTGTGATGATTCTGGAGCCGAGACGGAGTCCTTCCAGTGTTTCCAGTGTCTCAAGAATTTCCATTTGAGATGTGAGGGGCAAGAAGAGACCTCAGAGACTGATGCAGAGGCTAGGTGTAAAACATGCTTAGCAGCACCCTTGGTAGCGTCCCTGCTTGAACCAAGTCTTCCAAGTAAGACCCAATCAGACCATTGGCTGCTGGAGTGGTTAAGGAAAGATAAAGAGGAGCGTAAGAAAGATGAGGAAGAACTGAGACGTAAAGAAAAGAAAGAGGAAGAAGAGCGTAGACAAGCTGATGAAAAACAAAGAAAAAGGGAAACTGCTCAATTAGAGAAAACTCGAAAGAAAGAGTTGTTAGAGCTGAGACAGGTGGTCGAATCCATGGAGGAGAGGAGACTCCTTGAGAAGGAAGAGGAGATAGCCCGTATTAAAGAAGAGAAAGCAGAAGAAGAAGCTAAAAGGGCCAGAGAGAAAGCAAAAGAAGAAGCTAAAAGGGCCAGAGAGAAAGCAGTAGAAGAAGCAAAAAGGGCCAGAGAGAAAGCAGAAGAAGAAGCTAAAAGGGCCAGAGAGAAAGCAGAAGAAGAAGCTAAAAGAAAAGAAGAGGTACAAGAGTTTAGGACTCTGATAAAGTCTCTTGAAGAGAAAAGAGAGGTGGAGAAGAGAGAAGCTGAAGAGAAAAGAGAAAGGGAGTTAGAAGTTCTCCGTGTCCTGGTGGAAAGTCAAGAAGAAAAGAGAAAGAAAGATAAGGAAGAAGAGGAAGAAAGAAGGCAGCTAGAAGCCGAGAAAGGTAGAGAGGAGTTGCGAACGCTTATCTCTCAGCTTAAGGTTGACCAACGAGAAAGTGTTAGAGAAGAGTTGGAGAAAATCCGGATCTCTTGCCAACAGGAGGTAGTAAGGGTAGTAGAAGAACAACTAGAGCCCTTAGCTGAGTGGCGTGGAGAGATAGAAAGAGAGCATGAGCAAATGAAGAGCAATCTAGATACCTGCTTAGAGCTGGTCCAGTCTAGAGGGGAAGCTACTAATGAAGATCCCGAGAGGGTTAAACATATAGAGGCCTCTGTCGAAGCAATGAGTTCAGTGGTAAAAACCCTTGGGGAAAGGACCGAGCAGATGGAAAAAACTGTACGAGAGCAGAAGGAGGCTGCCGATGCATTGACGCGGAATCTCCGGGAAGAAGTTGTAACAACTGCTGGAGAAAAAGTGAACTCTCTCCGTGAAGAGACCAAGAGACTGGAAGTGTCCCTTCGAAGAGAGATCCAGGAACAAACTGGAACTATAATTAGAAGAGTAGGTGAGCTGCAGGATAAGTTTCAAAGACTGCAGTTGCAAACCGAAGCCACTTCAGATGTACTCCCGGATTCTATTGAACGGGGTGGAAGCTTAAACCCGGAAGCGGTCACCTTTGAACCTCCTAGAGTAGTGCAAAGTCCCTACTGCGTCGAAAGAACAGTTCGAACAGATAGAGGTAAGCGACCTAGAGAGGGAGACAGTTCTGATGGATCTCCTCCTCGACGTAGAGCCGATTTCAAGATGCCTAGGATGGCTGATATCGCCCACATACCAAAATTCAAAGGCGATATCGAGGCCCAATCGGCAGAGAAGTACCTTAGAGATCTCAATGTCAGTTTCGAGCTTATGCAGATACCTGAGCACTATAGACTTGAGTTACTTCCTAGAGTATTTGCAGGCAAGGCTGAACATTGGCTGGCGGGAAACATAGATAGTTTTGTCAACTATGCCGACTTTTGCCAAAGATTTAAGGAGGAGTTTGCCTCTGAGAAAGCCAAACAGAGACAGTTAACTGCTGTGAGAAATCGACGATATTTTCGCCCAGTCCACGAGAATATGGAGAGCTTCGCTTGGAGCATCTACGCTGCCTATCGAAACTTGAGTGACAATTTCAGCGAAAGTGAAGTGCTGAATCTAATAATAGGACAGTTGCCGTATCGTATCCGGAACCTCTGCCTTGCGCATGCTCCGAGATCAGTTGATGAATTGACCAGTTTTCTCAAGGACTTCGACATCTATGACGATCCCGATGCCTGGAGAAATAAGGAAGACCCCAAGAGTAAAGAGCCTGGAATCAATAATAAGAGCTTCAAAGTCCGCAACATCGAGACCAGAACCAGCGGTAGAGAAAGGAATGCTGCGAGGAATCCAAAGTTTTATAGAAGACAAAACTGGAGAGGAGCGGACCGCAGCCAACAGGATGGTCAGAGGAACTTTAATCGACCTTATCCAGAAAGAGGTCGAAGCTTCCCTGATATGAGGAATTATCAGGAAGGGAGTTCCCCTAGACGATACTCACCTCGGGATGCAGAACAGACTAGAAGGCAGTCACCAACCAGAGAAGACTTGACCTCTGAGCAGGAGGAAGCCCTAGAGACAACCCGGGACTTCCTGCATAACCAAAGGTCACAGTCTAGTCAAACAAACTAGAGCCTTGTCTAGGTGCTTCGTTCCCATTTAGGCAAGGGGCCTCGGAGGAGCGACCACTAAGATCTATCCAGGAACTAAAAGTAAATTTTCAATTGTCCGAAACAGAGGAAATAAATTTGCAAAGTGATCTGAAATCTGCACGAGCAACTAAGACCAGTTACAAATCACCAGCAGTGTCTGCCAAATTAATGGAAATACCGATAAACTGTATAATTGATACCGGAAGCGAATGTTCAATTCTAAGTCATAAGGTCTGGACTAAACTAAAGGATCAAATACCAGGCATTCAGGTACAAAAGGTTCCAGAAATAAGATTAGTTGATTTCTCTGGTACCCACAGAAAGCGAGTTTTTGGAAGTAGGCGAGTAGAGCTACAAATAGGTGGAATGACTTTCAGTACTGAAGTATTTATATTGAAGGGATTTAGTACGGATCTTCTTTTAGGCATGCCATTTTTGAGGCAGCACGAGGCAGAGATAAATTTCAGGAAAAACTCTGTGAAGCTGAATTTCGGGAAAACTCTTGAACATGAGGAAGGGAATCCACTGGATATTGAACTTGTGAGGTATATCCAAAATGTCCAAGAGAAAGACAAGAAATGGATGTATAAACCCGCGGACCTCAGGGAGAAGGTCGACACGGTAGATATTCTAAAAGATTCCCAGAAGCAGGAGTTGTTAAACGTGCTGATTCAATTTTTAGAAGTATTCTCAGAGAAGCCCGGAACAATGGAAAGTGCAGAGTATGAAATCCTTCTGAAGAGTAATGAGCCAGTTCATCGTGCGCCCTATCCAGTACCGCTTTCAAAGAGGGCAGCTCTAGAGGAAGAGCTCAGCTTATGGAAGACCTGGAACATTATTCAACCATCTGTATCACCCTACCTGAATCCATTGCTAGTCGTGTACAAACCTGATGGAAGTGTGAGACCATGCCTGGATTTTAGACAATTGAATGCATTGATGATAGTTCCCAAAAGTTCGGTTCCACCCATTGATGAATCCTTACAGAAGTTTAAACAAGCACGGTATTTCACGAGTTTGGACCTGGCCTCAGGCTATTTGCAAATTCCTTTGAAGCCAGAATGCCGAAGGTATACTGCGTTTTCATACAAAGGTCGCCAATACGAATTCTTGAAGATGCCGTATGGTTTATCTAACGCTGTATCTACTTTCGTATCTGTCATGCATCAAGTTTTTGGCCCTGAAACAGAAAATTATTTGACAGTTTACATAGATGATCTTCTAATTTTTGATGCGGATTTCAGCAACCACCTTCAACACATAAAAGCAGTATTACTCAGACTAGAAGAAGTAGGACTAAAAGTAAAACTTCGAAAGTGCAATTTTGTAAAGAGTGAACTAGTGTATTTAGGACATGTGATCTCGGGTGACCAGATAAAAATAGACCCGAAAAAGAATGAAGCCATCTTGAATTTTCCCTTGCCAAAGAACAAGAAGGATATTCGGAAGTTTTTAGGACTAGCCAATTGGAGGCGAAAATTTATAAAGGATTTTTCGGCTAAAACAGAACCTTTGCTGAAATTGCTTTCCAAAAGTGCTAAGTGGACTTGGAGTACTTTTCAACAATCAGCTTTCGACCTGCTCAAGCAAGAATTAGTAACCGCTCCTGCTCTAGCTCAGCCAGATTTAAATCAAGAGTTTTGCATACAGTGCGATGCTTCTACCAAAGGATTAGGATGTGTCCTGTTTCAGGAACTAGATGGAGAAAAGGTTGTAATCCAGTATGCGAGCAGGAAACTGAAGAATAATGAAGTGCATTACTCCATCCATGAGCTGGAATGCCTAGCCATACTTTTTGGTGTAAGTAAATTCGAAATTTATCTCCGAGGAAGACATTTCAAGATATATACAGATCACCGGGGATTAGTCTGGCTCCAAAATTCTAGAAATTGGAACTGTCGCCTCACTAGATGGTCTCTCAAATTACAATCCTACTCATTCGAAATTATCTATATACAGGGAAAGGAAAACGTAGTGCCAGATGTACTCAGTCGTTATCCTGCAGAAGTCAGTGATGAAGATGAAGAACCAAAATTTTTCCATGTTAATTACATTTGGCAGGAAAGAGGAGAAGTAGACAATGTCGAGAATTGGATGCAAGCTCAAGAGCGCGATTCTTTCTGCCTTTCCATCTTGGAAGTACTGAGACAGAAGGAAGATGAAGACTCCCCTGCTGAGTCCAAGGTGAGAAGGTTGTATCAGTTGTACGGAAATCTCCTGTTTAGAAAAACTACTGGCGACGAAGTCTCCTGGAAATTGTGTGTTCCTGAGAAATTAAAAGATAAGGTTTTACGAGAGAACCATGATGAGTTAGGACATTTTGGCATGGCTAAGACTTTGAAAAGAGTGAAGAACAGATATTTTTGGCCTAAATTAAAACAAGACGTAGCCAGACATGTTAGAGATTGCCTGACCTGTGCGAAGACCAAGATGGATAAACTTGGAATCATCAAAGACAAATTACACATTAACCATGTGTAATGTGTAATGTGTACACTTTTGCACCGCTCCGTGGTGTAGTGTGCGGTGCTCCGGCGCGCGGACGTTGCAAACTTCTACTAAAATTGTATTTTACGTTTGTGTGTTGGGCGTATTGTATTCTTAATAAAAGAGCTTCCTCTTTTCTTCGGCTACCTTTCTTTTTAACGACAACAATGACATGTCAGATCCTGTTGCCTTAAAATATTGTCCAGTTTTATCTTGCGTAGTACAGTGTGTTTTTGTCTGAGTATTAAAATATTCTTGCTGAAAGCAGGAGTAGTTTCAAGGTTGAAATATTTGAGATATCATGTTGTAATAAATTGCATTTATGATCGGTAAGGAAAGGAATGTTTCTTTCGCTTATGAACATCAGTGTGAAGTAAACGAGTGTGTGGAAGAATTCAGAACCATGATGAGTTAGGACATTTTGGCATGGCTAAGACTTTGAAAAGAGTGAAGAACAGATATTTTTGGCCTAAATTAAAACAAGACGTAGCCAGACATGTTAGAGATTGCCTGACCTGTGCGAAGACCAAGATGGATAAACTTGGAATCATCAAAGACAAATTACACATTAACCATGTGTAATGTGTAATGTGTACACTTTTGCACCGCTCCGTGGTGTAGTGTGCGGTGCTCCGGCGCGCGGACGTTGCAAACTTCTACTAAAATTGTATTTTACGTTTGTGTGTTGGGCGTATTGTATTCTTAATAAAAGAGCTTCCTCTTTTCTTCGGCTACCTTTCTTTTTAACGACAACAATGACATGTCAGATCCTGTTGCCTTAAAATATTGTCCAGTTTTATCTTGCGTAGTACAGTGTGTTTTTGTCTGAGTATTAAAATATTCTTGCTGAAAGCAGGAGTAGTTTCAAGGTTGAAATATTTGAGATATCATGTTGTAATAAATTGCATTTATGATCGGTAAGGAAAGGAATGTTTCTTTCGCTTATGAACATCAGTGTGAAGTAAACGAGTGTGTGGAAGAATTCAGAACCATGATGAGTTAGGACATTTTGGCATGGCTAAGACTTTGAAAAGAGTGAAGAACAGATATTTTTGGCCTAAATTAAAACAAGACGTAGCCAGACATGTTAGAGATTGCCTGACCTGTGCGAAGACCAAGATGGATAAACTTGGAATCATCAAAGACAAATTACACATTAACCATGTGTAATGTGTAATGTGTACACTTTTGCACCGCTCCGTGGTGTAGTGTGCGGTGCTCCGGCGCGCGGACGTTGCAAACTTCTACTAAAATTGTATTTTACGTTTGTGTGTTGGGCGTATTGTATTCTTAATAAAAGAGCTTCCTCTTTTCTTCGGCTACCTTTCTTTTTAACGACAACAATGACATGTCAGATCCTGTTGCCTTAAAATATTGTCCAGTTTTATCTTGCGTAGTACAGTGTGTTTTTGTCTGAGTATTAAAATATTCTTGCTGAAAGCAGGAGTAGTTTCAAGGTTGAAATATTTGAGATATCATGTTGTAATAAATTGCATTTATGATCGGTAAGGAAAGGAATGTTTCTTTCGCTTATGAACATCAGTGTGAAGTAAACGAGTGTGTGGAAGAATTCAGAACTGCAACGTTTACATTAATTATATGATAAATCGTATGAGCTGAAAATAGTAGAGATATTTGTTTACATGTAGGGGTTTTTTGAACTGAAAGAAAACATTCTAAAAGGTAACTCGTTCTTCTAAAGTGCATATTTACTTGCATATTTTGCATTTTTTTATTGCATATTTTAGGTATTATAACTGTCCGGGTGCTACATATCAGGAAACATTTTTCATTCGTGGCATAACAGTATCCCTAAAGCAAATGAGAACGGACAAAAACGCAAAGAGCGACATGCTCTGAATAACTTATGAATAACTGAACATTTTGAACTTAAATTATATTGTTGAGAAAATGTATAGTCTGGCATAGTTCGTTAGAAGAATTCAGATACAAGATATTATAAAAACACGAATTACAAATTTGTCTACTCCGTTGCAGAGAGCATTGACGTTCCCAGACTCGAGTCTCGACCTGGGGATGGATGTTCTTTGTGATTGTCCCTTCGTCAATTTCATGTGAATACAATTTAATACGGTGCATCACGTACGCCGATGAAATTTCAAACTAATTTATAAATTCTCTTTAGTCAACGAAATAGGTTATAAACTCATGAAGAAACCGAAGAAAAAAAATTCTTTATGATCCCCAAAAGGCATATGCATCGTATGAGAACGTTTCTTCAAAAGTGCTGTTTTCAGTTCTGTTTAAATAAACTCTATTTCGAGTCTTCTAATCCTTGGCAGTAAGGAGCAGTTTATGTATCTTCAATTATCTGACTCTTTTTAAGCCACGTCAGCAATACGTATAAGGAGTACTTTCAGGAGCGTCAAGAGGGATCATTTGTAACCACTGAAATATAGAAATTTTATATTTTTTATTAATTTATTTTCTCATATTTGTAAGTGATTTAAATTACACACAATCAATTGAAATAATCGATCAATTGCAATATTGCATATATTCAATAATTGCAATAAAATAATATGTGAAGACTCACATTTGTTTTATTTATGTTTCTGTTATAAGTATTCATATATTTATATTATCAGTATTGTATTTAAGAAATTTCCATTTGGGGTAGAGGAATTCTATTAACTGTATGAAAACAGTACGAGGTTGTAATTTTACATCACTTAACATAGCTGTTTCTACTACTGTCTTCGCCAATACAGCTTCCAACTAAAAGTGTGGCAAATGAACGGCAAAGACAAAAAAGTAACAAAATCGCCAATAATTTACGACACAATAACAATATAAATGTCGTAAAGTAACTGTTGAAAACGTTACTTTCATTAAAAAGTAACTATATTACAGTTACTTGATTTTAAAAGTAACTAGTTAGTTACATTTCTTCAAAGAAATTAATTGTTACTTGTAACTGAGTTAGTTACTTGTTACTAGTTACTTCCAAACTCTCTATATATTCAGAAATTTGGAAAGATATTGACAGAGATTTGTACTTGTATTTCCAATATCATAGGTGTCAATGAAGTCTCTTGTAGCCCTTGGAATTTGCTGCCTCAAGGTACCCTAGTGCCCTTAACGTCATCAACCACTATACCATCTAGGAGACTCTTCAGTGGATATGGACTTGCAATGCATCAGAATGCGTAGCGGTTCTTCAACTTTAGAATTTCCCCTGAAGGTTTGGCCACTACAGAGCAGCCAGGATCAATCATTAGATGTCGGGACACCCTTCACGAAAAGGGCTTTTTCCCCCATTGACCTAATTTCTTCTTCTCCAGCCAGACTCCTCCACACCATCGACGGAGGAAAGCGTAACACTTTGCCCGAGTTGCATTTTCCTCTTACAAGCAGAAAAATCAACAGCCAACTTTGGTTCATGACCTTCGTTGTTTCTTGTTTTACTGGGATGGGCCCTTTTCTTAAATTTTGAATTTGTCTCTCGGGAATCTGTGGAGCAAGGCCGCGGATAACGGTAGTGAAGGGGAGTAAGCGAATGGGCGGAGCAAAGCCGTGCTCGCTGCTGCAAATGGATGGCAGCTACAGCCACGCTTCCCCCATTTTCCCTCCCACGCGTTCATTGGTCGAGCCCTCTCGAGACACTACTTGCGCAGAGGACTTGCTCATGAGATTCCCTGGACATAGTTTAGAAGTTTCGAACATTTCTGAAGTTTGTGTGGCAAAATTTATAGCACTTTTGGGACATCATTTACATTAAAATTTGGTGGTTTACGATAGACAAGGTGGTCAAAATGGAGAAAAAATCTTCGTAGCATCTAGACATCTCGTAAGCTAGTCTGTTATTGCATTTGAAAGAAATCGGTCAAATCTTTTCAAGATGGTGCACTTTCAAAGTTATCGTAATGAAACTCTATAAAGCACATTTGTTGCGTGACCAGGCTACAGGGCGCTCGCTCTTTGGTTTATTCTTGAAGGTTCTGTAGTTTCGTTCAGACACAACTAATATGGCAGCACTGTTAAACTTGACCAGAGTTTGGTAAATTCGTTACCATTACTTCACAAAAAAGGTAACGTGTTACGTTAGCAGTTAACGCCAAACCGGTAGAGTTCACTCAAGTCCAAAGTATCTCATTGGATTTTTAGAGAGCCTGCACTGATATCGTGTAGTGCCTACGGAAGTAAAGATGGGTGTGCTTTCCGCTCATGCGCCTGAACAACCAATAAGCGTTGAGAGGACGAAGCTTCCTTTGCTACGTCATTATATTAGACTCTCTTCGATCATGCGCATAAGATGTGAGCAAGTTATTCCAAAAGTAACTCTGCTCTACCTGGGAACCCAATGTGTAGCAACGAGATAAGAAACCTTGCTGGTTCAACAATAGGTAAAGCAGCTAATTACCTATAAGGATAGTTCTGTATGGCCAGTCTTCTAATTCTTCGTCCGGTATTTGTGTATTACGGCTGCTTCCGTATGCTTAACTCTCGGGCTCCTGAAGCTTCAATTTGTTTGTCATTTTAACCCAGTTTCCAATTTTATAAATATATTCAGAGAAAGATCGATGCTTTTCTTTATCCTTGGAAGGAAAAATCCAATTAGCGAATTTGCTTCTGGTTGTTCCCTAACCCAAGTTTATAAACCTTGGTATTAAAAATTACGAACTTTATTTTCAAAATGTACGCTGGGGAAGAATTGCCAACTGTAAAATCCCAAGTCCGAAATAAATCTACAAAAGATGATACAATTTAAAGTTATTAGAATAATCTATATTATTCTTGATATGATAACCAAAGAGAAGTTTTCAACAACTTTCACTTTAGTATTTTTTAAGAGAATATCTCGGATCGGATTCCGTGCTCGTAGCGAACAGCGGAAGGAAAGGATTTGCAGGTGCGTGCTGTTAGCGAACACACAAACTTGCCCTGTCATAGTTGTCCTTGAAAGTGGTCAATATGCAAGTGTTGCCAGTGATATCTTATAATAATTTTGTGTTAGAAATTAGCTAAATGAAGGATCGTCAACAATTTAGGTTAACTACATGAAAGTTTTTGTTAAAATATTGATATTTCATCTTCCTTAAAATCAAATTTTACATAGGAAATGTAAATGTTATCAACCTAGGTTACTTTTTATATAGAGGACAACTTTCTAAGACATTTGAAAATGTTATTATAAATTTCCAGTTGTTCCAAAGCTGTTTTCATCCGGGTGTCGATGTTCATGTAAATCTTCTTCCTTTTACCGCTAAAGACTCAAAGTTCTCCCTGCCTCATTTGGAACATGGTCGAATGCCTATGTTGATAGGTTAGGCTAGCTATGTTTAGTTATCTTAGACTAAATAATAATTTTTCATTGTATTTATGCTAATGGAACCTAACCTGACCTTGTAGGCATTCCTCGTCTGATGTCAGAACACAAGGTAGCAAAACTGTTGTGCGACAAGGATGACCCGATTGAAGAATGATCAGGGGTGAGTCAGGTCAGGTCAAGAGGCACCAGCCACTGAGGTTGGCTTATCACGGGTAAAACTTACATGCTGACCAGATTTAAGGACAAATAAGACAGGACAAGTTCGCGTGTTCGCTAACAGCACGCACCTGCAAATCCTTCCGTAACTGTGTTCGCTAAGAGCACATGTTCGATACGAGCACGTTCGCTAACAGCACGGCACCTCAGATCGTATAAATTTAACTTCATGAAGAGTTAAAGCATTTATCTTATTAACATTTAACATTTTCGAAGAAAGACTTCAAGTACCTAACCTACTAACCTCAATATGTTTGAAAGGGAATCAACACAATCTTAGAGAAAACAGTGTATTTTTGTTACAGGATAATAAGCAAAAAACAATATGTTTTCACTATTTCTTAAGATTTACAATTCTTATCTAACAAGGCTAAATACAGCGTGTAACAAAAGTCCGGGAACATTTTAAATAAATTATTGTAGCCAAACGAGTAGCATTACGAAGTAACAAAGTACATCATTTCAAAGAGTAAAGTTGTAAGTTTTTTTCAACAACACTCACTTTACAAACACTCTATGTGGGAACCATGTGTGACCCGACAAATGTCAATGCGATAATCAAACTCTTCCCACACACGGCCCAAAATGTCTTCCGAGACTGTAGCTGTTACTTGTTCAGTTCTCCTTTTCAGTTCCACAACATCACGTGGAAGAGGAAGGACATATACATGGTCATTTACATAACCTCATAAAAAAATCGTCCGTTGCACTCTTTGTTTTGTCAAATTCTAGCACGCAGAAAGCCTTCTCAGCTCCAGAAAGCGCCATCTTGATTATGACACCACCTAGCGACGATATCTGGAACTACACGTAACACCTGGAATGAGGAAAAAACTTACAACTTTATTCTTTGAAATGATGTACTTTGTCACTTTGCAATGCTACTCGTTTGGCTACATTTTTTTAAAAGTGTTCCCGGACTTTTGTTACACGCTGTATTCAGCAAATGTGACCTTTTAAATTATTATTCTTCAAATGAATAATTATTATAAGTAAATATATTGGTTGTATATTAGGATTCATTGTTTATCTTCTTAGTATTTTATTATTTTTGTTAGTTTAGGATACGTTTTCTATGTTTTTAATTATTTGTAATTGAAGGTTTTATCTTTTTTTGTATTCCCTGTAAACTTGTATGATATGTACAGCAGGATTCATGAGTATTACCGTGCAAATTGTCCATCACCATGTTCGTGCACTTTAGTTGACCCAATAAGAGCTTCAAGAATTAAAAGAAAACTCAAAACAAGCTGTTGACAAATTCTGCACCAGCAGACATAAAAATCTATCGCTTAAAAACATATAGGATGTAAGAGAAAAGTTAATGAAAATAGTCATGGACAATTTGCACGGTAATACTCACGGATCCCACTGTACATCTCCTCAAATAAGGCATCAGATCATGTTGGCAGGTTATAAACTTCTGCAACAAGTAAATAAATGTATTTAATATGACAGCTATAAAATGCATTCGAACTGACAAACTGTTTTATTACGCTGATCTCACTGAAGATGCACAAGGGTGGAACGAAGATTGTGGCTCCTTATTGCAGGCATGGAGAAGCAAAAAAAACTATCCAACTTTCTCTCTCTTGCACCCTAGCTGCCTCATCTAACTTCTTATCGCAAAGTCCGTGGATGCATGGCTAAAAGTTCTCCTCCACACTTAAGCGTACGGTTGAGCGGCATGGTTATTTGCTGTCGGCTCAAACAGCATTTCACATTTTCTTTTTCATCTTGGAGTTCAGTGCTATCTTTCTTGTCGAACCTTCCCGGCTTTTCTCCTTGATCTAAATGGTTAAAAATGCAGGCATTTCGTATGTATATCAGAGCCGTTCCACAATGACCGGCCACCACGCTACGTATATCATGGAGAATTTCCCGTTCCTTGACCTCCTGGGCGGAACGGAAAATATGGTCGAGTCGGATGCTTCAGGAAAGACAACGGTATCTTGGATTACTGGAAAGGAGATGATTCTTACTTCTGCAAAATTCATTCTATTTCTTCCGAAAAATAAAGTTTTTTATCTTTGAGTTAAAGTGTGTTCTATTCTTTTCCTTTAACGATTACTAACTCACATTCGCTGTTTTATTCCCATTGCTACTTTTCACACAAATCCTTTCTATAAGTGGTTTCTTTGTCTTTTCTGTTAAACTTTCAGAACACACAAAAGCAAACGTGCATAGGAGGCAGAACCTTCTGGTCTTCTATGCTGTTGCCAGTTCATGGTTTTGAGTAGCAGTTTATTTTATAGCTAGTGCTATGCAAATCCTACAGAAAGGCCAAAAAACAACGCCCCCAATCTAATTCAATAATATGACGCTTCAAATGTTAAATTTAAAAACAATACTTTTCTCATATTATGACATCAATTCTGTTATAACGCAATTCTTCAATCCTATCTAATGGTTATTGACTAACCTGTATTTTTCCTTCGTGTTCTATCTAACTAAATTCACGATTCCATACACAAAACAGCACTTTACGGAAACTCTTTCATAGTAATTCATTCTTTCGATGAATGAATGGAATGATCTCTTCCCATTACTGACCTCAAGGGAGCTCAACCCTGCAACATACAAATTAAACTTAAAGAAACATCTACTGTCCAAGCAATAGTGCCTGGCTTTGTCTTTCCTGTAAGGTACAGGAATGAGGTATTAGCTTTAATTTTAATTTTAACTCTGTAATAATATAATACTAATTGTGGTTTTAGAATTTACGCTGTGTAATCAGAACATTAACAATTCATATTTCTAAGTATATATCTATTATTTTTCTATATTTTAACTTTTCTACTGTAAAACTTCTTTTCAGAAAGTGTTACGTAAAATATCAATTGCAATATGTATTTGACAAGGGTTTGTTGTAAGAGCGGCTCGTGAGGCCGAAACGCACTCGCTCAATAAAGGCGATTATGTTGTTTATCAAGACGAGGACATAAATTGATTCAAATGTGAGTTATAGTGTAATTGAAGAAAACCTTTGGGGATTGATATTATTTCCAGAGTGAGTATTTTCCATTTTAGCATAAATTATGTGAAACTAACGTCAGTGGAAGCTGTATTTAGTGTTGACTGACAGGTAGCACGAATGCTTACGATATTTCATCCAATATCTTTAGTATTATCCCACGTTTCAGGTGGTTTAGAGTGGGTCTTTAACGTGTTGTCGCTGCGAAAGGAATGAAGGTAGATATTTGCAGTGATACAACCCGGCAACGTAACACGCTGCTTATGTACCTAGGTATATAATTACACATTACATGTATTATTGTTGAATTAGATGTACTAGAAATCTGTCAATCAAGGCAGGGCAAAACAATCGAACTACGCTTTACCAAGGTTACAGTGAACATTTGCAATTATCTATATATTAAAATGTAAATACGTTCTTTAGGGTGTGTGTGTATGCTGTATCACAGTCATGTACCCCCCGCCAGCATTTGTTAAGCGGTAAGTATACAATATTAACATCCCCATTCAATAGGTGATGTATATTAACTTAACATTTCCAATTAGAGAAATACACGCCGAATTTAAGGGATCAATATATTTTCTGCAGTTTCATAACTTTAAATTAGACGCTACTTGTTGTATATTATATCTATCGGTGTCATTTTATCACCCTAAAGCCCCTCCGATGGCGTCACGGTAGCATGGTAGCTTCGGGTTCGATACCCCGTGGAGTCACATTGTACAGTGTCTCTCAAAAGTTTTAGGACAACGACATTTTAAACTAGGCAACCCAATTTACACAAGGCGTTGGTGGGTTGCGTGTAGAGTTAGGCTCAATTTCAGGGTTGCCACATGCACAATAGATATTTATAAAATACGCGAAAGGAATAAAAACAAGTAATATTGTATACAATTATTAAAAATATCACTATTATATCGCAAGTGACAAAATTCTTTATGAAAGGAAAAAAATAGGTTTTCTAGTATTTCATCGCTGATGAGTCTACAGAAAGGAAAAGAGGTGATAGAAAGCAAAAGAGGAGAAAGGAGAGGAGAAAGAGAAAGCGAAAGGAGAAGAGGAAAAGTAGATGAGAGAAGAAAGATAGGATAGACGACGAGAGGAGATGTAGTGAGGAGAATGGAAAAAGATTCTAGGAGAGATGAGGAAAATGAAGCAAAGAAGAGAGAAGAGGAGACGAGAAGAGGGGAGTGGAGAGTAAAGTAAAGAAGATAAAAGAGAAGAACGAAAAGAAGAAGAGAAGAGTGCAAGGGGAGTCGGAAATCTAAGACAGGAGAGGAGATACGAGGAGTGGAGGTGAGTGGAATGGAGATAAGATGCGAGGAAAGTAGGGAAGGCGATATGAGATAAAAGCAGAGCGAGCAGAAGAAAGGGAGAGGAGAAGGAGAAGAGAAGAACAGAAGGGACTGAAGAGAAGAGGTAGTTGCAGAAAATATCCTCTCGGCGTCAAGAATTGATGTATTGGTCAAATTATCGACATGAAACATTCAATAACATTTTGAAATGTATTGGAGAATGTATTAGATCGGTTCGAAATGCCTTTTGGCTTAACTCAGAGCAAGGTAAAATCTTCCATGTAAGACCTTTGATTTTACCTGCGATTATACCACTAAAAACATGAATATAATTAGAATATTTATAAGAATTATCAATTTTTTGTCCACTTCTCGGTTCGTTGAAATGGAGATTTTGTAATTTAATATTTCCCCTCCCCCCTTCGTTAATTCCAAACTGAATCATTCCGCTTCATACGACGTGGACAATGAACACAATGGGATAGGTCTAAAATTACGAAATTTTTTTTGCCACCGGAAGGGTTTGAACCTACGACCATCAGATTGACAGTCCTCAACGGTAAACACTACCCTACAAGCTTTCGCTCCTGAAAGTAAGTAGAAGGAGCTGACCAATGTGAAATGTAGATGCAACTCTCCTCCTACGTATAATGTGCAAAGAATACTGGTTTGTAACAAAGAAAACGAAGGTAGTACGACTCGGTGAAAACATTTAATGGAGAATTGCACATGATGAAAACTTTTCATTCGATATTTGCGGAGGTATCCTTGCATTGAACTTGAGTGGGAAAAGGGGTAAAATTAGTATGTCCTGAATTGCCACAAATATCAATAGTTATTTCATTAATATTTGTTAATGTCTTTGAAGCAGTACACAATTATCGTTAGAGTATCATAATTCACGATCTTAAACATTAAAATATCCCTTTGAATGTGTGTCAACTCATTTATTTGTTTATTTTTTTATAAATTCCATATGCAGAAGAATGTAGCCAATATACACTGCTATTACAATAATGTTACCATGCTCTTGTTTATAATAAAAGGAGAATTAAAAAGAGAACACCTTGTATGGAGGATTGAACCTGGGACCGTAATCATTGCTTTCAAGAACTCTAACCAATACACTACGCCCTTTGTTTCCCTTGGAGCAACAGTTCTTAATTATTCTGTCGCGTGAATATTTTAAATGTTATTCTGCAAAAAGAAGTTCAATACTCTGATATACCTCTGTACTTCTAGAATTACTCTATACACATGCATTTGAAATTTAACTCTGAATTTATTTCTTCGTTGTTAGTATATCTAAGCTTGTGAATGTATTTTATTTGTAATTTTAGAACGGTTACATGAACATCTACGAAATAGTTCCTTATAATAACCTCCGGTTGACCAAGTTGCCAATAAACAAATTGAATACAGATTGTCTTCGAGCTTACATTGTTAAAAAGGAGCTTATACACGTATTACTATCCCAATACTTATTCAATAAGATTTCTTGTTTGTCAGAAATTATGACTTAAACTATTGCATGTTGAGCTAGTGCCCACCTAGCCGCCTCTGATGAAATCTATCATTCTTCAAATTCTCTTTTAAATTCGACTCTGGTCACTTGTAACTTGCTGGATGCAGACACTGTGCATCGACGCACAGTGTTTTGCGATAAGAATCGGCCTTGAATAGCGTGAGTGAGTCACTTTGAACGCGAGCAAGCTACGCTACCAAGCTTGTCTGCCTTTGAAAACCAAGTGATTTTTCCCCACCGTTTCCGAACGCGATTGCTATTGTAAAAGTATATATTCTCTCAAAAGAGCACGAAAGGAAATTTGACCAATATTCTCCCGTCGTTTAAAACCAAATATTATCTATTAAACGAAAAGTTCACGATTGTCAATAAACCTGTCTGAGCATTAGGTACACAATTATCGTTAGAGTATCATAATTCACGATCTTATACATGAAAATATCCCTTTGAATGTGTGTCAATTCATTTATTTGTTTATTTTTTTTATAAATTCCATATGCAGAACTATGTAGCCACTATACACTGCTATTACAAATAATTACACCGTTTGCAAACTACCAAATCTGCGCAACGTTAGACGTAAACAGGCGGAAAATTTAATTCATAAAATCACCACATTTGACAGTATTAGTCAAAAGAGACTCGTGACACTGTGTTAACGTGCTGGAGTAAATACTTCTTATTTTTCTTCCTCGAAGAACAACAATTTTTAAAGTTGAGTAAAAGTCGTTCTGCTCTTTCTTATTTCTTTTAAATTCTTCCACATTCCTTTAATTGGGTTAAAAATAAATAATAATATTGCTTGCATTTCTGTCATTGACGCAGACCAAGCCCATACGTAGGATTTCTTTGAGAGAGGGCCCAGACCCAAATATATATATATAAATATAAAAGAGAGGGACTGTTGCGCAAAGGATATTATTATTATATATAAGAGAGGGAGAGAGAGAGAGAGAGGCAGATATTACAAAATAGTTCAAATAGTGCGAGCGCCATTGAAAAGTCATGATAATTCTATGTTTAGAAAATAATATATTTATAAATTAAATGTCGCGTACTAGGAATCATTATTACAATAAAGAACATGTCTAATTGTGAATTAAGAAAAGGCAATAATAAAGAGACATTCTCGCAACACGATTGCAGTTCGAAAAAGTCAGGACAGGGATTGAAAGTATCGCACTGTCCTGACTAAATCGCTGAACCAGACGTCTGGTAGCCTTGCATCAATGATTATAAAATTAAAACTACCCAATATTGCAGCCTGAAGACTTTGCGCAAGAAACAGATTCATTTATGTAAGAACAAAATTGAATTTTTTACACATTTCTAAAATCGACGATGTTATTTTGGTAGTTATTGATAGGTTCACATTTAAATATTTTTTCAGGGTTCGAGGGGGCATGGTGCCCATGCCCGCCCCCCCGGGTACTGGCCTGACGTAGACAGTGGGAGAGAAATTTGCGAGAATTTTTCTATTAAATTTATTATTTACATCCACCTTATGCTCAGACAGGTTTATTGACAATCGTGAACTTTTCGTTTAATAGATAATATTTGGTTTTAAACGACGGGAGAATATTGGTCAAATTTCCTTTCGTGCTCTTTTGAGAGAATATATACTTTTACAATAGCAATCGCGTTCGGAAACGGTGGGGAAAAATCACTTGGTTTTCAAAGGCAGACAAGCTTGGTAGCGTAGCTTGCTCGCGTTCAAAGTGACTCACTCACGCTATTCAAGGCCGATTCTTATCGCAAAACACTGTGCGTCGATGCACAGTGTCTGCATCCAGCAAGTTACAAGTGACCAGAGTCGAATTTAAAAGAGAATTTGAAGAATGATAGATTTCATCAGAGGCGGCTAGGTGGGCACTAGCTCAACATGCAATAGTTTAAGTCATAATTTCTGACAAACAAGAAATCTTATTGAATAAGTATTGGGATAGTAATACGTGTATAAGCTCCTTTTTAACAATGTAAGCTCGAAGACAATCTGTATTCAATTTGTTTATTGGCAACTTGGTCAACCGGAGGTTATTATAAGGAACTATTTCGTAGATGTTCATGTAACCGTTCTAAAATTACAAATAAAATACATTCACAAGCTTAGATATACTAACAACGAAGAAATAAATTCAGAGTTAAATTTCAAATGCATGTGTATAGAGTAATTCTAGAAGTACAGAGGTATATCAGAGTATTGAACTTCTTTTTGCAGAATAACATTTAAAATATTCACGCGACAGAATAATTAAGAACTGTTGCTCCAAGGGAAACAAAGGGCGTAGTGTATTGGTTAGAGTTCTTGAAAGCAATGATTACGGTCCCAGGTTCAATCCTCCATACAAGGTGTTCTCTTTTTAATTCTCCTTTTATTATAAACAAGAGCATGGTAACATTATTGTAATAGCAGTGTATATTGGCTACATTCTTCTGCATATGGAATTTATAAAAAAATAAACAAATAAATGAGTTGACACACATTCAAAGGGATATTTTAATGTATAAGATCGTGAATTATGATACTCTAACGATAATTGTGTACTGCTTCAAAGACATTAACAAATATTAATGAAATAACTATTGATATTTGTGGCAATTCAGGACATACTAATTTTACCCCTTTTCCCACTCAAGTTCAATGCAAGGATACCTCCGCAAATATCGAATGAAAAGTTTTCATCATGTGCAATTCTCCATTAAATGTTTTCACCGAGTCGTACTACCTTCGTTTTCTTTGTTACAAACCAGTATTCTTTGCACATTATACGTAGGAGGAGAGTTGCATCTACATTTCACATTGGTCAGCTCCTTCTACTTACTTTCAGGAGCGAAAGCTTGTAGGGTAGTGTTTACCGTTGAGGACTGTCAATCTGATGGTCGTAGGTTCAAACCCTTCCGGTGGCAAAAAAATTTCGTAATTTTAGACCTATCCCATTGTGTTCATTGTCCACGTCGTATGAAGCGGAATGATTCAGTTTGGAATTAACGAAGGGGGGAGGGGAAATATTAAATTACAAAATCTCCATTTCAACGAACCGAGAAGTGGACAAAAAATTGATAATTCTTATAAATATTCTAATTACATTCATGTTTTTAGTGGTATAAGATTTTACCTTGCTCTGAGTTAAGCCAAAAGGCATTTCGAACCGATCTAATACATTCTCCAATACATTTCAAAATGTTATTGAATGTTTCATGTCGATAATTTGACCAATGCATCAATTCTTGACGCTGAGAGGATATTTTCTGCAATTACCTCTTCTCTTCAGTCCCTTCTGTTCTTCTCTTCTCCTTCTCCTCTCCCCCTTCTCCTCTCCCCTCCTTCTGCTCGCTCTGCTTTTATCTCATATCGCCTTCCCTACTTTCCTCGCATCTTATCTCCATTCCACTCATCTCCACTCCTCGTATCTCCTCTCCTGTCTTAGATTTCCGACTCCCCTGCACTCTTTTCCTCTTCTTTTCGTTCTTCTCTTTTTCTCTTCTTTACTTTACTCTCCACTCCCCTCTTCTCTCTTCTTTGCTCCATTTTCCTCATCTCTCCTAGAATCTTTTTCCATTCTCTTCACTACATCTCCTCTCGTCGTCTATCCTATCTTTCTTCTCTCTTCTACTTTTCCTCCTCTCCTTTCGCTTTCTCTTTCTCCTCTCCTTTCTCCTCTTTTGCTTTCTATTACCTCTTTTCCTTTCTGTAGACTCATCAGCGATGAAATACTAGAAAACCTATTTTTTTTCCTTTCATAAAGAATTTTGTCACTTGCGATATAATAGTGATATTTTTAATAATTGTATACAATATTACTTGTTTTTATTCCTTTCGCGTATTTTATAAATATCTATTGTGCCTGTGGCAACCCTGAAATTGAGCCTAACTCTACACGCAACCCACCAACGCCTTGTGTAAATTGGGTTGCCTAGTTTAAAATGTCGTTGTCCTAAAACTTTTGAGAGACACTGTACACTGGTTCGGATCCAACTTTTATCTGTGGCTCCCGATTAGCAGAAAGTGGACTTAAAAAAAACAACTCAAAACTTTGTAACCCTGTCCGAACTTAGTTGCGCATGCGCAGGAACCTCTCTTCCTAATGGAGCTCCAAGGATCGTAGGTTCCCATGACACGACTCAGTCGCAGCAATGGAGGCGTTCATCCGTGCAAGGTTATACACTGACATTGGTAGATATGTGCCACCCATAGGTGTCAGTACAAACTAGGACACTCACTACTATCTATTATATTCAAAGCAACTTAAGAAAACTTAATATGTTAATATTAATAGAAGTAATAATTATAATAATAAAAAAAATACAATAAACTCGAACAACTCATGGTGTCACCGTATCTGTACTTTGACATTCACAATTCTGTAGCAAGATATAATGTATAATGAAGTTTATTTTAACTGTTAACGTGTAACAAACAAATCAACTTAATTGCTCCATGTTTCGAGCATTAATTTGAAATTACATGTCTATTCCAGCGGTTTTGTTTAGTGATGTGAAATCGAGTTGGTAGAAAATTGCTAAATCACTTCTAAAATCTAACTGAAATGAAATTCAGTAAACAAAATTTACGAAATCAGAAGGTAATAGCCTGTGTTCGACTTACAAAGTTCCTGACACCAAATCATATTTGTGCATCTGCATACAAGTAGGCTAATCAAAATTACCTTTAGTTAAGACCTGGTCTTGCCGTAGTTGTGGAATGGAGCTCTCGTATGAACGTGTGGACTCCTGCTCGCGGTACTGTAGCGTGATAACAATGGCGGAAAGGAGGGAGTGAGCGAGGCAGGATGCTTCGTCTGTTGCGTTTGTGCAGTGAGAAACGTCTCGTCATATGATCCATGAGTAAAATGGAAGGGTTGTATTGTATTTATAGCAGACGAAATAGGTGGTAGTTCCGGGAAGAGAAAGGTATCTCAATTCTGCTCTCATTGCCTTGATATGTGACGTGCAGGTGAGAAGCTCACACCGTACGGAGATCTCACTGATGTCCACAAGTAAAAGCTGGATACGCAAGGCTGCTTTAGTTTAAGCTTGGATTCCCAGAATGTGAACCTAGGTCCCTTGGTTTCACAGCACTTTGCACTAATAACTACGTTACTTAGCTTTGTTGCAGCACAACGCGTTCTTGTTCCGGATTACATATCATTCAAGGATTACGAGCGCAATGTCATCTGCGTATAGTATCGTCTTGAACCCATATTGTGTATAACTTTCGAGAAGGCGAATCCCAGGGACATGTTGATACCCCACACGAAGATCCACAAAGGAAGAAGCGCCCGGAAAACCTAACGTCTCCTTCTACAAGGGAGAGACCTCACCTCTTTTTGTATTCAAAGCGTCACTCAAGCAGCTGTGTTCATTTTCCTTGGCGGTGTTCATCGATTTCATCCACGTCTCATCCTTATTTTCTCTCCAATCTCCTTCTGCGATGCTTCTGCAGTAGTTAACGGCTGTCGGAGCGTGGTGCGTGCGGTATCCCCCACGGAGGCCTCTAAACCTCCTGTAATCCAACCCCCAGGGCTCTGCCTGTTTCGTCCGGTGGCCCGCCGTCTCCCTCCGGCGTACTTTAAATTCTACCGGAAAGATCCGGGGGATTTCGACTGATCTACATAGGACATTCATTTTCTTCATGACGACAAAGTAAACACTGGAAAATACGTGTTCCCGGTTGAAAAATATGGTGGAGGAGAAAATATGGATTACTCCTTTTCACAAAAGCGTGCAGAAAAAAGTAGGGGAATCTCCGCTTCGAATGATTTATTATGCGAGGGGTATTCAAAAATTGAGGGTGACGTGGTTTCTTAACTTGATGCAATCCTTCGGGTCAAATGTTTTACTCTCACGCTAATCTGCAGTTATAAATCTAGAATCTCTTCTGTGAACGCGAACCTTCACATTATCCACCTTAACTCGAGAAGGATTTACAGAAATGTTAATGTGTTGCGTGGGTTTATAGGATAGTATCTGTCAAATTGTATATATTTATGAACGTTTTTCTAATTTTTGGCTGCCATTTTCCAATATGGCGTTTGTAACACAATCCAGATTCGTGAGTACTCTTAGTATGTTTCATTCATTGCCTACTTCCGGGAAGCTATTTAACAAATATTATCTCTATGGGATCTTTAACCGCTATGTATTAAATAGCCAAATCAATTGTCTTGTAAACAAAAGATCCCGGATTCGATTCCCAGTGCAAGAACCATTCAGTTGTTAGGATTTTATTTTAAACTGTAGATTCGATGCCTCGTTGGCCGTGGATTTTGATCAATCGACTCGCAAACTCGCAACTGAAGGTTCCACGTTCGAATCACGATCTGGATAAGGATGTTTATGTGTAAGTGTCTCTTCCTCGGCATCAGTTAGTATAAATTAATCATCATTCATCTTCTTCATTGCCATTAACCAACAGAGGCAGATGAGCGATGCAAAGATGAGGTACAAAGATGATCTACATACACAGAGAACTCGAAGTGCATCAAAGCGAATTTGATGCATTTTTAGTGCATCAAATGACACATCTAAACGTGTAATCTTGGATTATTGGAAATTGTCTCCGGGTTTGATGCACTTTTACTGCATCAAATGGAATATCGACTGTGGAGTGTGTCAGACACTCACTTCTCTTCACGAAAGAAGCAGGAATTGTCAGGAAGTTCTAGCGTTAGTATCCCAAAGTTTTCTATCAAGGTGGAATAAAAAGAAGATGTGGAGATGAATGGGGATCACATTTTGAGAGTGCCAGAATCGAGCATGGCTTATCGGCATCAAATTTTCCGGGTTCGAATCCCGGCCTAGGCCTGAGTGTTCTTTGTGAGTGTTCCTTCATCACTTTTATCCAATCATCACTCATCTTTATTTTCGTGATTAGCCAAAAGTATCAGAAAACCGGCTCTGAATAACAAGAGTACAATTTATCAAGCAAAGCTTTGTTTTGAAATTATCTAGAGGCATGTGTAAGTGTTAGATACCAATGAGTCAAATATCGTTATTTTTAAACATTCTCGAGAGTCAAATAGACTAGTTAGGTTGGCTACTGTACTGTACGAATATCCATCAGACACTTTAAAGTATACAAATATCAAAATTGTGGTTTGCTTTAATTATGATATCAATGCCACTTTAGAGGCAGTAGTGTCTCACTAAGGTGGAGTCAGAAGAGCTTCCCTCCTGAAATTTTCCTCTCCCCTGTGGTACTTACAGTTTTAAAAAACAATATAATTTAGCTCTCAGCATATAATGGAAAGTATTAATGCCATGAACTTTTACACCTAAAATACGAAATATGATTTTTCACCAAGAGGAGAATGTCTAATTCTTGCACTGACTGTATGTGGTAATTGAAGATTTCACTCTTAGATTGTTCTGTTTATTCCTTCTAATAATACGGTACATTTCTGTACGTAAAGTTGTTGGAAAGAACTAGAAAGCGGTGTCATAGAATTACGTACGTTTATAGTAACCATTTCACCATTTAGTTCTTCTCTAGTCTTCGCTCCAAAAACATGATGGGAGATTATAAATATCCAGGTATTGTCACTTTTAGAGTGCCGAGAGGATTTCGCTCGAGCACCAAATAGTTCACACGGATGACGCTAGATAGCGTACGGAATGAGAGCTGCTTCTCTCGAGCAAATAACGCTCAAACAGGCAAAATGAGCTATATACACTCGAAGCCCAGTAGTACGGTCAACGAAGTTAGTAATAAGTTGTGTTTTATACAACGTATATTGATACACTTGTAGCTATGTTGAATTGTATATTCTGCAAATATGCTGTATAAGGAAACAAACTGCCGGAATACTAAGTGTTCACGTATAATCATAATTTGTCTGTGATAGTGGATCCTCAATTATAGATCATGACTTGAAAGATGCAATGAAACTGAAACTTAAGTAAACATTGTCATCATCACCATGTTAACATGTAGTTCATTTGTTTTCCAATTCACAGTGCTATGTGAAAATGATATAGATGATTGTGGGCTGAAACTACCATGGCGAAAATTTTACATATGTTTGTCTACAACCGCGGCTCAGTTGTCAGGATGTAGGAGACTGTTTTCAAGGAACAAACCAGCCTCCTTCGCACATCGATCGAAAAGCGACTTAGGGAACGCTATAACAAACTTCACGATCTTCACGAGAGGACTTAAGGAACGACCAGAGACCACAGTTCGTTTAACGCTGCAGCTAGTGAGACTTTTGTAACGCGTCCATAACGTGTGAAAACGAACGTCGGTGGATACTAAACCAGGCATTCCCTGTTGACACTATGGAAGCAACGAACCGGTGTCCATTCGAGCAAGCATGCGCACAAGAAGCAACTTGCATGTTGACTAATCCATTACGACGTCACAGGGGCACCAAGCTAATGACCCCTGCCGTCTAATAACCACATCACCACGACCATAAGTCACCTTCGGAGAAGAGAGGAGGGGGGTGACGCTTTCTTCCCCATCACCCGCCATATTGATTAAGCCGCAATTGTATCTGGTAACGACACACCAGGGGCTGGAAGGCGCAGAACAATCTGTTATATCTTCTTCGACTTCGTACGGTTACCAGGAACAATGTCCTCCTCCCTCTACCCTGTTCGTTGGCGTCATTAGAACGTGCAGAAATGACCCTTCATTTATGTAACTGGTGACGAATGCCTTTTAGGTGCTGAGGGAAGGGGATACGTTCGTTCTGTTTCATTGTGTGAGTAAATATTGAATAGGGGTAACGTGCATTATAGGCAGTCACACATGTCGTAAGGAATAACCACCCTCGTGGTGCGTTCAGTTGCTCATTACGTCTCCCTGGTGTGGTAACGTCGTTGCCTTGTAATCAAGATGTCCGTGGCTCTGTCACCGTGGAGGCACATTACACAGTGGTTGGGATTCTACCTTACGATGTAGATGCAGTCCTCACTAAACCATCTTAGCAGAAGTGGGTTTAAAAGAAAAGGAAGTTGACTTGCAGTTACCATTACTTGAATAAGTAACTCTTACTTTCAAAGATTGGGTTAATTGGGTTTGGCAGGATACTTAATTGTATTGCGTTGCGCGAGGATTACATTCAACATTTCTTAGGCTTGTAATTTTGTAAAGTTTCTTCAAAATTTGTTTAGAAGAGAAGTGTTCGACTTTATTTTTCCATAACATAGATTTCTCCCAACCAGTTCCATTGCATGATATTGACAGAAGTCAGTTGATAGATTTGTTATAACTAGCTCCATTGCATAACATAAACAGGAGACAATAGATATATTTCTTCTAACTAGTTCTTCTGTATAACATGGACAGAAGACAGGTGATAGTTTTCTTCTAATTAGGTCCATTACATAACATGGAAAGAAGATAATTAATACGTGATTTGTTTTAACCAGCTCCATCGCATACCATGAGAGGACAATTGATAGATTTTTCTAATAAGTTTATTACATAACATGAACACAAGACAGATGATAGATTTATTTTAACAAATTCCATTCCATAATATGTATAGAAGGCAGTTGATAGTTTTTTCTAACCAGTTCCGTTGTATAACATGAACAGAAGACAATAGATAGCTTTCTTGTAACTAGTTGCTCTGCATAACATGGACAGAAGAAAATAGATAGATTTCTTCTAACTAGTTCCACTGTATAACTTGAACAAAAGACAGATGATAAATTTCTCCTAACCAGTTCAATTGTATGATATTGACAGAAGTCAATTGATATATTTGTTCTAACAAGTTCCATTACATAACATGGAAAGAAGATAATTGATAGATTTGTTCTACTTAGCTCCAATGTATAACATGAACAGAAGACAATAGATAGATTTATTCCAATAAGTTCCATTGCTTACCATATACGGAAGGCATATGATAGATTTCTTCTAATAAGTTCCATTGCATAACATGAAGACATATGCTAGATTACTTCTAACAATTTCCATTACATAATGCGTACAGAACACAGTTGATAGTTTTCTTCTAACCAGTTCCATTACATAACATGGAAAGAAGAAAATTGATAGATTTGTTGTAAATAGCTCCATTGAATAACATTAATAAAAGACAATAGATAGATTTCGTCTAACCAGTTAATTTGAATAACATGGACAGACGTCAATAGATAGATTTATTCTAACTAGAACTACCACTGCATATAATGGACAGAAGACAATAGATTGGTTTCTTCTAACTAGTTCCACTGCATAACATGGACAGAAGACTGTTAATATCTAGGTAGATTTCTTCCAAATAGTTCCATTACATAACATAGAAAGATGATAATTTATAGATTTTTCTGGTTACTTCCATCACATTACATAGGCAGATGAGTATAATCGATAGATTTCTACTAACCAATTTCATTGCGTAACATGGACAGAAGGCAAATTCTAGATTTCTTCTAACGATTTCAAAACATTTACTGAAGATAGGTTCTAGATTTCTTCTAACAATTTCCATTACATAATATGGACAGAAGACGGATGATAGATTTCTTCTAACCAGTTCCATTGCATAACATGGATAGAAGATTTTTTTAGATTTGTTCTAACCAGTTCCATTGCATAATATGGACAGAAGACGGTGCATAGATTTCTTATAATCAGTTCCATTGGATCCATTGTTTTCGTTAAGTTAGGTCTGTTAAGTTTTATGTTTTGTTTGAGTTTGTATTATTTCGCGAATTTTTGTTTGTGTTGTAGTTTCGCCCTTGTACTTAATACGAGTAACTTTAAAGCTTAGCGTATGGTGCCTCATGCACACAACTTTTGTCAACGTGGAATTTGCTTTTTGCGTAAAAATGTTTTAAATTAGTCTGCCTCTTCGACGACGCCGATTTATTTTGCACATTATAATCAAAAAAATTTAATGATATCAATATTAGATGTTTATTAAATTTCATGATTCAACACATGTGAAAAGTACGGAAAGCTCCGTGAAATGCTGATGTGCGACTCAGAAAATCCAATGTATATTTTTAAGAACTTTATAACATACTGCTTTACTTGTGCTGGCTGATGTCACGGCTTATATGGTTTCTAAATTGAAGTCTGCGGCTTCCCTCGGAATAAAGATGGCCGTGATTCTGGGCATTAAAATCTCCCAGATCTCAAATACTGAATGAAAGACATTTTCTTCCTTTCCGAGCAATTTGTCGTAACCTTTCCCCTCAACAAGCTCAGGAAGGTCGTAAGGTGGCAGCCTTCACTATCTTCTTTGTTTTATCTAATACATAATGGCGTCCGGCATTACGTAGCCATTTTGTTTTCCCTCGGCTCTACTGTGTGCAATTCAGCTGCCTTTTCCTTGATGGTTTGGGATTTTGTGTTGATATTTCAGCTGGTCGGTCGAATTTAGGGTCCGAAAGTGAGAAAATGCAGTATGGAGAGTTGACATGAAAGAGAGTCAAGACCCAAGAAATAAATGTTACAATACTACCCCCCACTTAACGGCACCTTTCACTTAATGAATCACATCTGGCATAAATAATTACTTGCTTTTTACGATAGATAAGGTAGCTGAACCCAATATGACCTACCTAAGCTTTACGATTGTTTCTAATGGTGTACAAAGTCAGACAGGTAAAACTAATCGGAAGGTTCAAAGGAGGGAACATTTCTGGATGTTTACTGAAAATTGGAGATAATTCCAAATAATAACATGGGTGCAGGGAAGATTCTATTAAAAAGTTACGTTTAGACCATATTGGGTACATACGATGAGCTAATTGAAGAATGTGTGCATTTTTCAAGAATTTTTAAAGGATTTACACTTGACTGGAGCAAGTGTGAAGTGAATTATGCTGGTGAGTATTTGAAACTTTTTGGTGTAAAACATTTAGCAGTGCTTTTCCCAAACCTTGACATTCCTCTGAGAATTTTTGTGAGTATTTTACCATCAAATGCCAGTGGAGAGCGGTCGTCCAGTTTCTAAAATAATTAAAAATGCTCTCAGAAATTCAGCGTCGGATAGCACACTTTCTACATAGTTTGGCATTCTTCAGAGCCATTTATGATGTCCTATAAGAAACTTACTTTGTCTGTGTCATTCATCCGTTTGCTAACATGAAAACCAGAAGGAAACAGTTTTAAGTGAGTGTTGTTGCTAAAGTGTATTGTTTTATCGAAGTTTAATGAATAATTATTAATCAGATGTGTCTCATGTTTTAAAGTTTCGAAGTGTTACTAATACAGAACATACAATTAGTGGACGGCCTCCTTGTCGGAGTGGTTAGCATATCGCGCTATGACGCCAGGGGTCCCGGGTTCGAATCCCGGCCTGGCATGGATGTTTGTGAGTGTCCATTCATCAATTTCATCATGTCATCACTCATCTCCTCTTCGCAAATTAGCCAAAAGTGGCACAAAAAGCGAAGTAAAACAAAGCAAAGCAATCAATTAATCATACAATTAGTGGAAGTGAAGTACTATGATAACAAAAGTTAATAGTAATGATAATAATAATGTCGTCAGGGCCCAAAACAAAGGCTAGCCTAGGGGCCGAAATTTTAAAAATCACCTGTAGGCGAGAGCTCGGTAATGGGTGGCAGCGTCACAGAAGAAATAGAAAAATATCTAATTATGTATACATTTAATTATAATTGAATTGTCACTTAAGTATATTGTTAGGAAGTAAAATCAAACATTGTATCTACAGTTATATATTTAATAATAATTTAATTGTCGGGTAATCGTATTGTTAGGAAGTAAAGTTGCCAAAATTTCGACGCCTTTAGAGCCATAACAGGTAACACCAGCTCTATAACAAAAGTGTACTGTCATAATAATTGAATTGTCACGTGAGTATAGGTATTGTTGGGAAGTAAAAACAAACATTGTACCTACAGTTACGAAAGAAAAAGTCAAAACAATCAACACTGGAACAAAATAGTGCAGAAAATATTGTTGTTTTTACTATTATATTGTTGAATTCAACCGGAATAAGTATTTTTTTTGCTATTGTATCACCTTCGGTCAGTCATTGACACTGAAACACTAGGATTCAGAGGTCTACTGAAATACTGCTCCCATATTGTGCAAACTCGGTTTTTGGATTAGGGATTTCCAAAAGAGTTTACGTACTTTCAATTTTTATTGGAAGAAAATCAATCAATGGCGCAGGCATTACTTTTGAACAGAAAGTAGTACTTACTTGTTAGTAGGGGAAAGTCGTTCAAAACGGGTCAAATGTTGAATTTCTGTTTCTCACCACTGCAATCTGGGTACCGACATGGTACTACCATTCCTGGTTGGCTGTATGCCAGTTGTCGCGGCAGCCCGACCATCTTCTTTCTATGAAGTTTTAAAGTTTTCGTGAATTCCATTTTGCCTCTGTGCTATATTGCAATTCAATTTTGGTAAGTACAGGATTGATTCTTCCAGTTTTAAGTTAGATTTGAATAAATAATCTTAATATGTGTGTAGAGACGCCATGTTATCTAGCGTACGTCACTGTGTGCTAAAACGGGAACGTTGAAGGTGGTCTAAAACTGGGTCAACCCTGTTTTCAACGCTACTGAAGTATGTTTTATCTACTAGGCATATGCTTTGTATCTCCGACAAATCTGTGATATTATGTTGTTTATTAGTGTTTAAATTGTATACGAGATGATTTGTTGGTGTAGATGTTTAAAGAAACAGAAATGACAAAAATACTCCCTATCTTATAAGTTTATTGTATTTTCCATGGTTAAGTTTGTGCACTCCTTGTTATTCCAGCAACAATAATAAATCTAGTAATTTACTGTCTAAAGAGATTTTGTAACAAAATTTTGCATTAGATCTCGAATTTACATTTTTCCATATTTCCATTTTACCGAACTGGTTGGCCAAAATGGGGACATTGCATATTTTCTACAAAAAATCCCACCCTTAATGATAATTTTATTTTATTTTATATTTTTACACAAATAACGTTCTTTCCTGATTAGAACCTAATGAGAAAATAAAATATTTGAAACTTTTTCCCTTTTATAAATTTGCTATTGTTAGGCCCTAATATGTTAGTGTCCCTAGTTTGGAGGACTCTCCGCTATTGATACTATAGGCCCACTATATTTTCATTTGTGCAATATACAAATAATCTGACCCTCCGTACCAAGACTTAACCTAATTGATTAACAGTAAGGTGGTGTTTGCTGCACCACCAGCACTAAAATTGTGTTAGCAAACACCGCCATGCAGTTAACAGCATTGCTAACACTTACGCTTAAATTCAGAACCGGGGGAACCTGGATTCGATTCTCTGGTTGTTTGATCTAAGGTGGGGCTCACCAAGCCTCAAATAAATGGCTACCTGGGAGAATAAAGGCAGCCTAGATTTGAAGTATGTGTGGAGTCCCCTATACATGGCATGGTACAAACTGCACGTGGGTCTTTATATTTAACCTTACCCTTAAACTAGGAATAAGGGTAGGTGTTGTCACTAACGAGTTTGTCTTTTGGGTGGGTCTGGTGGGAATTTAAATTATAAAGAGAGTATCTTATTATTACATATAATGCATTATATTAAATTAGATTATAATTAGAAACTGTCTCACGTAAATTTTCCCCCAAATTAATTATTCACTCTGGCCAGCATGGATGGAGTGGTGGGGTTTGAGCTCAGTTACCCGTTGCGGGAGGGTGATGGTTAGGGGACCTAAGCATGCTAAGGACGATGACGGTAGGGCGGGTGTGGACTGGTCACCGTGGGCATGCAGGGTAGGGTATTGTGTGTGGGTTTAGAGCGACGGTGCTGGCTGCTGGTCGGGGTGTGGAGGGACATTGCGCTGGCCAGGATGTCTGGAGGGTTGAGGTTGTATTTACAACGATTTAAAATCAGAGTGAAATCAAATCGACTAAGAAAACAAGAAACTAATTTTTCTGGCTGCAGGCTTAGGAAAGTTCAGAACCGCTGACCTAAGGTAAAATTTCAATGCTGAGTGAAAGCATAGACGCCAACTTATCTGCTTGTTTCCTTGTGAAAAGGACATGAGGAAATGGAGCGCATTTAATCCTTCTCAGGGTCAAGTATTTTGTCTTGACAAAGATTTACCGATTTCAGCGTTCGTCAAACTGAGAATGGAATCTGCTTCAGGCAGTTGGCTAGGTGGTATTGTCTTAGTTTATCACATTCCTTTACACGAATCGATTATGTGGGGGTACAAAATTGTTCTCTGCAAGTTGTTTTTAAGCCTTGACTTTTTGTTACTCATGTAGTTGTGGATGCGATAAACCACCATGCACGAGCATTAGTGTAAAATAAATCTTATCTACATAATGTTTCTGTACAGTGTCTTCATTTTAGCAGTCAATGGCATAATTTACCAAGATTTTGTTCAAGAGAATACATTGTAATTACGATGTGCATATGTGGAAATATTTGTTTTGTGGCCACATATATGTAGGTTAAAATAATGCCTTCCACGAAATTAATTGCTTGATTGGAATTTCGGATGCTGGTGACTTTGTAATCTGAGAAGAAAGTGGAAAATCTTGTATGGTTTAGAAATTGGGTTTTACATTTCCCTTGTTGCTCTCGTGCGGAGATGTATTATAGTGAAAAAATGAGTGATTTAGTGTTTTAGTGTTTTCGTTAGTAACACTCTTAAGCCTTGTTTCCATGTTTAATAAACACACTAAAACGATAACCAATGCAAAATTTATTGCATGAAAAATACATAATGAATGTAACGTTTCCACAGTCTAACAGGGTCTTCAGGCAAAGATTCACAATAAATAAACAGAAAACAGATGATAGATTTCATCTAACCAGTTCCTTTGCATAACAGGAACAGAAGACAGATGATAGATTTCTTCTAACCAGTTCCTTTGCAAAACAGAAACAGAAGACAGATGATAGATAACTTTAACCAGTTCCTTTGCATAACAGGAACAGAAGACAGATGATAGATTTCTTCTAACCAGTTCCTTTCCATAACAGGAACAGAAGACAGATGGTAGATTTCTTCTAACCCGTTCCTTTGCATAACAGGAACAGAAGACAGATGATAGATTTCTTCTAACCAGTTCCTTTGCGTAACAGGAACAGAAGACAGATGATAGATTTCATCTAACCAGTTCCTTTGCATAACAGGAACAGAAGACAGATGATAGATTTCTTCTAACCAGTTCCTTTGCAAAACAGGAACAGAAGACAGATGATAGATAACTTTAACCAGTTCCTTTGTATAACAGGGACAGAAGACAGATGATAGATTTCTTCTAACCAGTTCTTTTGCGTAACAGGAACAGAAGACAGATGGTAGATTTCTTCTAACCAGTTCCTTTTCATAACAGGAACAGAAGACAGATGATAGATTTCTTCTAACCAGTTCCTTTGCATAACAGGAACAGAAGACAGATGATAGATTTCTTCTAACCAGTTCCTTTGCATAACAGGAACAGAAGACAGATGATAGATTTCTTCTAACCAGTTCCTTTGCGTAACAGGAACAGAAGACAGATGATAGATTTCTTCTAACCAGTTCCTTTGCGTAACAGGAACAGAAGACAGATGATAGATTTCTTCTAACCAGTTCCTTTGCGTAACAGGAACAGAAGACAGATGATAGATTTCTTCTAACCAGTTCCTTTGCGTAACAGGAACAGAAGACAGATGATAGATTTCTTCTAACCAGTTCCTTTGCGTAACAGGAACAGAAGACAGATGATAGATTTCTTCTAACCAGTTCCTTTGCGTAACAGGAACAGAAGACAGATGATAGATTTCTTCTAACCAGTTCCTTTGCATAACAGGAACAGAAGACAGATGATAGATTTCTTCTAACCAGTTCCTTTGCATAACAGGAACAGAAGACAGATGATAGATTTCTTCTAACCAGTTCCTTTTCATAACAGGAACAGAAGACAGATGATAGATTTCTTCTAACCAGTTCCTTTGCGTAACAGGAACAGAAGACAGATGATAGATTTCTTCTAACCAGTTCCTTTGCGTAACAGGAACAGAAGACAGATGATAGATTTCTTCTAACCAGTTCCTTTGCGTAACAGGAACAGAAGACAGATGATAGATTTCTTCTAACCAGTTCCTTTGCATAACAGGAACAGAAAACAGATGATAGATTTCTTCTAACCAGTTCCTTTGCATAACAGGAACAGAAAACAGATGATAGATTTCTTCTAACCAGTTTCTTTGCGTAACAGGAACAGAAGACAGATGATAGATTTCTTCTAACCAGTTTCTTTACGTAAGAGGAACAGAAGACAGATGATAGATTTCTTCTAACCCGTTTCTTTGCATAACAGGAACAGAAGACAGATGATAGATTTCTTCTAACCAGTTCCTTTGCATAACAAATATAGAAAAAAAATTGATAAGATGGGTTCTAACCAGTTCCATTGCATAATATGGACAGAAGAGAATTGATAGTTTTCTAACCAGCTCCACTGCATAAATTGGACAGAAGAGAGATGATAAATTTGTTCGAACCAGCTCCATTGCAAAGAGGAGCTCAAAAGAGATGCCTCGCCTTGTAAATTTCGGACAGGGGATGACAGTTCTATAAGATCCTCCAAAGGAGATAAAACGCACAGGAGCAGAAAAGACGAGTTCGCCGTGATTGGAGGGGTTGACAGGGGTTAAGGTCCCCGTTCATTGTTTGACTGCGGCTAACACGACAGTTAAACTCTTCCAATGGAGTCGTTAACGGAAGCTGTAAAGTTTACGGCTTTTGTCTAACGTCGCTCAAGACAGTGCACTTTGACGCTCAGCTCCAACGAGCGAGCCTCGGGGTGGGATAAGTTGCAACGATAATTTACCCCACCTTCGCAAACTGCTCAATCCATCTGCATTACCGCCGCAAATTGAGGCAATAAATCTGCAGCAGATGATGTAAAGGAGCATATGGAGTCGCATCCTTCATTTCGAAAGGGAAAAGGTGTATTAAAACGAAATGGAATATCTGAGGTAAAATACTAATTGGTTTATAATCTTAATTCTTTATCTTCAACCAATTTTGTATTTTCTTTTAGTTTCACATTTTACACAGTCTTTCGAAATTTACTTTTTACATTAAGATAGCTTGGACTAATAATATTTACTTATCATTTTTTCATTTACTAACAAGTGCTATATATAAATCTTTATTAGTTTTATGTGCAGGAGCAGTAATTCATTTTGTAGGGGATATTCAAGATATTCGTTGTATAGGTGGGCTGATTCATAAAATTGCTATTTATTGTATATGTAAGCTATTTCCAGTCTTGCTCTATATAGAATACTATTTTTAGCTGAATTTTATTCTAAGGATTTAATTTTAGAAATATTAAATATGTATTTTTTGAGTTTACTAGTATATATTTTATTGTGGGACTCTACTGGTATAACAATATCGTATAGTTTTCGGGTAAATTATTATTTGGCTGGTAAATTTAAAAACAAATTCAATTACATTTAATAAGAAAGTAACTAACTTTAAGAGTAACTCAGTTACAATTTCTTTAAAAGTAATTAAGTTACAGTTACTTTAAAAGCAAGTCAAGTAACTTGCAGTTACTTCCAAACTTAGTAACCTAGTTGCAGTTACTTCAAATGTTAGGAAAGTAACTCAGTTGCATTTACTGTAAAAGTAAGTAAAGTAACTCAGTTGCATTTACTGTAAAAGTAAGTAAAGCAACTCAGTTTCAGTTCACCTAATTTAAGCCGAGAAAGAAATATTTCAAACGAGAGTAATTTGTGGAAACCTGTATCAGATCTTGTCTGGTCGTGGTTCGGACTGTAGGTCCAGTCCCGATTAGCCTTCTATCCATAAACTGGACTTAAAACTCTAAAATCGAATCAGACGTTATCTGTTAGACATGGGGATCAACTTAAACACAATAAATCCGGAACACAAATATAGACATAAAATGACAGATCAAGATCTATTTACAAAATGATACATAACATAATAGCCAATAGTCTTATCATAGGTTAGGTCTAGTCATATTAGCCAGTACTATAGTTAATAGATTTAGTCACACACACATGCACATATAAATCAATAAATGTATGTGTGTGTTGTATACATAAACACACTAACTTCCGCTTTCACTTTATTGGATAATTATAACCATGAACAGGGGCGTAAGCAAGTGGTAACTCTTTCTGAAGACGCCCAAATGTCAATCTCTCTATCACATATACTCTGTCCCATCTATCTCTGGAGAAGGCGAACGAAAACAAGTATCTGCGCAAGTAGTGACGCTAGACAGCTCCACCAATGAACACGCGAGATAGAACGGTTTTGCGTGGACAGGGCGAAAGCAACTGCAGTTTATCAGTATTGCTTCCCTCTGGCCACTAGATTCTCCTTTCTCTGACGCCTTGCTCCAGAGTTAGCTGGGACAGAATATAGTACACCCTGTACTGCATTTGCAGACTAGCAAGGCTCTGGCGTCTCGGCTCGTCTAGCCTGTATAATCCTCCGTGGGGCTCGTGTTGTAATCCGTTATATCGTCTTTTCACCATTCTTCATCTTCATCTTCCCGATTAGCCAAAACTGTCAGAAAAGGGAAGTAAAATAAACTAAATCTATAAATATATCCATGACCACAGAACTCCCAAAAACACCTATTGGACCTATTTATTAAAACAAAAACATCTGAAAGTTTCGTTCTTAACGAGTTAGACCTATGATCCCAAACCGTACACCTAGAAAACATTCAGTACTGACTGCATGATTCATTTTCCATATTTTTTTAAAAACAAATGCCTTTCAACTTTAAGCGAAATAGAAATTCTGATTCGCCTAAAATGGCGGACGGGTATCAAAAGGTGTGCTGATAAGCCATTAGGTGAAACGGGGCGTATTCATCCTGAGTTACCTCAAAGTTGACTTAGCCTACAATATCTCGTCATGCGTTGAATCAGGCGTACCAACGTAATATTGTTAGGTTTGGTTTATCCAATAAGATGCGGCTAGCCCTTGCTCATTTAAAGAATAGAGCCCGTAGCTATTCATGGACTTTGTGATTACAAACCCGCCCTTTTTTTCATGAAATTAAGCTTAAAGGAGTATTTTCAAACGCACCGTCCTCAGAGGAGCGGAAAGATTGAGAGAAAATGAGAAACCAAGCTAATTCTGGCTTGAGGAGGGGAGGGTAAATTTGGAAAATAGAGGGTTGAAGAAAATAAAGGAGGGGTGCGCGAATGAAGGTCATAAAAAAAGCGGCTCGAGTAATTAAGGACTTGCGCATTTCTTCATTCTTCAGGCCTCCCCCCTCTCCCGCCCAATCTCCCCGCCCCCTCCCGCCCTTTCCTCCCATTAATCTTCGTCTAAGAATTGGAGTTTAATGAGGTTGATTCAGCTAATTAATAGGCCAGCTGCGTTGGTCGAGAAGTTATTGCTCGTGTGGACATCTAACGCTTTCCCTTTTTTCTTTCGTCTCGTCTGCCCCTTCCTCTCTCTCTCTCTCCCTCACACACACACACACTTTCAAGTTCTCCCCATTTCCTTCATTAAGTATTTCTCCATTTTCCTTCTCTCTCTCTCTTTTATTTCGATATGGTTCTCTCTTTTCTATCTGTTCCCCATCTCTTTCTCTCTCTCTCTTCCTCTCTCTCTTTTTCTTTCACACACTTTCAGTATATCTATTTCTTTCATTCCATATCTCTTTATTTTGTTTTCTGTCTCTTTCCATTTCATCATGGTCCTCTCCTTTTCCATCTGTCTCCCATCTCTTTCCCAATCTCTCTCCACCTCTCTCTATTTACCTCTATCTGCTTTCTCTCTTTTCATTTTTCTTCTATCTCTCTATCTTCATCTCTATCTCTTCTAATCTTTCTCTCTCTCTTTTCATATTTTTCTCTTCATCTCTCCCTTCCCATACCTTCTGTCTTTTCATATTTGTCTTCGTCTGTCCTTTCTCTATTGTAACGTTTTCTTTTGTCTCTCTCTCTCTTCTCTCCTCTTCTCTTCGTCTCTTCCATCTCGCTACCCTCCCCCCATCTCCCTATTGCAGGTGAAGTTGACGGAAATTAAGCAAACAGTCAGTTGCAGACAACTTTTCGTCGGCGAGAAATGGCTTCTAATAAAGTTAATTCTTAGCTCTTTTAGTTTAATGTGCCCTCACAGTTATCTTCTCTGTATTTGTAATTTTGTTGATTTAGGTAGCTTCTCTGCTATTATCTGGCTAATCGCGCCTATGAGTGTGGAACACTTTGGAATACTTGTGTTTAGGATAGTGGTTGGTTCGTTTCTTGCAATATTATTAATAGCTTCAATTTTCAAAAAGGAAAGCAATTTCTCCATTTTATTATATTATATATCCCTGTCTCTCACTGCAAATTTCTCCTGCTTCCATTCTCTTTTTCTCTCTCGCGTTTTTACTGTTATTTCTTTTCTCCTTTCTTTTTCTCTGCCTCACTTCCTTATGTCCGCTTCTGCTGGGTTCCTAGTCACGTGGGCATCAAGGGGAACGAGGCAGCCGATGCTGCCGCCAAGTCTGCTGATGCAGACGACGATGTTCTCGTCCACCTACTGCCAGCTAGCAACCTACAGAATGTGTTTCGTTGTTGCCCTCTTGACACTTGGCAGGCCGAGTGGGATTCGGAAACTGAGAACAAGCTTCACGCTATTAAGCCCACCACAGGTGCATGGCGTTCCTCGTCCCGTCTCTGTCGTCGAGAAGAAGTTATTCTTACGAGACTACGTATTGGACACAGTCAGTAGTCTAATTCATGGTCACTTGCTGCAAGGGCTGGACCCTCCGATGTGTCGTGCTTGTAACGTTGTTTTAAGTGTTCGGCACATTCTTATTGTATTGAATGTGCCGACTTTGCTATCCTCAGACAGACTTTTAATCTTCCCAACTGTTTGTCGTCCCTGTTGTGTGATGACAACAGTGTTTTATCCAACGTTTTTATATGTTTTGGAAGAGCCGGTCTCTTCCACCGTCTGTGAGGAAGTTTTTTATAAATTCTGTACTTGTTTTGTGCAGGTCTTTTTACAACGTTGTACTTTTAATTTTTCCTAAGAGGATTTTACACCCCTTATTTCAATTTTTTCAGTCAGAATATTAGAGATGGCACACACAACTTTTAATTAATTAATTCACTTCCATATTATTTTTCTTTCCATGTGTCTCGCTTCACTGTTTCTCTTCCTTATACCTTCTTTATCTTTCTCTGTCTAGCTTCTAATAGGTCAGTCAAAAAGTAAATGCAATCATTTTTTTTTCACAGCAACAATAGAAAACTTACAATGATATCATTTTCCAACATAGTCCCCCTGCACTTCAATACACTTGGTCCAACGTTCCACAAGCTTTCCAATATCCTGAGAAAAGAAGGTTTTCGGTTGAGCAGCAAGCCACGTATGCACCGCGTCCTTCACCTGTTGATCTGTGTCGAATCGACGGCCTCTTAAAGCATCTTTAAGTGGACCGAACAGATGGTAATCCGACGGGGCGAGATCGGGACTGTATGCAGGATGCTCTAACACCTCGAAGCGCAGATTCTGCAGAGTTTGAGCGGTGTTGGCGGCGGTATGGGGACGCGCGTTGTCATGCAACAAAAGAATGCCTTCCGACAATCGACCTCGTCGTTTGCTTCGGATTGCAAGCTTCAACTTCTTCGAAAGCATATCACTGTATCGTTCACTGTTTATTGCTGTCTCCCTTTTCACAAAATGTTCCATAATTACCCCTTCTGAGTCCCAAAAAAGTGTGAGCATTACCTTTCCTGCAGAATGTTGATGCTTGACTTTTTTTTCCGAACTTGTTCGACCGCTTTTGAACATTTCAATCCACTGGTAAACACTTCGCAGCGGTAAAACATTGTCACCGTATTGTGCTGAAAGTCTTCTATGGATTTCAGCTCCTGGTACACCTACAGACCACAAAAAACGGATTACAGAACGCTGTTCTTCTGTGGTTCACACGAAGAGTGGCGCAGCCATGTTTGCTTGGCAACACTGCAGAGCGAACTGAAGTGATGACGCTGTACCCTGCCACAGGCGAAGACAACGATACTATCTATCGGTTTACGAGCGCAGAAAGCTGTACAGCCAACCTACGGAAGAAAAGAAAAACATTGCATTTACTTTTTGACTAACCTAATATAAGGTTTAGCCTAAATGATTCATCGGGTCGCAAAAGCACTGTGTATTTACAAGTATACGACGTACAAAGACGGGTGATACATGAAAAGATAGATACACTCACCAAGTTTCTGGTATATTCTACAAATGTTCAATGTGTGCGCCCTGGGTCACCCGGCACACATCCAAACGGTAATCCAGTTCCCTCCATACGTTCACTAGAATGTTTCCGTCAATGTCCGTCACAGCAGCAGTGATGCGTTCCTGCAGTTCTTGCAGCGTTGTTGGCATTGGGGGTACATAAACTTTGTCCTTAACATAACCCCACAGGAAGAAATCACATGGCGTGAGATCTGGCGACCTGGAGGGCCATGACAACGGAACATCACCCAAACCAGCGCGCCCTATCCAGCGATGTGGCAGTTCTCTGTTGAGAAAGGCGCGGACAATTGTGCTCCAGTTAGGGGGAGCCCCGTGCTGTTGAAAGATGAAAGTCGAGGAGTCAGCAGTCAGTTGTGGCAACAACCACAACTGCAAAATATCCAGGTACACGGAACCTGTCAGCGTGTGCTTGAAGAAACAAGGTCCATATACCTTTGTCGTGGATATGGCACAGAAGACATTCACTTTTGGCGAATTCCTTTCCAACTCCACAGAGACATGCGGCAATTCAGTACCCCACACTCTCCAATTGTGACGATTCACTTGTCCCGACAGATGGAAAAGTCGCCTCGCCTCGTCGCTGAATATCAATGTTCCCGCAAAGTCATCATCATCTTCCATAGCTTGCTGCATTCGGGTACAAAACTCCAATTGGCGGCCATAATCATCTGGAGTCAGGCGTTGTAACAGTTGCACACGGTAGGGTTTGAAATGCAAACGCCGCAGCAAAGCATTCCACACTCTTTTCTGCGGAATGCCCAGTTCACGGCTTGCACGAACGGTTGATTTTTGTGGTCTGCGCACAAAGCTCTGTCTCACGCGCTCCACGATTTTCTCAGAGACACGCGGTCGCCCCGTGCTTTTCCCTTTACACAGACAAACCAGTATCACGAACCTGGCGAAACCAACGCAAAATTCTCTGGTGACCAGGTGCAGCTTTTCCGTATTTGCGTACGAATGCACGCTGAACGCTCGTAACCGACGAACACTTCGCATATTCTAACACACAAAAACTCTTCTCCTGCATTGCCGCCATCTTGTAGAGTGCCGTCACAGGCCTGCCATCTACCGTGCACGCGAACCACGAAGCGGGCCTCTTCAACTTGGTGAGTGTATCTACCTTTTCATGTATCACCCGTCTTTGTACGTATTATACTTGTAAATCCACAGTGCTTTTGCGACTCGATGAATCATTTAGGCTAACCCTGTATATTCTTGTCTTTTTTCCTTGTTATTTGGATGGCTATCTCTCTTTCTCGTTTCTTTATTTTTCTTTCCCTGTCTCTCACTTTTAATTTCCTTTTTCTTGCATATCTATTTCTTGCTCTCTCTCTTTTTCACTCTCTCTTTGTGTGTGTTTGTGCGTTTGTTTGTGCGTATGCGCGCATGTCTGACTTGTTCCATATCTCGTTCATTCATTCCTTTGGTTTCATTCATGCTTGTTAATTTCTCTTATCCTGCTAATAATAATTTGCCAAATTGCAGGCTTACAAGTAGTACGCCAGAAGCTGGGGATATTACCAAACCGTTTCAGGGAAGTGGCAACAATGTTCCTCTGTGGTGTCCCAATTGTTGCGAGAAGGCAGATGCGTAATTTTCACGGTACGAATGCGTGACTCGTGGAATTGGCTCTGATGTGATTTCGGAGCCTGCGTATTATCCCGTGCAGATTTGATGGATGAATTGCAAATTACGTAGGTTTCGTTTGATCCTGAGCACCTGTAATTGAAGCCTGTTCTTGTCGTTCTTAATTAGCTGTAACATTTATATCCGAGGTTAGCGAAAGCACGCTTCAGGCTGCTACGTTGGTCCTGACACAGCGAGGTCTGTACCGATTTGTTATCTCCATTGAAGGAAACGGTTAATAATTAATATGGCGTTAATCCAACATTTTGTGCAGTATAGAGTACAAGTATGTACGTTTTTTTAATTTTCTCATCTCCTATTTAAAGCCTAGAATTCTCATGTTGGCACAGGAGTCGCTAGAGAATGTTGTTGAGATAGCCTTAAGGGCGGACGAATTAGTTTCAGCTAGGCACTGGTTTGGTGGTTATAGGTACAAAATTATATCTTTCTCTCTTATCTTTGTGTATGTGTGTGCCTTTTCTTCCTTCCTACTTTTCTCTATCTTTCTCACTCTCCTCTGTTTCTCATTCATGTTTCTTCTTCTTTCTACTTGTCTTCCCTCTCTCTCTATCCTCTGTTCGCCATTCTTTCTTCCTTCGCCTGTGTCTCCTTCTATGTTTCTTCCTCTAGGTCTCCTTCTTTATACTTGTCTCGCTCCTCTGTTCCTCATTCTTTCTTTCTTTCTGCCTTCCTTCCTCTGTTTCTCCTTCTTTCTACTTGTCCCCTCTATATCTATCTTTCTATTTTGCTTCTTCCGTTTATCTTGCTTTCTATTTCTCTTCCTCTGTGTCTCATTATTTCTTCCTTCCTTCTGCTCTTCCTCCTGCTTTCTATCTCTTTACCACTATTATTTCTTTCCTCTGTTTCTATCGCTTTCTCTCTTTCTCTCAATTTTTCTCTCCTCTCTGATTTTCTCTTTATATCTCATTCTTCCTCTCTATCTCGTATCTCCCTCTCTCATTCTTCCTTCCTTCCTCGGTTTCTATTTTGTTTTCGTTATTTCTCTGTCCCTATCTTCCTCTATTTCTTCCTCTGTTTTCCATTGTCTTTTCTTATATTTCTGTATTTCTTTCTGCCTTCTTCTGTCCTCTGGCTTTCTGCTTCTTTCTATCTCTTTCTCTTTTTCTCTGTCTGTGTTTTCTCGTATAGATTATTTGAATGGAGAGGATGCTGTCTACGACTATTTCAACCCCCCCCCCCCCCACTCGCTCCCGGTAGCGATGTTCCTGAGAAGAGGTCGCTATTTTGAATGGTTGTTTTTAGGGAACGGTAGTTCCTAAACTATCGGTGATAACGCGAAACCAGGATCAATTTCCAAACTAAAGTAGCCATCCGTAATAAATAGGAATTAAGTAAGAACTGTTATTTTTATGCAAAACGGGCACTAATTTTGTTCCCTTTGTCAAGCCACGCCCCTGACGCTAACCTCTTTAAGATTAGAGGTTTTTTCTTGTTGGAAGTTTCATAGTACCTAAATATATCAGTGAACTTTTCTGATGTATTTGAGAGAAATCGGTCAATGCATTTCAGTATGGTGGACTGTAAACCCTAATGAAACTTTGGATTAGGTTCCTAAAGAAGTACTTTGCTTAAACGTTTTTCTGTTACAATTATATAATAATTTGTGATATAGTAAGCAAGTGCCCATCATGGCGATGCACAGCCTCATACAAATCTCTCATTCATTCCAGATACAGACATTGAAAAGAACTTCTGAGAGCTTCCATTCCAAAATGTAAGTACATATTCACATACGTTAAATAATGTATAGATAAATTACCTTGTTATGTGGAAAAACATAAAGAAATATGAGCCCCAGATGGCTGGACCGCGCGGGTCTAGTTAGCGAGCCTTGAAACAGTGTATAGCTTGAGCAAGAGGGTTAGCGATTGGTGCTGGGTTGAGATGACGTCAGCGGCTCGCTTGTTGATTGGATTCTTGGGGAGTTATGAAGCTCGCTAGCTGCAAATGCAGAACAGCCAAAGATGTTACAAAAACAAACTCACTAATATTTTCAAATAAGTCCGGAATTGCAAGTTGTACGTTATAGGCACCCATATGTAAATAGAGCAGCAATTTAAGTGCTGTCACCAGAGGCCATGGGGAGACGCGGCGATGACAAAGCAAAATACAAGTAATAAAAATATTGCATTTTAAGTATTTTAGAGAAGACGTAAAAAATGAGTCAGAATATTATAATATTTCAGCGAAATTAGTGAAGCGACATCATTAAACAGCTAGAAATACGCAAGAGATTCGCTAAATTTTAGCGCATCCAAAGGAAAGCTCAATCCTACCTCCCGTGCCCAACCGCCCCGCTACGTTTCCTGTTGAGTGCAATGGTGTCAGGCGGCTTAGCTCATCGCAGAATATTGGGAATCCATGGTCAGTCGACCGAAAGTTTTCCCCGCTCTTGAAGGAGACCTTTTTTTTCAGCCACCATGCATACAACCCCGGCAGGGTTTCTGTAGCGTCATCAAGATGAGAGTTATCAGTGTGTCTGCTATTTACAGAACTGTAAAGCATTCGGCGCTCTTGTTTTAAAGACAACTTAGATAGAATGCATAAATGTAATGGTGCATGGAAAAAATCATAAGTAGGCAAAAGCATAAAGTTACCCACGGTTAGTGCTGAAAAAAACTGGAAAAAGAGCAACTCTTGATCAATTGTATTTCCTTCATAGTATTTGTCCTTTTAATATTTTGGGTCTTGCGGTTCAAATCAGACATAACGTTTTTCCTAGCACATCTTACCTTCACACTAGGGATGGCCAAAACTATCAGAATTCCGGAAAATTTAAAATCTCGATTCGGAAATTTTACTGCCCGGATTTCGGAGGCAATCCGAATTTTGGATAGGGACGTTTAACATTTTTTTCTATTTTTCAGGTAGAATTTATTAACAAAGTTTGGTCTTCCTCATATTACGATCATATACTCCGAAAAAAATAATAATTAAAAATCCGGATTTGGCCATCCCTATTTCACACATCATGCACGAACATGGTTATCATCATTATCAATGTAGGAAAGGCGCCTTTCTTCAGTATCTTCTTTGCTGTAATTCCTAGTAATTCGGGTTTTAAATTACCTTCGTAATATTATAGTAAAAAAATGTTAGTAACCTGAAATTTTGTATTTTCGATAGGATTTGCCCTTCCAATCTTTTATAACTTCTCATCGGATGAAAATGTATGATAAACAAACTCAGAATTTTCTTGTGATAATGTGGACACGCGCTTACAGCACCGTGAAATATTATTATTCAAATGCTAGAAATATGAATCGCGTAACATAACACATGACCTTGTAGTTTACCGTGGAGAAATATTGCTCACTCCTCCTCCACGGTTGAAAGATTGACCCCGATTTTTGGCAAGCATTGCGATGACTACGTAAAAATTCCACGCTTTGCCCCTATATATATACTTTTATTGCACATTGTATGTTTTATATGTTGTTACAAGTGTAACAAAACATACACGGATTGACACTTGTTATACAAGCATAACTTTACGCGCTTGCTACTCCAAAACTATAAGACATATTGCGGATATCATAGCTAAAGTAACATGATAATTTGAAATCTGCAATTGGATTTCAGCTAACATTATCAATTTTTCGAGTTTCTCCCGTTATTTGGTAGAAAACACGAAGAGATTACAATCCCATGATTCCCACTTGGGTATAACAACACAACTAAACTCATAGTCGATATTCAGAAGATAGAATTCGCTGTCTTTTGTTTGCTGTGACGTCATCGTCTGTTCCTTTCGTCATTCCCTCTTGTCTTGCTTCTCGTTGGGAAGAGATACACGGCCCAAATATCCTAAGAATGCGATGTCCTTTGTCTATGCGGCCAGCTTCCCCTTATAGGGCAGCATAGAGAGAAGAAAGACGAAGTGGTAGCAAAGTTCTTAGCTGGCCTTCGGAATGTATTGAACATTTCCTGACCACCTCAATCAAACGATTCAATTCCTTTGTGTCTAGCAGCAAAACAGCTCTGTTCGGTTTTGCGAATCTCGTTCGAGTCTTCCTTCCTGTAATACTACTTCGGTTCTCTGATTTGAATCGACGCATACTTTATTTTACAAGTGAGCGCTTTACAGTTTGTCCAAAAAGGTAACTCAGCTACAGTGACTCATATTGAAAAGTTGACTGCGAAAGAGTTATTGTGAAAAACATCACAACTGTTTGGCGGTGTATGTTGAATTACCGTTGACACTACAACTCAGACCAGTATATTCAGTACAAAATGGGAACCACGTCAGTAGCTAGTCGCGTTGAATGGTCAACTCACGACCTCGCCACCGAGTGTCCCTTTACAAAATTCATGTTCTGAGAATTCATTTTCATCGTTGCGATAAGTGTTGAATTTAGCCACTTTCTTTCGAGGGAGACGTCAAACTTCACTGGGGGAATGTTATTGACATTAAATTACAGGACTAATAAAATAATACTAATAGTTTTAAATTGTCCTAACTTACTTTACAAAACCTTATCAAATGGAACATGGATTATGTGGCAGGCTTCCCTGGGTGGAATTCATCGCCCGCAAATTCTTCGTTTCAAGATCATCAGTTATTACTATTGAAGTCCAATATACAATACCAGTTAGAATCGACGTCCTCGTAGAGTTAATAAATATAAAAGAACATAATACAATTAAGGATTTCACCCTTTTAATAAATAAATAAACAACGGTAATTAAACCATACTACAGGGTGGCCACAAAGTTGGCGTACCCCTGGTTTTTCGTCGGAAAGTATGTTTAATTGTTGGACCATGATGAAACACATGCAACTTGCTTTTAAAGTGCAAGCCTCACCGTCCTTGTAATATTAATGAACTCTTCATGCTGATAGGACGTGGAGCCGGAATATCTCCGCAAAACATCTGCCAGGGCATGGCGCAGAATTCATCTGTGCGATGATGATGATGGTCTCCATACCGATGTCCTGGACAAGTGAACTATCAGGTACGTGATCACATCGCTATAACAACAACTGTAGTATCGAAAAAATGGGTGTACACCCACTTGTGACCACCACCCTGTACAATTACAAAATTGTAAGCACTTCCAACCTATACCATCGTCTATGCGCAATAGCTAACTGACTTTTACCGGGCATAGCCTATTCAGATATAAATCCATGTTATCTAATTTACATTAAATTAAGTATAACCTACACTGAGGAACTCAGCACGTATATATAAAGTGTTAGACAATTAGCAAAATGCAAAAATAGTAGTATTGGGGATAAATGGAACATCATTTTGACGCTCTGTTGTGCAATTTTTCCGGTAGTAACCAATGAAAGGTAAAGGGTTGCTTTGGAGCACCCTGTACCTTCTTTCCGGGTCGTCTCGGGTCGAAAGTTTGCGAAAAGGAACTGGAGGAAAGTTTATTAGCACTTTCCACTCACCTCATTCCATATTGGCCGTGTGCGGAACACGAAAAAAAGAGGGGGGAAAAGGTGTCGAAGAAGGATGGAGAGAGTGAGAGAAGAGAGAGAGAGAACAAGATGTCTCTCAAGGAGAGAAATAAGGACGTGCATGGCATGATCGAGAAGAGGAGCCGAAACTCGCCACTTCCTGTCTTAAATGGAACCGTTGCCCTCCCCCCTCGCGAAATTAGCTCTTCCACCGCTTCTTCTAGAATCGAATTCTTTCCTTGCCTTTCTCTCCCCCCCCCCCCCACCCAAACCAACCCGAATGACTTGGTGTTGTGATTCCAATCGATCTCTTTCCGTTGTGTTCCTATTCGGCGCGAGAAAACGGTAAACTTTGTGTGAAACTCGATCACGTAGACTACCAAAGGGGGGGATAGGGGGACAGAGGGAAAAGGGGTCTGTTCCCGGAGAGTTCTCTAAGCAAATTACGTTGATTGGGCGGTAACCTCTGGCCTTCTTTAGTGATTACAACTTGCTTGTTTCAAATCAGCTTAGCCGCCTACGGGGCGTGTTATTCCGCTCTCGACAATAATGTACGGAAGTGATGCGAGAAGAATTTTGCAAAAGAGAGTTTTCTATCCGCTCGAAGCTGTATGGCTTCTGGCAATCCGTCTATAATTAGCGCATCTTAGGTTTGGTTTCCATCGAGAAGGCACGCAGCGTTCGAGCTGCACGGTGTGAACCAACCAAGGATCTTGTAAATGATCGGACTTGGGCAACTCGTTTGCACTTGTGGGTACTAGCGAGCGCTCCGTGAGGTGCACACTGCACCTCAAGGCCAGATAGCAGCAGAACGGAAGTAGAGGAGCAGTTTTGTGTACCTTACCACTACATTCTAAATTTCCTTTGTCGAATTATTCTTATTGTGTTGGGGCAATTACATTGTGGCGGGTGTGACATTCAGACAAATTAACATACATCTTTAAATTATTTTCTTAGCACCTTCAAATATGTAACTCTATCAATTCATGTAATTTCATTTTCCTAGATGAAAGATATTTAATTACAGAATATTCCTCCAGCTGGTTTTTAAGTACGAGCATGAACAGCCCAATATCGCACAGTACTGATGTCTGCACATTCATTCTCATAAAACGCCTTTATTATGAGATGATTGTAAATTGGGAGCACATTTTCTGCAGTTAGAAACTCAATCACCACACTGTGCTTCAGCCGGTCCACCGACATTTTCCTCGCTATAGTTCAGCACCCCCTGGCGATAGAAGTTTGAAACCTTCAATGGAGAAGCGGGAAAGTGATAAGTACAATGCATGATTGCTCAAAATCCAAAATGCGTTTGCACAGTAACAAAAAAATAGGAAACGTTACTTTTCAACATGCCCTTGTGTATATACTTTATTGCCGATACATTTCAAGATTGTAATGTTGTTCATTTACATTCTAAATTGCAGTTTGCAAACTTTTAACACAAAATATGTTAATAAGAAATGAAATTAGGCATACCTTATTTAATGCGAATTATTGAATTTTTCATGAGTTTTGCATGACCGTATCTCTTAAACCAATTGAATTTCAAACTCAAAATGTTTACTGAAGTTACTTATCATAGAGTGCTGCACTGTGTACAAATTTCAGATTTTTAAAAAACAACCCACCAGAGATATTAATCCTGAATTTGGAATTTTTTATATAAAAGTACATGTTTTTGACCCAGTAGGAAAAACATTATTAAAGTCTCAAGCTTATAAAAAAAAAAAAGAAAAAAAAGAAAATCATATAACTTCGACATACACTATTGGATATCAGGTAATTGAAAAAAAAATTGAAGTGTTAAGCAAACTGCCTTACCTCGAAAAAAATATCCGAAAATGACATTTTGAGCGATTAGGATACACAATTTTTACCTTAAAATTTACTATGAAAGAATAACATTTAGAATATTATACACACATATAGTTGTAGCCTATAATGTGCTTAACATAACAGATTTTGTCTCATTTTTCTAGGACTTACCAGAGCTGAGATAAAATAAAAGTTATCGCTGATGCTTACGAATGGAGAAAATGACGTGCGCCATGATAAATAAAATGTCCGCCATCTTGAAATCAGTGACATTAAAAATAAAATAACAGTGGTTGTGAACTGTCAACATACGACCCTCACACACAAAATATATACTTTTTAAAAAAATGGTCAAGCAACCAGTGTTGTACCACTTGATATGGATTGACTCCAATCTCAATTTTCAGAAACAAAAAATACCCTTTTGTAATTGTGACATCATACACATGTAACATTATGGAAAAATGTAATGGCTATGAAAATTATCATAAATAGATTCTTCAAACTAAGAGTTGTATCAGAAATGATGCAGGAAACTTCAGAGCCACAGGCGGTGATTAGGGGGGCGAGGGTCAGTTGCCCCCACATTTCACCACTTTTGCCCCCGCAATATGTTAAACCTTATCTATAAAGGTAAATATACTGTCTTTGTCCCCCGGTTTTGGAACCCAATCGCCGCCACTGTTCAGAGCTTAAGATATAGAAACAATTTGAGTTAAATTTGTATTAATTTAGTTTTATTATAGTATAATACAGTATCATAATGAAAGTAAATTAAGTGTAAACATCACACTTAAAATCCTATTTCTACTGTAAAAAGTAATAGGTTTGAAACAATGTTATTTAAAAGCCATGGAACTAAAGTTTGTATTAATAATTCCAAATTATACATAGTTTTCCCTTTAATTTCATATATAATAAGTGATATTTTCAATAAGAATAAATTAACCTTTTGGTCCACTTTCACATGGAATGGCTTTTAGGAGTATATCGGATCAGTGCTGGGATAAATCGAGTCGCACAGCTTATTGTTTGCACATACATATTTCACACATAAACTGTTTGCATCCAAAGGCATTAACGCAACGATAATGATACTACATTCTACGTTCCTGAGATGGAATCCAGTCACCTGCATTGTAACTCTCTTTATCACTGTATAATATTTTGCAGAAGTTACAAAATTATTATTCTCCTTCCCTCTGCTCTTCGATCTAGTTCTGTTTCCTCCATTCTTTAACGTAGAATAAAATTACTGAGAAAAATACATTTTTAAACATTTTGCAATTCACAAGTAATTTATTTCACACTTTTCAACATAACGATTTTCTCATGTTGGCATCATTGCAGGTAGGGCAAGATACATACATAACCTCAACGACAAGGGGTTGAACTTGTTGCAAAAGTTCTAGGATACTCCACAGTTCTCATGAACAAGTGATATATGCAGTAATATTATACATGTAAGACGAAAAGATATGAAGAAATTAATTTTGATGGAAAAAAATGAATGACCCAATTTATCCCGCTAAGAGAGATCCGAATTACCCAAAATTACATTGTGCAACAATTGCAGTCAATACATACTAATACCGTTCAAGAGAGATGGGTATGTACATTAATCCCATTTACTTATGTGTATATAAAGATAAAAATTCGTTGAACTTTTAAATATTTCTATAACAAGTATATTACAAAGGTTACGTTCGATCGCTTAAAACTTAAATTGACTGGTTTTTCACAAATTGTTGGAAAATGGCACCAACAAAGAAAGTGGGCCAACCTCAACTTGCGATCTTCCTGGCCTCTTAGCATGAAGTCATCATTCCACTTCGAGGGTAGCCGCATAAGGTAGTAACTGGAATGAATTCTCTCCGTTTGGTCTGCCAGTAACAAGCGCACAAATTCGAATTCCCCCGTGATCCGAATTCCCCCGATCTACCCTACTGTGCAGTGTTGTATGTGCAAAACTGATTTATCATGTACGTTTTGTTAATTTAACCTCTCAAGTTGTAAAATATGAGCATGTTTTCTCTTAGCTGTTGGAAGAAAGGAACTGAAACCTGGGTTTGAGTATTCCTCTACATTTGTTCTTTATTCAGCTACAAAACTGAAAGTGCATAAAGTACGAAAGGGAGAAGGAAGAAGATAAATACGGGTAATGAGAGAGGTCCAATTAACGTTTCGTGCTCCTTTTTACGAACTTAGGACGAAATCCGCACAGAATTTTGAACATTCCCTCACCTCCAACTTTCGGCTGCTAAACAGCCTATACAGGGAAACTATGGACATCGAGGAGGGAACAAGCGGCAATAATAAGGGCCCTAAATAGGCATTGTAGAAGCGGAAGTTCGGAAACTTTTGCGGCGAAACGAATTCAGGAGACAGTGTTTGTTTCTCGCCTTTGCACAGCAAGATAGAAAGTGCCGCACTCGTAGTGGAATGATCAAAAATGTCCAGTATTTCATAGCCTAATAAGCAGCATTGCCAATCTAAAACCTATACATGGAAGGAATCCACTCTATGCAATTACAATAATAATTCCGTATATTATTATATTAGGCTCAAATACAATATAACTATGCAATATCTACAGACCGAAACGTAAAATGGATACACATGCTGACAGACCTGCCTAAGAAATTACAAGTATCGTATCACAGTGCAACAAGTATTTTCTACGTGTACATCATTGTTCACTTACCGAAATGGATAATCATATTCTGCGAAATAAGAAAATGCAGGTATAACATTCAATCGAACATGATTTCAATGTGAAAATAATTGTAGAAACATAAAATGTCAGTCTAGGTAGTTTCAGCCCATAATCATCTATTTCAATTTCACATATCTCGGTAAGATACACAAAACTGCATTATAACATGGAGATGATGATTATGTTCACTTACTTTTCAATTTCACTTCGCCCTTTACTTCACGATCCATATTTGAGGGCCCACTGCCATAGACGAATTACGTGTACTAATAGGATTCGAGAGTTCGGTCGTTTTTCGCTCGAGCGGAAGAACTATCAATTCTGTATGTCATCTTGCGTTGCCCGTGCGAACTATTGCCGCTCGAGAGCTAACGTCATTCTGATTTTCAGGGTAGAAGTGATTGTCATTCATCTCCAGGAAAGCTTCAAGACTTACTTCAGGAGATATCATTGTCTGAAACTACTTCAGCTAAAACCTGCCTGTCACCCTTGAGAACCAGCTTCCGACTACCGGGGTGGGTGATTTCAGCAATGTGGACTCTGGGGTTCACCCAATATGTAATAAATAGGTAACTGGGAGCAAACCCTGAGGGTAGAGGCGGCCGGAATGTGGTGCTGATTACGTCACCTGTCACCTCTACAATAGTGAATGTATGACGTTCTATTTCAACACACTCACATAAGACTTCACGGTATTTTGCAATGTGCAGTGGATAGCTGTATAGGGCCAACGTAGTAATAAGTTGTGTTTCATACAGCGTATATTGATACACCTGTAGAGTGAATTGTATCTTCTGCATATATACTGTATATACAGGGTGGTGCAAAATTCCGTTTACAACGCTTGGGAGGTGAATCGCCAAGTAAAAACAAGGAAAAAATGTCATGTGAAAAAATGTCGAAATCGGCACCGTTTACGAGTGACAGGCGTGCGAAAATCGCCTCACACCATGTGTAAAGCACAATAACTCAAGAAGGAAGAAATATATCAATGTCGGATTAAAAGAATAGAAAGAAAGTCGTGCCTGACGAATACAATGGTGCAGCAATTGAGGCCCAGCGTAAATTGCGCAAGGAGACTCTCAAAGAAAGTGGGGAATCGCCTGATGGAAAATATAGGAAATTTACTACTATTTTCTACATAATGTTGAGATCGGAATGTAGGCAGTAAAAAATGACGACGTATGTCCACATGTCCCACTACTGCTGGGACACCGTCCCACACTCGCGAAATAAGAAATTCACCCGAAAATGACTCTATGCCGTCAGATTACGCTGAGATTGATTTCAGCTAATTTATACAGAAAGCTACACTAGAGGCGCTGGGAGTGTAGGTCACCTGTTACGTATTAGCGTTGGTGGATACTACGTAGAGAGTGTAGTCGACCGTTGTTCTTCCTGTCTGTTCTGCGTCTCGCAGCGTGGAGTTTAGTCTGGCGTTTGTGTGTGGTTGAATTGCGCCAAGGAATATTGTACGTAGAGTACGTATTCCCGTGTTCTTTCTCGGTTTGCAACAACTGCGTGGACACCTGTGTGACATTACGTGGGTGCTAATCACGGTAGTTGTGATCTGTCACTCGGAGGGAAAGTGCCCCTGTTGGTGGGCAGTTCTCGAAGAGGACAATGGTGGAGTACTCTAGCCACGAGCTTGCTGATATGCATCTCGTTTATGGAGAGGCAAACCGAAACAGCCGTGAAGCAAGGCGTTCGTATCACGAACGTTTTCCCAAAAGGCGGTTACCAGCACATGCACTCTTTCAAAGACTTGATGCTCGACTGCGTGAAACTGGATCTCTACTACCCCGTAGGTGGGATTGTGGAAGACCCCGCACTGTGCGCACTGTGCAGTTTGAAGAGGACGTGTTGGGCGCGATACGAGACCGTCCTGGCACCAGCACACCTGTCATTGCTCGTACGCGACAAACCCACCATAGCAATGTGTTCCGCGTTCTTCAGGAGGAGGGATTGCACCCATACAAATTGCATAAGGTGCACTACATACTGCCCACGGACTTTCCCCTACGCATGGATTTCTGCCAATGGTACGTGCAAGAAACTCTTGCCATTCCAGATTTCACAACAATAGTTTTGTGGACCGATGAGGCAATGTTCAACAGGGACGGCATGTTCAATAGCCACAACAGCCACGTCTGGGATATGGACAATCCGCATGCAATCATTGTGCGCCATCATCAACATAGGTTCGCAGTGAATGTGTGGTGTGCGTAGTAGGTGACCACTTGATAGGCCCGTATATTTTGCCCTCTACTTTGTGTGGTGGGAATTATCGGGTGTTTCTACATGACGTATTACCTGAACTTTTGGAAAACGTGCAACTGGCAAGTAGACAACATATCTGGTTTCAACACGACGGCGCCCCCGCACATTTCGACCGGGGAACCAGGCCCTTACTCAACGATATTTTCGGCGATCGTTGGATTGGCAGGGGTGGGCCTTTGCCGTGGCCACCTCGTTCCCCCGACCTCACACCACTGGATTTCTTTGTATGGGGAGAAATGAAAAGGCTCGTGTATGAAACCCCTGTGGAAAGTGTTCAGGACCTCGTTGCTCGTGTTAGTGTCGCTGCTGGGACAATTGGTGACATGCCAGAGGTATTTGCGCGTACTAGACAATCAGTGCTTCGCCAATGCCATCTTTGTCTTGAAGTCAATGGCGGACATTTTCAACAACGTCTCTGAGTATAGCGGTGTTTGTGAGCCCCTATCAGCACCCCATAGTGTCCTTTAGTGAAAGGTGCGAGTGAAGAAGCTGGAGATCGCTGTACTTCATACCATCGATCTGCATTTGCGGAGGTTGTGCGCTTCTCAGTGGAATTCCTTCAAGATGTGCTGTGCCTGGAAATGTTACATGCCATTGTGTGCGTTTTCTCGCCATTCTCCGTCTTCATTCCTTCGAGGATTACCCACTTTCTTTGGGGAGCTCTCTTGTAGTATGTACAGCCTGACGTCATGTGGCCATTGTTTAACTTTTGTTTTTCGTACTGCAAAGTAGTGTGTCAACATTAAGGGATTGCAATCGTTTTTTTATGATTTTCCGGGTTTTTTTCCATTTGGGATGATGTCCCAGCAGTAGTGGGACATGCGACAACTTGGTTTCTTTTCTTCTTCCTACCGCAATGTGAACCGTGTACAACAGGAGATTTGCAGTTATTTTCCTATTTCTCGGGTGTGGGCCGGTGTCCCAGCAGTAGTGGGAGATGTGGACATACGTCGTCATTTTTTACTGCCTACATTCCGATCTCAACATTATGTAGAAAATAGTAGTAAATTTCCTATATTTTCCATCAGGGGATTCCCCACTTTCTTTGAGAGTCCCCTTGCGCAATTTACGCTGTGCCTCAATTGCTGCACCATTGTATTCGTCAGGCACGACTTTCTTTCTATTCTTTTAATCCGACATTGCTATCTTTCTTCCTTCTTGAATTATTGTGCTTTATACATGGTGTGAGGCGATTTTCGCACGCCTGTCACTCACATACGGTGCCGATTTCGACATTTTTTCACATGGCATTTTTTCCTTGTTTTTACTTGGCGATTCACCTCCCAAGCGTTGTAAACGGAATTTTGCACCACCCTGTAGAAACGAACTGCCGGAGTACTAATTGAGGTTAGTGTACCTTTATCTTATCCCAGCTAAATGCCGGCCTCTGTGGCGGAATGGTTATCACATTCTGCTATGACGCCAGGGCTCCGGGTTCGAATACCAGCTTAGGCATAGGTGTTCTTTGTGAGTGTCCCTTCGTCAGTTTTTAACATATCTTCACTCATCCGTACCTTCAAGATTAGCCAAACGTGGCAGAAATGCGAAGTAAAATAAACCAAATCAATAAATCAATTAACACAGCAGACATACCGTCACGAAAATTTGAAGTTTTTCTGCGTTCGGTGAGCGTTTCCTCTCTCCTCTTTCACTTTTTATTTGGCCCTTGTGGCCCTCCTTCCTTTCATCTTATGTATATATATCACACATGGTTAACCAAGAACCAATTTAAATACCTAAGAACCTATTTTTTGTAAACACAACAATAATAGCTATATATATTCTCCCCATTCAATTATGACCGTCAGTTGAATTCAATTCACAACACGTCCACAAGTCAGTACGTGAAGGCTATATTGAGTCCACTGCATAACCACCCAAAACCCGCAAAGCCAACATGACCCGGAGCAATCTTCCCTTAAAACTCAGAATTTCTCATTTAGAATTTCTAAAGGGTCTAAATAAATATATATTTTAGGCAAATTGCACCCAGCCTTGCAGGGCCCAAAAGGGTAATATACGGAGATATATTCTACTCAGCCTGAGTCCAGAATGTCCTTTGTCTCTTCCAGTCGGCAAGATTCTGCCACGCCAAACTCCTCGCTCACCCAGCACAGAAGCCTAGCCAGTGGCAGACCTTACCTTCGTCACATGTATATTTCGTCTATATGACGTCACCAATGAGTCCTTGTGCAATGTGCTTACAACAGCTAAAATACGAAGTTCGGCGGAGACAAGGACCTTTGAAATATTTAATTGATGTAATATAATTACAATCCGTCAGTTCGTCTGTGAGAAGCAAAATCCAATATGGTGTGAATGTTCATACCTTAACAACTATTACAATGAGGAAATGGCATTTCGAGTTGAAAGCTAGAAGCAAACTATCTCAGTGTCATATGAATTTGGTCTATTTGAGATATCTATTGATGTTGGAGTGAGGTATCATCACAGAAAGTCTTGAAACTAAAACCTACTCAAAGACTAATAAATGAACAACTTTATGCAAGATAAATTTACACGACTGGTCCGTCTGTCCGTCCGTGTGTTTCGTTTGAGTCAGCACCGATCGTTAGTTAATTCAGAAGATTCTTAGTTTCTTCTAAATACTCCTCGTTTCTCACGTACTCCAACGTACAAATAAATTTACAACGAATCCTGGCTACCCTGCACTTGGTTGGATTCCTTCTTGTACGGAATTGTTCTGAGCTGTAGGAACACTAGAAGGTATTTTACTGGTTGCAGGTATAACTGGATTTACATTGTAAACGGAAATATAGTTGAAAAATGTTTTAAGTGAATATTGTATGAAGATTAATACAGGTCTCACGGTGGATTTTGTTTGCGGGGGGGGGGGGGGGGCTCGGGGTAGTGCAGCAGCGCGAATAGAGTTTGAACTGAAGCGAACGATAACCATATATGCCAAAAGGAAAAGTACAAGAAGGCGAAAAAGCTTTACGGAGTAAGGAAGATGCATGATCATAAAGGGGAGAACGCAATGAAGGAGGAAATTCACGGTCGGGGGTAGTTTTTCTTCTTTTTTGTGTGAGAGGGAGAACCCCGGTATAAGCAAATCAGGACGGAAAGGTCCTGTGAGTGGTTCGGGTTATAAAACTTTCATGGCGGGATGTTCGATGCTTCTTCCAGCGTGTAGTTCGGAAGAACGGGATTAAAGCCCTTTTTCCCTCGGACTTCTTGTACGGAACTTCCCATGCGTTGGATTCTTAGGGGAAAAGTTGTCCGACGAGTTTCAAAGAGCCGAAGACGAAAAAAGGGGCAGCTGAAGGAAATCGAAAAACGTAAGAAATAAGACTTAGCATATACTATAGCGACCCTTTTACAAGTTACTTATTTGAAGAGAGTAACTAAAGATTACTAGACTGGTAAAGTATAAAATTCTTTCGTAGATGACTGTTGTCTCTAAATAATTTATACATGCCGGTTCCAAAAATAAAATAAATTTTTATACGTGACTTCTAGGTTTTTCAGAAAACGGCAACATATTGCTTGCCTTAATTTCACAATAAAATGTAGAGTTTCAATATTTTCACAATAGATGGCTCTGTTTAGATAGTGGTAAATATATTGATTTTCTACATTACAAATTCTCCAAATTTGAATTATAAATGGATATGGAATTGTAAACATTTAATTATCCTTCCACGTGAAGGCACAAAAAGTGTGTGCACTTTCGTTAATAAGTTTATTTACATTTTTTTTTTTAAAAAAAGTCAATGTTATCATGTAGCGGCTTCATTGACCTTGGAAAATCCTGACGAGGAAAAATGAATGCCATTTCCATGGAATTAAAAAAGACTTCCAGAATCACCCATTGGTTTCGAATCAACAGATTTATTTTTAAAAAATGTCGACCATTGTTGTTAACAATTTTAGATAACATACAATCTAGTGTTCATTTGTTTCTCGCTGGAATGTTGTGTGTATGCACAGTTGATTTTGTATTTACCGCCGATTTTATGCCACTTACGGTTAATCGCAACGATGAAGAAGGATAAGTGTTAAATCGTTGTTGTTTAAGTCCACTTTATTCGTAGTAGACCTACAGTTTACAGTAGGATTCGAACCACTGTGCCATGACTCTTCGCCAGTAATCGAACTGGAACCTTTTGATTACAAAGCGACGGATTGTGCCATCTTCTTACGTGGTCTGCCGGCCCTCGTGGCGGAGTGGTTAGCACATCACACTACGACGCCAGGGGTCCCGGATTCGAATCCTGGCCTTGGCATGGCTGTTTGTGAGTGTCCTTTCATCAATTTCATCACATCATCACTCATCCCTATCTTCGAAAATTAGCCAAAAGTGGCACAAAAAGCGAAGTAAAATAAAGCAAATCAATCAATCTTACGTGGTCTTTAATAAGTCTGTTTTCCAGTCACGAAAAATCCTGTTTATGGTTGGATTGCATCTGGTACCAAATTTTTCTTGAGATGTGGAAAGAATTGATACACGTTTAGGGTTGCCAAATGAATTATGTGCAGTCTCTCGCCTAATATATAGGAACTGCAAATTTGCAATTTATTATCTTGAACGTTTCTGTATTAAATATGTTCAGCATATTTAAAACAATAAGCAGTCGGGCCAGTGGCATATTTTAAGTGGGACAATGGCTTGTGCTTAAATGGATATGTCTATGATTCACAGAATATGATATTACCATTTGTTTACTATCAGTCATTCATGAAACCAAATTTTCTGAATGAGAATTCTTAAGTTAAGACTGTTGCAGTAATGGATTCCGCGAATTAGAAAAGAAACTGAATGAAACAAATTACACCATCCCGCAGTATAATTGTAAACACCTCACTGAATCATGCCTCTTTAAAACGTCTACTTTTTAAGTATTGTGTGACAATGCACACGTGTGCGTTTGTGTGTAAGACACACACAGAAAGTAAAAGAGAGGGGGGATGGCCCACAGCGAGCGAGTGTTTGTGAGGATCCATAACTCCATTTTGGTTTCCATTTCGTAAAAGAGAATGTAAAATTTGAGATTCACTCCTAAACACTAATCTATAACTCCCAACTTCCTTTTTGCGTTATATTTATGCGTGTATTTTGTTGATTAATTGATTGAATTGGGTTGATTTATGTCGCTTTTATGCCACGTTTGGCTAATAGCGAAGGTGAGTGTTGATATGATGTAACTTTTGAAGGAATACTCACAAAGGAGACTCGTGCCTTGGCCGGAATTCGAACCCGGGATGCCTAGCGTTGTAGCGCTCTGTGCTAACCAATCCCACACAGAGATCAGCGCGCCTACTTTCTGAAACTCAGGGAGGGTAGTATTTGTAGAGGGGGTGCGGAGGAATTCTCCCCTGGTTATTGTATCCTTTTGGATGGAGGGGATGTTTTTATACGAGGGCTATTTTTTTCAACCTCCGATAGGGCATGAAATCAAAACCACAGTGAATAGCGAAATGTGTTTATTGACAAAATTTACGTACACGTATAATCTACTTTTCAACGTAAACACCAAGAAGATTCAGACATATATTGTACCTATTCACCAGCTTTCCAATACCCTCTGCAAAGAAAAGTGCCGCCTGTCTGTTGAGTCAGGTCTGCCGAAGCTCCGCATTGGTGTAGAAGCACCGTCCTTCCAATCACTTTTTCATCGCCCGGAAAAGGCGGGAAGTCACGGCGCAAGGTCTGCGATCTAGGGAGGTTGATCAAACACTTCCCAGTGGATTCGTTGGATTAGATCTTGGTTGATGCAGCTCTTCGGCACACAGCTCATTCGACTCTCTGCCTATAGAAATCGTATCACACTACGCACCTCGCACTTTGGCGGGAGAGTCTATTGTAGCGGACAACATCTCTACGCGCACCTACGCTCAGCTTCAACTATAGCCCTCGTACATAATCCCAAGATTATTCGAAATAGGTTAATGAAATCTCGCCAGCCTGCTGGAAAATTTTCAAATTTATATTTCGTTTCGTACGTGATATAGCAGCGTTATTAATACAAACCCATTTGCTGAAGGGTAATCTATGTATTATTCAAGAGAATTGACATCATTCTGAAGTAAAGTAGAATTTGATTTCCTTAATTTGTTGACATTGCAAAAAAAATCCGTATGGTTCAGATAAGCATGTCTTGAATTTAACTGTCTCTTAAACGACTCTCAACATCCGTCACGCAATTTATACATTACCCTACCAAAGTTCCGTTCCTTCCTGTTCAATAAATTGTCTTGTGACTTTCTAGCTCAAGTCATTAATCATAATTTTTCTTCTCTCTTCATGATTATCTATAATCTCTTCCAGTGGTCACCGTTTATCTTGTTCTCTGCTGTATTCCCTGCAGGGAGTTATCCCTAACTGCGCTATCATTGCAGACTTATCTGTCATCGAGATATTTCTCTTAGTCTATGGCTACATTACGTCATCGTTGACGCTCCAATATTTAATGCAGCGTGCGATTTGGTTTTATCAGGGGGATAGTACTAGTTGATTAAGTATATTCATAATCTTATAGGTGTTTGCGAACAGCTCCTCAGAAAAATGTATAAAAATGGCCAGTAGTTAGGCACATGTTGCTTGTGTCTGCTGACAAAAATTTGACCAGCTAGTGTTGCCACCTAAGGTAAACAGTCAGAAATCGATCAAATACTGCGCATGACCAGTATTGGTCGCAAATGACAGATTGGCATACCATCAGTCATCAGACGTCTAAATATGAGCCTTCGATGATTTCTTATGTATTTTTCTCACCGAAAAGTAGCATTCTGGAAAACTTTTAACGGTGCCTTCCGCCAGTTATTAATGTATATATAATTTTTGGTATGAAGTAATCTGATAATGTTAAGCATTGAAAAATATCTGAATTTACGAGGCTTTATAATACAGACAACTCGGTGTAAATATCCATCACGATTTTCATGATATCAATTTTCAAAATATGGGTTTCGCGACATTTGAAACATTCTGTAGTTGGTTTCCATTAATGCAAACCTTGCGTTGGTCTCTAATTTATGCATGCTTATAATTGGACCATAAATGCTTATTAAAATCTAATTTTTATATCAAATGGAACATAATATCGTTCTAAGTTAATTTATAAAATCAAACCGTAACAAGTTCAGATTTTGACCTTCAAAAAACAGTTAAATGGACTTGGTAAAGGAAATCGTAAGATGAATTGTTCCTAATATACTTTCCTTAGTATGGTTCGCTACTGTACAATAAAGGCCTATTTCTATACAAGACATTTCGTTACTATTATGTCAAGGTTAAATAAATTCAATTCCGGTGCAGGAGAGAAAATCAGCAAGCGCAAATTGGATCTAGACAGTAAAGAGCCTTTTTTATCGTTAACGTGTTCCAATTCGGTTAAGGAACCTTTTTTTCCGTCGGATCAATTTAAATAAAGTCCAGCAACGTTTTTTTTTAAAAAAATGAAACAATACCCTACTTGGACCGAATTTAAATTGTGCGAGAAAAATGATTCCGGTCCTGTTACGGTACCCAATAGAATCCATTAGAATTTATGGGTCCCTGGACATTTTCCAACTCTGGCTTATGCTGCGATCATACTTCGTTCGTGTTGCGACTTTCGTGTCGTGTGCATTATAACCTAACCTATTGTCTTCACACTACTTGTTGGTTCGAATCTCGGTCTGGGTGTTACCTGTGTCCAATATCATCATTCCTCCTCATCTCCGGCATTCGCCAAAAGTGGCAGAAAAACGACATAAAAGAACCTAATTCAATCAATCAATCATACTGCTTATTTTGATTTTTATTTGCTTCATATTACTTCGCTTTTTGTGTCACTTTAGGCTAATTTGTAAAGATAGTGATGAGATGATGAAATTGATGAATGGACGCTCACAAACATCCACTGCCAGTCCGGCATTCGAACCCGGGACCCCTAGCGTCGTAGCGCGATGTGCTAACCACTCCGCCACGGGGCCCGGCATACTGCTTGGTCAATGCTGTACACAACTCACCGCCTGCATCTTGACTTGCTTTGTCTATTTTCGGCCACAGTACCCATGCAACATAACATAGTAGTATCCGCGACAGAGTTTGACCACCATACCCCATCCCTTTCGTGCACGGCCAACCACGGCGGCGTAGATTCTATAAACAAAATTTCATGATGATGTGCAGAAAACAAACCATTCCCACCAGACTGGTCTAGGTGGTACTGGCCGCTCGAGACGAACGCTTTGACCGGTTTTAATTCTCGGGTAGGCATTCCACCCTTTCGGCTCGAATGACGCGAACCGATAAATTTTCCGATTTGTATGTGTCGATCCGACGTTCAGTGTGGTTCTTCTTCCATAAGCTGATGGATGTTCTACTTTCAGCTATATCTGATGGTTTCTTTCTGCGGTAGTTGTAGGGGGAGGGGGAGTGGATTGATGATTGTGAGTAGATGAAAGCACTGTCATTCCGATGTGCAGAAATCTGATGGTTGTAGACTTATGCTACTCCCTTGTTACATTCAAATACATGCATAATGCTAAAACATTATTTGGGAATGTCCATATTCAGTAATTTTAAAGTAAGTTGACGTTATAATAACAGTTGAAGAATCCTAATGTATTCACCTGTATTTTAATGTAAGTATTTTAATATTTTTTTGCTTTGTAGGCTACAGAAATTTGTTAATTAATATTAATTTGTCATGTTTATCTGTTCTATATTGGAATATTTGAAATGTATTGCTTTGAAAAGGTGGCCGTGCCGTCTGAGGAGTCAGGCTTGAGACTCGGGCTAGGGAATGCGCGCTTGTTCCAGTCTCCTAGGAGACAGCGTAACAACTTTTCTCCTGATTTCGGCCCGATACAAACTTAACAATTTACAATAGCAGGCCAAATAAAACGTGGAATATCGATCACGTATGGGACCCTCACGACTGGGGGTTCGTCGTGCTTACCACACGTCACCCCGTAACGGGATAGATAATGGCCCACCTCTGGCGAGAGTAAGGCCGGCAGTCGGTAAATAGGCATTGGCCCTCAAGTCGTTATTTTCACCACGGGTTATAATTATTGCTTTGAAAGGTAGTGCCATCTCGTGACGAACCATAAGGATACGAAACGTCTTAAGGGGCTCAAATATGGCGAGAAATTTGATTTCCTCATACTTCGTGCTCTAGTTTCTTCGTTGTAACTAAGTACTAAAGAATATAGACTGTATCAAACCGACTTCTGTGTTCGAGTTTTCATCAGGCGTAGTAGTAACGTCAATGCCTCGTAGTCAGGGGGTCCCAGACTCGATACCCGATAGAGGCACGTAATGGTTCCGATCCTTTAAACTGTATCCAGTACCGATTAACCCATGTGTTAAAAACTCGAACTTAAATCATTAGTACATATAAAAAAGGAACGTGTATGTAACTGTTAACAGTGAAGGAACTTGAACACTTATTTTGCTGTTTCGTTTAATCGTTAACATGAGACACTCCCTAACATAGCGCTCTATTATCAACAGAGAAGACAAATTGCAATTCATAAAATTACGCGAACCTGCTCGTATTTTCCAACCTTAACATCTACCTCCAAACTTCAAGTTTTAGCTTCTTGCAGTCTTCTTTTCCTCCAGCACCTCGTGTCCTTAACTCCTGCCATCTAGTAGCACTAAGATTAACTACAAGTTATTTCTCTAGAAAGAGCTCCTCTTAATTACTTACAGGGATTTTTCTCCCAACATTACCCTAATTTCAAATTACATCTGCACAGAAGACCTTTAATGAAAATTCCTGGGCAGTGTTATCAATCTTTCTTCTCCTTCTACAAGTTTCACAGCTACGGTTTTTGTTTTGTAATCTTTGGTTTAAATTCCAGGTAAGCACTTGCCGAGGTGCTCAAAATATTGCTATTTTTGGGTTTCTTATTCTTCTCCTGATATTTCCAGCATATCGCAATTAGAATCAGAATACTTGGGCTTGTTTTTAGTCAAACTAAACACGTTTTCCACGAATTCCACCGAGTTTCACTAGCCACAAATGTATCAAGTTTGTAGAAGTTGCAAATGCTACCACCTTCGTAGATTCCCGTTAGGTGGAAACCACGTCGAAGACATTAAACGTGACAAATGACGTCATTACCTTCGTGAAAATATTTCTTTATAATGAAGATCAGCACCAAGTCAAATATATGCCAACACCACTACTTTACTTTGGAAATTGAGCGAAACTACTAATTTCGAGAGGATAAAATGTTATACTGTATTTCTTCATCCTTAAAAATCGATTAAATCTGAATTTGACGTTATTTTTCTTTTAGGAAAAAAACCACTATTGTTACAAACACAAGAAACCACGAACAGGAGACTCCATAGCATCCATGCCGCTCAGGTATGGAAAATACGAAATGTGCATTGTGTCTGGAATCTTTAATAATATTAAACGGCTCCAAACATGATCCACACTCCTTTCTACTACAGACAAGCTGAGGCCACCTTCCTCAGAACGGATATATGCTCCACCAGGACAACGCTCCTGCTCAGTGAGCAACGAGTTGGACATCACAGTGACAACCCACCCACCCCCTTCGCCTAATCTTGCACCGTGCAACTTCCTCCTGATTCCGCGTATGAAGAAAGAGGTTCGCGGAAGTATTTTTCAACCAGACAGTTTGAACAATGTTGTTTCGGACGTGCTAAACATACCAACAAAGAAAGGATTCAATGAATGCTTTGAATATTGGATTGAACTTTGGTATCAGTTTATAATTTCAGAAGAAGACAAATTTGAAAGTTTGTGATTCATTCTTGATGCACCCTGGTATGAATGTATTTCAAGTTTTGTGTGTATCTGGGTCTCCTGATCTTCATCGTAATAAACAAAAAAATATTAATGTTATTCCAATGGTTATTGTGAGTTGTACATGAAGTTAGTTTCCTGTGGAAGGATATATACTAGCATAGTTAATGGGGTAATATTTGTTGCTTCTTTAATTGCGAATACACTAAACCTTTTCTAAAGACTATATTTACAAATGACCATATATAAGAAATCTAACCTAATATATCAGAACTGCCATCTAGGGGTTCTAATTTCATACTTAGTAAACACTACACTCAGTGCCGGATCTACAAATCTTGGGACCACGCAAAATATTACCAAAGGCCCCCCTCTGCCTACCTACCTACCTTATATATATATATATATTACACATATATATCGTATGTTTGTGTGTGTGTGTGTGTGTGTGTAATTCTTGATCTCATGTTGACAAAGTGACGGGCCTTCTAGAGGGTGATTCAAGAGACCCCGAACATCCTACAAAAAGTAAAAGAGTTAGGCTGGGTACAATTGGTAATGATAGAAACAGGTTAGGCTTAGGGGAACCACATTGGTGTGTTCCAAGAGGACGTCCGCTACATTGGTGGCCCTTTTCTTGAGTTCAACTCAAAATTTTTAAATGGTAAGGGGCTGATGTGCACAGGCGCCGATTTCTTCAGAGATGGGGGAGGGGTCAAAGCCAAGTAAAGCATAAAAAAATGATTCTTTGTTTGCGAGAGGGGGGTTTAAGTTGGGACCTAATACACTTGAGTTACTTTGAAAAATTGCAATAACTATCTTTGACAACAAAACATATACTATATGTCAGGGTAACTTTATTAGCTGGACAAGAAAGTCACCGTTCTACTGTGATATTTACATAAAAAAGGAAGGCCTAAGATAAAATTTTCATCCAGGCGAGGTCGATTTTTGGCACCCCAACTGTTTACTCTATCACCCCCCCCCCTCCCCGGCCTCAACTTTCTACCCTCATCCCACTACTTTCTACCTTCGGCCAATTTAAAAACATGACCATGTTGTATATTTACGGTTTTAACGACGATAAATACAGAGCCTTGTTTTTTCAGAACAAGAACGCGTATATTGTAGGTTGATATCAAAATAACAGTAGTCCCTTAGTTTAAATTGCTACATGATTTTGCAATATATATACGTATATGTCATTGAGAGGTAACTTCAATTAATTTTTCTCTACACAAATGCAACTCTTTATAAAACAAATATCTACATTTATGTAATCAGAAATAAGGATTTGACTCTATTAAATCGGGACACCGCGGTCTGGCGCCTTCGAGCGTTTTGATCGTTGATTAAGCATTGGTATAAATACATATGTAACACTGCAACTTTCAGCCACATCAATGCAGTCTGAAGTAGCACACATATGTTTACATGTACATGTAATAAACAACTTACTAACCTGAAAATATTCTGTTTTTCAATATTCGATTGTTTTATATAATCAGGGTTGTTGTTGTTTATATAAACCCTGATTATATAAAACAGTGGAATATTAAAAAAAAACAGAAAAAAACAGAATATTTTCAACTTCTGCTTGACTTTTACGAAGGGAAATGAACCTGGCTCATTCAAGAGCATGAAGATTACAGTATTGTCATGCTTCTTCCTCTATGCTCGCACATATTCATTCATAATATTCCATGCGTTTTCCTTAATTAATTGTCGTTTTAGAAAAGGAAATACTGAAATAGTAAACGCACAAGCACAGAAAAGACATTCAAACTGAGTAATGGTCGCACATTATTGATTCTGCCCATTTCAGAGCAGAATCCTGCGTAATTTCCCACCTGTTGTGTGCGAAGTTTCTGTGTGCAAAGGTTATGTAATATGTTGGGCCCCCTATAAACGGGAGGGGGGTAGGACAAACGAGAACTGGAGGGGCCGTGGTTTTCGTCACACCTGGAAAATGATACATTTGTTACAATCATGCAGTCATACCTTTTACCTGATTAAAGATAGGTTGAAGAAACCTTCACCTCTGCATTCCTCGTGCTTGATTTGATTTAAGGTTCGAATTTTTCCGGCTTTATCCCCTCATAAAGCGGTTCCTGGGGCCAGCCTCAAATCAAATGATACCAAGTCGAGGTAAAGGCTGGCGGAGGGTGGTGCTGATCATATCACATGAATTATAAGACGGTCAGGATAAGTGCCTACAGTCGGAGTTACCGAGAATAAACCTAGGAGGATTTGTTTTCAAGCACCTGAAATGACGTTACATAGTACTACGGTGATTCAGAATATACACATATATTAGAACACAGATAAATAAACAGTACATCTTCCCCTCTTTCACTCGATCTCTCATTCATACACACATTCCATGGCATATTGTGACAATATGACAATTACAAAGGTTAGATTAATTAATACTTTTACTATAACTAACTAACTAACTCTCTAGCCTTCTTAAACCCGAAGGTTCATGGCTGCAGCAACACAGGCCTTCCATCTTTCCCTATCTTGAGCAAGATCTATATACTCTTTTCCATCCCTACCGATTTCCTTTAGGTCCATCTCAACGTTGTCCCTCCATCTTCGTCTTTTATACTTTTACTATACTCATGCGATTTCTTGGCTACATTGCCTTCTTTGTGTGAACCCTTTTAACTTTTCGGGAGGTACAAATATGTTTCAATGAACTATGGTTTGGCTGTTAACATATACTTTGATCTATAACGTTGATTTGTCCGCCGGAATAAGGATGTCTAGTTATGCCATAGCACTGATTTAAGTTATGCAATGATTTGATTTACGCAGATTCGCGGTAGATTGGTGTCCCCTCTCTCACACACGCACATAGTTGGATCTTACCTTCGCTGCAATCCTTCTGACCTGGGTCGGGTGAAAGTGGTCCTACAGTTTAGGAACGCGTCCACACTCCGGTGTTGTACTTCGCGGTTATCCTGGTTGGCGAAAGAGGATCACTCGGCAGTTCCATATGACATCATCGGATCCTGGCTTCCCTCGTTCACTTCGCTGGCACGTCCATGACGGTACACGTACACTGTCGACTCCATACGACAACTAGCGCAGTAATAGGTCAGTCCTTCGCTGTCACTTGTACGTAGATACGTGACTTAGGCGATGTGACGAACATACGCAATGAGCCATTCGCGGTTTCACATGGACACACATGGATATTAAATGTTATTAACTTTAGTATTGGCTGTTATGCACTTCGGTATTAACTTTGCTATCAATTGTTATTAACTTCTCTTAACTTAGGACGTTGTTTCGGACGATTGACCCAGGTGGACGTGTCTTGCGTTATTCTCACATAACCACACGTATGTGCACGGATGCGTTGACGGCGAGGGGGAAACTCTGCTCTACTCCATGGCTCTAAACACTAACTCGAGTAAAAGACAAATCCCGACCACGGGTCTGATCGCGACTCCGAGCTAGGTCGCGTGTAGCTCACACTCCGGTGTCGATTCTAGGCAAACTGTGTTCTCGCTATCCTCAAAAATCCCTTTTTTGCAAGATTTGAACGTGGGACGCCCTAGCCTCTGTGTTTATGTGCCTATTTATTGTTTTCGGTGCTTTGACCGTTGTCCTCCTATCTTGGTCGAAGCTCTGGCCGGTCCTTAACCTCTGCTAGCAGCCCCTCATGCAGAGATTAGTCCAAGTCGTCTGGTATTGTGGTGGGCACGTTGAGCTAGGGCTATCTCAACGGGGTATCGTCTTCCATTGTATCCAGCGATGGATCTTTAATAATTTATAACTCCCGTAGTTCTGTTCTGATTAGGCTGAAATTCTGGGTTCTGTACTTTCATGATGTGGTCTTCCGCTGGTTAAAATCTCATCCAATTCGGTTCATTGGTTTAGAAGTTGCTCTTCTCCTGCTATTCTCCATATGAATGCATGTAAATCCAGCGAAAAACGGTGGTTGAGCAAGCTAGCGTTGGCTAAGGCAGTCGCTAGACACCTTTATTCGCTACGGATTGTAATATGACCAATTGTAATTAATTCTTAATAACGGGCAATTAGATCAATTACCTGTTATTCAATATTTGACCGTTATAATATTTTATACGCTTATTTTTTTTACATTCGTACCCTCTAATATGTCAGTGTCTGAGGGCCCCTAAAGGCTTACTTGTCTCCGCCCCCCCCCCCCCACCTCCGCACTGCGGGGTTTTGCGGCTTGTAGATCCGGCACTGACTACACCAATTTGGTTCTCTAATAATTATTATCATTCCACAATCCTTATTTTTTAGAACAATAAAGTTCGAATGTTTATTGATGCATTCACTACAAAAAAAAAATACCCATCTACATTCTGTTCCGGGAATCTCTGGAGCAAGCGAAAGAAAACAAGTCTCTGCCAAGTAGTGACTCAACAGGGCTCGACGAATAAACAGCTCATCATTGCGATCTAAATCCTAAACAACTTACACATGTGCATCAGTGTAAGTCCAATGTATTAGGGCAGCGTGTTTGCTTAGGAACAATCCCATTAATACAACAACGACCAAGGTGATTCAATAAAAAGGTCTATTTTCTGCACACAAGATAGCACTTTCGGATAGTTGGACAACATTTTCTCTGAAACTACCTCCGTATAAATTGCCAATGCCAACCTTCATCTGCTCAGGGAGTCCCTACCTTCTCTACCCTTTAAGGGGCCTTTTTAAGAATCGAATTCCCGGTTTTAATTTTCCGGGTCATTGGCTTCCAGGAGGAGTCTCATTGTGTTCTGGAACTAATTTTCGTTTCCATTGCAATTCATGGAAATGCTTTCCCTGGCTTTCACTCGCCGCCCCGTATGTGATAATATATCACTTTAATCAGGTTGGAAAGGGCGCGATAAATGGAAATAACAAAGGGCATCAAAGGAAATACAATCAGGGTGTTTCTAGCACCCAATTACCCAGCAGAACTTTTGTCCTCGCCCGTTTTTTTTCCTCATTATTACAAACGTGCCTGTTTTTTTCAGTTGCGAATAAACAGTTGCGATTTTGCTATTTTTGGCACCACAGGAAAAGAGAGTGTTGCTTTCATAACCGGTCGAGAGGCCTCGTATACATGGAACAGAGAAAGATAGCAAGAAAAAAAAAACAATACAGAAATTGGACAGCTTGCTCCGGATGTTGCCTTTAATTTTAATACAATCAACATATACATATTTAGCCAGCCCGTTGCGTCCCATGAAAAACCGCAACACGAACTTCAAATGACGAAAGATTTATATTCTTTTGACAGCAACTACTTTGCTGCCGTTCTTTTGGCGCCTTTTCCGATGATGATGTGGCAACACTGCTGCCAAAAGTTTGTCAAAGCTTGCAAGTCTACTTTATGCACATACAAGTTAATCGGAACTGGACCTGCAGTTTAAATTGGATTCTTAACCACTATTTGTAAAATTTGTTTTTATTAAGTTCATTTTATGTGCATATGGGCTAATAAGGACTGAATCTGCCTTTCTGCTAAGGAAGACAGCTTTTTTGTTTGCTCCCTTATTGAATTCTGCGGAATGTAGAACATTATTTTACGATTACAGCGGAATTATTTAAGTTGTTAAATATCATCATCATCAATAAATATTTATGGACATAATACAGCTTTACATTTGGCTGTTTACGCCAAGAATGCATTGTAAATACACAAATAAGCATTTTTTACATACATTCGTACATATTAAGTTCACATATATTCTTAAATAACTTGTTCTTACATAACTACATTCACTCGTTCATTATAAATGTTGTTAAATATCTGAGGAAGGAATTGAATTTACAAGTTGTTAAAATAAAGGTATATCAAGAACCTGATTGAGGTGGCTCATTGGGATACACAACTCTGATGTGTATCAAATAGGGTTGCGAATTAGGTATCGCTAGTAGCGGACATCTCAGAATATTTAAAAACCCACGAAGTTGTTAAACTTTTCCTTTAGATTAATTTAACGTTCATGCAGAAAATTACAAATGAAAATAGGCTATATTATAATTTAAAGCTTTATCTATCCTTTTTTCTAAAGATCCATAGACATCAAGATGCAGATAGAATTTCACAGAAGTATATCCTCGGAGTAGACGAACAAGATATATTCAGTGTGGAAAGAGTAAAATTAGTTCCTGGAATATTTAGCGTTATAATTTAAGGAAACCATGTTTCTGAAAGTATACTAGGAAGCCATTACTCCAGGATATAGTATATCCATATTAATCAGTTCGTTAGAAAGTCTATAACCAATAAATTAGGGATGTGTCAATTTTTGATTAGTGCTCATTAGCATGCTACAGTTGCGCCGTAAACTGAGCTCCGTTATTTAAAATACGGATTATACCACGAACGCACAAATTTCGTCCTTCACTACGCTGTAAACCATTTCATTACCGTCGGCGATTCATCCATCAGTTAATTGTGAATAATAACATGTGACCAGCAACATAATCAGAAATTTCGCTAATGAATAATTGAAAGAGTATCGAACTTCCGATGCTTATTTCTAGGAAAACACACTATTGCAGAAATCCCTTGTGATGGTACTTGACCAAGTTTTAAGCATCGATCTGTAAGTGTTGTACATGCTCTTCAATATGACCTCAGTGACGATGAGGATCTGTTTTTGGACCGTTGGAAACGAACCTCATAGGAGTGTCAGAGCATAACTTGCATAGTAATTTGCTTACAGAACGTTTCAATACACTGTGAAGTTTAGTAAAGTCGATGGGGGTGGAGCCTTTCTGCCGAAATTGTTGTACGAGGGTTGATCAGAAAGTTTAAATGTACCAACTTTTCTTCTAGTGATAAAGTTTGGGGTGTAACACTGCCTCTCTCTTCGAAGGTATAAGCTTATCTTTCTCTGAGCGGTAATTATTGGATAGTAAAAGCACATTGACATGGATGCTCATTCAGAGTGGAAGTAGGGGTTGAAAGTGATGTGATCAGCAACATGCTACGGCCGTCTTTACTTCCCATTATTGCCCCCATTTTTATGGAGGCTGAGGGAACCCCAGAGATACCTTATGTAGCCATATTGTCTGAAAATTATCATCTGAGATCATCCATTCCGGGAATCGAACCTGGGTCTCCCACGTGCCACTCAAGACACCCTATCTACAGTACCGGGCCGCAAATCAAATTGTTGCACGGTACATGTTCAAAATAGTAGCTCTTTTGGAAAGATTGAGAAGTATGAAAGTGAGGTCGGTAGAACATTTTGTAGTCCAAACACAAGTCCACGGTAATTCATAGTTTGATTGAGTGATGTCAAGGTAGCGTGTAGCAGTGCACGTAAGATAATGTGGAAAACCAAAATCCTGGGAGAAGTGATCATTCAACTTCGGAGAATGGACGAGTACATTCTGAAAGACAGAAGAAAAGTATTATGATCCATTTAATCATGTCCGAACACTAATTTGAGAGCCACGAAGAAGTGGCGATTGCTGCTTCTAGCACCCATTGCATGATATAAGTACTTGAATCTCCCATGTAATTAGAATGGACCTTTTCCTTGGTTCCACATTATCATATTCAGACTGTGAACAATACACTCTAAATGTCATTTCGGGTATTTTTTTTCCGATCAACCCTTGTAGCAGCTTCTGATACTATATCTCGCATATATTGCTTTCATTTGCATTTTGTGTTATGTTTATACCTTACATAGAAGATACGAGATATGGTTATTAAATAAGGAGATTGCGCGCCATCTATTGGGAAAACGTGGAGCTGTGAGGAGTGAATGATAGACAATCGACATTTTATCTGCTCGAATCAAATGAGATTGGGTTAGCGTCTCTGTATCATTTAGTTTGCCTTTGTTTGAGTATTATATGAGTGTGTTCGTATTCTAGTGATTCCTGCCTACGATTTCTTGTCCATTTGAAAGAATCTGGAAGAAAGTGAAAGTCAACGAATGAACAAATCTAAAATGAAGGCAATGATGATTGTTTTCTTGGACATCAGAGGTATAATGACGATGAAATTTGTACCTGAGGGTCAAACACTGAAAGTACTACTTGATATTCGAATCAATCTCCAAAAACGTGTGAGGAACAAAAGGCAGAGACAAGTGGAAGTAATCATGGATTCTGCATCAAGATAATACACCAACTCGCATCGCTTGCGCTGTAAAGCATTTTTAGCTAATAAGTGCATCCCTATTCACCGGATTTGGTCACCTGTGACTTTTATCTGCTCCCTAAATTGGAAATTGTGTTAAAAGGAATTCCTATCCAGTCCCTTCATGAAAGAAAATGAAAAAAAAATGATGATCACATTGAAGAGCATGCCAGCAGATGTCGTGCAGCACTGTTTTGAGCAACATAAAATTCGTCTGCAACAATGTATAAATAGAGTTGATGTTGGTGAGTTTAAGTCCACTTTATGTAAAGTAAGGATAATCTGGATTGGGTCTAAAGTTTAAAGTGCGAACCGAGAACCCATTGATTACAAGGCGAAGACTTTACCACTATGCCATCGGGAGTGCATAGAGAAAGTGATAGAGTTCGATGAAGAATATGCAGATACATATTTAAGACTTCACACTAGTTCCGTTATTTAATAGCAACACCTCGTATATTCTATAAAGGAGAAGGATTTTACAGACAGGACGTAGGGTTTCCATTAGTTTTCATAATAAAAGCGTTTTTTTCTGTAACGTCCAAATATCTGTACACATCATTTTCAGTCGCTCATGATAAACAGGATGACGTCAACCAAGCCATGGACTTAAACAGTGTTTAATGCAAGAAGTGCCTATCTTCGCATTTGCAAGGGTTGGAGAGGGCAAGCAGAAAGTTGGAAGGTGAGCGTGAAAAATCCTAAATGTCTCTCCAAATCCTCTTCCGCGACGCTAAGTCTTTGATTCATACTCAGCTTCCGGAGGGGGACTTATCCAATTTGTCGCCTGCGGAATCCCTTTCACCCTACTAACCCTTATTCTGACCTGGTTCGCGACATGGGAAGAGGCTTTCACTATCTTTACTCAAGCTAGTGTGTGGGGAGGAGATGCGGATGGGTGTGAACGCGGTAGGGAAGAGAGAAAGAAAGCGAGACGGAGAGAAAGGCGAGAAGGAGAAAGATGAATGGAGGAGGGAAAGAAAGATATAGTGTTAGTAAAGAGAGAGAGGGAGAAAAGAAAACAAATAAAAAAGGAGAACATGTGGATGAAAAGAGAAATAAAAGCACGCATAAAGCTAGAAAGAAATGTGGACTACAAGAAAGAGAAAACGAAGAAAGAAAAGATAAAAGAAAATACAAGAACTAAGAAAGAGAAGATTTAAGAACGAGAACAGAGAAGCATAAAGATGAATGAAGAACGAAGATATATATATGATAAAAGAACGAGAAAGGGGAAATCAGAAAGAGGATTGAAGAATGAAGGGAGAGAGAAAGGACTAAGATGAAGAACGAGTAGAGGTAAATAGAAAGAGGAATTGGGAGAGAGGGGGAAGATAGAAGAACGAGAACAGGAAAACAGAAAGAGTAATGGAGAATGAAGTGAGAGATAGAAAGGAAGAAGATGGAACAACTTGTAGATGTAAATAGAAAGAGGAATGAAAAGAGATAGCACGAAGATAGATGAACGAGAAAAGATAAACAGAAAGAGGAATGAAGAATGAAGGAGCGAGAAAGAAAGACGATGGATGAACGAGGTGAGGTAAAGAGAAAGGGAAATTAAGATAGAAGAAAAAAAGAAAGAAGAACGAGAAGAGGTAAACAAAGAGGAATGAAGATCGAAGAGAGAGAGAAAGAAGAACGAGAATAAGTAAACAGAAAGAGGAATGAAGACACGTCCACAAATTGTGCATATATCGAAATAAGCACTTTTTCTTGCAGTCCGTGTACGACAAACAGACCGAGGCGACACGATGCACGCCACTGAGAAAACTGCCCAGCCCAGTCAACACCCTAAACACACTAAGTGTCACCTAGGTGCGAAATGTTGAATTTATTTTTGATGGATTCTTTTCAAGTATTGGTCTAATTCTTTAGTTCTATTCCTACATCAGCTTTGTTCTTCCTTTTTCTCTTCTTTCATCTGTTTATCTCTTCTACTTCTTTCGGGTAGGCTCAAAGGCAGACTATTTTGTTGTTTATCTTTCATTTTTATCTCTAGCTTTCCATGTTTCTTTCTCTTTTTATCTTCCTTTCTCCCTTTCTCTTTCTTCCCCTCATTCTTTCTATTTTCCACTATCAACTTACTCTCTTTCCACCCACCTTTATCTATTTGTATAATTCTTTCTTTTTCTTTCTTCATCTGCTTACCTCTTTCTTTCTATTCTCTTTCTTGCTTTCTTTCTATTTACCCTCCTCCATCATTTTCTCTATTTTCTTCCTCCATCCATCTCTCTATTTTTCCTCTTCCATCATTCTTTCTATTTTTCTTCCTCCATTATTCTTTCTATTTTTCCTCCTCAATTATTCTTTCTATTTCTCCTCCTCCATTTTTATTTATATTTTTCCTCTTCCATTATTCTTTCTATTTTTCCTCCTCCATTATTTTTTCTATTTTTCCTCCTCCATTATTCTTTCTATTTTTCCTCCTCCATTATTCTTTCTATTTTTTCTCCTCCATTATTCTTTCTATTTTTCCTTTTCCGTTATTCTTTCTATTCTTCCTACTCCATCATTCTTTCTATTTCTCCTGCTCCATCGTTCCATCTATTTTCCTCCTCCATCGTTCTTTCTATTTTTCCTCCTCAGCATTCTTTCTATTTTTCCTCCTCAGCATTCCTTTTTTTTCCTTCTCCACCTCTCTTTTTCTATTTTTCTTCTTCGTCATAATTTCTTTCTTTCTGTTTTTCTCCGTTTGTGTGTGAGATACTTTCTCTTTAACTTCGAGCAAACACAAACAAAAGAACCTTAGGCCAAAAGGCTTCGTGTATCCTCGCCTACATCCGTTCAACTCGGGTCATTAGGAAGCGTGAGTACGACGCACAGGGCACGCGGTTCTGCGCAGGTTCTTTTGTCTGCTGTCCCACTATAGTATAAATAATTTTTGACGTGCGCTATTGGATGGAGGAAAAGGATGTGTTAAGACTATTTCGTAGCGATACACTCTCACCCGATCCGTAACGGTGCACCTGAGCTTAACACTTACAAAGCAATTTCATGGGCACTGTATTTTCAATTCCTTTATATGGTTCAAGAGTACACCGAAGAGAAATAGCCGATGGTATCGACGCTGCACACCCAAACGTGTGCAATAAATTCTGCACATCACCTTGCAGATTCAAATGAATATCCTCTTGCAATTCAGCGCCAACTCTTCCACAAACATTCCACTTTTTTTCACTCCATCACACTCTTAATCCTTTCGCAAACATGTCATCGCGTTGTACATTACAGCATGAACTGTTTCCCAGTTTGCACTGCGATTGTACGTAACGACTATTCATGGCAAGGAAAGTTCATCACATACCATCCATCAGAGAGGTGACGGGGGTTAGCGATCGTGTGAATAACGCTGGGGTTGACGGAGGGTGGAAGGGGGAGGGGGCTAATTTGTGTAGCCAGACATGCGCGGTCGCACGATGCAGTCTTGCATTTCGCCGGGCGAAAATTGCTTTAAATTGGCTTAGTTTGTTCTCCGTGGCGGGCATGATTCCGACACAGCATTTTAAACCTCTCCCCCCTCCTGCCATGCTCCAACACGGTCCACCCCCGCGCGCTTTTTCTAACGATGGGTATTCAGCCAATATAGGACTTGTGTGTGGCAGACTCCGCAATGAAAACGCATTTGTAATGGTTTCATGGAATTTATATGCGTTTACATTATTTCACTGTAGCGACAATTAATATTAGGTTTAGTGTATTGCACAGTATTAGCACATAATTGGTTCAGCGTTAGTGACATGGAATGAATGCCATTGGATATAATTGAGCAATATAACAATGTTATATCAAGAACCCATCGGGGGAAGGGCGTAAGCCACGCCCCTATCCACTTAAAAAACCTATACTCTCTCGTAGGAGTTTGTGAAGTAACGCCGCGCATAACACCATAGAAGAAAAGAAAGCGTGTGGGTGCACGCTGCTGCAAACGACTGGTAATCTCACGGGTTCATTGGTAGGGTTCTATCACAGTGAGAAATCTTCATTTTAAATTCTAGCACAGAATCACTTAACCCCTTTATCTTGCGTCGTCATCGTTGTGCTTATCCGAAGAGCTAGAACAGCGACGTAGAATAACCGAAATAGAATAGGAATGACACTCACTCAGAGAGAGAGGGGGGATACGGATATTGCCCAGATAGGCTAATCGGGACTGGGCAAACAGTTTAATCTGAGCTCTGAGTCATTTCGGAATGTGCCTCCACCGGGGACTGAACCCGGGACTCATTGATTACAAGTCGACAGCTTTACCATTCCGGTATCGGGAAGGCCTTGACCGAGAGAATGATAAACAGAAGGAAATAGAGAAAATAAATGAAACAGTGCCAGAAAGAGAGAGAGAGAAACAAAGAGGAGAGACTATGATAAAGAAAAAGAGGCATAGAGAGATGAGTAGGGGAGTAGAGGAACATGAGTTGTCCACGATGGCATAGTGGTACGGTCATCGCCTTATAGTCAATGGGGTTATTCGGAAGAGGAACTTTAAACTGTTGCTCCAATCCTGATTCACCTATGTGTGCATAAAGTGAACAAAATGCAAAACTTCGAACTCGGAAAGAAATAGGGAAACAGAGAAATAAAGATATTAATTGAAGAATGAGTTTAAAAAACGGAGGCAAAAGAGAGAGAAGCAGATAGCCAGAAAGAGAGGAAAATGGAAAATTCGAAAGAAAAATGGAGATGGAAAAACAGAACGAAAGAAAGAAAAACGGAGAAGGAAAAATAGAAAAAAGACGGAGAAGGAAACATACAAAAGAAAGACGGCAAAGGATAAATAGAAAGAAAGAGAGACGGAGAAGGAAAAATAGAAAGAATGAAATACGAGTACGAAGAAGGAAAAGTAGAAAGAAAGAAATACGGAGAAGGAAAAATAGAAATAGAAAGAAATACGGGGAAGTAAAAATAGAAAGAAAGAAAGAAAGACTCAGAAACTAAAAATAGAAATACAAGGAAAGACGGAGAAGAAATCATAGAAAATAGAAATTATGCCGAAGAAAAAAAAGCAAAAGAGATGGAGAAGGAAAGATAGAGTGAACGATGGAGGAGGAAAAGTAGAGAGAATGATGGAGGAAGAAAAATAGAAAGAATGACGGAGAAGGAAGAATATAGAATAGAAGAAAGACAGATGGAGAAGGAAAGTGAGTAGAGAAAAATAACCTTACTAGTATTCATTGCCACTGAACTTCAGGCTCAAAGCTGAATGAACTAAATTCTCTCTTGAGAATGCTCCCCTAAATCTAATAACCGTTTCTACTGTAGAATTGAAATAAATGTAGCTATATCGCTACTCATGAAATGGAAGGAATTTCCATTCGCCATCTTCAAATATCCTCCCACATTACCAGATATCCAGTTTTATTTCTGTCCAAGCAACGGTGCTGCCACCTATTCTACCGACTAGGCGATGAAATTCGGGACCTTGTCAGAACAATCCCGACGACGAATAGATGAAGGGAGTGTACATTAAAGATGAGCAGAACCACGTGACACGCGGCTGAGAAGAGGATTTTAAAGTGCAGGTGTTCGTTTACACCAGATTCCGCCAGAGGGCAGGACAATTATTCATTCTTATAGTCCGTGTTGATCAGTGTGGCCAGGTCATCTATTCGGTGTGGAATGTTCGCGGAGAGCAACGTCCTTTCGTGTTGGTGCGTTGTGGGGTAGAAAGGGGGTTAAAGCCCCCGCATTAATCATCGTGAGTGGAAAGGGGTGATGCGTGCAACGGTGAAGCGAATAAGCAAAGCTAAATTCGCATATAAACATATTAGCTAAGGGACAGCGTCCAGATATCGTACGGTCCCTGTAGAAAAAATTATACATGGATTACTAGGGTAATATCTCGTCGCCCATTTTGCTTTTAAATTTTGCACGTAAATAGAGTTCTTCTTAACAGAAATACTTGTTTATGAGTTTTCAACATTTGATGTAGATTTAAACTTCTCTCTAAAGCTGAAGGTTTACAGCATGGCGCTGTATCCACAGGTGGTGACGTCACAAGAGAATTTGTTTGGTGTAAGGGGGAACTAATTACTTCCAGGTGGACCCTGCTTTCATGAGCATGGCTACTAAGATGATATTTTTATATCTTTTCCACCTTCTTCTCTATCTTTCTCATTGTTTCCAACTTCTTTCCACATTTTCTTTTTTGCGCGTTTGTGCCTTCTTTTGTTCCTTCTCTCTTCCTTTTCTGTTTCCTTTCTGTCCTTCTCTCTGTTCCTCTCCATATTTTATCCTTTTCTCTTTTTCTCTCCACCATCCTCTCCCTCTCCCTCTCTCTCTCTCTCTCTCTGTTTTACTTCTCGCGGTCTTATCTTTTCCTATACCTCTCTCTCTTTTTTCTTTCCTTTTCTCTCTTTCCTACTTTCTATATTTCATCTTTCTCTGTCTCTTTTTTCTACCGTTTTTACGTCATATGTCTCTTTCTCTGTTTCTCTTTCCCTCTTTTCGTTTGTCGTCCTTCTTTTCTGTTTCTGATCATGTTTCTTGGCCCATTTCTTTTTATTTATTTCATTCAGTTTCACTACACTAGTTCTACTGGCGGAGACGCGAAACAAGCATATATTACAAAACGCGTAAGACTTCAGTTGGGGACAGAGCATGTTTGTCGTCCATGCTTAAAATGATGAATCGTTTACTACCTATATTTTGTACACTAATTTACGGCTGGAAATACACCACTCAGCGTTAGTTATTTCCCACAATCAGAGATGGCGCTGCCTATCAAATATCACCATTACCTCACTTGTGCTATGGAATGGGGTATGCCTTTCTCCCAGCAGCCTCGTCAAGTGTAGAACAATTGAAGGCAATAGCTTAGTTTAGCTTCCGATATATTTAACAAAATAAAAACTTTACATTGAGGACAATAAATTGATGATCGGAAAATAAAATGTGTGATAAGTATATGAAAAAAAAACCGATAAGCATGTTTTAATATTTTTGTTCTATGATCGACAATTTTTTAATTCCAGTGTTATTATTTATTAGGTTTGGGTAGATTTCTTGGAAGTTTCGTCACGGTCACGCCCTGTTCTGTTGAGCTGAAGTCATTACTTGCGAAATGTGACAGTAATGAAGAAAAATAAATATAAATGCAGTAATTTGATTTTGTGGCTTCAATCAAGATTAAGTCACAATCAGATACAAATTACCACCTTTTGCGATAAATCATATTTTGAATATTTGCCCCCAAAGGGTATCTATATTATGTACGAAAAACTACAGAAATGTCACAAATATAGCAATTTATGTAAAAACGTAAACGGAAAATATGTAATATATTATACATCAAAACAAGTAAAAATAGCTTACATAACCTGATATGTGAGATCCGAACGACAATGTGTTTCGGGTATCGAACTCAGGGCCCCTTAATTACTAGGCGACGATGCTTACATGGAATTGATGAAGGGACACTAGAAAAGGAAAACTTCTGCTCAAGCTGGATTTTCAATCTGAAAGAAACGTACTAAAACAAATTTTAACTAATGTGACAACATCCAGAGGGAGCAGGGGTTCCGAATCATTTCAGTACCTCCCCCTTCTCTCTACGTTAAATTGGTAACTTCACGATCTTGAATCACAAAATTATATTATTTATGATATTTTGGGGGATCCGCTTAAACATATTCTCACCTTTACCCGTCACTCAGTTTTCTGTATAACAAGAAAGAGTTCTAGTTTGTTTTAAGTTGTGATATTAAAGAAGAAATGAAAAGCAGGCAATTCAGGAAATGCGTTTTACTTTCTCCTTCATAAACATTTATCCTCTCGAATAATATCTAAGAAACTAAAAGTTAAAATATAAGACAACAGTAAATTTGCTTGTAGTATTATATGGATATGAAACTTGGTTCCTTACATTAAAAGAGGAATATAAACTAAGAGTATTTGAAAATAAAATCCTTAGATAAATATTTGGGCTTAAAAGGGATGAGGAGACATGAGTGGAGAAGGTTACATAATTTAGAACTGCATAATTTGTATTCATGTCCAGATATTATTTGAATAATTAAATCAAGAAGGATAAAGGCCATGCGGCACGAAAGAAGAAGAAGAGTTTACAAGATTCTTGTTGGAAAACCTGATGGTAAGAGACCTGTAGGAAGGCCAAGACGAAAAACTGAGGTATAACGTTGAGATAGTCCTAAAGAAAATTGGTAAGGATGGAAAAAATTGGATTGATCTTGCCCAGAATAGGGGCACATGGAGGGCTTTTGTTGCTGCAGTCATAAACCTTCGGGTTTAAGAAGGCTAGAGAGTTAGTTATTATGTTTGTTTTTAAGTCAACTTTATGCACAGAGAGTCTAATTTGGCCAGGGCCTACAGTTTGAAATTGAATCCGAACCATAATGTGCCTCCACCGTGTATCGAACCCGGGACCCCTCGATCACAAGGAGACGACATTACCATTGCGCCATCGAGAAGGCCCGGCACGGTAAAGAAAATAAATGAATATTTGAAGTTTAATAGAAAAGCCTTTGACATGCAATTACTCTTCCGAAGGTTCATTGTTCTTTTCACAATAAATTCTGTGGAAAAGGATGCATGTCGTGGCTGTGCAAACCACGAGACATAGATCTCGAGGTTGATAAAATCCGCAAATCTGAACGAGCAAGAGACGCAGGCTACACGAACTACAAGTCGGCGTTTATTGTCCTTTCAATAGCCGAATAGCCCGTTGTTACGGGAAATTTGATTACACTTGCCCCCGCAACAAACACGCATTTGTTTGCGTTGCGATTACGGGAACCGCGTCTCGTAAGATCATTACATGGAAGCCAGGCAATAATTAACGCCATGCCCCTAACATTGTTTCGTCACGCACGTTATTCAAGGCAAGGTCAACACTCCTCTGACTGAACTGGGTAAGTCCAATCGCTGATCTCTTGCTACGCAGCACATGGTCATTAGTCAGTTTTCGTGACTCTTGTACCTGTAGCATGTCACATCGTCTCTTTTTTCCGCCTGGCTTCTTTTCTCCTAGACGTGCTATTAGGTGGGGGGAGAAAAGAGCGATAAATGTTATCAGTAAATGAAGAAAACATCCATGCTCAGCTGACAACGTTGTGGCCGAATGGTTCTTTCTACGAATCGTAAAAGTCTGCTGCCTTCTAGCGTTAGCCATCATTCACACTTCCAAAAGTGCAACGTTCTTTATCTTTCTCCTAAGGAAGAAATTTCTGTAAAGAGTTTTTCTACACCGTCTTCGACCTGAAGCACTAGATTAAATTCTTGGAAATTTTTGTTTCCGGGCATAAACTAGAGCGCGGACCTCGTAGAGATTACTTCCATCGCGCATGCGCAGAGTAAGTCTGGAATGCGCATGAGTAGAAGTTTGCACTCTGTTATGCGTACGTATCGTGATGTGTGAAGGTTAATAATTGCGTGTAATTCCGTAAAATTACGCAACGATCTACAATTGCCGAAACATAAAGGTCTTAATGATACTAATAAACATAGAAGAGCAATATTTATCTACTTCTACTTTCGAATACATGTGCTGTAATGACGTAGGCTATAATTCTCCAATGCGCACGTTTTTATTATATCGTTATCTTTAGGTGTTAATAGCTGTCTACATAGAGTGGACCTACATCTTGCCAAGCTGACTGTCTAGATTTTTGTACAGCTCCCTTTAGGTACCGATATATATAGCGAATAATCACATTCCAATTACGAAAACATACAGGGCGTCCCAAAAATATTTTCGTTAATTTCGACATAGCCTGTATGTGTATATTCCGTTCATAGTCATTAAATTCATGGCATGAAATCATTAAATATTTTATGGCCTCTCTGTCAGACCATTTTATGCATTTAGCGTTTCTTTTTTTGGTCGTTGCGCTCAGGAACAGAGAATGTGTCTATGCAACTTAAGTATATTGTAAACATTTCAATTGAAATTTACTAATTTTGGTACTATCCTTGTAAGTCTGGGAAGTATATCTGTCTTACACTTAATATAAGGTCAGTGGCATACCCAGCATTTTCATAGGAGTATTGTCGCGGGGATAAGGTCCTAAGGTCTAGCCGAACTGTACTATATTTTACTATATTCTCCCTGTATCTTCGTGGTGGCATCGTGGCAACACTAATCAAGGGAGGTTCTTGGTTCGAATCCCATGGATGCACACTGCACGGGGGTTTAGAGCCCTATTTATACTGTAGGTCCAGTCTCAATTAGCGTAAGCATAAAATGTGTATATTAACTTTTGTTTGTCATCTTTCTCACACATTGTATGTTCTTTTGGGGTGATTCCTGGACACGTAATGGAGGGATAAAATCCCACCACTTACCCTGGGCAGGCCACCCTATCCGGGGTGTTATAAAGATATCTTAACATGTCTGATTCGTTGATGAATTAACGGCCAGGAATTAACCTTTTTTTAACTTTGGAATTCTTGCGAAACACTGCGAGCCGATGGTTCTGCATTATATTAATTGATAATGAGTAGGAGGAAGTTAATTTCATTAAGTCAGGCCTATGACTTTGACAGATGCCGCCCAGTCAACAGACAGCTCAAAAAGTCAGTTAATGGCGTGTGTTTCGAGGTGAAATGCTTCGTACTAGTGTGTACACAAAGTTTACATCAAATGGGAGTGAATCTGGACGTAACTGTAATTGCTGGCGAGTAGACTGTGGTTAGCTTTTGTATTACGCTTTACGTATACTGTGAAAGCTACTTTAATATTGGTCCGTTTGCTTTTTATTTTCTTAAAATCACATATCCATCAGAGTTACCGTTGCTAAAATGAACTTAACATGCTTTGTTTCTAAATTAATTTCTTCAGCACAGATATAGTTGTAAAAAAGTGAATAAAAGACGTTAAACGAAGTAGGATACAATTTGGTGCAGGATATATTCATTCCACACATTGGCTAATCTAGACATGTACACATAGAGAGCCATCTATTGTACAAAAGGTACACTAACATTGTACCCCAAATTAATTTATTTACAAATGCTTGTTATTTTACTAAAATTTCTTAGTGCAACGGCCTGTTAATGGCTGTCTGTCAAGCTGCTTTTTCATTGAATGACGGGTTGTCAGCGCACAGTCCCATCATCGCTGTTTTTTTTTATTTTCCACACCAGAGTCCGCTACTGTTGCTTTGAAGTAGCTTCCCTATTGTCCTCACGATATCTTGGAGCTATCACAAACTCCCTTCGTCATTATTATCCTCGCTTTCAGTGCCGACTGAGGCTCATGTGTGTCATGTCACTCTCTATTATACATCCGAGATATGAAGTTCTCATTCTTTCAGGTCGAGTTCAAAAGTTAGTTTTTACTTCCTTTACTTAGGATAGTTCCGTACTGTGCCTAAGGCGGACACTTTGGGCTGCGGCTACGGAACACACGCGGGTTCGAGTCCCTTGGGTGAAGCGTAACAATTTTTCTCCTGAGATTTCGGCCCGTGTATGGGACCGATGGCCACCCACCATTGTGAGAAAATTGGGGAGTTACGTAGGTAACCCGCTCCTGAAAACCTACAACGACGACTACGGGTTCGTCTTGCTGACCACACGTCACCGTAACTGGTTTGTTGATCGCTCATCTCTGCTGAGGCATATGGGAGCGAGGACGACTGTCGGTAGGTAGCCTCTGGCTCTCAAGAGCTGTTGCGCGACGGGTTATTATAATTATTAATAACATAACTTTAGAACCAGCCATGTAGAAATATTTCATCGGCAAATCTTCTTTGTATAAAGGATTGGAGCCAAATATGTAATTAATACGCTTGTTGTCGAAAGGGTCGTATGAATGGTTTCAGCACTATTCGTGATGCATTCATGGTGTCTGCTACAGAGACCATAGCTATTTATCTCGCAGAGTGAGGCTTCTATTTTTAATTTTCCTTTGCATTATATGGACTTCACATAGATTTACACATATTCTATTATACCACGATATGGTCTACCTCCCTCTATTGTCATGGATAAATCTGTATGCTTGTTTAACTCTGAATTTAAATGGGAGTGAATAGCAGAATCAGAGCTAAATTCCTGCGCACTTTTCGGAAAGTTCTTTCTTGTAATACACAGCTATTGTAGTTTCGTTTCCAAGGGCTTCATATTTAGTTTTAGTGATACTAAACTGCTTGTCATATTTCCTTTCTACGTATGTATCAAACCATTGTTATCATTAGTATTGAGACCTTTGCAGTTCTAGACTTTTATCTGTATTTCGTTGTTTCTCTTTGTGTCTGTCTGCCTTTCTATTTTTCTTTCCATGTCTCTCCTTTCCCCTTTCTGCTTCTATATATCTCTCTCCTCTCCCCTTTCTGCTTCTATATTTGTCTCTCCTTTCCCATTTCTGGTTCTATATTTGTCACTCCTTTCCCCTTTCTCCTTCTGTATTTCTCTCTCCTTTCTCCTTTCTGCTTCTGCATTTCTCTCCTTTCCCCCTTCTGTTTCTATATTTGTCTCTCCTTTCCCCTTTCTGCGCCTGTATTTGCCTCTCCTTTCCCCTTTCTGCTTCTGTATTTCTCTCTCCTTTCCCCTTTCTGCTTCTGTATATGTCTCTCCCTTTTCCTTTCTGTTTCTATATTTCTATCTCCCTCTCTCTACTTCTCTTCATTTTCCTGTCTACATTCCTTTCTTCTTTTCTCTCTCTAACTCTTTCTTTCACTCGCTTTTCTCTTCTTCTTGCTCTCTCTGTTGCTCCTCTTTCCTTATCTCCCTATGTGTCTGCATTTGTTTCTTTTCTCCATTCTTTCTGTCAGTCTTCGTTTTTGCTCTATCTCCCCTTCCCTGTGTCCTCTTTGTTCCCTCTCTTCCCTTTTTCTGTATTTCTCTCAAATTGTCTCGTTCCCTATTTCCTCTTCTGTATGTCCTTTTCCTGTAAAATACAATTGTTCTTTTGGAAGATTTACAGTTTCCTGCGGCGACGTTGAAGGGATGTGCGATTAATAAGAAATCATCTATATACAGATGCAACCGTAAATTCGTTCATAATAAATAATGTAAATAATGCAAAAATAAAAAATGAAAATACTTCCCGCAAAATGAAGCTAGACTCTGCCGCAAATAAACATTCCATATTAGGTAAGGTCAAAGGTAAGGTTCCCCCTGCGTACAGCATCATGCCTTGAAGGAACATTTAGGGTACATATTCTCGATCTCGGCCATTTTGGAGGTGATGCGATCAGCACCACGCTCTAGCCACTTTTACCCTCTAGGGTTGTCCCCAGGTACACATTGATTTGAGGCTGTGTGAGCCTCAGAGCCGCTTTATGCAGGGCGTAGGCCGGTAGAATTCCGACCTCAGGACACCCACCCCAGGAATCGAATCCGGGCCTCCCGCATGGCAGTCAGACACAAAATATATCACCGCGGCTCTAATCCCATATTGTAAGAAAATATTTTTCAGGAACTGAGAGCATCAAAAATGGATTGTTTGATTACCAATAGCCCACATGGCACGAAAACGTGGTGTCTGTAAAAATGACTTGCCATAATACAAGAACCGTTAATTTTAAAATACCGTCTGTATATAGATGCTTCGCAAAAAGGGCCAATTTTAGAAAGTCAGTTTATAGCTCCGCTGCAGTTAATAGGTTAATGAAGAACACCTGTAACAAATTCTCATATCACCGACCACTCTTCTACACAATGATTTGTTACGCCCAGTTCTTATTAAAGTAGTTACTTACTCGAATACTTTCTGACAAATTTGAAAAGAGAGAGAGAGAGAGAGAGTCGAACCTCACATTCTTCACGCCTAGTCAAGATTGTGGGGAAAATGAGGTTCGAGTCTTTAAGGTTGTCGGTAACTATATATGCCATCATGAACGTGAGACTCCATAACATCACAAGATAGCGCACAGGGTATGAAACACTTATTTGGCTATTACTAACTAAGACCTATTCGACTTTTAAGAAATTTCGATTTATGTATTTCTCTTTTAAAGATCCTTTGTAATTTTATTTATTTTATTTTATTTATTTTAATTGATACACAAGAGGCGCATGCCCAATTACATTGTTCAATATGAGATGACACCGTTACCTAAACAAGAACATAACTAAGAAAATTAACAAGAAATATGAATGACGCAATATACATTTTACTTTTAGTAACAATTGTGAGAAATTAACTATTAGATTATAGAAGCAAAGGGAACACAGAGACAAAACAATAATAAATGACGCTAAACTGTTGGATATAACCTTACAAGCTGAATGAAAACCAAAATTCAATGAACAAAACATACAGAAATTCAGCGAATAGATCTAATGTTAATAATAACTAATAAATAACTTGCACATTCTCCTCATGGGTTCAGCTTCGGTCATTTTGGTTCTTCCAAGGGGGATTTGAAAGAGATCAATTCTGGGCCTTAACATACAGTTTGGCACATAAAAATTTAACAACAGATTAAAAGAATCAATTTTACCATTGATAAGCTTGGAGAGAAACGTTATTTGACTTGTTTGCCTCCTTTCATCGAGTGACGGAATATTAAAGATTTCGCGTAATATGTTGCTAGGAGTGAGTTTTGGATATGTACCATCAAGTTTAAATAGTAGATATGTGAGAAATTTATTTTGAAGCTTTTCAAATTTTTCGATATCTTTCTTGAGTTGCGGGTTCCAAACAAGAGAAGCATATTCGAGTTTAGATCTAACGAGCGTATAATACAGCAAGAGAAATGTTTCCTTTTTTTCTAAATTGATTACCCATTCTCATTACAAATGCCAAATTTCTGTGAGCTTCGCTGAAAATGCGGGCAATATGTGATTGGAATGTTAACTTTTGGTCAAAAGTAACCCCTAGGTCGGTAACGATATTCTCACTTTGTACTAACACATTAGAAATAGTGTATGAATGTTGAATAGGGTGTCTGTTGTAGGTGAATGATACAAGTTTACATTTCTTTAGGTTTAGGCTGACTTTATTAATTTCACACCACTGAAGCATGTTATTCAGCTCTTCATGTAATATTGTACAAAATAGTATTTGTTGTGCTAAACGTAACATTTCAGAAACACAACTTACCACGTTTTCACAGTATTAATGTATATTCCTTACTTTATTCTTCAAACCATAACAAAAAAAAATCGTAATTATTCTAAGAACAACAAGATATACAGATTTAGGTATCTCAAAATTCTGTGACGCCATCACAAGTAGGCCAAAGCTTACAAACAAATAACAATCATGTGCTTTATTACTAAAGTTACAAATTAACAATAGTCGTTCAGTGGGAATATCCAGTTTTGAATAAACCATTAGGACAATTGGAACCGAGCTTGTTATACAGGGTGGCTCAATAAGTCACTTAACACCCTCAGTACAAGGCCACTGCGGCATGGAATTTGAAATTGGCGATGACCAATCGTTATCTGGCCAAGGGGGAACCACATTGTCGCCAACCACACGGTCGGCGGCCATATTGATGTCCGCCATCTTGAATTCAACTTCAGAATTTTAAATGGGAAGGGGGTCGTGCGACATATCAAAATGGGCTAGAATGTCACGAGAAATGCAATGATGAAGGGTTTTTCGACGTATCTTTAACCAGTAAAAAGTTATGACTGAATTCTTGTACCAATTTGCTCCTTTTCGAGGTGTTAGAAAAATGCCTTAAAATTTGTTTAGCGCTTCGGTAATGCATCGAGATCAAAGTGACGTCTATGGAGAGACGTTCGCATGCCATTGCACATTATTTTAATCGGATACATCCATGAAGAGCTGTGCATTATGAATGGTTGTCGCGAACAATTTACAGTGTGACGCTTCCATTGAATTAAAAGTCCTTCACAGTGACAAGGCTAATGTTTATGTTCATAAGGAAGTTCATAAACAGAATATGTGACCCTTGCCATCTGATAACTAACTTTGGACAAAAACGGGTTCATAACGTTCCCATAAGTGTTCAGGTGTTCTTCCCTATTGAAAAAACTCTGTAAAAAGTACCTTCTTCCATAAGCAAGGATGAAAAAAACTGTTTATTTAACAAATCCAAGTAGCCCTAAGCATTTAAGGTTCCGTTGATGGAAAATTGACTAACCAATCGTGTTCCACACAGCACGCCACACCATTAACTTACCAACACTAACCATTCAGCTTTGATCTGTCGAAAATGGGTTATCAGATAAAAATCATCGAATATTCTGTTTATGAACTTCCTTATGAACATAAACATTAGCCTTGTCACTGTGAAGGACTTTTAATTCAATGGAAGCGTCGAACTGTAAGTTGTTCGCGACAACCATTCATAATGCACAGCTCTTCATGGATGTATCCGATTAAAATAATGTGCAATGGCATGCGAACGTCTCTCCATAGACGTCACTTTGATCTCGATGCATTACCAAAGCGCTTAACAAATTTTAAGGCATTTTTCTAACACCTCGAAAAGGAGCAAATTGGTACAAGAATTCAGTCATAACTTTTTACTGGTTAAAGATACGTCGAAAAAACCTTCACCATTGCATTTCTCGTGACATTCTAGCCCATTTTGATATGTCGCACGACCCCCTTCCCATTTAAAATTCTGAAGTTGAATTTAAGATGGATGACATCAAGATGGCCGCCGACCGTGTGGTTGGCGTCAATGTGGTTCCCCCTTGGCCTGATAACGATTGGTCATCACCATTTCCATGTTGCGTGCTGCAGTGGCCTTGTACTGGGGGTGTTAAGTGACTTATTGAGCCACCCTGTACATTGTTCACAAAGCGTTATTCAAACCGCGAGAGTGAAATATGCTTTAGAAACTGTACTAACACAATTGTATGAACTGAAATATGAGATATAAAGGAAGGATTTCTTTTCAAAGAAATTAGAAATTAAAGCGGCTAAAGTTACCGGAAATTCAATTAAGTAGTTAATGAAAGGTATGCTTCGAATGACATGGGTACCTGAGGGAAACCCTGGGGGGTAAAGGCGGTCAGGGGCGTGATGCTGATCACATCACCCCCACTCACGACCGGATCAAGAAAGTGTGGGGCGTTACCCCAACACCACCTATACGCCTTCATGGCGTGGTGCTAAGCGCAGGGGAGCACTTTACCTTTTTTATGAAAGGTAATTGTCAGAGATTTAAATTGGTAAAAAGGAGGTATTGTCAAGATCATGGAAAATTATTGCGATCCGAGCACTTAACGTGATATCCGCACAAGCCTAGAAACAATGCAAAATTACACAAATGAAAGTACGTAATGAAAGCTTATTAACCGTATAAGTTAATGAGAGATAAATACTCGCTAGAGTGATCTATTAAGTGAATTATTAATTATGGAAATGATTTCCATTTTCCTACCGGTGTTAGTGGCAGTCCCGTCTTATTTATTAGCCACTATATTTGAGTTAGATATATTACTTTCTGTCAAATAATATAGAATAGATTTAGCAATTATAGTTTGCAAGAGTTCAACAGTACATACCGGGTGGCCAGAATTAAAGTTACCTAACCCATAGCCCTCTGTAGCCTGTTTGAGGCATCGTAGAACTCTGAAATTTAGTGAATCCACTATGCAGACAATGGGGAAGAGGATGGCGATAAAAAATAGTTAAATTTTCCACCACCAGGTTGAAATGTGGCGCTGTACTTTTACGATGGGTTGTAATAATGACGTAAACTGCTCCAATTGGTTATGGATTTGCCTTTACCTTGCAATCTTGCAATAAACGAGAGATTATTTTCTCGCAACTTCCAGCCACTAACAAATGTCTATCTAATTAATAATTCAGCTAAATCACTTAACGTGAGTGCTGAACAAAAGTTCAAAAGTGATCACCATGTCATTAAATAAGAAAGAACGTGCATTGCTGGTGAAGTTGTTTTATCAGGACGGTAGTAATAGTGCAGCTGCACTGCGATGTTATCGTGATGAGAAAGGACTTCGAAAGGGGCCCATGACGACGCATGGGTAAAGAAAGATGATGAAGAGATTTGCACATTATCACAGCGCCACATTTCAACCTGGTGTCAGAAAATTTAACTTTTTTTTATCGCCATGGTCTGCATAGTAGATTCACCAAATTTCAGAGTTCTACGATGCCTCAAACAGGCTACAGAGGGCTCTGAGTTGGGTAACTTTAATTCTGGCCACCCGGTACACTAACTTTTCTTTAACTTGTTAATGCACACTCAGTCCAAGAAATCGACCAGAAATGTATATTTGTGAATAGGAAGTGAGCTTGTTGTTGACAGAATTATATGATTCTTGAAATTCACGTTAGCACCCGTAACAAACCATAACTCTCCATATTTCCATCAGGAGAAGCTTTCTCGTTCCTAATGTGGACAAGGAACGGACCGGAAATTACGAAATAAGCTACAGAACATCCATTCCTTCACCAGTCTCATCTTTACGGTTCTCCAAAAATGCAAGGAAAGGGACCGAGATTTTTCCTCGAGTGGCGATCCTCACAACCGCAAGCGAAGGGTTTATAAACTCTTTATGACGTCATTTCGAGTCTTCTTTTTTTTTCTTCTCTCCCAGGAATGCTTCTGAGGGCGTCTGAGCCAACGAAGAAAGTCGAACATTTCGACTTCGAGCTGTTTTACGCGCTGTCAAGCGGTCATATCTCCCTCGACCGAATGTGGAAGTGTGTAGTTAAGTCTGGCGTGTGAGAAGACGAGATTCATATCCAAGATTACGGCCAGCGCCTGTGGTCGTTTTCGACTCGGATACATGAAGATGGCGGCCCCGAGTGGGAATGTTAGAGAAACAAGTTTTTTTTCTGTGGTTATATTCCGTTCCTGATTGACCAGGCAGGAAATTTCGCGGTGTGATTTCTAGGATGGAAATTTCCAGATCTCCAGATATATATTTCCGCTGTGGTACTGCACGGAAATTGGAGCTTGCGGTGCTAAAAGTTTTATGTAATATGCTAATTTCCCATCCAATAGTATGTCGTGACGTCAAACGCCTTGTAAAATAAAATACAAGCTGCTTTACTGCTTATTGGCGAATGCTTGATGTGTACCAATTGGAATCAGTTTTATCAACAAACATCATTGGTCTTTATTTAACTGTACTGACCAATACTGTAGACAAACACGCTTCGCAAGCAGAGATCCCAGGTTCGAACTTTGGGTAAGGATGGGAGCATGTTGTGTGTGTCTAATTATCATTTTCACGAACATCATTCATGTTCGTCGTTGTGATTAAGCAGCGAGGTAGAAAACGATTTGTAAAACAACCCAGAGAGAAAGATCACGAATATATTTCTTCGTTTCCCACAGTTTCGCCAGTTGCGGAGTGAGTAGTATAACGCTGCATGAAGCAGTTCGATACTTATGTAAAGTTTCGATATAGCATTGTGTACAGAAAGAAACGACTCATTTGAATTAACTAAAAAAACTGTTGAATTAGGTGACTCTTTTGTTTATACTCTTGAAATTAGCATTAATTTATATTGTGTAAATTTTTTGAGAGCATTACTCTTCGTATTTGACATTTGTGACTATCAAGAAGATGTATTATGGGTATCTTTTATTAATTAATATTATTCTGTATTAGGTATTTAAAATATGATTTCAGTAACTTTTATTTGTATAAAATGTATAATATTACGTAAAAGAGGACGTGTTGTAGATTACAGAAAAAATATTAACTAACAACATAGCAACTTCAATGATTTTTTTAGAAACAACAAAAACCTCCCGTCCTCGGGGAAACTCTCGGTATCGTCAAACTCCTCCGTAAAGTATTGACTGTAATGTGCTGTCTGATTACAACTATTATAATATTTTTTCTGTTGTCTAACATCCTAAAAATGTTTGCATTCAATTTATTATAATAAATAATTTTTGTTTTGTACGTAGCATTTCGAGACGAAATCTTGACTTTCCTAAAGTTCTGTGTTATGTAGACTTGTTTCATTTTTAACAAAAACCATTTGAATTGTTTGTAAGGGTGGTGGAATCGTTAAATCCTCCCCTTAAATTCTCTCAGCTTCGGTCTTCATTTTCCCACTTTTTATTTTTTGCGCAAGGATATCTCGTTCACTCGCACTTTCGTTTGCCTAGACCTCAAGGGAGAGAGCTCGTCTGCTAAAAATAAGTTTTCACTTTTATCTTCAGATTGGATTTTCCCAGAGAGTATTAAAAATAACGTGGCATTTCGCGCTGTTTTCAAAACCCGTTACTTAAATGAGATGAAAAAAGAAAAAAAAGATGCCGCTATTCGCGGGAAAGTCATTAAAATGTGGAGCGGCAGAATTAACCGATTTATGGCGCATAAATTTTCCAAGCTGACGCCCCATACAGGCGACGATACTTAATTTATTCTCGCTTTCCACCCTCTACCAAGAATATGGAATTTGTCCCAAGCCGGATCTATCTTTCTGTCCACGACCAATAGAAGGTGGACAATTTGATTAAACAATAGGAGCGTTGTTGCGTGTTAATATCAGTCTCAGGGATTATGAGTGTCTCAAAATATCGTAACAAAGAAAATCTGTAGATAGGTCTTCGTGCAGTACTCGAAATGAGGAGGATTGTTGGGGATTTTAACCCTTCCCAAAACTAGGAAAGTATATATTTGGACCTACCTTGTCAATTCTACGCAATTGCTTATTAGATCTCCCTTCTTTTATAATCCTCGATTGATTTTAAATAATATTTTCTACAATAATAGGAAATTGTTTAATATTTTAATAATTATTACGTAGGGCAAGTACGAAAGAAGTATATAGTATTCTAACACTTTTTCCGTATAGTTTCTACTAATTTATTTATTTTTTGGAGACATAAAACTGATATTTTTTGCACGTATGAAAATTTTATTCTGTAAATGAAATCATCTTTCGACTTACGGAGAATTTTAGTTATTCTGTTCATTAATTCACTGAAACAAAAATGTCACTGTAGATTTTTGGCGCTAACAGTAGCATTAATTGACAATAGATGTCACCTAGATATTTATACTTTGATACTTGTGAACTTATTATGTTTGTTGCAGTAAATCTAAAATAGAATAGGAATTATATTCTCATTTTTGTAGTAATGTACCTTACAACTTATGAATAATCATTTTTCTAACCAAATTAATGTTGAAGAAACAATGAGCCAGGGAGTACGAGAGTTGTTCATTCAGAAACTTTAGTTAAGTGTTAGTAAAGTGCTTGAATGAAATTAGCTAGCACATTTACACGATATCTGGTTATTGCAACTGTGAATTACTAATTCATTCTGTCAAGAAAGAAAGAGATGTGGTGCTGGAAATCCCAACATTGCTCTTTGCAGAAGACATATAGATAGGTACAGTCATATAAGTTGAAACTGTCCTCAAAAGGCCTTGGTGTTCCGAAAAAAGCTAATTTGTGTATTTATTCTAGCGTAAAATCTGTAAACACAAACCTGTGGCTTTCATACCGAAGGCGCATATGTATATGTTCCTTCGCGTCTTTAATTCGGCGTTAACTTCACAGGCCTCCGAAAACTAAAGCAGAGATTCTAAAAAGGTAAAAACTGTTTTCATTTCTTTTGACAAACTAAGCGTTCAGAGCTTCATCCAGCGTAACTGGCCCAGATGTTTCGTCCAGGGCGAAAATTTACCCCAACGTGTCAACGTTTCTGCACTATTTCTTTCGGAAAACATTCTTCAAAGTCCTGAACCTGTTGTTTGTTGCATCTCGTTACAAAGACTGTGATTTGTTTATTTAACGGAGCGTTATGTCTCTTATTGTGTCTGGGGTGTATTTTGAATGTTCTAATTCGAAATGTGAACAGGGGATATTACAGAGAAGACCTAAGAAAGAAGTTAGCAGAGCTAATCGCGCGAAAATCCAACGAATAGTTGTTGAGATCAGTTGTCACTTCTTCACCCCTGTTAATTGTTGGAGAGGGGAAGAAGGGTGCACAGCCCCCTACTGTATGATGGCTCTATATGAGTTTTTGAATTAGGTTATTTTAAGTCGCTTTTCTGTTACCTTTTGGCTATTGCGGCGATGTGGATGAGTGATGGTATAATAACGTTCATGAAAGGACACTCACAAAGAAAGCTATGCCGGGATTTGAACCTGGGATCCCTGACGTCGTAGCGCGCACTGATAACCACTCCGTCATGGAGGAGTAAAGTAAAGTAAAGTAATATAGTACAAAAAACAATGGAGACATAAAACTACAAGACCAACAAATATACAAATTTAATATAAACATAATTTAAAGAGTAAACAAAGTGAAAAACAGCAATAATAACATACAAATATTTATAATTATAAAAATATACGAACGTGAAATGTCTCATAAGTAAGATATAACCATATTCAAGTTTTCACTTTCTTAAATTAAAGTCTTTGATTCGAAAATAAATTCTGCTTTTCAAGAACTGGAAATGGAGTAGGTATCCGCCGATGATTCTTCGTTTTCTCACTTCTCTGGTTTCTAAGCACGTCTTTTGGGGTGGAGAGTTTCCCGTTGCCGAGGACGCAAGAAGTGAAGTAGTTTAAATAAATAATGCTGAGAGAGTGATATATGCTCTCCCTGCCTTGAAAATATCCTTTGGAGAATACGATGAATGAGCAGGTAAGGACGTGGAAATCCGCACAGCATATTGTCTCATGGATCCTTGCGCGTCATTACTTTTGACTTATTTGGAGGGGTATAATCGTAAAGCCAACCAATTTAGTAATACCGTGTAGTATATGATAGTAATTTTGATAAACTCATTTTAACGTTTTTGCAAAATTAATTACAAAAGTTGACACTTTCATTAAGAAGAAGTAAAGATTGTTATTGTTATTGATTTGCTATATAGGTGTCTCATAAGTAATAGCGCAAACTGACTTAGTTGAAAGTATACGATAATAGAAACAAAAAAGTCTCAGTAAACATGGGTCTGCAAACGAGCCGTTTTCGAGATAATCGCGAATGTGTTGTTGCAAGCCGCCACTGACTTCATTGTTTGTAAACGTCGTCCTAGTTTGGTAATATTATAATAATTTGTGCGAATGTGTGGTTAGAAGCCGTCACTGATTGTATTTTGTAAACACCGAGTGTTTTACTCCTTGCGCGTTCCAAGGTTTCCTCTTTGCTTACAAAAGATAACATTTCCGAGAGGTGGCGTTGTAATCAAACAGAATGGATACAATCAGTACAGAGAATTGTACATGCTTGTGACCAATTCCGAAATGAACCGGTGGTGTTCGAAAGAATTCGAAACTCAATGCGGAATACCGTACAGTATTGCATCCAGATGCAAGGACAACACTTTGAACACCACCTTTAACAGGTACGAGTGTATAGTAATTGTAACATACTAACGTTTGTTAAAGTAAGTAGAATGTTCAATAAAAGCAATGAGATGTCCAATAGGACAACGTTTACAAACAATGAAGTCAATGGCGGCTTGTAACCACACGTTCGAAATTATTTTACTTCGCCTTTTGTGCCACTTTTGGCTAATTTCGGAAGATGGGGGTGAGTGATGATATGATGAAATTAATGAATGGACACTCACAGACCGTGATTCGAACCCGGGACACCTGGTGTCGCAGCGCGATGTGCTAACCACTCCGCCACGGGGGCCGGCAAGAAGTAAAGACTAATTACACGATAGTAATAGAACATCCCACTTAAAAGCAGTCGAACAATGTTAAGTTACCTTAGGGCACGGCTTCCCAATCTTTTTCCTTTCACGTCGCCCTTAAGCTTGACTGGGAGTCATGGCAAACGCGGCAACAGAATGCAACAGAACAGTTTCAGTGTGCAATAACCCTTAAGATAACCTGCAGACTTCTGGCAAGGAAATTCCTGCATCCGTTCCGCGCTTTTCCCTGTAGTGGGCGTTACGCTAGTTGATTTCAATAAAAGCAGGCAACAGTTCTGTTGCCGGATATTTCCAAGTTTCGCCGCGTCTCAGTGGGCGTCAAGCTTTAGTGTTTCAAGATTTTTCCGCTGCGCCCAAGCCAAAGTGTAGTTCGTAAAACTCTCACCGTGTGAACACGGCGTAAGAGACAAATGCAGCAATATTTTTGCGTTGCGTCTCTCCGGTGCGAAATATGGCATTTCATTAATAATGTTCATTCTCGAGTGGCATGCCACCCGACACGCCACATGCAGCGTGTCACCTCTGGAGTGAAGGCTGCTTAAGGGCACGAGGGAAGGGTTTCCGCTAGGCCCTCTTCTCTGCGGCCGCTGGGAGCACTGTTGCGAACTTAGTTCTTTTGGAGCCAGGTCTGGCTCTTTCATGCACTCGTATAGCTGTGAACTGGAACGCTCGCTCCCCTGTCCCACTATGGTGTCATCACTGACCATAGACCAACTTTTGCCACAAATACACATTTCGCACGTGATATTGTTATATTGGCTGCGTCACCACACCCACTCTTACCTCCCCAGCTATTTTTTATAGCGCCGTGGCTGACGTGAAGATAACATAATATTGTTATCCGTGAATTCTTTATTTTACGATTTCAAACGACCATCGGTGGAATATGAAATGGGCGATGCCGACAGTTCTAGACGGTAAAAACTAAAAACAAACTGTCATACTTCAAAGTTAACGGTATCAGCAGCGCCACCTGCCCCCTTTGACACCTAACGTTACCCTAGGAGGCACTTTATCGAACCTTATAAAATCTAGATGGTTGAAAGTAAGTTTTTAACTCCATTTAATGTTAACATTAGCTCTTTTATGCGCATCAGGTTTGGCAACACTGCTGCTGAGAGGAGTTGTGCGCCGGAGAAATATATTGCGCTTATGGGAGCATTATGTTTATTTGTTTTCTCGGGAATATCAAACATCCAGTGGCGTAGAAAAGTACACGAATGGAAAAAGGACGCGTTGAAAAAGGTTTTTGTAGTTGGAAAAGTCGAAACTCGTATTTGCTTAGTCGTAAATTGAAGTTGAAGTTGATTCTCCATAAGGAATACATGAGATTCTGTAAACACTTATTCATCATATTTTTTACAGTTCGTATGAATCAGGGAAAAATGCGCCCGGGAAAAATGCGCTCTCGCAATAAAAGTGGGAAAAATGCGCCCTGCCAAGAGTAACTACATTAGAAAGTGGGAAAAATGCGCCCAGCACACATGACCTTCACCAACTAATCCATTTCTAACGACCGCCATGTTAGGCAGATTTCAGTTGTATATTGGCATTTACCTTATTCGTATACTTTCAAGTTAAGAACTTCGATTAAATTATTTATACTTAATTGTTTTCATAATTCATGTATATATTTACGTTTTATCTTATATTATTCGCGTATTTTTGCAATATTTATTCAGAATTTATAGACTAATAATTATCCCAAATAATATATGCAACGTTTTTATTGTTTTCCAAATCCAAAATGGCTAGGATTATTTCTATCTTTCACGCAAATTTTGTTATTTAAACACAAGTTAAATACATTTCTTCTTAATATCGATTTTTGTTCAAGATTGTACAAGATTTAAGTAATTTGTCTTTGTTATAAACTAAATCTCTATTTAATCACTTTTTTATGTGCAAGGGCAAATATGATTTATTTGATACAATCAGTTTAGTTAATTCTATATAGTTTAACATTGTAATATTAACTATAGCAAAATATTTCTCCCTCGTTTTCAATAAAATATCGTTTTCCTATTGGCTGTTTATGTTAGGAGTGGGGGAACCACGCTTCGGGTTCTTGGCGATGTAAAAACTTCCACGTTGGTATTTTTAATTGTTGCCAACCTGAACTTTAGCTTACTATCGCTAATTAACATTGATGTGTTATATAAATTATCAGTTTTTCTTGTGTTATTTTATGTTATGAGTTTGTATTGTAAGTTAGAACAATCTGTTATGCTGCTCCTCGCGCTTGAGGTAGCAGTTGAGGTCTTGCTATTAACTGTGAAGGCGGTGCGTGGACTCCCGTGTTAAATAAATTGCTTATCATTGCCTGCGAGCGTGCATGATCCAACAAATTATAACTTTTAACTTGTGCGAATCAGTATGTACGGGCGCGATTTGTGATTAAAGATTTTGGACATTTTAATTATAAAGTATTTTGAATTGTATTTACTATCACGTGTCTCAATTCGGTGGTTTCCTTCCTGGAGGAAGGGTGGATCGTCTTAATCCCGATCCCTGGGTGAGAACTGGTGCTCCCAAATGACCAGCCGGAGCAAGGAGCGGTGTGTTGCCAATTCGGATCTCCATACCCTGGAGTTACGAGTGGTGGCACGTTGCACATTGAAGGGTTGGAATTCCCGGTTATCTAACTCTGTTTAGCCTCCCCGATGGCGCAGTAGTAGCGTCGTCGCCTTGTAATCAAGGGGTCCCGGGTTCGATACCCGGTGGAGGCACAAGTGGTTCGGATCCCATTTTAAACTGTAGGTCCAGTCCCAATTAGCCTTACTGTGCATAAAGTGGACTTAAAACATCAATCCAATCCAATCTAACTCTGTTCATTTGTTTGCTTCAATCGCACACCTGGTAAGCTTTCCAATGAATCAGTAGTCACTACCAACCCATCTCTGGCATAGGTAGATGAAGGAGGCGAGCAGAGAATCCTCGTTTTTTGTAGCTCTTTTCTCTTTCCTAACAGTCCCAAGCCTGTGTTAAGTGTGAGGGGAAGCTGGGTAAAGGTTGTTATAATCAACATATTATCATATTGGTGAAGGTCGTGTGTGCTGGGCGCATATTTCCAACTTTTCATTGTGGTTACTCTTGGGAGGGCGCATTTTTCCCACTTTCATTGCGAGAGCGCAATTTTCCCGGGCGCATTTTTCCCGACACCGTTCGTATCTCGCTTAATAATGAACTGAAAAAATCGCTTTCGCTTGCAACATGGGCAGAAATTCATACTCTCTTATATAGTCGGAGTTTTTTTTAAAGTAGCGGTGCTCATTCTGACGATATCGAAATAAATGTACTGGTACAACTGCGCTTAAGGGGAAAACCTCTCCTGTAACACTTCCAAGCTAAGAAGCAACTTGTTTGTCGAATTCAATTAGCACACGGTGGAAGTTCGGTTGACCTCTGCCGACTAGAAAGCAAACTGCAACTTGACACCGAGGCAGGATCTCGGTTTACTCAGCCGGCGAGCAAGCAAAACAGAATCGCCCAGCTGGAGAGGCAATATCTTCCAGTTCCAGTCGCCGAGAATTGCTGGAGATATAGTCCGGATACTTTGCATATCAAAGAGGAAGCTGCGGATTGGGGGCGAGACGAAGGGGGCGTTTTGCCCAATTGTACTAATGATACGTCCATTTACATTGCTAATAAGTTTGTCTTCATAATTATTGAAGGAGGCTTGCGAGCAGACGTTTGCACATGTGGCAAGTACCCGTCGCTTCCTCTTGAAAAATCTAGCAAGGGTAGAACTTTCGCACTTACAGGACCGTGTCATTTTTCAGTGTCGGGGGGAGGGGGCAGGAATAAAGCATTCTGATTCTCGAGCAAGATGACTTTTGGTTTTGCAGACGAGCATTTCTGATGTGTTTACCGACTCTGTGCTATGTACAGTATGAATTAAGTACGGTTCGTCCTCTTCAGTTCAATTAACATTGCGTCTGTAAGATATGAAGAGGGAGTACATTATTCTCTGTACACTATTGCAGCGTTTCGAGCAAGGAGGTCATATGGAAGAAGGGCCATTTACAAGCATGCGTTTTAAAAGCCAAATTTGCATAGTTGAAATTCGCTCTTGGGAGATTTACATAATTTTCTATTGTGTGATTCATGTACTAGAAGAAACGTGTTGTGTAATGGTTTATTTCTCCCTTCATAGGATGCACGCTGTCCATACTGGTGCACAGTGTTCATTTACATCTAGCAGAGGGACGTAATGTGCTATAGGTTTTCCTTTGCTTCCAGCAAGATCTTTCCATTTTTGCTTGAAAGATAGATTTCTTTATCTGTGGTTGTAGCCTGTGCGTTGCGCGGTGTAGTGTTGTTCTCTGCCTCTCAGGTAGCCACTGATGAGAGGCTGGCTGGGCCACAGAACCGCTTATTTATTTATTTATTTAATTTCGTCTTGTTTTACGTGGCGATGTTTATGATGTGCAGTTTTTTCTTTCACTTGACCATGTTTAACAATTTTTTCATATGGAATTTAGTAGACTATATTGAAATATTAAAAAAATATATAAAAATTACATAGGAATGAATAAATACAGTAAAACTTCGTTAATCCGGACCCCGATAAGCCGGACTTCGCTTAATCCGGATAGGCAAAATTTTTACAAAAGCAGAATGTAAGGTTTTAAATGTGGCTAGAAGTCAACAAGAGAACTTCCCAAAGAAAAAGCAGTCAACCACTGATGAAATTACGTTTCCCGCAGACTTTATACTGTACTGTGTAATGTATTCAGGCCTATGCCCTTTAAATAGACCATAATAAACGTGTTTTGTTGCTATAAACGGAGTTTTAATGCACTTTCTACTGTTCATTTAGGTTATTTCAGTTAATCCGGAATGTCGTTAAACCGGTCAACTTATCCCCCCATTAGTCCGGATTAACGAGGTTTTACTGTACATAGAAAAAATTACATGTAAGAATAGAAGTTTAATCTATACCATGTTTCGGGTATCTCTGGAGCAAGCAACGAAAACAATTTTTTATTTATTTTTTTTTATTTGATTTAGTTTATTTTACTTCGCGTTTTGTGCCTCTTGGCTAATTTGCGAAGATGGGAATGAGTGATGAAATGATGAAATTGATGAATGGACATTCACAAACAACCAAGCCCGACCGGGATTCGAACCCGGGACCCTTGGCGTCGCAGCGCGATGTGCTAACCACTCGGCCACAGGGTCGGGCACAACAACGAAAACAAGTCTCTGCGTAAGTAGTGACGACAGACGGCTTCGCCAATGAACAAGTGAGAGGCAATGGGAATGCATGAACGGAGTGAATGCAACTGCAGTTACCATCATTCACAGCAGAGTGTACGCTACGTCCACTTGATTCGCCCCCCTTCTCGGCCGCTATGCGCGACCTTGCTCCAGAGATAACCGAGACAGTGTATATAGACACGGGCACACAACAACAAAGGAAACCCACACACACACACCCATTCCTGACAATAATATGGTTTGTTAAGTTATGGGTTTCAGCACTTAGCAGATTCAATTCTAGTAAGAAGTGGTTCACTTGCGTCTTGAAAACATGTACTGAAGCGACATTGAAGGAATCGAACGCAGATCTCCCGTATTCTTGATACCTTTTCGATTACTTACAGTGTTGAGGATGCCTACAAGAAAAACACAACGAATCCGCTCGTGTCTTTTCCAGGTTTAGAACTTCGGACCCCTTGAGTTGATAGCGCGTTGCACTGACCATTCTAGTTAACCAGAATTTAAAATATTATAATACGTTAAAATGATTAAACTTATCCAAGTTTGAATCAGAAGTATTAGGACCTCCCCGATGACATACTGGTAACGTCGTCGACTTGTAATTAAGGGGACCCGGATTCGATCCACGCTAGAGAACACAGTGGTTCGGATTGCATTTTAAACTGTAGGCCCAGTCGCGATTAGACTAGTTAGAAGTAACAGACGCACCTGGAAACTGAGAAGTGATGTTTCGGTAACCCCTTACATAAAACCCACTTTTTCTCCAGACCCGACTGTACAAATGAAAAGCAGATATAGACATGGATCGAGAGTGAGTGCTCTCATAACTTCTCTCATCATGAACTTCTCCATTGCACTATATCAGAGTTTCTGTTTGGTTCACAGTCCTGCCTTCTCATCCCCAACGAGGTCTGTTCATATCAGAGATTTACCAAACAGATAATCAGATTCCGAAGCTCTTCCACACTCAATCAACCAGATTGGTGTTGTCATCAATCCGAATGGAATCAATCAATCAACCAGCCTCGCCAAAAGGAAAGGAAGGGTGAGGGAAGATGAGTCGTGACGATTGGAGAAATATTGATAGGATTGGAGTTCCCAGAATGATTATGACTAGCGATCCTGTACATGTTTAGGTACCGAATCAACGCTGGGCATTCATATTCATGAATAGATCCCTGTTTATCGGTTGTGATAGCTTCCAGCAACACCCTTCCACCACCTCCGCACGTGTTCGACCATCGTGCTCTAACTCCGAGGGATACAGACGCAGAGAACAACGCTTTTGCAATGTCTGTACACAAATGCTGTGTTGTTATTGGTGGGGAATTCTATGGAGCTATGCTAGCATTATACGAGGGGCACTGTACAATATAATAGTACTTGCACATACACAGAACATCTCCAAGGGCATTGGTGTCTGTCCATTAAACATTTTTTGGCGGTGGACGATATAAATAATAATAATAATAATAATAATAATCAACACTTCAAATGTAGTCTTATATACAGGGTGATTCATAATTCCCCCCGGGGTTTGTAGTTTAAAGTACAAGAACTATAATACATACAGGTAAAAGATGCATATTAGTGCATAAATAATCTCTCCGAGTTTGATTTGATTTGTTTATTAATATCCCTAAAATGTTCTTATACAATGTAGTGATAAATTTATAATTGATGATGTTGGGTCGAATTATTAATATAGGTTTGTTATCATTTTCAGTCTTTGGTCTTTGTAATATTAGGTTTAATTGTGGTGTAAACATTTAATGATTTATTGTTTATATATAGTAATTAATAGTTATAGATAATAAGTAGGCTATTATAAAAGTTGTAAAGCCTATAATTCAGTTCAGTGGGTATATTTGTGGAATTAAAAGGTATCTTTATGATACTCGTAATTTAGGTTTAACATTCCTATGTTAAGCTGTTAAGTCAACAGAAAGCTAATCGGGACTGGACCTACAGTTTAAAGTGGGATCCGAAACACTTATGCCTCCACGGGTATCGAACCAGGGACTCCTTGATTACAAGGCGACGACGCGACCACTGCACAATCGGGAAGGCTCTCCAAGTTTCGTACGTACTTACAAGTGCTTATTATGTGTACAGTCATGGAAAGTAGTTCTTGGGTCACGAGACCTACGATATCGTAACATCTTAAAGCCTGTTGTCTATGCAACCCAAATAACAAAATTGTCGCTTGGGTTTGCCTGGCGGACCTGGATTCTCGGGAATGATTGAGTATTGACAGCAGCGTGAGTCATACTCCCAGGCCCAGCCATAACAAAGGACAGCTGGCTGCCGTGAGACCACCAGAAAAAGTTTCAGGAATTGGTTTCTTAACAACAGCTATTCGTAAGAAAATGTTCTCTTTACTGATATTAGAGTCATTGTCAAGAAAGTTCACTGAAATGGTGGTTGTCGTCGAATCATCCTCGCGCAACACACATGCTGTCAACCCAGAAGTCCTTGAAAAAGATTGGAGTTAAAAGTAACTACTTGACAAATGATAAGAGAAATCGATATTCATTAGTCCCAACAAGGGTCCCGGGTTCGAATCCCGGTCGGGCTTGGTTGTTTGTCAATGTCCATTCATCAATTCCATCATTTCATCACTCATCCCCATCTTCGCAAATTAGCCAAGAGACACAAAACGCGAAGTAAAATAAACTAAATCAATCAATCAATCAATCCATCATTAGTCCCAACTTAGAATTTTGTGTAAGACATGGATCATCATGTCCTATCATCCATTTCATAACTTCATTAATCATGCTCATCGTCTTTGTTGTCGCAAGTGGCAGAAAAGCAATATAAAATAAGCAAAATTAAGAAATTAATAAATTACATTTTCAGCGATTTCACGGAGCGACTCAGTTGCATGTAGACAAAGTTTCATTAATTGGGAACCAAGGGCCCCCTCGTTGTGTTTCATTGTCATTTTCCCTCCACTTTGTCTGCCGCGATTAACCTGATGTTGATTAATGCACAATCCACAAAGTGCACCAAAGCGGCGCATATTATGAATAGGTAAACTATGTGATATTATGCTAATTTAGAATTTAGTAATAAAATGTGAATTTTGGGGGCTTCAGTTAAGTGGCCGCACATCCATTACGTAATCGCGATATCATCAAATTGTACGAAGCGTGTCTACACCTACGTAAAGTGTCAGTCCCCGTCATAGGCGTGCTCAGACCCTCTGATTAGGGGGGGATAGCCTTAATGATAGTTCAGGCCGGAAAAGAATAACGTAATTTCATCTCACTTGTTTAAATTTTATTGCATTGATGGGTGTGTTTATATATACACCCCTCCCCCGTCCCCCACACACATATAAATACATACATATATATATATATATATATACACAACACACACACACACAACATATACTTATATACCAACAGTAAAAATCATATAAATTGTCTCTCAAATCTGCGCGTTCCTTTTCCTCCAAACAATTGTTCATGCACTTAAGAGAAAACCTTTTAGCAGCAGTACTTCTCTCCTCGGTAATATAAAATGCATTACAGAAAACAAATTGCGAGCGAAGCGACCAATAAATTTTCAGATCCAAATTTTTGCAAAATGAAAACAATGTCGATTTAATATGGGGAAAAAAATTCATGGAGCGCCATATTATTCTCTTATACAATTTTTTTCATTTAGATCGTTTGGCGTCCAGGGTTAACTCCCGTCGACCCCTCTGAACTTGACTAGACTTCAAGAAAAGCAGACATTGCGAGCGAAGCGAGCAAGAACATTTTACAAAAGGTATTTATATTTGTATAAAATTTGAAATCAAGGGGGCAATTGCAGCTCTGTCCCCCCCCCCCCGCAGGTGCTCTTGGCAGTCTGGAAGAAATAATGCAAGAAAGACGTGAAAACAAAATCCATCTTGCGTATCCTTTTGTCCTGCTACTCTTAGATTCTGCTACTCTTGCTTTCCTTTACTTCCATGTTTGCCCCCTAAAATTGATTCCCGTTCAAGGTTGTGGGGGGGCTGTGGATTCGCCACTGAACCCCCTTCCCCCGTAGTTGCTTTGAACTTTCATCGGCTTGAAAATACCTAATTTTCTTTAAGAGTATAATATAGTTTAATAACGGCAATAGGATTCATCTATCCTAAATTTCTAGGTGAAAATATAATAATATAGGGGCATAGATGTCTGGAAGGGGAGCAAGTATTGCCACATCTTTCCCTTAGAAAACGAATGTCAACCAAAAAGTACGTTTTCACATGTATAATTTGATTTCAGTCATAATAATTTACATTAATTATTATAATGAGGATGCAGGAATGCGATAATGCAACACTATTATCGGGGTAATATGCCACATGGAAAAATACCTTGCTTGTCTCTTCGTGGAAAAAATCTGCAGACGTCCATGATTAGGGGGGCATTTGCCCTCCCCCTGGCCCCCTGGGCGCACGCCTATGATCCCCGTGATGGAAGATGTAGCGCAAAGCCAGGGCTTTAAGATCAAATTTGTTTTGTTATTATTTTTATTAGTAATTACCTCAGTTTTCTTCCTCTGAAGTTAAATTATTCATGACGACGATTTATGATTACATTAAAGACAAGAATGAACATACACAATGAACCCATTTTGGTCGGAACTCGAACTCGGAACCTTGTTCGGCAAGAAATACAAATATCCATAAGGCATGAGTGTTTCATTGGAGATGTTCCTCTACTTCCGTCATTTTATCACTAATATATTTCTTTAATATACAATAATAAATCACAACTACCTAAAAATAAATATTATTTTGCATTTTTACATGCATATGTTTTTTTACGGTTAGAGTGTGAACTGGCACCTGTTTATTTAGATTGTTCATTATGTTTCGTGTGTAGTTAAAGATAGGAAAATGCTTGAGGAACGATTAGGGCTATAAGAATTCCGTCCGTGACAGAGTGGTTAGCACAGTGCGCTACGATGTCTGATGCCCTGGATTCGAATCCCGTCGTGCGTATGGGTGTTCTTTGTGAGTGCCCCTTCATCAATTTCATCATATCACTCATCCTCGCCGTCGCGATTAGCAAGAGGTGAAAGAAAAACGACGCTAAATAAGAAAATAAAAAGACTTATAAGAATCATTCTTATTTCCGGACGTGTCTTACATTTTATAGTTGTGTCTGGCCTCCGGAAGGAATTTTAAAGAAATCTCAAATGTCTTATACGTATTTTGGGCATCACGTAACTTCAAATTAGATGGAGAAACAGAAAAACTGAGGGGAGTCTAAGATAACGTGATTCCTTGGAGAAGTATGCTTAAATCAAAGAGTGTGCATGGTTGCTACTGGATGTTCGGAAAAGCTCAGAAATTACTTCACGATTTTCTAGATCCGGAAAGTCCGGATATATGTATAAAAAATGCTTACTTTGTGAAGTTCTATCGATATAGCCTAAGTGTCGGTAATTTGTTCGAAGTAACAAGTAATTATTCTACTTATTGGAGAAATAAGGCACACAATTCTGTTTTTTCCCAGTGTATAGTAGTTTTTTACATATTAATAAACAAGAACTTCCAGACTTTGTTTACGACATTGTGAATTTTTTCCTTCCCGAATTCATGGATTGTTTTCTCTTTCTGGTCCACATCGACGAAAAACGTTCTGTCTTACATACACAAGTTGAAATCACATACAGCCGTGCTATTAATTAGCAGTTGAGGAATTTTGAACTCAACCGTTCACTTCAACATTAATTTTTCAAATGAAGATGTGTCATATTCTCGTTATATGCTAAGATGTCCTAGTAACCTATTATATTTACTGCAAATAAGATCGTGTTCAACATTTTGAGACATTTTGTCCTACTTTCCGCTGAAGAGTGATCTGATAGCCCTATGTGTGATGAGAATTGTTTTTGCTCAATTTCTGATATAATTTATTCCAGCATGTCCTTTAACTTCTATTACCTTGTTATTACCTCCAATGATTACACAACTTGTCCTTCGTGCTCGACCTTTGGGTTCAGAAATATTTACAACACCCCCATCTCCCGCTTGTAAATAGCAGGCAACAACACTCTGGAAGACCATAATGTATACAACTTGTTTACTACATATTTTACGAAAATATTAGAATGTTAGCTTGATATAACTGTGGATTAGAACGAACGAAATAAAATACCTGTTTTATACGCACACTGGAACGAGCGCAGGCCAGCTGTGAGTCACTCTGGCAGTGAAGGTCAATGATCGAAGCTGTTAGAGCTTGCTTCCTACAAGCAGACGCCTTATCTTTCCTCAAGGAAACACGGAAATCTTCGTTACTTTTTTTCGCCAGACTAATGGTGAACATTTACAGGAACGTAAAGAGTAGTATCGTATTCTATTGGAATTAGATTTTGTGGTGTTTAAAAGATATCATAACAATATGTAAATCTCTTTTGTGACCTACATTGAACGTATTTTAAAGTTTCATTGATATGTGAAAGCGGAAATTTAGAGATCCTTCTTCCTTACGATTTCTAAACAACCGAAGAGTGTGGTGAACGTGAAACTACTTATTGTTCGCAACAACGATATGTATTATACAAATGGTCTCTAATCAAAAACCCTATTACATCACAGGAAGTGATATTTAAAACAATTCTACCACGTATCCAACGTAACCAATATTCAGATTGATTCCAAGCTTCTGTTTGGTTATTTTGTGTCGCATTTTTACCTCTTGCGATAATCGCGACGATGAAAATTATGGGTAATGATACGAATGCAATGCTACATCTATGCCTCAACAGGTTTCAAAAATGGATCCTCTGGCTTTGTAGAGAGTTACGGTGATTTTGATTTTTATTTACATTTGGTATTTTAAGTCCACTTTATGAACACAAAGGCTAATCAACACTGCATCTACAGTTTAAAGTGGGATCCTAACCACTGTGTCTCCACCGGGTATCGAACCGGGGACTCCTTGATTACAAGGTGACTCCTCTACTACAGCGCCATCGGGAAGGATGAGAGAGAGAGAGAGAGAGTTACGGTGACTACGATAATGAAGAATTGAAAGTAGTAGAACGACTAAGCTATTCTTTTGTCAATATTGGGATTGTTAATGAATGTTATGAATGTCAGTTCAAATTGAAAAAAAATAAAGTAAAAAATTTCCAGAGTGCCGTTACAAATCGTTAATTTTTCTCTTTCCACACATTACTTTGCTACTATGTAGATATTTGCATGCTAAGATGTAGAAAGTGCTTCAATTTCAGTGTGTGGAATTGAGATTTATTTCTGAGAATGGAGTGAGTAGTGGGAAAAGGATCACGTCACATGTTGGGATTATACCCCCCCCCCCTTACACACACGCACACAAGATATATCGGCTGTTGTTCTTATAAGGAAATATAACATGTATGAATTGTGTCAAGAAATATTGGAGCCTATTCACATCCCTACGGAACTTGGAAGAAAGCCCACGTAGGGATTGGGAAGTTCTGTTCCGACAAAAACGGGATGTATAGTAAATTAAAAAGCAAAGTGCTACCTTGTGCTTTGCACCAAGCCATGAAGGCGTATAGGGGGTGTGGAGTTAGTGGAGTTGGGGCCCCACGCTTTCTTCATCAGGCCGAAGGTGGGAATGATGTGATCAACACCACGCCCCTGGCCGCCTTACCCCTCCCCTTTCCTCAGAGTTTCCTCCAGGCACCCACTTTATACGACGCTGGGTTGCCACCGAAGCAGCTTGAACAGGTGGACAAAATCCCGATTATCCCCCGTCGGGGATCGAACCCAGATATCTCGCATGGTAATAAAACGCCCTAATGACTGTGCTACTGCGGCACATACAGTAATTAAGGCAAGAATTGTTTTAGCGTTTCGTTCAACGTTTTTAGGGGAATCATTTTCGGAGATATAACGTGTAGCTCTTGTCGGTTCTGCGACCTGGCTTGAGAAAAGACGATTTTCTGACGAACAACATTCCACCTGACAAGTCACGTGACTTTCCTACATTTCCTGTGCCTGTTGGCTTTTGCATGAAAGACGAGTTGCTCTTGAGACAGACATAATCACCCGATCACCTAATGGTGCAATGTGTGTTGCCTACCCTTCCGGCATTATTTACTGCCATTAAAGTCTTATGGGGAAGAACTTTTTTCCACCACTGTACCTCTGGTAACGCGAAAATATTTGTCCTGAAATCAAGTACCTGCCACACACGTTCAACATATCAGAATTTTCATCGCACATCTGCTTGAACTTGTACCACGCACGAATTGTCTTGCCTGTAGGTCTTCTGTTCGATGCTTCGTACGAAATCTCCATTGTACCGTTCAACCGACTTTTACTTAGCGAATTCTAAAACGCGGGACACTTTGTTTACACCAGTGCACGCCATATTTACGTTAACTGCGTTATACTGCCACCTAGCGGCTATATTTACAATTACGTGATGAAAAACAATAAGTTGCTGACCAAGGCAGTTTATTAAGAAAAAAACACTTAACACGTAACGTTTCAACCCTGTATCAGGGTCTTCCTCAGTTCTTCGTCTGAGGAAGACCCTGATACAGGGTTGAAACGTTACGTGTTAAGTGTTTTTATCTTAATAAACTGCCTTGGTCAGCAACTTATTGTTTTTAATATGGAAACAAGGCTTAATTATATTACGTGATGAGGCCTATTACGAGTGCAAATTTGGGGAGATTCTTTATGTACTGATTTTGTACTTTTTGCTGTATGTGTTATAGTTCTTATACTATAAACATTCGAAACTCGGGGGGAATTAGGTAATAATACATTTTGTTTAAAAAAGGTGATAAAATGAACTGCAGTAATTACCGTGGAATTCCTCTATTCTCAACAACATACAAAATATTGTCTAACATTCTTTTAACAAGACTAACCCTATATGCTAATGAAATTATAGATGATTATCAATGTGGATTTAAACGTAACAGATCAACTACAGATCAAATTTTTCACATCAGACAGACACTTGAAAAAAAGTGGGAATATAATCAAAATGTCCATCAGCTATTCATTGATTTCAAAAAAGCATATGATTCTGTCAAAAGAGATAAATTATATAATATATTAGTAGAGTTTGGAATACCTAAGAAGCTTGTTAGTATGATAAAAATATGCACCAGTGAAACAGAAAGTAAAATTCGTGTGGGTATTAATATGTCTGACAAATTTACAATTCATGATGGGTTAAAACAAGGAGATGCATTATCTCCATTGGTCTTTAATTTTGCCTTAGAATATGCTGTTAGGAAGGTTAAAGAAACTAAAGAAGGACTAAAATTAAATGGTGTGACTCAGTTGTTAGCATATGCAGATGATGTAGACTTACTGGGGGATGATGTGAATACAATTAAGAATAATGCTAAAATATTTTTCAAAACTGCTAAAGAGATAGGTTTGGAAGTTAACAAAGAGAAAACTAAATATATGCTTACAGGCCGAAACCAAGGGTTAGGTAATAATCAAAATCTAATTATTGATAACGACTCCTTTGAACCAGTTTCCAAATTCAAATACTTAGGAGTAATATTAACAAATGAAAATTATATTAAAGAGGAAATAAAAAGTAGGCTTAATTCAGGAAATGCATGTTACTTCTCTCTTCATAAACTTTTGTCTTCTCGTTTAATATCTAAGAAACTAAAAGTTAAAATATACAAAACAGTAATTTTGCCTGTAGTATTATATGGATGTGAAACTTGGTCCCTTACATTGAAAGAGGAACATAAATTGAGAGTATTTGAAAATAAGATCCTTAGGAAAATATTTGGACCTAAAAGGGATGAGGAGACAGGTGAGTGGAGAAGGTTACATAATCTAGAACTACATAATTTGTACTCATGTCCAGATATTATTAGAATAATTAAATCAAGAAGACTTAGGTGGGCAGGCCATGTGGCTCGAATGGGAGAGGAAAGGGGAGTTTACAGGATTCTTGTTGGAAAACCAGATGGTAAGAGACCTGTAGGAAGGCCAAGACGAAGATGGAGGGACAACGTTGAGATGGACCTAAAGGAAATCGGTAGGGATGGAAAAGAGTATATAGATCTTGCTCAAGATAGGGACAGATGGAAGGCCTGTGTTGCTGCAGCCATGAACCTTCGGGTTTAAGAAGGCTAGAGAGTTAGTTAGTTAATTAGTAGCGCCTTCAGAAAAGTGGTGGAGATATGCAGTAGAAGCTTATGCTTAGTTATAGCTTGTGTGGGTGGGGCAGACATATTGATTCTATATCTACAGTAACACCCGAGTTACGTAAGTTGAATTTGTAAATTGCTTAAGTGTAACTTCGTAAGAAACTGAAATATTTATTATTATTATATGTGTATATATATAAGTATATAGATATATATATTATTTACTCGGACATAAACTATAGAAGTACAGGGTAGCGCACGAACATTTGAAATCTATTTTTTTTAAAAAAAATAAACTGTGGTGGGAGCTGAACAATACACAAGCGCATTCAGTAGTCCTTGGAAATACCGGTAGGCGGCCTATCGCTGGGTGCGCTGGGCATAGTCTAGTAAACACATCCTTTTCCCGCCAGTCAGTGCAGCGCGCCCAAACAGTCCTGTTGTATGCAGAAACGAGGAGCGTTACAAGTACGCAACGGAAATTTCGAGCTCATTTCAAAACACGATGGGCTCCAGCAAGAAAAACTATTCATCGTTTGTACCGTACGCTCGAGGAAGAAGCCACCGTGAAAGTAGAAAGATCACCTCGCGTTGCTCCAGTTCGGACCACTGAAAACATTGAGGCTGTTCAAGTTGCCATGACACGCAGTCCTCACACCTCACCTCACCCCACCTACCCATCACACCGCTAATGTTGTATTGGACTTTTGAACACATTTTTTGGTGATAGAGTGATATCCAATCGATATGCTGATCGACACAATGGAGATGTTTTCTGGCCGCATTCAAGCCCAGATTTAAATCCCTGTGACTTTTCTGTGGGGGTTTAAAAGGAAAAACTCTTCCCGTTGAAGCCAGCAAACATTATGAAAATGCAAGTTCGGATAGTTCAGTTGTATGGTGATATTCACGAAGACATGTGCCGTAGAGTGGTAAGAAATATGCGCACCCGCCTTGAAGAGGTTATTCGGCCAAACGGTTGCTATACTGAACATGTGATACAGTGAGAAAACTTTCGACGGACAGACTATTCTATATGTCATAATAGGCACATGTAATATTTAAAAATAAATTTGCAATCTAAATTTCAAATGTGTCAACTATTCGTGCGGCACCCTGTATGATAAATATATAAAAGAATATAAAAACAAACTGAAATCACACTTTTAAAAAAATGTTTTGTGACAGCTACGTACAGTTATTACGTAACTGCGAATTTACGTAAGTCGCGTATTACTTAAGTCAGGGGATTACTGTATTCCTAAATACCATGTATGAAATGCTATTTAGAATAAGATGCTGTTTATCGATAAGGTAATTCCTGGTAACTTGTGTGTGTGTGTGTGTGTGTGTGTTGTAGGAACCGCATATTCCAGCCCGGGTTCGATTTCCGGATAGGGAATTTTTCAACCAAAGGCCTGCATGTATCGGTTTTGGGATTCATTCAACCTCTAATTAACGGATACGCGGAGGAAACCCTTGGGTAAAGGTGGCCAAAGCGTCGTGCTGATCGTATCGTCTCCACAATGGCTGAGGTCGTGAATGTGTAAGGCCTTACTTCCATACTATCGTGTACTTCCATGGTATGTAGTAGTAATATTCAGGGGATACCTTTACCTTTCTTACATTGGCGGCGATGAGGGGGAGAGGGGGACAGTTCTCCCCCACACTTTTCGTCACTTTTGCCCCCGTACTATGCTAAATATATCTACATAGGGAAATAAACTGTTTTGCCCTCCTCCCAGTTTTGGAACCAAATCGCCGCCACTGCTTTCTTACGATAAGTCTGCCTATAGTTTTATATTCGCATTGTGATAATATTGGTTCAATTACAAAACAATATCTATACACCCCCTCACAGTACAACGCAATAACATAATTAATAATACTAACAAATAGTGCGTTAGAAGGGACCAGACTGTCTTTCCAATGACGAAATAATTCCAGTTTGAGAATTATACAAGGAGCTTTTGTAGTAACATTTGCGAATTCACTTTTACAAAGGCAGGGTATGACAGCAAATAAATTAATATGCTCGCAAATGTCTACAAAACTTTTGTCTGCAGATGAACAAATGACAAGAAAAGAAAGGGAAGAAGCCACAGGTTAAGGAAACTGTGGCATTTCGGGGGGATTAATTGTAATCTCCCTCAAGTAGTGAAGTCTCCCTCGGTCACGTCACTCCATTTCTCCCCCTGTGGTAAGCCGCGCAGAATCCCCCCTCCCCAACCCCACATTCTCTCCAGAAAAGAGGAAGAAAAAGGCTCGTTTTTCTCTGTCCCCATGATGTCGGGACCCTAATGACAAAGTGATGAATTGGCTGAGTCCGACAGTCCGAGCGATAAAATTGAATTCGTCAGCTTGGGGGGAGAAGTCGTGTTGACAACGAGAGAGCAGCTCCTTTCTTTGTTTCGTGAAAGGGGAGAACAATAGCCAATTGTTCTGAGTACAAGGTATTCTAGATATTTGTGCACTTCGCCATTTATAACCTATTTGTTCCATCTCACGTCTATTCTTTTACGAAGGCATATAACCCCCACCTTTAATTCCAAGAACGCTGAAAATAATTTTCTAAGATTTTTCTGCTTGCCGGTTTCTGCTTATAGAACTATTTGTTGTTGTTGTTGTCCAAGATTTGGTTACTTCTTTCATCTCTCATAAAAGCACATCCTTATTGTAGCAATGAATTTCCAACCATTTTTGGCCACTTCTATAATGAAATAAAGACATAATCTACACTTACGTATCCACTTATGTAACAGCGTAAGGACTTGTATCTATAGATTCCTTCCTAAAACAGAACAAAGATGCATTTTAATTCTTACGTGTCTATTGCTGTAACGGTTCGTGGACGTTTTCTGTAGTACACTTCTATAAAGGAGCAACAATTCATCACAGTTTTATCACAGCAAACATACATTTGAAGCCTTATTTGATCACTGTTCTAACGAAACAATGATAATTTTAAAGCCTTATTTCATCACTGTTCTAACGAAGCAAGAACACATTCGAAGCCTTATTTGATCACTGTTCTAACGAAACAATGATCATTTTGAAGCCTTATTTTATCACTGTTCTAACGAAGCAAGAATACATTCGAAGCCTTATTTGATCACTGTTCTAACGAAGCAATGATCATTTTGAAGCCTTATTTGGTCACTGTTCTAACGAAGCAAGAACACATTCGAAGCCTTATTTGATCACTGTTCTAACGAAACAATGATCATTTTGAAGCCTTATTTTATCACTGTTCTAACGAAGCAAGAACACATTCGAAGCCTTATTTGACCACTGTTCTAACGAAACAATGATCATTTTGAAGCCTTATTTTATCACTGTTCTAACGAAGCAAGAACACATTCGAAGCCTTATTTGATCACTGTTCTAACGAAACAATGATCATTTTGAAGCCTTATTTCATCACTGTTCTAACGAAGCAAGAACACATTCGCAGCCTTATTTGATCACTATTCTAACGAAACAAGAATACATTTGAAGCCTTATTTGATCACTGTTCTAACGAAGCAAGAATACATTCGAAGACTTATTTGATCACGACTTAACAGAGCTTGTTTTTTTTTGTTTCAGTGTTTTAATTTATAAAGGATACAATTGAACTATGTCTATGTCTGTAGAGGAGAAAGGATGACTTCGAAGTTTTGCTTGTTCACTTCAGCAATGACGTGAGCACGTGACTTTTACTTCTTGGAGTAAATGTTAGTTATTGGACAGACATTAATTGTAATCCTTGTGTCTTCCTTTGAAGAGGAATATTTCTAAAATTAAATGACACTAAAGGTCATATTATAATAAGCTGGGGGGTGTAAGGGGTGACCTTCCACGTAGTACACCCAAATGTCAACCTCACTTCCACGTTAGTACACCCTGGACTGAAGACTAACGAGGCTCTGGCGACTGGCCCCATGGCCAGTATAATTTTGTTTGTATTGTTTTGTTCTTTTGTCTTTGTGTGTGCTGAGTGCCCCTTTACAGCCTCAGCTTTTAACGAAAGTCAGAACATTTTAAGATTTTTAATTATGCAACGTTAGAGTTGTTCTTTGTAATGATAAGGGGCTGGTCCCCGTATAATGTGACGGGAGCAAAATAGCCTAAGTGCTGACGCTCCCACAATTTTAAAATCAAATTCAAAAATTCAAATTCAAATAATAAGCTGGTTGAACGCTATAGCGAAGTAAGAGACAATTTTATACTTTTGGGTCAGGTACATCAACAGATCAAGGATGTGTTTGAGTGGTCACTTGGTCCACTCCTGTAACAGTTACACTTTGTTGAACTGCTATGATGGAGTGAGGGTGCATTTCTAGTTTTTGGTTCACTGTTATAATGAGGTAAGAGTACATTGGAAGAGCTTGTCAATCTCTAAGACAGACAGTAGCGACACGCTTCGCTTGGAAACCAACCTTCAAAAATAAATGCAACGTTTCGTACCAAAATGACACGCCAAGATTCTTGTGTTGCTCGGACTAGCCCCTTTTATTTATTTATTTATTTATTTATTTGAGAAAATTTCAGATACAGCACAGGTGGCCATTTTACACTGAAATTGTCAACAATGAGAAAGCAATAATTATAATAAGCATAAAAATAAAAAAATTAAATTAAATTAAATTAATAAATAAAAAATAAATAAGAAATAATTAAGAGTAATAAAACAACATAAAAGTGAATAGCAAATGAACAAAAAAATAAGTAAGAGATGGCACTATGTGATATTAATTACAAGTATTTCTTCTGATAGAAGACCGAAAGGCAAACTCGGAGGAAAATATATCAATACTTGAGGGGAGATCATTGTATTGTGCTGCAAGTCTATAAAAGAGAGATCTTTTTTGAATTTCTAGTCTAGGTTTTTTAGTATAAAATAACCTTGTATTGCGAGTTGTGCGCATAGGTACTCTAAAGTGGAATTCCTCAAGGAGTGTGTTGCAGCGGATTTTGCCATTCACAATTTTGTATAAGTAACTGAAATCATTCTGCAAACGTCGCTGATAAGCAGTTTGTAAGTTTAGAAAAGAGAAGAGATGCGAGAGATGAAAAATTGCGTAATGAGGGAACCCTGTGACGGACTATAGCTAGGAAGAAGTGAAAGACTGAATCGATTCTAGAGAGGTGAGTGGGACATGCCATGGACCAGACGGGAGAGCAGTATTCTATTATTGGGGAGATTAAGCGATACAATTTTAAGAAAGCTGATTTCGTCAGTATGTTTCACAAATTTAAATCGGCTAACTGGGAACAATTACATAAATACAAAGATATCGGTCTTGCAGTGGACAAATTTTATGAAATAATTAAGTGTATATTTGATGAATGCGTCCCATTCTCCCGCTCAACTTATTCTAATCAGTACCCATGTTGGTTCACGCTAGATATTATAAAAGGTATAAAGATCAAGTCGCACCATCATAAAAAATGGAAACAAAAACAAGGGAATGTAGGGTATCATGAAGCTAACTTTAAAGCCCTAAGAACGAAATTAAAAGCGGAAATAAACAAAGCTTACCAAAACTACCTTAACAGCTGCGAAGCTAATCTGACTCGCGACCCAAATCTCTTTTGGTCTTTAGTTAAGAATCAAAGGAAGAATCCACCAGCCCAACCAACCAAACTCAATGGTGAACCTATCGATAACAATAACATCCAGAATGTTTATGCTACATATTTCGAATCTGTCTTTTCCGCTGAACCGTCCTCTTACGAAACCACACGTACGAACGCGCTCCCGAAATCCCAACTTAGTCTCTTAAGCATTACAGAAATCTCCCTAAAAGAAATCGAAAAAGCCATCAAGAAACTCAAACCAAAAAGAGCAGCTGGACCGGACCTAATCCCCCCCTACGTTATTAAAGGTTGCTCAGAGGCGCTCAAGTTCCCTCTCCACACCCTCTTTAATTTAATCTTGAAAACAGAAAAATTCCCCGGAAGTTGGAAAACGACGGAGATTTGTCCAATCCCCAAAGCAGCAGATAAGACAGACGTAAGTAACTACAGACCAATCGCGAAACTGTCAGCTCCAGCTAAACTCTTTGAGCAAATAATTTATAATCATATTTACTCTCATGTCAAACCTATCCTTTCTCCACACCAGCATGGATTTGTACAAAACCGTTCAACTGTGACTAATCTCGTCGAATTAACAAATTACGTTGCGTCAACTATTGACGATAAAGGACAGGTCGATGTAATATACACGGACTTTTCAAAGGCCTTCGACACTGTACACCACGATACTTTAATTCAGAAACTAGCTTACATCTGCCTCTCCCCGCAACTTATAAAACTACTTGCTTCATATTTACAGAATAGACGACAATATGTCATGCACCAAGGACTAAGGTCCTCCTATTACGTAGCCAGCTCCGGTGTCCCCCAAGGTTCGAACCTAGGCCCCCTGCTGTACTTGATTTTCATTAACGATTTACCAGATGCACTAAAAAACTCCGAAAAATTAATCTTTGCTGACGATGTCAAAATTTTCAAACAAATTAAAAGTGATCACGGCTGTACGAAATTACAAGACGAACTTAACGAAGTACTTGATTGGTGCAAGAACAACAAGGTTAATCTCAATCTCAAGAAATGCAAAGTAGTGTCATTCACACGTAACAAACATCCCATCCAATATTCATATAACATTTCCGACGTAGAAATCCTAAGAGAGAATACTGTAACTGATCTTGGAGTCACATTTGACAAAGTTTTAAATTTCCAGACACACACTGCGCGCATCCTCAGTGAAGCGCACAGGAACCTAGGATTTGTGATGAGAATGTGTAGCCAGTTTAAGAAAAAAGAAACCTTTTTACTACTTTACTATACATTTGTCAGATCAAAACTTGAATATGCCTCAGTCGTTTGGGACCCGTTATTTATAAAGGAAATCGAAAAAATAGAAAAACTCCAAAATAAATTCTTAAGGTATTTAGTATATAAATTAGATGGCATTTATCCCAAATTCACTTCGGGTGACATCTTACGCAACATGCTGAGTGTCCCGTCCCTTGAAAAAAGAAGACAGATGCACCAGTTAACATTCCTTTCGAAACTTGTCAATGGAAAAACAGACTCCTCCGCACTTCTCGCAAAAATAAACTTTTACGTTCCATGCTCAAAATTAAGACCCAGAAATGACCTCTTTAAAATTTCACGCGGTAGAACCAGGATGGCTGAAATGGATCCCATGAGGAGGATGTGCGCGTTGTACAATATAGTCTCCAATAATATCCCTGACATTGATCTATTTAGACCTAAAAGCAAACTTATTATGTGAACCCTGTATATAATGGCATTGTAACCAATTATGTTGTATACTTTATGACATACCACCCTTGTATTATATATTGTTGTTATGTAATGATTATTCTGTTCCGTCTTATACGTAGTTATTTTCTACTTGTCTTTGTCGTTTTCTCTTACCAATTTTTAATTACTTGTTTTGTCAATATGTATGTAAACCGAACTCAGTTAACCTCAAAGCACTGTAACTGGGCATTTGCCTGTAGTGTTTAATAAATAAATAAATAAATAAATGATTTGAAGTACAAAGTGAGGGCTGAGATGTCACTAATTTCAGTGAAACGGTAGAGTAAACCTAAGAGACGCATGGCCTTTTCTGTGGTGCATAAAATATGTTCCTCAAATGTGAGCTTTTGGTTGAAAACAATGCCTAGGTCTTTGTGAGAGGATACTGCTTTGATGTTATTGCCAGAGATGGAGTAAGATGACTTTAACAGATTCTTCTTAAGAGAGATAGTGAGAGTAGTACACTTGTCAGGATGTAATGTAAGGTCCCATGTCAGGCAACAGGAAGTAAATGTTGCTATGTCATTCTGAAGAAGATGAGTATCGTCTAACGCTATTCCTCGCTCGCAAAGGAACATAAGTCAGATTGTGTGCGGTTCGATATTCATTTGTTTCCCTTGTTTGAAGAAGTAATACGTCACCAATCATGTGACTATGGAAAGGGAGGGCTCTCGCGTGGCTTGCGGAGCGCTCTCTCTCTCTCTCTCTCTCTCTCTTACTCTGGCAGCGGTTGGGGTTACCTGTCGTAGCTCTACCTTGGACTGGTTGAATCGGTTAGCTGAAGTTATCATCTGTGTACTGGTAGTATAATTATAATATATTTAAGTTTAATTTAAGAATTATATTACTTCATTTAGTTAATAAGTTTCATTTGTGCACTATTTAGTTATTCGATGTTTAATGCTACCATTACGCAGATGGTCATTTCAGATTTGGCCGATACTTACTAGTCTTCTTTATTTTGTATCCAATTAGATTGACAATTTCCCCATCAAAAATTGCTGACTAATATATTATATACGGAACAATAATATCGAATATTGAACACAATCTAATTCCGGTACATCTATTTGGCCTTGTATGAAATGTGGTTGGTTGTATTTGTAATTTGAATTAATGTAAATCGGACATGTAAATATTATACTAAATTTGTTATTGGAAGATTGCTATTGTTGACGTTACTGCTGTTACATATGACCAATTTCTAGTAGTTATTTCATCAATAAATTGTTAAATTTACCTTTTAATTTTTGTACTTCCCACAAAGGCCTCTGAATTGGGCGAATAGTTCAATAATCAAGGTAGTCAAATTGTCAGCCATTAGTATATATAATTGTAGATGACTAATGACATAATCCCAAATCTAAATTATATGCGAAAATACTAGGGTGGTGACACGTCGGAAGTGGAGATTTCCCTGAAAATTTTACAGTCATCTGTGAAAAGAAGGTAATTGCTAGAGGGAGCTGTGAGATGGTCGGCAAGGTCATCGACGAATAATATGAACAAGAGAGGTCCTAGAACACTACCCTGTGGAACTCCAGAGAGGACAGGAAGAAGGTTAGAAACAGTTCCTGGAAGATCGACACGTTGTTGGCGATCGCTAAGGTAATCTGTGAGAAGGGTGAGAAATTTGCCATGAATGTTGAATCTATTGCATAATTTGTGAATCAGAAGACGATGACTAACAGTATCAAAGGCTTTGGCCAGATCAAAGTATATTACATCTAATTGTGAATTATTTGAAATGCATTTCATAGCATGTGAGAGTAAAACAGACAGGTTTGTAAGACAGGAGTTACCAGGAAGAAAACCATGTTGCTTAGAGCTTAATTACGGAGAAACAAATTTGTAGTCTGTCTTTGATTACTTTTTCACAGATGATGGACAGAGGAGAGAGTAAGGAGATTGGTCTGTAAGATGAAACAAAATTTTTGTTACCACTTTTGTGAATCGGTGTGATGTTAGCTTGTTTCCAAGCGTGAGGAAAGATGCCTTCCGAAAAACATCTGTTCAAGAGAATGGAGAGGGGATAGCACAGGGATTGCACAGTTTTCCTGAGGAACATGGTGTTGATATCGTCCGGTCCTAGGGCACGGTGAACTGAAATAGATTCTTCACCTCATCGGGTGTAGTGACAAGCGTTGTTAGAGAGGAGGAACAGACTGGTCTTACGTTTAGCAACGCTGCAAGGGAAGACGGGGGCCAGAAGTTACCATGAAAATAAGCGTTGAAGAGTTCTGCCCTTCGGTCCCCTATCGCACTTTCACTATCATGCGTAATTTCAGCTGGAATCCTACTGTTATTTTTCCTTCAGTTTATTAGATTAAAAAAGTTTTTTGGGGTTTCCGGGATTGTTGCAGTGATATTGTTTATATGTTCCTTATATTTTTTTCGAAGCAGATACTTTGAGTGTCGTCGCAGAGCAGCAAAGGTATTGTGCGTGTGTTCACTCGGGAAGCCCTTAGCCCTTCCAAAGTTGCCATGCTCGTGTCTTGTTGGCCAGTACATCCCGCACTTCGGAGTCGAACCAACACGGAAATCTACGAGAAGATATTTTCCCTGTAGGCACGTGGTCCGTCACTGCTGCTTGAATGACACCTGTAAATAGGTCAGCTGCCTCGTCGACGGTCCCGTCTTCCAAGATGCCCCAGGGGAAGGAGTCGAGGGAAAGTCTTATCTCCTCCCACGGCGCTCGGTTCCACAGGTAGCGTTTGTTCTGGATGGAGGGGCGATGACCTCTTCTAGGGGGTGGGGGGATGAGAATAGAAACATCCAAACTGTCGTGGTCGGAGGTCAGGAGGTTCTTACGTGGCGTGATACCAATATCGTTTAGGGTGAACAGAACATAATCCAGGTTGCCGTCCTTCCTGGTGTTGAACAAATTATGTTGTTTCAGGTTTAAACCACAGATGAAAGTTTCAATAAACCATGCGTCGTTCGTACATTTCGCTGTTCCATTCACAGGGTCTTGCCAGTCAATCGAGAGGTTGAAGTCGCCGAAAAGCGCAACGTCTCCCAGGGCAACTGCCGCAAGTATAGAATCTCGACATTCTTCGAGGAGGAACAAAGGACTGTTTTTATGTGGCCTATAGTAAGAGCCAAGGAGAAGCTTCTTGGCACCGGTCACTGAAACTTCCACCCACAGTATTTCACAGTTCCGTTTTAGTTTTAAGTCGTGGCGTACTTTGCTTGGTCATTTTGAGTTAACGCAGATCATAACGCCACCACCAGGAGTCGCACGATCGTTCCGATATATGGTGAAATTGCTTGCGAATGGCAGCTCACTGTCACAAACGTTTTTTGTCAACCACGTTTCAGTAAAAATTAGGCAGTCATATGCCATGAGTTTCATACGCAAAAATTGCACACTCGCCAAGCTTATTCTTAATGCTCTGTGTATTTTGCCACCGTTTTCACAGGCCCCGGATTCACATGTATGTCCCCGCAGATCAAGGCCATGCACAGGAGGTGAAAGTACCGGACCGGGGTCCCCTTACCTGCCGAGCGTTGTTCCCTGCTGCTGGGCGAAGCCATGGCGGAGACACGCACACGTGTCGCCGCGAGTGCCGGAAAAGAAAATCTCCTCTGAGCACATCTCCACCGCAATAGTTCATCAGAATCCTTTGACACAGCGGAAGAAATGCTACACTGAAGCCACGAGTACACTATGATTAAACACAGGCCGAGAAAAACCACTGAAAACTCTCGAAACACAGGACGACGATCAGCACCACTACTATAACTTGCCTCCATCTTACATCGCTTTGCTCTGTTGGTCACCATGTAGCTTGTCATTTGTCGCCTATCACTTCGGTCTGAAAGCTCCCTAAAGCACAGCAATCCACTGCTAACAGAGTAAAGATTAATTTAGAGTCTTATGTGTCGACAACTGTGACAGAGTAAAGATTAAATTAGAATCTTATGTGTCGACAACTGTGACAGAGTAAAGATTAAATTAGAATCTTATGTGTCGACAACTTTAACAAAGTAAAGATTAATTGGGAGTCTTATGTGTCGACAACTGTGACAGAGTAAAGATTAAATTAGAGTCTTATGTGTCGCCAACTGTGTCAGATTAAAGATTAATTTAGAGTCTTATGTGTCGACAACTGTGACAGAGTAAAGATTAATTTAGAGTCTTATGTGTCGACAACTGTGACAGACTAAAGATTAAATTAGAGTCTTATGTGTAGACAACTGTGACAAGAGTAAGATTATTTTTCAATCTTATATGTCCAGTGCTACTATGATGCAGCTGTATTTCCATGTAACCTTTCTTCTCACATCGTTTTATTTGTGTGTGTGTGTGTGAAAATATTAATTCAGCTACACCTTCAAAATTAACATGTACTCCGGAGCATATTTATTTATTTATAGTTCTAGCCTGAATAAGAGAATAAGGGGGCTATTTCGAACCTATTAGAATATAGACACGAACAAAATCATATTTAAGAAAATGTAATTTGAAACCATGTACTTATATTGAGTAGTAATGGATATGAACCACAGCCAGTGGAACCCAACACTTCATGATTTAATCACAAATGTATCGGAGGGGCCCTTGATGACCTGTTTACACACAAGTTCCAAGTATGTGTTTGTAAATTTGCTCCACTGAACAGCTAATATGAAATCATGTTTGTAGATGGAGGTCCAATAATAGGGAGATGTCGTTACAATATCGAGCATGGCTCTTCTCTCGTGTTGGGCAATTACATAGGAGCGCGGTTACCTTTCATGTGGGGAGCCAGTGTCTGTGGAAGGCTGCTCCCAATGGCTTTGATGTAGGAGACACTGTTCTCACTTACTCCTACGCCAATGAAATCCGATCCCAGTTGCAGGCTACCACTGGGGAGGAAAAAAGGGTGCTTTGCCTCCGAGCAACAAAACCTGCCGTATCTTTGTGAAGGTTAAATGCTGGAATCAGATAGGTTGGTAGGGGTTTCCCCGCATGGAGGTGGATATCAGGGTTGCCAACCATAAAGTAATTATTCTGCATCTTGTTTGTTTTTTAATTGATGTTATTGACTTACAACCTGCACATCAACATATTCTCCATTTTGAATCAGGAGGCTTCTAAAACTAAAAATAACTTTTATGTTTATTAACATCGGGTAGAAAAATCTTAAGAAGGATTTAATTGAATGATGTAACTCAGTTGTCATAGACAAATGATGCCACACTAGGGAAAGATGTAAGTGTAATTAGGAACACCAATACTAATACTAAAATACTTTTACTATGAGTATTAGATAAAGAGATATTTGTTGCTTTTGTTAAGCATTTTGCACCACTTTTCTGCCACTTTTCGCTGATCGCGACGATGAAGAGGAATGATGATATAATGAAATTGTTGAAAAGACACTCACAAAGAACAATCATGCTCATGCAGGGATTCGAAGTCGGGACCCCTGGCGTGGTAGCGAGCTGTGATAACCACTCCACCACGGAGATCGGCAGAAAAGGGGAGGGGAGAAAGCTGAATTGATACTAATAATCAAAACCTAATTATAGATGAATTATACTCCATTTAAAACTACATTAAATGAAAATTATAATAAACAGGTAATTAATAGCAGACTTAACCTCCTGTCTTCATCAATTTTTTATCCTTTCGTCTAATATCAAAGAATCGAATTATTAAAATGTACAAAACAGTAATTTTGCCTGTAGTTTTTATGGATGTGAAACCTGGTCTCTTATGTAGTAGAAGAACATAAATTATATATTTTTGAGAATAAAGTCTTAAAGATAATAGGATGTAGACGAGATAAATCAGCAGTTGAGTGAAAAAGGTTACATAACACTGATTCCATAAGATAAATTAAATCAAGAAGACTTGAGCAACAGGCAGGCTATGTGGGAATCATGGGAAAGGAAAGAGAAGCTTTCAGGATCCTAGTTGGGTAACCTGCTGGTGAGAGACCTGTAGGAAGGCGAAGACGTAGATGAAATGGCAATTTTAAATTGGACGTGAACGAAGTTGTTAAGGGAGGTTGAGCTAGATTTCTTATCAAGAACCCCGGGCAATTCGTGTTCAGTGATGTTCAAAATTATTTTTCGAAATTTTATTGGCTATTAATTTACAAGTCTGTCAACAAGAAAATAAATCTGCTGATCGAACATGACATTTTTATCAGCAAGTTGTTTTAGTAATACTGTATTCGCCGCATTGGCGTCTAGTAGATTATGGCGTCATTTAAATTAATGATAATAGATAATTGGAGTGAATCATAATTATATTGCCCTCATTTCGTGAGGAAAATGAAGTCCTAGAGAAAGATTTTGACTCCCATACCCCTCCCCCTTCAGTGTGCCTCTGAATATTCTCGCGTTTAAATAAATATTAACAATTAGAATCAGTTACTGATACTCAAACGAACTGAACTAATTTTTTTGGCATTGATTTCATTTCGTATGTATATGTACATATGTGTGCGTGTTGATTCAGTATGTGAGAGAAAGGTGATTGAAGGTAAACTCAACGTCGTGGTTTTATTAGTTGAATATATTCCATGCTGAGCTACAATATGTGAAAGAATTTGTAACTATTCAAATCTTCATTGAAGTTCATATACGAATATCCCGAGATGATGACTATTTTCAGAAATTAACAGGAACATATTGTGGTGCTTTAAAGCATGACATATGTACTATTTTTAAATGTTTTTATAGTGTACTTTTCCGTCATCCGTGTTTCATAGGTAATTAAAGCATTACTTACGTGGTGGTGGACATCGAAGGTAGGGTTGTGGCCCCCTTAAGAAAATTTTGCAACGTAATTAATTTGCTCAATTTTCGTACTCATTTCTTTTCATGTTATTTCAACATTCATTTTAGAAATTAGTAGGTTCGTGTGCAAATATCCACACCGATGTTTTCGCCGACTGCAGTGGGATTGCCGGTGTAAGGTTAGTAGGCGTTATGGCAACCCTCCCAACTTAAAAAAAGGAAAATACGTGATACTAAAAAGGCAAGGTATGGCACCATTCTTTCGGTTACTGGGTATACCACTTTTCCTATTTTCATCGAGGGGTTTCGTTTACTGTCCAGTGAAACTAAGAAGTTTAATGCTCACCTACCATACTGGGGCACTTGTTTTTGTAGAGTGAGGAGAAGAGCAACTCAGAAGAGATTTGCGCTAGGACCAAGGAAGACCCTACCAAAGTCAACTCAGCATCAGCAGCATTGTACAACCCTTACCATCCTTTCAAATATCACTCTTCATATTCTGTAGATGACAACACTGCTGTTGCAAATTCAGACTCCAGTTTGCTTGGAAATAAATCTCCTTCGTTCTCTAACAAATCTTGAGCGTTTCGCAGAACACATCTAATCCTCTTGGTATCAACCTTCATAGAATCTCTCCCATTAGCTTCACACCCAAACCACGACAAAGATAACCTCTATCATCCTCAGGCAAACATATGGATATTCCTACCTATCTGACGTGAATCTCTCGCTCGGGAACAAGAAAAGAAATCAGGTTGTCCCTATATGAATGAGAATGATGTACGGCATGTTCAGAACATTTCAAAAGAAAAAAGATTGGCTAGCTTCTATCTTGTCATCGACTCATTTCCTTGGCATTTTTGCGGTCAGTATGCACACTTCAGCACCTCATTTCAGGCACAAGTCAAGAGAATACTACTATTACATGCAAAGAACATCGCAGACAAAGAAGCAGTTGATGAAAACGTAATGGTTAATGTGAGGCAAGAGCAGTAAGTGGGTTTGTGATTTAACATCTTTATTTTTATTTTGCTGGTCACATCGTTACGGACACCTGCATCGTCTTTGACTGCACTTTTCTACTCCTGTGTTCTGTAAATTCTCACTGCATGATTATGGGTATCTATTAGATCATGCTTGCAAGTCCTGTGGGCCCACCTGTAATGGAATAAAAGGTGTGTTTTATCCTTTTGTGTCCATAGCTGGGATGAAATAAATTTTGTTGTTTCAGACCAGTGTGTACATACCTGTAACGGAATAAATGGAGTGTTTCCAGTTCTGTGTGTGCACATTTGTAACGGAAAAAATGTTTTGTTTCAAGTTCTGTGTATACACAGTGGACACTGGATGAATGACGTTATTCCAGTCCTGTGTGTACAGAGATGTAACTGAATGAATTGTGTGTTTCCAGCAAGTGTGTACACAGTTGAAATGAAATGAATGGTGTGTTTTCAGTCATCTGTGTACACAGATGTAACGTATGGAGTCCTGTGTGTATTTGTAACGTAATGAATGGCATGACGTGTTTCCGTACACAGATGTAACCGGATTAGAGTTTTGTTTCTAGTCCTGTGTGAGCCCAGCTGTAACGGAATGAATGGTTTGTCCCCAGTCCTGTGTGTACACAGCTGTAACGGTATGAATGGTTTGTCCCCAATCCTTTGTGTGCATAGCTGTAATGGAATGGATGGTTTGTTGGTTTGTCCCTAGTCCTGTGTGTACACAGCTGTAACGGAATGAATGGTTTGTCCCCAGCCCTGTGTGTACACAGCTGTAACGGAATGAATGGTTTGTCCCCAGTCATGTGTGTACACAGCTGTAACGGAATGAATGGTTTGTCCCCAGCCATGTGTCTACACAGCTGTAACGGAATAAATGACAAGCTTTGAGCCCTGTGTGTACACAGCTGTAATGGAATAAATGGCAAGCTTTAAGCCCTGTGTGTACACAGCTGTAACGGATTGAATTGTTTGTCCCCAATTCTTTGTGTGCATAGCTGTAACGGAATGGATGGTTTGTTGGTTTGTCCCCAGCCCTGTGTGTACACAGCTGTAACGGAATGAATGGTTTGTCCCCAGTCATGTGTCTACACAGCTGTAACGGAATGAATGGTTTGTCTCCAATCCTTTGTGTGCATAGCTTTAACGGAATGGATGGTTTGTTGGTTTGTCCCCAGTCATGTGTGTACACAGCTGTAACGGAATGAATGGTTTGTCCCCAGCCCTGTGTGTACACAGCTGTAACGGAATGAATGGTTTGTCCCTAATCATTTGTGTGCATAGCTGTAACGGAATGGATGGTTTGTTGGTTTGTCCCTAGTCCTGTGTGTACACAGCTGTAACGGAATGAATGGTTTGTCCCCAGCCCTGTGTGTACACAGCTGTAACGGAATGAATGGTTTGTCCCCAGCCCTGTGTGTACACAGCTGTAACGGAATGAATGACAAGCTTTGAGTCCTGTGTGTACACAGCTGTAACGGAATAAATGACAAGCTTTGAGCCCTGTGTGTACACAGCTGTAACGGAATAAATGGCAAGATTTGAGCCTTGTGTGTACACGGCTGTAACGGAATGAATGGTTTTTCCCCAGTCCTGTGTATACACAGATGCAATGGAATTTTTTCCGTATCCTATATATACACAGGTATAACGGAATGAGTGGTGTATTAAATCATTGATGGCTTGTTACACGGTGGGCTTTCAAGCGACACCAACTTTTACAGACCTGTTAAACTCAACTTAGAAATTGAGTTACACTAATTGTAGTATGCATTACATTGCCATCAATTGTGATGGCAACGTAGAGAAAAATCATTTGGGGTGAAATTTTCTACATGGATGTACGAGTACGTTATTGAGAACACCATACCAAAAAAGTGAATGGAAAATTATATAACTTAAATGTTAAAACTAAGATGCACCTTCCCAGTGGTCTTTAGACGAGTTTCTAAGGGTCGTGCAGCAGGGAGAAATGGAAGAACGGTTTGGTCAGGGTGGTGTTATTATTCGTATCACGGCGAGGGGGCGGCGTGTGCAGAAAACACTTAGGGTAAGTCAAGGGAGGAAAAGATTAATATGGTCCGAGTAGGAAATATCCTTCCCTTAGCATTGAAACTGGAAAAATCTTGGAAGGGACGTGCGCAAATGGGTTAATGTGATAAGAGTGTATCTGTGCAAAAACGACGCAAATCTTTCGGTCGGTCCGGTCTATGATATATGGCTGAGGGTTAATTGCAAAACGGCTCATGCACGAAAACTGGGAGATAACCAACAGGCTGCAATTCGTTATTCTTTTAGACCTTTTTTTGTTTATTGTTCTTCCCTCAAAAAGTAAAATCGGGTGGTATTTTTCTGCCTTATCTATGCAGGACAATGCTGCGTCGTTTTTTTTTTTCGGGATTTTTTTTTACATGTTTACACACTATGCATATCCACCTGCAGTATACCACACGTCGAAACAATTTTTAAAAAATGCAGTGGCTGTGTATGTAAGCATAAGCGGGATGATTCACAGACCCGAGTTTATTTCGTGCTAAGGGTTTCGTATGTTTGGTTTAATGCCATAGATAAACCATGGTGCGGGAACTGGCGTACCGGAAGGGGGGAAGAGGGGGGCGAGTAAAAAAAATGAATTATTAGCAATGAATTTTACTGCTGATCTCTTTTGTGTACGATGTAGAGGTGTGTGGAGGAGGTTGTGAATGTGCGAGGTTGGTGCGTATATTACCCACCCTGACACATACATGGCTGTTAGGTTAAATAATTATGTTTTCGGTGATTACATTGGTTGCTATCAATGTTTAAATCATTTACTGGCGTACTGCGTGGTAAATGTCATGTGTGGTGTTTGATGGGATGTCGTTAGGAACGCAAGGGTAGCTAGGGGATGTTTCTGGTACTTGGATGAGATAACGGAGACATGTGCTGCTCTTACTTTCAGTGTAAGGAATTATGGGCGTGTGTGTTTTCTTTTTAATGTCGCCACCACGATCTCGCCATGCAATTTCTGGGTTTGAGTCCCGTCCTAGGCGTGGGTGTTCATTGTGAGTGTCCATTCATTAAGGTACACAGGTACGGGTACTGCAGCTTCGGAGAAACGTAGAGGAAACAGGGCCTTATTTTCCTCACAATCTTTGCGAGACCAATAGACGTCTACTTGATATTCTTGGATATCTTCTGGATATCTATCACTTCGGCACGAATATCAAAAAATGCCATTCAGTAGATGCCTCTTCTACATTTGTGTCCTGTGTGGGAAGTTTGTTCCTGGACTTCACTTAGAGTATGTGGACGGAAAGCCCGCAACAGGGAAAGATTCTACGTAGTCAACAACATCATGACTTTGCCTCAATGTTCAGTAGATTACCGCATCAGTTTAATAATACTTCCAGCCAGTTAGAGATTTTTTGTTCCTACTTTACTTTGCTGCGAACTTGCAGATAATTGTACATAATTAAAGTATCAATAATTTGGAAATTTTTGTCATCTTGCATTTGTTATTGTTTTTTTGTTCCTTTTAGGTGACCTGCTGTTACATTATTGTCTTTTTCCAATTCAAAATAGATAACTGATTATTATTCAACCTTGTTGTCGGGATTAGCGAGGTGTAAGGGATGACCTTCGCTGAAAGCACACGAATGTCAACCCATCATCTACATAGTGTATCCTGGGTTGAAGGCTATCGAGGCTCTGCCGCCTGGACTCGCTGCAAGTGTAATCCTCTACGAAGGTTGTATTGTGTCGTCCATACGTATTTATGGTTGTCCTTTTATTTATTTCATCTTATTAATATTCATTCGGATCGTCACAATTAGTTAAATATGGCAGAAAAGCGACATAAACGAAATCAACAACAAAATCGTCGCCATTAGCCAAACGTGGAAGAAAAGCGACGATGACCCAATAGAGGAAGGAAACAACGCAGAGTTACCGACTGACCATTAGATGAGATGCGTGAAAGAGCACATACGCGCTTAAATTCCCGTGCACCGAACGGGGTTTTCATAGACAACCTTCAGAGTCAAGTTCGTTAATCGCTCACGCACCTTGTTGAAGCGTCGACAGCGAATCAATGGAATTACATGATACACCGATGACGTAAATGAGAAAACGTACACAAGTAAACTTCCATATCTTAGTTTGGAATTATGGTGACGACAATACCACTATCCAGTTTTAGTAGGCCAGAAGCCTTCGCGCATCTTCCCCTCCATCCCTTCAACCCGACCCATCGTGAGGCATGCTCCAGCCTGCCCCTTTCCTCCATGCGCGAGTACGATGCACAAGACACGTGGTTCTGCGATGTTCTTTTGCGAGTGCTCCCACTATAAGCACATTACGAATGGGGAAACGATGTGATATTGTGCTAATTTAGAATTTAGTAATAAAATGGGAATTTGAATCCAGTCAAGTGGATTCGTGAGCGACATCCATTATGTTATTATGTATTTTATATATTTTATATCGATATACTCACTTGGAATCAATGAATTGAATGACGTATCAGGACAGACATTGAATTCATTCTGCGTAAGAAACATACACGTTATAGATTTTTTTAAATTAATTTCCATGTTTTTCTTCAATTTTATGGTAATAGCGAGAAAAAAAAATTGATGAAATTTGTGAAAGAAAGAATATCGTGGGACCATGGACGTCCGGATAGGGGGGCAGGGGTTCCACGGTCCACCCCCTCCTGAAAAATGAATGTCCACCTAAAAGTAACTAATTTCAGTCACCGTAATTTAAGGTAATTATTATAAGGACGTTGAGAGAACGTTATAATTTCAGACTGAAGCAGTGTTTTTGAGCGAGAATCATTCTTATGACGAAATATGTCTCCTTTGGCCCCCCTGGAATAAATTACCTTGCTTGCCCCTCCATGGAAAATATCCTGCGGATGTCGATGGCCAAAATATGAGATCAAGGTAAATACATTTTTTACAGTAAATTTTATGAATACATTTTATGGGCCTCCCCATGGCGCAGTGGTAGCGTCATTGCCTTGTAATCAAGGGGTCCCGGGTTCGATACCCGGTGGAGGCACAAGTGGTTCGGATCCCACTTTAAACTGTAGGTCCAGTCCCGATTAGCCTTACTGCGCATAAAGTGGACTTAAAACACCAAATCAAACCAAACCAAACAGAATACATTTTATGTTTTTCTTTTTATCTCTATTTTCTAGAATACCAATTCAAATCTTTGCTTTGGTGCTTTTTGGGAAAACGATTACTGTTTCTTGGATAGTAGAGCAACATCTAAATATCCAGCAAGAAATGTGAGTAGTTTTGTAACTCAATTATATCTGTAGAGTATTTTAAAGGTGGTGGTTATGTTCAGAAATTAGTTTTCGCCTATTTATACCGGGATTTGATACATAAATATGTTCCTACCTCTGTAATTTCTAGACATTTCGATGCTACAAAGGTGAATCTTATTCGAGGGATATTCTTGAGAAATCTTACTTATATATGGCTACATTTAAGAAAACTGATGTTTGAAGATCTCAAATATCACTTCTTAGTTCATTTAACTTCCTTTCCCTAGTCTTAACCACACACACACAATTTTACCTAATTGACAAAAGGACCATTCTCGACCTTAGCTTATTTGTGTCCTTCCGCTAGGATTAACCAGACACACAATTTAACCTTTATACATGACAACCATCCTCGACCATAGTTCATTTGTGTCCTTCCCCTAGTCTTAACCACGTACACAATTTTACCTGCATACATGACAAAATGACGATCCTCGATCCAATATCACAAAACAGAATAGAGAAAGAGAATAAACCGCAGATGTGAAATCATTTTCAGACCTCAACACGGACAATTAACGGTTTTGCTCTCCAGAGGGCAGCGCTGTCGGCTACTCCCCTGCAGCAGATACTGTGAAGGGAGAAATGGAGGGGGAGGGGGGGCTCGCCCACATAAACTCCACGGATTATCAATGGTGCATTACAAGCCGGAAATTGTCTGGTCCATGCCTTTATCATTCTCATTGGATAACTATTGAAAAATACATGGGAATGACGTCATCCGTTTTGACCGTTGACGTCAATCGATGTTCAAATCCTACATGGTGGAGTTCGCTCTGCAGAAAGTCACGGATGCTTTTCTTTGTGGAAAGTTTTATTTGCTATTATGACGTCACATTTCATGTAACAATTGATCGCTCCTTGTCTGGCTCAACAGTTTTAACAATGTGCATTGGTTTAGTAACGGACCAGTTGTAGATGAGCTCTTGCTCTGTAACCACTATGTGTTTCGTAGCTGATTGTTCAACCTTCGCGTCCCAGAGCCGAAGGTCCCACATAACGAAGCCTCGTTAAAAACATGGATTCATCATCCCCATCACCGCGATTAAACCAAGAAGTAGGAAAGCTACGTAGAATGATGTGCTCTGCGGTTACTAATAAGAACACAAATTATCCACAGTTCATTGGTTGTGTGTTTAACCAATGAATCATGAAAATTTGTCATAACAAATTAGCATTTCATAGACATTTCATTACCATTTTGTCGAACAACATTCAGCCAAATTACATTTTTGCAGTTGCTTCTGTGATGTCGAAATTTAGTCAAATCTTTGACAAACTTCACCAGAGATTTTCGTTAGCCTTTTGGGTGCATAAACAGAAAATTTGTAGCCCTTACTAATTTAGGGAATTTTATCGAAATTATTTGGAGACAAAAAAAAAAAAAATTAATAAAAAAGGTTTGCCTCTGGTGAGCACCCAAACAAATCTATGGTTACCGGAAGCTATTTCGGTTGTTTCAAACAATTTTTTTTCTCTGTATACGATAATGTTAGTTTTAAAACGTTTCGTTGAACTCCCGTCGACTAAAAACATTGTTTTTCAAAAAGTGTAGAAGTATATTATTTATTCCGCATAAAATAATAGAAAACGAATTCTGGAAAGTTTCAAATCACGTATCACTGGATGATTTACTTCAGGATAAAATAATTAACTAGTTACAAGCCGTGGGAGTTACATGTGAGCGAGAGAGGTTTGCAGAGACATTTGAACTCGCAACCCGAATACCATCATCTCTGCTTAGAGGCAAAACATTTTATTCATATTTCTGCAAAAAAAACACTTTTACATTTTTGTGAACTACAGAGAAACTACAGCACTGCCTCCTTCAGGACACATAAAGGGAACTGTTTATTTATGTAAATTTAATATAGAACGTCCACTTTTTTATTGAACTAATATAAAGCTAAAGAAGAAATCTCTTTCGCTTCTTCGTTCGCTACACAATATTAAAGTTTGTTCTGTATGTAAAGAAAAAATCGTACCAAGCTGTGAAAATATTCGAAAAAAAAAATGAACGGCAATATCTTGCAACTTGCGTATGATGCAATATGCTTTTGAGTTTTCATTTTCAAAGTCTCATATCTTCTGCTGATATTACTTTGGATCCACCATATGTGTTATTTTTGCTACAGTGAACTAGCTTCGTAGGAGGAAAATAATTTCATTGAAGAAATTTTGTCATTTCTGCATCCTTAGTTTTAAATTGTGGACCATAGAGGGCAATAATGTTGTTTAATAAAGATTACTATCATCGCACGATGTATCTTTTAGCACAGAATCTATTATTCTACAGTGCCTTTCACAAGACATTTGTTTGCGAATAATAGAGTACAAACTTTGATTCTATGTCCACGATAAAGTTTGAATTGTCGTACGGGTTACAATGTTCTTCTCTGCTTTAAATTACCTTGGCAAATTAATTCATCATTAATGTAGCCTAATCATTTACAAATTAGGCCCATAACATTTGCAACGTTATATGACAAAACATTGGAACGAATGTTGCACACCAATGTGGACTTTCTTGCATAACACAGAACCTGAAAATAGCGGATAAAATTCACGAATTCATTGATTGAAGATGACAGTGTTGTTAACTCTGGCAGCAAAGAGTTGATACCTTTCGTTTCTTCTTTCATCAATTTTTTAAAATGATTAACATTAACAAATTGTAATGAAGAAACGCCAGGAAAATGCTGAAGTGTCTCGATTGATTCATTACCTTATTTTACGTCGCTTTTCTCACATGTTTGGTTAATCGCGACGATGAGGATGAGTGATGATGTGATTAAATTTATGAAGAGACACCCACAAAGAACACCAACCGGGATTCAATCGAACCTGGGATCCAGGAAGAGTTGTTGAAAGTGGTGCAGGAACAGGGAGAACGGTTTATCCTCCATAAAATTCTTTATTAACTGATTAATAAAAATTATACAAGAATCATCAGATGACTGAGAAATAGGTGATGCCCTCTTAAACCAAGAGAATAACAACTCAGTCACGGAAGTTGGCGCCTCGATTTGATGACAAAAAAGGACAGATAAGGGAAAATAGCGTAATCCTTCCATTCTATTTTATCATCATCAATCATACTGCCAGGGTGATTCATCTCCTCAGATGTTGCAACTACGTCATCTATGGCCATCAATACGTCATTTATGCGTAATCATCGCTTGCTATCCGGGTCTGCAGAAGCTTTACAGTAGTTATGCACCCGCGTAGAGTCCGATAAATCAATTGATTGGAAAAGATCGATCAAAGATCAATTGATGACCAAGCAGTGTGGGCAAGCAAGGGTGGGTGTTTTGAGCGTTTTGATTGGTTGTTGGGAAAAAGTGGGCGGGGCTTAATGATATGGACTTCCTGTTGTTAATGAGGAGAGTGATAAGTGTTTCCGGGGGGCGTTTTCGGGACTTTGATAAGATTGCGGGTTTCCTGTTGTTATTGATGACTTGATAAGGGTTTCTGGTGTTGATGAGATATATGTCTATTTTTGGGGGGCGTTTCCCGTTTGAGACCGTTGATGAGTCTGAGATTCCTGGAAATGTGTGTAACGGTTTTCTGTCTGAATAGAACATGTCCGAACATGTTTTGGGCGTAGGTTTGGATGAATTTGCAATTTCTGAGAGTCACGTGACTGTGACGTCACAAAATGGAAGTCACGTGACCAGATTATATTATTAAATATTATTATTATATTATTATGAATTGTTTTAATTTCTGTGACGCCATTTTGTTTCTTGTTACGCTATTTTGGCGTGTGACGTCATATATAAATTGGAGTACGTGTTTCCGGTGTTTGAAAACAGATGGCGTTGATGAGTCTGAAATTCTCGGATTATTATTATTATTATTATTATTATTATTATTATTATTATTATTATGAATTGTTTTAATTTCTGTAACGCCATTTTCTTCCTCTTAGGGGGGAGGAGGGAAAGTATTCGGGGTTTTTGTGGCTATTTTTTTGGGGGCGTTTCCCGTTTTGAGACCGTTGATGAGTCTGAGATTCCTGGAAACGGGTGTAACGGTTTTCTGTCTGAATAGAACATGTCCGAACATGTTTTGGGCGTAGGTTTGGATGAATTTGCAATTTCTGGGTGGTGTAACGGTTTTCTGTGTGAACATGCCCGAACATGTTTTGGGCGTAGCCTTGTAGTTTGAAGTCTGTTTAACGGAAATGGTGACGTAGGAGGGAAAAAGGTATAAATAGAAAGGAAAGAGGATCTTAGTATCATGTGAGGATGGATGTAAGCGGTACACGTTTGTCTGATAATGGTGTGAATTTCTACGAGATCAGCTACGAAGAGTTCTGGGAACTTGTTCGGTCTTGCGGCGATCTGGACAGCGATCGAACGGCCCTGGATCGGTTGCTGAGTTATTTCCCGTTTATGTATGTAGCGATACCTGAATCCCCCTGGTGTGGATGTCACGTGGTCAACGGATCAGGAAAAAGAATTCACCGTCGCTGCGAGACTTTGAAGGAGATAGAAGAGAGGAAAAGAAGAGGTGACGAGAGAACAGGATTTCCGAGTCACGGGTGTATCTGCGAACTACGTCGCAGGAAGGAAGAGTTGGGCGAAGCTTTGAAGAAGAGAGTGAAAGAGTGGCTTTCTTTGTTGGCAGACAGAAATTCCGTGTGGTGTTCTGGCTGTGATCGTCCATTGTTACTTAACTTAGAAGGTCATCCTTGTTTCCCTGTGGTTCCTCCCGAAGGTTTCGATTTTCGCAGACGGCTGTTCCCCGACGATCCTGAGGATAATCTGGCTGAACCTTTATCGCCGATACCAAGGACCCCGTCACCTACAGTATGTGATTTTGAGAATATTCTGGCTGAACCTTCATACCCGATACCTACAGTATCATACGAGTTTTCTTTGTTCGACATATGAGAGTGTATACTTACCATACTCGTCTGATAGCAGGCGGTCCTTTTACCACCGATTATATGTCGGTGAATGCGAGATACAAGACTTACAGAAAGTGGCCAATAGGATTACGTCAGACTGCTGAAGAATTAGTCACTGCAGGTTTTTATTATTCAGGATTCAGTGATAGGGTAATATGTTTCCATTGTGGGTACGGAGTGTGTGATTGGACATCCGAAGATTGCCCGATTCTAGAACATTACCGGGCAATACCAGCCTGTAGTTACATACAGAGTGTTGCAGCGTTACACAGTGATTCGAAAAGTTGCAAATATTGCGACAGTGTGGAAACTACTGAAAAAACATCCGATAATCAGAGTGTGGATTCTGTGCTCCTCTGTAAAATATGTTTTGAAAACTCTTGCAGTGTGGTAATTCTTCCGTGTCGACATTTTGTAGCCTGTGGTCTCTGTGCCTCTCAATTGGACAAGTGTGCGATATGTCGGGGCAGTATTGATGATACATTGACAGTGTTCACCTGTTGAACAAAATGGATGCCTGTTTTTTGGACATTCAAGGTTTTCGAGGAGTCGAAGGAGAATTTGTGTGTAAAGAAGTAGGAATTTTAAAATTTCCTTTCGACAGTGCATTTGACTGTTTAGTGAAACCTCCATATGGTTTACACTTGTTGAGTGAAAAGTATCGCCGAGTGAATTACTGGCTCCGTACCAACAAACATGGTCTCGATTGGAATGATGGATGGCTACCGTACGAGAAATTAGAAGATCTTCTGTATTTAGTGCTTATGAATCAGCAAGTTTATGTTAAAGGTACGGAGAAAATGGAATGGGTGAAAACATTAGTGGGGAAAAAAGGTGAGGGTAAGATGACTGTATGCAATATCGAAGAACTTGAATGTCCAAAGTTAAGCAGTGTCAAAAACAGTTCAGAAAGTTTAAAATGTAAAGAACATGGTAAAGGTGAAAAAACCTGTGCAGTTGAAAATGTCTGGAAAATGTACACTTTTTATTGTAATAAATAAAAGAAATGTTCAAAATATACAAATGTTTTATTTATAATTGATAGTATGGATATAGAATAACACAAATGTTTTATTTACAATTGATGATATAGAAGGTTTACAATACCTGAAGGGTTATATTACAATACATAAAATAACAAAGACTGAATTACAATACATAAAAATAACAATGGTTCATTTACAATATGGAATAGATTTACAATGGATACTTTACAGCATCAGATACATAACGTAAGTTATTTACAATATCAATGTGTGTCCAAGATTGTTCTGAAGATATATTTCAATCATCAGTTCGTTGTACCAAAGTACATAAAAATAGTTCAATACATCGGGTACTTCTTTTTTTTCTGAAACCATATTCTTTTTTATACAATATACAAAAGCCTCCATTTCGGGTTGTAATTTATGATAACGTTCGTTCATTAATTTTTGCAGAGGTCTGAAAAGATTACACATAAATAAATGTAGTTCAGAGGCTGTGAAAATGAAAGCATCCGGTGAATGATGTTGATACATCGAGATGCAACGTTTCCCGAAAAAATTTACACCACTAACGGTGATATTTCCAGTAACCAAATAATTGAATCGTCGACCAGTGTCGACGTAATTCAGTAAGTCAGATTTTGAAGCACACAGTTCTCTAATCTGTTTAGAATGGATGCGTACGGGTGATCTCCCCTGTTGCGAAAACTCCCACACCAAATTGAAAGGGGATTCCTTTTCGAATCCTATGGCTACGTACTTGTTTTTTTCCTTGTTCAGAAAATATGTGTTTGCAAGATAGAGATCTAAACATGCATCTACGTCATGTAGTTTAGGACACTCGATTTTGTCTGTGGAAAAACCAATTTCCCTACGTCTCTTTATGAAATCACAGTCCGTAGTCACATCCATTCCTTCGTCAGCCGCCTCGTTCTTGATAGTAATGGTTTCTAATTTAATGGGTTGCACACGTTTTCGAGGTTTACGTTTGGAAACATCATCCTTATGGGTCATGCGTGTCACAAGTTTGTCGTGTTTCTCCATTATAGAAGCCGCAGTAGGTTCCATGGTGTGTTCACTAGAACTGTCTCGATGGCACTGAGAGAAAGATACGCAGCACACATTTTAAATAGATTTCTTCATGACACGAGCCTGGATCGTGTGGATAGAACAACACGTCTGTTCCCCTCTGGGACACTTGGAATGTAGTAAACATTTGAAGATCTGACGAAAACGGTGCAGGATATATCCATCTTTACTGATACCTGGTGGAAATGTGTGGATGAAATCCTTGGTTGTAACGTGACGTGCTTTGTAATAAGCATACACGCAACAGTAATGACCGCATGTTGTGGCCAATATCCCCTGTAAGGGAATGCTGTTGTAAGTCCAGACCGAGGAATGACTGTTCAGGAAAGTTACGAATTCTTGATAGAAAGGATGAAATCCGTATGAATCGAAATACTCGGCCACATTGTTTTTGTCGAAATAGAAGGCCACCCAGTGTGTACCCCGGGAGTCGGACTTGTCAGTGTTTGCAATGACCAAGGCCGGCTTAGGAAACGTCCGAGGTAAAAGATCTCTCGGGTAAACACCGTAAAAAATGTTTCTGGTGGAACAGTTTCGAGATAGAATCTGTCTGATCTGCGACGTGTTCATGCTGCTTATGTTTTCAATAATGTATAATAATGTGTCTGTCTTTGGTCATTTCTATGCTTCCTGGGCTGTTGTCAAATAGTTCGGGAAACAATTGTATGTTCACAGGTTTTGAAGTTGTCACTTTCGAAGAAACACTACTATGCTTAATAGTACGGGTTATCACTTTGGTGGGTTTTTCCATCACAAGCAGTATAATGTTTACATAAGAGCTATTTCGGTAACACTGGGAGTCAGAAACACAGGCACACATATTTATGGAAAATTCGGTCTCACTGATGGACGATGACACTTCTATCTTTAGGTATATCTACTGCAGATTCAAATTCAGCATACAAAAGGCATGTTATATTTTCCGACAGCTGAGGAGAAAACTGCATCTCGGCTCCGATGATGCCTTGTTCCTGGAGACTGGTGTGCGTGTCGTTTCCTGAAGAGTCTGGTGTTATGTCGTAAATCAGGAAAAAGAATCCGTTCTCGAACATTTTCCGTGTGATCTGGTGTCCGTAATTGGCGTGGTGAATGCCTGTACCGGAAAATAGAGTTTGATAGGCACGTGTTATCAATCCGCTGTTTCCTCCTGTGGTGATTTGTAAAGGTTCGGAAGGTACGAGTTCTCCATTTTTCACAAGATGGAAAGAAGATAGGTTAAAACTTCTAAAGTCGAACGGATTTTTCTTACTGTCTCCGAGAAAGCTGGCGGTGGATACCATAGCAAAAAGAACAACATTCGGAAAAGGACCTTGAAAAGCATTATCGATCGAAATCTGCTGCGTTCCGGCGACGTAAGAATAAGCTTTGATGACGCTTCTGGTAAACGGATAATGGGCAGGAGCGTAAGTGAGTGCTCTGTCTATGGCCAAACTGGTGGTAGGAGTAGGAATGATGTGATTTATTTCGAGAACAGCCTTTAAAATTTTTATTCTTACTGTAGGTGATGTCTGGTCTCCCCAGATGTAAAAAGCGTCACGTGATCTAGCTAGATCGATGCGTACTTCAACACCGTTGATCAGGTATTTAGACTGGTGGAAGAAATCTATGTGAAGTTTTCCCATAAGGTCGACCACGGCTGTCACTTCCGTAGGATTACCGATCGTCGGAACATACTGGAAAAATTTTTTTCTTGTGGTGAAACCTGTGTTGTCGGCAGTGATTTGATCTTGATGTTCAGGTGTGTCCAAATACCACAGGGCATTCGTGAGATGCGTGTTTGCGGCATCGCTTCCGTAATTGATAGCTGCTTCGAAGATTGCTTTATATGCGTAATTGTTATCGGCGGTTGTTACAGCAATGCCGTTGAGAGTCACTGTACATTGGGAAAAGAGTGAATGGAGAAGATAATTCACGACCCCGCAGTTTTTTGTGAGGGCATTTTCTGTTTCGGAAGCACTCATGGGACTTCCATCCTGTTTAACCATTTGCGTTTGCAGACGAAGATAGGCAGATGAAAGATCGAGAAAATCAGTTCCTGCCGCCGGTATGACAAACTGAATTATATTCTGATTATCGATGGAAGCGATAGGTTTGTAGGTGGCTGTGTACGTTTTTTCCACATTTTGCTGAATAGGTTTTTTCCGGAAGAGGTCGAACTGCGAGATCATGCACATGTTATCTTCCATCATTATCCAAAAATATCTTTCCCTGAGACCTTCTGTTTGATTTTTCTTTTACGTGTTCTCCTAGATTTTGCGGATGTTTTCCTTCGTTTTTTGGATGCTCGTTTTTTACGGATCGTAGATGTTCTAATACGGGTGGCTGAACGTTTTAACATCAACTGAGCAATTCTTGTTGCAGGTTTGGTTCTTATACCAGAACCTACCAGAGAGTCGATTTTCCGTTGTGCTTTACTTTGAAGATTTTGACCTGCTTCACGTACCCGTTGACGAACAATAGTTTTCGGAGTTTGTTGGGTTGTTGCAATGTCGGTGATAATGTTAGCTCCTGTTTTTAAAGCTTCTCTTCCGATCGTCTTTGCACCGCTCCAGAGTAGAGGTTTCACCATTCTAAACAGTCCTGCGAAAAGTGACCCCAATCCTCTCCCTTTTTGATTTCTAGTTGAACGGTAGATGGGCCCAATTCCTCCACGGATTTGGTTACTATAATATTCGGTCTGCGAATTCATGGTGATTGATTCGCTTTTCGACAAAGACTGAGAGAAATAGCTGTCTACTGTTTTTTAAAAGGACTTTGCTTTTCTACGAAAATGTAAAACAGCGATTGTGGGTACGGACCCAGTTCTCAAAGGTAAGAAATTTCCTTTTCTATCGTACAACGCAATTTCTATTGTTTCGAAAGAGGCTTTATCCAGAGGAACGTAATGAATCGGGTCGAATGTTTGATGGGCTACGGGTACTGTGCAAGACGTATTTGTGTCCGAACACTGTTTTCGGGTAAGACGCAAGAGACGTACCATTTCTCCCCCGACCAATTGTTGTTTCACCAGATCAGAGTAAATAAATATGTATGGGTTTTTATCCACAACACTATTGGACATTGCGTGCGTAGAATAAATAGATTTCAATATGTCATATCGAAATTTAGCATAATCATCAGTTTCGTCTATGGGTGTAACGGTATTTGTTGGAGCATCGTCAGGTTCAGGCTTCGGAACCCCTATCACGGATAGATGTTTGTACACGGCCTGCTTGAAGAAAAACCTGAGATGAGTAGGAACAGCTACATTAGCAGGGTCTGTTTTCAGGAAATAAATCAGATCCTCTATCGTATATGTTGTTGCAGGAAAATAAAATGGTTGTTCGTTAATATAGAGTGTGTTATCCGTACAGGTAGTAGATCCAAATGTTCCCCATTGCGGTTCCGTCAAAAAATGCCAGAATTTCTCGAGAACGGATCTCCTTATTTCCAGGTCGTCGGGGAGAGATTCGATGATGGTAGAGACTAGGTCCTCAGCACTTGCATATGTCCGAACAGGAAGAGTTAACATTCCAGAATCAGTTTCCAAAATATTGTCGTATAGAGTTGAATAATGTAGTTCTGCCAATCCGACTTCCCACAATTCTGGAGACAGATCGATCCGTTTAGCAAGTTTTACGGTGAAATGGGTGAGTGTGTTGTCTGGAAAATATTCCTCCGATGCAGATGATAGGAGGTAAACGTAGAAATTATCATCCATTCTCGCCGAACACAGAGGACTCACTGGATCGCAGTACCTTTATATTTTGATATAAATATGTTTTGGAAATTATTTTCCCGATAACTGTTTTACGGAAGATGCCTTGATCCATGAATCGAAACTAGGCGGATATCCGAGCCAACGAACCAGGTATTCCAATTTTTTTCCTTTTCCCCGGGTGTTCAAAATTTTATCAATTTTATACTCTTCGTCAGGATCCGAATAAACTTTCTGCAGTTCATGTTTGTAAAATGTGCCTTTTACTGGTTCTTCATTTAAGTCGTCTAATATGTATACAGGTACAGGTGTTCGCTGAACAAGGGAATGGATTTTGAAAAGTTCTCGTGACCACGTTTGTTCGTATCCTTTCTCAAAGTGTCCTTTGACGACAGAAATTCGTACAATATCACCTACATTAAGATCTGAACAAGGTTGTGAAACATGTTTGTCAGGTTTGTTAAGACGTTTCCACACAATGTAAACGTTTGTTTCGTTGACATCTCGAGGGGCCATTCCTATGGAACTGTGGATTGCTGTATTGTAACCTTCGAGAAGTTGCGGTAAAATATCTACATAACGTCTTGTCTGTTTTGAGGTGAAATATTTCCACATCCGTTCTTTTAATGTTCTGTTGAAACGTTCCACTACACTCGCTTTCACAGGATAATTTGTTGCTGTCGAGAACTGTACATGTTCATTTTTTAAAAATTTCTGGAATGTAGAATTTGTAAATTCCGTTCCTTGGTCGGTCTGTAGTGTAACAGGTTTCCGTCTGTTTTCTTCGAAAATAGTTTTGAAAGCTTCGGTTACCGAATTGCTTGTTTTATTTTTTAGCGGTAATGCAAAGGCATATTTTGAAAATACGTCGATCACTGTCAGAAGATATTTGTATCCGTCGTTATGTTTTTGTATCGATGTCATGTCGTTGAGATCGGCTTCCCAAAGCATGTCTATGTTCCATACATTGTAATGATTTCGAGGAAACCTTTTTCTCGCAGGTTTGTGGAGAGTGTAGGTTTCCTGATGCATCAACCATTTTTTCACCGTATCGCGGGATATATTTTTATCCCGTACCGCTTTCCACAGACGATCTACAGATGAGAATGAAGCATGGTGTCGGGGATCGTAATATATTTTGGTGAGAATTTTATCGTGTTTCAACTTAGAGACTCCCATGACCGATCTCTCTGTCTACGGCTTTTTCTCAGAGGAACCAGTTTGTAAGCGTCAGGTGTTCTCAGAAAAGGTGTAGTTTTCCTGGAAACACGGACGGTCACTTTCTTCTTCTTCTTCTTCTGTCGATGAGACGGTCCAGGGCTTTCCGTTGGCGACGATGAGAAGTTCAATGTTTTCGGATCCGGAAGTGTTTTTTCCTGACGTTCGTCTATCAAATGTTGTGCCGTGGATTGGTACTCATCGATGATATTCTGTAACTGATGACGTGTATTACGGGGTAATGTCTCTGCCAGATTCTGAGGAAAATACGTCGATTCTGGTGAAATAGTAGAAGAACCGTCGTTATCTTGCACAATAGGAATCTGTAATGGTTCTTTGGATTTTCGACTCAACCATAAATACTCGTCCAGTTCCTTTCTGTAAAGACGCCATTTTTGATCGTCTGATATATTTTTCATTTTTAGAATATCATTCATCTTCTTATCTAGAACGGATAATTTTTGAGTCACAGACAATTCGGAACCACGAATACGTGCTAACTGTTCCGGTGAAAGGACGATCATTTTTTTGTAAGAAGATGTCATTTCTCAATGAGGAATGAGAGTACCGAGAAGACCCGATAACAAGGAGCCTAGAAGTAAAGGTAGAAATCCTCCTTTCTGAACAAGAAGCTTTCTGCGTTTCTCGATGTTCACTTTCGGTTTCACTAGATTGCGTATGACCGACTTGTAAGGTGTCAGACGACGTTTTGCGGACGGTTTAATTTTCACGTTTCCTTTTAAAACGTTCAGGCAGCATTCGCTGATGAAACGTATCGTTTTTTTCGGAGCACTTTTCAATAATGATTTACGGATTTTGGGCGGCGAATTTTTCAACACGTGCAAGAAAGGTGAATGTTTCTTGAAAGAAGTGGAATGTCTATTCCTGTTAGAACGTGAGTTGGTACGTGTCTTCCTCGTTTTCCTCATCTCGATGTTTTAAACAATCCTGAGGAAGATATACAGTTGAGTAATTCTGGTTGAAAACGTCTGTTTGATAACGTAAAGGATCCGGTGTTGACTGTGAGAGATCAATATACAAATAACTGTAAGGTTGCGTGGTAGCATCTATATATACTTTTTCGAGTTCCTTCATGCGGTGAGGATGAAGTTGTCTTGCAAAAACAGTGAATTGGTTCATATCTCGAGGATTTTTAAAAATAACAAAGTGCTTCACGTTCAACGAAATGTCCCTGCAATTTTTTCCTTGGTGGAAAAGATTCTGTGTTATGAACACCACCGAAATGTTTTTGTGATGGCTGCCTTTTGTGAAAAGGTCGGCGACTTTTTCCCCTTGTGCAACCATCATAAGATCATCCAGGATTATGAGTGTAGGAGTTTTTCCGTTCCACGACTGCCAATCGACGATACCTTTATGATATTGCACATCTCGAAGACTTTGTGGAATACTGTTCTCCTGATCGTAACACCATATGATTTTCTTGACGGATCCTTCTACAAGATGAACGATGGAATCGACCATGTTTGTCACAAAAGTAGTTTTTCCGCTTCCTGATGCTCCACAAACCATCATGGTGAAAGGATGAGAAAGTTTAGGAATCATGCTGAAGAAACGTCTTACAGATTCTGAAGAAAAATGAAGGTCTGTCAGTCTGCGAACACGTTTTATATCAGCCCCGAAGGGTACGAACTCTGGACCGTTACAGACATATTTTAGTCTGCACAGTATCCGAAAGGAAACGATAAATGTTCATGGTCGAATTGTCGTTTCAACAATACTGGCTGAAACAGCTTTTTTTCATTTGTACTGATGACTTGGAACTGTTTTGTTCTTCTGATTCGGAAAATATTTTCGACCATAACTTCAGGTTTCTCATTGTTTATCATGTCGCACATGGTATCGAAATTAATCAATTCTGATGTGGAGGTATTCAATGTAATCCCTTTCACTTTACAGATATACTGTGCTTCGGAGAACGGTTTTGTTATTTTCATGCTGTAACTTTTCGGTCCCGTTGAAACAAACTGTTCACAAACCGCATCGGTGCCGAAATCTGCCAATTCATCGGTGAGTTCTCCTAGTGCGTCACCTGTCTGGGGATGGTATTCCATTTCAGGACTATCTATGTAAATTACTGAATCTGTATCACAATAACATACCCTGTCACCCAATTTTTCTAGAAGTTCATAAAGTTTCAGACGAGCATGACATGTTGTGAAGGCAGCGATAGGAACGTTTACTTTCCTGTTCTGACTGACTGCCTCTTCAACATATTTCCAGTTCACTAAAACGGTGTCCTGATTGATGAATACGACTCCTCCGATTATGATATTTGGGTCAGTCATTTTATCGAGGAAATCCTTCGATTCCTTGATGATGGTTGTCTGGGAAAGATTGTCCCGTTGGCAGAACTTGCCCCATAAAGAATTAAGGCAGAGTTTAGCCAGAGTACGTTTCCCGGGATTGACTTCGATACTGTTTTCTTCCAACAGAATACCCTCCTTATCGAAATATTCCTGTATGTATTTCTGCTTATCCTCGTCGTTCTGACACCATGAAGGCCACCCGCTCGCTTCCTGTTTTATTTTCAAGAAGGTGTTGACATAACCAGAAAAAAGTCCTCCAGTCTTTGTGACAGGGTCGTACATCGATGTTTCATACTTCCACACTTCCGACACTGACAGCACTTTGTAGCCTAAACTGCAAGCTTTACGCACCTCGGCTATGACCCAAGTTCCTGAAAGTATACGCTGATCATCGGAATGGCTGCATGTACCTTCACATTTTAATCTAAAAGCACATTCCTTGCACAATACAAACATCAGTTTTCCGTGCATTTTTGTAGGTAAAACAGGATGTAAAAGGGTTTTCGGTGGCAGAATAGTACATTTGATGAGTCCCTCCATGTTCAAAACCTCATTTACCGGAGGAATGGAATTTCCTAGAAATATTGTAGGATGTCCGACGGGATAGGCACAGTATTTGTTCACATAAGGGTACAAACTTGTAAAATCGTTGTACTGCAATTTCTCGTTTTCCTTGATCTTGTAATAAGTCCTGACTGTTTCAACTCTTCCTCCATATAAGGCGTCTCGTGGATTCAAAGGAATGCAGCAAACAATAGGATGTGTCGATAGATAGCTATTCAGTTCAGGATCTGCTTTCAATATTTTGTTGAAATCGCATTCCCACATAGTGACGACATGGTATCCTTCAGAACGTAAAGCCGCAAGTTTACGACATGTTGTCTCGTATCTGAAGGCTGCAGTGTTCAACATGTCACTGTGTTTTTGACTGTTACTATCCTGATCGGTTTCATCGTCATCTTTCGGATACATATCCCTGTTAACGGATATGCAACGTTGACAACCATGCCAGTAACAGCCCAGGGCCTCATACACTGTTTTCGTCTCCTCGTGATAACCGTCCACTCTGTAACGTCCTCCTATGACATATTTTTCACGAGTACGTCCGCCGTGAAGAAGTATTACATCATTCTTTTCTTCAACGTAGGTTAGCCATTTCAATGCAAACTTCGACATCTGATCTGCATGATGGTAACCTCCTTTAGGAATTATTCCTATAGTGTTAGCAGGCATAAATTTCTGTCTGTAAATTAGTGAACAGGCAGATGCTATTGTGAGGCAATCCTTGAAAATGTCTATTTTGCATATGTCTAGGAAATTCTGTCTCAGCTTCAGACATCCTTGTCTCAACAGGGTAACATCCTTGATGCAGTATTGGAGAAGTTGGTTTCTGTTGTTGAAAGGTACGTTTCGCATGCATTCGACGTCATACCAAGACATGAAACGGTGTTGATCTTCAACTGTTTTCATGTATTCATAACCGTATGCAGAAGGAGGAGGCATCGGTCCAATGTAATTTCTGTTCTTGTAGGTGTTCCACAAATGCGGATAATATCCTTTCTGAACAGGCAAACCGAAAAGTTTCGAAAAGCCTGCAAGATTTGTCTGAACGTAGTTGAGACTGTCCACAAAATGAAGATTTTGGTATGTCATGCTGATGATTTTGGTACCATCTAAGATGACACGAGGTTTCATTTCTCTCTCCAACATTCTCCGTAATAAAAATGTACAATCGTAACCTCGTGCATTATGTGCACAGATAATTATGTCGGAAAACTTATGCTGCAATTCCAAATAGGACAGAAATGTGTCTACAGGGTCATCCCAGAATATAAACTCTCTTGTTCCACAAACAGAACACGGAACTGTTAAATCCTCTTTTTTGTAACATGCGTGACAGGCCGTCTGCACCACAATAAGATTCGGAACGTGAAGAAAAGTTTTTTCTTTCTCAAAATAAGGAATGTCAGTGTAGCATTCAAAGTCGTAAAACACAAATAGAAATTTTGAGTTCTGTTTAGGTTTCGGTATAGACATGTAACAGAAATGATTTACAGGTTTCACACAATTACATACCGTACAATATTTCATGTTGCATCTATGTACTTTCTCATATCTATTGTTCGTGAGAATAATTCTGAAACATCGGGGACACTGTTGGATTTCGCTGCAGACAGTACCTTTTCGGAACGGTGTAGAAACATGATTTGTGAAGCAGTTCTCATTTTTGAAAATTCTGTTACATGTTTGACATATTCTACGAACACCCTGTTCAGGCACACACGGTGGAGTTGAACGGCACATAGAACACAACTGTTTACACAGATGGTTATGAGCTTTCTGAAATATGAGTTCGTTACACCCGCGACATTCTTGTTTTGCCGCAAATGCTCCAACACGGTTCACTATCACATCATAATGCTGTCTGAGGTTATCGTAGAGAAGGTATATAAATTTGGAAGCGTTTTCAACCAGTCCTTCAAACAAAACATCTTTAACGTCACGAAGATTGTTGTATACAATAATCTTATATTCTGGGAGAACTTGCTGAAATTTTCTCAGTTCAGGAATTCCACTTCCGGCACACGTATTGTCTGTCAGATCTACATCTGCTTTTCGCATAATTTCGAAAACAGGTTTGAGAAGATTTCTGTTTTTTCTGTATTGAGTATAGGAAGGATCGTTATCAGCATAGGCTTTCCCTATGACCAGCGCTTCAGCTAAACAGAGTGGTTTTTTTCTATTTGGCACACCGACGATACTTCTTTTCTGTGTACTTAACATATAATTAGGTAAACAATATGTTCGATTACCCCCACCACCTCCAACGGGTATATTGACATGGTCTGCTCGTAAAATTAAGCGATCTGTAGCAGTGAAGGTTTTCGCACTTTGTAGTATTTTGTACATAATGTTCCACACCATATCACTATGCAACTGATCACATCTATGCCACCCGATGTAAATATTTTTCACAGTTGGGTCAGATATGTTAGACAAAGTTAAACCTATTTTGTCTTCATCCTTGGTGTCTTTTTTAACGTAGATGAGAAGATTTTCAACACCTTCGCGAATCCAAGTGTGAGGATCGACATTTTCTGGTGGCTGTGAGAAACTGAATTCAACACGTCGTCCCTTGGAACGGAATTTAGGATATTCACGTTCTTGAATGTTATGTAATGTTATATTCCCTATCTGTTCACGAGACACTGAAGCACGTTTCCTTTTCTTACCTTTCCCATTTGATGGCTGTTCTGCTGGTGGGTCCGGTCTCCATGACGGTCCTGGCAAAGGCTCCGGGTGTGATCTGGATGCAGCGTTAGCTCCTGTGTCGAATGCCTGCGTCTCCTTGGTTACTCGGGATACAGGATCAGGTGTCGATGGGGGGCCTGGGGACTCTTCGGGAATACCTGTCCATCCTCCTCCTGCTGGTGGGTCCGGTCTCCATGACGGTCCTGGCAAAGGCTCCGGGTGTGATCTGGATGCAGCGTTTGTTCCTGTGTCGGATGCCTGCGTCTCATTGGTGACTCGGGATACAGGATCAGGTGTCGACGGGGGGCCTGGGGACTGTTCGGGAATACCTGTCCATCCTCCTCCTGAAAGATCGGGTGCGGATGTTGTCACTGTCCGTAGTAAGTGGTCATACTCCTCGACCAAAGAGATACTTTCTCCCGCGATGATTTTCTGCGCAATGATCGCCAATACTTCCCGTAATTGTGCAGATGTTGTGTAATATCCGTCACGATATAGCACTAACAGATCGTCAGCGGATAACTGTACGTCCATGATTGTACAATGATTATTTCACGAAGACTGTCTTGTGGAGAGAACGCCGTTCTTTATATATGCAAGCATGACGCAACAGTTATCTCCGATCCTAACGGTTCTACTGACCCTATGTGATTATCCCGGAAATGATTAACAGGCTTCACCACATGTTTTCCTCTTTGATATCACTATGTAACGGTTTTCATGTTTATCTGAAAACGCGGGATACAGGATGTAGATAAATGCTTAACGAAGGAACGTCTGAAATGTTTATCTACCAACAAAGGAAGAAGGACGTAGATAAGGAAATAGCTCGGCTCCTAATTGAGCTAGACCGGAAGTGATGACAAATTTGTAATCTGCACGTCGAGACCTTTCAGTAGAGTGGTCGGAAGGGGGTCTACGATTGAAAATAAACAAAGTAGGAAACGGCCGGTCCTAGAACAATGAAACCTGGTTCACCGGAAAGAGGACTTCACTCCGAGTCCAACAAGCTATCAATCATCCTCCTAGCTCAATTAGGAGTCGAGATATAGCGATTTTAAGTTTTCGCACAAAGGTCAAGGTCAAGGTCAAGGTCAAGGTCATCTCAAGGTCAAGGTCAAGGTCAAGGTCAAGGTCATCTCAAGGTCAAGGTCAATGTCATCTCAAGGTCAAGGTCAAGGTCATCTCAAGGTCAAGGTCAAGGTCAAGGTCATCTCAAGGTCAAGGTCAAGGTCATCTCAAGGTCAAGGTCAAGGTCAAGGTCAAGGTCATCTCAAGGTCAAGGTCAAGGTCAAGGTCAAGGTCATCTCAAGGTCAAGGTCAAGGTCAAGGTCATCTCAAGGTCAAGGTCAAGGTCAAGGTCATCTCAAGGTCAAGGTCAAGGTCAAGGTCAAGGTCATCTCAAGGTCAAGGTCAAGGTCAAGGTCAAGGTCATCTCAAGGTCAAGGTCAAGGTCAAGGTCATCTCAAGGTCAAGGTCAAGGTCAAGGTCAAGGTCATCTCAAGGTCAAGGTCAAGGTCATCTCAAGGTCAAGGTCAAGGTCATCTCAAGGTCAAGGTCAAGGTCATCTCAAGGTCAAGGTCAAGGTCAAGGTCATCTCAAGGTCAAGGTCAAGGTCAAGGTCATCTCAAGGTCAAGGTCAAGGTGTATATGTATATGTAATATATATATATATATACTCTGACATATGTGTGTGTGTGATATATATATACATATATATATATACTGTTATTAGCGGTCATTAACTTACGGTTACAAAGGTATACGGTTTTACACTTTAACCATGAGTTATGTGTGTTAGCTGGTTCTGTGACATACTGCGAATGGTTTGTCATTCTCGTTAGCAGAATATGATATCGCTATCCACCCACTTCCGTACAGAGATATCAACATCCACCCATTTCCTTACAGAGATATCAACATCCACCCATTTCCTTTTGATATTGCGAATGGAAAATGAAACTTGTCGAATACACTGACAGTGTTTGTTCTGACATCTTATAGAAGCCATCAAGAATATGGAGAGAGAGAACTTTGTAAGTATTCCAAGTAAATAATTAACATAATCATTTTTTGTATATATATTCAATACATGTTTATTATTTCCATTTATTCAAAATACATATATGGATCAGAAAAACAGTGTTACTCTGCACACATGTCAAGTTATGTACATTACATATATGGAAATAACGAAAATTGAATAAGATGATTAGTGTGTTAGCATTGTTAGTTTCTAGTTATCCAATTTTCGTTTTTTCAAAATCTCTAGCATCCTCTTCTCCATTTCACCTTCTGTACCCCCCATTTTATCTATACCTCTCTGCTTCCGCACACCTTTGAAAACTTCCATCAGTTCAAAACACACTTTCATGCTGAAGTGGGATGGTACATAGGCAGCTTTTTTTATATTTTCAATAAACCCCTCGAACACCGGACTTGTTTGTTTCTTCTCGAATATGTACGTGAACAGCTTGACGAGGTTGTCGAGCCTAACCTCCATATCCTTGCACACCTCTTCCAGATTTTCCAACAACTCTCCAGCTAAACCATTCTCCTCGCAAAAATCTACAAAGCACGCAATCTGCTTCTCAGCCTGCTTCGCATTGGTCTTGCTCCATAGATTCCTTCTCTCACCTCCACTTTCAGCTTCATTTTTAACATTCGCGTGTAGGAGGTCAAATTCGAACGGTAGGGATGCCATCTGGAAATAAAAACAAAAAGTAAGACATCTGTTTTTTTGTTTTCAGCAAAAGTTTTTCACCATAGGCAACATGATGCAAACACAGTTCATATTAATGCAGATATTCGGTGTGATGACGGGTACGGAAGAGACGTTTCTCAGAAAAATAAGGAATATATTGGCGAAATATCACAGGATAAATCAGCAAAACAGAAATTTCTTCAAGCAACAAATAGACGTCATGAGGGGACAGTTGGACCAGATGGAAGAGGAGCTGGACCGGAGATTCGGTACTCATGATATGCAGAACGAGATTCTGGACGAGTGCCGTACCCACCAAAAAGGGTAAATACCATATTTTATAATACAATATTTTTGACACGTCTATTATATTGGAATACATTTTTTCTGGAATTCTCAAATTATAATTTCTTATACACGCATATTTACAATTTTTCGATTAAAGTATCTGATAATTCCCGATTCACACATAGAAACATACTTTCCTATACTTACAAACGTTCTTCTAAATTTAAACATTTTAATCAATACTAATTTGTTCTATATATTTATATGCATTTTCTCACAAAATATTTCTATCTATTTACAGGTTCGATACTCTCCGAAAAAGACATGTAAGACGTTACCAGCATCTAGAATCAGGGAAGAGCTTAAGACGAAAACAAACTTCTTCATCTTCAACAACAGTAAACCCCCCACCCCCTCTGTCCCGAATACCTACGTCTCCGTCACCTTTCGATCGTTCCAAACCTTCTACCTCTACTACTCACACTCTTGCTACAGAACCCGTGCCTCACGAACCTGCAGCTCTTCCACAAATTCCCCCTCCGAGTTCTGCTCTATTGTTCGCACGCCTGTCCTCCCCCCTGATACCGAATGCTGGTAACTCTACTACTTCACTATCTTCGGGTGGAAATAACCCCCAACCGGAGATAGTGGAGATACTTTCCGGAGAAGAAGAAGAAGCTCAACAGGTATAAGTACCGAATCTCCGGTGAGTTTTCTGTTTTTATATTCTATCGCTTCTAACTTTGTATTCATAGCTCATTTTAAATATATATGTACACGTTCATTACTATTTTTAAATATCGATCTTTTTTTATTTTACCCTCAGTTTCGGAAATTATACCCTACTCCGGAATACAGAACAAAAACAATATGCTTTCTCACCGTTCACTCTTCGTCAATTTCTGAGGTGTCCGTCTCTTCTATGATATCTGGGTACCGCCGTGTCGGTGGGGTTCTACTTCCGGAAAACTGTTCCTCCACTTTGTATATGCTGGAAAGAAAAATGAATATTCTTTTTAGTCCACTTATTGTCGGATCGTTACCGTACTCCAGTAATTCCGCAGGATCCAAAACATGGCCGTTCACACCCATTACCGTGCCTATCGAGTTGTTTAACATTATACCGGTGTGGAACCATTTGAAAATCTCGTTCAACGTTAATACAGAGTCTCGGTAACTTTTTCGAAACATCTGCATTAACGTTGAAACGTCACAGTAATCAACTATCATGTAGGACTTGTGGCACCCTACTCGGTAGACACGTGGGATTTCCTCACTAACTAGCTCCTCCAAATTCTCATAGCGAACCATCTCGATGCTTGAAACAGAATGTCTCAAGTTCTCGCCGGCTCGCATCAGATATTTTGTGGCAACACATTGAGGAGGAACATGCAGATAATCTACATTTATATGCTCGGAATTTAACTCCGTCTCTGTTTCCTGGCATATACAGTTAGTTGAGGTAACCCCCGTAACTACAATGAACGGCCCTGCCTGGTACCCGTGTGCAGCTATATCATCTGCTACTTTCTCCGACCACACACAGTACGGTAAGTGGCTGTACACGGGAGCTCTTTCTGTAACAAAATGTGTCTCGCATAATCCGTGCGTACGATGTCGGGAATAGAACATACTGATCGCAAATCCGTCATTGTCCAATTCCAAAGATCTTTCACGCGATACATTGCTGCTGTAATATGTGACCAGAAGAGATTCTCGGAATCTTACAGGTGCATCTATAATCAGCAACTCACAATTCTTCCCACCAGACAATTTTGGTTTGACCGACGACTTCACTTTCCCTAGACCAGAAATCGTAGCAGGGTATGCCAGACACGTTGTTTTACATGGAGAGTACTCCGTATAGCCATATAAGGGGTTAGACACAACATTCTTCAGAATATTCTGTTTCCTCCTCCTTGAACGTTTACCGTCATCATCGATACGTTTTCCTCTGCAGCGTTTTAGTTTCTCGTATACATGATGGGCGGCATTTTTTTCCTCCCAACTACGTCGAAATTCTGCTTCGCTAATACAACTACCCTCATACCATTTCTCTTCCGTACTCCCACCTAGACGTATCGATGATTCCGGTAAACTTTCAGGAGCAGGTACGTCGCTATTACAATCCGAAACTGGTTCAGCTGGGGATAATTTTCCAATCACCCCACCGAAAAACGTCAACACCCAGGACACCAAACCCATCATACTTACCTTCGAATAGCGGTTCTATCGCTTCCTCCGGTAACAACTATCTCCAATCATGTACACAGCTGAAGATGTCTGGTGAATAGTGAAATTCAAACACAACGGAACTTTTTATATACCTACCTACCCCTCCTCTTCCTCGCTGATAACTTCTCCCTGAAGTTCCTTGCGCATCCTCTCGCGCAGAGCGTCGAGTGCCCACGTACCTCGTCGATCCTCCTCCCCCGGTATCGCATACACATCCACCTCTTCGGAGAAACGTACTTTTTTCTTTTCTTTTCTTCCGTTCTCCATCCAGCAAACAAAACAGTATCACATTTTCTCTATCTTTGCATTTACAGTCCCAACCGCAATCCGGTCTTGTCCCTTTTGCACGCTCTCCATTCCGCCGCCTACTAACGTATCCTGCACACAGTCATACCTTATCAACGTTCCCACGAACTTCTACACGCCCATTCCAAGAAACATCCGACATGTCCCAACACGTGTTCCACAATCTCTCCATATCACTTCAACATCCCAACACATTTCCTTTCCAACTCCTTTATCTTCTCAACCGTCCACTCTTATCAACTTCAACAGTCATTTACGCCCCCCAACCGGAAACCCATATCACCATTCCCAGAAAACTAACCGTAGTCACCTCCTGATTAACAACAGGAAACCCCAACCCATATCAACATTCCCAGAAAACCGTCACCTCATCATTAACAACAGGAAACAGTCTTATCAAATTCCCCAACCGACTTTTCCTCCTCCCCCCAATCAAAACACTCCTCACAAATTAATCACAACCCATTCAATGATGTCACACCAATCAAATCCTTCCTAACAAAATAAAACCCACCCATTTATGACGTCATCGCTCAAAACACCCACCCTTGCTTGCCCACACTGCTTGGTCATCAATTGATCTTTGATCGATCTTTTCCAATCAATTGATTTATCGGACTCTACGCGGGTGCATAACTACTTTTACAATGAGCTTATAAATTATTTGGTCCAGTTTTTTCTATCGGTCGATAATTCATTCTCGTTTGGGAGCTTGATGGCTTGGATGCAGGATGAAGTCTGGGATGGGTGGATATATTTAAGTGGAACTTTCCCTTGTTCCTAGGTCGCATGTTAGTCTCTGCTCTAGGTTTTCTGTGTGTTTTTCAGTTATCTCAAGTGAATGCCTGGATAGAGCATCATCAGTTTTTGTTATTTTAAGTCCACTTTATGCACCTACATGCTAATCGGGACTCGATCTACAATTTAAAGTGAGATCCGAACCACTGTGCCTTCACTGGGGATCGAACCCGGAACCAAGGCGGCGACGTTATCGCTACGCCACCGGTGAGGCCCAGATATAATCAATTCATCAGTTAAATGTATGGACACTTATCTCCATCCTCGTTCGTCTACTCATCTTTATGAATGACCGTTCCTTATAGCTCTTTTCAGTTCTTACGGCGGGCGCTCTAGGAGCTGGCAAGGGAAGTGGGGAGCGGAGAATCCGCCGCAGACCAACCAGACAACAACAGTGGCGCCGGATATACGACGTGGCGGAAATAAGTACTACGTGAACCTCGTTCTACAGACTGCCGAGGCTCTTATCGCGCTTCCCCGCTCCCCACTTCCCTTGACAGCTTCTAAAGCGCCAGCCGTAAAAACTGAAAAGAGCTATAGTATCAGCAAATCATCATCATCACTCAACCTCACCGTCGCGATTATACGAAAGAGGCAGAAGAAATAGGGTGAGGTGATGTGATCAGCACAACCCTCCAGCCGCCTATACCCCCAAAGGTTGGCGCCGGATATCCATTTAAGGATGCACACGGAAAACTAATGCATTAGTTGAAAAATGCATAAAATCTCTAACTCAGATCAAATACTACAATGTAATTATTTAAGTGCACAATCACGAAAGATGGAGGAAGGTACATAAAAATATCATCAATTAATGCACTGAAATACTATTCGAAGTATTCACTTGCATCATATGATGTTCCTTGGCGTTGCTTTAACGAACGATATGCAAAAATTCATCTAACCGTAAACCTGATTTTTGGCAAAGGGAAAAAATGCACTTTAGTACATCATTTGATGCTTTTCTGGCGCATCAAATGAGGTTCAGTCAAAATACAGGCTTGTAGTACAGTTTTGTCGTAAGTGACGTCACCTAGTGGAGTTCAAAAGCTCTATTTAAACAAGCAATCGAGCTCGTAGCGTAGCTTGCAGCACGCGAGATTGCAGTCTAGTAAAGGAATCATGGAAGTGGAAAGTCAGCCAGATGTTGGTTGTAATGTAAGTATAATAATTTTTGAAAATGCTATGTGACTTCTATGGTGAAAAACATATGTTGAAAATACGGGAAGAACAATGTGTTCTTAGTTTTATCAACCGATCGTATTTGGCGCTGCAGTCGAAGTGCAATTCGAAAGATTTCCGCTTCCAGTCCGAGACGGAACTGCGAGGCCAGTCTCGGAGGATGTTCGCTTCAAGTAGGGGAGACCGGGGGGATTTGCCCATAGGGGCCAGTTGACAAAGTCCATTTATTTTATCCAGTCAAGCGTTGGTAAAAATTGGAGGTTTCTTTGAATATGTGCCATCTCTAGAACCAACTCACAACTAAAAAGTTAAGTGTCTTGTTCACAAAGTTTCTAGTGCATGATAAATAACATCAATTCTTACTTGCGAAGTAAATTTTCTCAACTCTATATTCTTTCTTATACGTTTTCAAAGTAAGTAAGCACATAGTTTATGCTAAGGCTATCCAGAAGACTATGGTAAATTGTACCGATTCTGCATTCGGATAGTTTGTTAAACTGCAATGTTTAGCAGCGGCATGACCAGGAAGTCCAATATGGCGATCGGGGTGAGTTGACAATAGGAAGGAAGGGGATAGTTGACAATATTGTAGGCCTATTGAGGAAATTCTTCTTCAATTAATTGTTTCATCAGAAACATCTTAGCATATAGACACATTGTTTGTAATAATATATATTAGATTAGGATTATAGGACAGTATATTGCATTTGTATTTGTGATATAACAATAAAAATAATCGCTGGGTAAAAACATTCAGTAAACACTTTTGTAAACTTTTCTTTAAAGTTTGGAACATTTATGTCTCATGTTACACTGTTCATTTGAAAACATTTTTGTAATCCGTAATTTCTAAGGCAGTATATTTTTTAAATGAAATATTCCAAAGCATGTATGGGGTAGAATTACACATATTGTAAACTCACCCCGCACATATAATCAACTCGCCCCATATACGGGGTAAATTGACAATACTGGCACGCTTCGAAAAAAGAAGCAATAACTTTACAAGTTTTAGCATCATGGTGTAATAAAAATTCACAGTGGTCAAGGAAACTACAGGTATTGCTCGTAGCATTTCATCAATAGTAGATAGTAATTTTTAAGAGCTGCAGAAATTTAAACATAAAAACATGCTCAACTCACCCCTACTGTCTTGCCACCTTTCGGATACTGCCATATTTCATGCACGTAACTTTCTGTGTGTGGATAAACCCCAGAGCCGCTACAATGTAGAGTCATAGCTGGAGAGATTCCCACCTGGATTACCCACCCAGGGATCGAACCCGCGTCTCCCGCGTTGCAGCCAGACGCTCTAACGACTGCACAACCTGGGCTCTCAAAGATGCAGAAAAGGGACGTATAATTTAAAATATGATTCAAGTCAACGACAATAAAGCAATAAACAAAAAATTGAGTATCTTGCGGAGATACAAGACAATGACAGTTTTCTTGCGCTGATATAGACTAAATGCTAAGGTGAAGTCAACAATGCTCTTCTTACATTGAAAAAAGGTTTAGTAATTATTGGAAATCTTCAAACTCTAATCGCAATACTATACCGAAACACTTCGAGATGTGAGTAACAAGCAAAATCACATTCTCGCATAGAGCAAAGAGAAACTCGCCGAGGATTTCAATCATAATTTGAGTCCGTGTTAGCCGAGGGAGTTATGTTGTTGTTTCATTTCCTCTGATGTTGATTCAAAGGATTTTGACCATCAGTTGTCTGTGTATTTTCGCTGGACGCTTCGGTTTCCCTCCCTTGAAGGCAAATGAAGGTTCGGTGGTTCGGCCAGATTTGGAAAAGCCGGTGCTTTGTGTTTCTTGGGACTGGAAAGCAAGCGGAGAGAGAGTAAGAGGAGGAAAAAAGGATAGAGAGAGTGTGGAAGACAACGAAAAAAGAGAAGAAATAATTAGAGGCAGTGAGAGGAGAGAAATAGATATAATTGGAAAGGGATAAAAAGAACGATGTGGATACAGAAAGCGAAAGAAGGGAGGGGAAAAGACAGAGAAAATAATAAATAAAAAAGAGGGGAAAGAAATAGAGAAATGAGAAATGGATATGAGAGATGTGGACATAGAAGATAAGGAGATAAAGAGAGAGGAAGGAAACGTAGCGACAGAAAAATATACAATAATTAGAGACAGAGAGAGAAAAATAGAGAAAATAGGATAGGGAAAAATATGAGAATATAGAAAGGGAGAAAAGAAGAGGGGGGAGAGAGAGAAAGACGGAAGATAATGAAAGAGTAGGAAAGAAATAGAGAAAGTTAGAAAGGGGATAACTAGAGAGCTAGAGAGGTGTGGACATATAAAGATAAGGAGGAAATGTGGAGAGAGACGAGGGAGGACGCTATGGGAGAAAGAGAGGAAGTAGTGAAAGCAATAGAGAAAATGTGAAGGAGAATAAAAAGAGAGACTACATTGAAAGAGAGAGGAGGAGAAGAGAAGAGAGAGAGAGGGAATATGTGGCGAGAGAAAATATGAGAGACAGAGGGGAGGAGAAATGTAGAGGAAATGGGAAAGAGGATAAAGAGAGAGATGTGGGTATATAAACAGAAAGAAGGACAAAGTGAGAGAGAAATGGTGGAATAAATAGCGAGAAAAAGATAGAAATTATGAGAGAGAGAAAGGAAAATGGGATGAAAAGAGGGATGTAGATATAGAAATAGAGAGACAAAAGTGGTGTTGAACTGATAGAGGGTAGTGAATGCAGAAAGACAAAGTGAATGAGAGATATATGAGACAAAAGAGAGAAAACACAACAAGAAACAACCTAAACGAAGGAAAAGGTGTATTTGTGTGTGTGCGAAAGAGAGATAAAGAAACAAAAGAAAAAAGGATTGGGGAGACGTAAATGTAGATTGAGTGAGGAATTAAATGAACTAGACACGCAGAAAAAGTAAGTTACAGAGAATGAAGTGGAGGAAAGGTACATAACGAGAGAATGAAAAAGTGAAAGAAAATTAAATGATGAGACATGTAAAAAAATAAAAAAGAAAGATGCGAAAATATTGTGTTAAACGTTTGACCAGTTAGATTTTATATTTTGTCTGCCTAAAATACTTTCAAAACACGAAAATATATTAGCTGTACTTTAAGATCTTTCTGAGGCAATATTGTTACTGTTATTTGTTACAACATTAATGCAGAATATTCAAGAGTTGTGTAACACTTGTTTGATCTGGTGACAGTAGCATTTCTATACCCTGTCCCAGCTGACTGTAGAGCGGGCAAACGAAATCAAGTCTCTGCGCAAGTAGTGACGCGAGACGGTTCCAGCAATGAACACGTAAGAGGAACGGAATTGCGTAGAGTGGGGGGGAAGCGACTGCCTTCCCATCAGAGTGCACTGCTTCGCTCTGGTTTCCCTCGCTTCTCTGACGCCATGCGCGGCCTTGCTCCACAGTTAGCTGGGACAGAGTATAACGATATCGGATATCAGTGTTATATACCTCAACCTCTTCATGCTCAGTTAGAAACTTATAACCAACGCGAATTATAAACACCAAAAATGCTGGTGGCTAATACCACTCTTGATCTTGAAGCCACATCGTAGTTGCACGGAGAAGTTTACATATCACTAAATACAAGCAGATATCTTCACGTGTTTTGATAATTAAATGCAGTGAGATATTGCATGTGTTAAGACCGGTGACTAAGATGCCTCATGATTAATAGATTCTGGTTCATTGGTTAAACTGGAAGATTGATTGATATATGCTTTAGAAGCTACCGTGTCTGCTGTTACTAATAGGGTGTAAATTGATTCCTCGTGGTAGACACCTGTTTCCTGTAGAGATCAGCTTTGTGTTACAAATGTTGACTCACCCTCACTCAACCCTCTGCATTTTCAATATCGGGGAGGCAGTTATGATCGAATAACTCTCTAGCCTTCTTAAGCCCGAAGGTTTATGGCTGCAGCAACACAAGCCTTCCATGTGTCCCTATCCTGAGCAAGATCAATCCAATCTTTTCCATCCTTACCGATTTCCTTTAGGTCCATCTCAACGCCTCGATCTTCGTCTTGGCCTTCCTACAGGTCTCTTACCATCAGGTTTCCCAACAAGAATCCTGTAAACTCTTTATTTCCTCTTCCATTCGTGCCACGTGGCCTGCCCATCTAAATCCTCTTGATTGAATTATTCTTATAATATCTGGACATGATTAAAGATGACATTTCAAATCCACTGCCGGGGGAAATTGAAACAGGAAAACCGTGTGCATATGCTACAGAGAGATTGCAGACAATAATGGAACACTAGTAACACTGAAACGTACTTTCAATGGAGCCGATTTTTCGAGAAAGACCTTAAGAGTACTTGCACACGTACCGATATTTTGACGAAGTCGTTATCGGCGACGACACCGACACACGCACGAATTTTTCACGCGCACAGATAAAATCGGACTTCTTGCCGATAGCTCGTTGGGGGCGCAAGAAGTTGTGGACAAAGTCTGAGAGCTGAGATGGCTGCTGCCTGCCTTTATCTTTTGTATTGGTTGCATCTTCGACGTAAATACAACCACGATAGAAATTAAAGGCCTGACTGGGTGCATCCCAGAATGTGAAATCATTGAAATAATCGGCAGTTCTCATATCCATCCAACTTGTTCTTTTCTCTCAGTTTTGTGAAAGAATGGTTCCAAGAAAACAAAATTTCAATTCCTGCCCTTTTTGTTTTCCTTGTAACCTTCGAAACAATCGCTGCCATTGTCCCAAAGTGAGAGGGACAATACAGCTTATTCCTTGACACAGCTGAATTTATAACTGAGATCTGTCTTTTTCGTAGCTCGCGGTCGTTAGTCCAGTCCGACTGACAATTTGTCGGTTGCATACCGACCTGTCGGTGGTCGTTAAGGAAAATATATCGTGCCGGACCACGGGTGCAGCTGTTCCATTAACCTTCGTTGGTTTCTGGGGCTGACGATATCGGTTTCGTAGACGACACCGATTTTTTCGGTGCGTGTGCAAACAGCTCTAAGCTTTTCATTGCCCCATCGCCCGATATTTTCGCTTTCAAGGCCGGAGCCAGTTCCCTGTTCACTCCCCCATTTATCCTGGGTCAGCATCACCGTGAACCGAACCCGGGACCACTCGCACCGATAGCAAGAGGTCTAACCATGTGCCAACGTGGGGCCCTAGAAGTTTTGAATGAACTTTAATTTGAAGTGTGAAGGAAGTACGAGGATATCACCATTTAAATATATAATTTTCTTTACATAATCCATAGAAAGTTTTGCTCTTCAAGCTTCGGTTAAAATTAAAATCCGTTAAAATCGACACACTGATAGTCAAGAAATGTACATTTGTAGTGCTAGAGGCAAAACATCAACATGTAATTTTTCAATATGGTGTCGAGTCATCTTGCTACACCGAGTGAAGATCGTGTAAATTCACTGGTCAAATCTTTGAATTTCAGTTCAGTTATTACATGCGGCACAAACTTTATTTTACCTCCATTTCAATGAATATTTTCCTCGAAATATATAACAGTATTAACGATGACCAGATATAAATTGAACTACAATAAAACCTCGTTAATCCGGACTAATGGCGGGGATAAGTTGACCGGTTTAACGAAATTCCGGATTAACTGAAATAACCTAAAAGAACAGTAGAAAGTGCATTAAAACTCCGTTTATAGCAACAAAACACGTTTATTATGGTGCATTTAAAGGGCATAGGTCAAAATACACTACACAGCACAGTACAAAGTCTGCGGGAAACAGAATGTCATCAGTAGTTGACTGCCTTTTCTTTGGGAAGTTCTCTTGTTGACTTCTAGCCACATTTAAAACCTTACATTCTGGTTCTTTTGTTGCCTTTTGCCTGTCCGGATTAAGCAAAGTCCGGATTAACGAGGTTTTACTGTATATAAATATATTCCTGGTTCTTGGACTGTTAAATGCATTTTACCTATCTATGTAGCTAATACATATTCAGATTGCCACAGGCGTATCTATATTTGTCAGTCCATTAATTTAATGGCAATGAATTATTAATTAATACTGATTACAATTCTCGATTACCCAATAATCTCAACCGGTTTGGGATTTATCGTTAGCTGCGTATTAAACTAATCGCGGACACTCTTGTGTCCTTTGTGGGATGTAACTCAAACGTTTTCAGCGGGGCTCATAGTTTTTAATTTTATTACTTCTTTAATTAAATTGAACATTGAGAATTAATATAACATTCTTAGTCGAGAAACGTAAGTAAACATTTGTAAAGAAGTATTAAACGTGATTTATTAACTACATTACGATAAAAAACTTTTGCAGTATTATTTTATATACCATTATAATTAGAGAGAAAATCATATCGTATTCCTTCTGCGCCATCTGTTGGAGTTATTTTCTGATCCTGCGTCCATGTGGTGATCATTTTACAGTTTTCAATGAGATTTCGGTGAGTTATAATGTAATTCCTCATTTAATTTTACATTTGTAACAAATGTAATTTATTTTGCAATTTTTTTCAGAGGTATAAGGTTCATGAGGATTTTTCGGGAACATTTGATACTTTATTCCTCATACATTTCTTGGCATTTACACCGAACTTAATTTCTTTTGGATTTTTTTTTCAAACTTGGCCCAAAAATGAACTAATTTTACTGAAATATGCAACAGTTAGTTGTTGCATGCATATAGAATATATATGCGCAAATTCGTAGCTAGAATCTCGCTTGTGTTTTTGTTCAAGTCTTACTTCTTTATATTAGCGTTTGTGCAATATGGCAGCATGCCTTGTGTTTCTAACTTTGCCAGCTTTCTCTGTCCCTCGTTTAGCGACTAAAATTATTATCTTATTATTTGGTCCCTTTCTCAACCGCTAATCACAGACGAGTTAGTCTTTGTCTGTCACTCGTCTCTTAACTGTTTCCCGGCAAATTGCAGGAAGAAGTGTTATGATTGGTGGCTATGGGCGAGTGCATCGTACCCACCACAGCAAACGCCTGCAGTAGGCAATCAGAAAAGATTGAACGTTCCCGCGCTGTTTTATGATTGGTGTACACTAATTGATGCGATCTATATGTATAAAAGACTATATTGTGGAAGAATATGAACCAAATGTTCCACAACTACTGTCTCATAGAAAAGTTGCTAGTTATATTTATTGCATTAAAGGTTTTATTCTATCTAAGACGATGAGTCGTTGCGCGGAAATCAACCAAACAAACAAATGGAACTGATGTATAATCCAGAAAAATTATCTCATTTACCTAAATAGTCCAGAGGCATTTGTAATCGCGTGGGTTTTTGAATGAAGGGAATATATGACAACCGGTAATATGTTGCTAGTGTGGTACACAATAACGTACTACCAGGTGTTTCACTCGCAATTGTGGCAGAAGGCTTGTGTGACGTCATATATCCAAGATGGCTACCGCTTCATGCACTAACTTAGAAAATCCATCATAACTCCTTTAATAGTGGTTTTTGAAAAAATATTATAGATACATGTTTTGTTTAGTATTGAAAATGGAACGAAATTGATTCTTACAGGGTTTTTTTCATATCTCGCACTGTTATGGAAATATATCTAGTGAAACTATTTCGTGCCCTTTTCTGCAAGGATACTATGCATATTTTACACTTTACTTGACATTCTGGCATATAAAGGGTGATGCCTACTATTGTGGCCCATTGCATGCGTGACATCAACACACAAAACAACCCTATATCCTAAACTCCTTTGGGAGTTATTTTGACCATTTGTAAGTTCGTTGGGTTTTTACACGAAGGGAAGACATGTGTATGGAGGATGCTTTTATTTGGAGGCATGTAATCATGTTACTACAGGTATTTTGCTGGATAATGTGTCAGAGACCATACATGCCTTCACAAATCCAAGATGGCCGCCTTGGAGGTTCTGCACATGAAATACTGTCCATGACCTGATTTAGAGTTCACTTATCAGTTTTTCTGTTAATAATTAAGTGAAAAATATTAATTGTTATTATTATTATTGTTATCATTACTATTATTATAAATATTACAGTAAAGGAGTCGCCTGTGAATTCCGCGTTGTCTTTTGAAATTTAAGCAGCTTACATGTCATCAAGATTGAGAGTGGTTGTAATCATTTGGGAAATATCATGTTATCAATATAGTAACATTATTCAAATTCCTCGTCACTCTTATCTGAGGCGCTCTATCCTGTAAGTCATTGTTTTCACACTTTTCTTCATCTGCACCACAAAGGCACAGTTCCGTAATTCGCTGGGACTGATCCCGGCATATGCATGAACATTTCCTCTTTCCGCAACCATGTGTCAACTGTAATCTTCTCTGAAGTTATAGCTAGTGTGAATATGACAGGAATGATCTTTTTGTCATCCTCATTTTCTTCTTTCTCCATTCAACAGCCTATTGGGCTGGGTAGATTTAGATGTTTCTTTTCTGCTTTTATTTCACACACAGCAATACTTCGAAGTAACTCCTCATGGTGAAAGGTGTGAGGGTCACTTTGGCGGTAGCGTTCACACTATCTATTAATGGTATCCCAGTTTGTGTTTGTACTTGCAAAGAAGGCAAAAAAGTAATTGTTGAACGCATTTGGTGGCGCAGAAGATGATGTGCTTGAATCTCGTGCAAATCTTGGTTCCCCTGGATTCGATGAACAAGATGGCAGAATGAATGATTGAATTGATTTATTTTACTTCTCGTTTATGCTGCTTTTGGCTTATTTCAAAGATGAGAATGATTGTGATAACATGAAATAGATGATAGGACAATCAGAAACACATTTGGGCAGCACACAACTCAAGTCCCATGGGTCCAGACGCCAGAGCATTGATTGGTTGAATGAGTTGGTGTTTAATTTAAGTCCACTTGATGCACCGTAAGGCTAATTGGGACTGGACCTACAGTTTAAAGTGGGATCTGAACCGTTATATGTGCCTCCACCGGGTAACGAACTCAGGACCCCTTGATTACAAGACGACGACGATACCACTGTGCCATCTGGAAGGCCCTAGTCGTCAGAGCAATGTTAGTCTGCAAAATGCAGTCCAGGGTGTACTTCGTGGAAGTGAGGTTGATATTTGGGTGTCTCTTACACCCCGAATATGATGACAGGATTTTTAAGATGGCAGTATTTTTGCAGGACAACTAAATCAAATATTTTGGCACATTACCATGGTATCTGTTCGCGAAAAGGAATGTTCAAGGCTCCACACATAGTTCCCCTCACACTTTTTATCAGAAGGCGTTATTTCCAAGTATTGGAGTCAAATAAAAGCAGAAAAGGGTCATCCAAATCTACCCATCTCCATAGGCTGTTGATGGGAAAAGAGAAAATGAGGATGACAAGAAGATCATCCCTGTCATATTGACACTGCATAGAGCTCCAGAGAATGTTGAATGAGGAAGTAACAGGCGACGTTACCATCAAATGTCCAAAAAGTAGAAAAATGGAATGGGGAGACCTACACGATCACCATAATTAATCATCAAGAAGTGTAACTCACCTTACGCGCATAGGCAACAGTACTACTGGTGTCAAATAGGCCCGTGATTGAAAGGTAAACAAAACACAACATATCAGAAGAACGAGTGCCTCATTCTGTATCGAACGCTCATTGTGATCGGAGGACAATCTCTTGGTAAAGTGTTCAATGTACAGTAAGAACATGGCACAAAGACGTCAGCGAAGAATCATCGGACGTCTGGAAGCAGGTCAAACATGGACTGAAGTCACGGCAGCGTTGACTGTGCCACAGTCATTTCCAGGCTTTGGCGACGGTTCCAAGACACAGTAGATGTTCATGGTAGGCTAGAATAAGGCTGTCAACAAGTAGCAACGCCAAAACAGGGCCGATATATGGCTTTAACTGCACGACGAAACCAGACGATGCCTGCAAGACAACTGTTCTCAAATCTTGCAGCCACCTCAGGGGTTAGAGTTTCTCTCGCCAAACTGTGTACGGGAGACTCAGGACAGCTGGTCTCTATATGTGTTCCGCTTGATCCAGTGCACAGAAGGGCCCGCTTATAGTGGAGTCAGAATCATCGAAATTGAACACTGAACGAACGGAGGAATATGCTCTTTCACAGATGAGTTCAGATTCAGTTTGCAAAATGAGTCCCGTCGCACATTCATCTGGAGAGAACCTCGATCACGACTTAATCCAAGGAATATCGTGGAAAGGAATCACTTTGGTCGAGATGGAATACTGGTATGGGAAGACATCATTCTCAATGGGCGTATAGAGCTGCAAGTCTCTGCTGGAGGTACTCTTACTGCCCAGACGTACAGAAACGAGGTACACCAACAACATGTGCGACTTTTCAGAGGCGCAGTCGGCTCAGACTTCAATTTCAAGGATGAAAAGATGATAATACATGTGCTCATCAAACTAAATTGGTGGATGACTTTCTCGAAGGTGAATAAATCCACTGCACGGATTGGCCACCAAGGTCCCCAGACATAAATTCTGTAGTGTCTTAAGGAGACGAGTTAGCTCGCGATCCTCCACCAAAGACATTTCCAGAGCTCCGCACTCCTCTTCATAGGAAATGGAACCAGCTGCTTGTAGAACTCTTGAACTGCCTTGTAAATAGCGTGCTACGTCGTTGCAAGGTTGTGTAGATGTTGGGGGTAACTTCACCCCATACAAGCCTCTTTTTTTGTCAAGGGAGTATCTTCTAATTTCATATATTTTGCATGTATGTCTTGCACTAAAAAACAATTGTTAATTTCATGTTCTTTACTGTATTGTATACCATATAACGTTTTGATTAATTTTCACTATGTTTTATGCAGTTCTGTCACTTTATTAATAAAACATTTTCTCATATCTTAGTTATGCTTAACTTTTGGACACTACTGTAGTTATAAAAATTATAATAATATTTTTCACTTTTTAATTATTAACAGAAAATGCCTGTGGAAAAATTCGAACTCTATATCAGGATATGGACAGTATATCATGTGCAGAATCTCCAAGGCGGCCATCTTGGAATTTGGACGTCATGTATGGTTTCTGACATATTGTAATGCATGATTGCATGCCTTCAAATGAAAGCATCCTCCATAGACATGTCGTCCCTTCATGTAATAGCTCAACGAACTTACACATACTCAAAATTACTCCTAAAGGAGTTTAGGAGATAGGGTTGTTTTTGTCTGCTAATGTCTGCAGAGCGAGCCATCTTGGATGTATGATGTCACACAGGCAATGCGCCATAATAGTAGGCATCAACAAAATATCACATGCAGTAATTTCCCCCCTTTATATGCCAGAATGTCAAGTAAATTGTAAAACATGCATAGAATCCTTGCAGAAAAGTGCACGAAATAGTTTAACTATATATATCTCCATAACAGTGCGAGATATGAAAAAAACTGTAAGAATCACTTTTTTCTTTTTCAATTCTGAACAAAACATGTATGTATAATAGTTTTTCCAAAACCACTATTAAAGGAGTTAAGTAGGGTAGGTGCACGGGTTCTGCGCCCGAAAATGAGGCTCGCCTTAATGGATTTGTCTCGTAAGGCAATGAGTCTCATTTTCTGGCAGTGTTGCCAGCTCCTTACTCGAAAAAATCACCAAGGTTTTTTTTGGGGTTTAACCTAGCCTAAAGCAAGGAGCTGGCAATCTTGCTTGAGGCTCGCCTTAATGGATTGCTCTCGTAAGGCACGAGCCTTATTTTCTGGCAGTGTTGCCAATATTTTACTCGAAAAAATCACCAAGGTTGTTTTCGGGTCTAACCTAGCCTAAAGCAAGGAGCTGGCAACGTTGCTTGAGACTTGCGTTACAGTGCATAAAGCAAGGAGCTGGCAACCTTGCTTGAGGCTTGCGTTACAGCGCATAAAGCAAGGTTGCCAACCTACTGGTACTTTTGCCATAGCCTTTTACAAAAAAAAAGAGAGAGGAGAGAGAGAGGAGAGAGAGAGAGAGGAGAGAGAGAGGGAAGAGTTAAACAACCGACAGCTGCCAACACCCACTCTAACCTAACCTAACCTAACCTAACCTAACCTAACCTAACCTAACCTAACCCAACCTAACCTAACCAGGTCTAACCTAGCCTAAAGCAAGGAGCTGGCAAGTTTACTTAAGACTTGCCTTAGTGCATAAAGCAAGGTTGCCAACCTACTGGTATTTTTCCATAGCCTTTTACAAAAAAAAAAGAGAGAGAAGAGAGAGGGAAGAGTTAAACAACCGACAGCCCACCTACAGCTTTTTTTTTGTCTAACCTAGCCTAAAGCAAGGGGCTGGCAACTTGGCTTGAGGTTTGCTTTACAGTGCATAAAGCAATTTTTGCCAACCTGCATATACGAAACAAGGAAAGCGGGCACTGTCGTAAAAGAGAGAGATGGATGGATGGGAACACTACACGGGTTCAACGTCATCAAATAAAAATCGTCTTAATGGTTTTTTCTTGTAAGGCATGATCTCTATTTTCTCGCAGTGCTGCCAACTCCTACCTACACTTTTTTTTAGTTGGCAAGGGCTAGAGAGAGAGAAAAACTTATAGCTGGGAACGGTAATGAGCGAATGCGCCACATCGTAATTTTCCAACTCCCGGGGGCCAACGTTTGTATATCGCGACCTTTGTAAACCTCTCTCTCTCTCGGGGGAACGACGTGCCGCGCACACACACAGACACACACGCACACACACACGCGCGCGCGAGTATTGTGACGCAAGCAAACAGACAAAATAATAATAATTGTTGTTTTTTTAGGATTCCTGGCCCCTGGCGTGGTGCCCAACCAAAAACGTAAAGGTTTTCCCGTACGGCCTTCGAACGTAGAATTGATTGACGTGCGGGCGAATCTCTTCCGGAATGTTTTTCAATTCGTACATCTGACCATACATGCTATTCATCATCAATTTAGCCGTGTTCTGTTTGGCGCCTATTTCGAGCAGTTTGCCCGGCGGTAAAGTCTTATTGTTTTTTAAATTTTTTGATTTTTTACGCAAGGCCATGATCTTGCGTATGCACGTGGCGTTTAGCGTGTCTCGTGAAAAATACACGTGAAGATCAGCTTCCGTACAGCCGGTGTGGGATTTGTGACGCTGCGATAAACATTAACTTCCGTACCGGGCGGAACGTCCGTTCCGGCGGCGTGGAATTCGCGCCACTCCCAAGTTCACGTTGAAAAGAGAGAGGCCAGCTGCTACTTTGGCCATGCACATGCCCCCTTAACTTGCCCCGTAGGATACGTTCTGTTTTTTTTACGAGAATTAATATAGGTTGTCATAGAACCCTCCAATTTATGACTTAGCAAAAACAATTTGTTTGGGGATTCATCACGTACACCTATACGTGAGAAAAAGTATGAATAGAACCTATGTTCGGAAATCCAAAATGGCGACCGGAAGTGGGGTTATCTTGGAAACAGTAAAACTTAGGAGAAATTTGTTTGCGGATTCATCACGTACACCTATACGTGAGTAAAAGTATGAATAGAACCTATGTTCGGAAATCCAAAATGGCGACCGGAAGTGGGGTTATCTTGGAAACGGTAAGACTTAGGAAAAATTTGTTTGCGGATTCATCACGTAGACCTATATGTGAGTAAAAATATGATAGAACCTATGTTCAAAAATCCAAAATGGCGACCGGAAGTGGGGTTATCTTAGAAACGGTAAGACTTAGGAGAAATCTGTTTGCGGATTCATCACGTACGCCTATATGTGAGAAAAAATATGAATAGAACCTATGTTCGGAAATTCAAAATGGCGACCGGAAGTGGGGTTATCTTGGAAACGGTAAGACTTAGAAGAAATCTGTTTGCGGATTCATCACGTACACCTATACGTGAGAAAAAGTATGAATAGAACCTATGCTCGGAAATCGAAAATGGCGACCGGAAGTGGGGTTATCTTGGAAACGGTAAGACTTAGAAGAAATCTGTTTGCGGATTCATCACGTACACCTATATGTGAGAAAAAGTATGAATAGAACCTATGCTCGGAAATCGAAAATGGCGACCGAAAATAGGGTTATCTTGGAAACGGTAAGACTTAGGAGAAATCTGTTTGCGGATTCATCACGTACACCTATACGTGAGAAAAAGTATGAATAGAACCTATGCTCGGAAATCGAAAATGGCGACCGAAAATAGGGTTATCTTGGAAACGGTAAGACTTAGAAAAAATATGTTTGCTGATTCATCACGTAGACCTATACGTGAGTAAAATATGAATAGAATCTATGTTCGGAAATCGAAAATAGCGACCGGAAGTGGCGTTATCTTGGAAACGGCAAGACTTAGAAAAAATATGTTTGCGGATTCGTCACGTACGCCTATACGTGAGTAAAATATAAATAGAACCTATGTTCGGAAATCGAAAATGGCGAGCGGAAATAAGGTTATCTTGGAAACGGCAAGACTTAGAAAAAATATGTTTGCTGATTCATCATGTACGCCTATACGTGAGTAAAAATATGAATAGAACCTATGTTCGGAAATTTGAACGAAGCGAACAGAAAGATCGAATACGACGTGGACGTAGGGGGACGGGTTTGTTCATCCTCACAGAGCGGACCTCTACCTTCAATTCGACGTGGTGAAGAAAGAAAGCGGAGACGCGTTTCCTGCAGCAGCAAACTTAATACTCGTGGACAACTTTGTGCCTCACCTGTTCTCGCAGGTGGGGGTAAGAAAACACAACATCGTCATCGACAGAATAGATTATCCAGGCATCACGTCGACGGCAGTAGGAATTTTGAAATTATCCAAAACAGACGCAGCATACTATCAGGTAGGAGGATTTGAAGCAGAAACCAAAATATCGACGAGAAGTCACACGGTGCTTTTTCCCATGCGTTTGCTTCCGGGATTCTTCTCGGACTACAAGAAGATCATGTGGAAGAGAGGACTGCGCGTTATGTTTCGAAGAGCTGCCAACAACAACAACGCACTGATGCACTGATGCGACGCAGTTCAACAACATACAGTTTGACATGCCAGATTTTGTCGTAGTGCTTTTTCAGACCGGGGGGGGGGGGGGGCACAAGAATCAGAAAAAAAAATTCCAGCAAGTTTGACGACTGCAAGATCAAGAATATTTATCTGAAGAACAGTAGGAAGAAAATGTTCCCCGCGCGAGAATTACAACCTCGACGTGACCAAAAACAATTACCTCAAATTTTACGAAGCGTTCTCGGCTTACAAACGCATGACCGAGGGGGAGCATGGACATGTACTACACGCCCAGCGAGTTCAAAGCACAGAGACCCATGACCGTCATCAACACATCTAAGAGAAAGAAGGTTGTGGTCAACGATCGAACCAACATCAAGATCGTCTGCGAGTTTCACGATGCCTTGCCCGAGGATATCCTATGTAGTGGAACGTGGAGAGAAATCTTGGTGATTTTTTCGAGTAAGATGTTGGCAACACTGCGAGAAAATAAGGCTTATGCCTTACAAGAGCAAACTATTAAGGCGAGCCTCACCGAGCCTCATTTTCGGTCGCAGAATTCTCTATTTGGGTCTACTAATGTTGCCAACTCACTAGGCCGTATCAATATTGCGCGCTCAAGCATGATTTAATTTTATTATATTTTCAGATTCACCACAAAACAAGGTGTTGACAGGCAGTGCGTATATATATTGTAAGAAGATGTTTTATTATCAACCTCTACTTCTTGCAGTACATCCTGGACACAGCGTTGCAGGTTAACAAAGGATTTTTGGTTAGTATATATTTTTTTTCTTAAAACTGTTCGGTTACTCGCTCGTTCCTGGCATCATACACAAAAGTTTTCTCCGCGATGAGGATGACGCTACACAGAGTGTCGGCAGGCAAGGCATCGTGGAACTCGCACACAATCTTGATGTTGGTGCGATCGTTAACAACCACCTGCTTTCTTTTAGATGTGTTGATGAGGAACATGGGTCTGCGAGCTATGAACTCGTTTGGATTGTAGTACACGTCCACGTTACCGGAAGTCACTCGTTTGTAAGCTGTGTACGCCTCGTACAGTTTCAGGTAGTCCTCTTCTGCGATGTTTAGGTTGTAGTTCTCACGTGGGAAAACTTCGTTCCTGCCATTTTTGAGGTAAATGTTCTTAATCTTGCAGTTGTCGAACTGGCTTGAATTTTTCTCCTGATTGTTACCTCTTCCTGTCTGGAAGAGTACGACTGAAAACTCGGGCATGTCGTACCGAATGTTGTTGAATTGCGTGGTTACGTCAAATTCGAAATGATTGCCAGAAGCAGGTTTTTGCACACACTGGTAGCCATAAAACTGAATGGACACTTGAGGATTCTTCAGGATGTCGGCTTTGTACTTGAGAGCATAGTTTGATTCGTATTCTACCACTGGCACGCGCAGCTCCATGGATCTTACAATACACTTGGCAGCGTCGGGTAGTGTGTTGGGAAGCAAGGTAGTCCCGTCCGGGCCCAAAGTGCTGTATCGCATCAGTGCGTCGTTGTCGTTGGCAGCTCTGCGAAAAGTAACACGCAAACCACCCTTCCACATGATCTCCTTGTAGTCCGAGAAGAAACCGGGCAGCAGACGCATGGGAAACAGTACTGTGTGACTTTGAGTTTTGATTTTTGTGCCTGCTTCGAATCCCCCTGCCTGGTAGTATGCTGCATCGGTCTTGGAGAGTTTCAGTGTTCCCACGGCAGTCGAGGTAATCCCGGGGTAGTCAACCCTATCGATGACGGTGCCGTGTTTTCTAACTTCCACCTGCGAGAATAGGTACGGCACAAAATTATCTACGAGTCTTAGGTTTGCGTTGGCAAGAAATGCTTCGCCGTTGTCTCTCTTCACTACATCAAACTTGACGTACAAATCAGCTCTGTGAGGGTGAATGAATCCATCCCCGACGTCCACATCGTATTCTATCTCTCGATTCGCTTCGTTAAGGTTGGCAAACGTGCGACGGTTGGGAGGGAAGGACTGCAACTCGTAACTTTCGATTTGTTCCATGATGGCTATTTATTATATGTTAATCTCCACGACGACAGTGGTTGCGGCTCCTGCAAAATCAACCACCCCCTCTTCTTGTTTGTCACTGCTAATTCTATGTTGTCTATGCAATTACGATATACAGGAAAGTATATCGGTGGGGAGGATGTGTAGATAATTGGCTCCATGAACTCAGAGTTTGGTTTGAACGTAACGATAATACCTGTCTGCTTGTGACTCCCTGGGATGCCGTCAGAGGATTTGGTGATCATATCTTGATTATTTTTTTACAGAGCAGTTCGGGTAGGTTGTTATTTATAGACCCCACCCTATTTTTTTTTGTTTTGTGTTCATGGCGATGGTCGTACCTAATGCGGCGACTTGTTTGCCCAACGAGATGTCTCTGCTGACGAGTCTCCCGAAAGCTGCGTGCTCTAACTTTCTGTCAGCATCATGACGTACATCGAGATCGGTATTGGTATTGTAGGCAATATCGTGATCCTTGCATGCAGCATCCAGGAGATTTACACTCTTGTCGCCTCTTTTTAGTCGCTGTTCGAGTTTGGTACCGGGACCGCGGTACTGGTAACCTGGCAAGTGCATCTTGAAGGGTAGCTTGTTGATGATGTCGTTCACGAGACCTCGACCTTCGGCAACGTTCCAAAATTTCGGAGGTAGGGTCTTGATGATTTTGATGAGGTACCCTATGCCTTTGTCGTTTCTCACAACGTTGCAACGTTTAGAAAGTCGTTAATTTTGTTTTTGTATTTTCCGTCGTTGGGTATCCTCGTCATGTCGATCGTCGCGAATCCGAAATCGTCACTGTTCCAGCAAGAAGAGCAACGTTCCGAAAATTGATTAATCAACAAGTCGTTGAGTTTAGTTCGAGAAAGACGAGGTTTTCGGATTGTACCCAACCATGGAACTCAACGAGGGCGTGGTTTGGAAAATCGGAAAATCGAAAGTCACGTTCGAGGGTGACAACGTGAAAGTCAATTTGGGTGAGAAAAACAGCTGGAACAGGTATCCCGGTACGGTTGGACTGTGGGAACTCATCACCAAAAAAGCAGCCAAGAGATTACACAGACGAAGATTACCAAAGTTACAAGGAAATTTTGATCATGACGGATGCCTTGTACCAAAACAACAACGCTACGCAGAATCGCGTCAAATCTAGCAGCGGCGAAAAAATACAAGAACCTCATCAAGCCGATATGGAACCAGGTCAAAACAGGCAGCGGCGTCAAACTCTACAACAACCTGCCCAAAGAGTTTGTGTGGGTTAACGACGTGCGCAAGCTCATAGACAGGTTGTTGGTTATTGCAGGAGAGGAGAATGCAGGCAACAGCAACTTTCGCAACGAGAAGGTAGGAATTGTGGACATGGTTAGCTCCAAGCTTGCCAACTTCATTGTGAATGACGACAAAGGCATAGGGTACCTCATCAAAATCATCAACACCCTACCTCCGAAATTTTGGAACGTGGCCGAAGGTCGAGGTCTCGTGAACGACATCATCAACAAGCTACCCTTCAAGATGCACTTGCCAGGTTACCAGTACCGCAGTCCCGGTACCAAACTCGAACAGCGACTAAAAAGAGGCGACAAGGGTGTGAATCCCCTGGATGCTGCATGCAAGAATCACGATATTGCCTACAATACCAATACCGATCTCGATGTACGTCATGATGCTGACAGAAAGTTAGAGCACGCAGCTTTCGGGAGACTCGTCAGCAGAGACGTCTCGCTGGGCGAATGGGTCGCCGCATTAGGTACGACCATCGCCATGAACACAAAACAAAAAAAAATTGGGGGTGGGGTCTATAAATAACAACCTACCCGAACTGCTCTGTAAAAAATAATCAAGATATGATCACCAAATCCTCTGACGGCATCCCAGGGAGTCACAAGCAGACAGGTATTATCGCTACGTTCAAACCAAACTCTAAATTCATTGAGCCAATTATCTACACACCCTCCCCACCGATATACTTTCCTGTATCTCGTAATCGCATAGACAACATAAAATTAGCAGTGACAGACAAGAAGAGGGAGGTGGTTGATTTTGCAGGAGCCGCGGCCACTACCGTCGTGGAGATTAACATATAATAAATAGCCATCATGGAACAAATCGAAAGTTACGAGTTGCAGTCCTTCCCTCCCAACCGTCGCACGTTTGCCAACCTTAACGAAGCGAATCGAGAGATAGAATACGATGTGGACGTCGGGGATGGATTCATTCACCCTCACAGAGCTGATTTGTACGTCAAGTTTGATGTAGTGAAGAGAGACAACAGCGAAGCATTTCTTGCCAACGCAAACCTAAGACTCATAGATAATTTTGAGCCATACCTATTCTCGCAGGTGGAAGTTAGAAAGCACGGCACCGTCATCGATAGGGTTGACTACCCCGGGATTACCTCGACTGCCGTGGGAACACTGAAACTCTCCAAGACCGATGCAGCATACTACCAGGCAGGGGGATTCGAAGCAGGTACAAAAATCAAAACTCAAAGTCACACAGTACTGTTTCCCATGCGTCTGCTGCCCGGTTTCTTCTCGGACTACAAGGAGATCATGTGGAAGGGTGGTTTGCGTGTTACTTTTCGCAGAGCTGCCAACGACAACGACGCACTGATGCGATACAGCACTTTGGGCCCGGACGGGACTACCTTGCTTCCCAACACACTACCCGACGCTGCCAAGTGTATTGTAAGATCCATGGAGCTGCGCGTGCCAGTGGTAGAATACGAATCAAACTATGCTCTCAAGTTCAAAGCCGACATCCTGAAGAATCCTCAAGTGTCCATTCAGTTTTATGGCTACCAGTGTGTGCAAAAACCTGCTTCCGGCAATCATTTCGAATTTGACGTAACCACGCAATTCAACAACATTCGGTACGACATGCCCGAGTTTGCAGTCGTACTCTTCCAGACAGGAAGAGGTAACAATCAGGAGAAAAATTCAAGCCAGTTCGACAACTGCAAGATTAAGAACATTTACCTCAAAAATGGCAGGAACGAAGTTTTCCCACGTGAGAACTACAACCTAAACATCGCAGAAGAGGACTACCTGAAACTGTACGAGGCGTACACAGCTTACAAACGAGTGACTTCCGGTAACGTGGACGTGTACTACAATCCAAACGAGTTCATAGCTCGCAGACCCATGTTCCTCATCAACACATCTAAAAGAAAGCAGGTGGTTGTTAACGATCGCACCAACATCAAGATTGTGTGCGAGTTCCACGATGCCTTGCCTGCCGACACTCTGTGTAGCGTCATCCTCATCGCGGAGAAAACTTTTGTGTATGATGCCAGGAACGAGCGAGTAACCGAACAGTTTTAAGAAAAAAAATATATACTAACCAAAAATCCTTTGTTAACCTGCAACGCTGTGTCCAGGATGTACTGCAAGAAGTAGAGGTTGATAATAAAACATCTTCTTACAATATATATACGCACTGCCTGTCAACACCTTGTTTTGTGGTGAATCTGAAAATATAATAAAATTAAATCATGCTTGAGCGCGCAATATTGATACGGCCTAGTGAGTTGGCAACATTAGTAGACCCAAATAGAGAATTCTGCGACCAAAAATGAGGCTCGGTGAGGCTCGCCTTAATAGTTTGCTCTTGTAAGGCATAAGCCTTATTTTCTCGCAGTGTTGCCAACATCTTACTCGAAAAAATCACCAAGATTTCTCTCCACGTTCCACTACATAGGATATCCTCGGGCAAGGCATCGTGAAACTCGCAGACGATCTTGATGTTGGTTCGATCGTTGACCACAACCTTCTTTCTCTTAGATGTGTTGATGACGGTCATGGGTCTCCGTGCTTTGAATTCGCTGGGCGTGTAGTACATGTCCACGCTTCCCTCGGTCACGCGTTTGTAAGCCGAGAACGCTTCGTAAAGTTTGAGGTAATCGTTTTTGGTCACGTCGAGGTTGTAATTCTCGTGCGGGAACACTTCGTTTCTACTGTTCTTCAGATAAACATTCTTGATCTTGCAGTCGTCAAACTTGCTGGAATCTTTTTCCTGATTTTTGTCCCTCCCGGTCTGAAAAAGCACTACGATGAAATCTGGCATGTCGAACTGTATGTTGTTGAACTGCGTCGCATCAGTGCATCAGTGCGTCGTTGTTGTTGGCAGCTCTTCGAAACGTAACGCGCAGTCCTCCCTTCTACATAATCTCCTTGTAGTCCGAGAAGAATCCCGGAAGCAAACGCATGGGAAAAAGCACCGTGTGACTTCTCGTCGATATTTTGGTTCCCGCTTCGAATCCCCCGGCCTGGTAGTACGCTGCGTCCGTTTTGGATAATTTCAACGTTCCCACCGCCGTCGACGTGATGCCTGGATAATCTATTCTGTCGATGACGGTGTTGTGTTTCCTCACCTCCACCTGCGAGAACAGGTGAGGCACGAAGTTGTCCACGAGTATCAAATTTGCTGCTGCGGGAAACGCGTATCCGCTTTTCTTCTTCACCACGTCGAATTGAAGGTAGAGGTCTGCTCTGTGAGGATGAACAAACCCGTCCCCTACGTCCACGTCGTATTCGATCTCTCTGTTCGCTTCGTTCAAATTTCCGAACATAGGTTCTATTCATATTTTTACTCACGTATAGACGTACATGATGAATCAGCAAACATATTTTTTCTAAGTCTTGCCGTTTCCAAGATAACCCTATTTCCGATCGCCATTTTGGATTTCTGAGCATAGGTTCTATTCATATTTTACTCACGTATAGGTGTACGTGATGAATCCGCAAACAGATTTCTCCTAAGTCTTACCGTTTCCAAGATAACGCCACTTCCGGTCGCTATTTTCGATTTCCGAACATAGGTTCTATTCATACTTTTTCTCACATATAGGCGTACGTGATGAATCCGCAAACAGATTTCTCCTAAGTCTTACCGTTTCCAAGATAACGCCACTTCCGGTCGCTATTTTCGATTTCCGAACATAGGTTCTATTCATATTTTACTCACATATAGGCGTACGTGACGAATCTGCAAACAGATTTCTCCTAAGTCTTACCGTTTCCAAGATAACCCTATTTTCGGTCGCCATTTTCGATTTCCGAGCATAGGTTCTATTCATACTTTTTCTCACATATAGGTGTACGTGATGAATCCGCAAACAGATTTCTTCTAAGTCTTACCGTTTCCAAGATAACCCCACTTCCGGTCGCCATTTTCGATTTCCGAGCATAGGTTCTATTCATACTTTTTCTCACGTATAGGTGTACGTGATGAATCCGCAAACAGATTTCTTCTAAGTCTTACCGTTTCCAAGATAACCCCACTTCCGGTCGCCATTTTGAATTTCCGAACATAGGTTCTATTCATACTTTTTCTCACATATAGGCGTACGTGATGAATCCGCAAACAGATTTCTCCTAAGTCTCGCCGTTTCCAAGTTAACGCCACTTCCGGTCGCCATTTTCGATTTCCGAGCATAGGTTCTATTCATACTTTTTCTCACATATAGGCGTACGTGATGAATCCGCAAACAGATTTCTCCTAAGTCTTACCGTTTCCAAGATAACGCCACTTCCGGTCGCCATTTTGGATTTCCGAACATAGGTTCTATTCATACTTTTTCTCACATATAGGTGTACATGATGAATCTCCAAACAGATTTTTCCTAAGTCTTACCGTTTCCAAGATAACCCCACTTCCGGTCGCTATTTTGAATTTTCGAGCATAGGTTCTATTTATATTTTTTCTCACATATAGGTGTACATGACGAATCCGCAAACAGATTCTTGCTAAGTCTTACTGTTTCCAAGATAACCCCACTTCTGGTCGCCATTTTGAATTTCCGAACATAGGTTCTATTCATACTTTTTCTCACATATAGGTGTACGTGATGAATCACCAAACAGATTTTTTGCTAAGTCATGAATTGGAGGGTTCTATAACAACCTATATTAATTCTCGTAAGAGAACAGAACGTGTCCTACAGGGCAAGTTAAGGGGGCATGTGCATGGCCAAAGTAGCAGCTGGCCTCTCCCCTTTCAACATAAACTTGGGAGTGGCGCGAATTCCACGCCGCCGGAACAGGCGTTCTGCCCGGTACGAAAGTTGATGTTTATCGCGGCGTTACAAATCCAGCCGGTTGTACGGAAGCTGATCTTCACGTGTATTTTTCACGAGACACGCTAAACGCCACGTGCATACGCAAGATCATGGCCTTGCGTAAAAAATCAAAAAATTAAAAAACAATAAGACTTTACCGCCGGGCAAACTGCTCGAAATAGACGCCAAACAGAACACGGCCAAATTAATAATAAATAGCATGTATGGTCAGATGTACGAATTGAAAAACATTCCAGAAGAGATTCGCCCGCACGTCAATCAATTCTACGTTCGAAGGCCATACGAGAAAACCTTTACTTTTTTGGTTGGGCACCACGCCAGAGAGCCAGGAATCCTAAAAAACAACAATTATTATTATTTTGTCTGTTTGCTTGCGTCACAATACACGCGCGCGTGCGTGTGTGTGTGTGTGTGTGTGTGTGTGTGTGTGTGGCACATCGTTCCCCCGAGAGAGAGAGGTTTACAAAAATCGCGATATACGGAGTTGGAAAATTACGATATGGCACATTCGCTCATTACCGTTCCCAGCTATAAGTTTTTCTCTCTCTCTAGCCCTTGCCAACTAAAAAAAAATGTAGGTAGGAGTTGGTAACACTGCGAGAAAATAGAGATCATGCCTTACAAGAAAGAAACCATTAAGACGATTTTTATTTGATGACGTTGAACCCGTGCAGTGTTCCCATCCATCCATCTCCCTCTTTTACGGCAGTGCCGGCTCTCTTTGTTTAGTATATGCAGGTTGGCAAAAATTGCTTTATGCACTGTAAGGCATGCCTTAAGTAAGGTTGCCAGCCCCTTTCTTTAGGTTAGGTTAGACAAAAAAAAGCTGTAGGTAGGCTGTCGGCTGTTTAACTCTTCCCTCTCTCTCTCTTTTTTGTAAAAGGCTATGGCAAAAGTACCAGTAGGTTGGCAACCTTGCTTTATGCACTGTAAGGCAAACCTCAAGCAAGGTTGCCAGCTTCTTGCCTTAGGTTACGTTAGACCTGGTTAGGTTAGGTTAGGTTAGGTTAGGGTGGGTTAGGTTAGGTTAGGGTAGGGTGGGTGTTGGCAGCTGTCGGTTGTTTAACTCTTCCCTCTCTCTCTCTCCTCTCTTTCTCTCTCTCCTCTCTCTTTTTTGTAAAAGGTTGTGGCAAAAATACCAGTAAGTTGGCAACCTTGCTTTATGCACTGTAAGGCAAGCTTCAAGCAAGGTTGCCAGCTTCTTGCTTTATGCACTGTAAGGCAAGTCTCAAGCAAGATTGCCAGCTCCTTGCTTTAGGTTAGGTTAGACCAAAAAAAATCTTGGTGATTTTTTTTCGAGTGAGGGGTTGGCAACGCTGATTTTTACCTGAGGGGGGTCAATCGGGTTGATTGCACAAGCAAAATTGCCAGCTCCTTGCTTTAGGTTAGGATAGACCAAAAAAAATCTTGGTGATTTTTTTTCGAGTGAGGAGTTGGCAACGCTGATTTTTACTTGAGGGCGGTCAACCGGGTTGATTGCACAAGCAAAGTTGCCAGCTCCTTGCTTTAGGTTAGGTTAGACCAAAAAAGGCTGTGGGTAAGCTGTCGGTTGTTTAACTCTTCCCTTTCTCTTTTTTTTTTTTGTAAAAGGCTATGGCAAAAGTACCAGTGGGTTGGCAACCTTGCTTTATGCGCTGTAACGCAAGTCTCAAGCAACGTTGCCAGCTCCTTGCTTTAGGCTAGGTTAAACCCCAAAAACAACCTTGGTGATTTTTTCGAGTAAAATATTGGCAACACTGCCAGAAAATAGGACTCGTGCCTTACGAGAGCAATCCATTAAGACGAGCCTCAAGCAAGATTGCCAGCTCCTTGCTTTAGGCTAGGTTAAACCCCAAAAAAAACCTTGGTGATTTTTTCGAGTAAGGAGCTGGCAACACTGCCAGAAAATGAGGCTCATGCCTTACGAGAGAAATCCATTAAGGCGAGCCTCATTTTCGGGCGCAGAACCCGTGCACCACCCCTACTGAGTTATGATGCATTTTCTTAGTTAGTGCATGAAGCGGTAGCTATCTTGGATTTATGACGTCACACAGGCCTTCTGCCACAATTGCAGGCAAAACCACCTGGTAGTACGTTATTGTGTACCACCCTAGCAACATATTACCGGTAGTCATATATTCCCCTCATTCAAAAACCCACAGACTATAGAAATATTGACATTGCCCCTGGACTAAAAGTTATATTTCTTTGATTTTCCCCCAGTCCAAAGCGTTTACTCTAATTCTATGCTTTTCCGCACTGAGCGTGGCGTCGTCAATTGGACGCTGTTAATCTATGCACTCGCAGCGTCGGTAGAAGGAAAATTCAAAGTACCTGACGCCAGGATGTTTTCATTATGTTAACTTCAATATTTGTATACATTCAGTATTATTTCGCACGCTTCTGAACGTGAACTTGCCATAAATTCTACAAACAGGAACCGACAAACAAGAATAACACTTCCACGTGAGGGCACGGACAATTATGTATTTTAAAAACATTAAATCATACACACACACACACACACACACACATACATACATACATACAGGGTTAGCCTAAAATAAATAGACACTTTGAAAGTCTTACAGAAAGAAGAGTTTTAATAATAGGGCTGAAATACTTACATGATTTGAAGAGTACGTCCTGAAGTTTACATTGGTAAGTTACAAGTGTTCTATCTGTGACAGTTTTGTAACACGACAAATATCAATGCGATAGTCCTGTTCTCCTCAAACACGACTTTTCCCATTGCACAGACAACCAGTTTCCTTAAAATTCTTGCTCCAACCGTAGATTGACTGCCTTGTGGGTGGGTGTTTACAGTACCGTGTGCTAAAACGACGCTACACGATAGTAACAGAATTTGTTTTTGCAAATTCAAGCACGCAGAAATCCTTCTCCACCTGGCTAGCGGCCATACTGCTCGACTTACGTCAAGGGTGCTCACGTGATGCTGACGTCATGAAGACAAACGAAAAGCGGAGGTCGTAAACATGAAGAATTTCTCTATACAACAGTACTAAATGCTTTCTGATGTAACAAACAGATTTCAATTTATAAAGCGTTTAAGCTGTCTATTTCTTTTAGGCTAACCCTGTATATTATATATATGTAGTGAAATCATTCAGGAAGTAAGAATTATTCAACATCAAAACATTCTATTACCAGCATTTCCGTCTTATTAAAAAAAAGAAAAGTTTCCAATCAGACAAAGCAACAAAAATACATAATATTTTACATATGTGTGTTTCTTTTACAATACATGGTCACCGTTACAGCAAGGAACAACAAATATGTTTTCAAATTTCAAATATGAAACTTCTGTTATCGCGTAATAAGGGCTTTTATGGTTTATTAATACTACTGTCACTTTTGCAATTTCTCTGGCTAGGGCGTCTGAATATCATGCGAGAGAGACCAGAGTTCGATCCTCGGGCAGGGGAAAACCGGGATTTTTTACCTGTTCAATCGGCTCCGGCGCCCACCCAGTGTCGTATAAAGTGCGTACCTAGAGGAAACTCTGAGGGGTAAAGTCGACCAGGGGCGTGGTGCTGATCACATCAGCCCCACCTTCGGCCGTGATCAAGAAAGTCTGGGGCTCTAACTCCACACTCCCTATACGCATTCATGGTGTGGTGCAAAACACAGGGGAGCACTTCACTTTTTAAATCGCGGATACAATGATGACTATAGGTCCTTTCTACTCTTACGGCGGCCAGTCCTAGTTGTGGGAAGGGAAGTGGGGAGCGGGGATTACGCCGCAGACCAGCCAGACAACAACGGCGATGCCGAGAGTTACGACGCGGCAGGAAGACGTACTACGTAAACCTCGTTCTACTGGCTGCTTTTTTTTTAATCGTGCTGGATTGGTCGCTTCCCCGATCCCCACTTCCCTTGCCAGCATCAGGATCGGCCGCCGTAAGAGTAGAAAAAACCTTTAGATGAATTGATTGATTGATTGATTTAGTTTATTTTACTTCTCGTTTTGTGCCTCTTGGCTAATTTGCGAAGATGGGGATGAAATGATGAAATTGATGTATGAACATTCACAAACAACCAAGCCCGAGCGGGATTCGAATCCGGGACCCTTGGCGTCGCAGCGCGATGTGCAAACAACTCGGCCACAGGGTCCGGCACCTTTAGATAAAATCGCCCAAGGTAAATCGATGTCTAGGCCAAAGCTTCGGTGGCGGGCTCGAGAGTCGACCACTCAACACCCTCGGTCAACGAGGCGACTAATCAGTGACTGATTTACTAGAACAACGTATGAATGGGTACTATACTGACGTATGAACACAAAGTGTAGTTTGTGTATCTTGCTACGTGCGTTAGAATAAAAAGGTAAGCTGCTCTGCTCTCCATGTTAAATATTTCCCTAATCATCACCCCTCAGCCTTTGGGTAGGAGGGGGAGGAGGAATATATTGATGCAATAATTTCGTTTCCTAGAATATCATCATTCGTCCATGTTCATTATGTCAGTCAGTAAGACAGGTCGTTCGTTGCAGTCGGCCAGGATAAATTAATACGCAGCAACACGCCATTAATCTTGATAACAGTGATTGCTTATTAATGGGACCAGCCAGCGGAAGACAAAGAAGCGAGTTGCATTAAAGGGATTTGCAGAATAATTTACACGTTGATGTTTAGCATCGTGGTCAGCGAGCGAACTTTGCACCAAAAATTACGTGTATTTGCTTAACAGTGAAAATAGACCTTTTCCAATCATATGGAAACTGTTTGTTCGATTGTTTGATTTGGATTTTTTTCACTATTTTAATATTCGTTGTGATATTGTGGTAGACACTTTTTTGTACAGTAAAATCCTGTTTTTTTAAAAACTAATTTTAGAACCCAAATTTGCAGATGATACACATGTTCACCACTGGTATCTTCAGAATAAAGTCCTTCAAAAAAATAAAATTCCGCAGTTGGGCCATCTTCATCACCGAAATTTCTCTAAGGCTTAGTCGAAGGTTCATCGTTATTATATCTGCTAGACATTATAAAACTGTAAAACGTTATTCACCCTTCCAGTATGAATAATATAATACTGTTCACATACACAAAAAGTTTTGACATCACTGAAAAACAAGATTCTTTCCCTGCCCTATGTCAGTTTTGGTGACTCCCCTCTACTGTAAGCAGAAACATGTAAGTACAAACTTATTATTTTCTCAAGGATCTGGCCCCAGTTCCAAGTGCTCTGATGCGTTGATCCTTAATTATTCTTTTTTTGTGCAAAGAGAATTCCAGGCGAAAGTAACTATAAAAGTAAGTTGCAGTTACATTTTGAGCACCAGTAGCTGCAATTGAGTTACATTTTAAGAGTAACTGTAACTTGCTTACATTTTGAACCGAGTAACTGTAACTGTAGAAAGTAACTTTCCGAACACTGTTCGGAACACCGGGAGCGAGATCACTAGACTGTCATCCTGGCTATTTTCCGTCTACTAGAGACAAACTGGACATGCAGTAAATATAAACCACCTCATAGTGCCCTCCATTACAGTACATGCATGGGAAAATATTTGTTTTGAGCCCACTTGGAAATTCCCAATTGTCCTGTCCAACTCCAACACACCAGGTTGAAAATTACACAACAGATGGCAGCACGTATGTTTTCCTCTCTACATTTGTCAAGCACCAGTCTCTTAACTCATTAGCACCTTTTCCGTGTGCACTGCGTGAAGTGAAATGTTTAATTTGCACTGAGTTATTATCGTAGCTAGGATATTTTTTGTTAGAATGTTGTTTTTTCTAGAACGTTGTCCATCACTCACGAATGTAGTGCGTTGCGTTGCGTAGATAATAGCCCCCGCATAAGCTACGGCACTGAAGCTGCAAACAGTTGTTGCAGTTCCCTCAACTCCGTTGAGCTGCGTTTGTTTACGCACTCTTTGTTTCTGCGATATGTGTAGGTACAAGTCATGAAGGACTTACTTGTCACTCTGCAGTATCTACATTGATGCCCGCTGCAGCAAAAGTTGGCAATCGTGGCTTAAATGTTGTCAAACGCCTACACATGGGTCACTTTGTCATTTCAGATGTAGAGCAGGCTGAAAAGGACACCAGGTGAAAACTAATATTTAGTATAACTGTCGTGTTTACCAGAACTGGTGAATAAAGTTTCCAAATGTTCACTTTGGACTATTTTCAGAGTAAACACAAATGTTAGTTTTGCCCTGTCTACGAATGCAAATGCTTTATTCTATTTTTATTCGAATTGCTATTATTACAGTTTTCGAATTAAATTTTGTTTCATCATTGTTAGATTCAACAATATACTTAAAGTGCGTGTATTTGCAAGGAACATTGGCCGTACAGTCTAAGGTGCAAGCTCTGGGTTTTCTACGGGACGTGTGCAGGTTCGAGTCTCCTGGGGAAGCGTAAAAACGTTTCTCCCAAGATTTCGGGCTGTGTATGGGACCGGTGGCCACCTATCATTGTGAGGAAATGGGGGAGCTAGGAATGAATAGCGTAAACAGGTCATAGAATACCTAGAACAACGACTTGCTCACCACACGTCATCCCGTAACTGGTTGGATGGCCGGCAGGCGGTAGGTTGACACTGGCCCTTGCGGGCTGTTACATCACACGTTATTATTATTATTACTAGAGCCCGAAAGTTTGGCAAAATGCCTCTTTTTATCTACTGCATATATTGATAATTTTCTTCCGGATATACGTTTTTTATGTTGTTTCGAATGTTTTAGAAGCCTTTTCATTTTGCCTATTTTGGACCCCACTGCCTATTTTTAATTATAATGCCTTTTTTGCCTTTTTCAATGAAATTTGAACATTTTTTTAAAAAAATGTGTAAATAAGTTATTTTTCTCCCAAAAAACGTTGTTGGCATTTATTTTTCTTACGTTTATGATGTGAATAATTTTCGCCTTATTTAAGCACGTATGTTTCAACATTGCTGAAGGAGAAAAGTGTGTTTAAAAAAAAATAGTATTTCATGCTGAGTTAAAGTAGTACAGTGTCCCGGTTCACAATCCTCTTTTGGGGCTCGAATCATCATTTGGGGCTCGTCCGCCTTAATGGATTTCTCTCGTAAGGCGCAGTGTTGCCAACTCTTACCCGAAAAAATCACCAAAGTTTTTGGTCTAACCTAACCTAAAGCAAGGAGCTGGCAACCTTTTTCTCGCAGTGTTGCCAACACTACACCCGAAAGTAAAGCTCGGTGGGGCTCGCCTTGATGGTTTGCTTTTGTAAGGCATAAGCCCTATTTTCTCGTAGTGTTACCAACATCTTACTCGAAAAAATCACCAAGGTTTTTGGTCTAATCTAGCCTAAAGCAAGGAGCTGGCAATCTTGCTTGAGGCTTGTTTTACAGTGCATAAAACAAGGTTGCCAACCTACTGGTATTTTTGCCATAGCCTTTTACAAAAAAAAAGAGAGAGGGGAGAGAGAGAGGGAAGAGTTAAACAACCGACAGCCTACCTACAGCTTTTTTTGTCTAACCTAACCTAAAGCAAGGAGCTGGCAACTTTGCTTGAGGTTTGTTTTACAGTGCATAAAGCAATTTTTGCCAACCTACATATACTGGGCAAGGAGAGCCGGCACTGCCGTAAAAGAGAGAGAGATGGATGGGTGGTAACACTGCACGGGTTCAACGTCATCAAATAAAAATCGCCTTAATGTTTTTTTTTTGTAAGGCATGAGCTCTATTTTCTCGCAGTGTTGCCAACATTTTACTCGAAAAAATCACCAAGGTTTTTTCTTGGTCTAACCTAGCCTAAAGCAAGGAGCTGGCAATCTTGCTTGAGGCTTGCCTTACAGTGCATAAAACAAGGTTGCCAACCTACTGGTATTTTTGCCATAGCCTTTTACAAAAAAAAAGAGAGGAGAGAGAGGGAAAAGTTAAACAACCAACAGCTGCCAACACCCACCCTAACCTAACCTAACCTAACCTAACCTAACCTACTCTAACCTAACCTAACCTAACCTAACCTAACCTAACCTACTCTAACCTAACCTAACCTAACCTAACCTAACCTAACCTAACCTACTCTAACCTAACCTAACCTAACCTAACCTACTCAAACCTAACCTAACCTAACCTAACCTAACCTAACCTAACCTAAAGCAAGGAGCTGGCAATTTTACTTAAGACTTGCCTTACAGTGCATAAAGCAAGGTTGCCAACCTACTGGTACTTTTGCCATAGCCTTTTACAAAAAAGAGAGAGAAGAGAGAGAGGGAAGAGTTAAACAACCGACAGCCTACCTACAGCTTTTTGGTCTAACCTAGCCTAAAGCAAGGAGCTGGCAACCTTACTTAAGGCATGCCTTACAGTGCATAAAGCAATTTTTGCCAACCTACATATACTAAACAAAGAGAGCCGGCAACAAATATGTACTGCCGTAAAAGAGAGAGAGAGATATGGGTGGATGGTAATATAGTATGTGCGTGCGTGTGTGCGTATAATATGTAGCATTATTAACTAGAGTGTGTTGGCAATTTACTTACAACTAAAAAAATAGAGATGCCAACGTTGCTGTAAGATGAAAAGAGAAAGAGATTTATGGCTGGCAACAGTAATGAGCGAATGCGCCATATCGTAATTTTCCAACTCCCGGGGGCCAATGTTTGTATATCGTAACCTTTGTAAACCTCTCTCGGGGGAACGATGTGCCACACACACACACACACACGCGTGCGCGTGTATTGTGACGCAAGCAAACAGACAAAATAATAATAATTGTTGTTTTTTAGGATTCCTGGCCCCCCTGGCGTGGTGCCCAACCAAAAACGTAAAGGTTTTCCCGTACGGCCTTCGAACGTAGAATTGATTGACGTGCGGGCGAATCTCTTCCGGAATGTTTTTCAATTCGTACATCTGACCATACATGCTATTCATCATCAATTTAGCCGTGTTCTGTTTGGCGTCCATTTCGAGCAGTTTGCCCGGCGGTAAAGTCTTATTGTTTTTTTTTAATTTTTTGATTTTTTACGCAAGGCCATGATCTTGCGTATGCACGTGGCGTTTAGCGTGTCTCGTGAAAAATACACGTGAAGATCAGCTTCCGTACAACCGGCTGGATTTGTAACGCCGCGATAAACATCAACTTCCGTACCGGGCAGAATGCCTGTTCCGGCGTGGAATTTGCGCCACTCCCAAGTTCACGTTGAAAAGAGAGAGGCCAGCTGCTATTTTGGCCATGCACATGCCCTCTTAACTTGCCTTGTAGGACACGTTCTGTTCTCTTACGAGAATTAATATAGGTTGTTATAGAACCCTCCAATTCATGACTTAGCAAAAAACAATCTGTTTGGGGATTCATCACGTACGCCTATACGTGAGTAAAAGTATGAATAGAACCTTTGTTCGGAAATCCAAAATGGCGACCGGAAGTGGGGTTATCTTGGAAACAGTAAAACTTAGGAGAAATCTGTTTGCGGATTCATCACGTACACCTATACGTGAGTAAAAGTATGAATAGAACCTATGTTCGGAAATCCAAAATGGCGACCGGAAGTGGGGTTATCTTGGAAACGGTAAGACTTAGAAAAAATATGTTTGCTGATTCATCACGTACACCTATACGTAAGAAAAAGTATGAATAGAACCTATGTTCGGAAATCGAAAATGGCGACCGGAAGTGGGGTTATCTTGGAAACGGTAAGACTTAGGAAAAATCTGTTTGCGGATTCATCACGTACACCTATACGTGAGAAAAAGTATAAATAGAACCTATGTTCGGAAATCGAAAATAGCGACCGGAAGTGGGGTTATCTTGGAAACGGTAAGACTTAGGAGAAATCTGTTTTCGGATTCATCACGTACGTCTATACGTGAGTAAAATATGAATAGAACCTATGCTCGGAAATCGAAAATGGTGAGTGGAAATAAGGTTATTTTGGAAACGGCAAGACTTAGAAAAAATATGTTTGCTGATTCATCATGTATGTCTATACATGAGTAAAAATATGAATAGAACCTATGTTTGGAAATTTGAACGAAGCGAACAGAGAGATCGAATATGATGTGGACGTAGGCGACGGGTTTGTTCATCCTCACAGAGCGGACCTCTACCTTCAATTCGATGTGGTGAAGAAAGAAAGTGGAGACGCGTTTCCCGCAGCAGCAAACTTGATACTTGTGGACAACTTTGTGCCTCACCTGTTCTCGCAGGTGGAGGTGAGGAAACACAACACCGTCATCGACAGAATAGATTATCCAGGCATCACGTCGACGGCAGTGGGAACTTTGAAATTATCCAAAACGGACGCAGCGTACTACCAGGCCGGGGGATTCGAAGCGGGAACCAAAATATCGACGAGAAGTCACACGGTGCTCTTTCCCATGCGTTTGCTTCCGGGATTTTTCTCGGACTACAAGGAGATTATGTGGAAGAGAGGACTGAGAATCACGTTTCGAAGAGCTGCCAACAACAACGATGCACTGATGCACTGATGCGACGCAGTTCAACAACATACAGTTCGACATGCCAGATTTCATCGTAGTGCTTTTTCAGACTGGGAGGGACAAAAATCAGGAAAAAGATTCCAGCAAGTTCGACGACTGCAAGATCAAGAACGTTTATCCGAAGAACAGTAGAAACGAAGTGTTCCCGCACGAGAATTACAACCTCGACGTGACCAAAAACGATTACCTCAAACTTTACGAAGCGTTCTCGGCTTACAAACGCGTGACCGAGGGAAGCGTGGACATGTACTACACGCCCAGCGAATTCAAAGCATGGAGACCCATGACCGTCATCAACACATCTAAGAGAAAGAAGGTTGTGGTCAACGATCGAACCAACATCAAGATCGTCTGCGAGTTTCACGATGCCTTGCCCGAGGATATCCTATGTAGTGGAACGTGGAGAGAAACCTTGGTGATTTTTTCGAGTAAGATGTTGGCAACACTGCGAGAAAATAAGGCTTATGCCTTACAAGAGCAAACTATTAAGGCGAGCCTCACCGAGCCTCATTTTCGGTCGCAGAATTCTCCATTTGGGTCTACTAATGTTGCCAACTCACTAGGCCGTATCAATATTGCGCGCTCAAGCATGATTTAATTTTATTATATTTTCAGATTCACCACAAAACAAGGTGTTGACAGGCAGTGTGTATATATATTGTAAGAAGATGTTTTATTATCAACCTCTACTTCTTGCAGTACATCCTGGACACAGCGTTGCAGGTTAACAAAGGATTTTTGGTTAGTATATATTTTTTTTCTTAAAACTGTTCGGTTACTCGCTCGTTCCTGGCATCATACACAAAAGTTTTCTCCGCGATGAGGATGACGCTACACAGAGTGTCGGCAGGCAAGGCATCGTGGAACTCGCACACAATCTTGATGTTGGTGCGATCGTTAACAACCACCTGCTTTCTTTTAGATGTGTTGATGAGGAACATGGGTCTGCGAGCTATGAACTCGTTTGGATTGTAGTACACGTCCACGTTACCGGAAGTCACTCGTTTGTAAGCTGTGTACGCCTCGTACAGTTTCAGGTAGTCCTCTTCTGCGATGTTTAGGTTGTAGTTCTCACGTGGGAAAACTTCGTTCCTGCCATTTTTGAGGTAAATGTTCTTAATCTTGCAGTTGTCGAACTGGCTTGAATTTTTCTCCTGATTGTTACCCCTTCCTGTCTGGAAGAGTACGGCTGCAAACTCGGGCATGTCGTACCGAATGTTGTTGAATTGCGTGGTTACGTCAAATTCGAAATGATTGCCGGAAGCAGGTTTTTGCACACACTGGTAGCCATAAAACTGAATGGACACTTGAGGATTCTTCAGGATGTCGGCTTTGTACTTGAGAGCATAGTTTGATTCGTATTCTACCACTGGCACGCGCAGCTCCATGGACCTTACAATACACTTGGCAGCGTCGGGTAGTGTGTTGGGAAGCAAGGTAGTCCCGTCAGGGCCCAAAGTGCTGTATCGCATCAGTGCGTCGTTGTCGTTGGCAGCTCTGCGAAAAGTAACACGCAAACCACCCTTCCACATGATCTCCTTGTAGTCCGAGAAGAAACCGGGCAGCAGACGCATGGGAAACAGTACTGTGTGACTTTGAGTTTTGATTTTTGTACCTGCTTCGAATCCCCCTGCCTGGTAGTATGCTGCATCGGTCTTGGAGAGTTTCAGTGTTCCCACGGCAGTCGAGGTAATCCCGGGGTAGTCAACCCTATCGATGACGGTGCCATGCTTTCTAACTTCCACCTGCGAGAATAGGTACGGCACAAAATTATCTACGAGTCTTAGGTTTGCGTTGGCAAGAAATGCTTCGCCGTTGTCTCTCTTCACTACATCAAACTTGACGTACAAATCAGCTCTGTGAGGGTGAATGAATCCATCCCCGACGTCCACATCGTATTCTATCTCTCGATTCGCTTCGTTAAGGTTGGCAAACGTGCGACGGTTGGGAGGGAAGGAATGCAACTCGTAACTTTCGATTTGTTCCATGATGGCTATTTATTATATGTTAATCTCCACGACGACAGTGGTCGCGGCTCCTGCAAAATCAACCACCTCCCTCTTCTTGTTTGTTACTGCTAATTCTATGTTGTCTATGCGATTACGAGATATAGGAAAGTATATCGGTGGGGAGGGTGTGTAGATAATTGGCTCCATGAACTCAGAGTTTGGTTTGAACGTAACGATAATACCTGTCTGCTTGTGACTCCCTGGGATGCCGTCAGAGGATTTGGTGATCATACCTCGATCATTTTTTTTACAGAGCAGTTCGGGTAGGTTGTTATTTATAGACCCCACCCCAATTTTTTTGTTTTGTGTTCATGGCGATGGTCGTACCTAATGCGGCGACCCGTTCGCCCAGCGAGACGTCTCTGCTGACGAGTCTCCCGAAAGCTGCGTGCTCTAACTTTCTGTCAGCATCATGACGTACATCAAAATCGGTATTGGTATTGTAGGCAATATCGTGATCCTTGCATGCAGCATCCAGGAGATTTACACTCTTGTCGCCTCTTTTTAGTCGCTGTTCGAGTTTAATACCGGGACCGCGGTACTGGTAACCTGGCAAGTGCATCTTGAAGGCTAGCTTGTTGATGATGTCGTTCACGAGACCTCGACCTTCGGCCGCGTTCCAAAATTTCGGAGGTAGGGTGTTGATGATTTTGATGAGGTACCCTATGCCTTTGTCGTCATTCACAATGAAGTTGGCAAGCTTGGAGCTAACCATGTCCACAATTCCTATCTTCTTGTTGCGAAAGTTGCTGTTGCCTGCATTCTCCTCTCCTGCAATAACCAACAACCTGTCTATGAGCTTGCGCACGTCGTCAACCTACACAAACTCTTTGGGCAGGTTGTTGTAGAGTTTGACGCCGCTGCCTGTTTTGACCTGGTTCCATATCGGCTTGATGAGGTTCTTGTATTTTTCGCCGCTGCTAGATTTGACGCGATTCTGCGTAGCGTCGTTGTTTTGGTACAAGGCATCCGTCATGATCAAAATTTCCTTGTAACTTTGGTAATCTTCGTCTGTGTAATCTCTTGGCTGCTTTTTTGGTGATGAGTTCCCACAGTCCAACCGTGCCGGGATACCTGTTCCAGCTGTTTTTCTCACCCAAATTGACTTTCACGTTGTTACCCTCGAACGTAACTTTCGATTTTCCGATTTTCCAAACCACGCCCTCGTTGAGTTCCATGGTTGGGTACAATCCGAAAACCTCGTTTTTTTTTTCTCGAACTAAACTCAACGGCCTGTTGATCAATCAATTTTCGGAACGCTGCTCTTCTTGCTGGAACAGTGACGATTTCAAATTCGCGACGATCGACATGACGAGGAAACCCAACGACGGAAAATACAAAAACAAAATTAACGACTTTCTAAACGTTGCAACGTTATGAGAAACGTTTCGTTAATTTTGTTTTTGTATTTTCCGTCGTTGGGTTTCCTCGTCATGTCGATCGTCGCGAATTTGAAATCGTCACTGTTCCAGCAAGAAGAGCAGCGTTCCGAAAATTGATTGATCAACAGGCCGTTGAGTTTAGTTCGAGAAAAAAAAACGAGGTTTTCGGATTGTACCCAACCATGGAACTCAACGAGGGCGTGGTTTGGAAAATCGGAAAATCGAAAGTTACGTTCGAGGGTAACAACGTGAAAGTCAATTTGGGTGAGAAAAACAGCTGGAACAGGTATCCCGGCACGGTTGGACTGTGGGAACTCATCACCACAAAAGCAGCCAAGAGATTACACAGACGAAGATTACCAAAGTTACAAGGAAATTTTGATCATGACGGATGCCTTGTACCAAAACAACGACGCTACGCAGAATCGCGTCAAATCTAGCAGCGGCGAAAAATACAAGAACCTCATCAAGCCGATATGGAACCAGGTCAAAACAGGCAGCGGCGTCAAACTCTACAACAACCTGCCCAAAGAGTTTGTGTAGGTTGACGACGTGCGCAAGCTCATAGACAGGTTGTTGGTTATTGCAGGAGAGGAGAATGCAGGCAACAGCAACTTTCGCAACAAGAAGATAGGAATTGTGGACATGGTTAGCTCCAAGCTTGCCAACTTCATTGTGAATGACGACAAAGGCATAGGGTACCTCATCAAAATCATCAACACCCTACCTCCGAAATTTTGGAACGCGGCCGAAGGTCGAGGTCTCGTGAACGACATCATCAACAAGCTAGCCTTCAAGATGCACTTGCCAGGTTACCAGTACCGCGGTCCCGGTATTAAACTCGAACAGCGACTAAAAAGAGGCGACAAGAGTGTAAATCTCCTGGATGCTGCATGCAAGGATCACGATATTGCCTACAATACCAATACCGATTTTGATGTACGTCATGATGCTGACAGAAAGTTAGAGCACGCAGCTTTCGGGAGACTCGTCAGCAGAGACGTCTCGCTGGGCGAACGGGTCGCCGCATTAGGTACGACCATCGCCATGAACACAAAACAAAAAAATTGGGGTGGGGTCTATAAATAACAACCTACCCGAACTGCTCTGTAAAAAAAAATGATCGAGGTATGATCACCAAATCCTCTGACGGCATCCCAGGGAGTCACAAGCAGACAGGTATTATCGTTACGTTCAAACCAAACTCTGAGTTCATGGAGCCAATTATCTACACACCCTCCCCACCGATATACTTTCCTATATCTCGTAATCGCATAGACAACATAGAATTAGCAGTAACAAACAAGAAGAGGGAGGTGGTTGATTTTGCAGGAGCCGCGACCACTGCCGTCGTGGAGATTAACATATAATAAATAGCCATCATGGAACAAATCGAAAGTTACGAGTTGCATTCCTTCCCTCCCAACCGTCGCACGTTTGCCAACCTTAACGAAGCGAATCGAGAGATAGAATACGATGTGGACGTCGGGGATGGATTCATTCACCCTCACAGAGCTGATTTGTACGTCAAGTTTGATGTAGTGAAGAGAGACAACGGCGAAGCATTTCTTGCCAACGCAAACCTAAGACTCGTAGATAATTTTGTGCCGTACCTATTCTCGCAGGTGGAAGTTAGAAAGCATGGCACCGTCATCGATAGGGTTGACTACCCCGGGATTACCTCGACTGCCGTGGGAACACTGAAACTCTCCAAGACCGATGCAGCATACTACCAGGCAGGGGGATTCGAAGCAGGTACAAAAATCAAAACTCAAAGTCACACAGTACTGTTTCCCATGCGTCTGCTGCCCGGTTTCTTCTCGGACTACAAGGAGATCATGTGGAAGGGTGGTTTGCGTGTTACTTTTCGCAGAGCTGCCAACGACAACGACGCACTGATGCGATACAGCACTTTGGGCCCGGACGGGACTACCTTGCTTCCCAACACACTACCCGACGCTGCCAAGTGTATTGTAAGGTCCATGGAGCTGCGCGTGCCAGTGGTAGAATACGAATCAAACTATGCTCTCAAGTACAAAGCCGACATCCTGAAGAATCCTCAAGTGTCCATTCAGTTTTATGGCTACCAGTGTGTGCAAAAACCTGCTTCCGGCAATCATTTCGAATTTGACGTAACCACGCAATTCAACAACATTCGGTACGACATGCCCGAGTTTGCAGCCGTACTCTTCCAGACAGGAAGGGGTAACAATCAGGAGAAAAATTCAAGCCAGTTCGACAACTGCAAGATTAAGAACATTTACCTCAAAAATGGCAGGAACGAAGTTTTCCCACGTGAGAACTACAACCTAAACATCGCAGAAGAGGACTACCTGAAACTGTACGAGGCGTACACAGCTTACAAACGAGTGACTTCCGGTAACGTGGACGTGTACTACAATCCAAACGAGTTCATAGCTCGCAGACCCATGTTCCTCATCAACACATCTAAAAGAAAGCAGGTGGTTGTTAACGATCGCACCAACATCAAGATTGTGTGCGAGTTCCACGATGCCTTGCCTGCCGACACTCTGTGTAGCGTCATCCTCATCGCGGAGAAAACTTTTGTGTATGATGCCAGGAACGAGCGAGTAACCGAACAGTTTTAAGAAAAAAAATATATACTAACCAAAAATCCTTTGTTAACCTGCAACGCTGTGTCCAGGATGTACTGCAAGAAGTAGAGGTTGATAATAAAACATCTTCTTACAATATATATACACACTGCCTGTCAACACCTTGTTTTGTGGTGAATCTGAAAATATAATAAAATTAAATCATGCTTGAGCGCGCAATATTGATACGGCCTAGTGAGTTGGCAACATTAGTAGACCCAAATGGAGAATTCTGCGACCGAAAATGAGGCTCGGTGAGGCTCGCCTTAATAGTTTGCTCTTGTAAGGCATAAGCCTTAAGTAGTGGTATTGGTGGTGGGGACAGCGCGAGAAAGGAAGAGCATCCCCTCAAGCAGATTTGCTACACTTAAAACTTGCTCAACATGCCCATATGAGTTTTTTGAGCAAGTGTGGAATCTTGTCTAATTCAAGATTTTTGTAAAAATGCCCTCGGGAATTTTTCAGAAAAGAAGAGCTTCCTCAGATTGATTTGCACATACTTACAAAAGTTGCATCAGCCAGATTTTTGTTCATAAACTTGTCAATTTTTGACCACACCAGAAATTAAGCTTATACACATATATATTTACTTCTGGTTTAAGTTTAATTGGATACCATTCAATTTGCTTATCTAATATTAAAACAATGTAATATGTAGAGCCCTCTTCTAGAATTGCTCCGTGTTTGCATGTTTCCCCTCTGTGTCAGTGTGTGGAATTCCCGAGACGGTAGTATTGATTTTTTTCCTCAGCGCCAGTATTTACAGAAATTCCCGATTATTGCATCAGCCAGTTATGTGAGAGTGACTGAGGGGAACAGATGTGTTGATACAGTGCTTCTCATACTTACAGGCCTGTTTGGTTTAATTGAACATTATAAAATCTGATATTTGTTGTAATCCACTCATATTTAGAGTCAAGCTTATATTTGTCCCAGCCTGTTATACAAAAATTAATACATAACAAGGTCATTGCCATTCTATACATGCATGTCCGTGCAGGCATTTGCGGAATGGCAGTGTGAATGAATATTCCATTTGTAAGCTATTGGCTTTACAACCTGTCATAATAAGCATAGAGATTGATTTAAAACCCAGGAAATTTTATATAAATACCAAAGCCAAAAATATTAAGTGTATACACACATATATACATACACACATACAAAGCACAGTGCTGAACCCAACTGATATTTTTTATTCAGTATAAAGTTTTGAATTGAAACCCAGGAAATTGTATATAATAAACAACAGTAAAAATGCCGAATCAAAAATATTGCGACCAATGCAATAAAAATATATTTAGCTCTAATTGGGCCAGACACCAAAAGATTTGTAATCCAGACAAATACAGAACTCCCACAAAAATTTGCCCCAAATGCAATAGAAAATATAACATGGAATATTTCACATATACACATAAAGATACTTGCTCTGTACAACCATCCACATCTGGTCTGAAAAGAAGGCACGAAGCACCTCTTAATGCCAGAGCAGCAAAGCAGCCACGCTATGAACCCATCCGTAGCAGTTTTAACGGCCAATTAAGGGATCACAAGTTTGTATCAGAGCCAAGATGTGGCATTGAGAATTTCTTGAACAGTGTAAATTCTGATCTGCAGGCAATTCTAAATGCACAAAATGGCTCTTATAAGCTCTCCCTCAAATTGTATACTCAATATAAGAAACCAAATGGCACAAAATTTACACAGCCCCACATAACAGAAACTGTACCTGTATATTCAAATGCAAATTCAGACAAAATAATAAGCAGGTTGATAGATCAATTGAATATGAGACACTCTGAATTTGCGGCAAAAGAGTCCGGATGGAGCCTATGCGGTTCATCACACAAGTTATATGTTAATATTTCTGAATTCAACCCATTACAAGGATCTACATATGTGCCATTACCTGCCAATATCAAAAACAAAAGAGCCGTGGTCAATATAAAAAATAATGACCAGAAATGCTTTTTGTGGTGTATATTAGCTGCTTTGTATCCAGTTTCAAGGGATCCTCAGAGAATAACTTATTACAAACAGCATGAACATGATTTTGATGATGTAATGGAGGGTTTAGAATATCCAATGTCAGTTCAGAATATTGATAAATTTGAAAAAAGGGCCAGGCACATCAATGGCAAACAATTATCTATTAATGTATTTATTTGTTCCACTGGCAATTGTCCGATAGCACCTCTCAGAATCAGTACAATTGATGATGAATCTGCAATTCCGATTGATCTGCTCTTAATTGAAGGGGATGATACATACCATTACACTCTGATACATAATCTTGAAGCTTTAGTGAGAACACAACTAGACAAATATAAAAAAATATTTAAGTTGTGCAGAAGATGCTTAACTGAATTTGATGGCAGGAAAATGGTTAAGGGGGTTCGGGAAGAGAGTGCAGAAATTGCAAAAAACAAGTTAATTGAGCATCTGAAATACTGTGGGAACCATAAACCTGTTCATATGGTGATGCCAATGCCAAGTGAAAATTGCAAATTCAAAAAGTATGAAGCCTCGTTGGAACACCCAGTATATATTGTCTGGGATTCTGAATCAAACCTCAAATCTCTTGCATTCTGCAATCCAGATCCCGAAGAATCTTCAATTACACCATACCAGCAACATGAACCTTCCAGCTTTTGTTTTATGGTTATACGGGATGGTGTTGTTATTAAAGAATATTCATACATGGGACCAGATGCCATCAAAATATTTGCACATAGAATAGAAAATGTGTGCCGTGACATAGCATCTAACATCTTATTAAAATCAAAGCCTATGTTGCCTTTAACAGAGAAACAGATTGAGGATTTCAACAATACAGAAAAATGCCCGGTATGTGATTCTGAATTTTCAGATGCAAATATCAAGGTACATCACCATTCTCATACAGATGGTAAATTCTTAATGGCCCTGTGTAATAGCTGTAATATTAAGATCAAGAGACCAAGATTTGTCCCCATATTTTGCCATGGAGCATCCAATTATGATTTCCATCATCTGATCAGGTACGAGGGGTTTGACAAGCAGAATTTAAATATTTTAGCTGAAAATGATGAGAAATATATATCTATTAGCAAGATAATTAAAGTTGATGGTGTTCCTATTCACATAAGATTTCTTGATTCTTACAGATTTTTATCTGCTAGCCTGGTTACATTGGCCAGTCAATTATCTGATGATCAATTCAAAATCACACGTGCTTCGTTTCCAAATCAGGACCTGAAATTAATTAGGCGGAAGGGTGTATATCCATATGACTATGTTACAGATTTTTCTAAATTTGATGAGTGTTCCCTGCCACCACAAGAAGAGTTTTACAGCAAAATCAGAGGATCTGGAATCACTGATGAAGATTATCACCATGCTCAGTTGATGTGGAACAATTTAAAATGCAAGACATTTGGTGATTATCACATGGCATATTTAAAACTTGATGTCACTCTCTTAGCTGATATATTGCAAGCATTCAGAAAATCTTCCATGCAAAATTATGGACTGGACCCAGTGTATTTTTTCAGTGCCCCGGGCCTAGCATGGGCCGCAACGTTTTTGAATACCAAAATGCAATTGGATCTGATCCACGATCAAGATATGTATCTGTTTATGGAGAAATGTATAAGAGGAGGGATGGTGCAATGTTCCCAGAGATATGCCAGAGCAAATAACAAGCATATGCCTGATTATGATCCAGCACGGCCATCAAATTATATACTGTATGTAGATGCAAACAGCCTCTATGGTCATGCCATGATGCAAAAACTACCATATGCAGGGCTTGAATGGGTTGAAGATTTTAATATTGAAGATCTTCAGGACTTTGATGACAGTAACTACGGCCTGTTCTTAGAGGTTGATCTGAAAATTCCTGATGATTTGCACAACATATTTTCTGATCTGCCCCCAATTCCCGAGGTTCAGTGCTCACCTGGCTCTAAACAGAAGAAGCTCATGATGACCCTGGAGCCAAAACAGGATTATGTCATATATTACAAAAACCTCCAGTTCCTGATGAATCATGGTGTTCAAGTGACCAAAGTTGGCAAAGTCTTAAGGTTCAGGCACTCAAGATGGTTGAAGCCATATATTGATACAAACACGGAGCTTCGAACATCTGCAAAGAGCCAATTTGATAAGGCCTTGTTTAAATTGATGGTGAATTCAGTGTATGGCAAAACTATAGAAAATGTCAGAAAACATACCGATGTTAAAATAATTACTGACCCCAGCCGGAGCAAAAAATTGGTTGCAAAGCCTAATTTCAATTACAGAAAAATTTATGATGAGCACATGGCACTTTTCAACATGAAGAAAACAAAGATCAAGTTTGATAAACCTATTTATGTAGGGGCTGCGATATTGGAATTGTCCAAATTACATATGTTAACATTGTATTATGATGTGTTGAAACCTTTTTATGGTGATCGTGTAAAACTGATGTACATGGACACGGATAGTTTTATTCTTGATATTCAAACAGAAGATGTTTATCAAGATATTGCACAGTCTGAATTGTTTCAATACTTTGATACCAGTGAACATACAAAGATTCAACCCCACAACAAAAAGGTGCCTGGCAAGTTAAAAGATAAGACATGTGGTGATGTTATTGTGAAATTTGCTGGGTTAAGTGCCAAGATGTACACTTTTGAGACATGTAGTGGCACTGTTGCCAAAAAGGCCAAGGGTATTGGCAAAGTAACTGTTGAAAAAGATCTTCAATTTGAAGATTATGAAAATTGCCTCAAATCCCAGAATTCAATCAAAACATCAGAATCCAGAATCCAGAGTGTGGATCACTTGCTGACTAGCAATATTGTAAGAAAAGTGGCCCTGGACCCACATGATGATAAGAGATGCATTTTATCATGTGGCATACATACTTTGCCATGGGGGCATTGTGATTTGAAAAATGGGAAACAATGCCCAATTACAGAGCATGATTTGAAATAAATAAACATGCCTATGAACTTATTTGGGTTCAAAATTATGGAGCTGCCGACACCACAACCCTCTCCTGATATGCTGTCTAAACTGAGTGGCTTGTTAATTATTCATCTGAACAGCATACTTACAGATGTTGATGATGAAACAGGTAAAACATTGTACATATTTAACAATAATTTAAATCATTACCAATTACCTGTAGGTGGGCAATTGCAATTTATTACAACCCCTGAGGGTGATGTCAAGATTTCAGTAGGGAGAAATATTTATAGAATTAAGCACTCAAACATGATTTCTGGCACTGTATATACTGTTTCTGCTGGTGACTGCTTATATATTGAGGTCCCTGGGTCATATGACAAGGTGTAGCGTCAAATCATCGCCGACAAAACATCGCCAACAAAACATCGACTGTACAAAACATCGACGGTACAAAACATCGACAGCACAAAACATCGACAGCACAAAACATCGACAGTACAAAACATCGACAGTACAAAACATCGACGGCAAAAACATCGACGGCCAAATCATCGACGGCAAAAACATCGACGGCAAAAACATCGACACCAAAAACATCGACGGCAAAAACATCGACGGCAAAAACATCGACACCAAAAACATCGACACCAAAAACATCGACGGCAAAAACATCGACACCAAAAACATCGACACCAAAAACATCGACGGCAAAAACATCGACGGCAAAAACATCGACGCCAAAAACATCGACACCAAAAACATCGACGGCAAAAACATCGACGGCAAAAACATCGACACCAAAAACATCGACGGCAAAAACATCGACATCAAAAACATCGACATCAAAAACATCGACGGTAAAAACATCGACACCGAAAACATCGACGGCAAAATCATCGACGGCAAAAACATCGACGGCAAAAAACATCGACGGCAAAAACATCGACACCAAAAACATCGACGGCAAAAACATCGACACCAAAAACATCGACACCAAAAACATCGACACCAAAAACATCGACACCAAAAACATCGACGGCAAAAACATCGACGGCAAAAACATCGACGCCAAAAACATCGACACCAAAAACATCGACGGCAAAAACATCGACGGCAAAAACATCGACACCAAAAACATCGACGGCAAAAACATCGACATCAAAAACATCGACGGTAAAAACATCGACGGCAAAATCATCGACGGCAAAAACATCGACGGCAAAAACATCGACACCAAAAACATCGACGGCAAAAACATCGACGGCAAAAACATCAACACCAAAAACATCGACACCAAAAACATCGACGGCAAAAACATCGACACCAAAAACATCGACACCAAAAACATCGACGGCAAAAACATCGACGGCAAAAACATCGACGGTAAAAACATCGACGGCAAAAACATCGACGGCAAAAACATGGACATCAAAAACATCGACACCGAAAACATCGACGGCAAAATCATCGACGGCAAAAACATCGATGCCAAAAACATCGACACCAAAAACATCGACGGCAAAAACATCGACGGGAAAATCATTTTTTGACAAAGTTTTCCACACTAAGGAATTCAAATCTAATCCCGAATATTTTGAGATGGCTGCCCTAAATTATAAAGTGAAACGAACAATGCGTAATGAGCAAACTCAAGTTGCCAACTTACAGTGCTACCAATGTACAATGGTCATTGTTGTAAGAACGGCCCGCGAGGTCGAAACACGCCCTCTCAATAAAGACGTTATTATTAGAGCCCGGAAGTTCAAGCATTTATTTTCGTTAAAATAGGCAGGCAAAAAGGCATTTATAATGTGGAAAATAGGCACTAAAAATGAAAAAAAGGCAAAATAAACCGAAAAAATGGCACATTTGGAAGTCGCTTACTTTTATATATAATTTCTGGCAACATGTTAAAATCTACATTGGGAAGAGCATTTCAATTTTCTCCGTCTTGATTGCACAAAACTACAAGGTGTTTTTTTAAGTTCTCAACATTCATTGATAGTCGTCTGTCAGAGAGAATGTTTTTCATAATAGAAAATGAACTTTCTACTTCGACAGAAGTTATTGGAGCATACATAGAACAAGCTAATGTAGCTGGACTCATTTTGGTAACAGCATTTTCATCTTTTAGAATATCACAAATTGTTTTCAATTGTTTCAAGTCCTTATTTGCACTCACTACCCGTTTGCACTTTTCCGCAACAGCTGACCCCTTTTCTCCTGGCACTTCCATCATCTGCTGCATAGATTCCTCGAAGATTTTCATGGATGCTACAAGAGTCTTACCTCTTTTTTCTAGCTTTGTAATTGTCTCTGGCAATGCACCATAATGTGCAAAAATAAACGACAGTTCATTCTTCAGTTCTGAATAGCACAGGAGTTTTTCACTTCACGAATTGAAGCCGCTTCATTTTCTGGATGAGCATCGATCACCTCACTGATTTTTTCAAGTTTGTTAGCATAATATATAGCTGCTGATATCCAGGTTCCCCATCTTGTCAAGACTGGTTGCGGAGGAAAACTAAGCTCAGGCGTAACTTCCTGAAATTTTCGGGTTCGAGAGGGAGATTTCAGAAATATCTTTTTTGTGTTCGAAATCAACCTGTCCACTTCAGCAGTCAATCATGCACAAGAAATGTTAACCGAAAGGCAATATCCTGACTCAGCATGAAATACTTTTTTCTCACACTTTTCTCCTTCAGCAATGTTGAAACATGCGTGAGTTCAATATTACTTAAATAAGGCGAAAATTATTCACGTAATAAACGGAAGAAAAATAAATGCCAACATTTTTTTAAAAAAAAATGGTCAAATTTCATTGAAAAAGGCAGAAAAAGGCATTATAATTAAAAATAAGCAGTGGGGTCCCAAATAGGCAAAATAGGCAAAATGAAAAGGCTTCTAAAACATTCGAAACAACATAAAAAACGTATATCCGGAAATTTTTTATCAATATATGCAGTAAATAAAAAGAGGCATTTTGCCAAACTTCCGGGCTCTAGTTATTATTATTATTATTATTATTGATAAAATTACAAACAATGAGATTGCGCAGTGAACGTGATTGTTTAGTTTCTGGTAACCATTTATCACTTCTCGCCGGCAGCGTTTGTGGTCGGGCGAAAGGGGAAGGAAGGCTCCTCCGTGTGAAAGATGAAAAGACCACCGACTATTGTTATTTCTTGTTTATTAGACGCAGGAGACCGAAAGGACCAAATACAACTTGACTTTTCCGTAGTGACTTTCTTTCGGTTCATGCACTGGTATACAACGTGTGCAAGTAATATAACTGCCCCCTTGCAATATTGTCTTGCCCCCTTCCCCTCCAGACATTTTCCCTGGGTGCCGCACCACGAAACGCCGTCACTGTGTATCGGTACCGCTGTTGTATTTGAATCAAGGGGTCCGAAGTTCGTTCCCCGGTTGAGGATAGTTGCACAGTGGTATGGATTCTTTAAACTATAGGTTCAGTTCCGATTAACCCTTCGTGGGTCACACGAGAAAAAATTACCTTGTTGATCGCTCATGGTGCCAGAGACCGGGCTCTTAATATATGTTAAATTAAAGGTCTAAAACGCCAAATCCTCAATTAATACGATTAAATATAATTTGTTTTTTTGTTATAAATATATTTGCAAACAATTGAGATTGTATAAAACTACAAATTGCATGTTTCAGTTTTAAAAAATAAATATACAGCACAAAATAAATAATAGGCTATTCCAAATACCGAAAATTTCAATGTTACATGTGCACCCATAAAATAATAATAATAATAATCGTTTAAGTTCTCTTTATGCACAGAGAAGTTAATCGGGACTGGACCCACAGTTTAAAATAGGATCTGAACCACCATGTGCTTTCACTGTGTATCGAACCCGGGACCCATTGATTACAAGGTAACACTGTGTTTATTGCAGAGACAATTGGAAAAATTAGTTGCTTTTGCAAATAAAGTAACTGGTGATTGAAAGTATTTTTAAATTTTTCACTGCACTCTTACAAATGTTACAGTGATGGGTATCAATGACCATCTGAATCAAACTGTCCATCTACTGAGTCACTTTCCCTCAGAATATTTGCTCTTATTCCCTTATGTCCACCTTATCAGGAACGGCGTTCCAGGCGGGCTACGGGACTGAAGCCCCACAAAACATCTCTGGCTCCCTTCTCCCCAAGATTATTATTAGGGTGACCAGATATTTGTTGACCAAAAAGAGTATAGTCTATAGCTTGTAGGTGCGCATGCACAAAACATAAAAAGAAAACGAAAATAAGGGTGGCTATTTGTTATTGCTTCTATTATAGCCCCTATAAAATAGGCCTACACTCTACAGATTCAAATTACTTATTGGTGTAATGTAATTAGCTACTTACAAATACTTTCTCACCAATGGGCACCGTCATTCATACTTCTGGGATGATTTTGCTTTCTTGAGTATGTATAAATCGTCCTCAATTGTGGTCATGTCCACATTAAATTTCAGTTTCATTACTTGTTTGAGTGTTGACACCAGGAGTGTACGTTTTTCCTCTCGCCAATAAGTTTTAATAACACTGAAGAGTTTTCACAATCAACATTCGTACCAGGCAGAGTAGAGTAAACAAGAATTTTATGAGGCACAATCACTTTTAAATTTGACCCAGCCTGTACTAAATCTTTGTACCGTGACCTCCACTTACCCATCATTGCTTCTTTTCTCCCCCCCAATCTTCAAGATGTTTTTCAACGGCTTTTGAAACTGCACAGTAAGTGTCAAAAATATTATTCTCATTAAATTCCAATGAATTTGAAATATGTTTTGCTTGTTGATGGATATATGAAAATTACTCTTGAAATTGTTCATAGGAAATTCTTGAGTCAAGGAGTAAATACCTCAGTTTCTTGACATTTTGAAAAAAAACGAAGTGACCATGTTTCTAAGTATTTTACCACTTCACAATACGATACGGTAAAACCTATTTGAAACAGAGTATGCATATTCCTCCTTCATACTCCCTTCTTTTACAAGTTTCATTAGTAAATTTTTTGCTGAGAATGGGGAAAAGTTCTGTTCTATTCTGTAGGAGTTGAAATATTGAACAGAAACTTTAATTACTGTTATATCACACCTTTCAAATTTTAAAATAGTATCATTAAACAGGAGTAGCTGTGCATGCAGAAAATATAGCCATAGTTCATTTGTATCATCTTGAAAAAAAAAATGACTATAGCAATTGGGGTATTTTCCTCACTCAAAAAATAGGCCTTTATCGCTTCATACTGACGTATAATTAAAGTAAATTGAGGAATCTTATCTTTGAGTGGTATAAAAGACCCTCATAATGGCACCCAATAAATTCACAGAATCTTTTCAAATTTTCTGTTCTCACAGTAAAAATACTAAAATGATTGTATATTTTGAAAACTAAGTTCTCAACATCTATGGGTATTATTTTCGCACATGGTACAGAAATTGCATTATGTAGAATATGAGCTCCACAACCAATAGGCAAAATATTTTTTTTCTAATCTGCACTCTAACTGTGCACATTTTTATTTCCTGATGTTGTCTTGTTTATACTACCAAAATTTAATTGTGCATTATGTGCTACAAATCCAACAACCTTAGTTTCCAAACCATATTGACTTACTGTATCCATCAATACACTTGAAGAAACTATCCAACTTACGTGTCTCAGAAACCGATGAACATTCTGTGTGTGACTTCGATTTTATATGTTGTTCAATATCATATTTACCTTTGTTTTTATGGAAAAGAGTACATTTGGGGATTTTTGCAAATTGAAAAGAGTATAGAGTATATGAACCTCTAAAAGAGTATAATACTCTTAAAAAGAGTATGTCTGGTCACCCTATTATTATAGTAGGTTAGACGCATTTCGACCAAAAATTGGAAAAACTAGAAAATTTCTCACTCAATATTTTCCATTAAAAATCTTCCATTTGGCCAATCATAATTCACCAAACTTGCTACAAAAATTGAATCACTATTTTTAGGAATAGGTCTATAAGGTGTGAAAATATTTTTTTTATAAGTAGGAGGACGTTCAACACCTAACGAACCTTTAAGCTTCATTTTCATAGACGTGCGCACAGGGAGGCAAGGGTGGCCGACTGTCCCACACTAATCCTTTACTTAGAAATGCAATATAATCTTATTGCAGTTATAATATTATACTCTAAAAGAATGTTACCTATTTTTAAGCCGATACATGTCCAAGCAACTACGGGAGAGGGAGTTGCTTGTATTACTTTGTATATAATTGAACTATTCCACTCCTTTTTGTAGGAAATTTCTTGTTATTAACACTCACTCATACTTTATTCGTTAGCTGTGAGTTGTGATCTGTGTTGCTTAATGTGGCTGGCGAATAAATGGCTCATACTTGGAAATTAATAAATTATGTGTAGTTGTTTTGAATCTGAACCTGAGAGATTAATTTAAAGTCACATATAATTTAAACAGTGTGATCTTCTTTTTAATAATGCAATACATATATAGCTTAATTCCAAGTAGTCCAACAAGACATATTATCTTCGAAAGCATCTTAAGAGATGCAGGATAGAAACTAATTCCTTTAAAGATCCTATCTGTAACAAGATGGGCTTGCTGTGCGAATGCTATGACAGTCATAAATTCTTTCCGTAAATATTTGACATAGGAAATAGTCTCAAATACAAAAGTAACTGAAGTGAAGGCAATAGAAGAGGACTGCTTTCGCAAATGAGAATGGCGGAAGCAAGGGTAGCATTGACCGTCTAAAAGTTTCCGGTTTATTAAAATTTACAAGTCAATGGTACTTTTATTGACCTCTTCGGACCAGAGGAGCAATTTTTATGATTTCACAAATGTGACAGTTGTTTCACAAAAAAAAAAAAAATCTTGGACGCTATTTTTATGGCCTAGAAAACTTTTTAATCCTCCCCAAAAAAGTTAAGCGGCAAGTTCGATTGTGACCCCCTGCAGTTAGATTGCAAGTTACGCCCATGAACTTGGATAGAGAAATTCCTCGTGAAACAAAAAAAAAAGATAATACGTGGCAAAATGATGTCTAAAAGTGGAGGCGATTGGTTTCCAAAACTGTGGGGGGGGGGGGACAAGGACAGTTTACTTTCCCTTGGTACATAAGGTTTAGCATAGTGCGAAAGATAATGTGGCAAAATGTGTGGGGGTGGAACTGCCCCCCCACGCCCCCATAATCTCCGCCACTAGTTAAATGTGAAAGAACATTTTTCTACTTTGCAGCAAATCATGGGTTACCTTCGTAATGGGATTGATAACTGGAGGTGGAGTGCTGTATTTATCCACTCAAATGTAACAGTTATTTAACAAAATAGTCCTGGATATTATTTTTATGGGATGGAAAAACTTTTTGATTATCGATTAGTGCAGTGGCGGCGATTATGTTGGCATGGAGTGCAGATGCCCCCCACACTTTTTGCCGCTTTTGCCCCCGCATTATGCTAAACCGTATGTACGAGTAGAAAGTAAATTGTTCTTGCCCCCCCCCCCCCCCAAGTTTTGGAACCCAATCGCCTCCACTGCATTTAACTGTTGATGAATAACACAAAGCTTATAAAGTTCGTTAAAGGCAATTTCGAACGTTTCAACCATTGCAGGCAGTTGCTGAAGGGTTCTTATTTCTAATTCCCTTCCATATCACAACAGTAGTGAGCGGCGGAAGATTGTAGCTTTCCATAGTTCATAAATTCGGAACTTTCTGAATTGAAACGGCCAAATCCAATTAACACATCACTTACTGTCCTTAGTAAAGCTTTCCTTTAATTTAGAAATTAATAAATCATAATTTTAATATTCTCTTCACATGTAGCTCTTCTGCTTTCACATGCTGGAATCGAAATGGGCTACCATGACAGTGCACAAATTATTTTCTAACCTCAGAAATAAGGTTAATATACATCCAACCAACTAAATACTGCAATACGGTGCAAAAATCAGCACGCTTGGGGAATGTAGGCATACTAAGACTCCGAAGAGCATTAACTTGCCCAAGTGTGCTGACTTTTGCACAAATTGCAGTATTTTATAGTGGAATTCGAGTCACTTAATGAAATGTACCCCCACCAGGGATCGAACTCGGGATCACTTGGTTACAAGGCAGCAGTCTTATTGCCAGACTACCTGGGTCTGGAACTCAATTTTAATATTTCTAATTCATAGTTTGTTAACTTCATGCACAATCTACATTTGGGACAAAAAATTCTAGCAACCCTTCTGGTGTGACTGGCAGAATTGATATCAGTTGCAGATTAACAAACCCTGATGTTTGTGAGAGACGATGTTTTGAAGGCTTCTGTCCAGTGGCTGTCACAAGGTGTCTGCTGCGTGAAGGTGGGCGGGGGAGGTAAAGCAAAGGGGCCCTCAGTCGGTTCGTACCATAGTCATAAAGGAACATTTCTTCCACATCCACAATATAACGAGCATACAACGATCCCGTCTATGAAGTTAAAAGCAGCTTGCTAGAAAGCAGAAGGAAACATGACACTTCGCATTGTTTACGATTCCATTGTTTGAGCTTTGGGGCAAGAATCAGGTGCTAATAATAATATTGTTTTGATGTCAGAAAGTGCGCGTGCAGCGCGAAATTATCGAATCAATTAAAATACCGCTCTTGCGCAACAACCGTGGCTGATAAGAAATCTAAAAACAAATCGACCAATGTAGGGAAGTTTGGTCGAAAGAAAGAAGAGCTGTAGCTTCATGATGCTATTATCACAACACTAAATTCAATTCATGGAATGAATCGATATAAATTTCATCTGGGCGAGTTGGAGTTCTAGCGCCCCTCTACTTTCCACTCTGTTACTCACCCCAGTCTTTCTACCCTGCTCCTCCTACTTTCCGCCATCCTTCAATAATAATAAAACATGACTGCATTATAAATTAACGGTTTTAATGACAAAAAAATAGCGATGTTTTTGGTGTCGATGTTTTTGTCGTCGATGTTTTTGCTGTCGATGTTTTTGGCGTCGATGTTTTTGCCGTCGATGTTTTTGCCGTCGATGTTTTTGGCGTCGATGTTTTTGGCGTCGATGTTTTTGCCGTCGATGTTTTTGCCGTCGATGTTTTTGGCGTCGATGTTTTTGCCGTCGATGTTTTTGCCGTCGATATTTTTGGTGTCGATGTTTTTGGTGTCGATGTTTTTGCCGTCGATGTTTTTGCCGTCGATGTTTTTGGTGTCGATGTTGTTGCCGTCGATGTTTTTGCCGTCGATGTTTTTGCCGTCGATGTTTTTACCGTCGATGTTTTTACCGTCGATGTTTTTGTCGTCGATGTTTTTGGTGTCGATGATTTTGTCGTCGATGTTTTGCACTGTCGATGTTTTGTACTGTCGATGTTTTGCACTGTCGATGTTTTGCACTGTCGATGTTTTGTGCTGTCGATGTTTTGTACTGTCGATGAAATGTAGGCGATGTTTTTGTTGTCGATGTTTTTGCGTCGATGTTTTGACGTATAACCATATGACAAGCTTATACCCTTTTTTATAGAATTAAGAATCAGATACTCTATAATAAATAACCATTAAAACAAAAATGCCTAATGATATTTTTGGCCACACAAGACATGAAGATCACAGTGATGAGATTCTTATGCTTGATGTCAGAGTCAAGAAATTAAGAAGTGATTTACAAGCTTTACAAACCACACTCAATGCCAGTCTTCAATTAGAAATTACAAATTTACAATCACAATGCATGGACCCTCTTCTTAAAATTGATTCTGAACTCAAATTGTTGCTTCAGAAATATACTGATCTGGCAACATTAGATAATTTTCAAAGTTTAGAAGAAGCTGTAGCAGCTCTTCAAGCCAAAATTAAGACCCATACCACCAACTCCGAGCAATTGAAACAACAATTGGAAGAGCAGATAAATAATGTCCAGACACAGCTCCAAACAATTGTCAAAAGCATAAAATCACAAGAAGATTTTGATCTAGTCATTTCCACTCTAAAAGAACAGATTCAGTCACTCCAGATACCTAATCTGGATCCTCTGCACAATGCCATAGCCGAGGTTAAAGAAAAAATTGAGACACTTGAAAATTTTATGAACAACTTGCCATCTTCTGATGCTTTGAGTGCAATAACTCGGAGTGTTGCCAATATTAAGCTGCAACTTGAAACATATGAGGATTTTGGAAAAATTCAAAGTACCATAACCCATCTTGAAGGTACAATAGCAGCAGTGCAAAGTGATTTGGCAAATGTACAAGAATCCCGCCTGCCTGGGATTGTAGATACTCTTGTCAGTGTCCAGCAACAAATCACAAAGCTTGAAAACCTCAACACTGAATCTGAACTATCTCATTTTCATCACTTGATAGATGATATCCAAACAAAACTTGAAATTTTACAACAATCCACACCCACTCAGGCAGATATAGCCCTGCTCCAAAATGCTATGCAAAATGTGGCTGATGCTTCTGAATTAAACAATGTAAAATTGGCACTTGAATTTTTGCAAAATACAGTATCAAATCTTCCCACATCACAGGAACTTAAAAATATTAAGAGGGCAGTGAATCGCATATTGAAATCAGAAGATATCAAGAATATCCAAGCAGAGATCAAACATCTCACTCAGACAGTGGCCACTCTACCAACCAATCAACATATTAATGAACTGCATGCCCTGTTTGAGGATATCAGAAGACAGGTCCATGATCTTACTGCTCAAAATTCAAAATTGGCAGTTGTTGAAAATTTGCAACAAATTGTAGCTAATATCAAGCAGCAGCTAGGAACCATGGAATCCAATCAAGCAAATTCTCTGTCTGTTTTTGCCACCCAGCTTCAAGAGATTGTGCAACAATACAAGAAACTTGTTGTAGACATAAAAATCAAGCCAGGCCACGATGATGTTGTTAGGACCATCAATGAGCACCTTGAATCTGTAACAAGCAGATTGCTCACAGCAGAAAAAGAAATAACAGGCATAATCGAGAATCCAAAACATACAGTAATTCTTGAATTGTACAGCATCCCCAACAAAGAATATGATTCACCATTTACACCAGGTGGCAAAATATATATGCTGTCCCCTGCACAATTTTATTACCAGTTTTTTGTTGGGGGCACATTGAGACCAATCAAGATCAAATATTGGCATCAGCCACAGGCACACCACTACCCTACCTTATCAATAACAAATGCTGATAACAAAGTGAAAATCACCAGTGTAGAGTTAGAGGATTTTACAGACCCCAATACATTAGAAACAGCTTATGCTGAAGATGATGGCTCTCTGGAATTTAAAATACAAATAGGGGACAAATTATATTTAGAAAATCCTGCAGTATCAGCTGCTGAACACCCCATAGTTGCAATATTCTTGTTTACATATTATGTCTAGTTGTTGATGAATTACACAGACAGGCCAGACATAATTTTAAGAGACTCCCAGTAGTTACAAAGGGCATAGATGATTTATGGCAGAGCGACTTGATTGAGTTGTCAAGTGGACAGTTGAAAAACTTAGACAAAATCAACAAGGGCTACAAGTATCTACTTACTGTAATAGACACATTTTCAAAATTTGCCTGGGCTCTGCCACTCAAATCCAAGACTGGAACATGTGTTACAGAAGCCATCAGGACAATCATCAATCATTCAGGAAGATCACCGCGCTATTTGCAAACAGATAATGGCAAAGAATTTTATAATTCAGTGTTTCAACAATTTATTAAAAGCCAGTCAATAAAACATTACTCGAGTTACAGTGACCTCAAGGCCTCAATTGTAGAGAGATTCAACAGAACCTTAAAAAATCTTATGTATAAACAATTTACACTCCAAGGTAATTATAAATGGATTAATATTCTTCCAGAACTTCTACATAAATATAACAACTCGGTCCATTCCACAATCAACATGAAACCCTCTGAAGTAACTTCATCTGATGAGCAAAAATTGATCAGGACTGTTTATTATCCTAGATACCAGCCAACAACAAGAAGGGCCAAATACAGGGTGGGTGATCAAGTAAGAATCAGCAAATATAAGCACTTATTCAAAAGAGGCTTTACAAGAAACTGGAGTACTGAATTATTTACAGTGGTTCAAGTTAAACCCGGGACCCTTAACACATATATAATAAAAGATCATGGAGGAGAAATTCTCAAAGGCAGATTCTATGAACAAGAACTCAGCAAAACTAAACAGCCTGACACATATCTCATAGAAAAAATCATCCGCAGAAAAGGCAACAAGTTATTTGTCAAATGGCTGGGTCATCCGGAAAACAGCTGGATCGATGCAGACAAAGTGATAATATGAGCACCTGGGATGTTATAAAAAGGCTGCCAGAACCTGAACAGCAGAATAAGAGAAATGGCAACTTGCTGCCTGATAATATTAGGTGTCTTATTGTTGGGCCATCTGCTTGTGGTAAAACTACACTAATGGTTGATAATTTTTTATTGGCACCCAACTGGTTAGACTGGAAAAACAGGCACTTGTATGTCTTCTCTAAGAGCTTGGAACAATTAAAATATCAGCAGCTGATGAAGCTATATGATGGATTGGATATTGCTACTTTTGAATCAGATGTTAAGCCACTTGATGACTGTCTCGATAATTCTGTTGTTGTGTTTGATGACGTTATACTGGATAATCAAAACAAGGTTAGAAATTTCTTCACACAGGGGCGGCACAAAAACATTGATTGCTTCTACCTGGCACAGACTTTTTCTAAAATACCGAAGCAGCTGATCCGAGACAACAGCAATTTTATATGTGTGTTTCATCAAGATCATACCAACCTCAAACACGTACATGATGAATATGTAGGTGGGGACTTGAGTTACAATGATTTTTCCAAGTTTTGCAGTAGGTGCTGGAACCAGGACAGTTATGGGTTTGTCACAATTGATATGACAAGAACACCCAGTAGCGGCAAATACAGAAATAAAATCAACGATTTTCTAGACGTTGAGACGTATATAAATAACCATTAAAAGGCCAATCATTGATGATCTTAAGTTAAGAGATTATCTTGTAAAAAGATTCAAGGGATGGAAATCACAGAACCGAGGTATCTATGAAAAACACAAACAAACAGAACAGCCTGTAATTGATGCTATTAATAATTTAGGTAAGAATATCAAAACTGTTACAGAGCAAAATCAAGATTTGATCACAGAGCTTGTACCTGTAGCTGCAAGGAACATATTAGATTATCCATTCACCCCACTTTCCAGTATTCATACACCTAGTCCTGTTGCTCCTAGAAGAATTGAAGCTACTCAGGATCCTATTGAATTGGGTCTTCTTGCTCAAAAATATTTAACCACACCTAAAGACAACAAAGATGAGGTTTTTGGCTTATATGCCGATACAGAGCTTGACGGCAGCATCATTCATAGAATTGGCAATTTCAGAGTAACATTTATGGGAGATGATATAATTGTATATTCAGAATCTCGTCTCGGAGAAAAAGGTGGTTTTGTTAAATATCCCGGCACACCTGGATTGTGGGAACTGATGACTAGGAAAAGGCCTGGCAGCTATACAGATCAAGATTATGAACATTACAAAGAAATATTAATAAAATCAGATGCTCTATACCAGAACAATGATCCTACACAAAAAAGGGTCAAGTCTAGCAGTGGGGCAAAATACAATAATTTAATCAAGCCCATATGGTCACAGATCAAGACTGGCAGTGGAATCAAACAATACAACACCCTGCCTAAAGAATTTGTGTGGGTTGATGATGTCAGGAAACTTGTAGATAGGTTGCTGGTGATAGCTGGGGAGGAAAATGCTGGGAACCACAATTTTTACAATGAAAAAGTTGGAATTATGGACATGATAAGCACAAAATTGTCTAATTTTATAGTGAATGACCCTAAGGGGATTGGATATCTCATAAAAATTATTAATACTCTACCCCCTAAATTTTGGAATATTTCTGAGGGTCGGGGCCTAGTTAATGACATTATAAACAAGTTGCCATTTGAACTACACATTCCAGGCTATCAGTATTGTGGTCCAGGCACAAAATTGGAGAATAGATTAAACAGAGGGGATCCTGGTGTAAATCCTTTAGATGCTGCTTGTAGAGACCATGACATAGCATACAACACACATACTGATCTTGACAAGAGACATGTTGCAGACAAGAAATTGGAAGAGGCTGCATTTGGTAGATTTGTAAGCAAAGATGCTTCTTTAAGTGAGAGAATATCAGCATTGGGGACCACCATAGCTATGAGCACCAAACAAAAACTGGGGTGGGGGCTGTGAATATATATATAATAAACCTACAATGAAGGCCAAGGGTGTTATGTATCAAATACCTTATGCAGGTCTCAAATCTCTTAAAACTATTGATAGTCTTTTGACCAAAAAGCAGCGCAAGAAAAAAAGCTCTTGTCTTGCAAAGGGCCATGGTATGAAATTGTTGCTTAGTACCCCCCAATTAAAAAAATTACAGCAATCAAGAAAAAAATCACATGTGGGGGGTTTCATATTTACTATCCCGGCCATCTTAGCTGCTCTCGGGGCTGTTGGGAGCTTGGCTGGGGGATCAGCTGCCATAGCAAAAACAGTAATAGATGCCAAGAAAAATAGGGCAGAATTAGATGAGCAGAGGCGCCATAACCTGGCAATGGAGAAAAAAGGCAAAGGTGTTAAGAGAGCCATGAATAAGTTTAAAAAAAACAAGAGCCGCTTACAAACCAAGACATTGAAGCTTTAATCAAGCCACTGGGCATCAAAAATTTTAGAGGTGTGTACATGTCTGATTCTTTGCCAGAGCAACCACTCAACAAAGAGTGTGGCATTGTTAATTTGGATGAGTACAAAAATCAGGGCACTCACTGGATCTGCTATCTTAAATATTTAAACAATGAGGCATTTGTGTTTGATTCATTTGGAGGTGATCCACCTGAAACTTTAGTAAAATATCTAAAATCAGCTAATCTTTATTACAATAATGCCCGTGTTCAAAACTTTAAAGATGTTAATTGCGGACATCTGTGTTTATCTGTTCTCAGATATATGTCTCAAATAAATAAACCATCAATTGAAAATTTTCAAAAAGCCTTGTGGTATCTGAAACATCATGGGGGTATTCCATCTCACCAGCCAAAATTCAATATTGAAACTCAAATTGCATGATGACATAGTGTATCCCAAAACAATAGCTCTCAGAGCATTTTACGGCATGTACTTGATCCCTAATATTACACACCACAACAACACAATTGCAGTAGGGGATCAAAAAATTGTCATCACTCCAGGGCAATATAATCTGTCCACTCTAAATGCTCAATTACCCAGAGGTATAGTGTTAAGTCAAAATTCTGTCACTCACAGAGTAGAGATTGTGTCTGCTACAGAAACAGTGGATCTGGGTACTATAGGAGAGCTGTTAGGCTTTGAGAACAACACGAAACTTGAACCGGCCATCAAACACACTGCTATGAATATACCTAAATTCTTAGCCATAGAGACTCTGAATATTCACTGTAATGTGGCCGAGGGTATGATCACCAAATCAAATGGCATAGGCACTCACAAACAAACCGGCATCATTGCAACATTCAAACCTAATTCCGAATTTATGGAGCCAATCATCTACAATCCATCCCCAACATTATATTTTCCTGTGTGTCATAACAGAATAGATTACATTGAATTGATGGTCACTAATGAAAAAGAAGAATTAGTTGATTTTGCTGGAGCCACAACAACTGCTATCATAGAGATTAACATTTAAATAAAAATACATACAATGGAAAATATTGAGAGTTATGAGCTACAATCATTCCCCCCAAACAGGAGGACATTTGCAAATTTAAATCAACCCAACACAGAGATTGAGGTTGATCTTGATGTAGGGGATGGATTTATACACCCCCACAGAGCAGATCTATACATCAAATTTGATGTTGTAAAGCTCGATGGTACAGATTACCCGGCAAATTCTAATATAAGATTGGTAGACAATTTTGTGCCGCATCTATTCTCTGAAATTGAGATCAGAAAACATGGCGTTGTTATAAACAGAGTGGATTATCCTGGCATTACCTCCACAGCTTTGGCTACATTAAAATTATCCAAAACAGAGGCTTCGTACTACAAAATAGGTGGATTTGAGGCTGGTGATAAAATATTAACCAAGAGCCACACTGTGCTGTTCCCCATGCGCCTATTGCCAGGATTCTTCTCGGATTACAAAGAAATTATGTGGAAAGGCGGGTTAAGAATTACATTTAGAAGAGCTGCCAATGATAACAATGCTTTGATGAGGTACAGCACATTAAACCCTACAGGAGAAGCTCTGCCTAATACCTTACCAGATGCAGGCAAATGCATTATTCAGACTATGGAGTTAAGAATCCCAGTTGTTGAATATGAAGCCAGTTATGCTCTTAAATACAAAGCAGATATAATAAAAAATCCACAGATTCCTCTGCAATTTTACACATATCAATGCGTACAGAAGCCCGCATCTGGCACATATTATGAATTTGATGCCACAAACTCATTCTCCAGCATTCAATTTGACATGCCCGATTTTGTGGTGGTATTGTTTCAGACTGGGAGACACAATAATCAGGAAAAAAATTCAAGTAAATTTGATAGCTGCAACATCAAAAATATATATCTTAAAAATGGCAGAAATGAGGTATTTCCTAGAGAAAATTATAATTTAGACATTTCCAAGGATGATTTTCTTAAATTATATGAGGCTTTTTCGGCTTTCAAAAGAGTCACTACTGGCAATACTGATATGTATTACACACCAGATGAATTCAAAACACAGAGACCCATGTTTGTAATCAACACTTCAAAAAGGAAACAGGTTGTGGTTAATGACAGGACAAACATTAAAATTATCTGTGAATTCCACGAGGCATTACCAGATGACACCATTTGTAGCGTTATTCTCATAGGAGAAAAATCATATGTTTATGATGTAAGAAATGAGCGGGTCACAGAGCAGTTCTAGAAGCACAATTCAAACACAGAAGCCCTTTGGATATAAAACAATACTTTACCGTCAGTTACCTACCCATTTTATACCACCTCTGCTCGTAGCAGATACCTACCCAAAATACAATACATTTGCCAAAAGTTGAAATACAGAAATATTACAATGATTATTCTGTAAGTTAAAAACTTGCAACAAGACGAAACCTTTGCATGACAATATCCATGAAGAAATTTCCTCAATATGATGAATGGTCCCTGAAAGGGTGCATAGTGTAGATAAGAATTTCTCTTTGAGTTCCATGACAAATGACATGTAATTTCCCTCGGAAAAGGCACAGTGTAGGTAATATCAACAGATATAATCACTCAGGCATTTACTAATGTCTCTTTGATGATGAATAACTCTCTGAAAGAACACAATAAAGATTTTATCTGTTGGCATACAACTCCCAGGCTAGCATGATTAATTGTTGGCAGAAACATGGGACTGATCAAAAGATTGGAAAGAACATGGAATGTTTACTTGACCTCCATTCTATTGTATTGATCAGGCAGTTTTGCCCGTATTGTTGAGCTAATATTTTACCCAGATAACAAAACTCTGGTGATTCTTAATAGAGAATAATTTTGCTCTGTTGTACAACATTTTTTACCAAATTTAAGATCCGGGAGCTATCAACTAGCAGTATTTATTCTCAAAATCTCACATATAGAATGCCACATCTATCAGGACTCGAACCCAGAGCCCCTTGTTTACAAAACTACAATATTAACATTTTGCCATCAGATTTTATGAGGACTCAAACCCGAACCTTTTGATTACAAGGCAATAAAAACCATGCACCACACTCCACTCGGTCTCAGAACCCAATAGATATCAATTCAAAATTCCTGGGATTTTGACAGAAAAACATACTATAAGCTTAATTTCTGGTATGGCCAAAAATTGACAAATTTATGAACAAAAATCTGGCTGATGCAACTTTTGTAAGTATGTGCAAATCAATCTGAGGAAGCTCTTCTTTTCTGAAAAATTCCCGAGGGCATTTTTACAAAAATCTTGAATTAGACAAGATTCCACACTTGCTCAAAAAACTCATATGGGCATGTTGAGCAAGTTTTAAGTGTAGCAAATCTGCTTGAGGGGATGCTCTTCCTTTCTCGCGCTGTCCCCACCACCAATACCACTACTGCCTTATTTTCTCGCAGTGTTGCCAACATCTTACTCGAAAAAATCACCAAGGTTTCTCTCCACGTTCCACTACATAGGATATCCTCGGGCAAGGCATCGTGAAACTCGCAGACGATCTTGATGTTGGTTCGATCGTTGACCACAACCTTCTTTCTCTTAGATGTGTTGATGACGGTCATGGGTCTCCATGCTTTGAATTCGCTGGGCGTGTAGTACATGTCCACGCTTCCCTCGGTCACGCGTTTGTAAGCCGAGAACGCTTCGTAAAGTTTGAGGTAATCGTTTTTGGTCACGTCGAGGTTGTAATTCTCGTGCGGGAACACTTCGTTTCTACTGTTCTTCGGATAAACGTTCTTGATCTTGCAGTCGTCGAACTTGCTGGAATCTTTTTCCTGATTTTTGTCCCTCCCAGTCTGAAAAAGCACTACGATGAAATCTGGCATGTCGAACTGTATGTTGTTGAACTGCGTCGCATCAGTGCATCAGTGCATCGTTGTTGTTGGCAGCTCTTCGAAACGTGATTCTCAGTCCTCTCTTCCACATAATCTCCTTGTAGTCCGAGAAAAATCCCGGAAGCAAACGCATGGGAAAGAGCACCGTGTGACTTCTCGTCGATATTTTGGTTCCCGCTTCGAATCCCCCGGCCTGGTAGTACGCTGCGTCCGTTTTGGATAATTTCAAAGTTCCCACTGCCGTCGACGTGATGCCTGGATAATCTATTCTGTCGATGACGGTGTTGTGTTTCCTCACCTCCACCTGCGAGAACAGGTGAGGCACAAAGTTGTCCACAAGTATCAAGTTTGCTGCTGCGGGAAACGCGTCTCCACTTTCTTTCTTCACCACATCGAATTGAAGGTAGAGGTCCGCTCTGTGAGGATGAACAAACCCGTCGCCTACGTCCACATCATATTCGATCTCTCTGTTCGCTTCGTTCAAATTTCCAAACATAGGTTCTATTCATATTTTTACTCATGTATAGACATACATGATGAATCAGCAAACATATTTTTTCTAAGTCTTGCCGTTTCCAAAATAACCTTATTTCCACTCACCATTTTCGATTTCCGAGCATAGGTTCTATTCATATTTTACTCACGTATAGACGTACGTGATGAATCCGAAAACAGATTTCTCCTAAGTCTTACCGTTTCCAAGATAACCCCACTTCCGGTCGCTATTTTCGATTTCCGAACATAGGTTCTATTTATACTTTTTCTCACGTATAGGTGTACGTGATGAATCCGCAAACAGATTTTTCCTAAGTCTTACCGTTTCCAAGATAACCCCACTTCCGGTCGCCATTTTCGATTTCCGAACATAGGTTCTATTCATACTTTTTCTTACGTATAGGTGTACGTGATGAATCAGCAAACATATTTTTTCTAAGTCTTACCGTTTCCAAGATAACCCCACTTCCGGTCGCCATTTTGGATTTCCGAACATAGGTTCTATTCATACTTTTACTCACGTATAGGTGTACGTGATGAATCCGCAAACAGATTTCTCCTAAGTTTTACTGTTTCCAAGATAACCCCACTTCCGGTCGCCATTTTGGATTTCCGAACATAGGTTCTATTCATACTTTTACTCACGTATAGGCGTACGTGATGAATCCCCAAACAGATTGTTTTTGCTAAGTCATGAATTGGAGGGTTCTATAACAACCTATATTAATTCTCGTAAGAGAACAGAACGTGTCCTACAAGGCAAGTTAAGAGGGCATGTGCATGGCCAAAATAGCAGCTGGCCTCTCTCTTTTCAACGTGAACTTGGGAGTGGCGCAAATTCCACGCCGGAACAGGCGTTCTGCCCGGCACGGAAGTTGATGTTTATCGCGGCGTTACAAATCCAGCCGGTTGTACGGAAGCTGATCTTCACGTGTATTTTTCACGAGACACGCTAAACGCCACGTGCATACGCAAGATCATGGCCTTGCGTAAAAAATCAAAAAATTAAAAAAAAACAATAAGACTTTACCGCCGGGCAAACTGCTCGAAATGGACGCCAAACAGAACACGGCTAAATTGATGATGAATAGCATGTATGGTCAGATGTACGAATTGAAAAACATTCCGGAAGAGATTCGCCCGCACGTCAATCAATTCTACGTTCGAAGGCCGTACGGGAAAACCTTTACGTTTTTGGTTGGGCACCACGCCAGGGGGGCCAGGAATCCTAAAAAACAACAATTATTATTATTTTGTCTGTTTGCTTGCGTCACAATACACGCGCACGCGTGTGTGTGTGTGTGTGTGGCACATCGTTCCCCCGAGAGAGGTTTACAAAGGTTACGATATACAAACATTGGCCCCCGGGAGTTGGAAAATTACGATATGGCGCATTCGCTCAATACTGTTGCCAGCCATAAATCTCTTTCTCTTTTCATCTTACAGCAACGTTGGCATCTCTATTTTTTTAGTTGTAAGTAAATTGCCAACACACTCTAGTTAATAATGCTACATATTATACGCACACACGCACGCACATACTATATTACCATCCACCCATATCTCTCTCTCTCTTTTACGGCAGTACATATTTGTTGCCGGCTCTCTTTGTTTAGTATATGTAGGTTGGCAAAAATTGCTTTATGCACTGTAAGGCATGCCTTAAGTAAGGTTGCCAGCTCCTTGCTTTAGGCTAGGTTAGACCAAAAAAGCTGTAGGTAGGCTGTCGGTTGTTTAACTCTTCCCTCTCTCTCTTCTCTCTCTTTTTTGTAAAAGGCTATGGCAAAAGTACCAGTAGGTTGGCAACCTTGCTTTATGCACTGTAAGGCAAGTCTTAAGTAAAATTGCCAGCTCCTTGCTTTAGGTTAGGTTAGGTTAGGTTAGGTTAGGTTAGGTTTGAGTAGGTTAGGTTAGGTTAGGTTAGGTTAGAGTAGGTTAGGTTAGGTTAGGTTAGGTTAGAGTAGGTTAGGTTAGGTTAGGTTAGAGTAGGTTAGGTTAGGTTAGGTTAGGTTAGGTTAGAGTAGGTTAGGTTAGGTTACGTTAGGTTAGGTTAGGGTGGGTGTTGGCAGCTGTTGGTTGTTTAACTCTTCCCTCTCTCTCCTCTCTTTTTTTTTGTAAAAGGCTATGGCAAAAATACCAGTAGGTTGGCAACCTTGTTTTATGCACTGTAAGGCAAGCCTCAAGCAAGATTGCCAGCTCCTTGCTTTAGGCTAGGTTAGACCAAGAAAAAACCTTGGTGATTTTTTTCGAGTAAAATGTTGGCAACACTGCGAGAAAATAGAGCTCATGCCTTACAAAAAAAAACATTAAGGCGATTTTTATTTGATGACGTTGAACCCGTGCAGTGTTACCACCCATCCATCTCTCTCTCTTTTACGGCAGTGCCGGCTCTCCTTGCCCAGTATATGTAGGTTGGCAAAAATTGCTTTATGCACTGTAAAACAAACCTCAAGCAAAGTTGCCAGCTCCTTGCTTTAGGTTAGGTTAGACAAAAAAAGCTGTAGGTAGGCTGTCGGTTGTTTAACTCTTCCCTCTCTCTCTCCCCTCTCTCTTTTTTTTTGTAAAAGGCTATGGCAAAAATACCAGTAGGTTGGCAACCTTGTTTTATGCACTGTAAAACAAGCCTCAAGCAAGATTGCCAGCTCCTTGCTTTAGGCTAGGTTAGACCAAAAACCTTGGTGATTTTTTCGAGTAAGATGTTGGTAACACTACGAGAAAATAGGGCTTATGCCTTACAAAAGCAAACCATCAAGGCGAGCCCCACCGAGCTTTACTTTCGGGTGTAGTGTTGGCAACACTGCGAGAAAAAGGTTGCCAGCTCCTTGCTTTAGGTTAGGTTAGACCAAAAACTTTGGTGATTTTTTCGGGTAAGAGTTGGCAACACTGCGCCTTACGAGAGAAATCCATTAAGGCGGACGAGCCCCAAATGATGATTCGAGCCCCAAAAGAGGATTGTGAACCGGGACACTGTACTACTAGTTAAGATATTGCCTTTCCGTTAACATGTCCTTGTGAATGATTGATTGCTAAAAACCTGTTGCAGAACACCTGCACAATTACGTCATCACGTCCAGCGTGCGTGTCGGGAGGTTATTGACAAGAAACATCACTAATGCCCAAGGGCCTTTGCATGGATTCCAAAATCAAGTTCTCTATCTTTAGTTTAGTTCTGCACTTTGGAAGGAAAGGATCATGTAGTTGTCATCATGCCGAAATTTAATGTGCTATTAAGTGGTAAGTTACATGGTTACGTGCATGAATTTGGTGAAAGCACATTTTTGACAGATGTTACTATTCTTCTCTGCAAGATATGTGAAAAACATTCAACCAAGAGAAAAAAATACTTTAAATCTCAGCATGTGTCAACAGCAAAACATAAATCTGCAGTTGCCAAAAAGGTTGGACAGAAGAAGATATCCCTAATTTCAACAGTGGGCACTTCACCCAACAGGCAATCTCAGTTTTCTCTTGAACTGTGCAAAGCTTTCATGGAAGCAGGAATACCTTTCTGGAAAGTGGAAAACAAGTCACTGAGGAAATTCCTGGAGAAATACACTAAAGAAACGGTGCCGTCGGAATCTACGCTACGGAAAACATATTTAAGCATCTGCTACGAAGAAGCTCTTGAAAGAATTGGTGCTGAAGTTGGTGGAAAGAAGGTTTGGATTTAAACAGATGAAAGTATTGACGCTATGGGACGCTGAATAGCCAACGTCATCATATGAACTATGGAACCAACATGCGTCGTCATTTCTTCTCACGTCAGAACAACTAGAGAGAGCCAATGGTTCGTCAATAGCTCAGTTATTCTCAAATTCCCTACTTCTGCTCTGGCCAGATGGTGTACATCATGATGACATGTTACTTTTTATCAGTGATGCAGCTCCCTATATAAAGAAGGCTGCCATAGCATTGAAAATTCTCTTCCCGAACATGCTTCACATCACATGTGTAGCCCACGCAATGCACAGAATCGCCGAAAAAGTTAGAGTGTTGCATCCAGAAGTGGACAGGTTGATTTCGAACACAAAGAAGATATTTCTGAAATCTCCCTCTCGAACCCGAACATTTCAGGAAGTTGCACCTGAGCTTAGTTTACCTCCGCAACCAGTCTTGACGAGATGGGGAACCTGGATATCAGCAGCTATATATTATGCTAACCACCTTGAAAAAATCAGTGAGGTGATCGATGCTCTTCCAGAAAATGAAGCGGCTTCAATTCGTGAAGTGAAAAAAACTCCTGTGCTATTCAGAACTGAAGAATGAATTGTCGTTTATGTTTGCACATTATGGTGAATTGCCAGAGACAATTACAAAGCTAGAAAAAAGAGGTGAGACTCTTGTAGCATCCATGAAAATCTTCAAGGAATCTATGCAGCAGATGATGGAAGTGTCAGGAGAAAAGGGGTCAGCTGTTGTGGAAAAGTGCAAATGGGTAGTGAGTGCAAATGATGACTTGAAACAATTGAAAACAATTTGTGATATTCTAAAAGGTGAAAATGCTGTTATCGAAATGCGTCCAGCTACATTTGCTTGTTTTATGTATGCTTCGTTAACATTTTGCCAGAAATTATAGATAAAAGTAAGTGACTTTCAAATGTGCCTTTTTCAGTTTATTTTGCCTTTTTTCCCATTTTTAGTGCCTATTTTCCACATTATAAATGCCTTTTTGCCTGCCTATTTTAACGAAAATAAATGCCTGAACTTCCGGGCTCTAATTATTACTGTTTTCAGGGGTGATAAATTCATATTGATTCGGCATCGTCTACTCCAGTCTTTGAACTTCGTGATTGTACAATGACAATTTACTGACACTTCTAGGTTATAAGAAATCCCATTGAAGTTCCATGATATCGTTAAAATACAGAAATGCCCGTGACTGTACATGAAGTAACAGATTATCGGTATCGTTTCAGAAGTATAGAATGCGATAAACAATAAAGTACCCACTCTAATAACAAAAGCCTACCTCCATGGTGGTCAGCACAGCACGCTACGACGCCAGATATCCCGGATTCGAATCCCGACTTAGGCATGGGTGTTCTTTGTTAGTGTCCCTTCATCATCATCATTCATTACTCATCCTCATAGTCGCGATTAACCAAAATTGGATGTAAAGCGACGCTAAGTAACAAAAATCAAATAAAAATCGAAGAAAATGAACAAAAAAAGGAACCTTGAACAAGTTCCGTTACAGCGCGTCGAAGTTAAAAAAAGCAACGGTTCAACAGACAGCGAACGTCTTTTCGATATCCCTATCGTACGTCCAATATAGTACATTGTCTTCCACCACACGAGGATATAAAATCGAATCAAGTAACGGTCGTTGTTGTAATGGGACCGAGGCATCTTTCAGCTCATATACCCCCTTACAACCTTCCGCAAACGCCATATTCCTTACGCCAGCCCTGGATGTGGCCCATGCATCAGCTTAAAGATCTCTTCAATTTCCAACCACAAAGAGGAAGCTCCGGCATTCGGATTGGCCATAAATTGATCCTCTGAATAGGTAGTTGTAGGCAAAATGCACCAATAAAGAACTTGCTTTCCCATCGTTTGATGCTTTTTTCGGAGGAACACGATGTTCTTCTTCAAGGCCAAGAAACGCGCTTTGGAGCCTGTGAACGGAGAAAATTATTGGTTCCTGGGATTTTTATGTGGAGTGTAATGGTGTCCGTAATGCCGACATCGATATTGATGAGGTGTGTTGTGGGAAATATACCAGCAGCTATTAGGTGGCTTATTGTGGATTATATATTTAGCTGAAACGATGCAAAGGTACACTGTGTTTATGTACAGTGGACGGCCTTCCAGATGGCATAACGGTAACGTCATTACCTTGTGATAAAGGGGTCCAAAGTTCGATACTCATTGGAGACACTAATGGTTCGGATCTCGCTGTGGATCTAGTCCCGATTAGCCTATCTGTGAATGAAGTGGACTTGAGACTCAAAGATAAACATGCTGGAGTTTTCACTACCTAACCGCGAAAAATCCATAGAAACTAATCTGTAAATTGTCACATCCCGCGATTAATTAGTTGTAGATTTTTAACGAATTGCTGATGAGGATATTTTCTCTCCTATTTGGCATTTATTATAACAAATATTATCTTTTTATCATTTATTGAGTTTGAGTTTGTTGTTATGTTCACAGGAAGGCTAATCGGGACTGGGCATACAGTTTAAAGCGGGATCCGAACCGCACCAAGTATCGAACCCGGAACCCATTGATTACAAGGAGATTGCCTTTACACTAAGCCTTTGTGGGGGACTTTCTTTGGTATTTATAGCATTGGGAATATATATCTCATCATAGGAATGTGATCATTGATGTCTTTCAATCGTTTGATCCCAAACAGACAGACGGGCGGTTCTCTGTCGCATTAAATTATCAGTTAGTATGACTTCATTTCAGGAAAAGTTTCGATCTTTCTAGCTTCCAATATATCAACAGGTTTAGTATTTACTATGATTCAAGAAAGCTCAGGGTTTGCTTATGCGAATAGTTTCTGAATGAGGATCAAAGAATTATTCCCAGGTGACGTAGAGGTCATATCCAACAAAGTAGCTCGATAAAACAATTGAACACATCAACAAGGCACAAAAAATCCAAGATTTCAAAGAAAACAGTCGGTTTTAACAACAACATGAGAAATATTCGCTTTAACTTTAATATGGATTTATTTTAGAATTCACAAAAGTCTTTTCTAGTCTTGACAACAATATTCTGTCCTTTGCTTTAGTCCTTTAGTGCTACACTCGATAACAATAAGCTCTGCAGTGTTTTGTTTTACTACAAAACTCTGATCTGGGGAAGGGGTTATCCAAGTCTTTCAGTGAAAGCGTTCAACCCCCACTCCCCCTTCTTTTGTGCTAGAAAGAAGGGTCTAGCTTTTGTCTGGACGTTGTTCGTTTCAAGTGCAGTTAAAAATATTTCAACGGATTTTTCAAGTTTTTGAGATGCATTAAGGATATCTTCCAGCGTGGAAAGGCTTTTTAGCTGAACCAAGTACTGGTAAGAAACCAATTTCTATCCATCCATGGCCGATAAGAATACATACCCACAGAACGGAAAATGTGTCAATTTACACAGAAGAAGAATGCATTTTATTGCGTGTGATCGTACATAAAAGCATTGTTTTGTGAGAGTGCTATGTTGAATGAGAAAGGCATATTTTATTTTGTGAGAGTGCTATGTTGAATAAGAAAGGCATATTTTATTTTGTGAGAGTACTATTTTGAATGAGAAAGGCATATTTTATTGTGTGAGAGTGCTATGTTTAATGAGAAAGGCAGAGTGCTATGTTGAATGAGAAAAGCATATTTTATTTTGTGAGAGTGCTATGTTGAATGAGAAAGGCATATTTTATTTTGTGAGAGTGCTATGTTGAATAAGAAAGGCATATTTTATTTTGTGAGAGTTCTATGTTGAATGAGAAAGACATACTTTATTTTGTGAGAGTGCTATGTTGAATGAGAAAGGCATATTTTATTTTGTGAAAGTATTTGTTTGATTGATTGATAAGGTTTATTTCACTTCGCTTTTCTGCCACTTTTAGCTAATCGCAAAGATTAGGATGAGTGTTGATATGATGGAATTGATAAAGAAACACTCACAAAGAACACCCATGCACAACCTGGGATTCGAACCCGTGCTAACCACTCCGGTGAAGGTATTTGTGTGTATTGGAACAGTTCATCTGTTTTGTGAACGCGTTTCCTTGCACGATAGAAGAGCGTAATTTTTTGGTTCGATATGCGAAAGCGTTTCTGTGGCATAATAATTGGCTTTGTGATAATGTCCCGTTACATGAGAACTGCTTATTTGTTTTGTGAAAACGTTAACGAAAGTACTTGACTCTGTAGTTAGAGCAAGGAAAAACCGGCGCACAAACCCAGAATCAATCCCCACCAAAAGGGGTTGAGGCCTCTTCAGAGCTCAAACACAGAGCGTGCGGCACGTAGAATTCCTTCCCAACCCTCTCCTCACCCATTGTTATTTAAATGAACCAGAGGAACGAACAGAAGCGCGCATCGACTCCCAAAACGTTTTCACATCATTAATGAATTTCAGTGTACGTGGTTTCCACGAGCTGGCCAAACAAAGTTAGGAAATTATTAGGGAAATCTCTAGCCTTCTCCTCGTGGATGTTTTGGTTCTTGGTAGCTCCTAGCTTATCTACGAGACCAGCCAGACCGCGTAAAAACTGATAATGGTCGAATTAGGAACGTCCTCTCTCTCTCTCTCTCTCTCTCTCTCTCTCTCTCTCTCTCTCTCTCTCTCTCTCTCTCTCTCTCTCTCTCTCTCTCTCTGCATTCTGTCCTTCACCTCTGTTTCTCTCTACTCCACCATTAGCCGCTCTTGGGGGTGTATTTGCAGTTAACCAAATCTTCATACTTCTTCCGGCTGGTATGCATACACACTCTCTCGCTCTTTGTCTGATGCAGTGTGTGCGGTTATCCAATATTGCAAGCCTCTTGGCTGGTTCTGTTCCAAAATGTTTTCTCTTTAGCGAGGATGGAGAAAAAAGTGCAAACCCGTAAACCCCTGGAAAGTTATCGACAAGGGGATTAGGAAAACCAACACTGGAGAGAGGAAGATTCTGTAATAGAATTGAGCTTCGTTGGAAAAAAAGCTTCGCGCACTTAATGGTCCTTGGGGGACAATGGGATATAATCCTTTGCCTGTTAACGCCAACTTTGTTGCTTCAGACATTTTTGTTCCAAGTATGGCGGTATCACTGATTGTGCTCTTTAACTCAGAAGTGTAATAAGAACGAACAGAGAAGGAACATAACGTAACTAACTAACTCTCTAGCGTTCTTAAACACGAAGGTTAGCGACTGCAGCATCTGTCCCTATACTTAGCAAGATCAACTCAATCTTTTCCATCGATTTCCTTTAGGTCCATCTTAACGTTATAGTTTTAGAAGGCAAGAAAATTATATCTTATTATATTTTATTATTTATTTATTTTTTCATGTTTATGTACAATTTGTAACATTAACTGTTATTTATTGTAATATTGCGCGTAATTTAGCTAGTCATTAATCTCGTCCCTGTAGTAGCCAGAGACAATAGAAAAAATAAAGATACCACCCTGTTAAATAAAGTAATGCGTTCAGTTTCGTGAAAATGTCCGTCTCGAGCCCTGCTTCAAGACGAAACGAGTTTGTATGTTTCAAAAATCATGATTAGAGATACAGTTACACCTATGCTTGAAGGATAACAGGTTGCATACACTGCAAAGAAAGCATTTTCAATAGAAAATGGCGGTCGCAGTTATATCAGCATGCTGGAGAAGTAGAGCACAATAATAACAAAATATCTTCTTTATCTACAGCATATATTTGTAGTTTTTTCTACAAAATGAAAATATATTTGCCCCTTATTTTCAATTTGAGGTTGCGATTTTTGTCCCTTATTTTCAACTTGTGATTGCGTTTTTTCGTCCCGAATTTTCTTCTTTAAAACCTAGCAACCCTGGGTGGTACTCTCACAAAACACACACGAAATTACGTTCTACAGTATACTGAGAATGCCATTCCATGCATAGGAAAATATGATAATCATAACTGAAGAGAAAGCCACATGGGAAATATTATGTGATAACAGCGTAAGGATTATCTATTGATAGGAATATAGGATTTCTATTATATGTACTACAACATATTCCGGGACCATGAGTGCTCCCCATAACATTTGAAACTTGCAATAAATATTCGAGTACGAAGCTACTCAACGATAAATACGCCTCTCCTTTCACAAGTAATGTTGTGATTGACATAAACATGCTGTAAAGTCCGAGGTGCCTCGTTCACTACAGAACATGAACATTGATTGTCATGTTCATACATTGTCTAGATTTACCCTTAAATGTAGAAAAGGTAAGCAAAATGCAACACAGCATCTAAAATGTGTCAGTTATCTACAAAGATATGTCATATCTAAGGGAACAGTTGAATTCAAGATGGCGCTGAGTTTTGAAATTGGGGAATATATCAGTTTTTATATATACCTAACAGCCATCATGCGCATGCATTATGTCATTTTCCGCATTTTCTGGAGGACGTAATTGAATGCATGCTGTTAAAATGTTGCAGCATTAAATTTTTCTATAAGATTCATTTTCGAAATAAGTTAATGAGGAGCAAATGTATAAGGTTTTCTGAGGGTTCTTGTAGGTAGAATTAATAGAGTTTGTTAACGAATCACCTTTCCGGCTTTCCTGAATTTATTTAATGCAAATATAATGCTTTCGAGAATATCAAATATACCATTACAAGAAATATAAACTTTACTTTTAGTTGTAGAACAAGCACAATAACGAATGCATATACATGCTGAATTTGCTTTATTAAGTAGAAAGATTGTTAAAAATATTTATCTCAAAACGTTTGTTTTCTCAGAAACTTTGTTGGTTTGCTATCTATTGGCATTGAAACGTACTCTGCTTCAAAGTAAAAGGCCCATTCCATATTAAATCAACAAGATATACTCAACATTACATTTTTGATTCATTTCAAATTTGGCATACTGAAAGGGCCACCCGAGACAGGAAAATATTCAAAATTGCAAATCCATGTCTTTGCATATCCGAAAATACAGGGGTGTTATTAAATGTGCGATTTTCTTCAACATCTTGTTAACTTTAAATTGCAAAATTTCGGCAACCAGGGCACCTATAGAAGTGACTCGAATGGTGTTGGACAAGTCTTGAAACAAATGAAGGTCGTATAAAGAAAATTTTGGTAGTCATTTTCTCAAAAATGACGGTTTAACTTTCTTTAAAAAAGTTGTCATACACTATTACTCAGCAACTGTACACAATTTTAAATGTGATGCCTATGGGATCTGTAGTTATGTTAGAGTTAGGTTAGGTAATGCATGATAACGTATTTTGATAGACGAATTACTACAATGCAAAGTTAAAAGTATACCAGATATGAAACACAATAATGTTTGAATCAACGTACATGAAGCTGATATTTGCATTTCCAGTTCATAGAAATACGTGGAGAATCAAACGTCCGGCCTCATAGGTAACTCAGTTATTGGTACACACTGCGAAAAATGAAAAGATGAGAAAGTTGTTGGAAATAGGCGAATTTTCAACATGCACTCTTCTGGCTTTTTCGTAATAAGCACTGATTCAGTCTTCTTTATTGTCAAAAGTTTTATTATCAATGAACATGGACGTCCGGAAGTTGGGGCCACGTTCCCTTCTTGAAAATGAATGTTCACCTAAAAATGATATATTTCACACATAATTGCATTTCAGTCACAGAAATTTATATTAATTATTAGTATAAGTGCGTTAAAGGAACTTGATAATTTCAGACTGAAACGGTGTTTTTTGAGGAGACATCATTATTATAGGCAAAAATATGCCTCCTATGTCCCCCTGGGAAAAAAAACCTTGCTTGCCCCTACATGGAAAAAAATCCTGGGACGTCCATGAGAGGGAACGAATTTAAGTTATGGTACGTTTCGATAATTGCTAATTCGTGCTATATATATTACTATAATAAAATCCCATTTCATTGAAACTCAACAATGGACACGTGAATGGCTGGTGTAATGTAAACGTCTATTGTTGTAACGAATTTTAGCTTCTTGCTACTTCTTATGTCATCCCCCAGTAAAGTTTCATGCCGCTCCGGAGGAAAATGACTGGATTCAACACTGTTCTAGGGAAAGCTGGCAAACAGTATTTTCGAATTATTTTTTTCTGTTGTTTACCATTCTCGAGGTTGATGTTAAATGCTCCAAATCGCTAAAGAGAACATAACGAACTTAGTGTGGCAAACTTTAAATGTCTTAGTGTGATAATTCCAAAAAAAATTGTAAATTAGATTTAGATGCAGTTTTTGCACACTGCTAAAGAAACAAAATGTCTGACATAAAAAATGTGAAATAATTTAATTGGACGATAGGCTTACGATATTCCCCTTAAAGGAAAATTGGAAAAACCGCTTTTCAAAATACACAATAAAGCACCCGTGACCCTGGATGGAACTTGAACCTTGAACCTTCGGTGTACATCTCGCGAGTTCAGTGCTCTAGGCTACAAAATTAACTTTCTCCAGAGACTGCTCGCCTTCTAAATAATATATTTAGCCTCAGTTCGCTTTAAATACACTTTATGCCCAAATAGTCTAAACGGGAATGGACTTGCCTTCACCGAGTATCGAACCCGGTACACTTGATTACAAGGCGACAACGTTACCACCACACCATCCGGGGGCACTCTGAATTAGATATGTTAAGACGAAACAAACGGAAAGCATTAATGGATATCCCACACACATTTACGAGATTTCCAGCTGTCTTGCATTATTACGAGAATAAATTAAACGTGGAAGCGCATTTAATATTTGCAGGAGACAAAAATTAGCTGTTGAGAATAAAGAGAGAGAGAGAGAGTTAAAATGTGTGTAATTTTAAGAAGGTAAATTCTGTCTTGCTTTTGATGAAATGCTAGGGCATAATCAATAGCCATGTTGAGTTAGTATTTATTCAAAGATTAATTATTAACGGAAGGAATTGTAATTTGCTTCAATAAATAGTCGATTTCATTCTTCTAGTTCGAACGGATTCTTTGTTATATTTACAAGGTTCAGTGTAATAATAAAGTCATCTTAAAAATAATGTACCTCTGTGGTGACAGATTCCTTCTAGCTTAAAGCATGGCAAATTTCCATATCAGTCACTGAAATTTCAGTTAGGCTCAATCTGTAATTACTATTCTGATATATTTTACGTCACCGTTTTGCCATCTTTGGAAAATAGCCACGATGAGAACGAGCGATGGTTATACTTCGGGTATTAGGAATATTTCCAATACGAGAGAGGGATTCAGGTCCCGATGAAATAAAATTTCTCTGATAGCCTTCCTGCAAATATCAATCCACACGTATGGGAGAAGTAGTAATGGCAGCACTATGTTCCTACGCGTCAGCAAAAATTTGATGCGCCTGGTGTTAGGTTACATCCGGTTGTAGCGGGCCACGAGTGATTTTATTGTTGAGTCAGCAGAACGTGTCTGATCACCTTGAAGACATCGGAAGCGGTGGGGGGAGGGGGGTCAATGGGTTTGTCACGTTGTTTCTTGATGTATGCTAAACTAACACGTGCGTATGTTTGTGTGTGTGTGTGTGGAGGAAATGCGCGCGCAACCATTGCGTATGATTCAAAGACATGAAGAAATGATTTAAAGATGGCGCCGAAGGTGCTTTACCCCCGAAAGTTTAGCGGCTAAGGTTATTGCTCTGTAAAACAAGAGGCGTCGAGGGTTCGATTCCTGGTAGAGTCAATATTGATTGATTGATAGATTGAGTTAGTTTTTTTAAGTCCGTTTTATGCACGGCAAAACTAATCAGGATTGGAGCTACAGTTGAAAAGTGGTGATTCGGACCACTATGTGCCTCCACCGAGTATCGAACCTGGGACCCTTTGATTACAAGGCGACGATGTCAATATTGAATGGTCTCGATTAGCCTGTGTGTAAATAAAGGCAACAAAATGGTTGAGTTCGAAAATCGAGTTGGGTTAGTGGTTAATGTTGTCACCTGGCAATGAAGAGGTTGCGGGTTCGAATCTCTAGGTAGTTAAATTAGACCAATTGTTTAGTCCCGCCATTATAGGTCGCGATTAGTCCATCTGTGCATAAATAGTGATTGAATAAAATCAATATGGCGGCCTTGGGTTAGTGGTTAATGTTGTCGCCTGGTAATGAAGAGGTCGCGGGTTCGATTCTCTAGGTAGTTAAATGAAGCCAATTATTTTGTCCCGCCATTATAGGTCCCGATTAGTCCATCTGTGCATAAATAGTATTTGAATAAAATCAAAATGGCGGCCGCGTTTTGTGTTTAGCGGCGGCGGCGGCGACCGGGGCGCGGCGCGGCGCGGGGCGGGGCGGCGCGGGGCGGCGCGGCGCGGGGGGTGTTTTTTTTTCCGCGAGATGTTTTAACCAAGTGGTTGAGGGTTCGATTCCCAATGTTGGTGAAAATTGGATATTCAATTGTATTTGTTTAAAAGTTCCGATTAGCTTTTTTGTGCACAAAGAGAAAATGAACTAATTGGAAATAGGATGTTTATGCTGTAATGAAAAGGTCCCGGGTTCGATTCACAATGTCAAATTGGCTGATAATGATGTTTTTTTTTTAAAAAAAAAAAAGAAGTGTGTTGAGTCCCCATTAGTATTTAGGCAGGAACAGATATTAAAAATCAAAACAAAATGCCTTTTGATTACAACGCAAAGACTTTACCGCTAATGTATAAAGATAAATTAGAATCTGTTGTTTTGCCGTGTGGGGCCCCAGTACCGATTAGCTTAAATGCATAAAGAGTAGGTAAAATAAGCAAGATGGCCGTCACTATTGTTTTGTGATCAAAGAGGAGTCACAGGTTCGATTCAATCAAAGGATGCAAGATTCTATGTTTCAATTCCATGTAAAAGTCTAAAGTTATGTTTCGATTAACCTCAATGCATAAAGAGGAATTAAACAAAAACAAGCAAAATGGCGACAGATGTGATAAAAGAAAAATTGAATTAGTTTTTTATAGTGACAAGAAAAAATAGCGAATCATTGTTAGAAATAGAATGAAAATAAAGATACTTGCCTTTGCGTGTCCAGCGCTGTGCAGAAAAGCTCTCATGCTTTATCTCCGACAAGTCCACAATACACATTTTTTTTTATTGTATAGTTAATTATTAATGTTGTTATTAACACAGATTCTTACCAGTGTGAAGAAAAGCTCTCATGCTTTACCTCCGACAAATTCACAATACACACTTTTTCATTATATAGTTAATTATTATTGTTGTTATTAACACCGAGTTTTACCAGTGTGAAGAAAAGCTCTCATGCTTTATCTTCGACAAGTCCACAATACACACTTTTTCATTATATAGTTAATTATTAATATTGTTATTAACGATTGTTACCAGTAAAAATATAAACCATGAGGATTTTTAAAAGGGTGATAAGTGAAAAAAGCCAAGACATATATTTTATCCCTGTTTATTACCAATATTTACAAAATTCAAAAGAGCCGCACACACACACACACACACACACACACATACATATGTAAAATGTTTATATTGTGTCACCAGTTTATCAGCATGTTATTTAACAAGTTTTTATTCTTCAAGTTTGTTCACTCACCCACATAAGGAATTGTGTCACTATCATATCCATTTTCGGCTGCAACCACTGAATTAAAATGTTTCACTATTTTTTCCACAAGCATGTTCTCGCAAAAAACAAACACTTCTTTGGAAAGTCTTTTTCCGTCGATGTTTTGTATAGACAAAGGCTCAGGTTTTGTACATCCATGTAGATGGGAAAGCACAAACTTCTCCTTATTACATGCATGGACAGGGGAAATATCTGTGCAACCGAAACATTGTTCGCGAAGGTCGAGAATGCAAGATTCCACACAGTTTCCAAAATATGATTTCAGATACGGCGACACTGTTTCACACATAACTTTCGCATGCTCGATGCACACAAATATCTTCATAAAGTTCCGCCACGAACTTTCTGCGATGAACACTATCTCCAGGGAACCGTAAGCTGGTTTCTTCCTTATAATGATCTGACGGCGATTGTACAGTGTGGTTATCAGCAATTCATGTTGCTCACTTAGTGGGTAGGAAACACGAGGCTGCTCACCTGGAATAGCGATGTAATTGTCGATTACTGGAAACAATTCCTGAAGAGCGTGCCACTCCTGCAACTGTAGTTCAACACCGGCCGCCCCGCTTCTGTGTAGCCTGACCACAGGTTGGAAATCCAGATGAGAGGAAAGTCCGATTGAGATAACTTTTGTTTTCGAAGCATTCAAATAGTAGATGTGATCGAATAATATCGACTGGCGTATAAGACTAGTTACTTGTTTTTGTTCTTCAGGTAAATGCTGATCGCTCTCTTTCTGAAGAACCCCTTTGAAATTAGTGTACGGTTGAAATCTTTTTTCAACGGCATCGAAATAGAGGATTCCATGACTAAGAACTGCGAGATACTGCATGTCGCAGCGTGCAGGTATACATTTGAAGAAATGCGTGGGTGTGTTTTTGAGACGCATGCGCGCGTAGCAAACCAAGCATGTGCTGGACAAAAAAGGTGGAGGGGGCGGGGCATTACAAAGATCAATGGTGAGAGAAAAATCAGCAGAATATCATAAACGTCATATTGAGGAAATATTGGATAACAAATATTAATTAATTTAATTAAAGCATCAACCGCATTGTCGATCTGAAATTAGGTTTATAGACAGGGGGCAAAATGGAAAATATCGACGATGTTCTAGTATTGGATTGTTTCTGTATTTCCATCGGTATAATCCTCCACCACATTTGAAGCATACTGTTTTATCCTCTTTTTGAATGTAAAATAATCCTGCTTCGGACAGAGCTTCTACAAACGGGAATTCTTTTGATTGCCAGTTTCTGAAAGAGGACAATCTAGCATTGAAAGATCCCATCTCTGGATATTGCGTCATTGTTCTGTAAAGACACAAAACAAGATAAATATTATAAGTAAGCTGTTGTAAACTGTAACGCTACAAAATTATTAATATACTATTAGGACTATATGTAACTTGTATAAAATTTCAAACAGTATTTACTGTCAATATTTTCTAGTATACGTACCGAGTATTATAAATTTAATTTACGAGTCAGCAAATAAGTTGTTATAATATTGTCGTTTTTTATCGGTACTGGGAATAAAATTTGAAATTTATGCATGGGTTTACCAGAGGCTCTATGGAATAAATACAGAAAACAGTAATGCCCACAGTACACAGACCCGTAACTTTGTATCTGATGAGTGTTGTACGTATAGAATTTAGAGTTATTTTCCAAAAATCGCAAATGGTTATGCACATGTGGAGGTTTTCCGTAACTATCAAAAAATTCCCCCCGGGAGTTACTGTCTATGTAAATTGCTACCCAGTGCTTCCCGGGGCTATCTTTGGGATCTGTATTTACAATCAACGCTGCTGGTAGTTCCACATGTACAGGTAATTCATTAGCTGCGAAAACCCCAACATGATGATTGTCAAAGGCTCTATTTGATATTAACCCGTGAAGCAAATTTAAAGTCGACAGCATTGCTGGACACTAAATAGTAATATTGTGCAACTCACCTTGTTATACAATTAATCCAGATGAATATCTCTTTGATTATTAATTTCCATGAGAGCGTCAAACTCAGAGTAGATAACGCAAGTCACAGTAGATTCCAAAGCCGATTTGAAGTGGACTTCCAAGCTAACAGCCCCTTGCCGTTGAAGACTGCAGTGGGATATGGCACTTGCAGCTGCGTCTGGTGTTATATCGAAAACAAGTAATGCGTATCCCTGGGGGTATTCCTCACGCGATATATTGTTTCCTTCATCCATATAGTGTATCCCTGTTCCAGAGAATAATGTGTGATATGCTGTTATGTACTTGTTGTTTTCAAAGTCTGGTTGAAGTGGTTTGCCGGGAATTTGGACTCCATCAACATATAAAGTAAAGAAGTTGTAATTGAAATGTTGAAAATTGAATGGGTTTGTAGACAGTGTGCCGTTGAATGCATCGTTGGTAACAAACCCCACAACTAATCGTTTCGGAAGACGTCCAAGTATCACATTGTCAATTGTTTTTGAAACAATATCTTTTGGAATAGTTACAGCTTTAAGTTGTACTCTTGTTAGAGGGTATTTTGCTGTATGTTTTTGCAATATGCGATTGTGACTAAGTTTGATGGATGAACTGACCGATACTTTTCTCACATATAGTGTAGCATCCAGAATTTCCACTTTGCCTTCACTGTCATCTAATCCCATCAAGCAGAAAGTGTTTTTCGAAGGAATCAGTTTTATTCGCATTTCCACTCCATTGATCAAAAATTTCTCTTGATTGAAAATATCAGAATGCAAGTAACCAAACATATCAAATGTTTTACTCTGTTTTGTTAGTTGGTTACGTTTTGTAAAGCCTTTGTTGTCTTCCGAAACGTTATCAAAAGCGCCTGCTGTATCCTTGTACCACAATGCACTTTGGAGATGAGATGATTTTGCAGATATGTCATAGTTCAGTGCTTTTTCAAAATAAGACCTGTATGGGTGCATGTGAGATGGAAACGAGATGAGTTTGTTATTTAAGTAGATTTGTACTTCGCTGAACATTGCATTGAGAAAATCATTGACAGGTCCAATTGTTTTATCTGTGGGTAGCAATAACTGACCATTCGCTTTTACAATTCTGGCATCTATATTCAACATTGTGTGTGCTAAATCCATATAATCATCACCATGTCCAGGTATTACAAACTCGGTGGGGGCATTATCTGCCAGGGAACTAACAGGTTTGTATCCGATGGTGTGGTGTTCTAAGATGCTTGTCTGAGTAGGTTTTACCGAGAAAATATCCAATTCACTTTTAAAACACTTAAATAACAAACTCATCTCGTTTCCATCTCACATGCACCCATACAGGTCTTATTTTGAAAAAGCACTGAACTATGACATATCTGCAAAATCATCTCATCTCCAAAGTGCATTGTGGTACAAGGATACAGCAGGCGCTTTTGATAACGTTTCGGAAGACAACAAAGGCTTTACAAAACGTAACCAACTAACAAAACAGAGTAAAACATTTGATATGTTTGGTTACTTGCATTCTGATATTTTCAATCAAGAGAAATTTTTGATCAATGGAGTGGAAATGCGAATAAAACTGATTCCTTCGAAAAACACTTTCTGCTTGATGGGATTAGATGACAGTGAAGGCAAAGTGGAAATTCTGGATGCTACACTATATGTGAGAAAAGTATCGGTCAGTTCATCCATCAAACTTAGTCACAATCGCATATTGCAAAAACATACAGCAAAATACCCTCTAACAAGAGTACAACTTAAAGCTGTAACTATTCCAAAAGATATTGTTTCAAAAACAATTGACAATGTGATACTTGGACGTCTTCCGAAACGATTAGTTGTGGGGTTTGTTACCAACGATGCATTCAACGGCACACTGTCTACAAACCCATTCAATTTTCAACATTTCAATTACAACTTCTTTACTTTATATGTTGATGGAGTCCAAATTCCCGGCAAACCACTTCAACCAGACTTTGAAAACAACAAGTACATAACAGCATATCACACATTATTCTCTGGAACAGGGATACACTATATGGATGAAGGAAACAATATATCGCGTGAGGAATACCCCCAGGGATACGCATTACTTGTTTTCGATATAACACCAGACGCAGCTGCAAGTGCCATATCCCACTGCAGTCTTCAACGGCAAGGGGCTGTTAGCTTGGAAGTCCACTTCAAATCGGCTTTGGAATCTACTGTGACTTGCGTTATCTACTCTGAGTTTGACGCTCTCATGGAAATTAATAATCAAAGAGATATTCATCTGGATTAATTGTATAACAAGGTGAGTTGCACAATATTACTATTTAGTGTCCAGCAATGCTGTCGACTTTAAATTTGCTTCACGGGTTAATATCAAATAGAGCCTTTGACAATCATCATGTTGGGGTTTTCGCAGCTAATGAATTACCTGTACATGTGGAACTACCAGCAGCGTTGATTGTAAATACAGATCCCAAAGATAGCCCCGGGAAGCACTGGGTAGCAATTTACATAGACAGTAACTCCCGGGGGGAATTTTTTGATAGTTACGGAAAACCTCCACATGTGCATAACCATTTGCGATTTTTGGAAAATAACTCTAAATTCTATACGTACAACACTCATCAGATACAAAGTTACGGGTCTGTGTACTGTGGGCATTACTGTTTTCTGTATTTATTCCATAGAGCCTCTGGTAAACCCATGCATAAATTTCAAATTTTATTCCCAGTACCGATAAAAAACGACAATATTATAACAACTTATTTGCTGACTCGTAAATTAAATTTATAATACTCGGTACGTATACTAGAAAATATTGACAGTAAATACTGTTTGAAATTTTATACAAGTTACATATAGTCCTAATAGTATATTAATAATTTTGTAGCGTTACAGTTTACAACAGCTTACTTATAATATTTATCTTGTTTTGTGTCTTTACAGAACAATGACGCAATATCCAGAGATGGGATCTTTCAATGCTAGATTGTCCTCTTTCAGAAACTGGCAATCAAAAGAATTCCCGTTTGTAGAAGCTCTGTCCGAAGCAGGATTATTTTACATTCAAAAAGAGGATAAAACAGTATGCTTCAAATGTGGTGGAGGATTATACCGATGGAAATACAGAAACAATCCAATACTAGAACATCGTCGATATTTTCCATTTTGCCCCCTGTCTATAAACCTAATTTCAGATCGACAATGCGGTTGATGCTTTAATTAAATTAATTAATATTTGTTATCCAATATTTCCTCAATATGACGTTTATGATATTCTGCTGATTTTTCTCTCACCATTGATCTTTGTAATGCCCCGCCCCCTCCACCTTTTTTGTCCAGCACATGCTTGGTTTGCTACGCGCGCATGCGTCTCAAAAACACACCCACGCATTTCTTCAAATGTATACCTGCACGCTGCGACATGCAGTATCTCGCAGTTCTTAGTCATGGAATCCTCTATTTCGATGCCGTTGAAAAAAGATTTCAACCGTACACTAATTTCAAAGGGGTTCTTCAGAAAGAGAGCGATCAGCATTTACCTGAAGAACAAAAACAAGTAACTAGTCTTATACGCCAGTCGATATTATTCGATCACATCTACTATTTGAATGCTTCGAAAACAAAAGTTATCTCAATCGGACTTTCCTCTCATCTGGATTTCCAACCTGTGGTCAGGCTACACAGAAGCGGGGCGGCCGGTGTTGAACTACAGTTGCAGGAGTGGCACGCTCTTCAGGAATTGTTTCCAGTAATCGACAATTACATCGCTATTCCAGGTGAGCAGCCTCGTGTTTCCTACCCACTAAGTGAGCAACATGAATTGCTGATAACCACACTGTACAATCGCCGTCAGATCATTATAAGGAAGAAACCAGCTTACGGTTCCCTGGAGATAGTGTTCATCGCAGAAAGTTCGTGGCGGAACTTTATGAAGATATTTGTGTGCATCGAGCATGCGAAAGTTATGTGTGAAACAGTGTCGCCGTATCTGAAATCATATTTTGGAAACTGTGTGGAATCTTGCATTCTCGACCTTCGCGAACAATGTTTCGGTTGCACAGATATTTCCCCTGTCCATGCATGTAATAAGGAGAAGTTTGTGCTTTCCCATCTACATGGATGTACAAAACCTGAGCCTTTGTCTATACAAAACATCGACGGAAAAAGACTTTCCAAAGAAGTGTTTGTTTTTTGCGAGAACATGCTTGTGGAAAAAATAGTGAAACATTTTAATTCAGTGGTTGCAGCCGAAAATGGATATGATAGTGACACAATTCCTTATGTGGGTGAGTGAACAAACTTGAAGAATAAAAACTTGTTAAATAACATGCTGATAAACTGGTGACACAATATAAACATTTTACATATGTATGTGTGTGTGTGTGTGTGTGTGTGTGTGCGGCTCTTTTGAATTTTGTAAATATTGGTAATAAACAGGGATAAAATATATGTCTTGGCTTTTTTCACTTATCACCCTTTTAAAAATCCTCATGGTTTATATTTTTACTGGTAACAATCGTTAATAACAATATTAATAATTAACTATATAATGAAAAAGTGTGTATTGTGGACTTGTCGAAGATAAAGCATGAGAGCTTTTCTTCACACTGGTAAAACTCGGTGTTAATAACAACAATAATAATTAACTATATAATGAAAAAGTGTGTATTGTGAATTTGTCGGAGGTAAAGCATGAGAGCTTTTCTTCACACTGGTAAGAATCTGTGTTAATAACAACATTAATAATTAACTATACAATAAAAAAAAATGTGTATTGTGGACTTGTCGGAGATAAAGCATGAGAGCTTTTCTGCACAGCGCTGGACACGCAAAGGCAAGTATCTTTATTTTCATTCTATTTCTAACAATGATTCGCTATTTTTTCTTGTCACTATAAAAAACTAATTCAATTTTTCTTTTATCACATCTGTCGCCATTTTGCTTGTTTTTGTTTAATTCCTCTTTATGCATTGAGGTTAATCGAAACATAACTTTAGACTTTTACATGGAATTGAAACATAGAATCTTGCATCCTTTGATTGAATCGAACCTGTGACTCCTCTTTGATCACAAAACAATAGTGACGGCCATCTTGCTTATTTTACCTACTCTTTATGCATTTAAGCTAATCGGTACTGGGGCCCCACACGGCAAAACAACAGATTCTAATTTATCTTTATACATTAGCGGTAAAGTCTTTGCGTTGTAATCAAAAGGCATTTTGTTTTGATTTTTAATATCTGTTCCTGCCTAAATACTAATGGGGACTCAACACACTTCTTTTTTTTTTTTAAAAAAAAAACATCATTATCAGCCAATTTGACATTGTGAATCGAACCCGGGACCTTTTCATTACAGCATAAACATCCTATTTCCAATTAGTTCATTTTCTCTTTGTGCACAAAAAAGCTAATCGGAACTTTTAAACAAATACAATTGAATATCCAATTTTCACCAACATTGGGAATCGAACCCTCAACCACTTGGTTAAAACATCTCGCGGAAAAAAAAACACCCCCCGCGCCGCGCCGCCCCGCGCCGCCCCGCCCCGCGCCGCGCCGCGCCCCGGTCGCCGCCGCCGCCGCTAAACACAAAACGCGGCCGCCATTTTGATTTTATTCAAATACTATTTATGCACAGATGGACTAATCGGGACCTATAATGGCGGGACAAAATAATTGGCTTCATTTAACTACCTAGAGAATCGAACCCGCGACCTCTTCATTACCAGGCGACAACATTAACCACTAACCCAAGGCCGCCATATTGATTTTATTCAATCACTATTTATGCACAGATGGACTAATCGCGACCTATAATGGCGGGACTAAACAATTGGTCTAATTTAACTACCTAGAGATTCGAACCCGCAACCTCTTCATTGCCAGGTGACAACATTAACCACTAACCCAACTCGATTTTCGAACTCAACCATTTTGTTGCCTTTATTTACACACAGGCTAATCGAGACCATTCAATATTGACATCGTCGCCTTGTAATCAAAGGGTCCCAGGTTCGATACTCGGTGGAGGCACATAGTGGTCCGAATCACCACTTTTCAACTGTAGCTCCAATCCTGATTAGTTTTGCCGTGCATAAAACGGACTTAAAAAAACTAACTCAATCTATCAATCAATCAATATTGACTCTACCAGGAATCGAACCCTCGACGCCTCTTGTTTTACAGAGCAATAACCTTAGCCGCTAAACTTTCGGGGGTAAAGCACCTTCGGCGCCATCTTTAAATCATTTCTTCATGTCTTTGAATCATACGCAATGGTTGCGCGCGCATTTCCTCCACACACACACACACAAACATACGCACGTGTTAGTTTAGCATACATCAAGAAACAACGTGACAAACCCATTGACCCCCCTCCCCCCACCGCTTCCGATGTCTTCAAGGTGATCAGACACGTTCTGCTGACTCAACAATAAAATCACTCGTGGCCCGCTACAACCGGATGTAACCTAACACCAGGCGCATCAAATTTTTGCTGACGCGTAGGAACATAGTGCTGCCATTACTACTGGAGATTTGATCATAATTTCCTGATTCTCTTCGAGGTAAGCGAATACAGATTTAGTTTTGTTCGTAAACAAGCATGATTAGCGAATCAACACCAGAGGATTAGTGCATAGCATATGCAATCAGGATCTACATTATATATATTACTAGCTGATTGCCCGGCGTTGCCCGGATATTTATATTTCCCAATCTTCTATTAGACAGGAATATAATGAATTCTATCTATAGTGTAAAATGAACTTGGAGTTGAACGGCATTGGGAGTGTCACTATTCATCTTAGCGACCCAGAAAACTATTTATTCCACATTAATATCGATCGTTTTCGATTATTTTTACATGTCACCCCTCCTACCCCCACCCTTATGGGTGCTAGGGATGTATTACCCCCACAGTATTTCTTTCCAGATTGCAAGTGATATGTATACCAAGTTTGGTTGAAATCGCTCCAGGAGTTCAAGAGTTACGCCGGAACAAACACACATACACACACACACACACATCCATTTTTATATATACAGGGTGATTGGTAATTCGACCTATTCCTGGAAAGGGGTAATACCAGAGCACATTTGCAACAAATTTGACCCTATGCACAGGGGGTCGGAAATCAATGGGTTTCGAGTTATTGCAGTTTTAAGATTTTCGTGACATATTCCGACTTGCGACCAAAAAACTACTAATTGTGAAAAAACTACTACACCCTGGGCACTTAATTGACATGTTGCTAACAGCTGACGAATGAGTGACTACTGGGAAAAAAAATCATGCCCAAAATTCCCATACCCACAGAAAGAAACAGTCATTGGAGCACATGTCATGACGAAATTTGGAAATTATCGGTTAAATGAAGAGGATTACTCGAAAAAATGGTAACACACTTCGCGTAAAAATTACGGAAAAAACTTCCTCGTTTCATAAGCTCTCCAAAAAGATAGAAATGTTGTCAAGTGATACACGGGTTGGGGGAAAAATTTGAGTAAAAAGCGGAGAAGGCGCGTTGTAGACCTCTTTGTAAAGTGAAAGAAGTTGTCGGTTGTGAGAAATAAAGAAACGAAAATGAGTGAAATAATAATACTCATGATTCCAGGTTGTCAGAATTAATTATTACGAAAACTACAAATCCTGTTGAAATTGCCTCCCCCGGTTACGTATGCAAGCACGCAGCCTGCGGCGTACTTCAGACACAGTCACTCGCGTTGACACTCAGTCCCTTATGTATTGGGCGGCTGTCACAATTCTCTCTCTCTCTCTCTCTCTCTCTCAACTCTTCTTGGGAATCCACTGGACTAACTCTTTCATATGATCCCAAATGTAAAAGTCGCATGGCGTGAAATCCGGACGCCTCGCCGGCCAGGGGGTCGGGCCGCCTAACCAATCCATCGCATGGGATAATTGTCGTCCAACCACTGTCGCACACCACGGAAATAGTGAGCTGGGCAGCCATCATGTTGGTAAATCATACCTCTATTTGTGGCGAGCGGCACAATCTCCAGCAGCGTCGTCAATTCTTCCCTTAGTTTTCGTAGGTAATGCCGTTTAGGATTTGTGGCAGATAGAATGGCCCGATCACATGATTGTGGATGATTAAGATTTAGTGAGAATTTTCTCTGGTGACCCTTTCCTTTAGATTTTCTGCGGTTATGAGGGGACCAAAAATGCGCATTTCGACCAGCGCGGTCGAATTTGGTCTATTTTCTTCATTTCCTTTCCACTCCCTCTTTGCCCTCTCTCTATCCTTACCACCGCCTCTCACTCTCTCTTCTCTCTCTACGCCTACCACCAACTCTCTCTCTCTCTCTCTCTCTCTCTCTCTCTCTTTCTATTCCTACCGCCTTTTCTCTTTCTTCTTTTCTTCTTCTTACCTCTCTCCAATTAGATTTTACGTTTACGTTTCACCATAGCCCTATACATTTCGATAATTGTTCGCATAATAATTTCTGCGGTCGTAAACTCAAGTCTAACTTATTTGTTCGTTAAAGTTCTTCACAGCAAAACAACGAGATGTAAACATAAAGAAAGAAAACCTCGTGTTTTACGCAAAGCGCTTTGAGAGAACCCTATTAAGTTGACTGACAGCAATTCGAGAGGGCCAGTTGGACAAGCAGTTTGCCCTTAGTTCCTGCCGGAAAGAAAATACCCAAAAAACACCCAACAATAGTTGCTTTGTTCCTATTCCGGGCATGATGAATTACTCCTAGACGGAGAGAGAAGGGAGGGGGGGGGGGGCGCAGAACTGTGAAAATGTGTGTGGTGGAGAGGGGGAGCGGATACCTTTCTTTCACCGAATGAATTTGAGGGTGACGCGAATCGGACCGAAACGAAACTCTCTACTATTCAGGTTGACGGATTTAACTTCATTGTTTGTTCCCGGGAGTCGAACTACAGAAAACCTAATTACCCTTTGGCACAATGGATCGGCGGGAATGGAAGTCAGGCCCTATGAGCGAGGTTCTTGTAGATGGATTGCTGGGGAAGTCTTTTGACCTTTTACGATGTAAAGATTAATTGTTTCCATGAGACAAGGGCAGGAGAGATGCTTAAAGTACCTTCGTGAATTCTTGTTTGCAGTGAGAACATCATCAAAGATTAATTCTCTTAAAGAATGCGTCATGCACATTATCAAATGCCTTTTTTAAAAAACAAAAGGCAGATGGGTTTTATGAATTTCGAATGAACGAAAACCAACCTACACTTTGTACGTGCATCAAATATGTTTTAAACTTCAACATGCCATTATAATTTTGTCCGAAGGTACTTATTTAGAACTACAGGAAGACTAAACAAATATCGGCCTATCACATCTCCGATGGCGTGCTGACGTAGTTTGTAATCAAGGGGCCCCTGGTTCGATACCCGGTGGTGGCACATAGTGGTTCGTATCCTACTTTGAAGTGTAGGTCCAGTCCCATTTAGCCTGCCTGTACATAATGGTGGACTCACTCACTCACTCACCCAATCACAAAGAACAACCAAGTCCACGCCTGGATTTGAACCTGGGACCTCTGGCATCGTAGCGCGTTGCGATCGCCACGAAGGCCGGTCCATCGTCCCAACAAGAGTGGGAATAAATGTGGAACGGCAGAAAAAATATTTGAAAAAGTGACACAGTGAATGTAAAGATGGATAAGACAAGGAGAAAGACGAAAATGAGTGAGGTGGCAGAGGAAATATAGAAACAGAGTGAGTGAAGATGTAAGAAAAGAATGGGAGTCAGAATTAAAAGATAGAGAAAAGGACTAGAGAAAGAATGTACGTGTAGGACGAGATGAAAAATGAAGGACAATCAAGTATGATAATACAGAGAGCATGGGTAGCATATGAGAGGATAGAAAATGACAGTAGACAGAGAAATGTGTGAGAGAGGAGAAGGTAATAGCCAAGAGAAAAGTATACAGAGATGATAGAGGAAGACAGAATGGCAAGAGAAAAGTGGAAGTGAAGAAATAAAGTGGAACAGAGACGTTTCTTACAGTGCAAAGTAAATCCCAATTTTGGACAAGAATTTACAGCCTTCCCAGCATCGAAGCACCATCCATTCTTAGCTCTTGTCAAGCTGCGACAGCATCGTGATAATTGTCCTTACTAATGAAAGCATACGCTTTCATGGAGAATTCATAAATGTCTGCTACCCACGTGCATTCATTTTAATGCTCTTTCTTCTTTGCTCAAACCCTGTCTGCGGAATTTCTGCATTTCTTTCCTTTCCATTACAGCTGTTCTTTCACTATTTATCTTTGTGATTCTCAGCAGTTCATCCATCCTTAATGCTGCTTAGTTGGGCGGTCCCGTAGTGACATTATCTACAAAGATTGTAATCAAAGGCACAAGTGTTCTGTGCTTGAATATGACATAGCAAAAACATAATACAATTTAGTTTCCTCTGCATCTTACTTAGTTTGTAGACATTTTCGTTGTACCTTAGAAGTACATATACATGGACATACTTTCGTAGCATTTGCTTTGATATTTGTTTCGTTTCTTTTTCTTTTTAATTTTCCATCTCCGTTGAGGATTGTAGAGTTGAAATATTGATGATTGTATACATAATGAGAATCGAGTAACGTCTGGTTTGACAGTTTCATAATTTTAAACCTCGGCACCTGCTTCTTTCTCAAGTATTTCGAGCACTCACTTCATTGTGTATGAATAATACTGAGCATGTGCTCGTGTCGCAAGTTTATTGAGCATGCGCAATCAGGTTCTAAGTTTCATTCTCAGTTTTATCCACACCCAATGAGTACATGGTCTAGAAAGTTGAGAACTGAGCGGGTTCCCAGGTTTATTCGTACCAATATAAAGCGGCACCAATACTTTCACGGTACCTCCCGGTGTTATGTCTAAGGTTTTCCTCTTTCTTGTAAGAATGACACCGCTTTCTTTCAGCAGCCAGGACGACCACAGTTACGGTGGAGTGGTGGCATAACTGCGAAAGGGATTTAGTCCGAAACGGAATAAGCACGAAAGTGTTCAACTGAAAAACGTAACACAGGGTTAGAAACGGAACAAGCACGAACGTAATAAACAGATTAAACACGAAGGAACAAGCGCGAAAGGTTTAAACGCGAGACCTATTAAGCACGAACGGAATGAACTCGAATAAACGAGAAAAGAATTACAAATAAACAGATTAAACGCGAAGGAAGAAGCGCAAAAGGTTTGAGCACAAAATGAAATAAGAGCGAAAGGAATTACAGCGAAACAGATTAATCGCGAAAGGAATAAGAGCAAAACGGACTGAGTGCGAAAGGCATAAGAGTGAAGCGGACTGAGCGCTAAAGGAATAAGATGGAAACTGATTGAAAGCGAACAGAATAAGAGTGAAACGGAATGAGTACGAAAGGAATAAGAGCGAAACGGACTGAGTGCGAATGGAATAAGAGCGAAACGGACAGTGCGAATGGAATAAGAGTGAAACGGACTGAGTGCGAAAGGCATAAGAGTGAAGCGGACTGAGCGCTAAAGGAATAAGAGGGAAACTGATTGAAAGCGAACAGAATAAGAGTGAAACGGAATGAGTACGAAAGGAATAAGAGCGAAACTGACAGTGCGAATGGAATAAGAGCGAAACGAAATAAGTGCGAAAGGAATAAGAGCGAAACTGACTGAGTGAGAAAAGAATAAGAGCGAAATGTACTGAGTGCGGACGGAATAAGAGCGAAACGGACTGAGTTCGAGCGGGATAAGAGCGAAATGGACTGAGTGCGAAGGAATAAGAACAATACGGACTGAGTGCGTACGCAATAAGAGGGAAGGAAAAAACGCGAAAATTTCATTTCGCGGTTATTCCGGAGACTCGCTACGGTTCCGCATGAAGCAACAACAAAGAAAGTGTTTCCTTCATCGCCTCAGCATCTGCAACCTTGTGAACGGTGGTGCTGAAAGGGTGTACTAGTGGTCCAGCCAAACAGTGGACAGAAAGATGCTGGAAGAGAGAGAGAGTATGGTGAATAGGGAAACGCTGAGAAAAGCAAGACAAGAGAGAGACGCCGAGAAATATGTAAATTGAGAAACAGTGCGCTTGTCGATGCTTCAAAGGGCCCGAGGCTTCTTGCCGTTGAGGGCAGCGGTGGGGATATGGTCGGGAAAAGGTTTATTGAATTCGGTTCACGTCTCCCCAGCGATGTTAGTGCGAATTCAAGACGACCACGGAACGCAATATCCGTGCTTCTCTCTTTCCCATTATGTCCTGTACCTACTTTCATTAATCTCTTCTCTCGTTATCCGGCATCCTCTTTCTTGTCTATTTCGCTCCGAGTGCTTGCCTTTACAGGCTTGTATCCGGTTTCCGCTCTGTGAGGTTTTCCCCCCCAACTTCTGCAAGTTTTCTCTCCCCTGAGCGTCGCTGCAGCCCCGATGGATATGACAATGCGTAAACCCTTTCCTTCTCACTCGTTCTGCAGCAGCATTACGTCACGTTCTCGCAATTGAACGAACACGGCATGCTTGAAAAAAACAAGCCGGTAGAAAGAAATTAAGAGCTCTGGCAATCCTACGCCCGAAAGTATGAATGCTGTATTTTCCCCAGTAATTTTGTTGTACGTTAAAAATGGAGGAAACAGGGTAATAATCAGAGACCTACAGGGTGTGTGAGAAGTAACTAGGCATTAAAAATGCTGTTGTTTTTGTCGCAGGTCCATATTTTCTGCACACCACCGTGAATGTCGAACGCTACCTGACAATGTTGCACGGGTATGTTTGGCACATCGTATGTCGCTGGGGAGCAATTGGTGAGCTTGTTTTCGTGCTAGACGGCGCACTACCACACTTTCCACTTACCGTACGGGCCTGGTTGGATCACAATTTTCCGGGACGTTGGGTGGGAATACGAGGACCTGACATAAGTCCAGACCTCACGTCCTGTGACTTTTTCCTGTGTCGCTTGGCAAAAGAGGAAGTGTACAAACTCCGCACTGTGCAACAATTGGAAGCACGGATTCTGGATGTTTTCTCAAACGTCCCGAATGAATTCCTACCGAAGAATCCATCCCCGTTCTTTGGAGGAAGTTGGTGGATGTCGCCGGTGCGTCTGACTACCATGCTAAAGGTTCCGGTGTGATCCCCAGCAGGTTAAAATCCGGGAACTTTTCTAACGTTGGAAGAGGCCCCGGCGACCACCCAGCGTCGAATGACATGGGTACCCGGGGGGAAACCCTGGGGGTAAAGACGGTGAGGGGCGTGATGCTGATCACATCACCCCCACACACGACCGGATCACACACCCCCTATACGCCTTCATGGCGTGGTGCTAAGAACAGGGGAGCACTTTACCTTTTTTTCCTACAATGAATTTTGAGCTGGCACATACGTAATCTTATTCCATAACGTATATGTACAGAAAATTTCATTGAGATTGCTTAAAGAGTACAAAAGTACAACAAATATTCAGTGCCTAGTTACAAGGGTCGTTCAAGGTTGACCAAGACTTTTATTTCCAGACAGGAAATATACATACATAGAAGCACCAAACTATGTCACTTTTTGAAAGTATTTCCGCTGAACATCCAGACACCGTTGTCAACGTTGTGGAAGTTCCTTGATGCCTTTGGCATATAAAGAAGTAGGTTGGTGTCGTAACTTCTGCAGGACAGCGTTCTTGAGTTCCTCATCTGTCTGGAAGTGCATTCCACGCAAATGCTCTTTAAGAGCCCCAAACAAGTGGAAATCACTGGGGACTAAATCTGGACTGTAAGGACTGTGTGATAAAACCTCCCAGTGCTAGTTGGTCAGTTTTGTTTGGGTCAAATGGGCCGTGTGTGGCCTGGCATTATCATGGAGAAGAATGACATATTTCGACACCATTCCAGGTATTTTCTTCCGAACGGCCCCACGTACAACACTGATATTGACTGTATGCGCTATGTCACGCACTGTTACTCGCCGGTCTTCAAGGATAACTTGCTCAACACGCTCGATATTCACTGGAGTGACTGCAGTTGGAAGAACTTGTCCGTGCGGTTAATTTGCTACCAACTCCCGCCCTTCACTGAACTGTTGACACCATTCGTACACTCTTGCCCGTGACAGTGTTTGTTCGCCATACTGTGCTTGCAGTCTACACCAAATTTCAGCAGGTTTCTCCTTCACGAGAAATTTCATTATACACCGCTGTTCCACAGCAACAGATACACTGCGTGACGCCATCTTTGTTTACACTACTGCACATGCACCAAATGCGTCGCAAAGGATCATGGTTACTTGCAAGGAATCATGGTCTGTTATGTCGAAGTAATGCACTGGGGAAAATCGGGAGACAAAAGACTTTTGTTCAACATATCTTATAATCAGTTAGAAATTAATTTAAGTTGTGTGTTACATGTTGCGTGGATGCTTCAAAGTCTCATTTTTATATTGACTATATAGTTTACGCAAGGAAATATAATTTTCACCAAGATAAGCAACTGTTTTGTAAAAGTGACCCAATTAACGCGCCATTTCTTCAAACTTACACATGACATTTCAGTTCTGTCTTGATTGTTCATTTATGTACATATGCAGGTGTGACATACTCAATTCACAAAACAATGTATTCATTGGTACTATTATTTAGAAGCAGAGTTTGAAAATGTCGACTTTCCCATCAACATATTACGGGATAGATTGTATAAATGATTCGGTCTACATATTCTACATATCGCCAAGGTATGTACGTACTTTCTGTTAGTACAGTATGGGTTAGGAATTGTGAACACTGCTATACATACAGCTTTAAATGCTGCCGTTTTCAGCTGAGTTGCAATGATGTGTGTTTCTTCCATTTAGCTTTCAAACTTTTTGGGATGAGGTGGGGTTAAAGGGCAGCAAGTCCCTGAGGTAAAATGGTGGCATACGAGCCAGAGAAAATTGTTTGAAATGAACAATCTTCGATAGACTTCATAAAGCGTTTGGCCACCGAGTTCGTCTTCCTAGTGCACGAAGACGTGACGAACATATGCTTTATTTATATATGCATATTTATTATATATATATATACACACACTGGACAAAGAAAAGGGAAACAAGCTTTTAGCAACCAAGAGGCAATGCAAGCAGTTGATTGTATCGTTCACTCTCTTGACACTCGCTTAGATTTGATATCTCGATATCAGCCCCAGAGTGGGTTGCTACTATTCTAACTGAAATATAACTTAATTGAGAATGGCCAGCTAACATAAGTGTTTGAACCCGCAACCTCCAGTATACGAGTCCCTCACGTTACCCTCTAAACTTTTGACGAAAATTTCCTGCTACAATCTGTAAGTTTATATCAAACTTGCAAAATCAGAACACGCCGACATCTTGTTTTTGCCGGCATTCGGATCGAATCCGTCTTGTACGCTGCACCTCTCCAACACGCACACAAACACAAGCTCAACAAAACGACATTCCGAAACAAAACACAAACGATAAAACCCTTCCACTCGGTTCCTGGCTCCGCTAGCAATAAGCAAGCCAAACGGATGAGCGAAACCTACCTCCGTCTACGGAAGCAGGTGCTCGGGTTCCTCGCATTCCAAAATCTCTTAGCTCCCCCCCCCCCTTCCTTCTCCCTTCTCCGTCTCTTCCCCGCGCAACTTCCAGCAAACCATCATCCCGGGCAATTCCATAAAGCGTGGGCAAGAACAAGACGAAGCATGTCGAAGTTAGAGCGGGATCAGGTGCTGTGTCGAACATACTGCTTTATTTATTTGGCCCGAAATAGACCAACTAAACAACTGCCCCCTCTCTCTCCCCCAATTCCCTCTTCTGCTCCCCCCTTCTTACGGAGAGAGACACCGGAAACTTAATCGAATCGGCGAAAGCTGCATTGGCATTCGTGCAGAGGGAATGTTTCGACAGAAGTACGAGGGACTTTCGGAAAGTAAGTTTCCCTCCTCTAATTTTGAAGTAAACTTTTGTGGCTACACTGCATGAGAATTGCTGTGTAGTTATGAATTAGAATTGAATTTAGCCTTTCAATTAGAACCTAAATATACTGCAAACCCTGGAGAAGCATAGAACTTAAACGAAAGTGAAAAGAGATGCATACATTTCCAAAACCACCATCTTTGCACAAAGCAATGCCTGTTGTCATGTTGCACATTTCGTTATGAGGCTTTATAACTCAGAAAACCCGGTGTAAATATATCTTACGGTTTCTAGATTAGAGGCGATCAAACTTGTGGTTGCTTACTTTTGAAACACTCTGTACTATGTATCTCTGTGGCTGTCACAGAATAATTCAATATGTTCAAAGCCCTTCCGTTAAAAAGTGCCATTTTAGAGGCATATTACATTAGCTGGCAACACTAGCAGGTCAACATTTTGTTAATAGACGCAAGCAACATGTACCTTAACATTGGCTATATATTTCCCTTAAGGCCGTACTAAAGGCAATTTTGTGGTAATTTTTTGCTATCAGATGGCAGCACAGTTTGCCATGGCAACCGAGGGCCATGTTGCCAGATCTCCGCGTAATCAAGGTAGATACATACAGGTTGGTCGATTAGGGTACTCCTTGATGGGATATGACGTCACGTTGGTTAGCAGATTTTATTGAAAAATCTAAGTAGATGTGGAGCAACGTAATTGTTTATCATGAGATTTTAGTTGTATGTTCTTATAGAAAAAAATACAACAATTTATCAGCAATGCAAGATAGTAATAGTCGTAATAGTAATATAAAATCCCTTGTATTGTATTATGTATTTCTTTTAATATTTCGAAAGCAGAAGAGAACATTCAAAGATAGCTGTAGTTAATTCAAACACGAAATGCATAAAATAAGAAGAGTAATTGAAATAAATGAAAACAATTACGTTTGAAGCGAATGTTGCATTGACTGTAAAATTAACTTTATATGACAGCACTTGAACATATTTATATCTTTTATCGGTGACGTTAGTAGATTTTCTTCATAAATTTGCAGAATTTCAGTGAACATCTTGTAAATATTTATAAATATTAGCGCTCTCTAACGATCCTCAATCTTCTATCCTTCAAGTGAATAAACATGTAATTCTGCACCTTTATTTTTACTGAGTTTTAATATCGCGATTTTGAAAGAAAAATGTCAGAAGAATCCTGGATACACAATAGAAGACATATTTGTTATTTTTATAATAGTTCAATATTAAATACAGTTTTGTAGCGCATCTAATTTATTTGCATGACATGTCACCACACAATGTCCTGTTTCATAGTTTTTTACGGATTTGGTCTATTCTGGTTTTCAGTTCTGCAGCTGATGTAGAATCTTTGGAAGTATGAGTAACATTTTCAAGTAACAGTAACTGTAAACTACTTACGTTATGAAATTAGTAATTGTAACTCAGTTATTTTTCCATCTAACTAGTAAGTTGTATAATTACTTTACTGCATGGAAAGAAATATTAAATTGAACCAAATGTTCTCCTCAAAGAATGGGTAAATTGACGATTATTAAAGCCGGCCCCCGTGGCGGAGTGGTTAGCACATCGCGCAACGACGCCAGGGGTCCCGGTTTCGAATCCTGGCCTGGGCATGGATGTTCATGAGTGTCCATTCATCAATTTCATCATATCCACTCATCTCTATCATCGTAAACTAGCCAAAAGTGACACAAAAAGCGAAGTAAAATAAAGCAAATCAATCAATCAATCAATTGATGATTATTAAAATCTCGAGACCATGAGGACAATTTTGTATTTTTTTCGTCAAGAGCCAGGATGTATCCCAAGTTTATTTTTATTAGAACACTTACCATATAAGACTACATACATAATCTCCAACAATCCTCATGGACAGTAATTTTATAGTTCAACAAAAATTCTAAAAAATATTTGGTTTGCTCAACAAAATGAAATGTTAATCGTCATTACTTTGTAACAGAAGTTTACTGTGAATTTTATTGCCTCAATGTTTGTACATGAAATGTGAGAAATAAGTTACAGTTTCATGAAACTTAATGCTTAGCATTTAGTGGTCATCAGTAGTGAAAAGGACATCGCGCTTGCAACTCATGATCCGAACAACGTCTTACGAGATGAAACAAATTTAGAGTAAAGTAACTGTAATAATAACTATGTCAAGTACTTTCTAAAGAACAGTAATAACAGTTATATGCGAATTACTTTCTCAAGTGATTAACTCGGAGTTACTTTTAAAGAGTAACTATTCAAACACTGCTGATATATCATCGAGTTCAGCAACATATTAGTATGAATTGCGAGGGAAGTTGAGCCTCCCCCTTGGCAAAGTGGTAACGTAATCACCTTGTAATACAGGAGTCCCAGGTTCGATAGACGTGAGTGTACAGTGATCGTCAAATAAAAATGGGACAACTAGATCCTGAAAGTCTCCCTTCTCTGCAATGCGTCTTGTGTGTTGTCTAAATCTACGGCGATGAGTGATGTAATGGCAAGTTCTGTCACTGCCGTTGAGTTAGGCAACACACATAACGCATTGCAGGGATGCAGGTATTTCAGAATATAGGTGTCTCATTTTTATTGCCGGTGACTGTATATAGTGGTTTGGATCCCACTTTAAACTGTAGGTCCAGTCCCAATTAGCCTTTCTGTGTATAAATAAGATTTAAAAAACATATTGCGATGGAAGATACAATACAGTAATAAATACCATTAGAATAGAAGTTCAATAGCTTACAAAATAATTGTTTACAGGGACTACTAAAACTAGATTTTCGGGATATATAAAATCATATTTACGTTGTTGTTTCAATGCATATTTATTCCTTTTCTTTATCGTACCCTGCAAAACATTATTGCGTTCTCTGTGCAGTGTTGGCGATTGGGTTCCAAAACTGGGAGAGGGCAGGGACACTTTAATTTCCATTGGTAGATGAGGTTTTGTATAGTAGTGGGGTAAAAGTGGGGGCCATCTGCCCCTCCCCCTAATTGCCGCCACTGTCTGAGAGATATGCTTTTTGCAAATCATCATCGTATTCAGGAATAAATCTATTTCCTTAGGATTTTTGAAAATACCTCTAAAAATTTAAACTTGCAAGAATATCAATGAATGCGTACCAATGCTTGACAGACAAGACAAGTAAGTCACACCCCTGGCACTGTTTTTTTTCTCCTGTTTCCCCTAATAAACAATTTACAATTGATGACCACTTGCTATCAGATATTATTAAGGCTTGAAACATAATTTCTTGTGCATATTTTGGACTCTTGATTTCTAGTAAATCATCACCATTCAATCAAGTGTCTACGCTAGCAAGCAAAATTGTATGTACTCTTCCATGTAAAGTTCAAACAGTCCACTTTGTTGATTTACAGTATATTCCGTAGAAGCTTATACACCAACTGCCATGGTACGCAACTGCCATTGTCGGTCAAACTTATTGTCCTTTTGTAAAAATTTCAATAGTGCTCTTTACTATTGGTAGAAGACACTTCGATTAGTTTCTCAAATGCTCATCTGCAAAAGGAACAAATAAAAATAGTTTTAACATCGTATATGAGACTATGAACTTACAAAACATGTTTAAAAAATATTGATATTACATTGTTACAACCTTAGACAAATTGAGTTAATAATGGAACTTACAGATGTTGAGTAAATGGATTTGAAAAGAATGGATCCAATTTGAACTATAATGCTTAACGATATCGTCCTGTCAGGCCCGTAGCTAGAATTGATCTCCAGGGGGCTCACGGGTTATCAGGGGGGCTTTGTAAAGTTTACAAAATGGTTTACAAAGTCCATTTATAAAAAAAAATATGAAATGAAGGTAAATTATGTGTGTGGGGGCGCTCATTCATTTATAAACATAATATACTACACAAATACTACATGTTTCTACATCTTTTAAAACATCTCTTGAAGTGTTCATTGACTGATACTGAAATTATCCCTTACACACCTCCATACTATTTTAGATGATACAGATATGTATATGACACACAAAAAGCGCACAATATTTAATCACAGTGCCTACATATATTCCACCCCCGACCGAAGCAATTAAACTCCCCTTCCTTCCCAAAACTTGGGAGCTGTTGTTGACCTTTGACGCAGATGCGGAGGGAACTTGCATGATGACATCAAAGTCACAGATTTCTGTCTAAACGGGAGGTTGCAACAGGGACAGTGAAGGTACAGATAAAGAAGCTCCCCTATGAAAGAACTTCCTGAAGTCTAGAGAATATTCTAAATACTTGCAGCTACTTCTGCTCATAAACAAAATTAGCAAATGTAATAGATACTGTTCATATTCTGTGGATTTATCCTTAAAGTTGTGAGTTGTCTACATTTTCACTCTTCACTACAAACAAATTATGCAAAATAGTTTACCTAATGTAAAGGGGGGCTGATGGCAGTTCCAGGGGGAACTGAGCCCCCCCTGGCCCCTGCCTGGCTACGGGCCTGCGTCCTGTTATTAAAGGGCAGTTTGGTTCACGATATGAGCTCACTTCAATGATCTAACTTTATAATGAATGTTAAATATGATGAGCCTAAAACAGAAATTGGCAAAATAATTGTTAGAAATATTTTCATAGTAGAGTGATAATTGGAACGCTATATGGAGTGAGGTTCCTCCAGGTTCGAATCATGGTTTTATGTATGTATTTAATCATTATCTTTGTTCCAAACATCCATTTTATCAAATCATGATTCATCATCATTGTTCCAAGGAGCAGAAGTTGGAGGTAAAATAACAGAAATACATTATGAAATGCAAATTCAGTTCCTACTATATTTTTAGTCTAGTAGACCAGCCAAGAAGCAAAAAAGCTTAAAAAAACTTTTATCTGCATGGAATGTTAATAATAGGGATCCATGCAAAATCAATCAGTCATAGGTCTGAGAGAAAAACTAGTCAAGCTTCAAACTCACTGGTATTTGAAGTAAACTATTTAGTACAAACGGCTACTGAAATCCAATCTGATATTGAACCAAATATACGTAGCATAATCAGGACAAATTATGATTTCTATGAAGCTCTGTGTCATCCACAATTAAATTATTGCCCTTGTACTTGCAAGTATGGGAACATTTATCTATACCGGTACTCATTTTGAAATTCTCAGTAAACATACAGACTTGTATTCGATAGACGGTAAGATTTTAGTCTCATAACTGTTAGGGTGTACTTTTACACTTTAAATATATATACAGCATCAAGTTATTGGACGAAATGCACTCTGATTATGAGCCGTCCTAAATTATAAAAGGACAAGAAAACAGAAGACCTTCATAGAGTTTACAAGACCGGTTTTCTGACGTGTTTCTGTAAAGGAAGATAACAGAACTGTGTCCGAAACTTGCAACATTCAGGGATCTCACATTACATCTATTCGAATCAAACCTAACTTATCCTGACCTACTTAATACATATGAATATTTGCGAGCTGCTTCAAAAATAAAAAGAGTCCCACTGTACAAGGACAAAGTAAAAAACATTTAAACAAACTACTGATTTGTAATAAACATTCCGATGTTGTATATGTGAATAGCACAGCTTCGTAGGTTTGGAAATTAACTTACAGGAATGAAAATAGATCATTTTATGCAATATTGATTTAATGATATCAGATATAATCCATATTAAGCTACGTATATTTTATGCTATAGTAATGATCTCAAAACGGTAGTTATTAGGATTATGCCTAACGTAAAATATAACATTCTATTCTGATTTTACATTTACAAAGAATTATCAACTTCGTTTGGAAGTTAAAAGAGTCATTCAGTGTCAAGCGATATTCTCACCGATATTACATCAGAAGATATTTCTTCAACATGAAAATAAATTATACATTTTGTCTATATTTCAAACATTTTGCCTTTGATGGATAATATTAAGCAACAAGCAATTAAATATTAAGACTTACCTTCGACCTTGTTCAGCTTTTTAACATCCTCCGTGGAATATTTGTTCCTTGTTCTCGTATCTGTATGGAATTCGATATCCTCTGGTAGCTTGGTTTGATTTTCACTCTTTCAAGAACTTGCATTGATCATATCGTTAGACAACACGGAATGAAATATTGGCAACAGTGTATGCTAAATCTGCACCACGGAGTATATTGCGACGAAACGCCACTTCAAAAGTTTTAATGATAGGCACCACTCTCTGAAGGTATGAAATGATTTCTTTTTTTCACATAGTATTTAAGATGCTTGCGGGAAGAACATGTGATCTTTGTTTCACCCCGAAATCTTCCATACTAGTCATAAAAGAAAGAAAATGCACCGGTATTAACAAAACTACCACTTCAGCGCCATCTGTACGCAGCAGTTTGAACATGACGGAGACCTTATATTTTCTGTTATTTACTTAAATCCCTTTAATCGTAACAAAATTATAAGGTTCACATGTTCTAGTGAATAAAACGATCTTTTATATCGGAAAATTTCTTCCTTACCGAATCTATATTAGTTGTACGGTTACCCTTAGAAATTTGGGTCTATGCTTTAACATGGCTTTAGAACCCCCTTAAGCCATACAATAGCCTGTCCCAAACCCATAAAATGCTGCACATGACTCGTATTTTGTTGCAAATGACAGATTGACATGGCACCAGTTATCTGACGTCTAATTATGACCCTTCGATCTTTTCTCATATATTTTATCACTGAAAAGAGCCTTTCTGGAAACCGTATCAAGCTGCTTTTCGCCAGTTATTAATTTATATATGTTCTATATGGAGTAATCTGATGATGCTAATCATTTAAAAATATTTCAATGGATGAGGCTTTATAATGCAGAAAATACGGTTTATATATCACTTACGGTTTTTATGATACAGGCGATCAAAGTTTGGGTTCCGCGACTTTTCAAACATCTTGTAGTACAACTATCTCTACAGGGTCCACTGTTGCACGGCGTAAGGCTTTGAGCTTAACGTTTACATTCAATTCTTAGAAGTATTCGGATAGTACTGTGTTCCACAAATTAACAATGTTTGTAAATTTCCTTTATTTTTTTCTATACCAGCACCATTCAGCAGCCATGATAATTTGATGTGTAGGAAATAATACACTTATAAATTAGAAGATGAGTATTAACAATTATTATTATAATAAAGAACATGTTTAAATGTGAGTTAGCCAAAAACAGACCCATTTTCGAAATATGACTGCTTTGATAAACTGTCCCGTCTAATATTGATCAATAGCTATAAAACATAATACGTACTACCAAATAATGAACTCTACAGACTTCTGGAATCTGCCTCTGTTCACAACAAACCCATTCATTTATTCAAAAACAAATTCGAAACTTTTACATATTTGAAAATTTATCGATGTTATTTTCGTAACTTTTTATAGGTTCACATTTAAATATTTCATAGTTCAAGTGGGGGTATGTCCCCGATAGCCCCTCACCTGTCGATCGCCACTGTCAGTGAAACAAGCACTCACGTGGTATCTCGGAAGGCTTGCGAACGAACAGAAGATATCCATATGCGTAATGTAGCAAATGTTTCAAATTATATCTCGCGAGTATTTTTGCCTTATAAAATTAATCAGCATTACGTGGTCATGCAGATACTCTAGTCGCTCCATCCTCTCTACTCTCCAGTCCTTGCACTGCTCAACATTTCAGAATGTTCCCTTAACAAAATACTATTTTAGTCCCCTTACAATGTATTTTTTCGTTTCCTCCTAGCTTAAACTTTGACCTCTCGGTATAATTTCATGCTGAAGAGAGCTGGAATTAATATTCGCAACAAAAGTTGGCAACGGTGCTCCTAAGGTCCAGAAATTATTCGGCTCTTAGCGTTCTGCGTTTCCGCCAAGTTGAATTCAATGGTTAATTTATGAGTTCATGTTTTTTAACTTTTCTCGTTTTGCTTAGGCGTGCAGAGGCCACGGGGTACTCGTGCCTCGCTCTTAAATCGATCCACAGCCCAAAGAAAGGAAAGGTAAAAAATGAAGAAGAAGAAGAAGAAGAAGAAAAGAAAGAGCCTGTGAGCTATTCAGAGCCAGAGCGAGGACAATTTGAAGTTCATTGCTATTGTACAAACAATGAGAAGCGGCTTTAGTGTTTGAAGAGCAGATTGCGGCCTGCTGAGTTTCCTGGCGTCCCTAAAGCTGGGAGAAGATGCCAATTGTCCTCAAAGCTCGCGTTACAAAAATAGAAACGTACAGTTGAGCTTATAAGTGAATGCAGTGCATCTGCAAACTGTATCCTAGGAGGTTGGCAACCAGAAAGGCACCACCGTATAGCAGGCAGCATAATGTTCAAGGCGGAGCTTAGACAGTGATTGGGCTGTCTACTATTGCTGACCTTAGACCGAATATAAAAGGTACTAAGGTTTTGTTTGCTGTATCTATGGGTACATCAGCACATAGGCTATTTTTAACCCGTTATGCAATATAGATTGATTAATTGATTTGCTTTATTCTACTTCGCTTTTTGTGATTATGTGAATGGACACAAGCACTCAATTTTTAAAACTAATTCATCATTCATGACGTAAGAAGAACTAAAAACTAAACTGCCCTGAGGAGTAAAATCTCTTTACCTAATTTATAAACTGAGGCTGCAAAGGGACACTAAGACACAGGACGATAAACACAGGCCAACACGACCTCTCGAAGGATTATTCTGGTAGTAGCTCGAGGCGGCATAGCCTCGTTAGCCTGCAAGAATCACTTGCTAAGTAGAAGTGAGATTGAATTTTGGGTGGTCGACTCTTACACCACAAGTTACTGGTTTGATTGCTTTTTAAATACTGCTGGATGACGTCACTAACAAACAATACACAAAGTAAAGTATACCCATACAGCACACCAAGTTTCAGACATATTTCAGAAATATTGCAATCTTTCATATACGTTTCTAACATTCTGGTTTCGCGTTGACGTTACAGAAAGCATCACATGAAGTCGCAGTTTTGTTTCTGAAACATTGCAATGTTATCGTTTCATTGTCTAGTTTCTGGAACGTCTCGGAGACATTGCAACGTTGGATTCAGTCATCATCGGCCATCCGGGAAATTTTCTGAGGCGGCCATGTTGTGTTTACGTTCAATGCTGACCGGGAGTCGTGCACATCTTATGAAGAATAATGTTGTTTATTGAGTGGTAAGTTGAATATTATTAATACCAAAGTGTGCTTAATTGTGTTATACTTATGCACGCTATATATTTAATCTGTGTTGTGTAACGTGTGTGAGAACGTGAGTGGAAACAAGGCAGGCGTTATCAAACCAGTGTTTAAAGAAGTATTTCGTCTTGTTTGTTTAATTGAAAATACATGATGTGAAGAAGCATGGAACTTCTCGCACCTCATGAAACTAAAATAACAGGGAATAAAGTGCTTACCTATAAGCAGTGCACATTTATAGTATACCGAAAATAGATTGAATGGAAGAGACGGAAAGGGCTCGGGTACCCTTTTCTACACCCTCGATTTTTCGCACAATTCAAATATTCTCGTTACAAAAATTAGTTCTTCATAATAAACGATGTTTCTAAATAGCGCGGAAAGTAATTTTTTAGATCTACGTGCTACGAAACTTACGTTTTTCATTAAATTAAAATTCCTTGCGTAACGTCAAAAACGTTTTTCACAACTTTATGATGGCGAATGATGCATTCATGTCACAGGCGCAAGTCTGAAGATTTCGGATGATCGATTTATGTCACAGACGCACGTATGATTTTTTTCTTTTTCTTCTTATGATTGACTTGTGCAATAGGAACATTTGCGATTGCGATATGTTCTTTGTGTGATATATTGGCGGATTGGACATTTCAGACATTCGATTTCATTTATGCGACTTAACAAATTGGAAATAATAATATTTTTTTGGCAACTGCATGCCGTAAAGGGGAGGGTTGTTTTTCTAAATGACTTGTGGGATGGGATAATTTGCGACTTCTAATTTTTATGATGGGAAGGGAGTGGAGGTTGGTATTCTGTGGAAAAGGACAACAACGACTTTCAACGTAGGAGTTACTTCATTTTTGGACTTACAAATTAAACTTCGACCCACAATTCAATACCTGGCCTTGGTAAAAAGAGGTAAGTTACCTTCTTTGGTTTAATTTTAGCCTTCAATGCGGAAAACAGTGAAAAATAGTGTTGGGGGCAGGTGACTTCGCCCAATTTCTAACATGCCTTTAAAAGGGACTCTATAGATACAGGCGGGGCCGCGGTAGCGGTAGGGGGCGGTAAGTCAATTACCCCAGGGGCGGAGCCGGGAACCGGTGGGAAATTTTGACTTAAGAATTGCAAACGACAAAATCGCCACTTTGAACGGCTGTACAGTCGTAAATACTTCTTTCCGCGCTCCAATGTTTTTTTATTCACAAATAGGATCACATAACCTTCATAATGAAAGAAAAAAAAATCAAAATTCGAGGGTGTAGAATAGGGTACCCGACCCACGGAAAGTACTTGTTGCTGAAAATGTATCATTTTTCGGTTACATTATAATTACCACCTTCCTAATTTTGTACAAAACTTGTCCTCTTAAAAAAAAGTTTCTCACCTCCCTGTGCATAGTGAAGAAGCGTAGAATACTTTGAACTACATAAGTTGTTACGTTAGTAGTTTTTATCTAATAAGAAATACGTTTCTACAAATTCATTCTGCGATTTCGATACGTAAATCGAAGGCTGCAGCATTGTCACGTGCAATTTTTTTTTAGCTGTGTGGATTGTAGCTCGAGTCTTAGCGAACAGGCTACTACTGAAGATCACAGCATGATTTACATGGTGCTCTTATAATTCAGATTCTAATTTTACAGGACGCAATGAAATGTTGCTGCATTACAATTACCACAGCTTGAAGTGGGTGAAAGAACAAGTAACAGAAACAATATTTTTTTAAAATTTATTTGCTAACTAATTTTTGTGTTTGTGATTGCGATAATTTACCTTAAATCAGCAATGCACACAAGAAATACTTTTCCCAACTCTGTGATTACATTGCTTCAAAATATAATTGTCACATTATTGCAAACTTATGTAATCAGAATTTGATCTAAATATGGAATATACAGCATCCACCAAAGTAAAATTTTGACAGAGTGACTAGTGAAGCTAGCTTAGAGTTGTTTCACCAGGAATAATCTCTGACCTGACCTGGCCTGTTACACTGTCACACACATTCTTTAGTTATTGGTGGGTATAAAGATTACATTGGTGTGTGTTTACATGCAGGCGATCATTACTTTTTTACCTCCACACCATGCAGTTGGAAAAATTTATCATGTATGGACTAGTGTATCACGTGATGAAGATATAATATTACATTCATAAATGATTTGGTCCCAGTTCCAATTGTTTAATTACAATTTCATTATGGTACACAGGCATTTTTTTCATGGTTCAATGTCTGTTTACACATGTACTTCAGAGTTATAGCAATCACTTTCTGTGTTTTTGCTTTGAGATTAATGTTTCACTTACATGTACTTCTCAATTGCAATCAGCCATTTGTTTACTACCATCTTGATTACAGACTACTACTGCCATGTGTGCATGATGCAAAGGGGTTTCTTAATAAAGTTAGGCAAGTAAGGTTTAGGGCTCTTTAGTTTTCAAAAAACGCCTCTAAATGCTTTTGTGGTTAGGTTGGGTGGGCCATTTATAGCTCTAAGTGTTCCAAATGAAAAATGCCTTGTCGACAAATGCTTGCGTAAGGTACTTTTTTCGTGTTTTTATTTATTTGCTAATGAGTTGCACTTTGGAATTCCAAACAGTGGTAATTACTTTCACCAGGGTTCAAATTTATTGTAACAATAAATTCTACAATTTTGCAATACTTAATCTTCCTATGAAACTGAAAAAAATCATTAAACATTCGGAACCATTACCCTTCCAACACCTTATAATGTGATTTCTGGTCTTCAGTACTTCCTGCTATTCTCACAACCTGGTGAAAGAGTTCCATGAGTATTCTCACCACTTGGTGAAAGTAGTTACAGCCAAATTTTAAATTACTTCTGAAACTCAATTCTTACTAGTTCAGCTCTCATTTGGTGGCTAAGCCCTTCAATAATAAATAGCCCATGTACATTGAAGTGCAATTGTAAACAAAGTAGATGTGGTACTGGTTTAAATGACTGCAATCCTCTGTAAGTGACGCATGCCATGACTGGACACAGTGTATATTATAATAGAGTGACTAGCTTTGCCAGGTGATTCAGCTAGAACCTTTTTTATTACTTCTTTATTAGTTATGAGAGATACATGTTAATCAGCAATGGATAAGCAGCATGTTTCACTCATTTTATATTTTGTGTTGGCGTAGCAGTATGGTATCTTATGCAGCCACTGGAAGTATTGTCAGATTTCTAGAATGTTTTATTTTACTGTTCTGTAATTTTATAAGTAGTTTATGTGAAATGCAATATTTTCTACTTGCTTAGTCAACGGGTTCAAATTATGGAAAATTTTGCATTTCAGTTTGCATACAAATGAATTATTCCTTATACAATTTATGATTTTTTTCTTCTAGGCACTGTTTGCCAACAACAGCCAAATACTAAAGAGCAAGAGCTGTCTGATGTTGTGGCTTGTGCAGGACAAACTTGGTAAGAGAAAACAAGTAAGTAATAACGTTCTGTGATGAGCTAATTTGTATTTTTTTAGCTCAAGGAGTCATAAAAAACATTATGTTGATGATCCAAATTAACATGTAGAAATTACACATGTGCTGGATTCATTATTGTGCTTGTTTCAAAGTGTAATCTCCCATTATATACTCCATAATGTACAGTGATGGCATCAGCACCTTTTTTATATCTGCCACTATCCACAATATTCATGTAAAGTCAAAGATAGCAAGAAATCTTAGCAAAACTCCCCTCTCTCCATATTTGCCAAGTGTAAACACAGTACTTATTTTCTGAACGATTGAAGATGACCGGACCCCTCTCAGATTTTCTTCATATTTGGCATACTCTCTAATTGAGGCCTCCAAATCACGAATCTAAAGTTAAAAGTTGTCGGAAACGTCAAGAAATTGCAAAATAAGGCATTAGTTTTCGGGCTGGTAACCGTCGATTTTTGCAAAATTTTTTGTTTCACAAGCAAAATATATATATTCCCCATACTACCACGACACCAAATTTTAACTATGTTTGCCTAACCTAACCGAAACTAACCTAACCACACGTCAATGGATCGCAATTATTTTGCAATTTCTAGATCCTGATACTACCACGACATGAAATTTTAACTATGTTTGTCTAACCTAACCACACGTCAATGGTTTGTGGGGCTAGCGTCAATAATTCACAATAATTTTCAATTTCTAGACGTTTCCGACAAATTTTAACTTCAGATTCATCATTAGCAGGCCTCAATTAGTAAGTATGCCAAATATGAAGAAAATCTGAGGGGGGTCCGGTCGTCTTCAGTCATACCTTATTTTCTTTCTTTTCGTAAAATGAAATGAAATGCAAACTTCTTTTCCAAATAGTAATAACCCGTGGCACAATAGCCCGTGAGGACCAAGGCCTATCTACCGACCGCCGGTGATGATTGATTGATTTGGTTTATATTACTTTACTTTTCTGCCACATTTTTGCTAATTGTAAAGATTATTATTATTATTAGAAATTCTTTATTCATGGATGCAGTTCAGCCACGGCCAGGCTGGGATTCTAACCTGGAACCCCTATCATTGCAGTGCAATGTGCTAACCACTCCATGGAAATTTGTGCGATATTCTGTCTTAAACTGTGATGAACAAAGGTCTTTTTGGTTAATAAAAAGTGGCCTTTGGTTAGAAGCCCTAGCGAGGCATAAGTATGCTTTTGCTCATATTTCTATCACGTCCTCTTATCAGTTGGCTGCAACAAACAAACACACAATGTATTTATTAAGACTGAAATGTAAAAATATTTTGTAGCCCTGTAGAACAGATATGGGTTGCAGAAGTTCAAATATATGGCTTGCTTTTATTTTACTCAAGGATAGTTTCATGTCAATTCTGGGTCATTCCATGTCAAACCAACCAAGTAATTGGTTGCATGACCATTTTAGAAAAAAAAATCATTTTTAGTACAAATGTTGGTACATGTTTGTAGATATTAGAAACAATATCCCAAAAAAATATTGTATTTAGTTCTCCTGGACCAGCCATTTTTCCAACAATTGCCCGTGACTTTTTTTGCTCATGTAGAAGTTGACGGATTTCACAGATCTTCAATTGTCATACCTTGTAATTTTAATTTCTGGTAAGTCAACTATTAAAATCCTATGTTACTATATTTTCTGATTTTTTAAGCCCAACTTTAAAAAAGAAAAAGGAAATGCTTCATTCATTATTCTAGGTATACATATAGCTTAACACTACACACCAATGTCACAAATTAGATCGCATATGTTGTCATATTTACCAAACAAGTTGAGATTTTTACTGTGAGTTAGGTTCATGCAGGGCTTCCTCCATGCCAAATTTCAGAATTTTTCAAAAGGACCCATCTGAGATATTTAAAACCGAAACTGTCAAAATTCCATAAACGGCCTTGTTTCTTGACCCGGTCGTGAGTGGGGATGATGTGATCAGCATCACGCCCCTGACCGCCTTTACCCCCGGGGTTTCCCCCGGTATCCATGTTATTCGACGCTGGGTGGGCGCCGGGGTCGCTTCCACCGTTAGGAAAGTTCCCGGATTTGAACCGGCCGGGAGATCGAACCCGGGACCTTTAGCATGGTAGTCAGACGCGTTACCAACTGAGCCACCGTGGCCACTGTCTTGTTACCCAAATTACCACCTTAATTTTTGTTCTTAGGATGCAATTTTGAGCAAAACATACTTGAATATCATAGAAAGTATGATTCATTAACTACAGAATGAATTTTGTTTCAGGTCTCTAGCTTTACTGATTTTTGAGATATTAAGGTTTCCGTAATTTGCTACATGAGAAAAAAAACACCTTTGTAATGTTGGAAAAAGGATGTTCCAGGTGAACTAAAGACAATAAATATTTTTGAACATTGTTTCTGATATCTAGAAACATGTACTAATAAGGTTTTGTTTTCTAAAATGGTCATACAACCACCATTGGAGGGTTTCTACCAACAAAAGGGGTTTGAGAACTTATGATCCTCAATTTTAATGAAACTCAGCACATTTCATCTTTCATTGTGGTGAGAAACCACATGATTTTTTTGGTATTTACCTTGAATTATGACCCCTTCAACTTTTAGTTATTCCTTTTCTTTTATTCCATTCCCAAACTTTCCAGTGTGAGCTGCAGTGTCCTAGAAGAAAAAAATTCTGCCGCTCTTCGAATTATGTAATGTGTTTTGAGATTTCACAACGTTAACCGAACAATATAGATTTCAGAGAAAAAAGTGACATTCATATTCCAGTATATTAGTAAAATATTACCTGGTTTTGGCCCAAAAACAAGGTTTACTAGAATTTTGATTTTTTTAAAGGGAAAGTTGCAACACCAACTCAAATATTTTTAAAGTAAAGTTTTATATATATAATCTAACTTACACAGAAATAAAATTGATGGTGTTTTCATTCCTTCTCTGATTTTTTAAAAAATGTATATCACATTTTATAGTTTTCAAATTATCTCTAAGAATCTAGATATCACAGAATCAATTTTTGGAGTATAAAATTTTAAATAAGGCTTTCATGGATGCCAGGAAGGTGTCACCTTAAAATTTCATACTTCACCCATATAATTTTATTTCAGTCACAGTCATTTGAGTGAATTATTAAAAGGATATTGCAGAAATATGATAACTTTGAATTGACGGTGTTTCTTTCAGGGAGTGACACTATTATGGAGAAAATATGCCTCCCTGCTCCCTTTTGAAAAAAAAATCAGTGCTTGGCCCTACCTGAAAACATCCTGTGGTCAAACATGAATGTTTTGTTCTAACCTTTATAATTACTAATATTAGTTTATTTACATTTACTATGACAAAGACACATCTTAAAAAGTAGTTGAATACTACTATAACTTTTTAATACATGGAATAAAATTAATGAGGAATGTAACTTGTAGTACAATTTGTAGATTTGATCCCTCGGTTTAGGATGAGACTTTGTGTAGTGTTTGAGCACATTATAGCTACTGATATACCAAGGTACTAGCATGCACTAGCCAGCCATTTTCAACAAAAAGCACTTCATAGTTTTCCAACCGCTTCTCAAGTAGTGAAGATATTGTCCAATTGCCAAGTGGATCTGGTGGTCCAGTAGTAAGGCACCAGTTTGGCTTTTCCTTCCATGCCCTGCGTTCCTGGCATCCATGAAAACGCTATTTAAAATTTTATACTCCAAAAAATGTGTTTCAATGATATCTAGATTCTTAAGAGTTAATGTGAAAAGTATAAAATCCGGTAGTCATTAAAAAGAAGCAGAGGAGGAATGAATCACCATCTATTTTATTTCTGGGCTAGTTAGATGATATATCAAACCTAAGAAAAATCGAAATTGTAGTAAACATTGTTTTTGACCTAAAATCTGGTAATATTTTACTAATTTATTGGTGTACTAAAATGTGAATGTGATACGTTGTCATATTTTCTTTCTATTATTTTGGTAATGTTGTGAAATTTCAAGGAAGTTTGAATAATTTGTAAGGGAGCTAGAATTTTTCTTCCAGGACAGTGCAGCTCACACTTGGAGGCTTTTGGAATGGAAGAAAGAGGAATTACTGAACAACTTAGAGAGAGAAAAAAACTATGGTTTCTCACCACCATGAAAGTATTATTAAATGTGCCGAGTTTCATGAATATTTGAGATTATGGGTACCGTGGTCTGGTTGAACTGATGTCTGATGTGGAATGACCTTATGCAAAATTTTGTTTCTTTAAATGATATTTCTGCCCACAGAATGCTAATTCAGAATTGATGTTACATGACATTATTCTCTTTACAGGTAGAACTGAATGTTGTTCCACTGAGGCTGTCTGAGTGAGAACTTGTGGTCTGCAGAAATTTCAACTGAACAAAAAAATGTATTTAGACAAAAAAATAAAGACTCTTTTGTGAAAAAATATATATTCCTTTGATAATACTTATCCTTTTATATTTGTTTCATGTGTGAATTGTTGTTTGAAGTCCACTTAATGCGCAGATAGGCTAATCGGGAGTAGACCTGCAATTTAAAGTGGGATTCCAACCACTGTGCAATGTGCCTTCACATGGTATTGAACTTTGGATCCCTTCACTGCAAGGTTCTTATTTATATTTCTCGCAGTGTATTCTGAAACTGACGAACCTAGCCTAGCACAACCATTTTGAAAGTCAATGAAAGATATAATATAAATCATTTAAAAATCATGTCTTGCACGTTCTCATCTTGAAATGTTTTGGTATAAGTTAGGAAATCTATGTAAAATTGTTTTCATGAAGAAATGGTAATGTAGGAAATCGTAGAACATCTTTGAAGCAACAAGACAATGGAAATTTCTCACAAGAAACAGTAATAGCATTGATAATTCTGACTGGCAAGCAGAACCTCTGATACTGCACATTTTCAAGATTATAGAGAATGTCAAAACACATTTCATCAATTTTTAAACTTTGATTTGCTGTTATTGTTCAATTCTTATTTATATTGTTAGTTCCCAAAAACTGCCCAAGTTTAGCTTGTGTCCATTTTGCTCTTTTTTCTTGTGAACTGATAGTTTTCCAAGTTTTTATTTTTTACTGATTCTTTTAATAATAATAATCCATGGCTCCGTAAACCTTGGGGTGGCACAGCATACTTAACGGTTGCCAACTTTGTGGTCAATTTCTCCAATTATGTATAGACTGCCAATTCAGGTAACTTGTAGGTCACTCTGCATGATCTCCAGAAAGTATCCAATAAGGTATCTCAGATGTTTCCAGAATAATGCATAATGTTTCAGAACCAATATTATTAGAATCTAAATGGTGTAAATAATTCACAATAGCTATGTACAAGGTGGTGGTAAATTACAAACATGCAAGTTTGCAGTTTAACTGTTACATTAATTTTGAATTTTTATTTGGGATTAAATGCTCAAATTATCTGTTCATTCTTTTGTAATTAATATATAGAATATACCTTATTGTACCAGATTTTTCATCGTAAAGTGACACAATGCACAAAGTAAATTTTAGTATTTAGTAAAATGTTTACATGCTTCCAGTCTATCATCAATTGGTAAAGTGGGCGAAAAGTGACTGGAGCATGATGCTGATAACATCACCCTCATTGTGACGTGGCACAGCAAACCACAAAGAGCTTTGTTATTGCATGTAAAACTCTATTCCTTTGTAAATAATTGAAGGTATTAATGATGATTACCAGTTTAATGTTTCATATTTTCTTTTGAGGTGTCTGAAGTTTTTTTTTTTTAACTCTAGCTTTGTCTGACATGAACGAATGCATAATCGGCAATTTTATGCACTTTTTCTCCTGACTAGATTAATTGAGATATGTGTTCAATTGATGGGAGATAAAATAAATATTAAGCATCATGCCTAATGAGGTTTCAAACCCAAGACCTCTGGCACTTTCACAGCATCACAATACTTGATTTTAAAAGAAATACTGTGAATTCTATTTTCAGGAAATTATTTACAAGTAAATATTGTAATAATTTTTGAAGGGGGTTTAACCCCAAACCCCCCTCAAATATGCCATTTATGAATACAGTACTGATTCCATTCAATATAACAATAATGTGAAATAATATCACTGTAATGTAACTGAAATATTACAAAACTGTACGGAAATGTATCTGTAATGTTACACTGACATGTTTCTGCAATGTTACATTGACACGTTTCTGTAATGTTGCACTGACATGTTTCTGTAACATTACGAATGTTATGTTAGATTCGCGGACATTTTTACATTGCTGAAACATACCTGAAACATCACAGTAATGTTTCGCAATGTTGCTGCAATGTTACAATGTTTCAAGAGTTACGTATCCGTAACATATCTGAAACCATGTTGTGCTGTATGGGTAGGATGAAATTTTATACTATCCTATTATACCAGTGTAATAAGTACTTCAGTTAAATATTTCTACAAGTGTATAAGACCGTATTGATTTAGCCATATTAAAAATCACTACATTGCTGTAGATTGAACTCTTGTTATTTAGAGTCCCTTTTCTTCCACTTTTTGCTAATCGCGACGATGATTTTATTTATATTGATTACTTTCATTTAGCGTTGTAACTTTTTGGTAATCGCGACGATGAGGATGAGATACGATAAAATTGATGAACATCCATGTCCAGGCCGGGATTCGAACCCGGGTCACATTGCTGTTGATGTAATAAGAGATTTCTCACTTAGAATATCATTCTTGCGTATTACTTCATACAATTATCACTATTATAAATCTTCTCTAATATTTTACGCTTACATATTGCATCCTATAATGCAATTACCCGTCATCTATGGACTATCTGAGTATTTACGAGCCTTTTTCGAGCAGGCGGCCTCATCTCCAGGAAGATATCAACTCAGGGCAATCCCCGGCACCTACCGACCTGTTGGGTGAGATGTATGAAGGTAAGCACTTTAAGAGCCTTTTCCTGCTTCCCCAAAAATAGGCAATATTTAGGCTGGAGAGTGCAATGAACTAACCGATCTCCAACTACGCACTGGTAATGTTTAGGCTATAGAGATCATATGAATTAACCATTCTTTAACGAGTTTTAAAATTATCGAAAGATTATCCAAAGCGTGAGTAATTATATGTATGTCATTAATTTCACGTTGAGAGTGATGGTGGAATTGAGGGACACTATATATGTATAATATAATTCAGTGGTTGAGTTGAATATGGAGTATAGAGATCTCCTCCCCCCCCCCGAAATGATGGTGCAAATGGATAGATATTTTAATGGCAATGAAAAAATTAAGTGGGAAATACAGTATTCGAGCATGTGGAGCCATCTACCGTTAGGCGCATCAAGTTATTGCGTTCATTATTTCTTGCTGGAATAGCTCATTTCCGTTTTCAAGCCCTTGCTAATTTTGCTTATCTCTTTCCTTCTCTTTAATAGTGCTATGACGAGGGGACGGTGATGTCATAACTGTATCGTACCGCTCTAGACATCACCAAAAAGGGAACGTAAGAAGCAAGGGAATGGTACAATAGTCTGTGTCTACTGCAGGATAACTTTTTCACAGTTAGATTAATCGAGGCGGCACAGCTTACAGCGGGTCCCAATCAGAAATCGAACAAGGACTTTATGCTCTGCTTGTTAGCCACTTGCTATGGGTGCAGGCAAAGACGTACAGAGGGAGGGGTTCTGGGGGTTGGATACCCCCTTCTTCCCAAAATATCTTCGAAATAGCAATAGTATTATGCAGTAGACTCTTTTAAATTCGAACTCGGATAATTCGAATCACTCGATAATTCGAACAGAAGTTTATTCTCCTTGACATCATATTTAATGACGTGATGTTTTTATTAATTCGAATTTAGGAAAATTCGAACTTTTTTATGTCCCCTGGAGTTCGAATTAAATATTCCACTGTAGTAGTACAAAAATGAATGAAACTTTTTGCAAACTTTTTTCTATCATAAAAGTTGTATTAAGTAAACTTTAGGGCTACTTAATTAAGGGAGCTTTCAGATCGAAGGCGAGAAGTGACTTGGAATCGAGTCTTCATAAATAAATGCAACCTTTCGTACCGGAGCGACTCAACCAATTGCACATGCCGCCTGTTGCTTGACCGTTTTCTCCATAGCATCCAACGGGTACCCTCAGCCTGGCGGTCACCATGCGCAGTTAGCGTTATTTCACGTTTAGTAGGTTCCCGTGGCTGTTGTCGCTTCTGTGTGATATCCCGTGTGGCGTGTCGCTTCGGTTTGAAAGCTGCCTCGTTGTTCATTCGTTACATTCTTCTGACGAATACCAATTCTACAGTCCACAGTCCGAGATTGTGGTAGTCTGAAGAACAGGATTCGAACGGGAGACTTCTTAGTACAAACAACGGCAAAGATAATAGTAGACCGCACGACTAAGTGGGTTAGAAACCCTGCGTGCTTCAGGGCAGCTTTGATAAGGCTTCTGAATAGTATCGAGCTGAACCAGGAAATGGACGATCTTTAACCCCCAAGGCCATTAAGCACAACGAATGCCAGAAGAGGTTGGTGTGTGGATTTGCTGGGTGATGATAAGTGTATATGTTATTGTCTTCTGTTTTCGTTATTTTACGTTGCTTTGCTACCTCTGGAATTTGAATGACGAATAGATTGATTTGATGAACTGCCATACACAAAAAAGCCAACCCCGTGGCGAATTGGTTAGTGTAACGCGCTTCAGAGTCTAATAGCTCGGTTTAGAACCCGGTCTTCATCCCACATCCACCTTACATATTTATTCTTTATCATTGCAATTAACAGAGAGCGTAAAACAATTGCGTGAAATAAGAAAAATATAATCTTCAGTATTGGCTGTTGAGTTTGAAGCATTGTTGTTTCGTCAATCAATAGCAACGATAGAAATGAAATGATTCTTATTTTCTACTGAATAGTAACAGAGTATTTTCACAAAGAACTAATTTCCAGTCTGTGGTGATACGAACTCTATTTAGTGTGAGAAATAAGTTTAAAATAAATTTATGTTAATCCATTCAGATGTAACCCACCTTCAGGATGACGTATTGATAACGTCAAGCCTTGCAATCAAGGGGCCCTGGGTTCCATACCCGGTGGAGACACATAGAAGTTTCGATTCCACTTTAAACTGTACGCCCAGTTCCGATTAGCCTATCTGTGCATAAAATGGACTTGAAACAAAAACCCAAACGAATTAAGAACTTGTAGCAAAATGCTGCCTATATCAATAATGGTAACAACGAAAATAATTTCGGAAAGTAACAATGCGCAAAGCACCTGAAATCCACACTGAATTACAACATGATAGTATTCGTCACATAAGAATTATTATTTTAAAGTTCAAATTCAGACATTTGCAGAAATTTGCAGCCTTGAAATTCTTTGTTTCTCTCAATGATTAAGTGATTTCTGTGCTTTGCATTGCTCTAGCTCACAGAGCTCTAGCTCTTCGCGTGAGCTTCGATTAAATGTGATAGAAGCTTATCTTCAATCTTTCACACAACTTCGCTATTTGTTTGCTACATCTTAACAGAACTTCTATCGACTATCGCTCATGAAATATATTTTACCTATCAGCTCTTAATTCACCTTCTAATTTTCACATCTATTTTTATTTTTGTTAACTAGCGTCGCTTTTCTGCCACTTTTGGGAAATCGCGACGATGAAGATGAGTGAAGATATGATAAATAGAATGATAAAAAGAACACCAATGCCCAGACCGGTATTCGAATCTAGACCCTTGACGTAAAGTCGTCTAGTGCTACCATTCAATCAATTTTCACATTTACACTTACACACCTCTTTCTTACATATGTATTTTGTTTTACCTGCTGCAACTCTCTTATGGTGAACACTAACCCCTCATTTCAGGTTTGTCTAATATTTATAGCTATTGCTCTGTAGTGAATGATAATCCTATTAAGCCTTGTGAATTACTCCGAAGGAAACCCTGTTAGAGGATGGAAACGTTACGTATGTAGTGTTATTAATAATATATAATAAAGTCTGCTTTAGTTAGCATTTTTAGTGTATTAAATGAATATTGCATTTTATTTTGTGATGAAGCATATTTTTGTCACCTAGATTTCTCATTTAAAAAATGTAGGTCCAGTATATATTAGTCATTGTGAATTCGTGTCAATTAAAACATTTTGCGTTGTTGCGAGATTATCTATTAGTAGGGACACAAATTTATGGTAAATAAAAACTGAGGAGAGCGGTAAATAAAATTTTAGATCAACGGTATATACCAGCGGTGGAAAAAAAATTGGCACACACTTTTTCATCATGAGAGGAAACAACATACAAAAGAGCTATAAACTGATAAACTATTTCTTCATTTTTATATACTGTACACATACACAAGTACTTAGCTGTCCAACCAAAAATAAAACATCAACACAAAATCACTTCATTTCTAAAATGCTTATTCGGGGGAAGAAAGGAATGCAGCTTGACAGGGAGCGAAGTTTTCGAACTGAGATTAGCCTGTGTGCATGGGAAATCCCAATTTGCAGCGTCTTCCTGATGTGATCGAAGATAAAACGTTCTTCAGCTGCAAGTGGTAGGCAAACGTTTCGTTACAAATCGACATTTTGCGCGCACAACCTCGATTGCCGGATTTTGCGTGTTTTCTACTTAATTTGATGATATTTCACAGTTATTTCGCGTAAAAGCGTTCATTTCGTGGAAAAGCACACATTTCGCATTACTTCGCGAATAAAACTCATGCATATTTCATCATTGGGGGTGTAGTTACGTGAAGAATGTTCAAAATTGCATCTTTTTTTCACATTTCGCGATTTCGTGCATCGCGAAAATTCAATGTCCCTATCTATTAGGATATAATTTGGACATAATGAATCTAAGTAGATAAAATGCAACTTGTATATCAAAATTGCCATGTCCAAATGATCTCCGAAAGTAGTGTCTAGCACGTCACATGTCAAGTATAGTCAGTCCATGATTGTATCTAGTATATGAATGAGATGAGTTCCTCCTCACAAACAATAAGTGGATTGTCCTCACCGAACGAAGTGTGTCACTTGTAAATTAAGTGTCCAAAAACATATTTTAGGCATGAACAGAACAAAAAATACTCATGAGCAATTACAAATGATATAAGCCAGTTCATGGACGGGAGTTAGTGACGGTCTTCCACAACCTACCCGCTTTAGGTTCCGAGTTCAAGTCCTGGTCTGGCAAATCTCTTTTTCAAGTGTCTCTTCTTCAATTTAATCTAATTATCATCCATCTTCATAGTTTGGATTAATTATAAAAGTGACATAAAAGCAAAGCAAAATATGAACAAATGAAAATAATTGTAAAGTGAATACAATGTCAGAACTACATTTGAAAAATAAAATGCGAGTAGAAGATTCATCTTCAAACAGGTATTTGGGGAGGACTGTGTAGACAGATAGCATGCTGCTGAAAGTTGCCAATGCACGTGTAGCATGACTTTCGATACTGGAGTTGTACTTTTCAGGAACTTTGCTCGATGCTCCTCAAGCGTCTTATCAAGAATGCCTCGGTGTTCGCAGCATTGCCAACTTATTTTCCGTCGGGAAAATATTTTTCCTCCTATTTAATTTGCAGTTGGCTGTACTAATGCACTAGCGTGCGTAAAAGGTCCTCACTTTTGATATTCAACTTGATCGACTTAGGACCACGTCACCGAAAGTTCCAGGTTAGAGTCCCATCCTGAAGGTTCTCTTGCGTGAGTCCCTTCATGCATTGCATCTACTCATTCACGCTCCTCGCAGCTATAAGGCAAAAAGTGGCAGAACATCTACGTCATATAAGAGATATTACTACCTTTGTCACACACTGTATTCCTTTATTGACTGGCACCTACTGTATATTCAACGTTGGCTGAGGCGCTCTGTGGACTTGGCTACATTGTCACAAGACAAAGAGCGACATGAAGAAAGCTAGAAGGCACCTTTTCTTGTGTTTTAACCCCCTTTCCTCCGAAGCAAGCTATTTACCGATGCAAATTAATCTCCTGTGTCAATTGTATCGAAGGTGGAGGCCAGGAGAGAGTCAACATCGCTTGCAGAATGACAAATCAACAGCCTTTGGGCATCAGACGCGCACGCAAACCAGTGTTTCCATCTCTGGAATGTTTATCGGGAATCTTCTCCCAGGGGTGCACTCCCTATTCCCCCTGTAGTTTCCTTAACACTGAACATTGTGTTCGTAAGTCGAGAGAAATAAGATGTGTGTCATCCAATCACAAGGATACTAACTTGTGACGTTTTTCCATGATACTTCAGTGATACTACCGCTAGCGTCTCTGGTTCGATACCCGGTGAACACACTTAGTTGCTACGACCCCGGCTACACCCAGGGCTTGCTGGGTTTAAGTAATAGTCTTAATATAGCATAATTAACGACTTCTTAACAACAGTAATAGCTTCAACTAGCAACTAGTTAACAACACACGTGACTCAACACGTTTAAAAGACACTTCCACTGAGAGACTTACTTTACACAAGCCTTACAGAGGCCAATCTTTTAATTTAATTCCAGGGCTGCTTTTTCCAACAGATAATAAGCAGTAAAATAGTCACAATATTATCACAAAAGGACTTGCAATAACACAAACTTAGACTTACATTAATGTCATCTCTCATATTTTTTTGATAACGCAAAACAGAAAGAAATAATCTCTATCTTTTCCCATCGTTACCAACCCGCTTATTTTTGCGGAGTTGCCAACTTCGCACAGGTTACCATACCTAAATGTGTGATAACACTTGAAATCTTCTTTGACCATACAGGCCCGTGTTATACAATGAACGAATAACATTGGGTCAAATGAACATGTACATAAATTAAACAGAGAACTAATAAGTCTTTTGCTACGACATAACTTGGGGTCGTTGCATAGTGGTTCGGATCCCACTTAAAACTGTAACTCCAGTCCCGATTAGCCTTCTGTGCATAAAGTGGACTTAAAACTCAAAATCAAATCAATAGTATTGTGGCAATGTATTCGTGGCAGACATGGTGGTTCGTGAAAAGCAGAATTTTTCTATCTGTCACTCCTCTACTGCTTACTAGCCTTGAGGTGCAAGGCAGGAAACTCAGCACGGCGCGCTCGCTGGCTACCATAAGTGTGAGCAAGATGCTCAAGCCTGGCTTATACTTTTTTCTGTCTACCAAAGTAAGCGATTTCCAGACTTTCAAAAGGTCGCCATGAATATCTTCTTGCATCTGGAGCTTATACCGTGGACACCATGGCTTATTCAAGTTGCTATAAATGTTCCCATTAAGCTCAATGAATGAACGGTGGAATAGTTCCACAGGCAAAAGTTAATCACGTTCGTTCTGCAACAAGAAAACTCGATATAAGTAGAGCATGTGCGTGCAAAATGAATCCAATTGCACGGTGATTAGCTTCCTAATGATCAAGCGGACTTGGGAACCGTCTATTGCTATTCAGATGTCAAAAGAACGTAGCACCTTATCATTTATCACTAGAAACCTACATGGCAAAGCTCATCTGAAGACTAGCTCAGACTGCTAATAAAAAATTCTTACCTTACTCTGAGGAAATCGGCTCTCCATCTCTAAGCTCGGTCCATCGCAATACTTCAAGAAGTGAAGTGAAATGAAAACATGTAGACCAGTTTTGGTCAACTAGTGTTCACTTGTGTAGGCTTCGACCGCTCTGTGCTCTACGAGCGTAAATTTATACAGAGTGATTCATAATTCCCTCTCCAAGTTTGGTACGTACTAAGTCACGTGCTCTATATATGTGACTTCTTAGGGCTCCTGACAAATGTTTCTCGCACAAAATTACGGTCTCAGCCGACGGTCCCGCCCGGCCTGTTCGTTTTGCTGGCCAGGCAGCCAGTTTCCTTGAACTTGTTATATCACGCACAAATTGTCTTGTCTGTAGGTGCTTCTGTTAGATATTTCGTACCGCCACAACCGACTCACATTTAGCGAATTCTAAAACGCAGAGCGCTTTGTGTTCAGCAGTACATGCCATGTTTGCGTTTAACTGCGTTATAATGCCACCTAGCGGTTCAATCTGCAATTACGTGGCGGAGCCTATTGCGAGTGCAATCCTGGAGAGATTTGGGGAGATTATTTATGTACTGATACGTAACCTCTTGCTGTATCTGTTGTAGTTCTTGTACTATAAACGTTTGAAATCCGGAGGGAATTCTGGATCACCCTGTATATGCACACCTCATTTTCTTCATCATCGTCATATTTGTCTCGAAGCAATTGCATAAACGGAAAATGACGCAGGGTGTAAAAGTTAACCCTTTCTCAAGACACATAAATGCCAAACTCACTTTCTTAGTACACTCTGGACAATGGCGGTGATTGAGTCCTAAAACTGGGTGGGCAAGGACATATTACTTTCGCTTGGCAGATGAGGCAAAAGTGGCAAAAAGTGGGGGTGGCAACTGTCTCCCTAATCACCGCCACTGACTCTGGACAATATTTTTGACACTAACGAGGCTCTGGCGTCTAGACCAATGTCCAATATAATCCTTTAAGGGACTTATGTGCTGTCCGTATGTCTTTGTGATTGTCCCTTCATCTATTTCATCTTTTTACCATTCACCCTCATCTTCGCAATTAGCCAAAAGTGGCAGAAATGCGAAGTAAAATAAATCAATTCATTCATTCATTGAAAAATTACATATTTCTGATTTGAAAATCATACCACAATTTATTTGCCTTATTCTGAACAGCCAATCTAATCTCGTTACAAATATTAAAATATATTCGTGAATGCAATTTATTTCGACACGTCTGTAATATTCTAAACAACACAGGCGTAAGTAAATATCTTCTCCAACGAATGGACATTTTGTAAAACATTGAATCCAAAAATCGCATACATTTCTTTTGGAAGTTTTGATCCATGAATTTTTCGATGAGAAGGATTAGGTTCTTGATGAATGAGCTTAAATATGTTCCAAGCAAATAATTCCCCCCATGTCATGTCCAAAATACGAATTCATATTATAAATCCCAACCAAAGAGAAAAATTGAATTAGCAAGCAGATTACCGTTTTTGGCTTTAAAGGTATTATCTAATCGATCGGTATATTTGTTTGAAAAATATATACACACCAATGAATGAACATGTTGTTTGTATCCATTAAAAGATCCGTTCCTACATGAAAAGCAGGTTTTTTCATGGTAAAATATGACAATGTGAGTTGTTAATTCTAGTATTAGGTAAATTTCAAATAATTTTACAACAATGATAATTTGTGGATGCAATCTGTGTACAAAAGTTATTCTAAAACCACTAATCATGTCATTTTTAAAAATATAATCGAAAAATAAATTGATTTAAATTTTGCACGTTCACATTATTAATTAAAAGTTATTACAGTTAATATATATAGTTGAATGTTTAATTGTATAATTTAGACTGTGGGTGTCCTAAATGATTATGTTCAGTTGTGTACTTAGGTAATTACTACGCACATGGTGTATCGTATGACCGTTGTTTGCTTGTTATAGATTTTGATTTGTTCTATTTCTTCTTCCATTATCATCACAACCCTTTGTGGGTTTTAGCTTTCTCAGACAAATCATTCCAATCTTTCCTCTTCTTTGCGATTTCTTTCCAATTTCTAACTTTGAGTATCTTTATATTGACACGTTCTTGCCTGTATTATTATACTATTAAACGTATTAATTTATTTATTAATAATAACTTAATAATACTCAGCGGTGAACGATGAGACTCAGTGAAGCACACAGACTCCTCTCAGGTACAGGGATAGTGTTAGGCAAAGACAATATTCACAGCACAGAGAAATAAAAACCCATTGATGCAGTAGATAAACTAAAAAGTTTTATTCTTTATTTATTGTAATTATAATGCAAATATACTTAAGACGAAGGCGAGGATTTCGCTTTGTCGATGAATTGACTCAACTAAAACGCATAAACTCAATGCGTGGCTATCGGCAAGCCTATGATCACATAGACCTAGCTTGCGCCCCGAACTACCACACCAAGAGATATGCAATGATAACTGAGCCAATATTTGCTCTTTAGCCTTTTATTTCCAAATTAATTTTTTAGGCTAGCTTTATTATTTAACGTAGAATGGTTGCAATATTGTGCATAGCATCAATGCATGGCTATCGGCGTACCTATGATCACATAGGCCTAGCTTGCGCCCCGAACTACCGTACCAAGATGTATGCACAACAGTAGTGCAGTTTGGACAGTTCTGCACCCTCTTGTGAGGAGCTGAAGTGAGGAGCTCGCCTTAATGGATTTCTCTCGTAAGGCATGATGTTTACTTGATGGCGCAGTGTTGCCAGCTTCTTACTCGAAAAAATCACCAAGGTTTTTGGGGTAATCTAACCTAAAGCAAGGAGTTGGCAACCTTTTTCTCGCAGTGTTGCCAACTCCTCACTCGAAAAATCACCAAGGTTTTTGGGGTAACCTAACCTAAAGCAAGGAGCTGGCAACCTTTTTCTCGCAGTGTTGCGAACACTACACCTGAAAGTAAAGCTCGGTGGGGCTCGCCTTGATGGTTTGCTCTTGTAAGGCATAAACCCCCCCCCCATATTTTCGGACACAGTATTACCAACATCTTACTCGAAAAAATCACCAAGGTTTTTGGTCTAACGTAACCTAAAGCAAGGAGCTGGCAATCTTGCTTGAGGCTTGTTTTACAGTGCATAAAGCAAGGTTGCCAACCTACTGGTACTTTTACCATGGCTTTTTACAAAAAAGAGAGAGGAGAGAGAGAGGGAAGAGTTAAACAACCGACAGCTGCCAACACCCACCCTAACCTAACCTAACCTAACCTAACCTAACCTAACCCACCCTAACCTAACCTAACCTAACCTAACCTAACCTAACCCACTCTAACCTAACCTAACCTAACCTAACCTAACCTAACCTAACCAGGTCTAACCTAACCTAAAGCAAGAAGCTGGCAACCTTGCTTGAGGCTTGCCTTACAGTGCATAAAGCAAGGTTGCCAACCTACTGGTACTTTTACTATGACTTTTTACAAAAAAAGAGAGAGGAGAGAGAGAGGAGAGAGAGAGGGAAGAGTTAAACAACCGACAGCTGCCAACACCCACCCTAACCTAACCTAACCTAACCTAACCTAACCTACTCTAACCTAACCTAACCTAACCTAACCTACTCAAACCTAACCTAACCTAACCTAACCTAACCTAACCTACTCTAACCTAACCTAACCTAACCTAACCTACTCAAACCTAACCTAACCTAACCTAACCTAACCTAACCTAACCTAACCGGGTCTAACCTAACCTAAAGCAAGAAGCTGGCAACTTTATTTAAGACTTGCCTTACAGTGCATAAAGCAAAGGTTGCCAACCTACTGGTACTTTTGCCATAGTCTTTTACAAAAAAGAGAGAGAGAGAGGGAAGAGTTAAACAACCAACAGCTGCCAACACCCACCCTAACCTAACCTAACCTAACCTAACCTACTCTAACCTAACCTAACCTAACCTAACCTAACCTACTCTAACCTAACCTAACCTAACCTACTCTAACCTAACCTAACCTAACCTAACCTACTCTAACCTAACCTAACCTACTCAAACCTAACCTAACCTAACCTAACCTAGCCTAACCTAACCTAACCTAACCTAACCTAGCCTAAAGTAAGGAGCTGGCAATTTTACTTAAGACTTGCCTTACAGTGCATAAAGCAAAGTTGCCAACCTACTGGTATTTTTGCCATAGCCTTTTACAAAAAAGAGAGAGGAGAGAGAGAGGGAAGAGTTAAACAACCGACAGCCTACCTACAGCTTTTTTTTTTTCTTGGTCTAACCTAACCTAAAGCAAGGAGCTGGCAACCTTACTTAAGGCATGCCTTACAGTGCATAAAGCAATTTTTGCCAACCTACATATACTAAACAAAGAGAGCCGGCAACAAATATGTACTGCCGTAAAAGAGAGAGAGAGATATGGGTAGATGGTAATATAGTATGTGCGTGCGTGTGTGCGTATAATATGTAGCATTATTAACTAGAGTGTGTTGGCAATTTACTTACAACTAAAAAAATAGAGATGCCAACGTTGCTGTAAGATGAAAAGAGAAAGAGATTTATGGCTGGCAACAGTAATGAGCGAATGCGCCATATCGTAATTTTCCAACTCCCGGGGGCCAATGTTTGTATATCGTAACCTTTGTAAACCTCTCTCGGGGGAACGATGTGCCACACACACACACACACACGCGTGCGCGTGTATTGTGACGCAAGCAAACAGACAAAATAATAATAATTGTTGTTTTTTAGGATTCCTGGCCCCCCTGGCGTGGTGCCCAACCAAAAACGTAAAGGTTTTCCCGTACGGCCTTCGAACGTAGAATTGATTGACGTGCGGGCGAATCTCTTCCGGAATGTTTTTCAATTCGTACATCTGACCATACATGCTATTCATCATCAATTTAGCCGTGTTCTGTTTGGCGTCTATTTCGAGCAGTTTGCCCGGCGGTAAAGTCTTATTGTTTTTAAATTTTTTGATTTTTTACGCAAGGCCATGATCTTGCGTATGCACGTGGCGTTTAGCGTGTCTCGTGAAAAATACACGTGAAGATCAGCTTCCGTACAACCGGCTGGATTTGTAACGCCGCGATAAACATTAACTTCCGTGCCGGGCGGAATGCCTGTTCCGGCGGCGTGGAATTCGCGCCACTCCCAAGTTCACGTTGAAAGGGGAGAGGCCGGCTACTACTTTGGCCATACACATGCCCCCTTAACTTGCCCCGTAGGACACGTTCTGTTCTCTTACGAGAATTAATATAGGTTGTCATAGAACCCTCCAATTCATGACTTAGCAAAAAATCTGTTTGCGGATTCATCACGTACGCCTATATGTGAGAAAAAGTATGAATAGAACCTATGCTCGGAAATCCAAAATGGCGACCGGAAGTGGGGTTATTTTGGAAACAGTAAAACTTAGGAGAAATCTGTTTGTGGTTTCATCATGTACACCTATATGTGAGAAAAAGTATGAATAGAACCTATGTTCGGAAATCCAAAATGGCGACCGGAAGTGGCGTTATCTTGGAAACGGTAAGACTTAGGAGAAATCTGTTTGCGGATTCATCACGTACGCCTATATGTGAGAAAAAGTATGAATAGAACCTATGTTCGGAAATCCAAAATGGCGACCGGAAGTGGGGTTATCTAGGAAACAGTAAAACTTAGGAAAAATCTGTTTGCTGATTCATCACGTACACCTATACGTGAGAAAAAGTATGAATAGAACCTATGTTCGGAAATCCAAAATGACGACCGGAAGTGGAGTTATCTTGGAAACAGTAAAACTTAGGAGAAATCTGTTTGTGGTTTCATCACGTACGTCTATATGTGAGTAAAAGTATAAATAGAACCTATGCTCGGAAATCCAAAATGGCGACCGGAAGTGGGGTTATCTTGGAAACGGCAAGACTTAGAAAAAATATGTTTACGGATTCATCACGTACGCCTATACGTGAGTAAAAATATGAATAGAACCTATGTTCGGAAATCGAAAATGGCGACCGGAAGTGGGGTTATCTTGGAAACGGTAAGACTTGCGAAAAATCTGTTTGCGGATTCTTCATGTACACCTATACGTGAGAAAAAATATGAATAGAACCTATGTTCGGAAATCCAAAATAGCAACCGGAAGTGGGGTTATCTTGGAAACGGTAAGACTTAGGAGAAATCTGTTTGGTGATTCATCATGTACGCCTATACGTGAGTAAAAATATGAATAGAACCTATGTTCGGAAATTTGAACGAAGCGAACAGAGATATCGAATACGACGTGGACGTAGGCGATGGGTTTGTTCATCCTCACAGAGCAGACCTCTACCTTGAATTCGACGTGGTGAAGAAGAAAAGCGGATACGCGTTCCCCGCAGCAGCAAATTTGATACTCGTGGACAACTTCGTGCCTCACCTGTTCTCGCAGGTGGAGGTGAGGAAACACAACACCGTCATCGACAGAATAGATTATCCAGGCATCACGTCGACGGCGGTGGGAACGTTGAAATTATCCAAAACGGACGCAGCATACTATCAGGCAGGAGGATTCGAAGCGGGAACCAAAATATCGACGAGAAGTCACACGGTGCTCTTTCCCATGCGTTTACTTCCGGGATTCTTCTCGGACTACAAGGAGATCATGTGGAAGGGAGGACTGCGCGTTACGTTTCGAAGAGCTGCCAACAACAACGACGCACTGATGCACTGATGCGACGCAGTTCAACAACATACAGTTCGACATGCCAGATTTCATCGTAGTGCTTTTTCAGACTGGGAGGGACAAAAATCAGGAAAAAGATTCCAGCAAGTTCGACGACTGCAAGATCAAGAACGTTTATCCGAAGAACAGTAGAAACGAAGTGTTCCCGCACGAGAATTACAACCTCGACGTGACCAAAAACGATTACCTCAAACTTTACGAAGCGTTCTCGGCTTACAAACGCGTGACCGAGGGAAGCGTGGACATGTACTACACGCCCAGCGAATTCAAAGCATGGAGACCCATGACCGTCATCAACACATCTAAGAGAAAGAAGGTTGTGGTCAACGATCGAACCAACATCAAGATCGTCTGCGAGTTTCACGATGCCTTGCCCGAGGATATCCTATGTAGTGGAACGTGGAGAGAAATCTTGGTGATTTTTTCGAGTAAGATGTTGGCAACACTGCGAGAAAATAAGGCTTATGCCTTACAAGAGCAAACTATTAAGGCGAGCCTCACCGAGCCTCATTTTCGGTCGCAGAATTCTCCATTTGGGTCTACTAATGTTGCCAACTCACTAGGCCGTATTAATATTGCGCGCTCAAGCATGATTTAATTTTATTATATTTTCAGATTCACCACAAAACAAGGTGTTGACAGGCAGTGTGTATATATATTGTAAGAAGATGTTTTATTACCAACCTCTACTTCTTGCAGTACATCCTGGACACAGCGTTGCAGGTTAACAAAGGATTTTTGGTTAGTATATATTTTTTTTTTAAAACTGTTCGGTTACTCGCTCGTTCCTGGCATCATACACAAAAGTTTTCTCCGCGATGAGGATGACGCTACACAGAGTGTCGGCAGGCAAGGCATCGTGGAACTCGCACACAATCTTGATGTTGGTGCGATCGTTAACAACCACCTGTTTTCTTTTAGATGTGTTGATGATGAACATGGGTCTGCGAGCTATGAACTCGTTTGGATTGTAGTATACGTCCACGTTACCGGAAGTCACTCGTTTGTAAGCTGTGTACGCCTCGTACAGTTTCAGGTAGTCCTCTTCTGCGATGTTTAGGTTGTAGTTCTCACGTGGGAAAACTTCGTTCCTACCATTTTTGAGGTAAATGTTCTTAATCTTGCAGTTGTCGAACTGGCTTGAATTTTTCTCCTGATTGTTACCTCTTCCTGTCTGGAAGAGTACGACTGCAAACTCGGGCATGTCGTACCGAATGTTGTTGAATTGCGTGGTTACGTCAAATTCGAAATGATTGCCGGAAGCAGGTTTTTGCACACACTGGTAGCCATAAAACTGAATGGACACTTGAGGATTCTTCAGGATGTCGGCTTTGTACTTGAGAGCATAGTTTGATTCGTATTCTACCACTGGCACGCGCAGCTCCATGGACCTTACAATACACTTGGCAGCGTCGGGTAGTGTGTTGGGAAGCAAGGTAGTCCCGTCCGAGCCCAAAGTGCTGTATCGCATCAGTGCGTCGTTGTCGTTGGCAGCTCTGCGAAAAGTAACACGCAAACCACCCTTCCACATGATCTCCTTGTAGTCCGAGAAGAAACCGGGCAGCAGACGCATGGGAAACAGTACTGTGTGACTTTGAGTTTTGATTTTTGTACCTGCTTCGAATCCCCCTGCCTGGTAGTATGCTGCATCGGTCTTGGAGAGTTTCAGTGTTCCCACGGCAGTCGAGATAATCCCGGGGTAGTCAACCCTATCGATGACGGTGCCGTGCTTTCTAACTTCCACCTGTGAGAATAGGTACGGCACAAAATTATCTACGAGTCTTAGGTTTGCGTTGGCAAGAAATGCTTCGCCGTTGTCTCTCTTCACTACATCAAACTTGACGTACAAATCAGCTCTGTGAGGGTGAATGAATCCATCCCCGACGTCCACATCGTATTCTATCTCTCGATTCGCTTCGTTAAGGTTGGCAAACGTGCGACGGTTGGGAGGGAAGGACTGCAACTCGTAACTTTCGATTTGTTCCATGATGGCTATTTATTATATGTTAATCTCCACGACGGTAGTGGTCGCGGCTCCTGCAAAATCAACCACCTCCCTCTTCTTGTCTGTCACTGCTAATTCTATGTTGTCTATGCGATTACGAGATACAGGAAAGTATATCGGTGGGGAGGGTGTGTAGATAATTGGCTCCATGAATTTAGAGTTTGGTTTGAACGTAGCGATAATACCTGTCTGCTTGTGACTCCCTGGGATGCCGTCAGAGGATTTGGTGATCATATCTTGATCATTTTTTTACAGAGCAGTTCGGGTAGGTTGTTATTTATAGACCCCACCCCAATTTTTTTTGTTTTGTGTTCATGGCGATGGTCGTACCTAATGCGGCGACCCGTTCGCCCAGCGAGACGTCTCTGCTGACGAGTCTCCCGAAAGCTGCGTGCTCTAACTTTCTGTCAGCACCATGACGTACATCGAGATCGGTATTGGTATTGTAGGCAATATCGTGATTCTTGCATGCAGCATCCAGGGGATTCACACCCTTGTCGCCTCTTTTTAGTCGCTGTTCGAGTTTGGTACCGGGACCGCGGTACTGGTAACCTGGCAAGTGCATCTTGAAGGGTAGCTTGTTGATGATGTCGTTCACGAGACCTCGACCTTCGGCCACGTTCCAAAATTTCGGAGGTAGGGTGTTGATGATTTTGATGAGGTACCCTATGCCTTTGTCGTCATTCACAATGAAGTTGGCAAGCTTGGAGCTAACCATGTCCACAATTCCTACCTTCTCGTTGCGAAAGTTGCTGTTGCCTGCATTCTCCTCTCCTGCAATAACCAACAACCTGTCTATGAGCTTGCGCACGTCGTCAACCCACACAAACTCTTTGGGCAGGTTGTTGTAGAGTTTGACCCCGCTGCCTGTTTTGACCTGGTTCCATATCGGCTTGATGAGGTTCTTGTATTTTTTTCGCCGCTGCTAGATTTGACGCGATTCTGCGTAGCGTCGTTGTTTTGGTACAAGGCATCCGTCATGATCAAAATTTCCTTGTAACTTTGGTAATCTTCGTCTGTGTAATCTCTTGGCTGCTTTTTTTGGTGATGAGTTCCCACAGTCCAACCGTACCGGGATACCTGTTCCAGCTGTTTTTCTCACCCAAATTGACTTTCACGTTGTCACCCTCGAACGTGACTTTCGATTTTCCGATTTTCCAAACCACGCCCTCGTTGAGTTCCATGGTTGGGTACAATTCGAAAACCTCGTTTTTTCTCGAACTAAACTCAACGGCCTGTTGATCAATCAATTTTCGGAACGTTGCTCTTCTTGCTGGAACAGTGACGATTTCGGATTCGCGACGATCGACATGACGAGGAAACCCAACGACGGAAAATACAGAAACAAAATTAACGACTTTCTAAACGTTGCAACGTTGTGAGAAACGTTTCTCACAACGTTGCAACGTTTAGAAAGTCGTTAATTTTGTTTCTGTATTTTCCGTCGTTGGGTTTCCTCGTCATGTCGATCGTCGCGAATCCGAAATCGTCACTGTTCCAGCAAGAAGAGCAACGTTCCGAAAATTGATTGATCAACAGGCCGTTGAGTTTAGTTCGAGAAAAAACGAGGTTTTCGAATTGTACCCAACCATGGAACTCAACGAGGGCGTGGTTTGGAAAATCGGAAAATCGAAAGTCACGTTCGAGGGTGACAACGTGAAAGTCAATTTGGGTGAGAAAAACAGCTGGAACAGGTATCCCGGTACGGTTGGACTGTGGGAACTCATCACCAAAAAAAGCAGCCAAGAGATTACACAGACGAAGATTACCAAAGTTACAAGGAAATTTTGATCATGACGGATGCCTTGTACCAAAACAACGACGCTACGCAGAATCGCGTCAAATCTAGCAGCGGCGAAAAAATACAAGAACCTCATCAAGCCGATATGGAACCAGGTCAAAACAGGCAGCGGGGTCAAACTCTACAACAACCTGCCCAAAGAGTTTGTGTGGGTTGACGACGTGCGCAAGCTCATAGACAGGTTGTTGGTTATTGCAGGAGAGGAGAATGCAGGCAACAGCAACTTTCGCAACGAGAAGGTAGGAATTGTGGACATGGTTAGCTCCAAGCTTGCCAACTTCATTGTGAATGACGACAAAGGCATAGGGTACCTCATCAAAATCATCAACACCCTACCTCCGAAATTTTGGAACGTGGCCGAAGGTCGAGGTCTCGTGAACGACATCATCAACAAGCTACCCTTCAAGATGCACTTGCCAGGTTACCAGTACCGCGGTCCCGGTACCAAACTCGAACAGCGACTAAAAAGAGGCGACAAGGGTGTGAATCCCCTGGATGCTGCATGCAAGAATCACGATATTGCCTACAATACCAATACCGATCTCGATGTACGTCATGGTGCTGACAGAAAGTTAGAGCACGCAGCTTTCGGGAGACTCGTCAGCAGAGACGTCTCGCTGGGCGAACGGGTCGCCGCATTAGGTACGACCATCGCCATGAACACAAAACAAAAAAAATTGGGGTGGGGTCTATAAATAACAACCTACCCGAACTGCTCTGTAAAAAAATGATCAAGATATGATCACCAAATCCTCTGACGGCATCCCAGGGAGTCACAAGCAGACAGGTATTATCGCTACGTTCAAACCAAACTCTAAATTCATGGAGCCAATTATCTACACACCCTCCCCACCGATATACTTTCCTGTATCTCGTAATCGCATAGACAACATAGAATTAGCAGTGACAGACAAGAAGAGGGAGGTGGTTGATTTTGCAGGAGCCGCGACCACTACCGTCGTGGAGATTAACATATAATAAATAGCCATCATGGAACAAATCGAAAGTTACGAGTTGCAGTCCTTCCCTCCCAACCGTCGCACGTTTGCCAACCTTAACGAAGCGAATCGAGAGATAGAATACGATGTGGACGTCGGGGATGGATTCATTCACCCTCACAGAGCTGATTTGTACGTCAAGTTTGATGTAGTGAAGAGAGACAACGGCGAAGCATTTCTTGCCAACGCAAACCTAAGACTCGTAGATAATTTTGTGCCGTACCTATTCTCACAGGTGGAAGTTAGAAAGCACGGCACCGTCATCGATAGGGTTGACTACCCCGGGATTATCTCGACTGCCGTGGGAACACTGAAACTCTCCAAGACCGATGCAGCATACTACCAGGCAGGGGGATTCGAAGCAGGTACAAAAATCAAAACTCAAAGTCACACAGTACTGTTTCCCATGCGTCTGCTGCCCGGTTTCTTCTCGGACTACAAGGAGATCATGTGGAAGGGTGGTTTGCGTGTTACTTTTCGCAGAGCTGCCAACGACAACGACGCACTGATGCGATACAGCACTTTGGGCCCGGACGAGACTACCTTGCTTCCCAACACACTACCCGACGCTGCCAAGTGTATTGTAAGGTCCATGGAGCTGCGCGTGCCAGTGGTAGAATACGAATCAAACTATGCTCTCAAGTACAAAGCCGACATCCTGAAGAATCCTCAAGTGTCCATTCAGTTTTATGGCTACCAGTGTGTGCAAAAACCTGCTTCCGGCAATCATTTCGAATTTGACGTAACCACGCAATTCAACAACATTCGGTACGACATGCCCGAGTTTGCAGTCGTACTCTTCCAGACAGGAAGAGGTAACAATCAGGAGAAAAATTCAAGCCAGTTCGACAACTGCAAGATTAAGAACATTTACCTCAAAAATGGTAGGAACGAAGTTTTCCCACGTGAGAACTACAACCTAAACATCGCAGAAGAGGACTACCTGAAACTGTACGAGGCGTACACAGCTTACAAACGAGTGACTTCCGGTAACGTGGACGTATACTACAATCCAAACGAGTTCATAGCTCGCAGACCCATGTTCATCATCAACACATCTAAAAGAAAACAGGTGGTTGTTAACGATCGCACCAACATCAAGATTGTGTGCGAGTTCCACGATGCCTTGCCTGCCGACACTCTGTGTAGCGTCATCCTCATCGCGGAGAAAACTTTTGTGTATGATGCCAGGAACGAGCGAGTAACCGAACAGTTTTAAAAAAAAAATATATACTAACCAAAAATCCTTTGTTAACCTGCAACGCTGTGTCCAGGATGTACTGCAAGAAGTAGAGGTTGGTAATAAAACATCTTCTTACAATATATATACACACTGCCTGTCAACACCTTGTTTTGTGGTGAATCTGAAAATATAATAAAATTAAATCATGCTTGAGCGCGCAATATTAATACGGCCTAGTGAGTTGGCAACATTAGTAGACCCAAATGGAGAATTCTGCGACCGAAAATGAGGCTCGGTGAGGCTCGCCTTAATAGTTTGCTCTTGTAAGGCATAAGCCTTATTTTCTCGCAGTGTTGCCAACATCTTACTCGAAAAAATCACCAAGATTTCTCTCCACGTTCCACTACATAGGATATCCTCGGGCAAGGCATCGTGAAACTCGCAGACGATCTTGATGTTGGTTCGATCGTTGACCACAACCTTCTTTCTCTTCGATGTGTTGATGACGGTCATGGGTCTCCATGCTTTGAATTCGCTGGGCGTGTAGTACATGTCCACGCTTCCCTCGGTCACGCGTTTGTAAGCCGAGAACGCTTCGTAAAGTTTGAGGTAATCGTTTTTGGTCACGTCGAGGTTGTAATTCTCGTGCGGGAACACTTCGTTTCTACTGTTCTTCGGATAAACGTTCTTGATCTTGCAGTCGTCGAACTTGCTGGAATCTTTTTCCTGATTTTTGTCCCTCCCGGTCTGAAAAAGCACTACGATGAAATCTGGCATGTCGAACTGTATGTTGTTGAACTGCGTCGCATCAGTGCATCAGTGCGTCTTTGTTGTTGGCAGCTCTTCGAAACGTGATTCTCAGTCCTCTCTTCCACATAATCTCCTTGTAGTCCGAGAAGAATCCCGGAAGCAAACGCATGGGAAAGAGCACCGTGTGACTTCTCGTCGATATTTTGGTTCCCGCTTCGAATCCCCCGGCCTGGTAGTACGCTGCGTCCGTTTTGGATAATTTCAACGTTCCCACCGCCGTCGACGTGATGCCTGGATAATCTATTCTGTCGATAACGGTGTTGTGTTTCCTCACCTCCACCTGCGAGAACAGGTGAGGCACGAAGTTGTCCACGAGTATCAAGTTTGCTGCTGCGGGAAACGCGTATCCGCTTTTCTTCTTCACCACGTCGAATTGAAAGTAGAGGTCCGCTCTGTGAGGATGAACAAACCCGTCGCCTACGTCCACGTCGTATTCGATCTCTCTGTTCGCTTCGTTCAAATTTCCGAACATAGGTTCTATTCATATTTTTACTCACGTATAGACGTACATGATGAATCAGCAAACATATTTTTTCTAAGTCTTGCCGTTTCCAAGATAACCTTATTTCCGCTCGCCATTTTCGATTTCTGAGCATAGGTTCTATTCATATTTTACTCACGTATAGGCGTACGTGATGAATCACCAAACAGATTTTTCCTAAGTCTTACCGTTTTCAAGATAACCCCACTTCCGGTTGCTATTTTGGATTTCCGAACATAGGTTCTATTCATATTTTTTCTCACGTATAGGTGTACATGAAAAATCCGCAAACAGAATTTTCCTAAGTCTTACCGTTTCCTAGATAATCCCACTTCCGGTCGCCATTTTCGATTTCCGAACATAGATTCTATTCATACTTTTACTCACGTATAGGTGTACGTGATGAATCCGCAAACAGATTTCTCCTAAGTCTTACCGTTTCCTAGATAACCCCACTTCCGGTCGCCATTTTGGATTTCCGAACATAGGTTCTATTCATACTTTTACTCACGTATAGGTGTACGTGATGAATCAGCAAACATATTTTTTCTAAGTTTTACTGTTTCCTAGATAACCCCACTTCCGGTCGCCATTTTCGATTTCCGAACATAGGTTCTATTCATATTTTTACTCACGTATAGGTGTACGTGATGAATCCGAAAACAGATTTCTCCTAAGTCTTGCCGTTTCCTAGATAACCCCACTTCCGGTCGCCATTTTCGATTTCCGAACATAGGTTCTATTCATATTTTTACTCACGTATAGGTGTACGTGATGAATCCGAAAACAGATTTCTCCTAAGTCTTGCCGTTTCCAAGATAACCCCACTTCCGGTCGCCATTTTCGATTTCCGAACATAGGTTCTATTCATATTTTTACTCACGTATAGGTGTACGTGATGAATCCGAAAACAGATTTCTCCTAAGTCTTGCCGTTTCCTAGATAACCCCACTTCCGGTCGCCATTTTCGATTTCCGAACATAGGTTCTATTCATATTTTTACTCACGTATAGGTGTACGTGATGAATCCGAAAACAGATTTCTCCTAAGTCTTGCCGTTTCCAAGATAACCCCACTTCCGGTCGCCATTTTGGATTTCCGAACATAGGTTCTATTCATATTTTTTCTCACGTATAGGTGTACGTGATGAATCCCCAAACAGATTGTTTTTGCTAAGTCATGAATTGGAGGGTTCTATGACAACCTATATTAATTCTCGTAAGAGAACAGAACGTGTCCTACGGGGCAAGTTAAGGGGGCATGTGCATGGTCAAAATAGCAGCTGGCCTCTCCCCTTTCAAAGTGAACTTGGGAGTGGCGCAAATTCCACGCCGGAACAGGCATTCTGCCCGGTACGGAAGTTGATGTTTATCGCGGCGTTACAAATCCAGCCGGTTGTACGGAAGCTGATCTTCACGTGTATTTTTCACGAGACACGCTTAATGTCACATAACTCCGTAAGATCATGGCCTTGCGTAAAAAAATCAAAAAATTTAAAAACAATAAGACTTTACCGCCGGGCAAACTGCTCGAAATGGACGTCAAACAGAACACGGCTAAATTGATGATGAATAGCATGTATAGTCAGATGTACGAATTGAAAAACATTCTGGAAAAAATTCGCCCCCCACGTCAATCAATTTTACGTTCGAAGGCCGTACAGGAAAACCTTTACTTTTTTGGTTGGGCACCACGCACTCCTGGCGGGGTTATGGGGGCCAGGCCTCCTAAAAACAACAATTATTATTTTGTTTGTTTGTTTGTGTTACAATACATATGCGCGCGTGCGCGCGCGAGTGCGTGCGTGCGTGTGTGTGCGTGTGTGTGTGTGTGCGCGGCACATCGTTCCCCCGAGAGAGAGAGGTTTACAAAGGTCGCGATATACAAACATTGGCCCCCGGGAGTTGGAAAATTACGATATGGCACATTCGCTCATTACTGTTCCCAGCTATAAGTTTTTCTCTCTCTCTAGCCCTTGCCAACTAAAAAAAAAAGTGTAGGTAGGAGTTGGCAGCACTGCGAGAAAATAGAAATCATGCCTTACAAGAAAACCATTAAGGCGATTTTTTATTTGATGACGTTGAACCCGTGTAGTGTTCCCACCCATCCATCTCTCTCTTTTACGGCAGTGCCGGCTTTCCTTGTTTAGTATATGTAGGTTGGCAAAAATTGCTTTATGCACTGTAAGGCATGCCTCAAGCAAGGTTGCCAGCCCCCTTGCTTTAGGATAGGTTAGACAAAAAAAAGCTGTAGGTAGGCTGTCGGCTGTTTAACTTTTCCCTCTCTCTCTCCTCTCTCTTTTTTGTAAAAGGCTATGGCAAAAATACCAATAGGTTGGCAACCTTGCTTTATGCACTGTAAAACAAGCCTCAAGCAAGGTTGCCAGCTCCTTGCTTTAGGCTAGGTTAGACAAAAAAAAACCTTGGTGATTTTTTCGAGTAGGATGTTGGTAATACTGTGTCCGAAAATAGGGGGGGGGTTATGCCTTACAAGTGCAAACCATCAAAACAAGCCCCACCGAGCTTTACTTTCGGGTGTAGTGTTGCCAACACTGCGAGAAAAAAGTTGCCAGCCCCTTGCTTTAGGTTAGGTTAGACCAAAAACCTTGGTGATTTTTTCGAGTAAGCAGCTAGCAACACTGCGCCATCAAATAGAGCTCATGCCTTACGAGAGAAATCCATTAAGGCGATTTTTATTTGATGACGTTGAACCCGCGTAGTGTTCCCATCCATCCATCTTTCTCTTTTACGGCAGTGCCGGCTTTCCTTGCCCTGTATATGTAGGTTGGCAAAAATTGCTTTATGCACTGTAAAGCAAACCTCAAGCAAAGTTGCCAGCTCCTTGCTTTAGGCTAGGTTAGACAAAAAAAAGCTGTAGGTAGGCTGTCGGCCGTTTAACTCTTCCCTCTCTCTCTTCTCTCTCTTTTTTGTAAAAAGCCATGGCAAAAATACCAGTAGGTTGGCAACCTTGCTTTATGCACTGTAAAACAAGCCTCAAGCAAGGTTGCCAGCTTCTTGCTTTAGGCTAGGTTAGGTCAAAAAAAAAAAAACTTGGTGATTTTTCGATTGAGAAGCTGGCAACACTGCGAGAAAAAGGTTGCCAGCCCCTTGCTTTAGGTTAGGTTAGACCAAAAACCTTGGTGATTTTTTCGAGTAAGCAGCTAGCAACACTGCGCCATCAAATAGAGCTCATGCCTTACGAGAGAAATCCATTAAGGCGAGCTCCTCACTTCAGCTCCTCACTTGATGTTGCAGAACTGTCCAACCTGCACTACTCACAACACCGAGGAATTCCTTTTAAATTTAAAAGCTTCGTCGATCTGTGGCGAAAGTGTGATATTTCTTACGCTACATCCTCGCTTTTATACTATTTCGAGAACACAGATTCAAGTACAGATGAATCCCTCACTGTTTACTAAAAGATGCTACCAACAAAACTGACATCTATACATGTTTAGAAATACAAATTCTTATAGTGCACTCTCGCAAACATGAAGATACATTAAACTACTCATAATAGAGCACAAAAGACAATAAACAAAAGATATGCATTACAAACAAGGTGCATTATTATTACATATACTAACAAGGAAATTACTCTCTCTTTCACAAAAATAAATATATTAGTGACATATTTTCTACTGGTGACGTCACATAAAAATATGGATCATATCAAGATCTTCACATACATCTTCAAACCATCTCATCCTAGGTCTTTCAATTGGTCGTCTCCCCATAGGTTTCCATTCTAGTATGCGTTTTATAGTTCTCGTGTTATCCATTCTTTGTATGTGGCCTAACCATTTAATTCTTTGACTTTTAATATATCGTATAATGTCTGCACCGTTAATTAATTATTCTAGCTCCACATTATTTCTTATTCTCCATATATCATGTTCTATCTGTACCGGGCCCAAAATCTTCCTTACAATTTTTCTTTCAAATATATTTAGCTTGTTTATATCTTTCTGTGTTAGGGTCCAGGTTTCAGCAGCATATGTAACTACTGGTCTCATCATAATAAGATAAATCTTCATTTTTGTATTTAGTTTCAGAAGTTATTTGTTCTATTTAGGAAGATTATTATGTATTACTATGATCTGTTTACTGTTAGATAAAAGACACTATATTAAATACGAGTATAACGAAACAGAGAAACGAAATCGACTGTAGATATTTAAGTGTGCTAAATAACTTGAAATGTTATAATTCGAGTTATTACCTCAACCCCCTTTAGCAAACGTAAGTAAATTTTTTTCACCACAATACAATAAGGATATTCGTCAAGTCCAAGTATAATCAATAGCTTCAAGATAAATCTTCACTATCCAAAATGTTGTGATACTCTTCTTGTAAATGCACTCTCGTTCGCAGTGGGCTTACAAACTGAAATGTGCAATTATTCTTAATTTTTCAAGTTCACCTTTTAGAGACTTATTAGCAATTTCTAAGTTTATTTTCTTGCATGTTCAAGTTGATATTTTCTCTTTTACATGCCGACATTTTGAACCATTTTTTTTGAAAAACTAAACTAAAGCGACCTCTTCTGTTACACAATACAATAAATTAGGTTAAATAAACTGGATTTTTATGTGTGCATTAGACATTCAAGTTGTTTTTAAAGGAGTTGAAATAAAGATTGTGTATAAACAAATGAAGAATTTTGATAACCAAAAACCACGCACTTATTGCTTTTCATGCAATAATATAAATAACGTTATATTAGTTTTATACTTTTCTTCATTCATCTCAAAATGAACTGTAACATATTAATTCATTTTATGCTATTGACAGTGGAATATCATACGATAAAATATATGGTGATTCAAAAGTCTCTTGACATATTCCTTATATCGCTAATGAATGGTGATAAGGATGGGATAAATTACATTGTTGTTTTCCAGCAAGATGGTGCACCACCCCATTTCGCCAGATTCGTTCGTGAACTACCTCGCTGTCAGTTTCCCTGATAAGTGGATCGGCCGTGGCTCACTAAGACTTTCGGCGTCTCGCTCTCAGACCCGACTCTCCTAAACTTTTTTGTCTGGGGTTTCATTAAGTCTAGTGTGCATCAATTAAAGATCATCACCATAGAGCAAATGACACAGCGAATAGTTGCAGCAACAGGCGAGATCACGCCAGCCATGTTGGAGCATGTGTTCCGGTCTACGCAAGAGAGGTTGGTGTTATGCCTAGACTTACAGGGCCGCCACATTGAAAAGTACTGTGTTTGTAGATTACTTTTCAGCAGTATTGTCAATTTTGTCACTAACATGCTTTTTGATTCAAATATCACGATACTTTTGAATCACCCTGTAGTGTCAAAATAAGTGCTGCAAACTACAGTAGTAAACTTATCCAAAAATTACTGAAATCATTCTCGGTAGCAGAGCGTGTTGAGAGTTTGGTCTACAACTCTGCTTGTTCTCTCATTATTCATCATCATCATCACCGCAGCTAAATACCAAAGCGGTTACATAGATCTTAAACCAAAACATTGACAGTTATTTAAAATAATACTTCCAGGTATCGATCTTGTTTGTATTTGTGAATGTTTGTAGTCTCATCAGTGGTAGATGCAAGAACTTGTAGATTTAAGCTGTAGTAAATATAGATTTCACTATTGTTTTATGTTTTCTCACAATAGATGCTGTGGGTAGAAACGTTTGTAAACCATGGGCGAAAGAAGTCGCTGATTGTAACAGGAAATGCCCTTTTCTGAACGTCCTGGGATCGAATCACAGGTAGGTCATCATCTCTCTATGCTTAGTTTTCTATTGTTCCCACATTGTCCACATTAACCGTAGAAAAGCTACATAAGATATTAAACTACTCAAACTTTCGGAAAAAAATAATTCCTTGAGAATACATTAATATTGAGCAAGCCAAAGAACCTTTCAATCCCTTAAATGAGGTTCAGTTTTTTGCTTTCAATTCACTTTATGGACAGACAGGTTGATCTGGACTGGACTTACAGATTAAAGTGGAATCCGAAAGACTATGTACCTCCACCGGACATCGAACCCAGCACCCCTTGATTACAAGACGACGATGTTACCGCTACGCCATCCGGGGAAGCCCTCAACCCTTTGAATGGGAACAAGACAAGGGACTTTATTTAAATTTCGAACCCACCCCAAACCAAAACGTAAACCCTGATAATTACGGATTCTTCTCAAACCACTAACAATAATGCATCCCAGGCACCTGTCAACTCATTATGTAAGGACTCGAACTCGATGTCAGGTATCCTGTGTTCGATTCCTGGTTTGAGCATGGCTTTTCTTTATGAGTGTCCCTTCATCGATTTCATGATTTCATCACTAATCCTCATCTTGGAACGGCAGAGAAGCGAAGTTAAAGAAATCAAATCAATCACCCAATTGTATGAGGGTGAGAAACAAGGTCCACTTTATGTTCATATAGGCTAATCGGGACTGAATCCACAGTATAAATGCAATGTTCCTTAATCGGGGAACCAAGTCGATACCTCTTGATTACAAGGAAGGACAGTTGTTAATATAGAAATGCAAATGATGGTGACACAGGTCAAGATCAACTGTTTTTAATTTTAAAAAAACCGTCTTCTAGTCGCAAGTGACGACCACACTCACCAACATTGTAGCCTTTACCGTCGCGATTGACCTTAAAAGCTACATTAAATAACAAAATTACATAGAATAATTCCTCATTTGAAATGGTTTGGGAGTGTCAATGCTAAAACAATGGATTTTCTAAAACAAGCACAACGGATGTCCTAATATAGCGCAAGTTGACCCGGTGTTGCATTTCACACACACACACTTACGCCACGACCCACATATGAATTCCATCTCTTCGGGACATCGCCCTTAACTGGCTGCCCTGATGAAATGAACGGAGCGCGTCTGTTAACACGGCCGTATATGGCGCCCTTTATTAACACAACAACCGCAAATGAATACTGATAACCTGTCATTAACAGAGCCTTGTTATGCTGCTGCCTCGTACTCGGGCACTGTCGAAAAAACGTTGCTTTTTTGTTTTCGCTCACGACCGAAATGCGCTGTTTGCTGAAAGCGCTGAAGTTGCGGTCGTATTGCGTGTTTCGCAGTTTGCCGATACGTGTCGATCCCCACGGTGTACTGGATCATGGGGTCAAGAGTTCGACCTCCGGTGGAAGCATTTTGCGTTGTGGTCCGATATACACACGGAACCCGAAATGCATCAAATAGCGGTCCCGGGTTCGAATCCCGGACTGTGTATGCGATCCTGTTCTTTGCGGGTGGCCATAGATTTCATCAAATCATCACTCTTTCACATTTACGGGATTACCCAAAAGTGTCAGAAGCGATCAATCAGTCCTTCACTTACTGTTAATATTAAACTACCTACAGTAAAACTTCTCCTAACGGACACCTCTGAATAGCGGACACCTCTAAATTACGGATATTTTTAAATTCCCCGGCAGAAATTGAGGAGGTTTCATGGCAATATTACTTCTCAATAACCGACATTCTTAATAACGGACGCGGGCACTGAAAACTACCTCCCCAACGCAAATAAAACTTCTTAATAACGGACAGCCTGAAAGAAAACGGGCGCAATTCCTGGAATTCGACACAACAATGGCCAGTATTTCGAACTAGCGCGCATTGTTTCATGTTACACCGAGCCTATTTCTTTTTAAAAGTGCAGACAGTAGACAGTATTCTATGTGGTTATCTTGAGAAGTGTGTGTCACTTCTGCTACGTATTTCCTTTTTTGAAATTGTAATGTATGTAGGGATACTTTAGTAAATTTAAATTCACCGTATGTAGTACAGTATTTTGTTCCTTGAATGTAGGAAAAAAAACATTCTGTTCGTAAAGTACATACTGTAATATGCTTATCCTATTGTGTAACATCCTACACTTTTTTATGAATAGCGGACACTACTTAATAACGGACATTTATTTTTCTCCAAGGCCTGTCCGTTATTGAGAAGTTTTACTGTATACATAAATAAAAGGAGGACCCCCCCCTAAAGTAGCCCGCCTCCGACCGCTTCTGCTCTGGTGCCTTTAAACAATAAACCAGGACGACTTTTCCTCAGAATTTCGGTTTCCCCGTATATTATGTACTAATTTATTCCATTTTTTGTTTTACAATAAACATTAAGAAAGAAAAAGAAACGTATATACTGGTATTTAAGATTAGACTAATTTGATTTATAGCTATAGGTATCTTGGTTGTTCTGGTTTCCAAAATTTTCAAAACAATCAAGGTTTACATATTGTAAATTGTTAGAGATGAAAGCGTAAATATTGTTAAGATATTAGTATCGAGCTTTACATATGAAAAAGTTGGAGATAAAGGGTGAGTAATGTTAGTAGGAATATGATATAGTAAGATATTATATGTTGAGCAATTATACATTTGGTTGAATAGATCAAAGATTGGTTTAGAGATTACTAGGGTGTGTTATAGAAGATATGTATGGATTGATTGATTGATTGAGTTGGTGTTTTAAGTCCACTTTATGTACAGTAAGGCTAATTGGGACTGGACCTTCAGTTTAAAGTGCGATCCGAACCACTATGTGCCTCCACCGAGTGTCGAACCCGGAGCTTTTGATTAAAAGGCAACGACGCTACCACTGTGCCATCGTAGGGGCCCAAGATATGTATGGAATAAGAAGGTGATGCTTAAGATAGCATGGACTGCGAGGAGAATCGTCAGCCCTTGAAGACATCCCTTAAACTCATTTATAAACACAAAGTGAGATTATCGAATGAATGATGGGAAGAAACGATTGTAAAACTGGAAAGTGAAATTCAAGCTAAGAAACATAGTCACGAGATGAATAAAAGTAACGAGCACAAGAACAAGATACAAAGAAGGAAAAAGTACGGTGCAAGAAAAGCAAAACCTCAATACGGAAATTAGAAAAAAAGCATTATTTTGAACTGTCATTATTTTACATTTTAGTTATGATGAGGATGAATGCTCTAAAATCTAGTTTGATTCCCAGCCTGGAAATCGATGTTCTTTTAGGTGTGTCTCGAATACCGCCTAAGCATCATTCATTTTAATGCTCGCGATTAAGTTACAGGGGTATAAAAAGGTGAAGGGGAAGCTAGCTATACAGTGCACATTGCAACATTCCATGGGCTCATATGGGCGGGTATGGAGATAGGATCTCACACATTCGCGACAACGGTCATTTTTTTAAGGTGATATGATCAATATCACGCTCCGGTCGTCTTTACACACAGGGCTGCCCCATCCAAGTGCCAATTTATCAGATGCTGAATGAACTCCACGTAGGGATATTGCTGGAAATATTCTACGTGAAACGTCCTTATTGGGAATCGAACATGAGTTTCCCGCGTGGGAAAGCACCTGAACCACCGTGGCTCAGAAGTTCGATCCTCACATTCTAATTTAGGTATTATACAACTTTGTGAAACGTTGAATTTAAGTCTACTTTATGCACAGAAAACTAATTGGGAATGGGCCTACAATTTAAAGTACGCTACGACGTGATCAAGGATTTGAATCCCATCCTGTGCATGGGTGTCCTTTGTTAGTGTCCATTCATTAATAATCATCGTATCACCAATCATCCTCATCGTTGTGATTAGCCAAAAGAGGTAGAAAAGCGACGCTAAATAACAAAAAAAATCAAATCAAAATCCAACTCTTTTCACATGCTTACTTTCAGGTCAACTGAAGTAGTGAAACATACTCGTAGAAATGAGGACACAACACTATTTATTAAGCTCCATTATTAAGCCTCTCTCTAAAGTTGTGCAATTTCTATTTATTAACCTCAATACAGTCAATTAGTTTTTCAAAGCTACATTTCCGCATCACAAAACAACATGTAGCTAGAGAGTGGGAAGGGGATGTCTGCTCAACTTCGCTTCCTCTGACGGTATCAGATATCCGTCACAGACAAACCGCTGCGCTAAATCCGGCAGTCTATAACCGCCCCCCCCCAAACTCCTCCTTCGGAAAGCGGCGACAGGATAACATCAAAATAGCAGATCTAGGTTTCTTTCCCTCCTACATAGCTAGGCTTCTACCTCTCTCGCTGCTGTGCGGTCGGTTGCTATGGTTACCAAGTAACCAAGGTAACAGCTGCTAGGAGAATTCATTGTATGCTCCTTGTTCAACTTGATAATTAAACTAATGCTCCGCTCAAAATCTCCAGCAGCTTCGTCTGTATTTGGGCTCTTGTGTTATACTTACATTTGGATTGCACGACCAGTGTCAGGAGTGACGTAGTTCAAAGAAACTAGAAATTATCAGCACGAATCCTGATGTATAGACAACCCAACGTACACTTCAAGTTTGCGGGTTGGTATAACGTTAAGGATGAACGTTTTAGCTGGAGTTGCGGAACGGAATTTCGTATGCGGACGATACAACTAAAAGTACAGGGGGTATTGTCTGTTAATTTTACCAGATTTTAATCCATCCTCAGTTGATTTGAATTTAATTTGAATTTAAAATTTTGGTTGCGTCAGCACTAAGGCTATTTTGCACCCCTCACATTATACGGGGTCCAGCCCCTTATCGTTACACAGAACAACTCTAAAGTTGCAGAACTAAAAACATAAAATCTTCTGACTTTCGTTAAAAGCTTAGGCTGTAAAGGAGCACTCAGCATAAATATGGACAAAACACAGAACACAAACAAAATTATACTGACCATGGGGCCAGTCGCCAGAGCCTCGTTAGTCTGCAGTCCAGGGTGTACTACGTGGAAGTGAGGTTGACTATTGGGTGCACTACGTGGAAGGAGAACCCCTTACACCCCCATCCTAAGTAAAAGCTGAGGTTTTTTTTTTTTTTTTTTTTTTTTGCATTCAACCATTATTGTCTTTTCTAGGAAAGAGGACAAGGCGCCTTTTATTATATTGGCTTCAGTACGATCATGATACATCAGCAACGACTTAATCTTTGTAACGTATTTCCTATTATATGTGAACACTGAAAGTTGCTACCTTACATCTAATGACTATATACAAAGCACTTTCATGCAGTGGTGGTGATTAGGGAGCGAAGGACAGTTGCTCCCACCTTTGGCCCACACACCATGGCCTCTTAATACTTAGCCTCGTCTTCCAAGAAAGTAACTCCTTTCCCTCCCGTTTTGGCACCGAACCGCCGCTACTGTTTTCATGACATTTCAATATACCTTATGCGGACCTCCGTGGCGGAATGGTTAGCACAGGTCGCTACGACACCAGGGGTTTCGGGTTTGAGTCCCGCCCTGGGCATTGGCGACCTTTGTGCGTGTCCCTGCTTTAATTTCATCATATCATCACTCATCCTCGTCGTCGCGATTATCCACAATGCACAAAAGCGACTTAAACTTTCCTAATTCAATCGGACAATCAATATACGTATGTTATCCTCTGTAGCGAAGTAGTTGACATAGAATGCTAGGAGGCCAGGAGAATTTGGAGAGAAGAAGGGGGAAGAGAGACGAAGAGAGAGAGAGAGAGTGTCTCTTTTCCTTTCTCTCTCTCTCATTCTTCCTATCTCAAGTGTGTGTGTGCGAGAGAGAGGGAGAGACAGAGATGGTAGTTGGGATAGATAAATATATAAAGAAACATGAGGTAGGGAGAAAAGAAAGAGAATAAAGATAAACTCTCTCTCTCTTTCGATTCTCTTCTTCATTTCTCTCTTGTTCTATTCTTTTTCCTTTTCTCTCCCTCTCTATTTCTATTCTCTTCTCCTTTTTCTCTTTCTCTCTATTATCATCTCCTTTTTTCTTTCTATTCTCTTCTACTTTTTCTGTCTCTATCTATCTTTATATTATCTTCTCCTTTTCTGTCTCTCTCTCTCTCTCTCTTTCTATTCTCTTCTTCTTTTTCTGTCTCTCTCTCTTTCTATTATCTTATCCTCTCTATCTATTTCTATTGTATTCTCCTTTTTCTGTCTCTCTCTATTATCTTGTCCTTTTTTCTCTATCTATTCTCGTGTCCTTTTCTCTCTTTATATTCTCTTCTCCTCCCTCTCTCTCTCTCTATATATATATTATCTTCTTCTTTTCTCTATCATTATATTATCTTTCCTTTCTCTCTCTCTTTCAATTCTCTTCTCATTTTCTCTTTCTCTCTTTATATTATCTTCTCCTCCCTCTCGCTTTCTATTCTCTTCTCCTTTTTCTCTTTCTCTATTATCATCTCCTATTCTCTCTCTATTCTCTTATCCTATCTTTCTATTCTCTTCTCCTTTTTCTGTCTCTCTATTCTCTTCTCCTTTTTCTCTCTGTCTATTCTGTTCTCCTTTTCTCTCTCTTTATATTATCTTCTCCTCCCTCTCTCTCCCTCTTTCTATTCTCTTCTCCTCCCTTCCTCTCTCTTTCTATTCTCACATTCTTTTCTCCCTCTCTTTCTATTCTCTTACCCTTTTCTCCCTCTCTATTCATTCTCTTCTTTTTCTATTATTCTATTCTCTTCTCCGTCTCTCTCTCTTTCTATTATTTTCTCCTCTCTCTCTTTCTATTATTTTCTCCTCTCTTTCTTTCTATTCTTTTCTCCTTCTCTCTTTCTATTCTCTTCTCCTCTCTTTATTTCTATTCTCTTCTACTTCTTTATCTCTCTCTATTCTTATCTCTTTCGATCTCTCTCTTTCTATTCTTTTCTCCTCTCTTTCTATTCTCTTCTCCTCTTTATTTCTATTCTCTTCTACTTCTTTATCTCTCTTTCTATTCTCTTCCTCTTTTCTCTATCATTCTATTTTCTTCTCCTTTCTCTCTCTCTCTATTCTCTTCTCCTTTTCTCTCTCTCTTTCTATTCTCTTCCCCTCCCTCTCTCTCGTTATATTGTCTTCTCCTTCTTTCCTCTCAACAGTACAGTTCAAGTTCTCATTGAAATCAACATCGCAGCGAAAAAAGTCTGTGAGGTGTAAATCTGTGAAAATGGCCGAAATCTCCCTACCAATTAATGCCTCAATATGGACAACTTAGCCGACCGCTATGACAAATGTACGGATTGGTTGCCATGCTGCGCCAGATTTTCGGTCGTTCTCGTGAGTTAATCGGCGAACTACAACGCGCGTGCGTGCGTCTGCGGTTTCTGAGCGTTTAAGTTGATTTATAGAAATTGTGGCGTGTAAGTAGGATTATAAAGCATTATCTCGGCTTATAAATGCATTTTGCGTTAAACAAATTTTAATTTCTTGTTTATGGCATAAGCGTTCCAACTGTTTTCAACGACTAAGTGATTGATTATGTGCTAAAGTGATAATTGTGGTTTTTCGCACTGAAGAGAGTAAAAACGTATGTTATATTTTGAATTCAATTAGTCTTGGACATTAAATCGAGTACGTTAACACAGATAGTGAACCATATAAGAGGCGATATGAATGTTTCAGGATTGTTATATACTTTACAGCCGTTTTACCAGTGATCCTCAAACATTGGTTGTAAAATGTCTGAGGTAATGTGATTTCCTGTGTGCGTGAATGGGTGGGATGGTGCTTACTCATATTCACACTTGACATCCATCCACTTTTGTTGCGTTAAAAGAGATATGAGCGAATGTACGTCTGCATGGCTCTTGTTCGCTATTCGTTCATTTGGTTAATTTTACTTAGCTTTTTCTGCCACTTTCGACTAATCGCGAAAGAATACGCGCACCATGGCCGGAATCCCTAGTATCATATCGCGCTGTGCTAATCACTTTACCATGAAGGTAGGCAGACTCATGTTCACTATTCATTGAAACGAATCAATATTGCTTAAGTACTTTGCATCCACAGTTTCCAAGACGACCTTATCTTCTATTATAAAGCACTTTGGGCAAATCCACATCAATTCAGTATAATGCATACCCATTGATTCGATACCTATACTCCCGATTGGGGGTCGATTTCCGTGGCGGAGTCGTTAGCACAGCGCGCTACGTCGCCAGGTGTTCCGGGTTCGAATCCCGGCTTTGGCGTAAGTGTTCTATGTGAGTGGCCCTTCGTCAATTTCATCATACCATCACTCATCGTCGTGATTAGTCGAAAGCGACACTAAAACAACGCTAATGAAAAAGCAAGCAAACGAATCTTGATTGACTTCCCATTAGAGAATAACAGAAACCTACGAGTTAGTCTTTGTGGGTTTATGATAAAAAATGAAATTAGGAAAACTGTAGATTTATTTGATACTTTTTATGATGTGGTTTTTAATACGTGCTCGGGTTTTATTTGCTAGAGGTATCTTTCGCCATTTGGAGAATTTACTCTTTATCTATCTTCTTGTTACTTTCCTTATCACTTTATATTTTACTTTACCCTTATTTCTTCTGTTATTTCCGCACTTTCCGTTAATGTACCTTCGTTCCACTTCTTCGTTTGTCTTCATTTTTCATTCTCATCTTGAGCATATTAGAGTCCAACCTGAACATTTAATGTGTTCCTTCCCGTTTATTCCTCTTTCTTCCATTGCTGTTTTCGTTACACAAGTACCTTCAAGTCTCAGGATATGCTCTATCGTCGTCTTTACATACGCTTCTTTTTCATGTGCATATAAGAACATCTTTTTCACCTACTCTGTGTATCCATTCGACCTTCAACAGTCAACCCTAGCACTACATTGAAGGCTACCAATGCTTTCCTTTCAGCTTCAGCCAAACATCATATTCGTGCTGCGTTTAGTTTTCTTGTTTTATCTGGTTAAACGTTTTAGCCTCAACTATCCTCAAAGGGTCTTTCCTGTATATTCCACAATTAGCAGTTGTTACACTCCTACTACTAAGATACAAAACGTCTTCTATTTATCGAGGATATTCCATCGTAGTATTACTGTATATTTGCTGTTATGGGAACTAGATCCTGCGTCATACCATAATATGAGCATTGATGTTAAATTTATATCGCCTGTAGAGGACTTTTCGGTACCCTGTTTCATGACTGAAAACGCCTATCACCATTCCTTTCGTAGAAGATGTTAACAGCCTAATCTTAGGTCACCTCGGACTTGGTAAGGTAAAATGTAAAGTTCCTAGTGTATATAGCACCGTGCCATGAATGCCTATAGGTAATTGAAACTGTGTCTAAAAGTACTTTCATAATTTATAATTAGAGGCATGCATATTTCGTTTTTGACGAAAAAACGAAATTTGAAAAAACACATTGTAGTGTTAATTTTTCATGTTTTTGAAAGGTGTGAGATGCTTTTTGTGACCATATTTTGTCACGAAATAATGCGAAATGAACTGCAAAAAGCGAAATTAACTCTTAAACACGAAATTCAGGGTTTATTCACCGACGCGACACCTTCTGAGGTCTGAATTATCCTGAGAGTTATGCAATTCCCGGAAAATTGATTAATTCTGCTGTTAATATTGGAGAAGCAAAATTGGACCCCTTTACACAGAAATAAACTTAATACTATGATAACTACATAAATGTGCTATTAAAAGTGAAATGTTAATTCTGTGGAATAAGTGTAGTTTTTAAATCAAATTTAGGATTATATTCACAATTTTAAAACCAATATGTCTTTTTATATACCACTTTTCATCCATTTTTTCACCGCTATAACACCGATATTTTATTTTATTTACCGCTTTTGAACCCGAAATTGACTCCGTTTTTGTACCGAAATTTTGCTTTTTTATTTACCAAAAATATGTGCCTCTATTTATAATGTTTCAACTATTTGCTGAAAAGACACATCATTTCTTTCATCATAGGAATTTCATACATTTAATTATTTTCCATACTATCAAGACGTTTTCTAGGGGAATTAGATAAAATGTAAATAATATATGATTACTCTCTTGTTATGATTGAGACGTATTCCAACTTCCAATGGAAGCTGTTTTAAGAGTTGTTGAGCCTTAACGTTGTTTTGAATTACAACTCGATATTGTGTGTCAACTCTGTCGACGTGCGTAGGATAGATGGACCTCAGTAATCACCAGAATGAAATTTTAATAGAAGGGGAATCATATGTAACGGAAATGTACACAAGTAAGAGTTGAAATTAATTGTGGCTTTCATTTGTATTGCTGAACTGCAATTGATTTTTATGCTGCCTGTAAATAGGGTGAGTCAATTAGGGGGAGTATATGATCGTTGGCTGACGTGAGATGACGTCAGATCATATCGATTAATGGCTTGCATAGGTAAATGTACCATTCGAGATATAATATGTGACAGTGACGTTGTATGTGGTAGGACTTTCTACGAACTTAATGATATATTTAAAATTGTGCAATTCTTCTAAAAAAAATTTATATGAATGAACTACACGCAAGGTGCCTCAGCACTTTAATTATATCCGTCATGCATGGTATAGTTATTCTCAGCGTTGTAGTCAGTATCGTCACTCAATGTATCGTTCATCTCAGTGTTGCAGTCAGTATCTTCACGCAAGATATCGTTTCTCTCAGCTTTGGAGTCAATATCGTCATTCAAGGTATCTTGCTATCACTGCTGTAGCTGTAGTTAATATCGTCATTCAGAGTATCTTTTCTCTCGGTTTCAAATAATCTACTGCCAAAACTATGTAGAAGAACAATTCCCTAGCTACTTCTGTTAGCTCACCCGCAAACATGTCCAACACGACCAAACTCATTGCAACCCTCCCCTCTCACACACAGTCAAACGCACGCACAAAATCCAATGCGTAAACACGCATCTGTATTCATGCGTGTAATCAAGTTCACGCAGGAGAAAGCCTTTCTCCAAAATTTCACCGTGGGCTACGGGGGCGGAGTGGAGCTCACATTTATTGACATGCGAAACACACACCAATGAAATTCCACGACCGAAGAGTATAGCTCGGAGTAGGCAGTTTTGAACGTGGCTTCGGTAATGAGCTCTGGTCGGCCTAAAGTTTTAATCTCGTAAAAGCAGCATCCACCTCCCCGTATTAACCCTCCAAACCCCCCATTATTCCAAATTAAGATAATGAAGTACCGCTGGAAGGGAAAATTGGGCTTCCATGTGCTCCTCGGGCAAAACGTGGAATATGGGAAGGCGAAGAAGGTGCGAGGCAAGAATATGATGATGGAGAGAGAGGTTAAGGAGGAGGAATTAAAACAGTGAGAGGCCAACATCAAAGAGGTGAATGTTAATATGAGAGCTGTATTAACATTGAAGAGGTGTTCGCCGTAAAACTGGCAATAATCTTCAGTGCCTGTTCGGATGAAGCACGCGGAATATGTATTACTGGGGTAACCTTCCTTCTCCTACCTGTTAGAATGAGATCTTCAAATACGACGCTACTTCTGTGATGTGTACGTATAGCTTCATCCTAGTTCTGTCCATTTGGCAATATACTCCTCAGGTATCCTCAAGAAATATAAAGTAAATCATTTTGGAGTTTCGTAAGTCCTTGTCATCTAACTGCAAGATGAAAATTGGTGGACGTAGCCCATTACAAACGGTTCTGTACATTGGTTGCTTTGCCCTCGTTTTCTCCAATGGCTTAGTAGTAACGCTGTCGTCATGTAATCAAAGGGTCCCGGATTCAATCCTCGGTGGAGGCACATTGTACGGTTGTTCGCTTCCAACTTTAACTGTCAGTCGAACCGAGGCTAGCCTGTCTGCGCATATAGTGGACTTAAAACTAAGTTTGAACTTTCTGCTGTCTCTTAACCGCAATTGGAATGAATGAACATCTGCCTCGTTGGGTAAGTGCTTTGAACTATGATCTTCGAGACCTGGTATTGATAGCTTTGACGGGTGTTCCCAGAAGCGGATTTATATGGTTTGGGAGGAATGCTACAGTGGGCTTCCATCAAGAAAATAAAATGATTTAGAAAGTACCAGAAAGTGAAAATGAAACAAGACATTTGAAATGTGAAAATACAATAGAAATCTAACCATATTTTTCACAACTCAGTTTATCACTTATAACTGAAATGTCTTGTGTTTTGAATTAGCGTCGCTTTTCTGGCTTATCGTGACGATGAGGATGACATTGTTGGCTGGGCAATTACAAAGATTGATTGATTGATTTTTGGTTTAAAGTCCACTTTACGCACAGAAAGGCTACTCGGGACTGGACCTACAGTTTAAAGTGGAATCCGAACCGCTGTGCCATGTTCCTCCACCGGGTATCGAACCCTGGACTCCTTGATCACAAGGCGACGATGTTACTACTACACCATCGGGGAGGCACGCACTTACAATGGAGACCCTTGCCCAAGGCGGCATTTGAAGCCGGGAAAATTGGTGGCGAGATCGAAAATCAACCACCTACACTCTGTCCCAGCTAACTGTGGAGCAGGCAAACGAAAACAAGCCTCTGCGCAAGTAATGATGCAAGACGGCTCCACCAATGAACACGGAATTGCGTAGGGTGGGGGAAAGCGACTGAAGTTACCAGCCTTCCCAGCAGCGTGTACTTCTTCGCTCTGGCCACTCGTTTTTCCTCGCTTCTCTGACACTATGCGTGGCCATGCTCCACAGTTAGCTGGGACAGGGTATAACACGCTTGCCCATCTAGTAGATTTAATGTTAATAGCAGAACCTCATGATATTGTGAAATATAGAACCCTGCATAAATCCTCATATGAATGAGTGTCCCTTCATCCCTTTACAGTCAACCTAAACGTCATGGTAGATAAAATAAAATAGACAAACACGAATATACTCTCATACTCTGACTTGAAACATTTACCTCTGTCAACATATAAGCCTACTGATACAAATTAAATAAATCTACTGCCGCAGAAATTATTTGCATTGGATCATTTCCTTGTTCATACGAATCAACAACGACATATTCATATCTCGGAGACATACTTTAGTCATAATGAAGTTGGTTGGGACGCCACATAGAGACAGTTGCGGATGCCTCCTACCACCCACTCGCCTGCTGCGTCCAGCAAAAAAAAAACTACACCATAAATGCTCTTTTAGGATATATTAAATGTGACTGTGCGGCTCCCAAGAAAATATTCCTACCACTCATGACTCCCCAAATACTTTCTGGCGCAAACACCACTAGAGACTGTAAAGAGATTAACGATGGCACTTTTATAACTATTTATACTTTGATAAAAGTGCGAGAAAAAAAAAATTGTTCTGAAAAAATATGGGAAGATAAAACATTTTCACTGTTAAGAAGTAATATGTTTTAGATTTATCAAACTTGGCCAACGTTCAGTTTTGCCCAAGATAAAAAGTTCCTTCCTTTATTACGAGTTAATTACAAAGAACTTACTTACCTTGGAAATGGTTTTGAATGCCATAATAATTTTATTTTTTAAGCTTCAGTCGGTTCAAAGGTTTTCATTTCATTTTTATACAAAGAATATGGCATGCCGTTTAATTAAATCTATATTTTAATTTGAAATGTATCGACGAGTCTAACCGAGCTTTGATTATTAATTTGAGAATTTTATGCTAATGTAAGTAGTGGAAATTTTTGAATTCTACCGTTCATTTTGGGCCACCCATGCTTGAAGTTATGAATTCCTTTCTTTGATGCATATTTCGGTTTAAAACACTAACCTTTGAAATTGTTTGTTCCAGCGGTGATGTTAAATCTGCACACTCAATCATGTAGCTAAAAGTTTGTTTATTTCGAGTAAAACCAAGTTGAAACACCTCTTTCCTTGTAATTTCTCAATAGAGAGTAAGTTCGGAAGTGCAAAGTGATCAATTATTGCATTTTTTTGCGGGGGTAACAGTAAAAAATGTTGGTATACGTATACCAATACCACAATCAGCTTTTAGGAGTTCTTTTTAAAAACACTGATTTCATGAGTGGTTGGAGGAATTTATATAATTTTGTAGAATATTTTACGTTGATTAGAAATGCCACAAATCCGAGTTAGTAGTGGTATTGATGATACAACCAGCGCCGGAAAGGAAGAGCTGCCCTCATGCAGATTTGCTATACTTAAAACAAGCTCAACATGGCCATATGAGCTTTTTGCTCTAGTGTGGAACCCTGCCTAATCCAAGATTTTTGTAAAAATGCCCTTCAGAAAGGAAGAGCTCCCTCAGATTGATTTGTCTATACTTACAAAAGGCACTTCTGTGAGATTGTTGTCCATAAACTTGTTAAAAATATGCCCCTCTTGGCCATACTTAAAATTAGGCCACCCATACCCATACCCACCCACACCCACCCACATACACCCACACCCACCCACACATATTTACTTCCGGTCCACTTCCGGTCCACTTCCGGTCTACTTCCGGTCCACTTCCGGTCTACTTCCGGTCCACTTCCGGTCCACTTCCGGTCCACTTCCGGTTTGCCTACTTCTGGCCCACTTCCGGTTTAAGTTCAACTGGATACCAGGTTCAATTTGTTTATCTATTATTAAAACAATGCAATATGCAGAGCTCTTCTAGAATTGCTCTGTGACCCTCTCATTTCTTACATCATAAACATATGATTTTTCACCTATGAGAATAACACTACATATGGTGTCATCAGGTAAAGCCTCATGGAATTCACAGATAATTTTAATGTTTGTCCTGTCATTCACCACAACTTGTTTTCTTTTTGAAGTGTTGATTACAAACATGGGTCTCTGTGTTTTGAATTCATCTGGTGTGTAATACATGTCAGTACTGCCAGTAGTGACACGTTTGAAGGAAGAAAATGCCTCATATAATTTGAGGAAATCATCCTTGGACATGTCTAAATTATAATTTTCTCTAGGAAATACCTCATTTCTGCCATTTTTAAGATATATGTTCTTGATGTTGCAGCTATCAAATTTACTCGAATTTTTTTCCTGATTATTGTGTCTCCCAGTCTGAAACAGTACCACCACAAAATCAGGCATGTCGTATTGTATGCTGGAGAATGAATTTGTAGCATCAAACTCATAATATGTGCCAGATGCGGGCTTCTGTACAGATTGATATGTGTAAAATTGCAGAGGAATCTGTGGATTTTTTATTATATCAGCTTTGTATTTAAGAGCATAACTGGCCTCATATTCAACAACTGGGATTCTTAGCTCCATAGTCTGAATAATGCATTTGCCTGCATCTGGTAAGGTATTAGGCAGAGCTTCCCCTGTAGGGTTTAATGTGCTGTACCTCATCACAGCATTATTATCATTTGCAGCTCTTCTAAATGTAATTCTTAACCCGCCCTTCCACATAATATCTTTGTAATCCGAGAAGAATCCTGGCAACAGGCGCATGGGGAACAGCACTGTGTGGCTCTTGGTTAATATCTTATCACCAGCCTCAAATCCACCGATTTTGTAGTAAGAAGCTTCGGTTTTGGATAATTTTAGTGTGGCCAAAGCTGTGGAGGTAATGCCGGGATAATCTATTCTGTTTATAACAACACCATGCTTTCTGATCTCAATTTCAGAGAACAGATGCGGCACAAAATTGTCCACCAATCTTATATTTGAATTTGCCGGATAATCTGTACCATCGAGCTTTACAACATCAAATTTGATGTATAGATCTGCTCTGTGGGGGTGTATAAATCCATCCCCTACATCAAGATCAACCTCAATTTCTGTGTTGGGTTGATTTAAATTTGCAAATGTCCTCCTGTTTGGGGGGAATGATTGTAGCTCATAACTCTCAATATTTTCCATTGTATGTATTTTTATTTAAATGTTAATCTCTATGATAGCAGTTGTTGTGGCTCCAGCAAAATCAACTAATTCTTCTTTTTCATTAGTGACCATCAATTCAATGTAATCTATTCTATTATGGCACACAGGAAAATATAATGTTGGGGATGGATTGTAGATGATGGGCTCCATAAATTCAGAATTAGGTTTGAATGTTGCAATGATGCCGGTTTGTTTGTGAGTGCCTATGCCATTTGATTTGGTGATCATACCCTCGGCCACATTACAGTGAATATTCAGAGTCTCTATGGCTAAGAATTTGGGTATATTCATAGCAGTGTGTTTGATGGCCGGTTCGAGTTTTGTGTTGTTCTCAAAGCCTAACAGCTCTCCTATAGTACCCAGATCTACTGTTTCTGTAGCAGACACAATCTCTACTCTGTGAGTGACAGAATTTTGACTTAACACCACACCTCTGGGTAATTGAGCATTTAGAGTGGACAGATTATATTGCCCTGGAGTGATGACAATTTTTTGATCCCCTACTGCAATTTTATTGTTGTGGTGCGTAATATTAGGTATCAAGTACATGCCGTAAAATGCTCTGAGAGCTATTGTTTTGGGATACACTATGTCATCATGCAATTTGAGTTTCAATATTGAATTTTGGCTGGTGAGATGGAATACCCCCATGATGTTTTAAATACCACAAGGCTTTTTGAAAATTTTCAATTGATGGTTTATTTATTTGAGACATATATCTAAGAACAGATAAACACAAATGTCCGCAATTAACATCTTTGAAGTTTTGAACACGGGCATTATTGTAATAAAGATTAGCTGATTTTAGATATTTTACTAAATTTTCAGGTGGAACACCTCCAAATGAATCAAACACAAATGCCTCATTTTTTAAATATTTAAGATAACAGATCCAGTGAGTGCCCTGATTTTTGTACTCATCCAAATTAACAATGCCACACTCTTTGTTGAGTGGTTGTTCTGGTAAAGAATCAGACATGTACACACCCCTAAAATGTTTGATGCCCAGTGGCTTGATCAAAGCTTCAATATCTTGGTTTGTAAGCGGCTCTTGTTTTTTTTAAACTTATTCATGGCTCTCTTAACACCTTTGCCTTTTTTCTCCATGGCCAGGTTATGGCGCCTCTGCTCATCTAATTCTGCCCTATTTTTCTTGGCATCTATTACTGTTTTTGCTATGGCAGCTGATCCCCCAGCCAAGCTCCCAACAGCCCCGAGAGCAGCTAAGATGGCCGGGATAGTAAATATAAATCCCCCCACATGTGATTTTTTTCTTGATTGCTGTAATTTTTTTAATTGGGGGGTACTAAGCAACAATTTCATACCATGTCCCTTGGCAATACAAGAGCTTTTTTTCTTCCGCTGCTTTTTGGTTAAAAGGCTATCAATAGTTTTAAGAAATTTAAGACCTGCATAAGGTTTTTGATACATAACACCCTTGGCCTTCATCCTAGGTTTATTATATATATATTCACAACCCCCACCCCAGTTTTTGTTTGGTGCTCATAGCTATGGTGGTTCCCAATGCTGCTATTTTTTCACTCAAAGAAGCATCTTTGCTTACAAATCTGCCAAATGCAGCCTCTTCTAATTTCTTGTCTGCAACATGTCTCTTGTCAAGATCAGAATGTGTGTTGTATGCTATGTCATGGTCTCTACAAGCAGCATCTAGGGGATTAACACCAGTATCACCTCTGTTTAATCTATGGTCCAATTTTGTACCGGGACCACAATACTGATAGCCTGGAATGTGTAGTTCAAATGGCAACTTGTTTATAATGTCATTAACCAGTCCCCGACCCTCAGAAATATTCCAAAATGTGGGGGGTAGAGTATTAATAATTTTTATGAGATATCCAATCCCCTTAGGGTCATTCACTATAAAATTAGACAATTTTGTGCTTATCATGTCCATAATTCCAACTTTTTCATTGTAAAAATTGTGGTTCCCAGCATTTTCCTCCCCAGCTATCACCAATAACCTATCTACAAGTTTCCTGACATCATCAACCCACACAAATTCTTTAGGCAGGGTGTTGTATTGTTTGATTCCACTGCCAGTCTTGATTTGTGACCATATGGGCTTGATTAAATTATTGTATTTTGCCCCACTGCTAGACTTGACTCTTTTTTGTGTGGGATCATTGTTCTGGTATAGAGCATCTGATTTTATTAATATTTCTTTGTAGTGTTCATAATCTTGATCTGTATAGCTGCCAGGCCTTTTCCTAGTCATCAGTTCCCACAATCCAGGTGTTCCGGGGTACTTAACAAAAGCACCTTTTTCTCCGAGACGAGATTCTGAATAAACAATCAGATCATCCCCCATAAATGTTACTCTGAAATTGCCAATTCTATGTATGATGCTCCCATCAAGCTCTGTGTCAGCATATAAGCCAAACACCTCATCTTTGTTGTCTTTAGGTGTGGTTAAATATTTTTGAGCAAGAAGACCCAATTCAATAGGATCCTGAGTAGCTTCAATTCTTCGAGGAGCAACAGGACTAGGTGTATGAATACTGGAAAGTGGGGTGAATGGATAATCTAATATGTTTCTTGCAGCTACAGGTACAAGCTCTGTGATCAAATCTTGATTTTGCTCTGTAACAGTTTTGATATTTTTACCTAAATTATTAATAGCATCAATTACAGGCTGTTCTGTTTGTTTGTGTTTTTCATAAATTCCTCGGTTCTCTGATTTCCATCCCTTAAATCTTTTTACAAGATAATCTCTTAACTTAAGATCATCAATTATTGGCCTTTTCATGGTTATTTATTTATATTTCAATGTCTAGAAAATTGTTGATTTTATTTCTGTATTTGCCACTACTAGGTGTTCTTGTCATATCAATTGTGACAAACCCATAACTGTCCTGGTTCCAGCACCTACTGCAAAACTTGGAAAAATCATTGTAGCTCAAGTCCCCACCTACATATTCATCATGTATGTGTTTGAGGTTGGTATGATCTTGATGAAACACACATATAAAATTGCTGTTGTCTCGGATCAGCTGCTTCGGTATTTTAGAAAAAGTCTGTGCCAGGTAGAAGCAATCAATGTTTTTGTGTCGGCCCTGTGTAAAGAAATTTCTAACCTTGTTTTGATTATCCAGTATAATGTCATCAAACACAACAACAGAATTATCGAGACATTCATCAAGTGGCTTAACATCTGATTCAAAAATGGCAATATCCAATCCATCATATAGCTTCATCAGCTGCTGATATTTTAATTGTTCCAAGCTCTTAGAAAAGACATACAAGTGCCTGTTTTTCCAGTCTAACCAGTTGGGTGCCAATAAAAAATTATCAACCATTAGTGTAGTTTTACCACAAGCAGATGGCCCAACAATAAGACACCTAATATTTTCAGGCAGCAATTTGCCATTTCTCTTAATCTGCTGTTCAGGTTCTGGCAGCCTCTTTATAACATCCCAGGTGCTCATATTATCACTTTGTTTGCATCGATCCAGCTGTTTTCCGGATGACCCAGCCATTTGACAAATAACTTGTTGCCTTTTCTGCGGATGATTTTTTCTATGAGATATGTGTCAGGCTGTTTAGTTTTGCTGAGTTCTTGTTCATAGAACCTGCCTTTGAGAATTTCTCCTCGATGATCTTTTTTTATATATGTGTTAAGGGTCCCGGGTTTAACTTGAACCACTGTAAATAATTCGGTGCTCCAGTTTCTAGTAAAGCCTCTTTTGAATAAGTGTTTATATTTGCTGATTCTTACTTGATCACCCACCCTGAATTTGGCCCTTCTTGTTGTTGGCTGGTATCTAGGATAATAAACAGTCCTGATCAATTTTTGCTCATCAGATGAAGTTACTTCAGAGGGTTTCATGTTGATTGTGGAATGGACAGAGTTGTTATATTTATGTAGAAGTTCTGGAAGAATATTAATCCATTTATAATTACCTTGAAGTGTAAATTGTTTATACATAAGATTTTTTAAGGTTCTGTTGAATCTCTCTACAATTGAGGCCTTGAGATCACTGTAACTCGAATAATGTTTTATTGCCTGGCTTTTAATAAATTGTTGGAACACTGAATTATAAAATTCTTTGCCATTATCTGTTTGCAAATAGCGCGGTGATCTTCCACTCTGATTGATGATTGTCCTGAAGGCTTCTGTAACACATGTTCCAGTCTTGGATTTGAGTGGCACAGCCCAGGCAAATTTTGAAAATGTGTCTATCACAGTGAGTAGATACTTGTAGCCCTTGTTGATTTTGTCTAAGTTTTTCAACTGCCCACTTGACAACTCAATCAAGTCGCTCTGCCATAAATCATCTATGCCCTTTGTGACTACTGGGAGTCTCTTAAAATTATGTCTGGCCTGTCTGTGTAATTCATCAACAATAATTTGTCTAGACATAATATGTAAACAAGAATATTGCAACTATAGGGTGTTCAGCAGCTGATACTACAGGATTTTCTAAATATAATTTGTCTCCAATATGTATTTTAAATTCCAAAGTTCCATCATCTTCAGTATAGGCTGTTTCTAATGTATTGGGGTCTGTAAAATCCTCCAACTCTACACTGGTGATTTTTGGTTTGTTGTCAGCATTTGTTATTGATAAGGTAGGGTAGTGGTGTGCCTGTGGCTGATGCCAATATTTGATCTTGATTGGTCTAAGTGTGCCCCCAACAAAAAACTGGTAATAAAATTGTGCAGGGGACAGCATATATATTTTGCCACCTGGTGTAAATGGTGAATCATATTCTTTGTTGGGGATGCTGTACAATTCAAGAATTACTGTATGTTTTGGATTCTCGATTATGCCTGTTATTTCCTTTTCTGCTGTAAGCAATCTGCTTGTTACAGATTCAAGGTGCTCATTGATGGTCCTAACAACATCATCATGGCCTGGCTTGATTTTTATGTCCACAATAAGTTTCTTGTATTGTTGCACAATTTCTTGAAGCTGGGTGGCAAAAACAGACAGAGCATTTGCTTGATTGGATTCCATGGTCCCTAACTGTTGCTTGATATTAGCTACAATTTGTTGCAAATTTTCAACAACTGCCAATTTTGAATTTTGAGCAGTAAGATCATGGACCTGTCTTCTGATATCCTCAAACAGGGCATGCAATTCATTAATATGTTGATTGGTTGGTAGAGTGGCCACTGTCTGAGTGAGTTGTTTGATCTCTGCTTGGATATTCTTGATATCTTCTGATTTCAATATCCTATTCACAGCTCTCTTAATATTTTTAAGTTCCTGTGATGTAGGGAGATTTGATACTGTATTTTGCAAAAATTCAAGTGCCAATTTCACATTGTTTAATTCAGAAGCATCAGCCACATTTTGCATAGCATTTTGGAGCAGGGCTATATCTGCCTGAGTGGGTGTTGATTGTTGTAAAATTTCAAGTTTTGTTTGGATATCATCGATCAAGTGATGAAAATGAGATAGTTCAGATTCAGTGTTGAGGTTTTCAAGCTTTGTGATTTGGTGCTGGACACTAACAAGAGTATCTACAATACCGGGCAGGCGGGATTCTAGTACATTTGCCAAATCATTTTGCACTGCTGCTATTGTACCTTCAAGATGGGTTATGGTACTTTGAATTTTTCCAAAATCTTCATATGTTTCAAGTTGCAGCTTGATGTTTGCAACACTCCGAGTTATTGCATTCAAAGCATCAGAAGATGGCAAATTGTTCATAAAATTTTCAAGTGTTTCAATTTTTTCTTTAATTTCGGTTATGGCATTGTGCAGAGGGTCTAGATTAGGTATTTGGAGGGATTGAATTTGTTCTTTTAGAGTGGAAATCACTAGATCAAAATCTTCCTGTGATTTTATGCTTTTGACAATTGTTTGGAGCTGTGCCTGGACATTATTTATTTGCTCTTCCAATTGCTGCTTCAATTGCTCAGAATTGGTGGCCTGGGTCTTAAATTTGGCTTGAAGAGCTGCTACAGCTTCTTCTAAACTTTGAAAATTATCTAATGTTGCCAAATCAGTATATTTCTGAAGCAGCACTTTGAGTTCAGAATCAATTTTAAGAAGAGGGTCCATGCATTGCGATTGCAAATTTGTAATTTCTAATTGAAGACTGGCATTGAGTGTGGTTTGTAAAGCTTGTAAATCACTTCTTAATTTCTTGACTCTGACATCAAGCATAAGAATCTCATCACTGTGATCTTCATGTCTTGTATGGCCAAATATATCATTAGGCATTTTGTTTTAGTGGTTATTTATTATAGAGTATCTGATTCTTAATTCTATAAAAAAAGGTATAAGCTTGTCATATGATCCCGGGACCTCAATATATAAGCAGTCACCAGCAGAAACAGTATATACAGTGCCAGAAATCATGTTTGAGTGCTTAATTCTATAAATATTTCTCCCTACTGAAATCTTGACATCACCCTCAGGGGTTGTAATAAATTGCAATTGCCCACCTACAGGTAATTGGTAATGATTTAAATTATTGTTAAATATGTACAATATTTTACCCGTTTCATCATCAACATCTGTAAGTATGCTGTTCAGATGAATAATTAACAAGCCACTCAGTTTAGACAGCATATCAGAAGAGGGTTGTGGTGTTGGCAGCTCCATCATAGCCTGTTTTTTGAACCCAAATAAGTTCATAGGCATGTTTATTTATTTCAAATCATGCTCTGTAATTGGGCATTGATTCCCATTTTTCAAATCACAATGCCCCCAAGGTAAAGTATGTATGTCACATGATAAAATGCATCTCTTATCATCATGTGGGTCCAGGGCCACTTTTCTTACAATATTGCTAGTCAATAAGTGATCCTCACTCTGAATTCTGGATTCTGATGTTTTGATTGAATTCTGGGATTTGAGGCAATTTTTATAATCTTCAAATTCAAGATCTTTTTCCACAGTTACTTTGCCAACGCCCTTGGCCTTTTTGGCAGCAGCACCACTACATGTTTTAAAAGTATACACCTTGGCACTTAACCCAGCAAATTCCACAATAACATCACCAAGTGTCTCATCTTTTAACTTGCCAGGCACCTTTTTGTTGTGGGGTTGAATTATTGTATGTTCACTGGTATCAAAGTATTGAAACAATTCAGGCTGTGACATATCTTGATAAACATCTTCTGTTTGAATATCAAGAATAAAACTATCCGTGTCCATGTACAATAATTTTACACGATCACCATAAAAAGGTTTCAACACATCATAATACAATGTTAACATATGTAATTTGGACGATTCCAATATCACAGCCCCTACATAAATAGGTTTATCAAATTTGATCTTTGTTTTTTTCATGTTGAAAAGTGCCATGTGCTCATCATAAATTCTTCTATAATTGAAGTTGGGTTTTGCAACCAATTTTTTGCTCAGGCTGGGGTCAGTAATTATTTTAACATCGGTATGTTTTCTGACATTTTCAATTGTTTTGCCATACACTGAATTCACCATCAATTTAAACAAGCCCTTATCAAATTGGCTCTTTGCAGATGTTCGAAGCTCTGTATTTGTATCAATGTATGGTTTCAACCATTCTGAGTGCCTGAACCTTAAGACTTTGCCAATTTTGGTTACTTGAACACCATGTTTCATCAGGAACTGGAGGTTTTTGTAATATAAGACACAACCCTGTTTCGGCTCCAGAGTCATCATGAGCTTCTTCTGTTTAGAGCCAGGTGAGCACTGAACCTCGGGAATTGGGGGCAGATCAGAAAATTTCTTGTGCAAATTATCTGGAATTATCAGATCAACCTCTAAGAAGAGGCCATAGTCACTGTCATCAAAGTCCTGAAGATCCTCAATATTGAAATCTTCAACCCACTCAAGCCCTGCATATGGCAGTTTTTTCATCATGGCGTCACCATAGAGGCTGTTTGCATCTAAATACGTTATATAATTTGATGGCCGTGCTGGATCATAATCAGGCATATATTTGTTATTTGCTCTGGCATATCTCTGGGAACATTGCACCATCCCTCCTCTTATACCTTTCTCCATAAACAGATACTTATCTTGATCGTGGATCAGATCCAATTGCATGTTAGTGTTCAAAAACGTTGCGGCCCATGCTAGGCCCGGGGCACTGAAAAAATATATTGGATCCAGTCTATAATTTTGCATCGAAGATTTTCTGAATGCCTGCAGTATATCAGCTAAGAGGGTCACATCAAGTTTCAAATATGCCATGTGATAATCACCAAATGTCTGGCATTTTAAATTGTTCCACATCAACTGAGCATGGTGATAATCTTCATCAGTGATTCCAGATCCTCTGATTTTGCTGTAAAACTCTTCTTGTGGTGGCAGGGAACACTCATCAAATTTAGAAAAATCTGTAACATAATCATATGGATATACACCCTTCCGCCTAATTAATTTCAGGTCCTGATTTGGAAACAATGCACGTGTGATTTTGAATTGATCATCAGATAATTGATTTGCCAGTGTAGCCAGGCTAGCAGATAAAAATCTGTAAGAATCAAGAAATCTTATGTGAATAGGAACACCACGAACTTTAATTATCTTGCTAATAGATATATATTTTTCATCATTTTCAGCTAAAATGTTTAAATTCTGCTTGTCAAACCCCTCATACCTGATCAGATGATGGAAATCATAATTGGATGCTCCATGGCAAAATATGGGGACAAATCTTGGTCTCTTGATCTTAATATTGCAGCTATTACACAGGGCCATTAAGAATTTACCATCTGTATGAGAATGGTGATGAACCTTGATATTTGTATCTGAAAATTCAGAATCACATACCGGGCATTTTTCTGCATTGTTGAAATCTTCAATCTGTTCCTCTGTTAAAGGCAACATAGGCTTTGATTTTAATAAGATGTTAGATGCTATGTCACGGCACTCATTTTCTATTCCATGTGCAAATATTTTGATGGCATCTGGTCCCATGTATAAGTGTGGCTCACTAGCTACACCACCCCGTATAACTGTATAACAAAAGCTGGAAGGTTCATGTAGCTGGTATGGTGTAATTGAAGATTCTTCATTATCTGGATTGCAGGATGCAAGAGATTTGGGGTTCGATTCAAAATCACAGACAATATATGCGGGGTGTTCCAACAAGGCTTCAAACTTTTTGAATTTGCAATTTTCACTTGGATTGGGCATCACCATATGAACAGGTTTATGGTTCCCACAGTATTTCAGATAAAAAAAAGTAAAGTGTTCCCCTGTGCATAGCACAACGCCATGAAGGCGTATAGGGGGTGTGGGGGTAACGCCCCACACTTTCTTCATCCGGTCGTGAGTGGGGGTGATGTGATCAGCATCACGCCCCTGACCGCCTTTACCCCCCAGGGTTTCCCCCAGGTACCCATGTTATTCGACGCTGGGTGGGCGCCGGTCAGATGCTCAATTAATTTGTTTTTGGCAATTTCTGCATTCTCTTCCCGAACCCCCTTCACCATTTTTTTGACCATCAAATACAGTTAAACATCTTCTGCACAACTTGAATATTCTATGAGTTTTGTCTAGTTGTTTTCTGACTAAAGCTTCAAGATTATGTATCAGAGTATAATGGTGTGTATCATCCCCTTCAATTAAGAGCAGATCAATCGGAACAGCAGAATCATCATCAATTGTACTGATTCTGAGAGGTGCTATCGGGCAATTGCCAGTGGAACAAATAAATACATTAATAGATAATTGTTTGCCATTGATGTGCCTGGCCTTTTTTTCAAATTTATCAATATTCTGAACTGACATTGGATATTCCAAACCCTCCATTGCATCGTCAAAATCGTGCTCATGTTGTTTGTAATAAGTTATTCTCTGAGGATCCCTTGAAACTGGATACAAAGCAGCTAAAATACACCACAAAAAGCATTTCTGGTCATTATTTTTTATATTAACCACGGCTTGTTTGTTTTTGATATTGGCAGGTAATGGCACATATGTAGATCCTTGTAATGAGCTGAATTCAGAAATATTAACATAGAGCTTGTGTGATGAACCGCATAGGCTCCATCCTGACTCTTTTGCCGCAAATTCAGAGTGTTTGATATTCAGTTGATCTATCAAATTGCCTATTATTTTGTCCGAATTTGCATTTGAATATACCGGTACAGTTTCTGTTATGTGGGGCTGTGTAAATTTTGTGCCATTTGGTTTCTTATATTGTACAAACAATTTGAGGGACAGCTTATAAGAGCCATTTTGTGCATTAAGAATTGCCTGCAGATTAGAATTTATACTATTCAAAAAATTCTCAATGCCACATCTTGGTTCTGATACAAACCGATAATCCCTAAGTTGGGCATTAAAACTGCTGTGGATAGGTGGTGCATAGCGTGGCTGCTTTGCTGCTCTAGCATTAACAGGTGCTTCGTGCTTTCTTTTCAGACCAGATGTGGATGGTTGAGGGGGCAATGTTGATGACTGTACAGAGCAAGTATTTTTATGTGTATATGTGAAGTATTGCATGCTGTATTTTCTATTGCATTTGGGGCAAATTTGTGTGGGAGTTCTGTATTTGTCTGGGTTACAAATCTTTTGGTGTCTGGCCCAATTAGAGCTAGATATATTTTTATTGCATTGGTCACAATATTTTTGATTCGGCATTTTTGCTGTTGTTTATTATATACAATTTCTTGGGATTCAAATCAAAATTCTATGCTGGATAAAAGTAGCAGTTGGGTTCAACACTGTGCTTTGTGTGTGTGTGTGTGTGTGTATGTGTGTATACACTTAATATTTTTGGCTTTGGTATTTATATACAATTTCTTGGGATTCAAATCAAAACTCTATGCTGGATAAAAATAGCAGAAATAAGCCACAACTTGGCCACAAGTAGACCGGAAGTAGGCAAACCGGAAGTAGGCAAACCGGAAGTAGACCGGAAGTAGGCAAACCGGAAGTGGACCGGAAGTAGACCGGAAGTGGACCGGAAGTAGACCGGAAGTGGACCGGAAGTAAATATGTGTGGGTGGGTGTGGGTGTGGGTGTATGTGGGTGGGTGTGGGTGGGTATGGGTATGGGTGGCCTAGTTTTAAGTATGGCCAAGAGGGGCATATTTTTAACAAGTTTATGGACAACAATCTCACAGAAGTGCCTTTTGTAAGTATAGACAAATCAATCTGAGGGAGCTCTTCCTTTCTGAAGGGCATTTTTACAAAAATCTTGGATTAGGCAGGGTTCCACACTAGAGCAAAAAGCTCATATGGCCATGTTGAGCTTGTTTTAAGTATAGCAAATCTGCATGAGGGCAGCTCTTCCTTTCCGGCGCTGGTTGTATCATCAATACCACTACTCGAGTTGCATATGACCACTTTTTTTTTGGCGGGGGTAAGGAGGGATCCAATGTTGACAAGTGGCCTGGGTTCACCAAAGTTGGTACATAGTTAAATGATCTCCTTAAACAGCATAGCTTACCCGATCGTAAAATGTTCTTTTTGCTATATCTGCAACCGCTTTCGAGATATTGGCGTTTTAAAGAATTTTCTGTTCTTTAATAAAAAAAAGAAAATGGTTTCCTGATAAGTCAACAGAATTTATGTAGTAATGTAGAGTATATCACGCTGATTAAGACGCTACTAGTCCGACCTCTCAGTGACTATCTATTGGATAGTTAGAAACGATGAATAGGGTAGATCAGCACCATAAACAGCTTCGAGGAAGTCTTCCTAAAATGTCAGTTTTTTTTTGCCATATGCCGGACCCTGTGGCCGAGCGGTTAGCTCATCGCGCTGGAACGCTAGGGGTCCCGGGTTCGAATCCCGCTCGGGTTGGTTGTTTTTGAATGACTATTCATCAATTTCATCGTTTCATCACTCATCCCCATCTTCACAAATTATCCAAGAGGCACAAAACGCGAAGTAAAATAAATCAAATCAATCAATCAATGTTTTGCCATATCTCCACATGAGATGTAGGCAATCGAAGGATTTTAGGAGAGTGTTTTCTTCAAATTATGATCCCCAAATGATTACACACACGTAAAGGTATCAGATTATGAATATAAAGGATGTATCATTATGTAAATGGACAAAAATTGCACAGTGCTGTTTTCATGCAATTTTACATTAGAATTTGTACATTTTTCTAAGATGTATAATGTTCACTTATATTTCATTAGAATATGCTGTAGTTATAAAAAAATAAAAATAGAGGTCAGTAGGTTGGTTCTGTCGAGACACATATATTTGCTCTTTTTTTGAGCTTTTACGATGTACATGAGTAACATTAAATATTTTTTTTAAAAATACGAGTATAAATGCCGCGTGTCTTGTTTCATTTTTGAATAATGTTAACAATATTTGCTCCTTAATTTTAGTAACTGTTACACGATATAATTTTTAGTTTGTGTAAATAAATTGGGAATTGCAAAGTTATGTTAATGCACATGTAGAAATTCTAGCAAATAATGCACGGTCTATCAGGATTCGAACAAGGGAACTGTAACACACTGTATAGGAAAATATTGCCATGGGCGGCTCGAGATAAAATTTGAACCCGTGAGAGTCTGATTTTTTCCCTCACCCCTAACTTTCTACCCTGGCACCTCTACTTTACACCTATCTCCAATAAAATAAAAAACAAACATGAGCATGTTATATATCGGTATTTATGGTTTTAACAACGAAGAAATAATAGGCTTATTTTTTAAATACTTTAGGTGTTACTGTTAAAAAAACACTTTTAGTGTGGTATGTGTTTATGTAATACCTACATAACGGCATGAAAATATCTGTTATCAATTAGCTTAAATTGCTACATGATCTTGCAAGCGTGGTCCATAAGTACGGACCGTCTAAAACATTTACGGACGGTGAAACAAGAATCATATACCCAAACATGATACAGCGAAGGCGGGCGGGACACCGGATGCAAGGGCGTATTTAGGAGGTCCAGATGGTCCGGACCCCCCAAAAGACTTACTAGTTACAAAACTGAAACGTGAAATAAGAACATAACTAAAATTAAATAATGAAAATATACTTGTTCTTTAATCGGGGATATTTATTTCCGCCAAACTTATTGGAATGACAGTAGATTTATGCAAGTACTACTTTCAACGTAACATTCATGAAATATCACCTGGAATTTCTACTTTTCGTCAACTGGGTCTAACAACCTTTTTCTTATGTTTAATAAACATTCAATTCTTTATCTTTTTGACATTAATTTCCTTGGCAGGGCAGTTTTTTAGCACACATTTTGCCGACCTAAACTACACGTAAGCTAGATAATGATTGATTGATTTGTTGTTTTGACTCCACTTTATGCACAGGCTAATCGGGACTGGACGTACAGTTTAAAGTGGGATCCGAACCACTGTGCAATGTGTCTACAACGGGTATTGAACCCGGGACCCCTTGATTACAAGGCGACGACGTTACCATTACATCATCGGGTAGGCTCTAGCTAGATAATGAGATCATGCTGTTATATCACTATTCTTATATCGTCCATTAACCTATTCATGTAATAAAAATATTATATTGCAACGATCCTGCGAGATCGCCACAAGTTACGCATTTGTTATTTTTATTGGCATTGTTGAATAGCATTGTGCAATCTTATCTATTTTGTTATCGCTTCTGCATAGGATTTCACTGCTATGCTTGGTAGAGAACGTAGTTCTACCATATCTCACTAGGGAGCGTTATTGTTATAATAGTTCATTGTTAATCTGTATAGATGGCACCTCATGTTAAGCAGCGCTCTCGTAGTTCACGAGAATCCACTAGAGGCGCTGGCGCTGCGCTCAGAATTGTATATAAGCAGCGACGCTGCCCCGGCAGGCAGTTCTGTGTTGACTCTTCAACGACTCATGGTCGAGCTCTGCTCCCGCAAATAGCCCAGCATTGCAAGCACACGGGTGCTTAGGGATACAAGAGGGCTTCTTACAGTGTGGCCTACTCTGGTAGATTATACGAGAGGTAGCAATATTTCTCGGCCTACCGGGTAGAATATACGCATTGTTTCAAGCTCAACCTCCTACAGTGTGGCCTGCCTGTAGAACAGAAACGTACTCCTTGTGCGGCTTACAGGTAGATTATACGCATTGTATTGGGTTACGGTTTAGCTCGTGGACATATTTACTGTTGGGAGACGGCCTACTAGTAGATTATACGAAGGGTATCCGTATTCTTTGGCCTACTAGTAGATTATACATTTCACAACAGTCGATGCAGAAATGACGTCATCTTTTGGCCTACTGTGGTAGATTATACGAGCGATAGCAATATTTCTTGGCCTACCAGGTAGAAAATACAAAGGGTGATGTTCATCGTTAGTTAATTTTTCATTAAGGGAAAAACGAGCAGTGTTTTATTACTGCCTACAGCTTAGCATTATTCAAGAAATTAATTAAAGTAAATAAAGATTAACTAAGCATTATCCTTTGTAAGCTTATAGTAAATTTCCGTTGCTTTGTTGATATTACTCTTTACTAGGAAAGCAGATTTAAATGTTCCTTGAGTCGTTTAATTAATGCCCTATTGTCCCCAAGTCAGCACAGAGGCGACCCAATGCCATACAAGAAAAATAAGGTCCTTTATTCCCCACTGGAGAAAAATTGAATGGTCTCTGTCCTCCCTCTCCAAGACATCAGCAGAGGAGATTCGAACCTGGACTTCAAGAACGACAAAAGTGCAGTGAAATCTTATCAGGAGATATTGTGACTTTGTTTTGTGCGGATATCTAATTTCACCCTAGTTCAATAAACTGTTTACGTGGACGCTAACTTTCATTATATATACCCGAACCCTGAGTGTATAAGAACATCATATCTCCGGCTAGAAAAGAGCTAACATCATGGGTAAAACTGAATAATGTTCCCCGTCACAACGTCGAACCCGGTACGTTGCAGTCAAGTACTATTCTGAGATACTGCAACTGCAACGTTGTGTGTGTGCCGTGAGGGTGCATTGTGGTGCAGGTGGTCGAACCCGAGGGGGCGTTTCAGTTATTTGGCGCCCAACGTGGGGCCCGAAAAGCTTGATGGCTCGAAGAGTGAGTCTGTGCCCGATCAGTTATTGGTGAAACTTAGTGTTTATGGCCCGAAGATTGTTGGCGCTCATTGTGTCCGAAAGACTTAAAACTGTGAAGCTTGGTGTGCGTACCGAATGTACACAGAACGGTGAAACTTAGTGTCGTTGCCCGAGAAGCTTGTTAGAACACAGTGTGTCTGTGCCAGCAACTGTGGTGAAGTTGGTCGTAGTGTCGGTGAAGTTTGATAAGCATATAAAGGCAAGCTAAGTAAGGCCTTAAAATACATATAACAAGACAGTGTTGTGCTTGATACACATGGAACGTTGAAACAGTGTGGGGTATAGAACTGTGGAACTTGTAGGTGCTCGATAGGCATACGAAGGCAAGCTAAGTAAGGCCTTAAAGGACATAAAGCGATGCAGTGTTGTGCTCCAAGATAAAATTATATGGGGTCCGATGTACTTATGAAGTTGAAACTAATGACTGCTTAGTTTATTGATTCACGAAAGTGTGATGAACAGTGAACGTAGTGGACGAACTCGGAGGAGTAGATCAGAAAAAGCCATGGACTCTGTAAAAAAGTACAGTTGTTGTGAAGTACGGGGTGACGAAACAGATTACTTCCAGTGTTGCCTTTGCGATAGGTTATTGCATTTTAATTGTGATGGTCATGATGTGACTAGAAGGGAAGATGATGTCGTATGTAAGGCGTGTAGTTCCGCATCCAAGACTGAAGTTGAGTCGATTGCCACAAGCAGGCCTTCTGTATGTAATATGATGCTAGAACTTAAAGAATCTCTGCTTCAGTTTCTAGCAGATGAACGAAAGAAAGAAAGGGAGGAAGAAGAAAAGAAACGGAAGAAAGAGAAAGAAGAGGATGATGAGAGACGAAAGAAAGACTTAGAATCTGTGCTTCAGTCTCTAGAAAGGAGACTCGATAAAGAGAAAAGAGATGAAGAAGTCAGACGTAAGGAAGAGAAAGAAGGGAGAGCCAAGGAAATTGAAGTTCTCCGCTCTCTGGTAACCTGTCAAGGAGAAAAACTCCAAACTGAGCTGAAGGACATAGCTGAACGCATGATGACACAAGTAATGCAAAAGCTAGAGCCTGTGATTCAAAGAGTATGTAGAATAGAGGATTCTGTGAGAAACTATGCAGAAAAGACTCAAAGTATAGAGGAAAAAGAGAATAGACTACAGACTCAAGTAGTGAAAATCGATGAAAAGTTGCAGTTGGTGCTCAACCAAGATGAGATAGTTAAGCAGCTTAAAAGTACAGTAGAAACTGTGGAAGAGAATTTACTGTCTATTGCTCAGGGGCAGAAAGATGTTCTGGACAGTGTATCTGCCGAGGTGGCAACTTTAAGAAAAGAGAACCAGACAATGGAGACTGTTTTACGTCGAGAGATGCAAGAGCAATCAGAGCTTTTTATTGAGAGAATGAACGGCATGCAAGATAACATAGATGAACTGCACAATCAGCTTCAGGCATTGAAAAGTAAGGGTACCAGATCCTTATCTCCAGAACCAATAGTTTCGAACTCTCAGCTCCCTGCTTGTGAGGGTTCTGTATTACCAACCAGAGATACATACTTCAAAGATTCGACAACGAATGATGGAAGAAAGAAAGTTCGGAAGAAAGACATGTGTAATGAATGCAACTCTCAATGTATGAAGACACCGAGTTTGGCCGACTTTACTCATTTACCAAAGTTTAAAGGGGATGCTGAGGTCCAGTCCGCAGAGAAGTTTCTGAGAGAGTTAAACATCTGCCTGGAGATTATGCAAATCGCTGAACACCACCGCTTAGAGTTGCTATCCCGTGCGTTCATTGGCAAAGCCGAGCACTGGCTAATGGCGAACATTGATGACTTCTCCAGTTATGCAGACTTTTGTTCGAAGTTTATAGAAGAGTTTGCTTCAGAGAAAGCTAAGCTGCGACAGTTGGCTACTCTCCGCAATCGAAGGTACTCGAGAGAAGATCACGAGAGCATGGAAGCCTATGCTTGGAGTGTGTATGCAGCTTACAAACATCTTGTCAAACGATTCAGTGAGACCGAAGTGGTTGATATGATAGTTGATCACCTTCCTAATAAGGTTAAGCATTTATGCTGGGCTCATGCTCCAAAGAACATTAAGCAGTTAGCACATTTCTTGCAAGAATATGAGAGAAATGGTACTCCTGATTCCAACTGGAGGAGAGAGGAATCTGGAAGAGAAGATAATACCAACCGAAGCAATACGAACCTACGGAATATGAGGGCTAATGAAACCAGGTCTGGTCGAGATCGTGATTGGAGAAGAAGAGAAAATTATGAAGCACCAAGCAGTAGTACTCAACGGGTAAACTCTAACGGAAACCAAACCAGGACAAGAAGTCCAAGAAGAAGGCATCCTAGTCCTGCCAGGAATTACTCGTTACGTAGTGGAGGAACCCCTGATCCAAGGCCTAGTGCTACCACAGAGCAGGAAGCAGAGGTATGCGACATTCTCACCTTCCCCCGAAGATAGAAATTGTTTGTATGCTGAACTTCATAACAGTTCTTCTTCACCCTACTATCCAGGCTGATGACGTCCAATTTGTTGAAGAGGATGTGAAGTGAGAAGTACTTGAAGATAAACATGGACTGATTCGTGATATCAAATTTAAAGGACTGTTGAATAATAAATTAACATTTATGTGTTATGGACAGTCGACTGTTGTAGTGAATGTTTAAAAGAAAATCAATCATATATAATGCAACAGTTAGTATTACATTCTGTGAAAAGGATTGTTATCAATGTGTTAGGACTGTTACTAACATATTCTAATATCTATACCTAAAGGACTCTTAAGTGTAGTGGTGAATATATAAAAGTGAAGTAAGTGTATTATTTAGTGGACTATGGTGAAATATTGTTTTGAAAAATTTTTCAAGATTCTTTTGTAAATTAAAATTTAGTCGAACTCTCAAAATTTTTCCCCAAGAGAGGGGCAATTGCAACGATCCTGCGAGATCGCCACAAGTTACGCATTTGTTATTTTTATTGGCATTGTTGAATAGCATTGTGCAATCTTATCTATTTTGTTATCGCTTCTGCATAGGATTTCACTGCTATGCTTGGTAGAGAACGTAGTTCTACCATATCTCACTAGGGAGCGTTATTGTTATAATAGTTCATTGTTAATCTGTATAGATGGCACCTCATGTTAAGCAGCGCTCTCGTAGTTCACGAGAATCCACTAGAGGCGCTGGCGCTGCGCTCAGAATTGTATATAAGCAGCGACGCTGCCCCGGCAGGCAGTTCTGTGTTGACTCTTCAACGACTCATGGTCGAGCTCTGCTCCCGCAAATAGCCCAGCATTGCAAGCACACGGGTGCTTAGGGATACAAGAGGGCTTCTTACAGTGTGGCCTACTCTGGTAGATTATACGAGAGGTAGCAATATTTCTCGGCCTACCGGGTAGAATATACGCATTGTTTCAAGCTCAACCTCCTACAGTGTGGCCTGCCTGTAGAACAGAAACGTACTCCTTGTGCGGCCTACAGGTAGATTATACGCATTGTATTGGGTTACGGTTTAGCTCGTGGACATATTTACTGTTGGGAGACGGCCTACTAGTAGATTATACGAAGGGTATCCGTATTCTTTGGCCTACTAGTAGATTATACATTTCACAACAGTCGATGCAGAAATGACGTCATCTTTTGGCCTACTGTGGTAGATTATACGAGCGATAGCAATATTTCTTGGCCTACCAGGTAGAAAATACAAAGGGTGATGTTCATCGTTAGTTAATTTTTCATTAAGGGAAAAACGAGCAGTGTTTTATTACTGCCTACAGCTTAGCATTATTCAAGAAATTAATTAAAGTAAATAAAGATTAACTAAGCATTATCCTTTGTAAGCTTATAGTAAATTTCCGTTGCTTTGTTGATATTACTCTTTACTAGGAAAGCAGATTTAAATGTTCCTTGAGTCGTTTAATTAATGCCCTATTGTCCCCAAGTCAGCACAGAGGCGACCCAATGCCATACAAGAAAAATAAGGTCCTTTATTCCCCACTGGAGAAAAATTGAATGGTCTCTGTCCTCCCTCTCCAAGACATCAGCAGAGGAGATTCGAACCTGGACTTCAAGAACGACAAAAGTGCAGTGAAATCTTATCAGGAGATATTGTGACTTTGTTTTGTGCGGATATCTAATTTCACCCTAGTTCAATAAACTGTTTACGTGGACGCTAACTTTCATTATATATACCCGAACCCTGAGTGTATAAGAACATCATATCTCCGGCTAGAAAAGAGCTAACATCATGGGTAAAACTGAATAATGTTCCCCGTCACAACGTCGAACCCGGTACGTTGCAGTCAAGTACTATTCTGAGATACTGCAACTGCAACGTTGTGTGTGTGCCGTGAGGGTGCATTGTGGTGCAGGTGGTCGAACCCGAGGGGGCGTTTCAATATTAATTAATTTGAATATTTTATTTCATTTAATATAACTATTTTTGTTTAAACATTATTGTTATTATTATTATTTTCAGACACTTGGTTCGGACACCCCCCCCCCCCGAAACATATTTCTAGATATGTGCATGCGGATAAGGTACGTGACATAAATGGCTGCCAACTTGAAACACGCCGTCTTGGATTCATCTTCAGTATTTTAAATGGGAAAATGGGTATGCGATGCATGAAAATTCCGTAAATGTTTTAGGCTGGTATTTCCGTACTTGTAGACCACCCTGTACTTATTACGTCATGTAGCTGTAACTTCAAGTTACTCTTATCGACACAAATCCAACTCTTTCCCAAGCAAATAACCAAGCCTATGTAACCAGAAATAAGGTGAACCAAGGGGAACGTCCCGATTTGCCGGCGCCAAAGGTATTCGTCCAGGTCGGCCGGCCCTTATGCCGCCCCATGGTGGCCATATTGGAAAATCCGCCATATTGGACGTGCCCCATCTCGTATAGAGGTCGACTTCTCACTATTTGCTCTAGGCTCTAAAGGCATTGCTTTAAAATTACTTCTAGGTTAAACCCTATAATGCCTTCAGAGTCTAGGCTATCTGTGGAACAAGGCCGCGCATAACAGTAGAGAAGGGGAGAAAGCGAGTTTGCTTATCAAAGCAGTGTGTGCTGCTGCAAACTGCTGGTAGTTGCACCTACGTTTTCCCCTCTGCTCCACTCACGCGTTCATTGGTTGAGAACTTGCGGAGAGACTTGTTTTCATTCCTTTGCTCCAAAGATTCCCGGGACAGGGTATACCTTAGAAGTTGCAGAATCAAATGTTAGTTTTCGAAACTTCTCATCCATATCATTCCTACCTTTCGGAAGATGATACGTCCTCGTTATCCACCTTCATCTTCGTGGAGAGGTAGTTCCTCGGTTCTCGGAGGTTGCTTTTAGTAGGAAGTTGGAGTAATAACAGTAAAATCGAGACGTGCAATATCAGGGATTCGCTAGTATCATGGAGTACGAACACGTGCTCTCTGACACGGCGCTCTCCAGCGCGAGTCTAATCTTCATCTCGGAGTTATACAGCGCTACGCAGAACTTGCATTGTATTGAGTGAATGTTCCAAGTACTATTGTGCCATTTGTATGGTAATGCATAAGCCCAAATTGGCCCTCGTCCTAAATGTAACGGCCCCTATTATGGTCCTGGTGTATTATCAACTGATACAGAATAGTGAAATTTCACTTTGCCGTGTGAGTGTGTGTGTGTGTGTGTACGCTTGCGTGAGATAGGGAGAGAGAATTGTGTAGTTAATATAATCTCTATTCGGACCACTTTTCAGCACTGTGGGTTCGATTCTTATTGTGGTTTAATGTCAACCTAAGCAGTTCCTCATTCGGATGTTGTGAAGGAGCTTGGGGGCTATAGCCCCGGGCATGCGAAGGGTGTTTTACTGGCGAGAAAATGCTTTAAAGATGGTCACCAATTAATTGAAATATTTGATTGATTGAATTAGGTTATTTTACGTCGCTTCTCTGCCACTTTTGGCTAATCGCGACGATGAGGATGAGTGCTGATAAAAAGACACTCGTAAAGAACACCCATGCCCATGCAAGGATTCGAATTCGGGACTCCTTGCGTCGAAGCGCGCTGTGAAATGTGATGAAATGATTTATTGCTGGTGTTGTCTCTCTATGGATTGATTGATTGATTGAGTTGGTGTTTTAAGTCCACTTTATGCAAAGTAAGTCTAATTGGGGCTGGACCTACAGTTTAAAGTGGGATCTGAACCACTATGTTCCTCCACTGAGTATCGAACCCGGGACCCCTTGTCTGTATATGGGAGTCGACGCAAGAGTCTGTATATAGGAGTCAATGGGAACATTAGAAATGAAATAAAATTAGTAATATTTTCCAAAAATATTTTTTCTTAATGTTTTGTAAGTAGAATTCCGGGATCTAGACGGAATTATGCATCCTCCAGATTGGTAATAAAGTTCTCTTAGCCGAGAGTAAGTTTTGTTTCTGCATTTGATGATGTGTGGTGTTAATATCTCCACTATTGTACTAACATTAGTGATATTCTATGTACTAATCCGGAAGTTAAAAGCGAGCAATGTATATTTTGGGTGAAATTGTGATAGGGACAACAAAACCCGTTTACAGTTCGTATATCTTTAGCTCCAGTTCTGTGGTCGGGTGCGTCATTCTGGTAAAGGAAAAACACTAGGGCCGAGCCGATGCCAATGTATCGGTATCGGAAAGTATCGGTTGGAATTCATTTACCGATACCAGCTGATACTTTTCTGAGGTTTTGGTCTTTTCACAGAGTCCACAAAATAGCCGTGCGATTTTTCGCAGTCTAATTATTCTAGAAATTATTCAAAATTCAAACTTTATATTTATTTTGAGTCAATTTTGCACGAAAAACTGTATATTATGGTTATATAACATCAATTTTTACATTCTGGTGTAATTCTTGAATATTCTAAAGCAAATTTCGTGGTAAAGTGATGCATACAGTGTGTCTCATGAGTAATAGCGGAAACTGACACAGGTGAAAGTACACGATAATAGAAGCAAAAAAAGTCTCAGCAAACATGCGTCTGCAAACGAGCCGTTTTCGAGATAATCGCGAACGTGTGATTACAAGCCGCCACTGACTTCACCGTTTGTAAACGTCCTAGCTGGTAAAATGCTAATAATATGTGCGAATGTGTGGTTACAAACAGTCATTGATTGCATTTTGTAAACACCGATGCTTTACTCCTTGCGTGGTCGAAAGTTTGCTCTTTGTTTACAAAACAGAACATTTCCGAGAGGTGGTGCGACTCCCACAGTACGTAGTGCTTGCTATGTTCCTTATTAAAGTAAGTACAATGTTCAATAAAATCATTGAGATCTCCAATGACTTATCTTACTGTATTATTGGCATTTTACTAACCAGGACGACGTTTACAATCAATGAAGTCAGTGGCGGCTTGTAATCACACATTCGGGATTATCTCGAAAACGGCTCGTTTGCAGACCCATGTTTACTGAAACTTTTTTGCTTCTATTATCGTGTACTTTCACCTGTGTCAGTTTGCGCTATTACTCATGAGACACACTGTATGCATCACTTTACCACGAAATTTGCTTTAGAATATTCAAGAATTACACCAGAATGTAAAAATTGATGTTATATAACCATAATATACAGTTTTTCGTGCAAAAGCTGCCCGTGACACAAACATTGGCGCTACTTTGATTGAGAGGGTTTTCCGCTACAGAGGTTCTTTGCCGAGATGCCCTGGGGATGGATCGGAATAAAATAAAAGTGCTCGTCCTTGATGGGGCCTGGTGTTTCTCGGCGAAGACAAGACAAGATCTTTTCCATATGTTCTTCTTTAGTTTGCCTCGCTGTTCGGAACAGGGAGAGGGTGCGTAACGGTTGGCTTTTCCATCGATTCAATATTCATGCTTTGGAGTTGAATCTTTAAAGGTCAACCCAGAAAAAGTAACAAAAAAAAAACAGAAAAGAATACGTAAGATAAACATCCTAACTCAAAGAAAATGAAACTTTAATTGTTGTTTTATCTTGTTTTGCCCGTCTGTCAGTTTTGGCTAATCGCGACGAGGAGAATGTATGGTGATTTGATGACGATGGTGAAGAGACAGTCACAAAGTAACTCCCACGGCCAAACCAGGATTCGAACCAGGAACCATCAGTGTTGAGATAGTTAGTCGAGAACTCAACTGCTAGATAATCGAAGAGACACGATCATTGATACACAAGAAGGATAAACACAGTGGCGTAGCAACATATTGCGAGGCCCTGGGAGGGATTAGATTGTAAGGCCCGCCTTCATCCATCCTTTAAATTTGAAATGTCATGTGAAAAGATACAAAATCATCAGGCAAAATCAAATTTAGATAATAATAAATAAAAAATACCAATTAAAACATTTAATGATTTTGCTCATCCCAAAAATGTATTTCTCTGCTTTTCCTGGAACTGAATAGTGCAGAGTTAAGGCGACGTAGTTCGCTATGATAATATTGTCAGTCCAACAATCGTCAGATAGGTTTTTATTAACTTCAACCTGCATACATGATGAATATGCTGGAGCAGAGAAATACATATTACATTTAAGTGCTTTGTTTCTTGAGAGTGAACTGAATAACTAACCCAAGTTCCTCCATGATGTTTCTGCTGTTATCATAAATGGAACATGTATATTCTGAGGAAGGACACTGGAATGCATTCTCTCACATCAAATAATGTAAAGTAGTGGTAACGTCGTCGTCTTGTAATCAAGGGATTGCGGGTTCGAAACCCGATGGAAACACACAGTGATTTGGATCCCACTTTAAACTGTAGATACAATCCCGATTAGCCTATCTGTGCATAAAGTGGACTTAAAAGAAAACACAAATTCAATGTTAAGTCAAATACCTTACTTTTTTATAAATTTCCATAATTACTTAAGTGTCCGTCACTAGCTACCTCTCACATACTATAAACTTAAGTAATGATTTTAGTTTTCTAGAACCTATGAACGTGATTTCAAACTCTCGTAGTGGCTCGCATATAGCCTTGCACCATATTGTTGTACGAATTATACCTGATGGATTTGAGCATTTACCAATCGCTTAAATAAGGAATGAGAAATATATTTTAAAACTGAACAAAGGCTGAAATATCGCATCTTAACTGTTGTGTGTTTAGTGAGAACGGACATGCTGAAGCGAATATGACACGAATTTCTGAAGTTTTTCGTGAATGTAATGAGGTCACAAACCCCTTATAAGGTATGATATATATTGTGATGAGTTTTCCTTCAGATTGACGGATCACTTACCATTTTGATCTAGTAAAATCTTATATACGAAAATTTCAAATCCAACGAATCTCACAATGTGTGTGTGTGTGTGTGTGTGTGTGTACATATATATTTGTATATTTAAGAATATAGTTGACAATGACCTTCCCGATGATTGTAGTGGTAACATCGGTGCCTTGCAATCAAAGGGTCCTGGGTTCGATACCCGTTGGAGTCACATACTGATCCCAATTTGTAACTGTTCTCTTGTTTCGTATATTTTCATTATACATTTTAATATTCATTAGTATCTATGTTTGTTAATGTACAATAACAATTCTTCCTATCTATAATAAGTTGTATAACGTTTATGTATTTGGCAACGTTGACGTTACCATAGTAACAAAACATAAATGCATTTTTATCACTATATCTCAAACTTTTATCAAAACGTGATTTGCTGTTTTTCTTTCTTAAAATATATAGGTAATTGTAAATTTAATAATATTCTCAATGGCCACGTCGATGGCGCAGTGGTATCGTCGTCGCCTTGTAATGAAGGGGTTTCGGGTTCGATACCTGGTGGAGGCACATAGTGATTCGGATTCAACTTTAAAGTGTACGCTCAGTCTCGGTTAGCCTTACTGTGCGTATAGTGTACTTAAAACACAATCAATCATAGTATCCATCCACAATAGTTAGCTTTGCATTCACTAATTAATGGAATATTCGATTTAAAAAGAATATACCTCAGAGCACAGGTTCCATTTCAAACTGTAAGTCAAGAACCGATTAACTTATTTGTGCATAAAGTGGACTTAAAAAATTGAACTCTTACATAGTTGACAAATATAATGAATAATGGTATGTATGAATCTGTGTAGTGTCAATTGTAGAAGCATTGCCACACAGGAATATGATTATTACAACATTTACGTCGGATACATCCAAATGAAGGTTTCACCATGAGTAAAATATAGACATTTATTCATAATATCCGTAAGATTGGGGAAAGACAATGAATGCTTAATAAGTGGAAAAATTGGTGCAATTGTGAAGATAAGATTATACAATCTCGCACATAGTGATTCAAACAAAGTAACTCATTCAAAAATTGATGAAGTAATGCACAGATACACTCTCAATCAACCATTCACACAATCACTGTCAAGACGTTAGTCATTTTGTTAGTTTCGTGGTCATTTTTTGTTATCCCACGTTTATCTTTTTCTTTTTTACATTGATTTTCTTTTTTCTTCTGAAATTAACAACAATAATAGATCGGAAATGTATCAGAACTTAAGAAACACGTAGAACATTCCCAACTGCCACTGCTTGAGCATTTCGCCCTGTAAATGATGAAGATGATGATGATGGGAACCACTGTTCTGTCACTTTATTTTTGGAAGTTTGTTTCAGTTTTGGGATAGTATCATTTTCTTTTGAGTTTTCAGAAATCACTAAATGGTATTTTGTGAGGTGTTCTAGTTTCTTTTATCGAAGTTTTTTTTCTTATAAAGAGTGTCAAGTTGCAAAATTTACACTACAGCAAACCGTTCATAACTTTTTCTTGTTAGTTGGCCATATACGAAGTGATTTTTTTTAGAAGTCGATATAAAGTTGCAAAAAAGAGATACACTTCCGTTTACACTCTGGCACCGACTCCACTTCCGGTCGTCATGTGATCGAGATCACAGGTTGATAAGATCACTGCCAGGTTTCCGCACCACTCCAGATCGGATGCACCACTTGGTGATTTAGCACAACTTTCGGCGAGCATACACCAGCACCTACAGCTCTTTCCAGCTTGAGAAAACGAACAACAAAGAAACACTCTACATGTTGGTTTTTTTTTACTATGTGTGTTTCAAGAAATGAAGAAACGAAATAAGTGACGTTGTTGATGCGAACTAGGAATTGACCAATCAGATTCGCTTCTCCGATTTGACATTACAGCAACTCTCCAACCACACCTACCACAATGTGAACTGGAATTTAGGTTTTCAGTTAGAACACACTGATGCCTGCGCAAAGGTCCGAGGAATCTATCGTGTTTCATTGTTGCAATTGTTTCTTTTAAAAAAATGCTTCATTGTTTGGTCCACAATACACTCCCTCCCCCTGTCGTCTCCCATTACCCAGAGTAGCATATTCCCAGCTATTTCTGAAAGATGAGGAAATTGCTATCCACACACATATAGTTCTCCTTGCACACTGCTTCCACTGTCTCTATCACACTTGACTCTGGATGCAACTGTCTGGAAGATACTTTCTTGAATTTCAAAAGAACCCTTATAAAAAAGGGAAATGCACAATGTAAAGGGGTTTAAAGCATGACTTTATCTTGCAACAGTTCAGTCTACGGTTCAACGCGAAATAAAAATCAGTTCAACCATTCGTACTGGCGTCCCGAAACGCGCACGTTTTCTCTTCACTCATATGTACACACTCTTGAATCCATGTTCTTAAACACAAAGAGGGTTTACAAGCTCTGGACAGGATAATAGATATTATTGTAATATACAAAGTATTAACAGTAATAAAAATCTGTGCAGTCACTAGCCATTTACAGTAATTAATATATAACCTGCTTAATTTTCAAAGTTACCCCCTCCCCAGTTTGTGTGATTAAATAGCTAAATTAACATATGTCCATAAAAAAAGAAAGCAAAAATCATGAAACATATTTGCTGCGCAAGCTTCAAGTATACATACTTCTGTAAACCCCCTGCATATATTCTGTCTTGCATTGGCAAACCTCTAATAACAAATGCTATTTCTATGAACATGATATATTTCCGTATCACCCTCCTGTCTTTGTTTGCAAGCAAAAACCGTGTTTGCACCAGAAAACTGAAACAAACATGAGCTCTGTACTACAAAAAATGGAACAGGTTTGCAGTAATTGATAGGAAACGAAAGTTGTTTTCTTTACAGTTCGTCCACTGAAACTTTTGTTTTAGAATTGTTATTTGTTGGGTCCAATTCCTTTACAAGTCCCCACAATGCAACATCTCGAGTTTTGTCTTTCTTTTTCCTCTTGTGGGTTGCTTAGAAAGTCAAAAATCAGCTATTATTTCAGATAAAAGATGCAAGTTCTGTTGTCTCCCATGAGAATATCACCAACAGTGACTAGAACTCGGCTCGTAACACTCCTTCGTCTCCAACTCCACTGCTGGACATCTATCTGGATGCCACCGCCACTAGCATCATTGACCACATCATCTTCCATGAGCTGCCGATGAGAGTATCGGAGGACGATGCGTTCTTTCGACGCAGAACGGTGGCCATTTTTTTCCCTGCGGAGAAGAAAAGAGAACACCTCTGTACTATAAATACACAATAAACACTGTGGAAAAAAACAGATTGTACAAAAGAGCAACAAAGTAGGCTTGCCAACCCTTCCGGATTAGCTGCAGTCTCCCGGACAAACTTTAAATCAGGAATAAGAGATTTAGTATTTTTATATATTATATTTTATTTTGGTATGCATTTGCCGAGAGAAAAAAAAAATTATTGCAGACCCAGCAACAATATGACAATATGAAGCCATTGTGTAAAATAAGTCATTGTTTAAGTAAGTGGGAGGAGGGGGAAATATATAGAGTTTAAACTAAACACATTGTTGAGCAAGTACCAATATGAGATTAGAATCCCTGGTCCGGAAACGCGTCATTAAGAAGTTAAAAGCCGAAAGTAGTTGGGGCTGCTTATAACAGTGGGATAAGACAACTGAAAGGTGCGGCTTCTAGATTTAATACAGACGTTACTACAATGTATCTTAGCAGTTTACGACATCCCTTGCATCCACCTTATGGCAAGAATATTTGCTGTCTGTGATATGGTCAGAATGACTCCAGGGATGCTAGAGCGGATTCTACTCTGTCGTGCCTGCATCGACACCATTTGGAACAACTACCGTAAGAAATAATTCTTGCAGCTTTCCTGGCGGCAAATACTGAAGAGATTTTCTCGGGCAATCAGCCAGGTGATTTCCGGATAGGCTTCCTAGCGCTAACGCCAGTCTCATCTTCAGGGATCGAAGGGCAGAGATAAGTCAGAGCAAAGTCATATGTATTTGGTGTGGGAGGAGTCCGCTGTACGTGCTCCCAGTCGACTACCGCTAACCAGGCTGGGTTCAGTTCGAGTCCCGCGTCCCTATTGAGGTTTTCCTTTTACCCGTGAATGGCTATTGCTTCTTTGCTGAGACGGTCCCAGTAAGATGATGATTTATTGATGATCTCTGTGGTTGTCAAGTCAATTATATGGCCCTCCTGGATGGAATGTTCTTCTTGCTAGTCCAAATATTTCGGGATGAAAATTCTTGATGTAGCTGGCGTGTTCTTTGCAACGCTGTTCTATTGTCCTCCCCGTTTGTACAATGTTGGCTTTACCGCACGGGCAGATAATACGGTAAACGCCAGGTGTCTTCTGTCCTAAGTCGAAGTCTGCTTCTGACTTTCGATGGCGGTTTGTGAATCGTCTTGATGTTGTGTTTTGAAAGAATGCGACTGATGACTGCAGAAAGGTTGCCAGTGTATGGAATGATACCTATATTCTTGGTTTCTTGATTATCAGGTAGGTCCGGGTTTTTCTTGTGTGTTACTCTCTCTAGTGTCCTTTTGATAATGCCTTCCCTGTATCCATTCTGCCTGAAAGATGTGCGTAGGTGTCTTATTTCCTCTTGAAGGTGCTCTATGTAGCTGATGGAGATGGCTCGGTGAAACAATGTCGGGAGTACTGTTCATCTCTGCGCTGGATGGTGAAAACTCTTGGCATTGAGGTATAGTTCGGTGTAAGTAGGTTTCCTGTATATGTTGTGTCTTAAGGTCGTCGGGTTTGCGCCTGATGAGGATGTCGAGGAGCGGAAGGCAGCCGTTCGTCTCTGTCTCCATGGTGAATTTGATGTTCTGGTGCTGGTTGTTGAGGTGATTCAGGCATGTTTGTAGCGCTGCTTCACCGTGCGGACAGATGACAAAGGTGTCGTCTACGTATCTGTACAATGAAAAAGGTTTCTGTGGAGTTAACGGAGTGCCTCGTTTTTCGAAGTTCTCAATGGAGAAATGTACTATTGCTGGTGAGAGCGGGGATCAAATTGACACTGCGTCGGTCTGTTCGTAGTACCTGTCCTTGTAACTGAAGTAGGTTGAAGTCAGGGTATGTTTGAAGAGGCTACTGATGTCTGGTGCGAAATGTTGCTCCAACAGTGTTAAGGAATCTTGAGGTGGTACTTTGGTGAAGATCGATACTACGTCGAAGCTGACTAGAAGGTCTCCGGGAGAAGTTCTGATGGGTCTTGACGAAGTCCAATGAGTTCTTGACATGGTGTTGGCACTTGCCCGTCAGACGCTTGCAGTTGCACGCCGTTAGGAATTTGGCGAGTATCTAGGTAGGGTATCCAATTGCGCTGACGATAGGTCTTAATGGAACGTCAGTTTTGTGTATTTTCGGAAGGCCGTAGAGTCGTAGAGTTACGGTTCCATTGGGTGTTAACCGGTCCGGGTTTCTTTCGGCAGTGTGGATTTCATCAGTAGAACCCTGATTTTCCTCTATATTGAAGCTGTGGAGTCTCTGAGTAAAGGTCGTTATGTATCGTCGGTGATTTTGCTGTCGCAGTTTGTGGATTCAAGTATAGCAGCGGCGTTTCCTTTGTCTGCTGCTAGAATGATGATGTCCTGGTCTTCTCTCAAGTTTCTTGAGCGTGGCTATCTCTGCTGCTGTGATGTTCGGCTGTGGCGGAGCGGCCGTTTTAAGGACAACGCATGCTTCTCGACGAATGTCCTGGGCGGCTGTGACTGGAAGGTCTTTTACGGCTTGTTCGATGCTGCTGATTATGTCTGTGATACGAATGGTCTTAGAAGCTGGAGCGAAGTTCAAGCCCTACGACAGGATGGTGATGATCGTGGCTTCGTAGAAACGTTTGTCCGTGAGTTTGACAACGGTGCAGTTGATGGTGATCTGTCAGTTTTGCCGGTCCGCTGTCGTTAGACTGACGGTTGAAGCTTGGCGAAATTGTTTACTTTTCTGCTTGGCCGTGGTCTTACTGGCTTGCACTTTCATGCGGGCTTTTGGTGGTGGTGTCTATCCATTCCCAGTAAATCAGACACACGGAAGAAGAGATTTCCAGTTGACTATGGAGTAGGCTTCTATTCTATTGATGCAAGTTCGCGTCTTGTGAAATGTATTCTTTCTCTTACCAGCGTGATGCTTGTGTGTCTTAGTATCCGGTCCTTTGTTTTGTTTTTGATCGGATATTTCAGTTAAGCGAAGATGGGTACTATATACCTATCTCTGTAATAAAGCCAAAGTTGACAACAGCTTGGCTTTCTTGGAACGTAGATCTTCAAATCTGAGGACCCGCTGTAACATTTCCTCCCCTTTTCAACCTCTTCAACTACCGTAAGGTTCTAATGCTCCCATACACTATAATACGGGGAGGAAATGTTACAGCGGATCCTCAGTTTTGAAGATGTACGTTCCAAAAGCCACCACCAAAAGCCCGCATGAAAGTGCAAGCCAGTAAGACCACGGCCAAGCAGAAAAGTAAATAATTTCGCCAAGCTTCAACCGTCAGTCTAACGACAGCGGACCGGCAAAACTGACAGATCACCATCAACTGCACCGTTGTCAAACTCACGGACAAACGTTTCTACGAAGCCACGATCATCACCATCCTGTCGTAGGGCTTGAACTTCGCTCCAGCTTCTAAGACCATTCGTATCACAGACATAATCAGCAGCATCGAACAAGCCGTAAAAGACCTTCCAGTCACAGCCGCCCAGGACATTCGTCGAGAAGCATGCGTTGTCCTTAAAACGGCCGCTCCGCCACAGCCGAACATCACATCAGCAGAGATAGCCACGCTCAAGAAACTTGAAAGAAGACCAGGACATCATCATTCTAGCAGCAGACAAAGGAAACGCCGCTGCTATACTTGAATCCACAAACTACGACAGCAAAATCACCGACGATACATAACGACCTTTACTCAGAGACCCCCACAGCTTCAATATAGAGGAAAATCAGGGTTCTACTGATGAAATCCACACTGCCGAAAGAAACCCGGACCGGTTAACACCCAATGGAACCGTACCTCCACGACTCTACGGCCTTTCCAAAATACACAAAACTGATGTCCCATTAAGACCTTTCGTCAGCGCAATATATATCTTCCTGTTTTGTATCTTATTTCACTTGTATTTGGTACAGAGTCTGAAGAAGACCTTGTTAGAAGGTTGAAACGTAACGTTTAGTTAATTTTTTTTAAATAAAATAAATTCTGCATTGGTCAGCATATTGAGTTTTTAGCCATTCTTTTCGCCACTTCCCCCTCCCCCCCCCGCTCTATATTAAACCTAATTTACCAAGGGGTCCTTGTCTCTAATTTTTGCACCTGCCACTCCTCTCCCCCCGGAAGTTCTGGAACACAACCGTGGCCATTTGTTGTGTTTGATAAATTTTGTATTTACAGGAATAAGACCACAAAGAAAGAAATGAAACAGCTGATATTCAGTAAATTAGTCTTGCAAAACATCTTGATCTAAAGAGTTTGAAGACTGTATAGAAAACTCCCAGAAATTTATAATTTAAAGTTGGCAAGCCTAGGTATGGGTAAGAAGGATCAGGAATGCGGTTGAACGGAGCCACGCCATCTTTAGAACGATTGAGGAATTGGAGCATTGTTGCAATATCGAAGCAACAAATAATGCACAACTTTATCGCCTGCTCCATTTTCTGCAACCTCTGGGATCGGTGTTACACTTTTATCCATTACCTGTGCCAGCAACATGAAAAACTGGCACTGTAGATTTCTGGTCGTTGACCGCTATAGTTTGCTAATTTCCGGCGCTTTTTGAAAACCTATTTTTTTTGCTAACCGCCATCCTGACTGCACATTTCAAATTAACCAGGGTGTCGCCGTACAAAAGCAACCTACTTTCAGTGTGTGTAGCGGACATCACAAGTACCATTTTACTTAAACGTTTGCTCGTTGACGAACAGATTCACGGTTGCCACTGCCATTATTTTTTTTCTGTCTGAAAACATACCAAAAACAAAGATATGCTAGGGAAACATTATCATTCCAGCAGAGACCTCAACAGGGTGAAGTCGTTGCTTTCAAAGCACCACCACCCATGTAAATAATGCATGAATCACTATTCATAAAAATGATGTATATTATATTTTGTTATTTTTTAAATTGATGCAGGATTTCTTAAGTTTTATCCAAAGGTATTCACACTCATCAGGCCGTTCCTTGTCTCATACGAAATTTTTTGTTTTCCTCCGGCAGAAAATTTAACTGCCCCTGGCAACCATGAATGTGTACCGCTTGGCTGCATGCATAAAGAATTAAAAACGCAGTTTGCGAGGTCTCGTAGCGTCGAAACGAAACCTCAACAGAAAAACAACATTACGAAAAGATGTTTAATGCTCTCTACATTCTGTAAAAAAAAATGTAAGTGCTGTACAGTGGCGTGCATAAGTATTGGCATGTTTACTCTCTTTGTTATACACAATGAGAACTTTAACTATTGAAACGAAATGGTTATCAAGCTGCTGATCACTACTGAACCAGCATTTGTTCTTAAAACACGTTCAAAGCAAGGGAATCATTGGACAATTTATGCATCCAAATCATGCATTAATTTACACCACAATAATTGTGTGAATTTATACATCCAAATCATGCATTAATTTACACCACAATAATTGTGTACAAGTCTAGCAGAAGGAGCTATACACAAGAAAAATGTTTATTAGCCAAGAAATACAGTTGACTGTTCAACCTTATATGGGAGAAAGAGTCCGAAGGTGCAAAATACACTTCCGAAAATTTTTTCAAAGCGAAATCTCTGCAGTTTCTATGACAACGGAGAAAATATGCAACATTTGATTCTCTTCCATGCAAACCTTCATATTTACAGCCAGTTGAAGAGATTGAAATTATCGCTTTGGCAAGAGTTCTATGCCGGTCACTTCAAAGGTAATTTCAGCGAAAGAAACATCCGTTTGTTGATCCTCCTTGTGTTGAGATGAATAGCATCATAGCTGGCGTTTATCAAAAGGGAATCATAGCTGCCTTTTATGAAAGATGGAAAGGCAGAGTTGCTGGAGTCGAGAAGGGAGGTGGGGGGGGGGGTTGAAACCGTCAAGGGAAGAGCGACCAAAAGTTCTTGATGAATTTCTGGAAAGATTTCCCTGCTATTAGAGAGAGAGAGAATAAACCCAAAAAGGGGAATCTCTGAATTTATTTTTCTTTCATTTTTTTCCAGAAGGGCAAGGGGGAGAGGAAAGAAGCAGTCACTTCTGTAGTAATGATAGATTACTTTCCTCCATCATTTTTAAATGTTTTTCTCCTTTCTTTTTTTCCCATTTTGGGTGCCTTTTTTTCTCGGTCTTTCTCCGAAAATTCAGGCGAACACAGTGTGGGGTACAAATGCAAAGCTAAGGAACGGTGGGAGATTGGAAGGAGAAGAAAGCTTGCTGAATGTAAAACCAGTCGGTTAGAACATCCCGACTTTTGGTCCGCTTTTCTTAAAGATGAGTTTCTGAGATGAAGGAAACGACTAAAAGCTTTCTTTTTTTTTAAAAGAAAAAACAACTTTTTCCGCCATTTTATTTTTGTTATTTTTAATCGTTTTTAAAAATCTTTTTTCACTTGACCTGTGTTTGATTCCTTTCCAAGAAGACGCTGAGACAGTTTGACAATATCTCGAGCAAAGACATCGATGTAATTCCGTTTAAAATCTCATTCCCTCACTCCTCTACCCCTTTTACTAAATCCTTTTTTTTTCTTCCCGGAATTTTGTTGAACTCTTAGGAGAGGATTGCTATTGAAAAGTTTCGGAAGGTATATTTGTTAGCGATGCTATTTTGGGACATGAAAATGATCATAAAAACAGTTTTTGGAAGTAACTACTCAGGCAGTTAGTTATAAGTAACAGTTGACGTTTTGAGAAATGTTAACTAACTAGCTACTTTAAAAAGTAAGCAGCTGTAACTGTTACAGAGTTACTTTCGTGTAATAGAAACAGTTACATTCACACGTACTTTACGACACTTAAATTATTAACTTGAAATTTTGTAACACTGAGGAGGAGCTAAGTTTTGCAGCTGTGTCTTCAATGAATGCTAAGGTGAAAAGATTTAGCAATCCATGATAAAGTTGTAGAAGAAACATACGGTACATAAAACACATTAATGAGCATGGATACAATTTGTTTGCAAAAAGAAACTTTCCAGCATAAAGTAAATGTAAAAGTAACTTCAAGCACCAGCAACTGTAACTTGCCTGTAGAAAGTAACTTGCCTGAACCCTGCATAAAGTAGTTGGCGATTTTTATTAGATATATAGTAAGATATGTATCTTGTGTTGTTTGATTGGTTGGGTTAAGTTAAATCTTTTGTAATCTGCTTTTAGCATCTTATAGAACAGCTTTTATGCTCACGAGACACACAACAAACGCAAAATTCATGATGAGGTTGGTTCATCTTATCTTCCTGTGTTAGAGTAGAGAAGAGGAAAATGCAATACTTTTCCTTTACTTGTCGGCAGAGGGGCGATCTAGAAATAACAATGTACCGGGTGGTCAGAATTAAAGTTACCCAACTCAAAGCCCTCTGTAGCCTGTTTGAGGCATCGTAGAACTCTGAAATTTGGTGAATCCACTATGCAGACCATGGGGAAGAGGATGGCGATAAAAAAAGAAATAGTTCAATTTTCCGCCACCAGGTTGAAATGTGGCGCTGTACTTCCATGATGAGTTGTAATAATGACGTACACTACTCTAATTGGTTATGGATTTGCCTTTACCTTGCAATCTTGCAATAAACGAGAGAATATTTTCTCGCAACTTCCAGCCACTAACAAATGTCTTTCTAATTAATAACTCAGCTAAATCACTTAACGTGATTATTTGTACAACCCATCATGGAAGTACAGCGCCACATTTCAACCTGGTGGCGGAAAATTGAACTATTTCTTTTTTTAGCGCCATCCTCTTCCCCATGGTCTGCATAGTGGATTCACAAAATTTCAGATTTCTACGATGCCTCAAACAGGCTACAGCGGTCTCTGAGTTGGGTAACTTTAATTCTGGCCACCCGGTATATATGTAGATCACTGTACTTGCCCTCTCAGCACCTGCCCTACGCCTGGCCAACTCGCTGAATTTGTGTATGCACGTGTGGAGTGCAGAGCGAGCAGTGGTGCTGTAGGGTTGTAAGAAGGGCGAAAAGGAGGGAATGAGCGTGAAAAGAGGGCTCGTCGGTCGCGTTCGTGCAGTGTGAAACCTTTCATCTGATTAGTGAGTAATAGTGCAGTGTGGCGTTGTATTCATGGCAGAAGAATCAGGTGGCATCGTGAAACGAAAGGCGTCTTTCCCAGCAGTATTTTTACCTCTCAACGCAAGAGACTCCCCGACACCTGCTCAGGCCATCAGATACGGTATGCAGGCGGGAATCTCACACAGCACGGAGGGCTTTCTTGCCTCCACAGGTGCAGGGGAGGTGCTCGAGCCTACCTTACGCTAAATCCTCCGTTGCATATGATGGATTAAAAAACTTACAAGAATTTCTAATAGAATAAGTTTTATTGACATTCCCTCTCTAAAATCTAAAATTAAGTGACCAAACATCAGGAACGTTTAAATATAATGGATTTATTGAGCTAGGCAATGTTTCGACGCTTTTCCTCCACTTTTGACTAATCGCGACGATGAGGATGACTGATAATATGATGAAATTGATGAAGAGACACTTCCAGGCCGAGATTCGAACCCGGTACCCCTGGCTTTGGAGCACGTGGTGCTAGCCACTCCGCCATCGGGGCTGGCGTTTAAATATAAATAAATAAATGTAATAAACCTGGAAGATACTTGGCAAGTCTCAGAAAAAAATGTATTCCAGCCCACGAGTAAGGTTATTAATACGCCACTGTGAATAACCACAGCAATTTCTATTCGTGAACATGTGTCACCAGTCTAATGAATCTTAACTTGGACACCATAAGACATCAAGAGAGATCAGTAACAAATAAATCATATGTATTTTCAGCAAGAGGGAATAAAAAAAGAGGCAACATGCTCGTAACAACCAATAGTATTGCATGTCAACTTTATGACGTAAGCCAAATTTATATGCCCGAGAGATTATATATATATATAATCACACGTGGCCGAAGACAACCGCCCGCGTATGGCAAAGTCGCGTGACGTGTCAACCTAAATAGTTATAACAATAACAAAGCAGCCCAGAGAAACGAAAATCGTTCCCGAAAGCATCAACGGAGATATGCCTTTTACAGTAACGGGCAAGTTTTTCCATTAGACTGACGATGCCACCGGCTGATACTGCTAAGGGTCGGGGAAAACTTGTCCATTGTCTCCATCTGCTAATGGTTTGCAGACATCCAACCAGGAAGCTTCTGTGTTTCAGGTAGCAGATAAAAGATACCTTGACAACTGGCGCACCAGGTGGAATGCGATAGAGGAAACGGCATTTCCCGGGGACCTAATGCATCCTGATTCGCGAACCATGTCATGGAGATTGATATTAAGCGATGGGGAAGCTTTGAGTTAATGTTAGGAATCTTGAAGAAAAAAAATCCAGCGATCCATCACGTACACTGAAAAGCAGTTTGTTAATTTCGAACACTTCCGTTAGCTTTGTGGAATTAGGTGCCCAGATGTATTATATATTTCTGTATTTTTCTTACTTAATTTCCTTTTTTCGTCACGTTTAACTAATCGCGACGATGAAGATCGACGAAATGGACGATAGAAACAGCAATGCCCTGAACTGGACTCCAACCTTGGTAAGGAGATGAGTCGACAACTGAAATTGCTCCACAACCAGCGCGAGGTGATGATGTTGATTGGGGATAGCAACCCTCTCTCCAGCTTAACCCCCTGATATTATCATGATTGATGTTTACTGTCAGGAAAGCTAGGAGTTAAGTGCCCGAAACATGGTAATGATTGATTAATTGAATCACGTTTTTTACGTCGTTTTTCTGCCACCTTTGGCACATCGCGGCGATAAAAATGACTGATGAGGAGACACCCGCACTACTCAAGCCGGGATGATTCGAATCTGGGACCACTGGCGTCGTAGTGCACTACACTAGCTATTCTGCCACAGAGGTCGGGTTATCTCGTTTTAATTTCCTTTTTCGTCACATTTAGTTAATTGCAACGATGAGGATGAAGATAACGGCACAAAATGGATGAAAGGATACTCACAAAGAAGCAAACAATATCTAGACCAGGACTCGAACGAGCCCCTCGCCAAGGAGAACGTAAGTCCACAGGTCAAAGTGCTCAACCACTAGGTGTGGTGATGTCGGTTGAGGTTTTCATCCTGATATGCCTAATCTTTCTGCTTCTTACACAAATGTGAATCTCTCAAGCTTCTTTACTATCAACAAACCTATAAGTTCGGTGACCAATACGTAGTAATGATCAAGCCTATCAGCATTCTGTCTCGGGAAACTGTGGAGCAAGACCAAGCATAACGGTAGACAAGGGGAGAAAGCGAGTGGATGGAAACCAACCAGTGCGGGATGCTGAAAACGGCTGGTAGCTGCAGACGCGTTTTCCCCCTCAATGCACTCATTTCCCTCTCACGTGTTCATTGGTCGAGCCCTCTCGAGTCACTACTTGCGCAGAAGACACTTGCTCCAGAGATTCCCGGGAAAGTGTGTAGTAAGTAAAAACACATGAACAATATTTGGAAACTTTCCACGGTGTTACAAGTTACGGCGAAATTTACAATATTTTAGAGTTAAAATGTAACAGTCTGGCTGTTAGTTCGCAAAACGTGCCGCAAACATTATTTTATTTTTCGTGAACGGAGGTGTACTTATGTCGTCACTTCTCTGTTCTCTGGCTAGAATGAAAAGTGAATGTGGAACCTGTAACAGTTTGTAATATTAAATACAGACACACACTTAATGCTGCATTGTATACGCCTGTTAGTGAAATATAAATTTGTATATTTTCTCTTTCAGAGAGATAGATAATGAGTATAAATACATTTTTAAACCTAGCCATTAAAAATATATTAATTACGGTAAACTATGTAATGACCGTTATACATTTAAAACGGGTGTGGCGATTTTTTACAGTATTTGAATGACAGAGATAGTAATTACTGTCTTAGACGTTCATTTCTTCTGTCAAGTTCTTTTCAGTGCAAGTCCGTTAATTTGCGCAGTAAAAATGACTGTGAACGTTTTTAAAGCATTAAAGTTCATTACACAGTTAACTTAATTAATATAATTTTGATGATTAGCTCTTGAAACTACAAGGTGTCTTAGAAGTCACTATTTCTGTGTCATTAGATTTCTTTTTGCTATGTTGTCATAAAGATGTGCAAGTTTAGTGCAAATTTGTGCATTTACAAAACATTAGTTTGTGTCGAATTTTGTATAATTGCTAAATTTTTCATTACAGACCCACGCCACTGTTGAGGAATGTGAAAGAAGTACTGATGTAAACAAGAAATTCTGTTCAGTGATGAACCGACATTTGGCGCATGTGCAAAGCTTAATAGACGGTTGGGCAGACGAGATACCAAGAAATTTTCTTCAATGCGAGCAAGGAACAGCGAAAGTGTGTTGGCTTTGAACTCTGTAGACACTGATGGTCGCCCTGTGTAGCACTAATTCCTTGCGGCATATACTTTGAAATATACAAGTATGCGCAGTTAATGTCTTAAACCTGTTTTTCGTAATTCCAATTATTTTTCAAGTACCTTGTGTCTTCGGGAATCTATGGAGCAAGCGAACGAAAACAAGCCTCTGCGCAAGTAGTGACTCGAGGACGCTTGACCAATGAACGCGTGAGAACGCCGAAGCGTGGTTGCAGCTACCAGCACGCACTTTGCTCCGCCCACTCGCTTTCCGCCTCTCTACCGTTATGCGCGGTCTTGCTCCACACATTCCGGAGACAGAGTGTAGATAGTGACTTTTGAAACACTCTGTATATTTATAGTTCAAACAACTGCAATGTATATATATATTTTTATGCATGAAACAAGATGCAAATTAAAATGATTTAAAAAAGCGATTAGTCCCATTTTCTAATTTTACAGGCAGATTGTTAATTTTTAACTTAGTTTGATTAATTGACTTGGTGTTTTAAGTCCACTTTATGCACAGTAAGACTAAACGGGACACGAACCTACAGTTTAAAATGGGATCCGAACCTCTATGTGCCTCCACCAGGAATCGGACCCAGTACCGTTGATTACAAGGCGATGACACGATCACTGCGCCATCGGGTAGGCCTTCTTAACCATAGAATACTGTAATTTTTACAGTAATTTCTAACAGTGTAGGCCAGGGCTCATCAACCAATGGCCCGCGGGACAGAGGTGGTCCAGGAGCCCTTTGCCGCGTCCCGTGCCCATTTGAAAAATTATGTACAGTAGCTACTTAACATAGAAACCGGATTAAGTAAACGGTAGATGGCAGCATCTTACAGTTCTCAATACCGTAGCGTAGCTTCGTGGCCCGCGCTGTCTGACGAGTTGAACACCCCTCCTGGTGTAGACCGTCATTTCTCCTGTGAAATGTTATCCTGAACGTGGCTTTAAACTACGAAGTCATTCAACCGTTTTGCCTTCTTTTTAAAAAGTTACATTAAATGGACGAATGGAGGAGGAGGTGATGTGATCAGTACCACTCCCCTGGCCATCCTTTACACCCAGAGTTCCTCCAGGTGCCCACTTTATACCACGATGGGTGGGCGCCAGAGCCACTTGAACAGGTGGAAAAAGTCCCGGGTTTCTCGCATGGTAGTCAGACGCCCTAACGAGTGAGCTACCGCAGCTCACTATTAAAATCGCATATAGATGATTAAATAGCCAAGACTGTACGCTTCCAAAAGTAAGGTAAATGTTATGAAAGAATTGCAATGTAATCCTGCTTCCCCTGAGCTCTCGCAACGTTTTATGAAGGTAATCCCATAGATTACACGACGGTTTCAAAGTTAATCACAACTTGGGTGTGTACACAAGCAGACACCATCTCTTCTGCGAGGTTCTTCCGACAGGTTTGGGTAAGCTGCGGAGGATTATCTGAACTTTCTTATCTATGATATTAATCGGAAAGGGTGAAAAAGTGTCTTTAGGGAGTATTCGCAGCAAGGAGAGACGCCACACGTGACATGCCGCTTGCACGCTATTTGAACTTGGAGGGTGGAGGTATGTGGAGCGTTCCCTGCCATCCCCGCGTGAAAGATAGGATTTTATTGCATAGCCGTGTGTGCTTCTACAACCCCTGTTATGTCGAGTGCATGGAGGCTAAAACGCGGCCGCAGCTTCCAGCCGTTTGTGCACTGCTATTGCTCCGTCCGCTTGCTTTCTATTCTTGTCTACCGTTATGCGCGGCCTTGCTCCACAGATTCAAAGGACAAAGGATAGTGTGCTACATTGCACTCTTTTGCATTAATTGATAAGTCAACATGGAAACAGCATTGGTGAAGGACAAAAAAAAAAGGGAAGATTTTTTGTGGACCTTTGAAGAAATTAATTGATTTTGTTTATTTTACCTCGCTTTGCTGCCACTTTTGGCTAATTGCGAAGATTATGAAGGAACACACACAAAGAACACCTATGACGGGATTCGAACTTGGGATCCCTGGCATTCTAGGGTGTTGTGCTAACCTCTCCGCCATGATTGTCGGCTGGTCCTTTGAAGACAGAACTGAGGAAGAGAAGAATAGAGTGGAGCGTTGTATGGCACAGAAACTTTGACGAAACGAAGAAATGAGGAAAAGCAGATACAAGCTAGTGTTGGGCGATATATAGTTCAGACCATATATCGCGATATTGAAATAAAATCGTCATGATATTTTAGCGATATATTTTGTCTTGACGATATATCTTAACGATTTTTAGCAATATATATCGTGGAGACGATATATCGCCGTAATCTCGATACGGAAAAATATCGTATCGTCTGTGCCTCCCCAATGGTGCATTGGTAGCGTCGTCTCCATGTAATCAAAAGGTCCCGGGCTCGATACCCGGTGGAGGCACATAGTGGTTCGGATGCAACTTTAAACTGTAGGCCCAGTTCAGATTAGCTTCACTGTGTATAAAGCGGACTTGAAATATCAAATCAATCAATCGTATCGTCTGTGACGATATTTTCTTGACGATGTCAAATTTCCGATATCATTCATCGCTACTAGAAGCTTTTGCTTTAACAAGGAAGAGTGATGCGTGTGAAATGGATAGATAAAGCTTTGTCCGAAAGAAATGGTGAAAAATTAGCAATGTTGAAAGCGATCAAGGATAGAACAAAAATTATCTAAGGGTATGGCTAAGAAGGAACTACAGAAAGATACAGTGAAAAGAGTGGTTACGTCTCAATCGTAAGCGAGTGTGGGCGATGCAGCTAGCATACCATGCCATCCTGCTCCTGCGTTGGCAAAACGCTGCATCCTTGAAGATGAAGAAGACGAAATCCAAACACAGCGAAATTAGAGACGTAATATGTAACGTCGTTTTATGCAGGATAATAGCAAGAATGTACACTAATGCACAGAGCGCGACTCGAACACATAACTTTTAACATGAAGACCTGGAGTTTCCACATTTGTTTTTCTATGCAGGTATTGCGTTACGTATGGACGTATGAAATTCACAGCACAATTATTTTTCATAGTTGCTGAGCCTTCTGATGTTACAGGAACCAACATGCTGGTTTAACTTATTACAAGATCATCTGTGTATACATATTTTTGGATTGACGTATTAAGGTATAGTTTCTGTGATAATCTTTTTTCACTGTAATATACAGGGTGAGGCAGTCAAACGGGAAGATTTTTTAAAAATCACAAAAAATAGAGAGAGCAAATATTATTTATTTTTTGAACATGAATGGAAATTGCTAGTGTACCTGAAAAATGTTCATTTTTTTAACATGGTGTCAGTAAGATGACGTCCTTGGTGTTTCACACATTGTCGGAGTCTCAGAGTAAATCCGCCCATGACGTTGCGTAGCATTTCCAAAGGAATGTTGTGGATCCCTTGCCGAATTCACTCCTTCAAATCATCCCTGGTTCTTGAAGGGATGTTGTCCTCGAATACCTTGAATTTGAGGTAACCCCAAAGAAAAAGTCAGGTCCGGCATGTTTTTTTCAATACCACCTCTTTTCTTTGTTGTGCTAGCAGTGGCTTCAAAAATTCTCGCCCAAAGGCCGATAGCGTTAGCAGAAGGCACGGGAACACGCCGAGGTAAGTGAAACTCGAGACGAACAGTGCGTTGAGCTCCAACAAAACTATCCGAGTTTTTTGTAATATGCCTTTACAGCAAACCCACACTGCACACTCGACCAACACTCCATCGCTACTGAAGCTTCCAGATGTCTAGATGCCCAAGGTCACACCCTCCACTCCAATCCCTCCTCCCAACCACGCTCGCCAACCATTCCTGAAATCTTACAGTTTGACTGTCTTTCGAAACGTAATGGGCAGATTTACTCTGAGACTCCGACAATGTGTGCAAAACCAAGGACGCCATCTTACGGACACCATATTAAAAAAAATAAACATTTTTCAGATACACTAGCAATTTCCACTCATGTACAGTACATTCATGTTCAAAAAATAAATAATATTTGATATCTCTATTTTTTGTGATTTTTTAAAAATCTTCCCGTTTGACTGCCTCACCCTGTGTAAGGTACAACAGCGCATAGATTATATCGTGCTTCCCTCTAGTAATAAACTGAAAAGTTTTTACTTTTAACCTTTCTCAAGGGGATCCGTACGTCCCCCTTTTAACTTTTTAGACAAAAGGCTTTTTCCTCATGTACTTGAAGGGTGCAAAATGGCCATATGTGCAGGAAGACACACCCAATAATTTTAATTATTTTTGTTCTTATTTACACATTATATTCTCGAGATAGCTGAGGTACCCATCGGTACTGTGAGTTCTAATTTTGAAAGGTACACGGTATTGTAATGTAAATGTTATTGTTAAGCTTATTCTGCATTTACGTACAATACAATTTTATTGTGAAAATAGCTAATATGACACCTTCATGTCATATGGAGAACATGCTACAAACACACACGCTTATAACAATTGTTGAATGTTGCATCGTATAAACAAATGCGAACATTGTTCATGTGAAGTGTATTGTTGAATGTTTACAATGGATCTTTGTTCACTATTATTACAGTTTTGTCGTTAGCCGAAAGACGAGAACGCAACAGGTTCCACATGCAAATTGCATTATTCAGAACACAATAAGTAGCAGTGTTGCGTTTTTACCAGTACGGCGGCGATGAGAACCAAAATTATTTTTGTACCGTTTCACGGAAAGTGATAGGGTAATATTCTGAAATACCGCATTTTGTGGGTTTCTGATTGAGCGAAATTTTGGTATGATGCTTATGCCTGCCTCTCGTGAACACTCTACAAACAATACTACAAAGTGTCTAGCTTCAAATCTGTCATTTCGTTGAATTTCAATTTTTCTTAAAGAATACTCCTTTAAAAGTTATTGAACACATTTCCAATTTTGAAATAAGATCAATTTTCAGTAAATGCAATTAATATTTCTAATTTCATCTTAAAATTTTGTAAACAAAGAAGAAATATAAATTCGATATATTTTATTAAATATAATTTATGTTAGAAATCGTTACTCTTTTAGCTTCACTTCAAATCAAAAACTATTAAAATCGGCCAACTCGTTCTGGAGGTAATTAGCTTTGCAAATATTTCAAGATGTGTCAGATCGGACACCTCTACATCTAGCGAATACGTGATGTACATTCAGCGTGAAAAGTTTAGTGTTTTAATCCGACACTAACAAAACCCTTTCTATCAATCTTTCTTTGTTCCTTCTTTCTCCCTTTTCGTTTCCCTCTCTTTCGTATTCTCCATCTCTTTCTCTCTCATTATTTTTGTTTTTTTCTCTCTTAATTGAAAATTTCAACCGAACCTTTTGGGTTACTTTGAAAGCTCAAACAAATATTTTTGGTTACTCCAAAGGCTCAACTAAATGTTTTTGGTTAATCCAAAAGCTCAACTAAATGTTTTTGGTTAATCCAAAAGCTCAACTAAATGTTTTTTGGTTACTCCAAAAGCTCAATGAAATGTTTTTGGTTAATCCAAAAGCTCAATCAAATGTTTCGGTTAATCCAAATTCTCAGCAAAACCTATTTGATAGGCTTCAAAGGCTATTCTGCTTGTGCATCTAAGATTATTACGCTGTGTTCTAGAGCCCACCTCGGCACCCTTGTTATTTGTACCTTGCTAAAATACAAGGCTCAAATACGTAAGTTGGCATTGCCCAATTAACATGTGATTTATAGTCCATCAGTATTGAAATTGATTGTCATAAATCCCAGCTTCGACCTCCCATTGGGAATTTCCAATATGGCACAAACGAAAATGTAAAATAACCTTTCTCTTGAAATTCACTTTTGAATACGACGTCAACTGTTTCGGAGAAGGAATTTCTCCTCAGAAATCATCCGAACTAATCAATCATACGTTTTCAGTTAGCCAGACAGGAGTTAATTAAAATTCAAACACCGACTGCCATCTGCTAACAGATTCTACGAAACGCGAACACGGAACCATCAATTAACTTTGAAGTACCGGCTCGCCCTGAAACCTTCAGAAATGGAAGGGAAAAAAGGAGACAAATGATTTATCTGCTTCTCTGACCAAATACTAAATGCGCGTCTCCGAACTGGTAGACAGATGTGAATAGGTAATGAGCCGTTGTGTTGCGATACCAGCGTAGTCTGCAAAATTAACGGAATTTCTCCTCGGAATTCGAAGTGAAATCAAGAAGACGAGTCTGATCATAACTCGGCTAGTGTTGCAGTTGAAGAGATGGCGAAGAATTTGGAAAAATAATCATCAATGATCAGAGTGGAGTTAATCTTGTCATCAAATCTAAAACTATCCCAATCGTTTATGGTTAATTCAAAAGTTCAACCAAACGTTTTTGGTTAATTCGAAAGTTGATCCAAACGTTTCTTTATAATTCAAAAGTTCAATAAAAGGTTTTGGTTAATTCAAAAGCTCAACTGAACGTTTTTGGTTAATTCTAAAGTTTAAGCAAACATTTCATGATAGTTCAAAAGTTCAATCAAACGTTTTTAAATCATTCTAAAGGTGAACAAAATGTTTTTGGTTAATTCAAAAGCTGAACAAAATGTTTTTGGTTAATTCAAAAGCTCAACTAAAAGTTTTTGTATGTGAAGAAATTTGATATTTGTTGGTGTGCATTATTTAATGTGATTTGAATATTAGACATATAATAACAGTAACCAAATTTGCAGAAAAAATTCTAAGCATTCTCATGTAAATTATATAAATAACATTTGAAATCGTTATTGGTGAATACTCCTTGTGAAAGGCGTGTGATGGTAAACTATTGTTTTTGATTAGTCAAAGCTAATAGTAGGTCATGCCAAATGTTATACGCATAACCTAACATACTCTAACCATTCTTCTTGATTGTCCACAGTGCTTGCTAACTTGTCAAACTCACTAGACTTTCAGTCCAGTAGCTATTAAAATCTAACGGGAACTAATTCTAACCAAGTTCTATATAATAATGGATGTCACTAACCTTCGGAAACGAAGACGTATATGGAAGCGGGTTCTGTGTTCGATGCGCTGCAGGTGTAGTTTCCCGAATCCGAGTCGTTGGCGTCGTGGATGATGAGTCGGCTGTGGGTCTTCACTCCAGGCTCTGTCTCCACCTGGATCCCACGACGCGCCTGGTCGTAGTTGATCATCCTGTCGTCGTGGTACCAAAACACATACTGGGGAGGCGTCGGACTCTGTAAGAGAGGAACAGGGATTTCAATATGGTTTCAGATTTATTGGTGTTTAAATAGAGTAACAAAGTGCTAATTCTATTGAATTTGGCTTGATTTTTCTTATTTAGCGTCGTCCTAAAGCTACGCTTGGTCAATCGCCACGATGAGGATGAGCAGTGATATCGTGAAATTGATAAAAGGACACTCACAAAGAACACCCTATATCCAGGCCGGATTTGAAACAGAGACCCGAAAATTCGATGGACGAACAACGTGCTGAAACTTGTTTCTCTATTACACATCGCACAATCATATCTATCACTCTAGAAGTTGTTCCTTCTCTCTACTATTCCATAAAAGATTCGTCAAAATATCCAGACTTCCCTAAGGTAACAAAAGGACCATGCTGGAACCCATAGGCGCAGCTAGAACTTTATATTTGGGTGTGCACAAAGAAGAAAAAAAATGAGGTCTTGTACCTTTTTAATAGGATATTTTGCAACACAATGACTTTGCTCTTTAACTGCACTTATGTTTGTAAAGGAATATAAATTCACTAAATGACAGTGTTGAAAATTTCTGAATATATGTAGTAGAAAAAAATCAAATTGCATAGAAATTACACACACACACAAAATGTTCATAAATGTTACAAACAAATACATCAAAATACACGTCATCTATAACAAGAGACGTCTGTCAAAAGGTACAATGTTCTTAAACTCATCAATAACTAACTTCATTTACATCAATAGACTAATCTTTTCCTGTTCCACAAATAGCAAGAGCAGGACTTCCAATCTATCCTGCTTCTGAGTTGCTCTTAATTCACTTTTAACTTGGGTAAGCTTGGAGAAAGCTCTCTCACACGTGCAGCTTGTGACAGGTATAGAAGAAAGGCGCTGAAGTACAGAGTAGAATGCAGTAAATATCTTCTTTCTCCAATGACATCAAAAAATCAAAAAACTATAGACACTCGTTTCATCAGCGATAATGCACACGTTTGTACCAAGTAATGACATTTTCAACTTACAAACTGCCGCTTATTTTCTCTCTTATTGAAATATCTGTCTTTAATTCTCTTTGATAAAGCAGCCCATTAGGGTGTGCCTAGGCACACCCTGTAGCTACGCCTATGCTGGAACCATGAGCTTTTCAATTCAGAAATTCTAACTAAACATGTGCTGATGTTTTTGGACCATGATACAAAATGTAATTATTAATTGCATTAATTATTCATTTTCATTACGCACTTGCATTTTACGCATTCACCGTGATATTTCGGTTGAGAAAAGTAACAACTGACATTTTTATTCGACATATTAGCTGTAGGTAAAGCTGTTCTCTTTTACCCAAAATTACATGATGCGTCATTGTCATCCACGAACAAAAAATTATGCACCATAATAATACTTTTTTGTTGAGTATTTCTATCTTAGGTAAGAGCTTAAGTAAGAAGTAAGCGACAACCAATTACATGAAACAAATATTGTTAATATCCTTAATTTTATTTTCATTTCATATTAGGCTACTATAAAAGTATAAGCCATCTTAAAGTAGGCGATGCCGTACATTATTAATGAATCTAAACGATTAAAAACTGAAGTATGAATAATTAACATATTATTTATATTATCGTATATTAATTCTAACCTACGTAGCTATTATCCATTTTTCCTCAGAAATACGATAATTTGATGTATAGATACTATGCAGAAGATTATAGTTTCTCTTACTCGTTAATCTAATATTTTGGGAAAAGGAACGTCAATAACGATCAGTCCAATCTGTGAAAACACGAGGCACGTCCAAAAAGTAATAGTACTTCGTTTATTAAAAAAGAACTACAGAAGTTAGTTGAACAAAACAGTCTTACTCTGAAAGTAGACTTTGAGCTATTTTCCTATACAGGAAAATATCTCAATATATGTACATACTTTCAGAGTAAAACTGTTTTGTTTAACTAATTGCTTTTGATATCTCCTTGCACATTTTCATAAGAATTCACACAAAATGTATAAGTCGAAGGTTTAAAGTGATCAAAGCTTGTTTATAAACTGATTTATCGAATGAACTTAACGTTGTAACGCAAACGTGTACTCACCAACAGTGATATTATTGATCGAATGAGCCAACCTTTATGTGATACACTTATGGATAAGGCTTGTTTGATAAATATACCTAACTTTATTATGTAAATTTCAACGCGCCAATCAAGAGATTATTGATGATAATGAACTAACCTGTTGGTGATTAGCAAATGGCGGAACATTTAAATTTGTAATTTCACCACAATATGAGATTTCTCAACCATATGAGAGGATTTGTTGACTTAAAAGAACATGTCAATTCTCTTTGTAAAAGTCGCAAAGCTAAAATATGTATTTTCAAGATATTTGCATGTAATTACTCAGAATATTGTATAATAAAATTGCTAAAAGACAAGACTTCGAGACTGAGTATAAAATACTCCGGTAAATTGGGGCAGAGTGGAGTTGAATTTTAACCTGGATCTCCGGTAACAGTCAGGATTGCTCGACAACCTTCTTCAAAACGTACTGTCTGGATCTCTAGGCACAATTTTCTAATGCGGTCGGTGCATGCACACTGAAAGGGGGGAGGTCTTGGAGTTTATTCGGGGTCTTGGAGGATCACCGCACTTCCTAAAGTACTAACTTGGCCTCTCAGCGCCGTTCGTTGAACGAGCATCTACGTATTTATCTTCATTTAAGTAATATCAAAAGTAACCATACCGTAACATACCCTTCGGTATGTGGGATCGAAAATAGTGGGTGTAGCTCATTCATCATTCATCCTAACTATTGGCATACTCGCTGTTCATGGTTAGCTTGATGGTAAGGTGCGAGAGGTGATAATTACACACATATGGATGGCAAAACACAACACTTGAGTTTAACCCCAAAGACTGGATCAGCATGGCTAATGGAAAAGGTATATCTGTCTCTGTATAGTAGCCGAAGTTCTCCGAAGAATGGTTATGACCGTGACTGTACGATAGAGTTTGACTTGCGACTCGGAGAAACACGTCCTTGCCAAACAGTACTACTGCCTCTATTTGCAATGCTCGTCACTGACTGCCCATCACCCCCAGATATTTATTCTGATCGATTTTACTAAGCAAATGCAGAGTCAGTTATCTCTATCCTCTTCCTTGATTGCAATTGTTTACACCCGTTTACAGCGCGATCAAGGAAACTAGCCAATGTCTCACATGGCATTCCTCGAATGTTTCTAGGTATTTCCTGTCTGGAAAAGTGATGGCTAAATGTCTGGGATTTGGAGTTCATTGTACTTAATATTTTCAAAGATTTTATAGATTGTTACGATACTCAAGCTCCAGTGATCGAGTTCCTGCCGTCCAGATGTAAGTATCCTGGTGTGAAAATAAACTTACAGTCACAACTATATCCAGTGGTTAGACTTTCCTTTACACCTACCCTGAAGATAGGTTTCAGTGTAGACTACTAGAGTCTTTATACCCCGAATACGGGAGCAGAGGGATAGAAGGGTTACCAGGAACGTAACACTTTATTCCTTTGTTATTAATTTAGGGACAGGATTTTAAGGTGCAAAATTATGGTCGCGAAAGGGAAAAAAAGGTTCTGAAAAAATGCCTTTATTCAATGCCCTCTTTTTCTCCGCATATAGAACTGTGGTTCTGCCGAATAGGTTTTGTTGAAGTTTGTGTATTCTCTCGCAGGTTTTGCTACATTATCTTGGGAACTATTGAGCTGCAATGAGTATATTATACCAATTTATAGCTCTCGTTATGCTGTACAAAATGTGACTATAGGATGTTTGCAGCTGATGAAGAAGAGTGAAAATCATTTATTTTTCTGTCTAATTTTTTAACAAAACATGAAAGAACAGGAAGGAAAAAGGTGCTGAATCAACAAAGATGTGGTAAATAAGGGATGATGTGCTAATCTGACGAAAAGGTGCATGTCCTAAAATACATACCTCAAACGATCTATATGAAAAAAGCTATATTTTTGGAAACGTACTGCACCTTAAAATCCATTCCCCACCAAACGGATTCTACTTTTGGACGTGCCTAGTGGCTTGGATGTAATGCTTTTTAAAAAACAACTTACCTTTTCGATGATGCACACTAGGCTGATCCTGCTCCCCCTGTCGACATGATATTCGCCATTCCCAAGGATGAAGGCTTCCGGGACGACTATGTGGAGGTTCACAAAACGAGATATGATGCCGTTGCCTGTAGATACCTGGAAGAATCAAGAGGACAAAAACAATGCATTAATATTAAGTGAATATTGGGATTGTAAATGCCAACTGCACTTCGTAAGTGACAAATCTAGAGAAAACGTACACAATAATTGACGCTCTGGAGGCAACACGTAAATGTTGGAGCACCTGTGAAATACTCAGGATGGTAAAAATGTAACGCAGATAAGTTTAAGACAAGTAGCTGAAGTGAAATCATTGTTATTTTCAACAAAGTTAAAATGTTACACATTTACTTTTTCCAGCGAAATACACTGTGCAGTTGCTACAATTTCAGCAAACATTAATGTAACACGATTAGCCTTTCAGACAAGTAACTCCAATGAATTCAATTGTAGACTTGATTGATTAGGTTCATTTAAACTTCGCTATTCTGTGAATTTTTGATAATCGCAAAGATGAGGACGAGTGATGATTTGATGAAATTGATTATGATAAATAAAGAACGCCGATGCCCAGGCGGGGATTCAAACTCGGAACCTCTGACGGTGTAGCGGGCCGTGCTAACCACTCCGCCACGCTACTTGTGGACAAGTAATTTCTAACACGGTAGCATAGTAACCGTTACGGTATCATTCATACCTCCACCATGTATTACTATGAACATTACATTACAGTTGTACGTTACTTATCTTTGGAATTTTGAATTTGTCCATTTTTTAAAAAAAATATATATCAACTGCTTAGTGTGTCTGAAGCAACCAGTATCAGGACAACTGGATAGACTAACTTGTAGTTTTCAATCTTGCAACGAGATTGACAAATCACAAGTATGCGACCAATTTGCTTCAGCGAAAGTAATTACATTTTCAGAAAGCTTACCATCAGTGATGACAGAAATGTCATTTCGTTCCTTTTCATCACGTCAGGATTTTTTTTTACGCTTTTTCAATTTCTAATGAAACCTCCTTTTTTTCTAGTATAAGACAATTAGTTAGGATATATCTACTTAAGTAATTTGCAATTAATTTCAATTTTGTTTTAAGAAACTTGGCGTCCAACAATGGCCTCATATTGACTTTCAGTAATGTCCTGATATTGGCTTCCAACAATGCCCGAGTATTGCTGATACAACAATGTCTACCTATTGTTACAAAATGCACGTGAAGAAAATACTCATTTCTTCACTGGCGTATGTTAGTTTCATTTGGGAAATGCTGCTCACTTGTTGAACTGTTTTTCTGTCTTGGATTTAACTGCTTTCAGGTGGTCTATATGTGTTTGTGTGTGAGCTTATCGAGGAAACCTAGTTTTGAGATTGTAGTGTGAAGTGGTGCTGAAAAATGTCTCACCGGGCGTGTAGAAATCATCCCGATAGTTTCTGTTACACTTGTGGAAGTTATATGTTGCCAACACAGAGGAGAAATATTACTTCTTTCTACAAAAAGGCCTACTTGACATATTTTGGTGTTCGTCTAGGCGATCAAGACAAAGCCTGGGCACCTCATTACATATGTAGTACGTGTTCAGTTAACATGAATCAGTGGGTGAAAGGAAAACGCGCTTCACTGCAGCTTGGTTGTCCAATGGTGTGGTTGGAACCTCGAGATCACACAAGTGATTGTTACTTCTGTTTATGTAACGTGCAAGGCATAAACAAGAAGAACAAGAAATCCGTGAAATATCCCAATTTTAGATCAGCCTTCCGCCCCCTTCCACACAGTGATGAACTGCCAATCCCTGCACCTACGCAGCTGGAGGATAACAGTGGTGAATCAGAAGAGACCTCTGAACGCGAACATGATCCTTCATTTCAAACAAGTGAACCTTCTTCTCCTGTTCACACAAGGTGAGTTAAACGATTTAGTTAGAGACCTGTATTTACCCAAAATTAGTGCTGAACTTCTTGGATTGCGACTCAAAGAAAAGAATATACTTGGTCCGGGAACTACGTTTGCTTGGTACAGACATAGGGAAAATGAACTTGTACATTTTTTTTCAAAGGTGGATAAACTGGTGTACTGCAATAACGTGGTAGGTTTGATTGAAGTTCTTGGAATCTAGTATAATGCTGCTGATTGGAGGTTATTTGTTGACAGTTCGATGAGGAGCATGAAAGCAGTACTGCTTCATAACGGCAACTTGCTGCACTCAATACCTCTAGAATATTCAGTAGTTTTGAAGCAAACGTACATAAACTTGAGGTTCATGTTGGAAAATATAAAGTACAACGAGCATAACTGGATTGTTTGCTCTGATTTAAAAGTGTTAAAAATTGTTCTTGGTCAACAAACTAAACTGGTTTTACTACGTATCCCTGCTTTATGTGGTTCTGGGATAGCAGAGCACGAAATGAACACTGGACGAGAATACACTGGTCAAAACGTACTGATCTTATACCAGGACAGAAAAATGTTGTGAGTGAATCTTTGATTCCTAGAGATAAAGCTGCCCTTCCTCCACTCCATATTAAGTTAGGCATCATGAAGCAATTCATAACAGGTCTAAGCCAGGAAAGCAATGTCCTTCAATATCTGAGGTCAAAGTTTCAAAATAAATCTGAAGTCAAAATTCAGGCAGGTGTATTTGATGGCCCACAGATATGCATTCTTATGAAAGACCAACATTTCCCTAACTGCATGAATGAAGTGGAAAAATCAGCGTGGATGTCATTCAAAAGTGTATGTGAAAACTTTGTGGGCAACAAGAAATCAGAAAACTACGAACAGATTGTTGACGAAATGCTACAAAACTTGAAATTGTTAGGGTTCAGAATGAGTGTTAAGTTGCATTTCTTGAATAGCCATATTGATAAGTTTATGTAAATCATAAGTAATGTAAGTTTATGTAAATCAGTTCTTACTTGCAGTGAACCAGATAAAATATTAATTCCTATGACTTGTTGTAATACTTCAGTTTCATTGAAAATACTCCAAACTTGATTAATGTACATTAATTTTAAAACTATATTACAAAAGAAAATGACGTGATAGGAGAAAACGGAAAGCAGTTATGAATTCAGCACACGTAAGTTTATGTAAATCAGTTCTTACTTGCAGTTAAGCGGATAAAAAGTTTCAAAATGCATACTTGTGAATCAACTAATGAACAGTCTCATAATATCCATGGCAAAGAGTTAACAGAATAGGTGAGAATTCGAAACTCGTTTGTGGTTCTTTGGATGGTTTATACATATCATCGCTACGTAAATATACTGATAACTCCCTACATCTGTTTAGATAAACCAAGTCACAAGATCTCTAATACCTTAAGACCAGAATGAACAATAGCATTCAATAAGTAGGATAATAATGTCCTGAAGAAAGTGAACGATATTCATTAACGTGTCTGGTCATGCATAATCATACCTGAACTCAGCAACTATGGCTAGAAATCGCTAAAATAGGTGGTGTGAGCCAATAAAATAACAATATCGAATGAATTCGATAAAATTTCAGGCAAAGCTTAAGTTTGTAAAAACGTTGTATGTGAATACGAGGAACAAACCTCTTATTATACTTAAATCGAGAGTTTCGTTTACCATCACCTGAACAGAGCCTTTGTTCACGACATTAGGAGAGAAGGGTTAATTCATAGTACATGCGTGGAGATGTTCGTAACAAATATCATTTCTTGTTCGACGAATTTTGTCAATTTTCATGAATTGCGAAAACTTATACAAAATTTTTGAACAACAAATTACAGAATTTCCACAAAAAATATAGGTTAAAAAAATATGGTCAAGAATTGTCGACAAGTCAGTGACCAACAAAGTGGTACAAATGACCACTGGGATTGGCTGCGTACATTTTATTTTTGGCTCTTCCAATCGATGTCCCCTATGCTGCGGTTTCATCGGATTTAATTTTAATTGAATCTTGGTGCGTTATCAGTGGAAAGGTAGAAAATGCGATTATCGTTCCGTTGCCCCTTTGACTGTTAATAGAATCAATTCCACCTTTCTTTGATGTATTTTGAAACAGATCATTTAATTATTTACTGGTAATTTATTTTCTGTTTTTCTCTTTGAATCTTATTTTCCTTGACTGGAATTGGTTTAAGGCTATTGTGCAACGTCTTTTCTTTGAGCATGAAATCAATTATATAAGTCGTCAAAGGCTTATCTGATGTCGAATGTTGCCGAATTCGATAGAAGACGGGCGATTTCAAGGTGAATTTGTCTTTTCTGCCCTATTTTCTCTTTCATGTCTTTTGTTTCCAAAGAAGATAAAGGAAATGCGGTACAAGAAAGTAAAAATTACTATATGTATAAGGAGCAAATCGAGATATTCAAGACAAAAATATATTCAAAATATTAAAATCAGTTGCAATGTACGCCTGAGACACAAGATTAATGATAAATGAGCATCAATAATAATGACAATAAAAAACACAACCTTACAATGTATATTCTCCCTTTGAAATGAGGAAGGAAACAAAATTGTATGCAGAAACAAGACAAAAAATGTTGGGGAAAAAATGCAGAAGGAAACATCTTAAGATAATATAGAAGGAGAAACATGGTGGATTTAATGGAAGAGACTGGAAGTATAAGTCAAAGAATGGAGGAAAACTGCAAGAACAGATTCAAAAAGGATCTAAGTTAAAGATAGAGAAAGCTTTGTAAGAATAATGTACAGCATAGCTTTGGGCGGAATGAAGGAAATGGGATAACTGTTAGTGAGGATAATTATTTAAGGGATGTCAGGTAGAAAGGAAATAGAAAACATGTTAGATGGATGTCTAGGAGAATTCAAGCCAAGCTGGAGTAATATGGTGGATGAAAAATCACGAGTCAGTAGAATTTAAGAAAAAGAACCAATTTGAAGAAAAAAGGGTAAATATCATCAGAGAATAAAAGAAAGGGGTAAAGAAATATCAGAGGAGAATGTGAAGTGAGGATTTGACGAAATTTGAAACAGAATCCTGGAGAAAAGAACATTATTCAAGTTCAAGAAGAGAGGTAATGAAAATATAAAATTTTAAAAATCGTGTAAATTTAGTCGAGGGATTTGAAGAAGAAAGACCAGTTGAGATGATGAATAGATGAACATGATGAAATGTGGAGAAAATAAGATTAACAAGACGAATGAAGGAGGTTTAGTCACAAAAATTGACAAAAAGGATATGGAGAAAGGGTAAGAAAGGCAGGACAGAAGAATGTAGAGAACAACTTTAGGCATTAAGGAAAAATTAGAAATTGCTGTAAAACCCTGGTTGAAGAACAAAGGAGTACGAGTTTGCAGAAGTTGATATCGTTACTTGGGCTGTGGTACCAAATATTTTATAGCTAGATACTTGAGTGAGTACAGAGATCAAATATCAGAAAGTCTGAAAAGATGTTACTTTCAGTGTCGGAGAAAACGAGTTATATAAACTGCACGAGTACTTCCTTTGAACAGCTGGTTCCATTTTTGCACAGGGAGAGACCTAAATTCGCCATCTCGTTTCGAAAAGGAAAACACTGAGGGTCTTAGACGCTGGATACCATCGACTTAACTTTGCCTTGCGTAACCTCATCGGATCGTGACGAGAAGCAACAAGGACAGATAGAAAGCCGGCCTCCAGACCTTCAGGGAAACTTCAACCTTCTTGTGGAAGTAAGTTATAAAGAGAGACAGGAAACTGGGGAGGAAGAAACTGCACAGAGAAGGACAGGATTAGCTGTGTGTGTGTCAGGGGACTAAGAGGGAAGAGCGATCAATCAATTAAAGTACCCCGGGCCATTCAGGGAAGCAATCTGACAGGATAAGAAACACGTGTGGCTAATAAAAGGACACAATTTCGACGGTTCAGTCACGGACACTTGTGGGTTGTAACGACCCCCACCTAAAGTCAATGTGATCGTTACAATCCACAAGTACCTGTAGCAATGCACTACAGTCTGTCCCAGGAACACCGTGCATAATGGTAGAGAAGGGGAAGAAAGCGAGTTGGCACAGCAAGGCAGTGCACTCTGCTGCAAACAACGTGTTTTCTCCATAACATCTATTTCTGTCTCATACGTTCATTGATGTAGCCCTCTCAAGTCTACTTGAAAACAGGGCTTGTTTTTCGCTTGCTTTCTCCGGGAGAGCATAGGTCAATCTTTTAAAAGAAAAATTACCCACGCATTAGTGTACATTATTATGAATACGTCCACATACCAACAAAGTTTTACAATAATGATGAAGTTCAATTAACTAACTGTTATGTAAGCACTTAATGTCTGTCATCTTTTTAGTGAACGTATTACAGTAATTAAAAAATTCAATTTCTTTGTGATTTTATATAAGCGCGCTCTCTATTGGTGATATGTGGAACCTAACAGATCATTTCATTCTTCATCTATAAAATATGAAACTTCAAGCAAAATATATTTTTTCCCACAAAACGTTCATATAATAACTCTTAAAGCAACTAATAGAATACTTCAGGCAATGATAAAGTACAGCTTTCTTTCAAACTTCATCACAGTGCATCAGGCTAGTGAAGCATGACGGCAAAATGCGTTCAAATCTGCAACGCTTCTTGCTGAAACAAATGAAGACTAGGTTTCAAACGATTTGTATTTTCATATTTATTAAGGAAAAGCCAATGATAGTGACAGAATTTTAAATGATCTCATGAAAATTGGACGCTATCTCATGTTGATATCTTATTTTTCATGTTCACTATGCACATAATGGCGTTCTTTGCAAAAACTGTAATGATTGCGAACTGATAATTTCCTGCCAGTTGTAAGTGGATCTCGCTACCGAAGTTCCCTGCTTCGAATCTGGCCCTGTGTGTGAGTATTTTTTGTGAGCGTCCTTTCATCAATGTAATCTAATAATCACTCATCAACATCGTCGCTACTAGCTAAAAGTGGCATAAAAGCGACGCTAAATAACAAAATTACAAATATATTTTAAATTTTCTGCTCATTTCTTATTAGTTATCTACCTTGTTTCAACTAACTTTTTGTAACAAGACAGACAGACAGACACAGGAAGAGATGAATTACACAATAAGATACACAAACTTAATTTACATAATCTACTAATAATAAAAAGATTTTATGATATAAAAAAAGAGCATTTTGAATCAATAGGAGTACATCATCACATAGTAATGAAGAAAGAAAGTACAAGGTTCATTCAATAAATAGGGCCTCCCTGATGGCGCAGTGGTAGCGTCGTTGCCTTGTAATCAAGGGGTCCCGGGTTCGATACCAGGTGGAGGCACATAGTGGTTCGGATCCCACTTTAAACTGTAGGTCCAGTCCCGATTAGCCTTACTGTGCACAAAGTGGACTTAAAACACCAAATCAAACCAAACCAATCATTCAATAAAAACCCGGAAATATTATTTTTTTTACAGAATCTATTATTCGAATGAAATACAACACATGATAATTATTCAACGTAGTCCCCCTCAAGTTCAATGCACCTGCGCCAGCGCACCACAAGCCTCCCAATTCCACGTGCAGAGAATTATTTTGGGTATGTGCGTAACCAGTCGTGCACTGCTGCCTGGACTTCCTCATCATCCTCGAACCTTGAGCCACTAAGAGCGTCTTTAAGTGGGCCAAAAATGTGATAATCTGAAGGTGCAGGACCCGAGGAATACGGGGGGTGGGGTAAGCATGATACGTTCTAATGCACAATTATTTAGATGCGTCGTATTATTATACTATTAATATTAACTTAATAATACTCAGCGGTGAACGATGAGACTCGGTGAAGTACACAGACTCCTCTCAGGTACAGGGATAGTGTTAGGCAAAGACAATATTCACAGCACAGAGAAATAAAACCACATTACTGCCGTATGTATAAACTGAAAAGTTTTATTCTTTATTTATTGCAATTATAATGCAACTATACTTGAGACGAAGGCGAAGATTTCGCTTTGTCGATGAATTGACTCAATTAAAACGCATAAAACTCAATGCGTGGCTATCGGCAAGCCTATGATCACATAGACCTAGCTTGCGCCCCGAACTACCACACCAAGAGATATGCAATGATAACTGAGCCAATATTTGCTCTTTAGCCTTTTATTTCCAAATTAATCTTTAGGCTAACTTTATTATTTGACGTAGAATGGTTGCAGTATTGTGCATATCATCAATGCATGGCTATCGGCGTACCTATGTTCACATAGGCCTAGCTTGCGCCCCGAACTACCATACCAAGATGTATGCACAACACCGAGGAGTTCTTTTTAAGTTTAAAAGCTTCGTCGATCCGTGGCGAAAAAGTGTGATCATTCTTACGCGACATCCTCGCTTTTATACTATTTTCGAGAACACGGATTAAAGTACAGATGAATCATTCACTATCTACAAAAGGATACTATCAACAAAACTGACATCTATACATCTTTAGAAATACAAATTCGTATAGTGCACTCTTGCAAACAAAGATACATTAAATTACCTATAATGTAGCATAAATACAATAAACGATAAACAAAAGATATATATTACAAACAAGGTGCATTATTACATATAATAACAAAGAAATTACGCTTTCGTTTACAAAAATAAATACATTAGTGACATATCTTCTACTGGTGACGTCACATAAAAATGTGGATCATATCATCTGCCCCTTCCTTTCGGAAACTAAGTTTCAGGAAGGAAGTTATCTACCTGGAGGAAACTTAGTTTTAAAGTACAAATTCTTTCTTTTTATCCTCCGAAAAGCGCACCAGTTTTAGGTTATCCAAGTTAACCTTACCATATAATTCTTTAGTTCTTGGAATTAGCAATGTCACAACATTATTTTCCACTTTGTCCACTAGATAAGGTCCTATCCACAACATAAATAACTTTTGAATGGTCCTATCTAATGAGGAGCTTAAGGAATGGTTTTTAACCATCACGAAGTCTCCAACTGTCACTGTCTTGGCGTTTCCCTTCTGTTTTAAATCCTTCGACAGCTTCTTCTTCTCCCTGACTTGGGCTAAGAATAATTTGGACTTCCAATCCGGTTGGGCTTCTTCCCGTTCGGGCCAATTGAAATGGGTTAGGATCTCTCTGGGTATGGGATGGTTGAAGAATAGTTCAGCAGGTGAATATCCAGTAGTCTCAGAAATGGAATAATTAATTAACCAAACAACTTTTGATATGTATCGAGACCAAGTCTGATGTTCTCGATAACAAAATAAACGAAGTAATCTGACTATCTCTTGATTTGCTCGTTCTACCATGTTCCCTTTTGGATTGTAAGCTGTTGTGCAAACATGATGGATACCACGGCTTTTGGTAAATTCCTTCCACTGCTTAGAGGTAAACTGAGCTCCTCTGTCGCTCAGGGTAAACGTAACGTTTGGATAGTGAGCAAAATATCCTCTCTGAAGCGTGTTTATAATTTCTGTGGTGCTGGCAGTCCGTAAAGCATATGCGGAGACAAAACGTGTACCCACATCAATAAGGCTCAAGATGTACTGGTATCCATTAGACCGAGGAAGCTTCCCAATCAAGTCCAGAGAAAGCATCTCATGAGGTTGCTTGGGACTGATATGAAGGGTCTCCTTGAGTATCCCTAATTTGTCTGGTTTACTCTGGGCACAAATTTCACAATCTCGGATGTACTGTATCACGTCATCCTTCATGCCTTTCCAGAAGTATCGTACTGCAAGTCGCTTCAATGTCTTGGATACTCCAAAATGTCCAGCTTCATCATGAATTACTTTCAAGAGAGGTTGCTTCATTACCACCGGAACACACAATTTCCAAAGGGACTGATTGTCTGATCCTCTCTTAAATAAAATTCCTTCTTGAATGCGATAGGAACGATGCAATCTGAGGTTAGGTTCCTGAGAATTTAGAGATTGGAGTAAATTTTTGCAGAATTCATCTTCAGATTGTGCCTCGCTCCACTTGTCGACGTCATCTATTTCTCCTCTTTCGGCCCACAGGTAGTTTATTCTGAATGTCTGCTGACTATTTTCAGGATGAATCTGGGGTATATCATCAGCAGGATACCAAGATAAAATATCTGCCAGATCGTTTTGGCGACCAGAGACGTATACTATTTTATACTGGTACTGTTGGAGTTTTAGAGACCAGCGAGTCAAACGACTGTTCCAGTTACGGGCGTCTTGTAACCATACCAACCCTTTATGATCACTGTAGATAGTGAAGGGCCTACCTTTCAAATAAACAGCATACTTCTCAACTCCAAAGATGATGGCCAAACATTCTAACTCATGGATGGAGTAATGGCGTTCGTTCTCCTTCAGTTTTCGGCTTGCATACTGAATGACCTTTCTCTCTTCACCATCCATTTGGAAAAGAATACTACTCAATCCTTTCCCAGAAGCATCGCATTGGATACAGAATTCTTGTTCAAAATCAGGCTGTGCTAATTCAGCATCTCTTACAAGTTCATTCTTCAGTAGCTGGAAACTTTGTTCTTCCTCGTCTCCCCAAATCCAACGTTGATTTTTACCTAACAGCGTGGTGAGCGGTTCAGATTTAGCTGCAAAATTTTCAATGAACTTCCGCCTCCAGTTGGCGAGGCCAAGAAATTTCCGAACATCCTTTCTAGTTTTAGGTTTAGGAAATAACTTAATGGCTGAATTTTTGTCTGGTTGGATTTTGATCGCATCTCCAGAAACAATGTGACCCAAGTAGGTAATTTCCTTTTTGACAAATTCACATTTTCGCAGCTTTACAGTCCGCTTCTTGAACCGTTTCTTGGAGTCGCTGCAACACTTCGTCCAGATGTTCGAGATGCTTGGAGAGTTCTTTGTCGAAAATCAGCAAGTCATCCATATATTGAGTTAGATACTCTTCGGTTTCAGGACCAAATACAGCATGCATGGCAGCTATGAAAATTGACACAGCACTAGAGATACCAAAAGGCATTCGAGCAAACATCCACTGACGTCCTTTATAGGAGAAGGCAGTACATGGTTGGCAGTCAGTTTTTACAGGGATCTGTAAATATCCAGAAGCCAGATCCAGATTTGTAAAATAACGGGCACCTTTAAATTTTTGTAAGGCATCCGAAATGGGCTCAACTGAATTTCGTGGAACACGTACAATTTTATTCAAATTTCTGAAGTCAATGCATGGGCGTACTGTACCGTCAGGCTTGTCGACTACAATTAAAGGGTTCAAGTAAGGGGAATTACAAGGAATTATAACACCCCATTGTCTCCACTTTTCTAATTCTTCCTCCAGGAGTTTCCTTTTTGCTATAGGTATGGGATATGGAGATCGATACACAGGTTCTGTGGTGATGAGTTCAATCTCACACTGGAAGTTTTTAATAGTACCTGGTCTCTCGGAAAATACATCTCTATGCTTCAATAAGACATCTTTCAATTGGCTTCTACCCCTTTCGCATAAAATCTCATTCGCATTGACCTTCTGCAGAATGTCGTCAGGACTAGCCGTCCACTGATCGACATGGGAATCTTCACGGACTTTTCTTACATACGTCCCTTTCGAAGATCCATTATTCACGAGGTCCTGCTCTACCGGAACTCCGTCTACGGTGAGGGATAACTTCTCGCGCTGTAGGTCAATTCCTGCTTCATATTTCCTGAGGAATGGGTAGCCCAAAATAAAGTCAGCTTCGAGACCCTTCAAGACAAACATGTCCTCCAATAAATTTCTTCCAGCAATCTCCAGATATACTTGTCTACATCCTACAACTCTAGTTTTGTTTCTCCCAGTGAAATCAGTCAGCCTAACATCTGGACATGTTTGTAACTGCAGTGATGTCAGCTTCTCTTTAATCTTCTTCCAAATGGCGTAGCTCATGAGATTACATTCGCTGCCAGTGTCCAGAACACAAATAAAATCGACGCCGGTTACAGTTGCTTTAATTAACGGAGCCCTGGGTAAATTTTCCTTTCTAACTGCCTGTTGTAGTGCTCTATCTAAACTTTGTTCTCCCTCATTCAGAGTGAGCACAACAAAAAGATGATTATCTTCACTATTTATATCGCTGTCATCGGTTCCCAGAGAAGTCCAAGATTTTAGCCCAACCGTGATCGGGAACGAAGAATTCACGTTGGGCGACTGGCTAAATCCGACTGCATACCATTCGGATTAGCACTAGTCGATGGTGCCCAACAAAAGTCTCTGGTTATGTCGACGCTTTGACGTTGCTCGTTCGTCAAACGTGAAGCAGAAGGTTCAAACGGAGGCGCCGTCGCTCTGAAATTACTGGGTTCAGAGGCGTTACGTGAAGAGTCACGGGAATGGTCTTCTGGATCAGATCTGGAACGACGCGGCCCACGTGCGTAGTTGTTCCTGCCATCCCTTCTAGGAGGATTACGTCGTCTGTTGTAATTGGAATATCCATTCCTCTGGTTCTGCATAACTTGTCTGACTCTGGGTTGTTGGTTTCCAATTCTATTTTGTCTGGGAGCATTTCCCTGGCCTGCACCTTCCCTATTCCACACAGGCTTCCAACTGTCCTGCTCTTCAAGCACCTCAAACCTTTTCAGAAAGTCGGCTAGCTGCCGTACAGTTTGAGGAGAATTAGCTAGACTCAGACTGCGAGCTCTATATGGAAGCTGGGAGATGATTAAATTCACAATCTCAGGTTCTATGTAATGGGCAGACAGATTGCGGTAGGCTGAGTAAATAGACCAGGCATATTCCTCCATGCTCATACCGGACTGCCTTAAGTATCGGCGAGATCTCACTGCTGTCAGCTGCCTCTCTTTGGCCTCTTCTGAAGCATATTGTTTGCGAAAACGACGGCAGAAATCAGAATAGGACTTGAACTCTAACTGGTTTGCTCGAAACCAATGCTCAGCCTGGCCCTTGAAAAGCCGAGGAATAATTTCCAATCGGTATTCGTATGGAATCTGCATTAAATCAAAATTGATATTAAGTTCTTTTAAGTATTGCTCAGCATTCTGGGCTTCCAGGTCTCCCTTGAACTTCGACAAGGAATTAAGGTCTGCCATCCTTGGAGTTCCAGTCATTGCTGATCGCTGAGTTGTTGGCGGCGACTCATCTGGCCCGCTCTTTGAATTTACATGCCTTCGTGTTCGCTTCCTGATTTTTGCTTGATACTGAGAGTCAGAGGTGGTGCTGGAAGAGGAGGAACTGCGATCTTTCTTCCTTTCTAGACGTTTCCTCTTTGTCCTTTCTTCATAAAGACTGTGCCGGGCCCTGCGAGATTCACGCTCTCTGTAACCTCTATCATCGCCCGAAAGACTAAAGGAATGTGGAACAGCAGACGCCACTTCATTAGCTCTTGAATCAGCAGTAACTCGTGGGCGACAGACTTGTTTGTCTTCTCTAGTTCTCTCTCCACCGGCTCTGTCCATCGCTTCATTTAGTTCAATGTTAATGGTTGGCAACACTGCACTCTCAGCAACTGCAGACGGATGACCAGCTGTTCGAGATCCAGTTTCTGTTTCCGTTTGGCGGGTAACGTGCATGGTCTCTAACTGATTCGTAAGTTGTTCTACTTGAGTTTTTATTTCCTCAACGTCCTTGCTTCTTTGAGACACAATTACTGAAATCTGACTAATATTTTCTTGGACCTCAGCCCGGAACTGTATTTTGTCAGTCTCGGCCTCGGCCAATATCTGTTCCATCGTCAGCTGTTTTTCAATAATCTTATTGCACTCCTCAGTGAATCTCGAATTAATATCCTCTACATCGATGCGAACACTTTCCGTGGCTTTATTAACATCGGCTGCCAAGCTACGCCGGAACTCATCAAAGTCCATCTCTCTAGCCTGCCGAATTTCTTCAGAGAATCGGGCCCTAGTATTCTCGTTCTCAGACTTTAGTTGTTGTATTTCACAGGCCGTCTCGCCTATTTCAGCTCTTAAAGCTTTCATAGATTCATCGTGCTGCTTACCGATATCATCCTTTAGCAACGCACATTCTCTGAGGATATCTTCCTTCAATATGTCAGATTGTCTACAGATATCAGCCTTCAGTGTTTCAGACTGTTTGCAGATATCAGCTTTCAGTGCTTCAGACTGTTTACACATATCAGCCTGCAATGTTTCAGACTGTTTGCAGATATCAGCTTTCAAGCTGGTAATGGAATCAGCTTGCTGTTTAATATCAGCCTGCAGTGTTTCAGACTGTTTGCAGATATCAGCTTTCAAGCTGGTAATGGAATCAGCTTGCTGTTTAATATCAGCCTGCAGTGTTTCAGACTGTTTGCTAATATCAGCCTGTAATGTTTCCATACTTTCAACTTGCTGCTTGCTAATTCCTTCAATCATGGTTTTTAAAGCTTCAAACATATTTAATGGATCAGATGTAATAGTTGTAGACAATGATTCACATTCTTTACAAACGAAATCGGTAGCTTCGTGGCTTTCAGATCGAACATCTAAGCCACAACATTCATAATGTAGAAGCTTTGTACATTTCTTGCACACAAATGTGGTTTTATCTTTATCAATGTTCCGACAACAATCGGGAACATTAAGCTCTGAATTTGAAGCAAGATTTTTATTTGCGCTACGCAAATGTTTTCTTTCCATTTCGAACGAAGTAGTTCTGTGCTTTTCTACAAATATAAAAGTTTAGTGCTCTTGCACAATGAATCTCAACTTTAAACAATTGTCTTGCCCTTGTACACTACAAAATCGAGCCAACACGTTGAGCTGCCACTTGATACGTTCTAATGCACAATTATTTAGACGCGTCGTATTATTATACTATTAATATTAACTTAATAATACTCAGCGGTGAACGATGAGACTCGGTGAAGTACACAGACTCCTCTCAGGTACAGGGATAGTGTTAGGCAAAGACAATATTCACAGCACAGAGAAATAAAACCACATTACTGCCGTATGTATAAACTGAAAAGTTTTATTCTTTATTTATTGCAATTATAATGCAACTATACTTGAGACGAAGGCGAAGATTTCGCTTTGTCGATGAATTGACTCAATTAAAACGCATAAAACTCAATGCGTGGCTATCGGCAAGCCTATGATCACATAGACCTAGCTTGCGCCCCGAACTACCACACCAAGAGATATGCAATGATAACTGAGCCAATATTTGCTCTTTAGCCTTTTATTTCCAAATTAATCTTTAGGCTAACTTTATTATTTGACGTAGAATGGTTGCAGTATTGTGCATATCATCAATGCATGGCTATCGGCGTACCTATGTTCACATAGGCCTAGCTTGCGCCCCGAACTACCATACCAAGATGTATGCACAACACCGAGGAGTTCTTTTTAAGTTTAAAAGCTTCGTCGATCCGTGGCGAAAAAGTGTGATCATTCTTACGCGACATCCTCGCTTTTATACTATTTTCGAGAACACGGATTAAAGTACAGATGAATCATTCACTATCTACAAAAGGATACTATCAACAAAACTGACATCTATACATCTTTAGAAATACAAATTCGTATAGTGCACTCTTGCAAACAAAGATACATTAAATTACCTATAATGTAGCATAAATACAATAAACGATAAACAAAAGATATATATTACAAACAAGGTGCATTATTACATATAACAACAAAGAAATTTCGCTTTCGTTTACAAAAATAAATACATTAGTGACATATCTTCTACTGGTGACGTCACATAAAAATGTGGATCATATCAAGCAGATGAACTTAGGTCATTGATGGTAACTAATGTTACTCTAGCAGTGTGTGGTCTCGCGTTGTCATGCAGTAACAGGACGCCACTGGACACCAGACCACGTCGCTTCTTCAAAATTGCTGGCTTCAAATTTTCACGCATAAGGTTTGCGTATGTTACACTGTTTACATTTTGACCTCTAGGCATGTAATGTTCGAGAATTGTTCCCTTATGATCCCAAAACAAAGTCAACATGGCCTTACCAGCACTTCTCACCTTCTTGGATCTTGGAGATGAAGAATGTCGCTACTCCATTGTAGCCCGCTTTCGTTCAGGTTCGTAAAAATGTACATAACTTTCATCTCCGGTGACAATACGGTGAAGAAATGCCTCCCCTTCAGCCCCGTACTGTCGCAAAAGCTCCCCGCACACATCCATTCGCCTGTCTTTCATTTCTGGTGTCAAATGTTTTGGAACGCACCTCGCACACACTTTCTTGAACATCAGTACGTCATGAACAATATGGTGGGTTGATCCGACACTAACGTTCATCTTTGATGCAATCTGACTCACCGTAATACGCCTGTTTTCCCGTATCAACTCGTCAACTCTTGCAATGTTGTTCTCCGTGACTGCAGAGACAGAGCGTCCTGGACGTGGCGAATCTTGAACTCTTGTTACAACCTGTTTGAACTTCTCTGCCCACTCGTACACTTGTGTTCGACTCAAACAGCTTTCACCATATGCATATTCACTGCAATCCGACGGTGAATTTCGATTGGTTTCAACCCTTCAGCTAACAGAAATCTAATGACACTTCGCTGCTCCAAGTTGGTGCAAATCTGCAAGGGTGCGGCCATCTTGTTTTGAGCTGATTCCCAGCACCCCGATCGCGAGGCAGGTGTGCCAGGTCCATCTGTTAATAGTTCTAGGACGCCACCACAAAATAAGAAAGAAACACAAAAAATGGTCGTATTTTCGATTTTATATACACCTTTTCCGGTTATATATTGAATGTACCTTGTATAATAACAATGAAATCATATGTAGTTACTAACACCACTTGAAATATAAATATGTAGTGCTAATAATAATATCAATAATGACAATAAAGAAATAATAGTAACGCAACGATACTAATAGCTCCCTTGTCTAAGTATCAGTCCTCTTCCGTTCCTTTCAGTTATCTTTTGAAGTTCTTACGTGATGTCATTGAGATTGGTATTCCAGTTCATCATTAATGTAATGCATTTGTTGCATCATGTGTTACCGAGAGAAAAATTATTATGTCTCTGGAATAGCTAATGCACTTAATCAATTTGCATTTAAGAAATGCATTCGAGAAAAAAGGTTGGAGATAGATGAAAAACACTAGGTGTGAGTCCATATATATTCCATATCCATATGACTATCCAGTTAATTACATACGCGTTTCAATTACGGGGACGTGTGACATCTACTTCCGCTGGACGTTATACATCACAGATGGCACTACATATGAATTAGCAGCATGAAACGCCTACCTTGCAATTTGCTTCTCTGTATGTCATCAGTATGCAAGATTAAATGCATTTGATTACACTTGCACAAATAAAATATAGATATCTATTCTCTAACTACAGGGAGAAAATCGTTTTGTAAATTGTCTTGTGTTGTCGAAGCGGATATTCTGAAAATATTTTATACTTAAAATTTGTAAATGATCTCATGAAAATTGCACGCTATCTCATGCTGATAGGCTATCTTATTTTTCATGTTCACTATACACATAATGGCGTTCTTTGCAAAAACTGCAAAGATTGCGAACGGATAATTTCCTGCCAGTTGTAAGTGGATCTCGCTATCGAAGTTCCCTGGTTCGAATCTCGACGCTAAATAACAAAATTACAATTTATTTTAAATTTTCGTTATGAAATATATTGTTTTCTTAAGTTGATGGCACCTCTGATGTTGAGCTGCAAAATACATTCCTGTATGAATACAAGAAATCGTTATCCTCATTTATCAGACAATGAGTAAACTGTGATTTGTACACCCGAGAGAAAATTGTCGATGTTATGGATTTTGTTGAAAAACACGCTCAAATTACTTCAACTTATACTCTATCCAGAATAACAACTTGGCATCGTGTATTGTTTATAACCTGACTTGTCTACTAAAAATTAATATAAATTATAGGAATTTAAGGATGTATGTAAACACTTCCATGAGTACTGTTAACTGTTGCCTTTAAGTCAATGGGAGAGTCGTCCAAAACGGGGACGGCGGGTCGGGACGTTCGGTTTCCCACTGATTAATGCTGCCACCTGGGACCCAACACAGTACTACCATTCCTGGCCGTCCATATGTCAGTTTGGATCGAGTCGTTGGCGCTCTGGACCGACATTTTTTCAATGAGGTTTTCAAGTTTTCGTGAGAAAAAATCTATTTTTCATGTACACTGTGTTGGGTGTTATCAAACCACAGTTGAACATTCAATTTTGGTAAGTACAACATTGATTCTTCCAGTCCTAAGTTAGATTTTGGCATACTGCTTTGTGGTTATCTTACATTTGTGTGAAGTGCGTCAGTTGCTGTCTGCTAAAAAGGGGACGTTGAGGGTAGTCCAAAACAGGGTCGTTCAAGTTTTCAAAGCCACCGGAATATCGAAATATGTTTTAATTCTCAGATAAATCTGTGATTTGTTGTCTGTTAAGTGTTAAAATTCAAATTCACCTTTTCTGTATTGAAGAGAGATGTTCAGCCTGTGGCTGTTGGTTGGTTTGAGTTGGTGTTTTAAGTCCACTGTATCCATAGTTAGGCTAAACGGGACTTGGCCTACAGTTTAAAGTGGGATCCTAACTATTATGTGTCTGGTATCGAACCCGGGATCCTTTGATTACAAGGCGACGTCGATACCAATGCGCAATCGGGAGGTCCTGTGTTTAAATCGAGTACAAGATATTATTTTTTAGTGTAGATGTTTAAAAAATGATAAAAATACTTCCTGTCTACTAACTTCATTGTATTTTTCATGATAAACTCGACTTTTGTTCTTTAAAAAAGTTTTTGTAACAAAATTGTCCATTAGACCTCGAATTTACATTGTTTCATATGAATACCCCATTTTACCCAACAGTTTGTCCACAAGGCTGACATTCCATATTTTCCAGAAAAATATTTTTCCTGCCTTCCCTAATGTTTACTTTTTAAAACAAACAAGACAGTCTAGGAGTTAGTCAGAAAACAAATGCTTTGCAATATTTATTTCATTGGTAACTTTGCTTTTCTGAGTCCAAAATATGTTAGTGTCCCCATTTTGGACGACTCCTATCTAATTTCGATGTAACAAGATGTTTTTAACATTAGACATGGGTTTTGTTATTCTGCAATACTATTACTTTATGAGATCTTGTTGAGTTTTTATTAGTTTTTATTTTAAGTCCAATTTATGCACAGATAGGCTAATTGGACTGGACCTACAGTTTAAAGTGGGATCCGAACCACTGTGCGCCTTCACCGGGTTAGGAATCCTGGACCGGACCCCTTGATTAAAAGGCGACTACGTTATAACCGCAGACTTCTGATGTTATAGAAACAGACAAATGATGCTTGCCCTCCCTCACCCACAATTGCGAAACAAGAAGGGAAAGAAGAAGAGAAATTGAAGTGAAAAAAAAATGTGAAGAAAAATTATTACTGTAGAAATAAAATACAGGGTGAGTCAAAAGTCAGGAACCATAGGACTAATGGATCAATAGTACGTCAGTGGCTGGATGACTAGTTTGTGGGGAGGTGGATAGGTCGGCGAGGCCCCGTTGAGTGACCCACGAGGTGCCCTGTCCTCACACCAATGGATTACTACCTATAAGGTCATCTGAAGGCAATGGTTTATTCCACCCAGATTCGCTACCTACACCATCTGCAATGGAGGATAGCGGAATGTGCAGCGAAAATAACGCCTGCCACAATCCTCAGTTTCCTGAAGAACTGGGAGCGTCGTCTGAACATGTACCTTGCTGAAGAGGGTCAACATACTGAGCATATCATATAAACAATATAAGTTGAAGTGAATAACACTTGGTTCCTGACTCACAATGTATTTTCTGCTCTAGATTGTGAGATCAGATTACCGAAATCCGCGGTATAGTGCTTAGGATAAAAGAGTTACACCAGGGGATTCTAGAGTTCTAAGCTCGAACCTTGTCTGTTAGGCAAAACCATTGGGATACGCACACCCTACAAACTTCAACACATGAAGCAATAACAAAAATGCACAACATATTCTAAAAATGGTTGCATTTGCTTTTCAAATCTAGATGTGGGAATTGAAATATGTTTTGGCGCATAATGGCAAATGTACTTGGACAAAGCACAATTTGCATACATTCATCTCTTGATGAATAAGATCCATCTATTGAATTCTCGTTTGGAAAGCACATTAACAAATGCTTTTCTGTACGCTAAGATTAATTTACGTGATGCTATTTCTTTCTGATATGGAGGTTAGAAAAGTTAAAAAGTCGCCTGATGAAAAATGACATCTTCATAATTTACTTGGTCAAGTTCGGCCGTGTGGGCGTTCTAATCATGGGAAAATATGACAAAAGGCCTGAACTTCATTGCAAGTTCGTTTCCACAATGCTATGCAAATGAATATTTATACACAGAATTGTGTTCATTGATCACTTATGTTTGATGTATTAATAAATAGAATAGATCTTACTTTCGTCTGCCTTCGTTGTATACTATGTGTCTGGAATCAGTGGAGAAAGTTGCGCATAACTGAAAAGAAGGGGAGAATGAGAGTTGGGGAAGCGAAACAGTGCGCGCTGCTGCAAACTGCTGGTGGCTGCACTCACTTCCCCTCTCACGAGTTCATTGGACAAGCCCTTTCGGGTCACTACTGCACAGATACTAGTTTCCATTCGCTCGCTCTAGAGATTACCGGGACAGGGTATAGTACAGTTTAAAATATTGACCCTGTTAATCAAGCTTTTGTTTTCATTAATTAAGTGAGGACCGTTGAGGGCAGCGCGTATAGGGGACAATTCACACCGAAGCGACAAGTGCCGCTTGGTGACAAGCCAATCAACGGCAACATTGCACAACCTAGCGGCAAGCCTGCTTTCGATTGGTGAAATCCCCAAGCGACACGTGTCGCCTGTCGCTTCGGAGTGAAATATCACTTAAAGATAGTAAATTACTTTTCTTGCAGCGACAAGATAAAATGCCGTGGAATGAGGGATCCAGGTTTGAGTAAAATTCTCTGTAAAAGAAAAAGAAAGCAATGTAAATAAATATTGGGTTGTATGCAGTGTAAACGATTTGGACACAAGAAAGACTCATGTTGTTACCCGAGATAGATCATTCAGTTCATTTATGCTTGAGTAGTTGCACGATAGGGTTAACCAGCGTACTGTAAGCGGAAAGCTTTCGTCCATCTTTCCCCTGCAATTTTATAAAGGCATTCCTGCGATATCAAATTACCAAAGCCGGACAATTTGAACATTGTCCTGGCAGCGAGAAGCTGCAACGTATCTGAACCGAGAGATCCATTGCTTTCGTTTTGACAGCTGAAGAGCATCGAACACATTGCAACAGGCATCAGACCGAAAAGAAATGGGCAAACAGGGAACAGTAATAATGCTGTTCTCCAGCGAGGAGAGGGGAAAAAAGCTGTTCCCAATTTCAGATGCCCCAATCACCGTTGTCAATCTTGCAGGCTTTATCTCTGGTGAGCCTACATGTGGACGCGCATGGTAACTAAAGCGCAAAAAAAGAGGTTGGAAAGGGACACTCGCCCCTCCTTCCAAACCCCCTAACACCATCCATCTACCCTTCTATGCTGGGCCGTGACAGCTCATGTAATATCCGCCGCTGGGAGATTCACGTCAACCAAGTGGATTAATATTGATGAAACCATTAATATTTGAAGAGGCTCGCATAGATCGCTTACCGCCATACATCTTCCAATATGGGTCAAACGACTGTTTCCACCATTCCTGAAATTTTAAGCAATGATATTCCGTCGGCATCCCTCCTCCTCATTACAATTCCACTAGTTTCCGCTTCCATAAAGAAGTCTCACATTATGTTAACTATGTAGTAAACGGCGGTAAAAAGACCCTGGTTTCGCCAGCCCATGTACTCTGGCTGATAACAATGTACGAGGGCCGTTCATAAAGTGTAGGGATTTTTTAACGTATTTTTAGACGAGTACGTGGCGGGAAATATGAAATTACAGCGATTAGTTTGAGTTTTAAGTCCACCCTAAGCACAGTAAGGCTAATCGGGACTGGACCTATAGTTTAAAGTGGGATCCGAACCACTATGTACCTCCACTGGGTATTGCAACAGTTCTTTAATTCAAAGACAATTTTTGCAATTATATTTTGTTATTTGGTTTTGTTTTAATCTGAAAAGAACGAACAAAATTCTGTTGTACTACTTTATTCAATATTGATGTTATTTTGTTTATTATTCGTTACTATGGTGACTGTATAAGATTGATTAATATACTCATTTGTTAAATTACATTTGAAAAGTTATTTTATTTAATTATTGCAACAAACTGCTCCACACCGGGGACAGTTGAAGTATCGAACCTGGGACCCCTTGATTACAAAGCGACGACGCTACCACTGCGCCATCGGGGAGGCCGAAATTAGAACGATGAAATTTCCTTTGCACCGTATTCCAGTAGATCTATTTCCTCGTCCTTTTTACTCTGATGTAGGGTATTATTGTACACAACAAAACTGATTTATTCTTTGAAATCGTCCAGCATTATTTTCCTTTTAATTTTTTCAGCGGTATTTTTTCTTCAGTGTTTTCAACGAACTACCATCTCGAAAAGCTACATCTAACGAGGGGTGTAAGGGGTGATCCTTCTACACCCAATTGTCAACCTCACTTCCACGTAGTACAGCCTGGACTGCATTTTGCAGACTAACGAGGCTCTAGCGACTAGGCCCATGGCCAGTATAATTCTGTGTTGTCCTGTATCTTGTCCTCATTTGTGCTGAGTACCCCTTTTTAGCCTCGATTTTTGACCAAGGTAAGGATACTTTAGTTTTCAGACACGCTTTTATATTTGTAATGGTACCCGTATAGTGTGAGCGTGCAAAATAGCCTAAGTGCTAACGCACCCAAAAAATTTAATTGAAATTCAAGTACATCTAACGAATACTTTCTCACAAACTTATTCCATCTCTTAAAATCCTTATCTTTTCTTGTCAGTATTACTGCTAGATCATACATCTTACATATTTCGTAATGCTAAACATTACAGAATTATGAAACTTTTATAGTCTGTTACAATGCAGTGTTATGTACGTCAAAATATTATTATGTGAATTACATAACTGTAAGCTATATTTTGGCATTAGATTTGTTTCATTATCAATAACCCTTTAATTATTTATATTTGTCCAAACATTTCAAATATATGGACCTCAACACATTTCGTCACATATTGTTCAGTTTGTTGCTTGGATGTATTAAAATTCGGTTTTATTACTGTACTCTTGAATTCAAAATAGTAAAATAGCTTGTAGTAGATTTCAGGTTTCCAAAAAATGTGCCTATATGCTATTGTTTTGTTTCAGATCTTATATAAATTCATCACTGATATACTGATACTTTAGTACAATGGTTTCTATACAGAGTTTAACAATTCGCTGCATGTCATTCCCGCAGGCCAATGGTCATTTACTGACAGTAATTGTCTAGCCTATATCTACTATGTCTTACTACAACGAATACGATTAGACAATCTTGATTCGAAATGTATGCTGGGCATTAACAAGAAAAAAGGTAACAGTTCCGTATATCGGGAACACATGAAAATCGGATATTTTGTGGTTTTTACTTACCAATTGTGTATTGCGGAACATAGTTCAAGGTGCCATTATGCTTTTTACGCGAAAGCAAACGCAATTTTTTACATTCTGAGTGCTTTTTTTATTCCTTTCTTCGCTTCCGGAACACGCAATATGGCGGGCACATCTTGATTCCCGTTGTGGGTATGCAGTGTTTCAACCTTCTTCACCGAAAAATACCTACTATCGTGTTCGTCACCGGTGGAAATTATACATTATGCACGGCTAGCTGACGATAGCCCGGGTAGCTGACGGATAGCCCCACGAACCACTAACAGATAGCCCCACGAACCATTCACGGATAGCTCGACGAACCATTATGCACGGTAGCTGATGGATAGCCCCACGAACCATTTCCGTTATGTTAGGTTTGGTTGGGTTAGGCAAGCATAGTAAAAAAAGGAGTTTGAAACACTGACTGTGGGTTACGTCATCGAACGTGCGGAGCATGCGGTTCACGTAGCGAAAGCAATGGCAATTGTGCGTCGGTGAGTCATTTCTCTTGAAAAATATACGATTTCCCGGTCAAATAGATTCTACGATGAAAGAAAATACCTCGACGAACTCATTTCCGTAAGTAGTTTCTTCTGTAAAAATGAAGAAATGTGTTTCCAATATACGGAACTGTTACCGAAAAAAATAACAAATAAATTCCTTTTTCAAACCTGGGAGAATCATAATCACCCTTTCAATTTGTTATTTGGAACAAAAACAGTGGGCACTTGTAAACGTTCTCGATCGTATTAACACGAAATTTTATTTCCTCCACTATTATTGTGTAGATCCTGATGCTTACCAACACTCTTTCACATATCATTCACCTCCAGTATCAAATTATATTTTCCTTTATATGTCCAGGCTAACGTCCATTTTTTTTAGATCATGATCATCCTGCTCAGTATAAAGAAATATGGCCAGATTCCATTTTTATTTATACGAATGGCTCCAAGAAATTTCAGGATGTAGGTTGTGCGTTCTTTGTCCCTGAAGTGAAACAACACCCAATATTTAGATTACCACCAGACACTACAATGTTTTACAGCAGAATGGTATGTTATCTACCTAATTTTCCAGTGATCCTTGATTTTATTTTTAACTCTAGGCAATAGATAATATAAGGAAGACTGATAAAAGATATTTTAGGTAAATCCCTTGCTCGCTTAGCGTACATATCTACCAGTATATTATTTTGGATAGTGTCTTAACATATGTAAACTGGACGGTTATATTTTTGGATTGTGCTTGTTGGTTAATTCTAAAATCAAGGTAATAAAAATAGATTGACGGCATCATGGGGATATGATAATGTTAGGACCTGTAAGACACTTAACGCATCTGTTAAAATGAGTTTTATTTTAACGGTGGTAGGCCGGCCATACATAGGCTACAGATGGCTTGCGGAATTTAATGCAAAACATCCATGGTTCCACAAATATCCCCTTCCAAGACAGTTTTTTTTTTTTTTTAAAAAAAAAAAGGATTACGAACTGGTCACGTACGCACACCAGCGCACTAGGTATTATAGAACACCAAAATTGTACATGTGGTAAAGACAATCCAGATGCCCAACATTTATTCTTGGAATGCGGACAATTCTTACAACAACGACATCTATCTTTCTTCATATGTATGTGTGTATGTTTGTTCCGGCGTAACTCTCGAACGCCTGGAACAATTTCAACCAAACTTGGTACACATATGACTTTCGATCTGGAAAGAAATACTGTGGAGGTAAGACACCCCTGACACCCCTAGGGCTGGGGGTGAGAAGGGTGACATGTAGAAATCATCGAAAACGACCGATAATAGTGTGGAATCCATAGCTTTCGGTGTCGCTAAGATGAATAACGACACTCCCAATGCCGTTCAATTTATTTATTCTTGCTCCTGGAGGTGAAACTAAAAATGTTGTTTATAATCAAGTTTTGAGTTAAATTTAAATTATAGTGAATTTGTAAAAGATTTTACTTTATAATTTGTATACTGTACTTATACTTTTAAATACCTGTAAATAAAATTAGTTAAATTTTACTCTATAGTTAGAATTAATTATTATCCTGTCTAATAGAAGATTAGCACGCCGGGTAATCAGCTAGTTACTATATAAAATACTGATAAGATTGAGAATTCCATTTCCTATATCTCTACTTTCCCTTTTATCTGATTTATTCCCACCAGTTATTTGGATATTGTATGGATACGCAAGCAAATGTAAAATCGAAAATAACCAGAACATAAAGTGTAAAAGTGAAGAATCAGGATTCATTACTGTCGCGTATCTCATGAATTCATCAACATTACACGGGTGAAAACTGAAATCCCACAGGAACGTTGGCCAAAGTCGACAGACTTTTGTTTGACAGGGTCAGAGAAAGAAGAAGAAAGATGTGGGCATTAACAAACAAATGTAGAGATGTAAGTCCAATAAAGTTGTTGTTGGTAGATAAACTGTTCGTAAAATGATAAATTGCTTTGCAAGAAACGAGATATTTGAAATGTGGTACAACAAATACAAATACATTTACTAACTATTTGACAAAACTTGACCTTTATGTTATAACTGAAATTATACGTATATAGAGGAGGCTAGTGATGTTCTTAGTCCGTGGCCTCCATAGAGATACATTCGGGTCTGGTAGTAAGTAGCGGCTATTGGGTGCTAAAACTGAGGGGGTACGGACAGTTTACTTTCTCTTCGGAGACAAAGTTTAGCTTTAAGAGGCCGTAGTACGTGGGCAAAATTGGGAGGAACTGTCCCCACTAATCGCCGTCACTCCTGGTAGGTATTTGTTGGAGGCGAAGACGACAAACGGGCACTCGCATGCACGCGCGCGCACACAAGGAGAGGGTAATGAAGATAGGCAAAGAAGGAAATAAGAATTGTCAGGGTCTGACAGAAGGCTACAGAGGAGGGGGATAAAGAACGAACAAAGGACACACATATAAGAGAGAGAGAGAGAGAAAGCGGGAAAGAAGAAAGATAGGCGGATAGAGATACTGAAAGAAGAGAAACAACGAACCAAATGTATAAATGGAGTGTGATATACGGAAGAAGCGGTGTGGTGAAAAAGAGAAACAGGTGGACAAAAGGAAAGAAGTAAGACAGACGGACAGAGAAGAACAGGTGAGAGTGACAAAAGGAGTTAGAGAAAGTCACACATCAACAAATGGGAAAAATGTTCAAGCGCGCACACAAATAAGCAAAAGGTATGTATGATTGCACCCCGCTTAAGCCTAATTATGACAATGAGAACGAATGAGACATTGCGGCGGGGGAGATACAGATGAGGGGAGAAACAAGAATACACATCCATCCCTGACTCAGAATTCGAACCCTGATTTCCTTACTGCTACACTAAACGATCTACCATGAAGCCCAACACCCTGCTAGTTACACACGATTAAACTGGCCAATTTTTTGCATCTTCAAAAATGTGATTATTAGAAGCATTAAGGAATTAAGAAGCAAAGATTCGAGCATGGAAAAGTGTCTTGTTGTAACGTGAAACACCAACGCACAAGTTACATCTTAATTTACCCATTGTACGCCCAACGAACATTACAGGTTAATACCCTTTTCCTGTAATTTCCAAGCGAGATTCCGTTAATGGCTGCCTGCGTTAAAATAAAGTGTGTGACCATTAGCCAAATAAATAGGATGCAGGTTCCGCCGATAAAAACATCAAGAGCACGTGACCCAATCTGATGCATAGCGAGGTTAATTGCCATCGATAAGCATCCCATTTGTCAGTGATAAATATCTGCATTATTTTTCTTTTTTACAGGACCTGTAATGCGTATCGGCACGGTTTCCGCAAAGGTCCATTTGAACTAAATGTCCTGCAAGGTATGATTATAGGCGTAGATTAAAGCAAGATTCTGTGTATGCATGTTATCAAGCATCAGCGTATAATGTCTTCATCACAAGGTATGAAAACAGTCAAGGTGAATACATACGGCGAGCTCATCGAACAATTCGTCGTTTTCGGGAATATAATTTGAAGGTTCTTACAGATATGGTCACAAAAATTCGACTGTTATATCTTTGTGTGCCAATTATGGCATTTAAGCGATAATTACATGTACGTTAATGCACATGGAGGCACATAGTACTTCGGATCCTACTTTACACTGTAGGTTCAATCCCGATTAGCCTATCGCTAATTCTGCTATAATTCTCCCAATTAATTATTCTTTCATCCATTCAAAAACAGTAGATTGCGTAGCGTTTTACCCTGTAGAACGGAGGACCGAACCAATGGGTGGGTGGGGGGGGACCTCGTCTCTTAAATTGCACCACTTGGTTGCCGCGACGGCCCCGACAGGGGCCGGATACGAGAAAACTGATCTAACTTAAGTAAATGACATAACAGTTGTTTTATCCCAACCCTTCTGACTGAGAATTTCAGATAGGAAATTGTGATAACTCACCCTGTTCGATATCGTGCAGAACCTCTCGTCCTCCGTCTTCATCTATTAGCGATCATCTACCAACAAGCCCCTTGCCCCCCCCCCCCCGATTCTCCTCGTTTTGTCACTTTTGCTTCACCTTGACTCACCTCTTCCCAAGGTAACCTCTGGCAAAACGTATTTCAAAACAAAATCCAACTAAAGGTCTCGGCAAGTTACATCAAAATTGTGCAAGATTATACACGATATCGAACTGGGATGTTACGATAATTTCAATATGTTATGTTATGGAAACACTGTCCTTCCCATGTCAGTAAGATTGTTTGAGTTCAATGTGAAGGGTATCTGTTACGCCAGGGGTTCCCGAACGTTTTCGTTTCGTTTCGCTTCAAAATTTTTCCCCGGCGTCCAAGTCAGAATCTTGGCCTATCTAACACTCGCAACGCTCCGTTAGTGTGGTTAGGTTGCGTGTCTTAACCCTTAACCGGGCAACCAGTGTCTATCACTGTTGCTTACATTTCTTGTCACATACTCCAAACGATACTTCCTGCGAACATGATATTTTTTGACTTTGTTTATTCCTCTCTTTGTTCTCATTTCACAATATTTGACTATGTTTGATAAAGAAGAATATTTTTCGTTTCACTTACGTAAACGGGCAAGCAGTGTCTGCCGGACACAGTGTACAACCAAAAGTTGTAATATTACTTGAATATGTATTAACTAATGTTTAAATAAAGTATTTAATAAGAAATCACATAAACATATTATTTACGCTAAAATACACAAAAATGAAAAATATATGAGCAAATAGAACAATTTCCTCACACTACCTTCCGGCCTAACATGTTTCATATACTATGCTGCAAAAATGCAATTACGATGATGATGATGAACACAAGAATTACGGACATAACAATGATGATTAGGTTAAATATCGTTGTTTCCACAGCGATGAAACATAAAAATTTCGCATTGGAAGGGCAAGATCCATATAAAACAACGCAGTGCCCGACAGACACTGCTTGCCCGAACACGTTACAAAAATAGCTTGCCCGGATAAGGGAGAAAATAAACACATATCTCAAATTGAGAAATATTTTATATGTAAAAAGTACTAAAAAAGCACATATTTGGAACAAAACACATCTAAAACCATGTGTAGATTAACAAGTAAGTGTCATTTCATTAAAAAACATTGGAACATTTCGCGGCGCCCCTGTAAGCCAGTCACGACGCCCAAGGACGCGGCAGCGTATGCTTTGGGAACCACTGTATTAAGCAACTGAAACGATTGATTTTCGGTCTTGTTTATGTTGATTTTCAGTAGGGAATGAATCGCAACCGAAACTAGTCTATTGTTTAGAGCAACTACAGCACATTTCCGTCTGAAGTAAGGAAGGGGAGTATTCGCTTCTAAGATTTTTTCAGGCACTTTTTTTTTTTCAATCCCTTTCCAGCTTTCACTTTCATTCTCCTTGCCGTGGGACTTCGAATCCCCCTGCGCCGGGTCATAATCGGATGAAAATATCTCCCATTGCCTTCCTCGCATGAATCACTTGCAGGGTTTTATCATGGGGAAAGGGAGTCTCTATGGGGACTTGTATTTAGCCATACCTTCCATTTCTCACTCCCCCCTTCTAATAAAATTCCCACTTCAGCTGTGCTTCACCTTCCTGGTCGAGAGTGCCATACGATCCGCAGCGCCAGACACTCCCTTTTCCACGCTCCTCCATCAAACCTTCTTTCCCATTCCCTCTCGCAATGCACTTCTCGTCCGTCCCCCCATCTTTTCTTTCCAATGGCGGGGCTTAGCTCAAAAAATGGACGACGGAACACACACGCACGTGTTGTAATATTTACGACCTCTGGGATGCTGAGGGGAGATCTGAGGACAGAGGTCGCCATGGTCATCTCCTAGTCGGTCGTGGAGAACAGTGTCCGATGTTTGCTCAACGGCTGTTCGGTTGGATGTAATGTGTTTTCTGCGAGTGTATCTTTGCAGGTGGTTCCTCGTTGCTTTCGGCCTCAAGGGGACCCTATACGGAGAGGGATGGAAGAGGGTGGATGCTGGGATGGAGATGGTGAAGAGGATGTCGAGACAGGACCAGGCATCCGAGTCTGAACTGTCGTCTTCTTTAACAAGAGAGTTAGACAAATATTTGTCTCCATCTTTAGTTTGCATACTCATTAGTTTGGTAATTCAAAGTTTAGTACTGATATTAACAGCGTAAGTAAATAAAAGGGTACTAAAGTCAACAGTAGAAAAATTTCAAACAGATCTATCAAGAGACTTCAACCTTTCAAAATTATTGAAGTTTCGCTATTCTAATGGGTTTTCGATTTAATAAACTTGACGTCATCATGATAACTTTTTTCGGTGATTTCACTTCTTATTGGGAACACTTCTACACTCTCTCCCTTCATTTACAGTATTCGTTCTCATGCATTGGGGAATTTTAACCGAGAATCTTTTGATATGCTTTGATCAAATATGTGTATTAACATGTGTTCTCTGTAATAGTACGAGTCATTTGCCCATTCTTGATATTTTCCAAACTCTATCCAGACTGCATTTTCGGAACCTAAAAAACGAAACTGACAGAAGATCAAGAGCATTATTTGGACTACAGCTTGGTGACACAAACTTAAAAATACCGTGAATGGTCTAGAAAGGGTTTGATTCAACTGCCCAGAGGTAAGCCGAGAATGTTGAGGGCCACACTAACTGCCTACATTTATAGATTTTGACTTGATTTTTTAAAGAACGCTAGATTACTTGTATATGAGCGGAATTAGTCGACACATCTCATTTCCACATGCTTTGGAGAACAGATTCGTATCAAAGCAAAATCGATTGACGAGTTTCAATGAAACGCGCACACAGATGGACGAACGAATTTACTCGAGCTGGTTATTAAAATTGGAAGGTTGTTCACCCCAACAGACATTTGCCTCTGTAACTTCGGTACTTTACTGTCACGGACGGAATGATGGACTGTTCAGTTTTGCTGATTAGAGTGTGTTTAGAATTTGATTTGATTTTTTGATTTGATTTAGTTTATTTTACTTCGCGTTTTGTGCCTCTTGGCTAATTTGCGAAGATGGGAATGAGTGATGAAATGATGAAATTGATGAAAGGACATTCACAAACAACCAAGCCCGACCGGGATTCGAACCCGGGACCCTTGGCGTCGCAGCGCGATGTGCTAACCACTCGGCCACAGGGTCGGGCAAAGTGTGTTTAGAAATAACAGTTACTTTTTAGAGTAACTGTAGCACTTCTGAAATTAGTAGCTGCCACTGCTACTTTTCTCAAGTAAAGACTAACGGAATTAATATTTAATTTTATAGTTACTTTTATGTACAAGTTGAAACGTCTACTTTGAATTTCCTTGCACCAATATTTTCATACCAGCGACCCATCCATATCAGATGATATAAAACGTCAATGTCAACAATGTCTTAGAAACTGCTTGGAATTCATCAATGCTTTAGTTTTAATTAGTAGCACAAGATGATAAAGCATTTATTCAGTACAATACCGGAAAGAATCTGAAATTGACATTCATATAATAAATATGGGGCCTTACATTTATGTAATATAATTTGGTTTCAGGAACTAGAATTCATAGGAATAATAAGCATGTTTATTAGTCCATTTATGAAGATCTTGGTAAAACAAAACCATATCTAAATGTATAACACATACAGAGCCATCTGTTGAGAATTTTTTTATATTTAAACATATGAATCTTCTTATTTTATGAAAATTAACGCCAATTTTAGATGGTCTTCAGCAGAAAAGAAACCCAGCTTGTTTATAATTCTGAATTCAACACGCTGTGATGAAATAACCATAAAAGTTACTTCTGAGGCAAAATTGCTTTTAATTCGGTTACTTTCGAAACACTGCTGAGTGCTATCCTAGAAGTCACTTAAAAAGCGAACAGTTTTGTTATAAAAATATATACAACTTCATATTCCAATTGATTACCCGCGGTAACGTTTGCAAATTATGGTCCAAAGCAACCTGCATTTTTATAGATCGTCGTATCTTGCCCACATTCGAAAGTTTTTACGGTTCAACTATTGGATTCCGTTTCCAGAGGAAAACTACCCACGTGTTTTAAGGGGGGGCAAGGATAAAATAAAATGACCATCGTATTCCTAATTATGGCCTCTGTCACCCGTGGGCCTGCAGAGACTTGAAGTGACCGCTATAATGTTTTATGGACATCGGATATCAACACTTTTGCCCTACCAGACGAGAAGATAAAAAAAGTAGAGGAGTAACCATCATGGCTGCCGGAGAGGGGTGAGTTACTCCGGGAGCATCAAAAAGAATTGCGTCCTGAGTCAGGGTTAAGGGGAGAAGGAAGAGTTTTATGACGATGGTATATTGTGGTCAGGCAAATGGCACGCTCAGCGGAGGATGAGGAATGCTCATTACACTCTCATAAATGGTTAATTTGTTCTCATAGGGGTCATTTTGGCGTGGGATCGCGTTGTCTTTAATAACCGGGCAGACCCTAATTGAAACATACGTCTCGGTTAGAGTCAAGGACAAGGGGTAGGAGATTCGTCTGGGGACGCGATGGAGATGCGGAAGGAAGATCCAATTTCTTGGCGACCAGCAAAAATTCCGAAGAGAATTCACCTCTCCCGTTGCGGTACGTTGCAATCGCGTGCGCGGTCACACTTAATGTTTCATAACGGTGTATCCTTGCGTCGTCACATTTCTCAGGACAATCTGACGTTCATGAAACCTCACTACTCTCGCCTGCTAGACTCGAAACACAGGGTTCGGTTCAATTCTAAATTATTTGCTAAGCTTCTAAAACACAGAATGCAAGATCTACCGCTCTCAACATTCTATTTAAGAAACGCTCGGAATGATACTTGCAGGCGGGTTCACTACTTGGAAATATACAGGGTGTCCCACAATATAGCAACTACAAATATTACTTTAGGACCAACTAATGAAAAGGAAAGAGGACTGATACAGGACCCAATAATGGAAATACGATGCCATGAAGAATTACAATCACATGTAGATGCTATTTGTTCTCAAATCCAACGAAGTTAAAATGTGTTTTATCTGAGAACTAGATGACGTTTGGGTCGATGTTGTGTGTCACACTTCAATTGTCTATTGTCTCAGCATGTATTACTAGGGCTAGGATTTATATGACTAAGCATATTTTTTGGTAAGGGTAATGTGTTCCCTAAATATATAGAAATTCATATTGTGAAGAAACTAATTGAATTAAGGTGCTTTTAAGGGCATATTTTGGCATATTTTGCCATTTATACGTGATGAAGCATATTTTGATGGATTTTCAGTCATATTCAGCATATTTTCGCTTTTTCAAGAAACAAAGCCATTTTCCAAGTGGAATCGTTCTTACTCCCATGTTCACTCGAGTTTTTTTTTTTTTTGTACTGCAGCTAAATCGTTTTCATTTTCAATTGAAAATTTACAGAAAGTATTTATTGTGCATTTCAACTCATCAGGGCCCATAAAGTGAACTAAAAAAGTATGTATATGAAAATATCTCAGCATTTAGATATTGATGTTTGAAACAGTCTAATTATAGGGCATATTTTTCCAATTATAGTGCATATTTTGTAAACTTTTAGCTCATAAGAGCATATTTTATTTTTCATATTTTGGTGATTTTTAGGTCATAAAAATCCTATCCCTAGTTATTTCTATAAAAGATGTGATATTTTTATGTTGAAAAGAGAGTACTGCGTATTTGCACTATATTCATATTTAACTATTAGTGCTAATAAATCTATTACTCTATCTCTCTCTTTCGACGACCTCCGTGGCGGAGTGGCTAGCACAAAGCACACCAACACCAGGGGGAAAACCCGATGGCGCATTAGTAGCAATGTAGCCTTGTAATAAAGGGTCCCGGGTTCCATGTCCGGCGGAGATACACAGTGGATCCCAGTTTAAACTATAGATCCAGTCCCGAATAGCCTTACTGTGCATAAAATGGACTTAAAACACCAACTCAATCAAACAATCAATAGAACACCAAGGATCCCAGGTTCGAATTCTGCACGGATGTTCTTTGAGTGTGTCCGTGCAACAATGTCATCATATCATCACTCATCCTCATCGTCATGATTATACTAAAGTGGCAGAAAAGCGGCGGTAAATAACAATTGAAATTTCAAATTTTTTTTTTTTTAGTCCACTTTATGCACAAATATGCGGATCGGAACTAGACCTACAGTTTTTAAAGTGGGCTCCGAACCACTGTGCAATGTGCCTTCATCGGGTATCCAACTCTGGACCCTTTGATTACAATACCACTATGCCATCGAGGAAACCGAATTGATATCAAATAAAATTTGGAGGGCAAGAGAGAGACCTAACTACAATTTCTAGTTATATTACTGTTTTGTTATTTAAGTCGTGACGATGAACGATGAATTGATGAAATAATGATAGGACAAACCATAACGGACCATGGTTCGAATCTGGCACCTCTGGCGTCATAGCGTGTTACGCTAAACAGTTCGTTTATGATTTAAAGGGGATTGTTCTCGAGTGATTGTTCATTTACCAATAGCTTTATTGCACAGCCTAATAGAAGGTGCGAATAGGGGACGAGTTACAACACAGATGGTGCCCAAGTACCTTGCACCCTTGTGGCGCCGCCTACGGAGAACATTAATATAGAAAACGTCAAGACGAGACAAACAGGGAACTCCGAGAAATAATGGACGAGTTTAACCGTAATGTTTATTACGAATTCGTAGGTGAAACAAGGGCATGCAAGTTTCACGTAGTCAACGTTCTGGCGGTCCCTGCCTTCATCCGGTCATAATAATAACGCCTCATGGTTTTCCCAAGGGGCACTGCGGTCTGCATAATGGCTTGTACATACGGGCGGAAATTAATTATACATTTGTTGGTGCGACATTGTGCGCTCCCAGCTCGCTCTGGGGGGAAAAGGGCCGGAACAGCACGGCAAAAATAAAGGCAAAGTGCACTGCGACTCGGGTTTCTGGTCGGATGTGCATTTGGCACTGAGAGGAGGCTGGATTCAAGTTTGACCTTTCCGTAGCCGCAAGTTATAACGCTGAATCGTCGGCTCATTTGAGAAATATCGACCTCCGTGGTGGAGTGGTAAGCCAGAGGCCCCGGCTTCGAATCCCGGACTGAGCATGGGTGTTATTTGTGAGCAGGGTGGATAAAAAGCATGATTTTTTTATTAACAAAAATAATTTCGATTTTTTTACTTAAATCGATTTTTTTAAAATAAAACACGCTTAAAGTTGCTTGCATGGTTTTTGGCACCAAGCATAGATTTTTTTACATATAGAAAGGCTTTTTTTAGTAAAGTCCCTGTAAAATTTATGAACAGTTTGATGAAAGCACATTTTAAAAAATTATATGCAACTACACATTTTTCGTTTTTTCCTGATACTGTATGAACCTACTATGGAAATGTTTGTTGAGTGTGTTAATGAAACTGTAATAATTTCAGTACACTTTTCTTGTAGTGAAATGAAAACATTCAGCATTAACTCTATAATTGTAACTTAAAATATTTTTTTAAAGTCTTTGTAGCTGAATTTGGGAATTTTTTAAAATTATAATTTGTAAAATTTCAGCTGCCATGTTTATTTACAGTTTAATGATGACACTATTTAAGGTTTAACATGATTAGTATTGAATACTTTTCTACACAAAATGTTTGCTATTTTTGCTTATAATATTGAATTTTAAATCGAGAGAAATTTAAGTGTGTTAAAATTTTACATATTACATTTCCTTTCGTATGCGGTTTACCCCATCAGCACATATATTTTGTTTCCTTTACTATTTTAAGAGCCCAATAGACACTATTAAATGATTACGAGATTAATTTACTTTCACAAAAAGTGATTCTGATATCTACAAAATCCTTATGCCCATTACTCTATAAATTATTTCTTTGAAGTGATTTAAATCAACCTGATTTAAATAAATTCACCTTACTTGTGAGTGCCTCTTCATGAGTTTCATAATAACATCCCCATATTCGCGATTAGCCAAACGTGGCAGAAATGCAAAGTAAAATAAACCAAATCAATCAATCTTATAGAGAAATGATCATGATGTTACTCATTTGTGTGACAATAATGCAGTTACTTTTTTTAGTAACTATAACAATACAGTTACTATTTGGAGCAATTATAATGAAGTTACTACTACGAAAACTGGAAAACGGTTCATTTTAAAGTTAAGTAAACCAGTTCCTCTTAAAGACAGACAACTGTGAAGCGGTTGATCTTGTAGTCGAACGATTTTGAAGCAGTTGCTCTTGGAGACGAAAACAGTATGAAGCAGTTGTTCACAGAGACCACAAACTGTGACGCCGTTGCAATTGGAGAGGAAGAATTGTGAAACAGTTGTTCTTGGAAACAAAATCACTGTAAAACAGGTACTCTCAGAGACGCAAACTATGAAGCAGTTGCTCTTGAAGAGGAAGAATTTGGAAACACTTGTTTTTAAAAGAAGAAAATACTGTGAAACAGTTGTTCTTGGAAATAAAATCACTGTAAAACAGTTGCTCTCAGAGACGAAAACCTGTGAAGTAGTTGCTCTTGAAGAGGAATAATTTGGAAGCAGTTCTTTTTAAAGGAGGAAATACCGAGAAACAGTTGTTCTTGGAAACAAAATCACTGTGAAACAGTTGCTCTCAGTGACGAAAACCTCTAAAGCAGTTGATCTTGAAGACGAAATCCCCGTGAAGCAGTTATTCTTGGAGACTAAAGAACCGTGAAGCAGTTGCTATTGTAGATTAAATCACTGTGACTCGGGTAACCTAAAACATTACAGAATCGACGCACGAAAATAAGATAGTCTGTAACTTTATACTTTATATACAAAGATTAGTATTTTCGTTTGGAATCTTACTTGGCACAGAAAGGGTGGCTAAATACCTGAGCTTACTTAATACTTGCCTATTTCGTTGTGGTTTATTTCTTTTGTTAGGAAATGATAATGCAACTCTCTATTTTTACTAATTCGGATCTGTGCGAAATAAATATCAGAATTAAGAGTTGCATCAAGAATAATCGGCCAATACCGAAAAAGCAGAATACCCAAAAATAAAACGTTCGAATAGCCAAATCTCTCTGTTCCATTCCCACTGATATATGGATGCATTTCGGAAAAGGAAAGATCTCGATCGCTTCTATGTTCGTTAAAATGAGGTTGTTGATAGTCCGAAAGGGTGATTTGACGCCCATCTGATAACGAGGGACTGGAATTCGATTTAAAATAATTCTCCGGAAATGTGACTGTTTTCATCCCCCTTAAGTTACCAAATGCTCCGGGAAAGGACCGAGAAGTAACATTAAGGACTCTAGAAGGCGGAGATAATAGATTTTCCGAACCGAAATGGAAAATTTACCCATAAAAATTCGTCAAAAACAGATATGCGTCTCTCCTTTTACTTTGCCTTATTACGTGATGAGAAAAATAAAAGAACGTAAAATGAATTAACCGCGAGTTAAGAGGGGGAAAAGAACGATAATTATTCTGCATAAATGCTAATACTTAGCACTATCATTTAGTATATAATTGTCTTGTACAGGATCGGTAAAAAGTTCATATACATACTTAGTTCAGACGAGAATTCCTTATTTTACCTACTTGTCATTATTCATGGTTAATTTTTCTGCTGGTGTACGGTAAAGGCGGGGTAAAAACAACACCGTAAGATAAGATAAAAAGTAAGCGTACTCTGTACTCACTGCAACGTAGTATGAGAACATATACTGAGGTAAATCCATTGTCGATGTGATGTGATCAGCACCACGCTGCAACAGCCTATAACTTCCAAGGATGGCTCCAGATGCCCATTTGTTAGGGGTTGGAAGAACCCAAGAGCCATTTTATAGAGGGACATATCTAAGGTCTTCCGCACTGGAACTGAACCCAGGCCTCTCGTATGAAGGTCAGACTCCTTATTGACTGGACCGTAATATAATTGTTTTCAAAATAACAATTTTAAAAATGTATACGTGCCAAGAATTCGGCTTTATTCTCAAGACATATACTGCTAAATACTTCTCTTGCAATAAAATTCTCCTTAGGGTTGGAACAAACGTACCGGCTGTTAGGACAAACGGATACCTTATTTTGTTTCAACGCTCTCACTGTTTTAGCAAATGAGGCACATGAAGTTTCCCTTATTTACACGTTTATATGGATGAAATGTAATTCTCCTAATTTTCAGTCTGGTTGTTTTAAAGTCCTGCATTCTTAAATACGAACGTTGTAACGGATGACCCTTTCTAGAGAAACCCAAATATCAACCGCCCTTCGACGTAGTACACCCTGGCCTGCATTTTGCAGACTAACGAGGCTCTGGCGCCTGCAACCAGAACAATACTCTGTTGGGCTCGTGTTGTGTCGTAACTCATCTTATCACCATTCATCCTCATCATTGCGATTAGCCAAAAGTGGCAGAAAGGCGAAGTCAAATAAATTAAACCTACCATCAATAAATCTTAAATGTGATAATCATGGATTCTTGATTAGAATAGCATATTTTCTTTTGTTTGTTTTCCGCTGTGAAAATATTAACCAGTTCGACTCACCCCATGATAGAGAAGGGCTAGCTGGATGGGTAACAGCCTGCTGTGAAGATCGGGAGAGGGTGCATAAATATCTAACAATAATTAGTTAATTAGTTGAATGGCAAGTAGTGATGGCAGTTAGGTAGGGCTCGGTGACAATTTTCTGAGGAACCCTTTTCTCTCTCTAAGTTAATATTCTCACATCAAACTATCTAAATAATTCACGGCATAATGAAATACACAAAAATACAAAACCCACATATAGGTCCTAGTGACCAAAGATTTGTTTAAAAAAGCAACAGAAAATATTCGTTTTACCTACACCAGTTTGACTAGTACTTCCAACAACATTTGGCCCATTTTTTATAATTAAGTAATAATTTAAACAGAGTTATCACATTTTTGAAACGTTTTCACGCTTATGGTTACCAAAAAAGCTTAAACAAACGTATTGGTTAATTCAAAAGCTCGACCAAACGACCTCCAAAGGCTCAACGAAACGTTGATAGTTAATACATAAGCTCAACTAAACGTTTTTGGTTAATTCATAAGCGGAACCAAGCGTTTCTGGTTAATGAAAAATCTCAACCAAATGATTCTGGTTAATTCAAAAGTTCAACCAAACGTTTTCATGTTAATTCCAAGAATAAGCTCTTCGGGTACTAATCAGGAAAAAGGTGAAAAAAATATCCTTGTGAGATGTTCGTGTCGGTCCGAATCAAGTATCAATATCTCACAACGATGGAGCTAAAACAACAAAATTTAGTACTTGCCAAATAATTGCTCAAAGTAACACACAGAAGGCCGATCAGCCCGACTGTCTGGCCGTGAGAAACAACAACCGCTCTCCACTGATCTGTAGATATCTCCGAAACTTGGAAGTGTTTCCACTCCATGAACAATGTGAAAGTATTTCTTAATTTATCTAATATTCCATCATTATTTGTTAAACAGAGGTCAAGTTAATTTATGCAGTGCTACCTATATGGACTTCTTCCGCCATCTTCAGTTCAAAATCGTGAAAATTATATTGATTGATTTGGTTTATTTTACTTCGCTTTTCTGCCACTTTTGACTAATTGCGAAGATTGGGATGAGTGATTACATGATGAAATTTATGAATGGACACTCCCAAGCAGCTATACCCGGACCGGGATTCGAACCCAAAACCCCTGCCGTCGTGGCCCAACGATATCCTGTATCACACATATAATAAACCCGATAATTGATGATGATGCCACAAACAGATGGAAATGAAAGATAACTTACAGGGGCAATAATAGATGACAGTATGTGAAATCCAATTAATAGGAAGTGAAACAACATTTTCTGTACAGAATATGTATCTATAAATGACAGAAGTATGAAGAAAATGGTTTGCCAATATAATAAATCAATGAGTAGAATTTACAGTTGCCAAACAAGCACAATCAACGGGTATTTCCAAAGTTGCGTGTACAAAATGACGTACCCATTCAAATAAAGAAGCCGAGGAGAAAATGAGAACGACTAAAATACCAAGACTTTGATACTCCTTGCTTAATTGTACCATTATAATGCTTTATTTGTTATTTTTTGCTGTAATATTGTTGTTTGTGTTATTAAATTTATAGGTTCTGGATTTAAGTGTAATTAAAAAGATAACGGAAGCGGAAGCTATATCCGGTTTATAGACATTTATACAACTGTCCTAACTTTTATTGAATCCGTTGCCAAGACAACGAAGTGGAAAAGGATTGAACGTTGTTCGAGTCAGGAGATGATGTGAAATTTGTTAAAAACGCTGTTATAAAACAAAAAGCCGCAGTTTATTGTCATGTGATTGTATTTGTAAGTATAATGGTGTTATTTTCCAGTGCATGTTTAAAGTTAAAAGATTTGGTTAAACTTGTACAACGGCAAGAAGCTACTTATTTTTCTAATTATACGTCCTGAGAATGCAGCCCTGGCCCAAAACCATGGTAACGGTTGAAGTTTTTGCGTGCGATGACGTGTGACCGGCCAAGTGAATGCATCACTTCAATGTGAAGTCACGTGAAATGACAAAACGACAATGTTGCAGTATGCAGATATTAAACACCAGAACAAGAACAATGTCTAGATGAGGTTGTGTACTACAGGCTATGGAAAAGGAGATGCGATAACCACTAACGCCGTCAAACGGTTGGGCGGGAACTTTACGTCACATACCATGAAGAAGTAATAGGATCTGAGCTGATTATGTCCTTTGCGATTAGTCCACTCAGAATTAGTTCACTTCATCAAATGATTTACTAAATCTCATCAATTTACATTGTCGAATTCATTATTTGAGTTGTTTTTTTTGGTTTAGGGCCGTTTTTTCAATGTTCTGTTAAGGTTCATGTTAGCACGTAACTGGAAGTTAGTGAAAATTTCTGTTTTTCAGTGTACAGTTAGCTTGTAACTGGAACTCCAGTGGCGATTATCTTTACTGGTGCTTCTTCTTGCAGTTACGTGACGTCCTGTATAAATAAATGAATAGTGACTCCAAAATGCGATTTATCATTCGTATGTGACGTCCATGATGGAACCAAGGTTTCCAAGAACTTAGGTCAATGAACTAACTAGAGTCGTTTTCACGTTCAGAAGACACAACGGCGCTTATGGAGAAACCGCACAGTGTTGCCAATACAGCGCTAGCTCATGTCGCCGGGAAATGATGACCTTCCTTCACAATGAAGGTGTTACATATTTTGTATATATAATGATAATTATATGTAATTATTAATATTATACTGTGAACGTTACAGTTACCCTTTTTACTATGATCCATTGCGATCACTACACACGCGAGTGTAATGCACGAATATGACACTTCAGAAATCATTTAAAAAAGTAAAAATCACTGAGAGCTCACACAACTGAAAACACTTTTTCGGGAGAGGGAAAAAGTCTAAACAGACCAAAGCAGATCTCTCAGTCAAATACGGGGAACCTGGCATATGGGTTAGATTAAGTTGCAACCCAAACAAACAAATGAGTTATGGCCCACGTGAACTGATAAGACGTGAATGACTCAAGCAAGGCATGTCATATTTCTATCTTAAAGCCCCATATTTTGTCACGTGTTGGAAAGCCTTCCAAGGGTTAATATGGTGTCTATGAATTTATGTGTACGTTGGAAACTGAAAGGTGATCTTCATTTCAGTATTAATGTCGACAGTAATGTAAACGAAAACAACGCGTATTTGCGACAGCACTAATGTTGCTCACAACAGCAGCATTGGAAATAATTGTCAATTATTAAATTTAAGTAATTTCAATTCTATTATAACAAACTGCATGAAGTTCATATTTTTACTGAATGGAAATAAAATAACAACTGGAAAACTTGGTGGTGATTAGCCGGAATGCTGCGGTGAGTCAGCTCAAGATGGGCAGACAACGTCTCCTTACTTCGCGAGCGGTTCGGGTTAAAAATAAACTCCAAATGCATGGAAGTAATATTTCTGGGAACCTTTGAGTGGTTATAAAAAATAATTTCATTATTTTCTCCACAACTTTGTCGCTGGAAGTTTTTACTTGGAATTACAGAACAAAAAATGGCCAGCGACGACATTTTCTACTACACGAATATAAAAAATCTCCACATACTTTATTTGAATATTTTTTAATGCAAATATGCTTTAAAGTATTGATAAATTCTGAGTACCACCGTCACCTATGACAATTAAAAAACAGTGTCAATTTTTTTCATAATGAAAGCTTCAATTTTACGGCATGTTTCAACGTTAGGAATGAAAACAATGTAAAAATTGTGTTTTCACAGAAAATTTGCGTTTTTAATTTATCTAAAATTATGTAAGCAAGTTACCAGTTTTTTGTGTTCACCATCGTATTCTCTACAAAATTTCCTGCAAAACTGCAGGTACCGATTTTACTTAAGCTAAATTTGTAAATCCAGAAATTTCACAACACCGCGCTCGTATTTCCCATAAGAAAAGCATTGGCCATAAGAGCCCATTGTGTTTTCTGAACGTGAAAACGACTCTAGTAGCAACCACAACGTATAGTGGAACCACAAGCAAAGAAACCTGCGCAGACTCGCGACTCCTGTGCACCGTACTCCAGTGTGGAGGGGAGGGGGAGAGTGGAGCATGCTCTCTTATAGTCCGAGGAGGAAGGTTCTTTTTCTTGTGGTCGCTCTTGTAAGTAAGGGGAACTGTGATTGGCCATTCATCTATTTTATCACTTCTTCATAATCTCAATTGACTTAAATGACCGGAAGAGCAAAGTAAATTTATCAAATATAAATACAAAGACGTACCGTTTAATAAATAACCAAAATGGAATGAAAAGTTAGCAGTTTGTATTTTTATTGCTTTATGTGAATATGTAGGGAAAAAGCGAGAGAGAATTGTACACCAATGGCAAAGAAATGGTAGGCGAAGTATTTACCAGGATTATACTCCCTACATTCCTGCTCATAATAAGGAGTCGAAGGTATCTTGCTTAAGGATCTTTCTTCGATGTAAACCTAAAAGTTGACTTTTCAGATTACGTACATAATCTTCTGGGCAGAAATGCGCACTGCAGATTCTAGCATTAGCATGATTCACGTTAGCGTTTCCACACGAATCCAAAGCTCGGTGACCGAAGAATCCTTTTGAAAAACGTACATAACGTATATATTATGTTCAACGTACTTGGAAAATGTATCTTGTGCTGAACTAAAATAAATAATAATAACAAGTGGTGTGCGGTATCTCGGAAAGTCGGGACCGGGATAGGAAAGAAAAATTCCGTCCCTATCACGACTTCAGCAAATGACTTCCCTAAATTTCTGGATCCCGAGCAGTCGGGAAATACCGAATGGTCATTTTAAAACGGTATTAATTCTTGACGTTTTCTACATTGCAAGTGTCTGGAACTTATCGGAAATTGTTAGTTTTCATTCCAGAAATGCAAAGAAAATCACTTAAGGTGAAAATGAGAATTTGAGATTTCCCGACTAGTCGAGAAATTGTGAAATTTTCCCGTCCCGAATGTTTAGATTTAAAAATAATTCCCGTTCCGATCAAAAATATTCTGTCCCGCATAACAATAAGTACCTATCTATATTTATTTTCAATTTGTCTGAAGCCACAAAATGTAAATGGGTGGAAATGCTCATTTGTGTACTCGATTTCGTGTGTTCAGTTTCTGGCATGGTTTCCTATCTGCATAGTGCAACACTAGCACATAGATTTGGAATTCATTTCATGGATAAATTCACCTCTTACCGTCGTTTCGTCATTACGAGTAAACAACGGATTGGCCCAACCTATACTTCTAATAACCTTGCTGAGAATGCTCGGTGTAGAAATAATGTACAGGAGAGTCTCATAACTCCGCCGCAAAAAGAGATTGGGTATCTACCGTGACGTAGTAATCCAGTGGAACGTCACAACTTCGATGCACGTATCAAGCGTCGCTCACCTACAAGCGTTAAATATTGGAAGTGCAAACCAATAGCTGCTTCTCTGCAAACGTCGTGGTGTAAGATCAACTTGAGTAGGTCTATGTATGTATACGTTCATCTGGGGTGAGTCTCCCCTTCCTCCTCCAAAGGATGCGCGTTCCAAGCGCTGCTTCCGAAGTAATACTTCAATATAAGCAGGCTCGGATTTCCCAATAGGCCTCAGGCCCGGGCCTAACGCGGCACTTTTGTTTGTTTTAAATTTATATCAAATACCTAATTCTCGGATTGCCTCTTCTTTTCTCCGGACACTCGAATTGAATGACTTAATGTAGTTGTATTGTAAATATAAGTTAACGAAGAATATTTCTTAAGAGAGATAGGCTAGCAGGGCTAGGAACTAGTTCACTAATTTGTTGTTTTAATTACCGACGTTGTTGTTTCGAATGTACAGTATTGTGCTGAGCCGGGTCGGCGATTGCGGCAAGAACGTGGACCCTGCCGCTTGCTTTTGAAATACAACACCGGCTTGGCTGCATTCCAGAAACGCCGTTCCTTGTTACTGCCGGCATTGGCCGCATATTAAAAAGCATGTGATTCGCGTTGAATTGTTGAGAATTAAACTGTCGGCACAAGCATTATTAAAGGGTTCTTTTTTGTAGCTAATCAGTGGTGATTTATTCATTCTAGTTTTTTTGGACTTCTAACCACTGTTATTTAAAAGATATTTACCAACGTTTCGGAGGCTACATCTGCCTCCGTCTTCAGGGTAGCGTGTCTAAATGTTTGCCTTGGAGGATTATTCTAGGTGGCCTAGGCTCCACCGCGTCCGTCGGTCAGAAGGACCTCTAGTATATACAAAGTTGCCAGGTAGGATTATCAGTGGCCAGGCTCCATTTTGTCAGATGACCACGTCAAGGTCACGATCAAGGCTTTGTGTGGCACCGTTAGGTTTCCACCTTGATCCCCGGCGACTGGACCGCCCCGGATTGCATGTTGCCACCTAGAATAATCCTCTAAGGCAACCATTTAGACACGCTACCCTGAAGACGGAGGCAGATGTAGCCTCCGAAACGTTGGTAAATCTCTTTTAAATAACAGTGGTTAAAAAAAAAAAAACTAGAATAATTAAAGGGGTTTCGCATTGTACTATTCTACTGTTAGTTGCTCGAGAATATTATTCAAGAAGTAGGTGGTGGATCGCGTCTTGCGTGTGTCAGTGTCCAACATGCGTTTGTTGGGGTATGCGTTTGTTGAGGTAAGTTTAAAACGTCATTACGCTCACTATGAGTGATCAAGAGTAAGACTCAGTGGGTCACAATACAAAAATAGAAAAGCGGAGAAAGTTAGGAAAGTGCCGTTGATGAGCCCAGTGTTTGTTCTGTCAATTCTACAGATGTTCCTCATGCATCCAATGAATCTCAGGCATCGGCATCAGTCATCAGTGGTGGATCACCTAATGATTCTTCAGTTGCAATGGCGAACTCTGGTAAACTTGAAACTAGTGGCAGTGTTAGCGTAAGTGTTACTGAAAAAACAGAATGTAGAGCCAAGTATAGATCCAGCATTGTGGAAAATTGATGAACAAATTCGTGATTACGTAGCTGTCCATGGCGTCAAACAGAACTTGGAAATGGATTTCAGTAATTTCAGTAAATCTAAGAGGACATACGCTGATAAAGATAGGTACCTTTCTAAACATATCATTATCCGAAATTTGACTGTATAGCAAGGAAGAAGGTCTTCTCTGAAAAAGATGGTAAATGTTAAAATGTAATTTATATAATTTATGTCATATCGCTTTGTTACAATTTCTGTATGTAACTATCATTTAACTAATACTGCATGTCGTTAATAGTAAAAATAGTAATACAGAAAATAATGATTTTTTTTTCATTCTTGATACAAAGGTATGGGCGGCGGCAGAGCTTGTTTGGCCTAGGGGCGGCAAGGAGGTAAATACGGCCCTGAATATAAGCAAGGACCTTGCTGTTATACCTGAGAGTCGTAGAAAGAGAGAGAAAAAAGTCTGACTTTCTAGTGTTGCAATGCATCTTGTGACTCGCAATGTATCCTGCGACTTTCCAGTGTTACAGTATATCCAGTAACTTTCCAGTGTTGCAGCACATCAAGTGAGTTTCCAGTGTTGCAGCACATCAAGTGACTTTCCAGTGTTGCCGCACATCAAGTGACTTTCCAGTGTTGCAGTGTATAAAGTAACTTTCCATTGTTGAGGAACATCCAGTGACTTACTAGCGTTGTGTTAAGACAAATAAGACACATAAACAAGATCATAACCTTTCTGGGACATACAATTGCAAAGTTTAATTGTAGGTGACAAAGTGTGTTCCCCACTTAATTGTATACAATACCAATAAATCTCAACTATCGATTGGAGTAGTGCCTGCTCATTTCTATGCTTCATGTGAATTCATGATACCTACTGAGATAGTAAACAAACCAAGTCGGCAAGCAGCCACAATGTGTCACAGCCACATGTAAGGGCATACAATCTCTTTGATCTTCCACGCATCTGCACTCAAACATGCAAACAATTTAAAAATGCGCTGTGCTGTGCCTAAGGGAATCTTCACCTTTCGCGCCTATCGCCTACAAAATTGGACCTTCTGGGGATTGTTGTCCTGATTGCAAGGTGCGCTCTTGTTGGAAAGGGAATTGTTTTAGCGGGGGAAAATATCCCTGTCTGCAGTAACGCAGAGCGCTTCTTAGCAAATAAACTACACACATTTACAAAAAAAAACAAAAAAAAAACACTTCGTTGCTCCTCTACGGTGCAACGCAACAGTGTAGCGGCCATGTTGCACGAGCTACTGCGTAGGTGCATACTGTTCGATCGTCACAACACCTTTATGGCGTGTTGCTAAGGAACCTTTTGAATGCCGAAACGCAAATTTTCGTTGTGCATAAATCTGCATGAAGATGAGAATAAAATTCCTGTCATTTATTTACTTCCCCTCGTACAATTTTCAATTTACTTACCTGATATTAAAAGTGGTAAATTTTAGGTATCTTCATGTTGTTTGTAGTCCAAAAATTGTAAAATAGACTAATATGAATATCAACCACTCAGCATATAGTTGTGGTTTTGACATGGAAGTCAACAAATTTAGGAAATTTCTCATATATTACAATACAAAATAAATAATTTCCATGAGAACCCATTGCCGTCCCAATATGAAAGTTTGCACAGAAATAGTCAATTGATGTCTTCAAAACATATATTTTTTTTAAAAAAAAAATTGTTTTTGAGATTTAAAAAAAACACATTTTTTCAAGTTTTTTTTAAAAAAAATTTACAAAATTCAAAAACCAGTCATGTTGCATTTCAAATTAAAGCTCATTAAAAGCGGAACAGAATGACACCTATTTGAGCTCTCTAGGTCAAATAGTTTTTTTGTTTTTTTCTACGGCTGTTTAAAGATTTCAAAATGTCAAATTTTGTGATTTTTGCTTTTTTTTAAAGTAATAACTCAAAAACTATGAGCCGAAAAAAAATCTGAAATTTGGACGTTTTCGTCAACTTTGCTGGTACTACCACTGTATCAAAAAATTATCAATTTCTGAAATGTCAAGGTGTGTCCTCCCCGTTGTCGTAGTGGAAGCTTCAAGGGGTCCCAGGTTCGATACCCGGTGGAGGCACAGAGCGGTTCGCGCACCACTTTAAACTGTAGGTCAAATTCTCCCGATTGGCCTATCTGTGCATAAAATAATAAATCCAAGCTCCTTATATACATGTGTGTGTGTGTAAATAGAGAGAGACAAAACATAAAATTATGCAAACTAAAATGTGCCAGTTGAATAGTAACGTACCCAACTACGCTTTTTTAAATAAGGCACCTGCCATTTCGCGTGCTCGTCTGGCTGTGCATACAAAGCACGTGCACAGGTAAACTTAAGGGTGATTGAATTCCTGTTTCCATGGCAGCGCTTTCGAGGCGGCCGAGGGAAAGTGCGCAAAGCTGCATTCCTGAGTAAGACCAATGGCAGAAAGGTCACTGGTGATTCTTCAAGCCAACAAAACGATCTTGGTTTCAAAGAAGTTTGAAAAATAAAACATCTACCAAGCTGTTCAATCGACTGATGTTTCTGTAGAAAAAGAGATGTCTCGTTAGTGTACCATGTTTTGTTCTGGTAAGCTTCAAGTCTTGAAACATGTCGACTGATTTCTCTCAAATACAATTTCAGATCAGACATTAAATTTGAGGTATCCCGTAGCAACTACAGGACTAGTAAAGAGAAGATACAATTGAAGATTGTATTCCATACACGAAGAGGACAAAAAAATAAGCCTTCAGTGAAAATAATGTACAGTATATATCCAAAAGTGACCGGACACCCATGTAAACGTGGCGGTAGTGCCATGGCCTGGGGATGTATTTACTGATTTGGGCTCGGGCCATTCGTTTTGTTCAATTGCAACAAGAACTGTTGTGTTTATGAGGACATTTTAGATAATAACATGCTGCCCACATTGTGGCAACAGTTTGGAATGGTACCTTTTTACTATCAGCACGATAATGCTCCTGTCCATAAAGCAAAGTCCATTGCATTGTGGTATGAGGACAATCAGGTGGATGTGCTTAGCTGGCCTGCTCATAGCCCCGACTGGAACCCCATAAAACATCTTTGGGATGAACTGGAACTGGAACTATTCACGACGCCACAGGACGAATGGAAAAAAATCAACCAGTAATATACCAGAACTTAGTGAAAAGCTTGCCCCGAAGAGCAATTGCTGTAATAATAACGAAGGGAGCTCCGACATCTAATTGGTTACCTGGTTGGTGTCTTTGGAATGAACAGCACTGTGTGTCTTGTGACTTTTGGCTATATAGTGTAGAATAGACTAGATTAGAGTTTCATTATTTACCGTCGCTTTTCTTCCATTTTTGGCTAATCGAGACAATGGGGATGAGTGTTAATATGATGAAATTGATGAAGGGACACTCTCATAGTGCTCCCTTGCTGGGTTTCGAACCCGGGACCTCTGGCGTCGTAGCGCGTGTGCTAAAAATTCTGCCACGGAGGTCGGTTAAATGGTGAACGATGGTGTGTAATTCCGATAAAATATATTGTAAAAGAACTGTAGACTAGAGGCTTACAGAATTGTGCAATTCCCTAAAACGTTACGTTCTTTCGTTCAGTTTGTTTCATTTTTTGTTTGAAGTCAACATCGTGCATGGAGAGACTAATCGGTACTGGACCTACAGTTTAAATTGGGATCCGAACCATTTTGCCATGTGCTTTCGCCGGGACCCTCTTGACTACAAAGCGGTTCTTTCGTTTTCCATACACTATTGAACCGTATTTATTATTGTTAATAATAAAACATGCCTTGAAGTAACAGATGCACGTTTCAAACTCTAATTTCAATTAATTACTTCATAATTTCGAGTGTACAGTACTGAAAGACATTTCCCTGCATAAATACCAAACCAATCTTTATCATTTCATTTAGAATTCAGCCCTTAACATCTGATTGATCGGTTACGGAATGGTTTGTTTTCTTAACTTCCGCGGAACGTTTCATTTTTTATTTCAAATCAAATCCCTGAAATGTGATATCCACACAGTCCTACCGTAAATATTATGTATTTTGCGCAGGAATCCGTTATCCCTCAACGTATTGAATTGCAATTACGGCAAGGATAGGAAGGGGGTGGGAAAGGTGAGGTGGAGGGGGTGGGTTAGATCGCTGTTTGAAATTGCGTCGAAAAGTACAGAGAGTGATATTAGAATTTTTAATCCTAGCGGCAGTTTTCCCGTTCTCGATTTTCCGCGTCTCTGCTAATTGTGTGATAAAATAAACATGAATGTTCTAATTTGAATGTCAGTCCGCGGGAAAGAAATTCCTCCAGCGGATGCCTCCTTTCCGGAGAGAGAGAAAAATATCCACACGCACACGTTTGTTGTTAATGCGTATGTATTTTGCAATGTGTTGACGTGTGTGTAGCATGAAGTTTTTTTTTTTTTTTTAATTACGCAGCGAGTGGTTATTTCAACAAGTAGGTCGTCGAGATGGAAAAATGATGGTCTGTTAGGTTTGAAAAACTCTTTCTATTTAATTTCTGATCTTTTTTAGAAATGACTTTTGTTTAAATCTCGCTCAATTTCTCTCGTTTCGTTCAACACATTGAGAGAAATCCCTCTTCACTGATCTGGTTTTCCTGCTAGGCACGTTGACTTATATTTTTCTTCATACACAGTGAATATGAATGAGTAACATATTTACGTTCCTTGATTTCTTGAACTCATCCATTTAGAAATTTCAGAAATTTTCCATTTTGCACACTGCGAGAACTATAGAATAGAAAATATATGTTGGCATTGTAACTTTATTATAGTTTCCTACACTCTGTCCCAGAAATCTCTGGAGCAAGCGAACGAAAGCAAGTCTTCTGTGCAAGCAGTGACTCGAGGGAGCACGACCAATGAAGGCGTGAGAGTGGGAGTGAGAGCATGGAGGGGAAAACGCGTCTGCAAACATTAAACCAGCCGTTAACAGCAGCGTGTTCTACGCTCACTCGCGTTCTCCCCTTATCGTTATGCGCGGCCTTGCTCCACAAATTACTTCGATTTCTGCAACTTTTATCTAACGCGAAGATGAATGGATACGTATGATGAAATCGATGAAAGGTAACACACAAGAAACATCGATGCCAAGGATGGGATTGTAACGCGGGACCGCTGGCGTCGTAGCCCGCTCTGTTAACAACTCCGCAATTATGGGCCGCTATTATTAGTTAATGGTAAAATTTACAATAATATAACCTTAAAAATGAACAGTTTGCTTGTTAATTTAGATAAAATGGGACACTGACGTTTTTTGTGCTGTGGAGAAATAATTTCGAAAAAAGAAAATGAACATGAAGAAGTGAAGGAACAAGAAAACAGGCAGCAAAAAATGGAAAGAAGTGGAGGAAGTACTGAAGAGAATGAAGAGAGGTAGAGCACCTGGGGTAGATGAAGTGCCAGTGGAAATGATACTAGGAGCAGGAGTGATTGGTGTCCAATGGCTGTACAGAGTAATGAAAACAGTGTGTGGCAGGAGATTGGATAAAGGGACTAACAGTTCCCATATTCAAGACGGGTGACAGAAAGGAATGTAAAAACTACAGAGGAATAACACTAATGTGCCACTCAGCATGGTGTACGAGAAAATATTAGACAAAAGAATAAAGGATGTAACAGAGCTGAACATGAGAGAGGAACAGGATGGATTTAGAAGGGGCAGATCAAGAGTAGATCACCATAAGGCAAATACAGGAAAGACACTATGAGTATGGAAATGATTTGATTATGGCATTCCTAGATATAGAAAAGGCATACGATAGCAAGGACAGAACAAATATTTGAAAAGCTCTAAGAGAGAAGGAGTAGAGGAAGAGATAGTGTGCAGAGTACATACTACATACAAGGTCAACCAGAGCTGTATGAAGACACCAGTGGGAAGAACGGAGTGGTATAAGTAATGGACTAAAACAGGGAAATACTCTTTTCACACTGGTCTTCATAATTACAATGGATGCAATTAACGAAGAGGTGAAAGAAGATAAGAGAGTAATAGATGAAGGCCCTGTTGTTCGCTGATGATTTAGTAATATGGGGAAATAGGGAAGAAGAAGTACAGGGACAGTTTGATAGTTGGAATGAGAAAATCAGAAGAGCAGGAATGAAATTGACTGCAGAAAAGAAAGAGGTGCTAATAACAACAAGAAACAGAGCCAGAAATAAACCAAGAATAAAGGTGGACACGGAAGAGTTGAGGGTAGTTGAGAGCTTAAAATATCTGGGAAGCATTATTGAGAGAAGTGGAAGAATAGATGAGGAGGTAAACAGAAGAGGACAAATGGGTGGTGGACTATATCAAATCGTTAGAAGATTAATATGGAACAGGGATGTACCTATGAAATGAAAGAAGGTAATATATAACACATATAATGTGCCAATAATTACGTATGGATCAGAGACTTGGACAATGACAGAGAGAGAAAAAGAAAGATGCAAGCAGTGGAGGTGAAATTTTTAAGGAGTAGGGAAGACTAGTAGAGATAGGATAAGGAATGAGGAGATCCGATAGACCGTGGGTGGTGGTGACGCTTCAGGACAGAATAGATCAAGCACAGATGAAATGGTTTGGACACATGAAGAGGGTGGATGCAGAAAAACTACCAGTAAGATCTTACAAGGCACAAGGAGTGGGAATAAGGCCAAGATGGAGATGTCGGTGGAAAGAGCAGATAGCGGAGAGTGTTAGGAGAAGGGGACAAGATTGGAACAACGTGGAAAAAGCGAGGAGTGGTAGAAGATCAGGAAAAAATGGGGAGGCTTGACTTCTATGCTGACCCAGCCAGTGGCAGGAAACGGCAAAAGATGATGATGATGTGCTGTGGCTAGAAGTAACGATGGAGTAGGTAACTGTCCTACCGCGTTAGACAAAACTAGCTCGAGAGGACGAATCTACTCACGAAAGTGGATAAACATGAAAGAAACAACGCTCTAGTTTTCAGATCAGTATTGCGTTTATTTTGTTCATTATCGCTCGCTTTGTTGTGTTTGCGATGATTTCTACAACTCTCAACTCCTCCCTTAACGTATTTTGCATAGCGATGTTACCACGTGTGAAACTTCAATGTTGTTTCAGCGCTGGACCTAGTTTGCTGGTCCAGTTCGCGCACTTGCACTTGCACCTATGGTCTCAAATAACGCAGACGAATTGTAATTACACCTTATCCACATACGCTAGGAGCGCTACGTTCACATTATGTCAATTTCCCGCCTAGCCAACACACATTTAAGACCGGAATTCTGGTACAATTTTGCTACCTATGACCTACCAGTGATGACGTAGCATGGTAAAGTTTGCACTGGCCTTGTTTATAAGAAGGTGTTGGTTTATCGCAACAGAAACCAAATGTTGCAAAATGAGCAAGGGCGTAACATATACAAATGAAGGAGACTAGAGTTCGTATCTGGTAGATCTCGGATATATAGTAGATTGGACGGTACGTGATTAATCAACTTTCAACATAAACTTGAATAAAAAATAGCTTAAGAAGTTTGGATGGATCTCAGAAAGTGAATTTGAGAGGTAGTGTGTAAAGCTAAGATGAATCTACAAGAGACATCATGTAAAGGTATTAGAGAACTTGAAGATTACATCCCTGCCTGCTGAAAAATTAAGTAAGGCGAAAAGTTTAATATTTCAAGTTGATGAATACAGGGGGGGGGACAGAAAAAAACTTTAATTAAAAAAAAAGAAGTCGAACGGGGCACATTTAATTGAAATTGAAATTAAAGAACAGATTTATCGTTAAATCTTCATTACTAGGACGTCTTCCCTTAACTTTTTTTTTAAACTTTTTTTTCCTTTTTGCTCCTTCCGAAATAATGCAATGGGAGAACAAGAAGGAGATTTGAGAAGCGGACCGGAACTGTGCTTAAGACGAACCAGGAACAATTGTGTCTTTTCAATGACTGTAAGTAGCTTAGAGTTCCAACAGAGAATTCGCTTCTATGGCTTATTGTGGAGAGAGAGAGGTAGGGATCGAGGAGAGAGGCAGTGATGGAGGGAGAGAAAGAGAGAGGAGAAAATCGCTGGAGAAAAAATATGGCTGCGAGATTTTGTTTGGTTTCTCGTCTTCTTCTCTCCCTCTCTTAGGAGGATTCGGTGTCCAACCTCACGGACCAACTGTTCGCGACAATATCTCTCCAACGCAGTCGGCTGGAGGTTGGTCCCGGAGGCGAGAGAGGGAGGAGAGAGTCCTGGAGGCACAGTTCGAAAGGGGATCCTGTAGGATGCTGTATCTGTTTCCTCCAGACGTGAACAGGCACCAACTCTCGGGTGTCCAGCTTTCCTCTTTTTCGGCACAGATTTAGTTACGGCTTATTCAGCTTTTGGGATTTTCAAGTCGCATTCAGCCTTAGGTAAGAGCAAGTGGAGGTTGTAACACATTTCGGAGCATCTAACTCTGACGTGGCTACTTCTTTTGTCGGACGCGTGAGTGGAACGCGCTTACTTTTTGAGATAAATTACTATACCGCGGTTACTTTTCTCAGGCATGAAACTGTGAAGCAGTTGAAACAAAGAGGATTATTTTTAAAGTATGAATGAGCCTGTAATGCATTTGCTTTTGAAGACATTGAAGTGTAACTCATTTACTTTTGGAGATATGGAATTATAACGTGGTTACTTTCTTGGGAACAAATCATATGCAGTGTTTTGATTGAAGGTCCTTAAGTAAAACAAAGCAAAAAACCGTTCTGGAATATTATCTGCTGCGCCAGTGTTTCTCTATGTTGCACAGAAGACGTTGTAAAATAGTCAGGGATAGTCCGTTGTATACGAGACTGTAATTTAAGTGTCAAATACACTGTACAAATATTGCTAGTACATTTAATGTATTATTGTTATATACTCAGGCCACGTGAATGTGTTCAAGTACGACCTAGTAATTCAATATAGAACGTGTAATAAGTTAGCCGGTGGAACAGTGCCACGTTTTGTTGTTTTCAGTTTATGAAATTGGGAACCTGAGATCAGTGTTGTTTTGTTATTTTAGATGCCATTGATCTAGAAAAAATAGAATTTGCACACTGCATGCCCGAAGGTGCTTGAAACTACCGAGCGTTTTGCCACAATTCTAACGACAGATATCTTTCCAAAAATAAGAATTCCGATGCGAATCTTCATCAACTTCTACTGGAAACTTCTCAAAATGAACAGAACCCAAAATAAGAAAACAGTTCATAATAAAACTAAGAAATATCGTCGAAGGAAGCTGTCGAATCATGGTACTGTTTAGTTTGCTGTGAGCACAATGTTCTAGACATGAAAAAGTATATAATGTGCAATGTCAATGTTTATAAAATCTGTATTGGATTAACAAGAAAGGACAACAAAAGTTGTGTGCCTCATTCATCTTGATTCCTAACGTACACAAGAGTGTAATTTTTACTATTTAGTAATGTTATAGTAAAGATATCTTGAAACGAATGCTTCGCATTTCATTCGCAATGTTTCCTCGAAAAATCTGGATCTGGATTCACTTCACGAACGCGACCGACGAAGCCTCTTACCTTGCTCAGTCCCTCTTCTCCGCCCGCCTTACAACGCTACAGTATCGCTGCTCTCTCTGCAGTCCACAAGTGCATACGAGAGCTACATACACTGCGGGTTCACCGTGCCTACACAGAGAATCAAAAACGTGTCAATCGACACATATACTTTGACTCCAATAACACATTAATGTGCATAAACTGAAAATGATGCACTTTACGGTGTGTCAAAATACAACTGTAGAATTTTTTAGTGGACCACGCGGAACACCAGCTGATAAAAGTACTCTTTCATGCACTTGCGTGTATATTTTGACACACCCAAAAATTAATCAGTGGCGCTTTATGCACGATCATGTGCTTGAAGTCAAAATACAGTTCGTTCGTTTTGGCTCTGGGCCGAGATAGCGTGTGACATGACGTGACATGCCGGCATTTTCGTCCCGTAAGGTCTCGCTTATTTACGCCCATATCTTTAGCATGTAAACAATTATATTTATATTTCATAACGAGTACTAACGTGCGTCATAAGTAGACCTCAGACTTTAGGTTGTTAATCTATTTTTTTTTTCCTTTACAGGTATGCAAGATATAATAAGTTATGTCAACGTTTGATTAAAGAACGCCAACAACTGATGAGGTTTCATAGTGCCTAAAAAACTATTTTGCTTGCTAGAACCTATTTTAGGTTTCTGAGACTAAATCAAGCCTTTTTTTAAGGTTTTTATATACTATTTTTAAAGGTTTTACAGAATTTTTATGTCGCACAGAGGCATGACGAACATGTTTGAAACGTACTCCCTGTTGATTTACCTTCCTCCAAGTCCTTGGTAGATTTTCCGAAGCTCTAAACAAAGCAAAATGTCTGGTCCCACTGTTACCTGTACAAGCCAAAGTGGACTATCTGCGTGGTCTTGCTCACTTTCGCGTCACTTCGCTGCTTTGTGGCAAACTAACATTTCAGCATTGAAGTTTGCACCACCGACTATGTTTTTGTTGAAATATTATTTTCAGCATATACGATGATCCTCAGAGACAAAATTGCGGAGTTTGACTGTGGATAACATGAAAAAAGATTGTTGCCTAACTATACGGCGAAGAGTGGATTTCAATAGCAAATTTCCAATGGTAATATCTGCCATTGCCGTAGGGTTAGGCAACACACATAACGTTATGCAAGATAGTGCGTATCCCATTTTCATTGCCGGTGACTGTACCTAATCAGCATTTTTCAGGAATTTTGAAGTATTTTAAGTATTTTTGAACCTACTTCAGGATTTTTCGGGCCTAACCTAATATTTTTAGGACCTATTTTAGGATTTATAAAGCCTATTTTAGTAACCTAAAAGCACACTTTTTAGAACCTAAAAATCCGAGGTCTAGTCATACGAGATGTTCAAAGTTGTACACGCGCTATCTCGGCCCGGAGCCCAAACGAACGCACTGTGTATGTGTCAATTGACACAATTTGGGTCGTGTGCGTAGACTTAACACATAAATACAGCTTAGGGCAGCTGTTACCGCAGTAGAGAATGCTAACCACTACAGCACTAAGGTCGGCCTTTGTCATTAAAATTCAGCGGGGAAAAAGAAAATTTGCAGGCAATCTTTCAAAAGTGGATAATTGGCCGACTTCGACAAAAGCAGAGAAACATACGCAAAAATAATTTCCTCTTCGAGACGTTCTTAAGAAATCAAAATTTTCTCAGAACCATCTGTTTCCACTTCGCCCCTCCCCTCCTCTGAGTATAATGGGGAAATCATTAAACGACGCTTTAAAACAACATTTCAGCGACTGGGCTCGTTTTGAATGCGACGTCTTTTAACTGAGCGCGCAACAAATGGTATTAATATCTGTCTTCCTGCCCTAGTCACGTGATGCGCCAGACCATCTTGAGAGAGAAGAGGCGTCATTTAATTACTCGTAATTAAATATCAGTCGAAATTAAACTTCCAAGAGAAACTGTGGACCAAAACGCAAACGAGATCATTGCAAGAGAAGATAAAAATCCAGACTGTGTGAAATTTCGCTCTCAACGCAATGCCTAGATTGAATAAGGAACTATCATTTGGCCAATAAAAAGTATCCATTATTCGAGATTGAGACAACCGAGAGGCATATATATTATTGTTATTGTTTTAATAAAATTCTATTACCAAATTATGTAAACTTGTGGACTTAAATGCAAATGCAATTACGAAGAGAAATTATGCTGTGGTTAAGAGAAGCACAGATGCAAATACATTTTTGGGAATAATGTGCGTGTTTTCAATGTAAGAATTGAGTGGGTTTGGGATGGTACCGACGATGAGAAGTTCTTTCAAGAATTCGGTATGATATATTAAATATATATATATATATATATATATATATATACACACACACACACACACACACTGTCCCAAAAGGCTGTGTATTAAGTGAACAAAAACAAGTTTTCTTGATCCAGTAGTTATGAAAAAAAACTATTAAGTATAATCTAAAACAACACAATATGGTCGCTATTTCGAAATAACTTTACGCAACGATTTTAGTGATTCGTTACAGTCAGTGGCGGCGATTGAGTACCAAAACCGGGGGTTAGGGTGCCAAAACTGAGGGGGGTTAAAGACAGTTTACTTTTCCCTTTGGTAGATAAGGTTTAGCATAGTGTGGGACCAAAAGTAGCAAAAAGTGGGGGGCGGGGCAACTGTCCCCTCGCCCCCACTAATCGCCGCCACTAGTTACAGTCAATGTAAAAGTATTGTACAAATTCATTTTGATGTCCCAATATGTACTCTAGCAAGCAAGATAACAAAAATCAAATCCTCTTGATCTAGAACCTATAAATCTCATTAAATTTGATTACAGTCAATATTTTGATGCGTTTTGCGCCAGAATAGTTAGAGATATCTTCCAAAGTTTATTTATTCGCAAATATTAATGTTCCGTTATTAGCAAACACGACAGTTCATGAAATGATTAATGAATATGTGTAACAGCGAATGCACAATGTACTTATGAAACGTGATAATTAGACAATATTTTGTACATTTCTGTAATCTCATATAATGCGCATATTCTTTCCGATACTTATGTTTGCTAATCTACTGATAACGTCAATCATAATAAGGTTATATTGCATAAATGGTGTCAAATATTAGCTTAAAAAACTACAAACAAGACCGATAATAAATGGTAATACTCTAAATAGTGTTTCCTCTCAGTATACTGCATGTAATATGCGGTTTCTCTCGCCAGAATATCCAGACATTCTTCACACAATAATGTATACCTTGCATCTTACAAAATAAGGTCATATTGACCCCCTCCAGCATCCTTGATTGATTCAATGATTTGCTATTTTCTACTTCGCTTCTTGTGCCACTTTTGGCTAACTTGCAAAGAGGGGGATGAGTGATAATATGATGAATGGACACTCACAAACATCCATGCCCTGGCCAGGATTCGAACCTGTACCCCTGGACGTTGTAGCGCGATGTGGTAACTACTCCACAACAGAGTCGGCCCTCCAGCATCCATACACTTTTGTACGGTAGTTTGCAAATTGGAGACGACATGTGCCAAAGTGACATCGGTAATGACAGCAGCTTTCCGTTGTGAATACAGGATTTTGACTGTACAGATCCTTCACCATACATATTCCGAAATGTCCTTTCATATTGTTCAGATGTGCTCGTTCGACAATATTATCTAAAACAATGAACACGCGCCATTCAACATGTTTGTGGCACACGCCACCACTCTACACAGAATCGCATCTCAAGGTCACGGGTACAGTTCATTTCGTTGAGGAGTGTGGTTGTTCTGCTTCGATAGATGTACACTTTGTCAATATAAATGGCAATAAGGAACCATACTAAAATTAATATTTATTGAGGTATCATTGGATTCCTTCCAAGAGAATCACGCTTTATTACAAAAGTATTATTACTAAATCGATTTGGATTCTACGAGGAAAAATTCAAAAAAAATTCTGCCCATCCGTACGGTATATCACATTTAAAGTGTAATAAAATTATATACTGAATTGAGACTGGTGTTCATTTCATTCTGCACGGAACAGCAAAAACAGGATATTATTACAACGCAAATAGACGCTAAATAAGTTTCCATTTTGTACTTACCTGGCACTCGTATGTTCCATTGTCTCTCTTCTGCACATACTTTATTTGCAGTGTCCAGTCATCCGAGCCCTCTGCATGTATGATCTGGAACCTCTCGTCGTTCGTGTATGTGAGCGTGCCTGACGTCAGTATGTGCCAATCTCGCCTTCTCACCCATGTGATCTGAAACAAAGAGACCAGGTTGTACAAATATATTCAGAAAATAATATCTACAATTTTACAAGCTAGATCTCGTTCAGGCCAAGGCTGACCTCCTTATATTGCAGTTGAGTTCTGAAATCTTGAAATTACTACTTGCTCTGTGAAGAACAAAAGTGTTATTGTATGCCCGTGCGTAGATTAGACTTTTATTCTAATTTGTATTTTTCCTTGCATTTTTTACTCCTTTACATTTTTTGTATTGTTTTTTTCATTTATTTTATATTTCAATGTAGTCTACTAAATTTCACATGAAAAAAATATGTGTAAACATGTTGAAGTGGAAGAAAAGGTTTCACAGCCTTAACTTATCCATGTAAATCAAGACAAGATAAATAAATCAGTGTGTTGAATAAAAACACAAAGTCCATCTAGTTTATACCCCAGACACGTGTAAAATAGACGCCAACTTTGATGGTAAGACCTCCTACCCTTGCCCCCAGATTTCTCAAGGTAGATGTTCTGAGTATAAACTATTACTTATTTCAATTTTTGAACGCATCCTAATATTTGTTCCCCTGGTGGGGAATGTAAAGTCTTGTTTCTTTGAAAGAATGTCTACCTTATGCACCGATAGGTTAACCGGGACTGAATCAACTACGGTTGAAAGTAGTACAAAGGGCTTTCATATATGGAAGAGATTTGTATAAAACTCCTGCATTAGAAGTGCATGAAAACATGTTAACATTATGATTTTCAGTGAAGCCGCTGTCTACTGTAATACATTTTCAACCTTTTCTGGAAGCTTGTGAATACCACTTGCGTTTCATGTTGTTCATGTATTCATCCTTGCCTAGCTGGGATTTTCGGTTTCTGACCGCTCAAGAAGACTTTAATGTGTCTAAGCAAATGGTAATCCGAGGGAGCCAATTCTGGACTCTACTGAGGATGACGTACGACTTTACCGTACTTTGATTTTCTTAACACTGGAAGCGTTAAAGAGATGGTGTGGGGATGTGCATTCTCATGCAGAAAACAAATATAATCCTTTCTTTCCTTCGCTTGGAAAGAATTGCTGGCACCTTTATTTAGGCGAGAAGTGTTGAATGAAGGTGTGCCGACACTTTTCAGTGCCGGTTTCAGAACAGTGGTCGTTCTATTTCCTAATTGGGCCAGGATTGAAAGCGAGAGAGTTCGAGATTAAAAAGAGAGGTGAACGTATATTGGCTCCCACATATACTGTGTTTTCTGACATATTTCTCAAATTGGAAACATATTACAATTTTGAACATGGAGGTAAGAGCAGTTACAAAACTGATTACTTAAAAACATAAAAAAAGTATTATGATGTCTTTTGGGAACTACTTCACTCAGAACATCAGATGAGCAAATATGACACTACTGATTCTCTTCATTTTTTCAGACGTTCGCTTCATGTTTCATGCATTTTTGATGCGTGTATACGATGAACAGACCTATAAAGTTTCATTTCTACATATCAAGTACGCATCTATAATAATCTAGCGATATCTTTACACAGTTTCGAAACTAAAGTTCTGCGTGTAATGAACGTGGATTTAAACATGCAAGAAGGAACTAAGTTACACTTAAAACCAGGAAGAAACGATAGCAAGAAAGAGAGATGAAAAATTTCTAGTGAAGAACAAAACTGTTTGTAGAAAACAAATTGACGTAACCGTCGTAACGCATTCGATATCCACTTTCTCATCGTTGTTCGCTCTATTGGTGAACATGCAATGCAGTTTTGATGTGGTTATTGGTATGACACACTTTAAGCGGATCACTGTGTAACAAATTTAAAGATAACTTCAATTGGAAATGTTTTCCAGAGTCTAATCGACAGCATACTGACTAACACAATCAACGTATTGCCTTGTAATCAAGGGGTGCCGGGTTCGATACCCGGTGGAGTCACATACTGGTTCGGATCCCATTTTAAACTGTAGGACCAGTCCTGATTAGTTTGTTTTTATCGTACTTTGTTCTTAACGTTCGACTAGACCTTTGGCAGCCGAATGGGCGAATATTTTAAAAATTTTCCTCTTGGATATTCCAAAATATGAAACATTACATACGCATAGAATTCCTTCTAGACCTTAGACGTGAATTTTCGTGTAGTTATGTTTCACTGTTGTCTAGATATTATCAAAAGTTTTGCGATTACGTAAGTCTATTAAACTATTGGTAATATCTAGACAACAGTGACAGAAAACTACACGAAACTTTACGTCAATGCTCTAGAATGAATTCTAAGCGTATGTAATGATTCATACTTTGAAATATCCAAGAGGTTTTTCTAATGGAGGTAAAAAGGTAAAGTGTTCCCCTGTGCATAGCACCACGCCATGAAGGCGTATAGGGGGTGTGGGGGTAACGCCCCACACTTTCTTCATCCGGTCGTGAGTGAGGGTGATGTGATCAGCATCACGCCCCTGACCGCCTTTACCCCCCAGGGTTTCCCCCAGGTACCCATGTTATTCGACGCTGGGTTGGCGCCGGGGCCGCTTCCACCGTTAGAAAAGTTCCCGGATTTGAACCGGCCGGGGATCGAACCCGGGACCTTGAGCATGGTAGTCAGACGCGTTACCGACTGAGCCACTGCGGCCACTTTTCTAATGGAGTGGAAAATTTTTAAAAAAATTGCCCATTCAGCTGCCAAAGATCCAGCCGAGCCTTAAGTACACTTTTTGATCAGACAGATTTGGAGTGAACCTACAGCTCAAAGTAGGATAGGAACCACTGGGTCTGTCTGCACTAAGGAGGGCCAAATCCAAAATTATATGCGGATATCGGATAATTTTCTATTCGGATATCAGATATTCTGATATCAAGTCAGGCCGTATATCCGAATTATCCGGATGTACAATATACGGATTATCCGGATATTTTTGTGTATCTGCATTATCCATTTTATCCGTAACGGATATCGGATATTTTGAAATGCGGATATCAGTTATTTTTTGGCCATCCCTAGTCTTCACTGGGAACTAAAAAAAAAGGTCCCTTAATTACAGGGCACCCGTATCATCTCATTGGTTTGACTCACGATGGAGGCACATCTGTATCTCACATTTAAACTCCCGCTCTGTACTCTGTCCCAGAAGTCTGTGTAGCAAAGCCGCGGACAACGATAGAGATGGGACTGCTGCAGTCGCGTTTCCTCCTCCATGCACTTACTTCTCTCATGCGTTCATTAGTCGAGCCCTCTCGAGTCACTACTTGCGCGCAAAGAACCTATTTTCGTTCGTTTGCTCCCCAGACTCCAGAGACGTAGTTTGGTCCCAGTTATTCGAATCTGCTCATGTCGAAACCTTTTTCTAAAATTCCTTTATCCTATTAAGCACGAGCGTAAATGTGTTTCGCAGTTTTCTTCCATACTCTCAACACAAATCCCCCGCCCCACAGAACGAAAAGTAGTTTTGTAGTATTTCAAAAAGTTGAGAAACAAAACCCAACTTGTCAATGTCCATGCCTTAATTTTTCTCTGTTTCTGCCTAACTTAGCAAGTTGTCTGGCAGGAGCTAAGAAACTTATTCTTTTCTCGAAGAAGATAACAACTACGGCTGAAAAATTCATATCCTTTAATGGCGTCTTGCTAGGGAAATTAATGTTGAATGACTTGCCTGCTTTCCTAATTCAAAGATACGGGTTCTGGAAATACCTAACCATGAATGCTGGGAAGGCACTATGAACTCATGTGTGTGAAACTACAATTTCCATTCTTCCCTATTATCAGTGTTGCTGTTCACTGACTGGTTGAATAAGCTATTGACTTATTTGTTTCCTAAAATTTGTTTTGGGTTCGGAAGACCACAGGCCATTGCACACTTTTCTCAATATGGAGAAATTTGGAATTTAAGTACATTTTATACACAGATAGGCTAATCGAGACGTCAACTAAAGTTTATTGATTGATTGATTAGGTGTATTTTACTTCGCATTTATGCCACTTTGCGCTAATCGCAAAACCGAGAATGAGTGGTAATATGATGAATTGATGAAGCGACATTCATGCTCGTGCAGGTATTCGAACCTGGGACCCCGGCATCGCAGTGCGCTCTGCTAAACACTCCACCACGTAGACAAGCACCAAATGTTTAAAGTGGGAACCAGTCACCCTGTTCCGGGAATCTCTGGAGCAAGACAACGAAAACGAATCTCTGCGCAAGTAGTGACTTGAGAAGGCTCGACCAATGAACATGGAAGTGGAAACGCAGCTGCAGCTACCAGCTGTGTGCAGCAGCGCGCACTGATTTGCTCGGCCCACTCGCTCTCTCCCATCTCCATCGTTACGTGCTGCCTTGATCCACAAATTTCAGAGAGGGAGAGAAAATGTATGTGCCTCCACCGGGTACTGAACCTGGGATCGCTTGATTACACTGCAACGACGTTACTACTACGCCATCGTGAAGGCAATATGGGGGTACAATCCACCAGATTTGAAACTTATTAAGTCGCTTTTTTCTGCTTTTGGAAGATGAGGATGAGCGATGATACGATGAAATCGATGAAGGAACAGTCACACAGGACCCTAGGCCTGGATTCGAACCCAGGAACCCTGACGTAGTAGCGCGCTGTGGTAACCACTATGCCTCATAGGTCTGCCATAATCTACAAGATAATGAATTAAAAGTAACATATATTTTTGAAATGACCGCCAGCCCCTGTGCCACATCGCGCTACGACGCGGTTCGAATCCCGGCCTGTCCATGGATATTTGCGAGTGTCCATTCATCATTCTCATCACATCATCACTCATCCCCATCTTCGTAAATTAGTCAGAAGTGGCACAAAAGAGAAGGAAAATAAAGCAAATCAATCAATTTTGAGGTGACCCGTATAAAAAACAAACTGAACACGTCTAAAAACTATATTCGCTATTGATAAAAGCTGAGGTTGTTAAAGAACAAACTAGCGTACGTGACAACACACAACCCCACAGAGGATCATTCTTGCTGTAGGTTCATGCGACAATCTTGTTGTCTTACAAATAATCCGTTTCGGAGATGTACGACATGGAAGAGATGTTTCCTTCCTCAGAAGTACCTTCTCAGAAGATCTCTCTTTACACACCCACTTTTGCTCTTGAATATCAGAGCATGCGCAGTACGTGATTACCTCTGCATGCAAGAGGATACACGTGGCAGTGCTTCATGCCGCAGAGGACACTGGGGGTCGACGACACCGACGAAATCATTCGCTAACCTCCGAATTTTAATTTAGCATAAACGCTCCTTCCAAGGGGCCCGAGTATTCTAATGCAATTTGTGTTAACAGCCTGTTGCACGATGTTCCCAGCGATGCCGCTCCAAAACTCGCGATGTTGCTACTTTTACGATCAGCCACACTAGCGCCATCTGAATTAACCTGGAGGAAACTCTGGTGTGAGGACTACTTCCGGTAAATGCTACGCCATTTCCTTTTGGGTTCGCCCCCTTCCGCTTCCTCTAAAGCCAGCCTATTAGGAGTGAGCATTCTTGGGTTTATTATACTCCTCCCATGCAGGAGCAATTAAGGGACTTGCCTAGGTCCACCTTTGTGCGGCTTTGCATTGGTCCGCAAAAGTTGGCGGTAAACCTACATGAAATTGGGTCCTCCCCTGTCTCCCCTCATAGAAATTCGACGACGCAATTCTGAATTCAAAATTGCGTCGTCGAATCAAAACGCCAAGCGTTTTACGAGGTGGAAAGAACTCTAAAACGCTTTAGAGAAACTGTGGCGCACGGTTAATTAAAAATTACTAGCTTGGTTTATTCTGAGGCACTAATCAACGAACTTCATAATACTAATAATTCCCAAGAGCGTGTCACTTCAAATATGTTCCTCAAACCGTTCTGTCCTGACTCAGGTTAATGTATTTGTCTTTTAACAGCCTATTTCTTCTAGATAGCTTTGAAAATTATCATCAGCATGTATTTGAACTTTAGCATGAATGACAAATAGTATCTGTAAACACTAGCGTAGGGCGTGATATTTTTTTTCGGAGTGGGCTGAAATTGTAAAGCTGGATATCACATACCTCCGTTGTAGGCAGGGGCGGGATAAATTATAAAATATTTCCCGATTAACATTTTCAAACCTTTTGAAAGTTGCTCAATGACATAAATGGTAATCTGGGTCATTTTAAGGGGAGTTTGCATTTATCACTTTGGTTTTCCCGACTTCTTTACTGCTGCTTTCTTTTGAAAATTGCGATTTCCTAAAAAATTCGGAAAGGGCTGTAGCACCATCAGAATCAGAGTACCTCGGTATCCGCACACGTGGAATTTAATGCAGAGTGGAACTTTTATGAAATTCATGTAAGTTTTGGTGGTACGATTTACATTTATCGATAGTGGAACATATATGAATCGCAACACAATGAGTTATGTTCCGATTTCTATTTAGTATTTCTCAAGAGTGGAATACATACGAAGCGCAACACAGTGAGTCATGGTACGATTTATATTTACTTCTCAGGAGTGGAATACATACAAAGCGCATCACATTGTGTGATGTTACAATTTCTATTTATTTCTCAAGAGTGGAATACATACAAAGCACAACACGGTGAATCAAGGTACGATTTCTATTTACTTCTCAGGAGTGGAATACATACAAAGCGCAACCGAGTGAGTCATGGTACGATTTAAATGTATTTCTCAAGAGTGGAATACATGCAAAGCGAAACACATTGAGTCATGGTACAATTTATATTTATTTCTCAAGAGTGGAATACATACAAAGCGCAACACAATGAGGGATGATAAGGTTTCTATTTGTTGTGGGCTGGGTACGTTTCGTATTTATTTTCCAAGGGTTGAACAAGTTCCGAGGTGAGGAGAGTGACTTATGGTACAATTCGCATTTATTGCTCTAGCGTGGTACAATGAACAAAATGAATACTGGTATAGTTATGTATCTTTTTCATATATTCAAGCTCAGCAGAGCTGCCATTGAAAGTAGAAAGTGAATGAAGAGATTTCTGTTTTCATTCGTAATACTAATACGTAGTAATGGTAACATGGAAGACCTTGGAAGAGTTCATTACCTAAAAGAATAATAATACACTTCCATTATTGAATTCTTTCCTTAACATTATCAAGTTGCCTCACAAAGTGGATACGAAGCAACCTTTTTCATACGGTACAGAAAAAAATATGGATCCTATTGAAGACGCAGAAAAGAATTTCAGTGAAGAATAAAAGGGAGCCCACTTCATTTAAGTATTCCTAACCACATGCATGTCATCTCTCCGTCCCCGAACGATAATCAGCCATTCCGTCTTCCTGTCCAATTCCTCCGAGCATCTGATAACCTTGTCAAAGGCTCTTCCAAATTCGAATTCACCCCGGAACGCTCCTTTCGCCGCTTTCTTCTTTGTCGGCAATTCTTTTCTTCTCTTCGGACCAGGGCGAAATTAAGTTGCTACAGAATTTCGAAATAGATTGTCCCGCCGCCAGCATCACCTCTCGGCCGTTCCTTTAAGCACGAGAGAGAAAGAAAGCTAACTTTATAACTTTCTCCTTTCCTTTTCTAGGGATCATTTTTCGTCCGCACGACACGAGAAAGCAACAGAACGATTGCGAGAGAAGATGGAGGGGGGTACGGAAAAAAGTTTGGCGGTCGGGAAATACTGAACACGTCAATGTGGTCTCATGCTTCCGTCGATCCCCTCGGCCACCCGCTTCCTTTGATAGCCCCGCTGGTATCCATCCCCCAAATACATTTCCACCCGTCTCTTACATGCAGAGAACGTAGAGGTGAACTCCGGGAACGATTCCGGTATGGAAGACGTAGTTCCGGGTCACGACAGGCGGACCAATCTCTTCGTGCTCCTATATGTAGTGTTTCCAACTTCAAGCAAGCTGGAATTTTCGTTTTTTTTTGTTTTTTTAGTTCTTTATTTGCTATTTTCTTACAAACAATTTCGAGAAAATTATATTCTGAAAGCAGAGGTGTTATTATTCTAACTCAAACATTTAAGTGATTTTATTGGTAAAACTGGAACAAAAACGTAAATAAAGACTAAAGTAATTTTTGCCCGACATTTCCTCTGGGATGACATTTGTGAACTCATGCGACGCGTTTGCACTTTCACAAATCCTGCCATCAGTCACTTTCCTTCTTTTCGTACCAGTTCTACTCTTGAAAGAGAAATTAACATCCTACCATCAGCTACTTTCTTGCCCTTAGTACCAGTCACACGCTAAAAGTACGAACATAAATCGTATCAGTCGATGATGAGCTTTTTGGAGAATGCTAAATTAAATTATTGTTTTCTTTAATTTTTCTCATAACTGGTTACATTTCTAACTACTGTCAAATCTAGGATTATTTTTAAGTACTCAACTAGACTACCTACACTATATTCAGCATTCAAACGTACCCAACTTGGTACGACATCTACGAGTAAAATTAGTAGCGACTTGTACAGTAATTAACCTAATTCGTGTGTTATTAATAATAATGGTAATTTTCCTATTAATAAACAATCTTAGATATTTGTAATTTGGGGACGTACCTGGACTTGCGGATAGGAAGTCCTATTTCTCTTCATTATACGACATTTCTGTGTATAACAATCCACGTTATTGAACAGTGTAATCAACCTGAAAATTGATTAGAACTGAGTCCTTAGAAAGTTTTCTAGATTGATTGATTTCGTGTTTTAAGTACACTTTAGGCATAGTATGGTTAATCGGGACTGTACATACAGTTTAAAGAGGAATCCAAATCACTATGTGCCTCTATCGGGTATCGAACCCGGGACGGGACCCCTTGATTACAAGGCAACGATGCTACCACTGCACCATCGGGGAGGCACTTTTATTATAAGAGTCGTTTTGTTCAAATGTTGGTGTTGGAAGTTTGTGTTTGGTCTCATATATTTCCAGTAGGTTCCGATATAGAGTTGGATTTAATTTTCCACAAAAAGGCTGTATATTTGGGAGGAAATCATGCTGTTTTTAACTATAGTTTTCGACTAAATTACATTGGTTCCCTGTCAACGCTCCGTTGGTGGGGATGAACCCTACGACGGATCTGTGATTCAGTAATGACCCATTCGATAGATAACCACTACTCCACCACGCCAGCAACAATTCTGTTCCATCAATGATTGCTCTAAGTTGCTGGTATTTCTATAGATCCGGTAACCATATTTGCTTCAAATATTCACCAGTATAGTTTATTGGATTTGAGGTCAATGTCATGAAAAATGTATGTCCTCCTACTTTCGACCTTTGTGCTTCATCATTTGTGTGTTCCTCTACACTCTTCTCCAGAGTAAGCTCATTCGCATTCAATTGGTATGTATATGGATGTTTTTACTGTAAGTACCTTAATTCTGGCCAACCCTTATCAACTTGAAGGAAGCAAGAAGTATTACAGAACTATGGTTGATTGATTGATTGATTGATTTAGTTTATTTTACTTCGCGTTTTGTGCCGCTTGGCTAATTTGCGAAAATGGGGATGAGTGATGAAATGATGAAATTGATGAATGGACATTCACAAACAACCAAGCCCGACCGGGATTCGAACCCGGGACCCTTGGCGTCGCAGCGCGATGTGCTAACCACTCGGCCACAGGATCGGGCTACAGAACTATGGGAATCACCACTAACAGTAATAGAAGCACACAAAAATAATCAGTTGCAGAGAAGGTGAGAGAAGGGGCAGTCTCTCTAAATCAGTAGTTCTCAACTTTTTCCAGTCCGGGACCTACCTTGAAGGATATTACACTTCATGGGACCCGTAAGCATGGGCGTCGGCAGAATTACTTGTAGGGTGTGCACTCAGTTTATAATCATATTCGTATTCTAACATCGAGTTCTTTAAGAAGCCCTTCTTTACGCTTGCTTAAACAAATTACGCACACTTCATTCTAGAAAAGTAAATATGTAATTTAAGAACCTAACTGTAAAAAAAAAATCAACTGAACTCCTTAAAACTTCCGCAATCCATTTATTTACAGGCGTTTGATTACTTTGTAATCCAAGCAGTTTCGAGAGCAATGTGAAATTATGACAGTTGCCACCTCTCAGTGACCGCACACATACAGGCGGTCGGAAATATCAAGCGACACCTTAAATCGGCACGCATGTGGCACACATATAATTAAGAACTCATTGCTACCACTTAAACGAAAACGACATATATCCGATTCCCTTCGGCTTCCCCAATGGCGCAGTGGTAGCGTCGTCGCCTTGTAATCAAGGGGTCCCGGGTTCGATACCCGATGGAGGCACAAGTGGTTCGGATCCCACTTTAAACTGTAGGTCCAGTCCCGATTAGCCTTACTGTGCATAAAGTGGACTTTAAACAACAACTCAAACCAAACCAAAACTCAAACCGATTCCCTTCAGATGTCGGTAAAAATGAATGGCAGAGCGCGGATAACAAAAGTGTAGAGTTTAGACTACGTACAACATGGGTTGAATTTAACTTGTTAAAACAATATATTTAGTAATTTAAATGTAATAGGTTTTTAAGACACAGTAAATAAATTTTCGAGCCCGACTTCGCGACCCACCAAACGCCCCTTCGGAAACCAGCAGTGGGTCGCGCCCCATAGGATGAGAAACTATGCTGTAAATGTTATGTCAGAATTGGTGTAGTGTAAAACTAGGCAGTAGATAATGCTCAATTTAAATCGTATTTTAGTACATTGATAGATACCAGCCAGATAATAAACTTTTCGTGCATCTACTTTGAGTAATATATTTTCCCCTCCCCGCACTTTTTTGGGATCTGTGTATAATATGACAGGGTTTGTTGAGTTTTCTCTATGAAGTAGGGTTGTGATATTGATAATTTCTTACGATGTGTCGAATCAGGACCCCTCAATTATCAGGCAAATATTCATTACCTATGGCTGGATAGAGCTTTAATCATTTCCTTGTTGGAAACAGTGCAGCTAGAATTGTTAAGAGGTTTACTAGCTCAGATCAGACAGTCGTGTTTGGACTCGTTTACTGATGAGAGTTGTACTGAACTTCGAGTATTCAATTACGATTTGTCTGAAGTAGTCCAGATCGGGTGTGATTTTTACGACTGTCTTTGAGGTAAAAAATTGAATATCAGCACGTCAAGCGACATCTTTTTCAAGTTGAAACCTTCTATGGAGATTAGGCAAACCAAATAGGGTCATTCTCATGGACAAATCTAATATAACTAGTCATAATAATCGTATAATTGTAACTTGAGAGGCTGTTTGGAATTCTGATCTTTTATGAAGGGACAGCAGAAAATTATTTAAGGTTTACGTCCACGAACAACCCATTTCAAAAATGAATTTGTTAGAAATGAAATGTTTAGATTTGGGTTATCACGCAATAACAATTCAGCGGGTTTAATAAATTATTTCTCTCGTTTTTAAATAACTCGCCTATGCTTTCCTTTGTCAAGAATCCCAAAGTACCTATCTTTTGTGCCTCCCCGATTGCGTAGTGGTGGCGTCGTCGCATTCTAATCAAGTGGTCCCGGGTTCAATACCCGGTGGAGGCACAAGTGTTTCGGATCCCACTTTAAACTGTAGGTCCAGTACCGATTACCCCTCCAGTGTATAAAGTTGATTTAAAAACTCAATTAAAATACAATTTTTGCTTGTTTAACCTGCAAACTAAAATGATCACTGCAGGCTAACGAGGTGCCCGAAGCTAGAATTCAGGCATATTATCGTCTGTGACTAATTTACCTAACACCCTTTTGTTTATTTGCACTCCCTTAATATAGGCATATTTACCTTGTATTTCAATGACTGCTGTGCAAGGAGCGTTTTGCTGTCAACAACTGTGGTTTAGTATTTATTGTAGTGTGTTCGGAATGAAGGGTTCATGAATTCCAACTCTGGGTGAAGCATGAACGTCTCATTACCTCTATTTCTTCATGTCATGAAATCACCATTCATCCATATGGTAGCAATTAATGGGGAAAGTTAGGAAAACTAATTTGAATAATTCGAATTTCTCGGTAATTATATGATCCTTTTGTTAATTCAAATTATATAGTTCGCACTATTTTCGTGTCCCCTTGGAGATGGAATTAAAAAGAGTCCACCGTATATATAGTTTTGTGACTAGTGCCGAAATATCCACACAATATTCAATCCAATCGCATTTCTTCCTTACCCCTTCAAATATTATGTTACTTAAAAGTCCCTTCCTACATAAGCAGACGAGATTATACCTGAAACAATCGCTAAACTATCCCCACCAGTTCTTATATATTGAAACAGGTTAAATACTTCCATGATTTGGCAACACTTCACAACCATACAGGGGGAGAGCTTCGCTCTCTAGGCAAGTCACGTTTCTTGCCATCGCCTACTGAGGAAAATTTTGAAGAAGCAAAAGGGGGGAGGGAGGGTTAAAAGAAAGAGGGACAAAGGGGGAAGACAGGGGTAAAAAAAAGAGGAGCAGTAGACGGCCCAGGAGACGAGAGGACATTTTTACCGCAAGTAACGAGAAACGAAAAGGAACTATTTGTGGAATGGGATGCCATAGGATGGGAAAACGAGGAACGGGGTAGATGGTTTTGAAAGACTGATGAGTTAACGGAGGAAAGCGCGGGAAGCTGAGAGAAAGAGAGCTAACAAGCCCAATATACTGGTGCCTGAGAAGCGAAACAAAAAAGGGACCATAATAATAAAGTCTGGCGAAGGACTTCATATACTAGCTAAGCATACGGAATGCGCGGGCTGAAAAAAATATAAATGCGGTTATCATGGGGAAGAACGGCTCCCGTTTGTATCGGCTCTACAAGAGGGAAAGAGGCGGTAGAAAGAAGGGACACAAAGGAGGCACGAAGATGCATATAGCGAAGAATGGACACACACGCTCATACACGGAGGAAAAGATGTCTAGAGAGACTCACAGAGAAAGGGAGAGCGAGAGAGAAATCGGAATACAAAGAGAGAGAGAGGAGAAGAGAAATAGTAAGAGGAGAAGAGAAATAGTAAGAGGAGAGAAGAGATACGTTCAGATAGAAAAAGGGAGATTGATTTTAGTCCACTTTATGCACAGTAAGGCTAATCAAGACTGGGCCTACAGTTTAAAGTTGGATTCGAACAACTATGTGCTTCCAACGGGTATCGAACCTGGAACTCCTTCATTACAAGGTGAAGACCCTACCACTCCGCCATCGGGGAGGCCCAGAAAGATGAGAGAGAGAGAGAAGAACGGGTGGTGTCAGATAACGTATGGGGAAAATGTACAAGAAAGAAGAAGCAAACAAGATTAGAAGCTGTATTGTGGATCAGTATGAGGGATAGTGATTATGGAGTAGTCCAGCAATTACGAGCAGAGGGAGAAGCATACGTAAAATAAAGACAGAGAGAAGAGCGGAACGAAACAGACAGAGGAGAGAAGAAGAGCGGAGAGAAATATACAGAGGAAAGAGGTGCAGATAGGGAAGAGACACAGAATCAGAGAAGAAAAGATAACTACGGATAGAGGGGGAAGAAAGGGAGAGAGAGGACGAGGGAGAGGATCAGAGAAAGGAAGAGAGAGAGAGAGTGAGAGAGAACGAAAGATGCAACAGAGTAGAACAGACAGAGAAAGAAAAGGTTCAGAGCAAGGAGAGAAAGAGAGCAAACAGAGATAAATGCAGAGAGAAAGAGAGGAGGATAGTAGGAAAATGAGAAAAGGCATGGATTGAAGTAATGAAGAAGCGATTTAGAAGAGATCCGATAATGTGGAAGAGTTCGTATGTGTGATATCGATTTATAGCTATTTAACATTTGTTATCCCTAGCGCAATGTAAGATCTTGTTACAGTGTTGCACTATGCGTTGGCATAGTCAAGGGATCCCAGGTTCGATTCCAGTGAAAGCACATTGTAGTTCCGATAGCTATTTAAACTGTAGGCCCAGTCCGGATTAGCCTGCCTGTGCATAAACTGGAATTAAAACAAACATTGACATGCTGTTTACAATTTTTCTTTGTTTTGAGTGTAACTAACTTGATGCGTAATATTTTAAGATTTCCTGGTGTAGCAAAGATCAAAAGTGAAGGGAGAAACGTACAACAAATTTAAGAGAACGAAGGGTAAACAGACACAAAGAGAGATCAAGAATAAGATAGAAACGTGGAGTGAGAAATGGGGAGAAAAGACGGACAACTAAATGTAGGGGCAGAAATAACAAGAGGAAAACTGACAGAAAAGGAGACACAGAAAGATAAGACAAAAAACAAGTAGACAAAGAGAGGAAAAAATAACAAAGGAGTGAAAGAGAAAGAAAGGACAGGCAAAGAGGAAACAATAAATATAAGGAAGGAAAAGCCAATGAAAAATAGAGGGAGAGAGAGACAAACAGGGAGAAAGATAAATCTAGGATCGAGAGAACAGGAAGAAAACAGACAAGGAGAGGAAAATTGGGAAAAAAGGAGAGAATGGGAAAGAGAGAGAGAAAGCAATGAAAAGGGCAGAGAAAGAACAGGAGAAAAACATGCAGCAAGAGTGAAATAAGAGAAAAAGTAAGAGGGGGAAAGGTAGAGAAATCAGTGAAAAAGGCAGAGAAAGAACAGGGAGAGGGAAATTGGGAAAAAGGAGAGAGGGGGAAAGAGAGAGAAAGCAATGAAAAGGGCAGACAAAGAACAGGAGGAAAACATACAGGGAGAGGGAAATAGGGAGAAAAAGGGAGAGGGAAAGAAAGCAATGAAAAAGGGAAATAGGGACGAACGGAGAAAACACGAGAATGAAGCAGAAATGAAGATAGAAATGGCAAAGAGAGACAGGAGAACGATAGAAAAGCAGACGCACGTCGGAAAGGCTGACTAGAGAAAGCGAGCTAGAGACGTCCTTTTATAAGGGAAGCCAAATTGGCCCCTTCCTCTGCAGTCGCTCTTTCATGAATCTATTCACGTGGCGGCCTCTTTCACTGGAGGCAGGGAAACTGTCCAGGCGTAAACCGACGTGCATATCACGAGGCAATAACGAAAGGCGGGTTCAAATTTCCTATTCTCCGTATCAATATGAGGATGTCGGCAAAGCGAAGATAATTACGAAGGACGAGAAGAGACATCCATACAAATCAACGCCAGATAAGATGTGGCCATAAATAGAAACGGGAAGGGATAGGACTGCCGGTCATGCTAAAACATATCCCGCTGAAGAGAATGTTTAATTTAGTTCCGTACAGATTGTTCCAATTAATGCGCTCTTTTTTATATATTTAGGCATTTATCTATGTCCTCTTTCCCTCTGTGTCGGAAAGGTTACCATAGCTGGGTACGACGTCATGAGACCTAGGGTGTTACTTGTGAGTGTCCCTTCATCAATTTTATCATATCATTACTAAACAATATACCAAATTCTAAAAAATGTGCTTTTAGGCTCCTAAATTAGGTTCTAAAAACTTTAAATTAGGATCGAAAAATCCTGAAATAGGTTGCAAAAAGACATAATTTTGTACAAAAAACTGATTAGATACAATCGTTAAAAACATAATTTCACAAGAACCGTAATAACCAAATATTAATTTTCTAAATAAATTTTCATTTCTTTATATAATTTTCAAAATTATCTACAAATTATTATAATACAGCATTTGTGCTGTTAGAAAAAGTTACTTGTTGATATGAAAAATGAATTACGTATGTATTTGCTGCACAATATCAGGGTGGCTATCACTTGTAATTCCTTGAATTCCGGGAATTACACGTGAATTTTTGGCTCCGGAAATTATTCATGAATTTTGGCAAGACATGAAATAAAGTAAAAAGTTATGTTTTCCCTATTCCATTTTTTTCTCCGTAGACGTGAAAAATGCCACTTTTATTAATCCATATCCCATTAAATTTATACATGTTTATAAATGCCCTGAGGCAAGTTTCTCTCAGTTTAGCTTTTATTTCATTCATTTTCTTTGAGAATGAAAAATAATGGTAAACAGAAAATAAAACAGAATTTTCTCAATCCGTTTACTGTTTTAGTGTATTTTACAGAATAATTTATCTGACAAACGGAAGATTAATACAAAATAATATATCATGAAGTTCATTAGGTAAATGTTTTGTTACATTGGGATCATACAAACCCTTTATATTGTCAATATTTTTGTGTGTGGAAGGGAGGGTGAGAGTCGGTAATACGTAAGGTTGGAATAGAGAAAACATCTGCTTTTATCCTTGAATTTTTGGAAGGTTCGCCTTGAAAACAGGGAATTACACTTGAATTTTATCATGGTTCTAGTGACCACCATGAATATTTTTGCGTTATCCACACTCAAACTCCACCTTTAGTCTGTGAGGATCATTTCATATGCTCAAAATTATCTATCAACAGAAACATCGTCAGTAGTGCTAATTTATCGTATTCTATTGGAATTAGATTTCGTGGCGTTTAAAGGATATCATAACAATATGTAAATCTCTTTTGTGACCTTCACTAAACTTACGTTAAAGTTTCATTGACATGTGAAAGCGGAAATTTAGAGATCCTTCTTCCTAAAATATTACTTCGCACGGCGTCAATGACAAAAGGACCAAACTGACGCGAAAATCAGCAAGGCCACACAGATCAGAAGTTTGCACTTGAGACTGTGCAGGCAGTAGAGACGATTGGGTGCCAAAACTGAGAATAGGGAGGAGGAGGGGTGGCAAGGACAGTTTACTTTATCTTAGTAGGCACGGTTTTGCATTAAGCGTCAATAGTGCAGGGGTAAAAAGTAGGAGGGAAGTGTCCCCTTTCGCCGCCACTGTCTGCAGGTAACAGTTACGTCAGACATTTTTGTTTTGTTTAAAGCTTTGATAAACATCATATACTTGGAGGGAGGGAAATCGACAGAGTGTACATTTCAAACACGCCAGTCATTGAATTATTTCGCCACCAAACCTAGTAAATACCTCTGTGAGATATAAAAATCCTGTAATACCTAAAAATATATATAAAAACCTAAAAAAAGGTTTAATTAAGCCACATAAACCTAAAATAGGTTCTAACAAGCAAAATACAAGGTAGAATAAAAAAGTAAGGTAACAAGTTTTTTTCCACAGAAACCTTTATGTCGTGGTTGCCTAAACTGTGACAGGGTATACATGACACTGCACACTAACATTCCACAGAGTCACCATATTTGTCTAAGCACGTGTCCCAGCGGGTGAGCAATGCATCAATGCCACGAGTGAAGAAATCTGTGTCAAGGCTGTCCAACTAGGTTTCCACTGCATCCTGTGCCTCTTGCACTGTGTTGAAGCGTCGTCCTCGAAGATGCTTCTTCATTGGTCCGAACAGATGGAAATCGCTGGGTGCAAGATCAGGGCTGTATGCGGGGTGTTCCAAAACCTCCCAGTGGAAACGTGTGACATGGTCACGGGTGAGCTGCGCTGTGTGAGGTCGAGCGTTGTCGTGTAACAACAATACACCCTCCCTGAGTGCTCCAGGTCGTTTCCAACGTATGGCCTCTCTCAATCTGTCCAATGTCTGGCAGTAGGTCACAGCATTGACAGTGGTACCACGTGGAAGGAATTCCAGGTGAATCACACCAAGGTGGTCCCAAAAGATCGTGGCCATTGTTTTCCTTGCACATGTTACTGTTTTAAACTTTTTGGATGGGGCGATGATGGATGTTTCCACATCATGGAGGAACGTTTGGATTCCGGTATCCACAATGGCACAAGTGTCTCATCACCCGTAATGATGCGATACAGAAATGACGACCCTTCTTGTTGATAACGGATCAGGTGGTTCAGACTCATGCCCATTCGTCTGCCTTTGCCATAATCAGTGAGATTTCTTGGTACCCAATGTGCACACACTTTGCGGTAGCCAAACGTGTTGTGCACAATACTGTGCACAGAACCATACGAAATGTTCAGTGCATCTGCAATGTGTGACAGTGTGATTCGCCTATCCTCCCTAATCATTCCCTCCACCTGACAAATGTTCTGGTCGGTAGCTGAAGTTGACGGTGTGCCACTTCGCTGATCATCATTAATGTCAGTCCTACCATTTTCAAACTCCTTACACCAACACCACACTTGTTTCCTGGATAACACGTTGTTTCCATACACCTCCACAAGTTCCCGATGGATCTCGGCTGGTTTCTTCCCCTTCGCATGCAAAACCCTGATCACACTTCGCACTTCCACATTTGACCATGTTTCCAGTAACCCTGCCATCTTCGAACTGCGATTCTGTACAACTGTGTCACCGTGCTGTTCTCTAGCGGTCACCAGGGATACTATCCATCAATACCTACAACACACAAAAAAAAAACAGTTACTAGCATATCGTTGTACATTTTCAGGGCACTTGTTACCTTACTTTTTGATTCTACCTTGTAGGTATTTTTAGGCACTATAAAACTGTTCCGTTTTTTTTATGAAATGCCGATATAACTTCTTATTTATCTGCAAAGGAAAAAAATAGGTTAAAAACCTAAAATCCGAGGTCTAATCATTACTCATCCTCATCTTCGCGATTAGACACAAGTGGTAGAAAAGCGAAGTGAAATAAACCAAATCAATCAATCTTTTCTTCCTCTTGGGTTCATTGCAATGATCAGGATGAATATGGTGCTTTCATGTCTCGCACAGGATTTGAAGCTGGGACCTCTGGCTTCGTAACGCATTGCGATGACCACTCCTTCGCAGAGACCGGCTAACCTTTTACCGAGTCACTCAGTACCTGAGTATTTGGTAATAGTCCACAATTAGACTGGGATGGGCGAAAAAGTAAAACTACACCATAATTGTAGTGCGTTCTAACCGGGAAACGAACTCAGGATATATCGACAACAGCCCTCGGCAGTAACATATTACTTGTAAGTAACAGTTCCTTCTTGGTAATTCCAATGCGGTTACTTGTCGTGATTACCGCAACGGAATTAGGAGAAATGTTGATGGTTGTTTGTACTAAAATTACCTTAGTGAATGTTTCGCTATTACGTATGTGCTCTTCATACAACAAAACCAAATTAGAGCATTCTTGTTACATCAACGGTTAATGTAATTTGTATGAAGGTTTTATTCACAGAATAGCAATGTAGCTAAGAATTACATCTTCCAGTTCAAATATCACGCTAAATTGTCTAAAAAAATCAACAAGGTTGTATTGTTATATATTTTTGCACCAATGAGAGCAAGTATGAAGATTAGATAAAATTGAAAGAAAGCAGAGACAGGACTCGAATTCGGATCCCACGGTAGCGAGATCGTAAATCGACCTGTCGATGCACTTGGCCAGATGCAAAGCTCCTATCACAGATAAAACCCCATGTTCCTTTCGCTTGCAGCACTGAGATCCCATAACCTCGCTCTGAGACTTCCTGCCGCTGGGTATGACAGGCTAGATTGGCAGTAATCTCAGGTGACACTCAAAGTAAGTATCACAGGTTTGAACTTCCCTGATAGAATGTCTGAGTAAGAGACAAATATCCAGTGTAAAGTTTCTTCTATATCATGCTCATGGACGTCCGCAGATTTTTTGTTGCAGGGAGGAACAAGTAAGGTAATTCTTTCCAAGAGAGGGCAAATGAGGCATATTTTCCTCCACGAAAACGTTGTTCACTCATAAAGCACTCCAGTTTGAAGTTATCATGTTGTTGCAACGCCCTTCTAATAAATTACTCGGACAAATTAAATTACAAGTGTGAAATATACAATTTTAGGTTTAAATTAATTTTCTAGGTCAGCGTCGCCCTACTTCTCCCCTCTAACGTCTCCATGATCATGCTTTCCATATGATGTAACATATCGTAACAATGGATGTAAACACAAAACCAAACAATATAATATAACAAACCATCAAACATTACACGAATAAACTAGCAGAATCACATAATGACTAAAAAGCACCCATAAATAACCTAACTTCTGATTAAATAGTAAGAAACATATAAGATCGCAACTCATATATATAGCCTATAAAATCTTAAGGTTAGTTATTGACCATTTTGGAAGAGCAGGAAATTGCAACAAGTTTCTAATGACGTCATAGCCCATAGGGAATGCATATATTTACACTCGTGTTTTTTTTGTGCTTAAACGGCATTACATAGAAATAGCACTATGTATTAACTTAAGAAGAATATTTTAAATGAACAGTAGAAAGAATTGATTTGAAAGATCTATTTCCGCCAAAACCAGTGATGTTATAATGTGCACATGATTCAAGCAACCAATTAAGCAACTCGTTACCTTTCTGATTGGTACAGACACTTTCGCGCCCTTGTAACTTTACGCGGGAAAGAAGAACACACACTTTAAATATATTTGATGGGTTCAATTTTAAGAAAATAAACAACAAGAAGAAAATGTCGATGGTCTTACCGTTCTTTCCCCGAGATTCCGCACCCTGCAGTATAGGAAGGCTGTCCCGCCGAGTTGAACTGTAATGTTTGTTACTGTATTGTTGTCGAATACAGGTTCTGTGAGCCGCTGGAACTCTTCGAAGTTGGAAAACCACAATTGCTGTGAGTATGAGTGCCGATGAGGGAGTTCTCGCCGTCCTGAAAAGAAAAAAGTCATTATTTTTCAGGTTAAAGTTAAAGCTGAGATATTAGGTCAATATTACGCCACAAATTCCATGGGAGCAGTGGAATTTCACTCCACTGAATTCCTTTTACAACGCTCAATATTTCTAAATTGTTTTGCCTTCCACTCTGAGAATATACTGTACATACCACCGTTATATACAAGCTCTGAATTAAAAATTGCATTATTGGAATTTAATTTTATTGTGCGAATTCGATAATTGCACTACTGAAATGTTCTTTGTTGTGAGAGGATTATAAATATAACGAAATTGTTTCTTTTACATAAACAACTTTTTAATAAATATACTTCAAATAGTATATTTTGTTCCTCTTGTAATTACACATTTTAATTTGACTTCTGTTTGGTAGGTTTATACGTATAAAACCTAATACAATGTCCAAAAATATTAATTCTAACACCGCATAATAAGTAATTCCATTGACTCGCTTTCACACAATTTAAATATAGGTACAATTAATCTTAAAGTTTCAGCCACAACTTTTATAATTTTGTACAGAGCTCTTCAATTTATTGCGCATCTCCGTACAACAAATTGTGGATAAATCTATGGTTGTAGTTTATTCACATTTATATTAGGCATGCAACGTATTAAATAATAAATGTTTGTTATAACTGTTAATTAAATTAATGTCTGTATCATAATGCCATATCTTTAACTCAAATACAATTGGATTGTTGTGCACGGTATATTGTTTGGAAACTTGGATTGCAAAATGACACAATATATCCTAAAGTATGTATGTCTTGGTGGGAGGGGGCAGGGGAAAAGATTGAATTCCGATTGGTAATATCACCGATTGCCTATTGGCTAACGCTCTTATTTTGTAATCAAGGGATCCAGGGTTTGATTCCGAGTGTGGGGACACATTAGCCCCTTCACTGCACTTTTTGACACCGGGTGTAGTGCAGATGTATCCCGGCGTCAGGATGGTGCAAGGAAATGACGTTTTACCAAGTAGACGGATAGCGGTGTTCAAGTTCAGAAGATTCAACAAATGCCTGTCTACTGCTTTAAACGTTCATTTCATTAGTTAGCACGCACCACGTTTGGTTTGGTATGATTTGGTGTTTTAAGACAACTTTGTGTACAGTAAGGCTAATCGGGACTGAACCTACAGTTAATAGTGGGATCCGAACCACTATGTGCCTCCAGCGGTTGTCGAACCCGGGACCCAAAGATTACAAGGCAACGACGCTACCACTGCGACATCGGGGAAGTCCTGTACGCCCACCAAATACACTATTTCACACCAAATCAACGAAGCAGATTAGACGGTGTTGTACCGTGTAACGAGCTAGACGCACGAGTGCAGAGAGAGTAAAAAAGTGAAGCGAAGTAGATGGGCTAATTGGTATTCATTCATAACCCAATAAGCATATAAGTGCATAAAATCGACTAAAACCACAATGTTTACAAAAAAAAAAGACCTTGAAATTCTAATTGGACACTCACCACCGAGAACTGAGGATATAAATACATTGCATTAAAGTCATTTTTACGCAATTTTTCTACATGTGTGGGTTAATCACAGCCAATAAAAACAATGATAAACTAGTGGAGAGGACAATAACAACATTCGCGCGTTTCTCGAGCAAGGGAATAAACTACTCTTTCTGTGCAGCAAGGTCGCGCATAACGGTAAAGAAGGGGACCGGGCCAAGGAAAGCACGCTGTTACGAACGGCTGGTAGCATTACTTGCCCAGAGACTTATTTCCTTTCCCTTGCTCCAGAGATTCCCGATTCAAAGCCTCCGCTGTCAATTTATTTAATGTTTCATGAAACTAAACTTTCTGACATTTACCGTCAGCTTCGTGGTTAACGAAGACAAAAAAGTAACCATGGAAATAAGGTCCTCTTGTAAGATGAAACTACAGGGCCATTTTAATTTATTCTAAGCCTCTCTTCTTCTCTAGTCTAGCCTTGGGGCACTTCGGAAGAGGAATTTCTGCAGCATCTTGAAGCAATCCACCAGAAGTGGAGACCTGCTTCGAACAAGAGGAAGGAGCCTTAAGACAATGACTATTCTGCTTCATCGATTCTTGAGTTTAATTCCGAGATCTTGCAGATCAGTGGAGGAGAGGAAATACCAGAAAGTGTTGCAACGGGGAGGACACGGTACACAGAAAGAAAATATGGCGGATGCTGTGGGAAGGGGGAGGAATAATGAGAAGAGCTTCGTAGAAATCTTGAGTCGTAGGGAATGGGATACCTCGGAGGCTTTCTTCGAGGAAAACTAACTCTCTCTCTCTCTCTCTCTACACTTTCCTCACAGAAGAAATCCTTAGAGAACTTGGCAATGAAACCCCATCCCACTCCTCCTCAAAAAGGCTCGTGTTGAAAGCAGAATTTCCGATCCACATCCGTTCGCTCTGGCAATATCTGCGCCCGTATAATATGCACATTTTAAGTCGAAGAGAATACGGGCGCCTATCCTATTTTTTTCTTCACCAAATGAGATTTAAACACGAACAAGTGTGGCGAAGTGATAGCGAACTTGATTAATTTTGTACATCGTGCACATTTTTGAAACTGTAAAAATGGTCCTTCAGCAAATATTATGTTGTTTATCCTCTTTTTGTGATATAATTTCGCTTGTAATTAAACTTTTTTCTCGACAACTCCAGAAGGACGCATCGATGATAGAGACTCGTTCCAGACTTGGTGTTATTTGATATTTGAAAAATGTTTCATAAATCAAAACTACCTTACCAATCATACCAGATAGTTTATTTATTTATTTAATTATTCCAAGTCTCAGATACAGCACTTTTAAGACCATTTTAGACTGAAAACTCTAACAAATAAACAAGAACAAGTCAAGATGGTTTTATGTAAAAGCAAAAAAGGTTAAATATAAACATAAGGCATAAACAAGGAAACAAACAAAGATTTACATATTCATTTTTAGGGAAGATCAGAAAATACTTTCAGGGGCAAAAATGTCTATGTTTGTGGGTAGTTTCTTGTAGAACTGGGGAAGCCTGTGGAATAGAACGCGCTGTATGAGGGAAAGCCTAGCGGTAGAGTTGTGGAACAATTCAGTGTTTCGGGTCGATCTGAGGGAACTCTGAAGTTGAATTCTGTAAGAAGAAATTCAGATCTTAATTTCCCATTGATGATTTTATAGAAAAATTTCATATCGGCCATATCGCGTCGGGTCTGCAGCAACTGAATGTTGAAAGTAGTCAGGATGTCAGGTTTCTGAAGATGCCGCAGAAAAGGAATTCTATGACGAACAATGGCGGTAAAGAAGCTGAGGACGGAATCCATGCTAGAAAGATTTGTATTGGAAGCCATGGCCCAGACTGGAGAGCAGTATTCAAGAATCGGGGAAATGAATGATTTGAAAAAAAAAGGCTAACAGAAGTTGGAGTATCAATTTCAGTGAATCTGTAGAGGAGGCCTAAGAGGCGCATTGTACTTTTAGTTGTAGCTGCGATGTGTTCCTTAAAGTTCAGTTTTTCATCTATGAAAACACCTAGATCTTTTTGAGTGGCAACTGTAGTAATATAATTGTTTTCAAGTACATAATGAGAATGTATTTTGTTCTTTTTTAAAGAGACTGTGAGGGAGGAACATAGATAAGTATCATATGCAAATTTCGTTAATAATAATTGCATTAATGAAGAGGTCGCCGGTGAAGGTGCAGTTGTTCGAATTCCAATGTAAATTGTAGAGCGAGTCCCTTTTACCGTGTTTGAGCGCAAAATGGATATAAACGGCAAATTCTTATGTTATTAGTAGAAACAATGAGCCTGTGCAGCGCCTATACATACAGGTATTCTTTTTCCATACTCCGAACAGAAAATATAAAAATTAGTTTGTCTTAATGGTTTCTATATGTTAAAGAATGTGCTGTCGAGGCTCAGAAGGAAACCAAGATTTGACTTTCGAAACGAGGCGAGACATTGGTTCGTATATCGGGATGAGGTAGAAACAAGTGGAAAACCACACTGCCAATTTCAGATCAGTATTTTGTCTCCATGAACTTCATTCTGAAATAACGATGGCTCCTTTGTCTGTAATTTACAATTCGGAAGGAAACGCTCTTCTCTCATCTGCGTTCCACTTGCAGCCGTCACCCCTATTTTGCCAGTGGATTCGTCCAGTTAGCGTATGCACACTATCGTCTATGGCCGCGACTAACGCAGAACCTGCTTCTTCGTCAGCGTTCCACTTACAGCCGTCACCCCTATTGCTCTACTGGACTCGTCCAGCCAACGCATGCGCACTATCGTCGATGATCGTGACTAACGCAGAACCTCCTTCTCCGTCTGCCTTTTTACTTGCAGCCGTCACCCCTATTTTGCCAGTGGACTCGTCCAGCCAGCGCATGCGCACTAGCGTCAACTGTCGCAACCAACCCAGACAGACTGTACCAACCACCCTGATCTTCTTCTAGGACAAGATACAAGAATAAGTGCAGCGACCGTCTGCAAATGCAAAAAACATAAAAGAAATTGCCCCCGCACCCTCCTCCCCGTAGCCACACGACGAGTCTCACCTTGCAGCGAGGGCAGAGCAACAATACATCGCATTGCACACCGGTAAAATCCTCAGATGTCTCATTACGACTTAATGCCGAGTTTTCAGCATGCATAGAGATTTGCATTATTAAGGCCTGGCAGGAACGTCTAAGCCGAGTTTTGGCAGCAGATTATTCATGTCACGAGGCGTACATATCAACAGCCTTCGTTAATATTGCACGGGAATTCTGCCCTCCCTGCTTTTATACGATCTTGGAAGAACTGCTCCCAGATCCTCCTACCATCCAGAAGAGTGCAGTATCCAGGCATCTTCCTTGGTCCTTCCCTGAAGGCAAATATCAGGGATGAAAAACTCCTCCCCCGGTCTGTTTGATAGACCGGGGCGGTACGGACAGTGAGCGCTTAATCTTTGCATATTTCATGACTGATGGTACAAGAGTCATCAGAAATGACCCAGAAATTTATTCCCTATTTTTCTTTCCATTGCGTCCCGTGCATGGAAGTAACTTTTTGAGGGAATGAGAACGAACGTATAAGAGGAAATGCTATTTTTTTTCTTTCAGTCTTTTTTCCTATTGCACGAATACAATGAAAAATGCAAGAAGAGAAGAGCATTGCCTGCTGTCTACTTTAACAGGATTTGCCTTGTGTCTTCCTTTTCTAGAGTTTTGTTGCACGTTATCTGTTGACCTGGTAACCTCAACAGCTGTTTTGCATAGAAATTTAATCGTTCTGAAATTCACTTACGAAAAGGTTAGAAAGGCAGCGTACCGCAAAGAACTGGGAAACGGAATGTCACCTTGCCCTCCTGGTGACATCCTGGTTTAGAGGTCAAGAGAGAGTGTTTAAAATTTAAGAAAACATATGTTGAATTGGTGTTATAGCTCATTTGATTGATTGATTTGCTTTATTTTACTTCGCCTTTTGTGCAACGTTTGACTAATTTGCGAAGATGGGGATGAGAGATGACATGATGAAACTGATAAATGGACACTCGCAAACATCCATGCCAGGATTCGAACCCGGGACCCCTGCCGTCGTAGTGCGATGTGCTAACTACTTCGCTACTTGGGCTGGCTGTATTGCTCTTGTCCAGTCTTACGGCGGCCGCCCTACATGCAAGGGAAGTGAGGAGCGGGGAAGCGACCAATCCAGGGCGATAAGAAACACAGCAGAATGTAGAACGAGGTGCGCGTAGCACCTTCTCATGTGACGTCGTATCTCTCGACGCCACCGCTGTTGCATGGTCTGCGGGTTATTCCCCACTCCCCACTACCCTTCCCAGCATGTAGGACGCCCGCCGTAATAGTAGACAAGAGTTATTGTAAATACGAAAAGTAACAGATATCTTCTTTGGTATGTTAATCTTATTTGTGAAAAACGTACGGCAACGACACTGTCGATAAGAGGTGGACTGCGTCAAATGGAGACTTCTTGATGTCATTTACTCTCTTCAAGAACAATATGGCCACCATGACGTTTCATTGATAAAATCACCCACTAATGACTCATATTGATATTCATTTTATTTTAATGACAAAGATTAATAATCAAAAGAAAAGGAGTGACGTAAATGAAGATTTGGAAGTTTTAGATGATTGCTGCTATCTGGAACTACACTCTTGTCTTGGGAGTATGTGGAGGAAGGGCGCGCATAACAGAACAGAAGGAGTGAAAGCGAGTGAGCGAAGCAAAGCAGTGTGGCTGGTAGTTGCAACAGCGTTTTCCCCTCAATGCATTCACTTCCCCTCCCACACGTTGATTGGTTCAGCCTTCTCGAGTCACTATTTGCGCAGAGACTAGTTTTTGTTCGCTTGCTTCAGATATTCCCGAGACAGAGTAGCCCCGTCTAGTTCTCTGTACTTTTTGACACTAGGTGTAGTGCAGGTGTATCCAGGTGTCAGGCTGGTGCAAGAAAATCACATTGAATCAAGTAAACTATAAGCGGTGTTCAAGTTCACAAGATTCAACAAATGCTTGTCTGCTGTCCTTAAACATTCATTTGATTAGTTAGCACGCACCACGTGACCATACAGCATACATTACACCGCTCGAGAACGTAGTGCAAACGGGGCAGACACCAAATACACTACTTGACACCAAATCAACGAACTAGACGAGTCAGTGTTGCAGTTCGTAACCACTAGACGCGCAAGTGCAGAGAGAGTAAAAAAGTGCAGCGAAATAGACGGAGCTACGAATGTAGTATCTCTGTGAAAATGGCTAATAAAAGTATTAAAGTTGCTTTATTATTGCGTTTTGTATATTACGTACAAATAATTTATTGCCTTTACTTTAAAGTGTTTACAACTAACACAAAGTTGAATATTGCTTCTGACTTAGCCATTCCGTAGACAACAGGTACTACAAATTGTTCACGGAATTTACCGTAAGGTTTCGATTTCCCTACTTCTCGGTAGAGCTTTGTATCTCTCCAAACAGGCCGCCAGGCCTAATATTGTTGTATTTGCTTCCCAATCCACTACCTAGTCTTGTTGTCCCTCAAACGTTCCATATCAATTATGCAACTGGCTATTTGTGCTGTGTGTATCGAATCTTGATACTTCAAGATATTGGTATTTACATAGACACATAATTAGCTGACTGGAAACGATGTTTTTTTTGTAAGCCGCGCATCATCGCTAGGGCATGGCTCTTGGTGATGGAAATATGGCGGAGATGCGAATTCCGAACTGAGCCTGTTGAATTAACTATTTTGGCTTTCATCGTGTGAAATGCGTTTCATATTCCTATAGTACATTATATTTGTAGTTTTTGCACTCAATGCTTATTAGCTATCAGAGTTTCAGAACATATGTGCACGATATGTAAAAAAAATTACGCGTGTTCGAATCTATAACATTCAAATTGTACAGATAGTATATAGAAAATTCCATTTCGACTGTGTGGCGACTTTTACAAGTTGTTGTACAGGAGGCTGAGGAAGGGGTTTAGAAAGTTGGAAATGAATGTAGGAGTAAGCCAGATGTTCGTAGAAAGTAACATGCGCCTTTTATGGTAAGAAGAAATATTAATGTGAGTTGTGTTAAGTGGCCGAGCGAGCAAAGACTTCAGTTTGAAGCCCTGGTCTTGCCATGCGTGTTTCTTAGAATTTTACTTCGTTTCTCATCATCTGGTGATTAGCTAAAATGGCAGATAATTACATTTGAGAGAAATCAGGAAATATTAATATTAATTCAAGTTTTGACCATCGTTTAAGTACGTGTAGACTTCATTTGTATTGACAGGAAGGAAAGGAAGAAAAGTATGAAAATAGCAAAGCGATCAAACGAACAAACCGCACCCACTCAAAATGCACAAAATAGTAACACCGTTAATGTGTAATGGTAATGCTAAGAACACCAAACCTCATTCACCTACACTCTGTACCCAAATTTTAGCAAGCGAACGAAAACAAATCCTCTGCGCAAGAAGTGACTCGAGAGGGATCGACCAAGAAACGTGTGAGAGGGGAAGTGAGTGCATGGAGGGGAAAACGTAATGGCTTTTTCAAGTCATTCCAAAAATCACTCTGAAATACCTATCATATAGTATGTTGTTTATCTACCTGGAAATGCTGTGGACACATTCTGCGTTCTGCAGTGCTTTTCACGGTCAAGTCGCTTGTGGAGGGCGGCTAGTGTTCCAGGCAGTGAAAGCGAGTCTGCCGACATTTAGACCCACAGCTGTTCACTGACCTTGGCATTGGACGTATCGAGATAGCTGGTGTGCAGTATGCACGTGTTTGTGAAGTGTAAAGGTGAGAACAAGTTCTTTTGATTATTGTGTTTTAGTATACGTATTACTGTAGTGTAATAATGCCACGCTATACCTACAATTTAAAAGAACTAATTTTTACTTACGATTCTTAGGGCATAACGAATTCTTGTAGGAAAGTTAGATGGCGTCTTGCAACAGAATACTCAGATGTTCCTGTTCCACACAGAGACAGTGTTCGAAAACTTGTGAACACATTTAGGGAAGCAGAGGCTGCTCTTGATAAGAAGCGAAGGGTGAAACGGCGCGTGCTTACTGAGGAGAAACTAGAGGATGTTGGAGCCCCATTGGAACATACCCCTCACAAATCCCTCCGGCACCTTACACAAGAAATAGACAGTTCCGTGACTTCTGCGTGGCGAGCTACCAAGATTTTACTCCTAAAACCATATATTAGAAGATTCGAAAGAAAACATCAGGAGTGAAATTGAAGCAACTTCAGAAGATGAACTGATGCGTGTTAGCGAAAATTTCATTAAAAAATGCCGTAAATCGATGGAAACAGGAGGGCAACATTTCACACCTCTTGTAAGAAGGTGCGTGCTCATTTTAATTGTAACTGTCAATTTAATTGCACGAGCTTATTTAATTGCATAGCTAGCGGTTCCAGTTACGCGGATATTGCATCCAGTGTGCCGGTAGACGTGCTCTCACTGCCCGGCCAGCTAGCCGCCGCTCCACAGGCGACTTGACCGTGAAATGCACTGTTTATTGAATAAATGGCTGATTGTCCGGCGTTGCCCGGGTATTTATTTATCCCAATCTTCTAACTATAGTGTAAAATGACCCTTGAGTTCAACGGCATTGGGAGTGTCACTATTCATCTTAACAACACCGAAAACTATGGATTCTACACTAATATCGGTTGTTATAGATTATTTTTACATGTTATCCGCTCCCCCCCCCTCCAGGGGTGTTTTACCCCTACAGTATTTCTTTCCAGATTTAAAGTGATGTGTGTACCAAGTTTGCTTGAAATTGCTCCAGGGTAGCAATATCGCACATTCTGTGTAGGCAACCAACCTCGCCGTGCTGTGTAGCAGGAAGCATAACGTGCAGGATGTGACACGAAAAGGCCTCGCAACAGAATGCTATTTTATGTCCCCTTCCCAGCCCTAGGGGTGCCAGGGGTGTCTTACCCCCACAGTATTTATTTCTAGATTTCAAGTGATACGTGTACCAAGTTTGGTTGAAATTGTTCCAGGCGTTCGAAAGTCATGCCGGAACAAATATATATATATATATATATATATATATATATATATATATATATATATATATATATATCTTTCGATCTAGTTAAAGTATTCGTTATTGTCTTACTCAGGTTTCACAACTGCGTGAATTTTAAGTTCCATACTCGTAACCATTTGGAACTGAAACATAGAATATATTAACGGTCAGTGCTTCCCCTTCTGCGACACACTTTCAGCTATCGCCCATGTCTTACAGTGTTTGGAATAACAGTTACTTCTTCTTTAGGAATTCCAACTGTAACTAGCTCCTTTTAAAAGTAAGTAGCTTTAACCCTAACAGAGTTACTTTTCCCAAAAGAAGTAACTACACTTAAATTGTTAAGTTGAAATTTTTGTAACGTGAGGAAAATCTGTTTTCAAGTGAGTGTCTTTTCTGGATGCTAAAGTGAAAAGATTTCACGAATTTTCATGGAATTGCTGAAGGAAAGGAAGCTAGGCTTCGTTGCATGCTTAATTTCGAACATCTATGCCACGATTTATTGTAATTGGTAATATCTAACTGCACTTGAAGACTTCGGTGTTTCCTTCCATCTATTTGTTTTGTATGTTGTTGTAATAATATATATTAATACTTATAATAATACTAGAGGCATAAGTATTGCACATGTAAATTTTCATATGTTTATTTTACTGAAATTAATGAACAATGAATGGGTATAAATTGATTTGCAAGAAAATTTACCAGCGGAAAGTAACTGTAATAGTAACTTAGTTAATCTTATAGTACCAGTAACCGTAACTGAGTTACTTTTTAAAATTGGTAACAGCAACTAAATTTTTGAACCAAGAAACTGTAACTCTGATATTTTTAACAAGTAACTTTCCGAACACTGCTATTTTTCCGCTGGCCTCGTTCCATTACCGCTCGCGCACAGGGGCGGTTCAAGATAAAATTTTTATCCGGGCGAGATAGATTTTAGGCGCGCCCTTCTTTCCATCCACTCTCAATAAAATCAAACATATTTACGGCTTGAAATAACAAAAATAATAGCCTTATTTTAAATACTTTACGTATTGCTGTTCAAAAATACGTTTATTATAGGTATGCACTTATTTCATATCTACCATCAACACAATGATATGAAAATAACAGTAATCTCTTAGCTTCAATTCCTATGCCTGTATCTGGAGTCCCTCACTTGTTTTTTACTTAGTTGATTTGTTGAATAATGAAAACCAAGTTCTTATTCCTTTCCATCTATTATCGATTTTTTATACATTGCTTTCATCTTTTCTACATCTTTTGATCATAATATTACTTTCACTAAATCGATATTTGTCCTCGAACAATTTGTGAATATCCATTCACCTTGTGCTGCCATCTATTTGTCATTTTTGAAACACCTTTTTCTTCCATTTCGTGTTATTGTTTTAAATATGTAATATCTAGTTTGTAACAACTATTTCTGAAACATATAGCCACGCTTGTATAATCAAAATTAAAGTTTTGGCCCTACTCAAGGAGGATGGTCACGATTAACGCAGGTGGACTTTACTATAGGTATGTATGTACGAGGGGCGATCAGGTTGCTCTGACCCTAACATAGAAAGAGCGGCAATAGGGTTTCAATTTTTTTATTATTTTTCAACATACTCCCCTGCAACTCCAAAGCACTTTTCCCATCGGTGCTCCAACACCTGGATACCTTGCAAAAAAAAAATCTTCCGACTGGTCCTCCAACCATGAGTCCACGGCCCTTATCACATCAGAATCATCAGAAAATTTTTGCCCACAAATGCCACTCTTCAAATGTTTGAACAAATGGAAATCACTGGGGGCCAAATCTAGGGAATAGGGTGGGTGGGGCAACAATTGGAACGATGCATCTGTGATAGCGGCCCTCGCAATGCGTGAGGTGTGGACAGGTGCATTGTCCTGGTGAAGGAGCACACCACGGGTCAACATCCCACGTCTCTTTTTCTTGATGGAATCACGTAATTTCTTGATTAGGTCACTGTAGTATGTGCCAGTGATGGTTTGCCATCTTTGTAGATAGTCCACAAGTAGGACACGCTTGCAGTCCCAGAAAATTGAGGCCATCACCTTTTTTGCTGACGTTTGCACCTTGAACTTCTTCTTGGTGGAGAATGTGGGTGTTTCCACTCCATGCTTTGTGATTTTGTTTGTGGGTCGAAGTGATAGACCCATGTTTCATCCATAGTTACAAATCGGGGAAGGAAATCGTCTATATCAGCACGAAAGTTGTCAAGAAGTTCTTGACTGATGAGCACTCGGGTGAGCTTCTGATGTGGGGTGAGGTTTCGAGGGACCCATCTTGCAGCAATTTTTTTCATTTGCAATTTCTGGGTTATTATGTCTTGCACAGTGCCATATGACAGGCCACACATCTCAGCAACATGACGGATAGTGACTCGACGATCCTTCAACACGATATCGTGGACTTTGTTAATGTTTTCTGTCGTCATGACAGTTTTTGGTGCTCCACCTGCATATTCATCCTCACACGACTCTCTCCCACAATTAAACTCACGACACCATCTCTTCACCATACTGTATGAAGGAGTACTGTCCCCTAGTGTATCCACCAAGTCCTCATGAATTTTGGATACCGTCCACTTCTTCTTCACAAAATATTTGATGACCGCTCTCACCTCAGTTTTCTCCATTCTGGCACATTGACACAACTTCACTCAGTTAAACCCCTGTAAAAAGAAAACTGTACGCTACTCAGACTTACAATTCAGAATGAAAGCATATAAAGGATCACTAAACAATAGCAAAATAAAAAATCAATCATAACGTCATTCCTTCTATGTTAGGGTCGGAGCAACCTGATCGCCCCTCGTATGTGCAACCCGTGCAAGTAATGTTCGTGCATAAGCTTTGTAGATATGTCGTCCACTGAGAATGTAAATGCTCCATGTCCATTCTTTCCTTTTTTCAGGAGAGCTCTATAAAGTTTGACATGATATATTTATTGCACCTTTGTCACGATTGTGCTGAAAGTTTGTGCCATTGCAAAGGCTATTATATTGAAGCCTCTCTAAAATTAAGTAGTTGTTTGGTTAGGTATTTATGCTGTAATTCATTATTTAAATTTCAGATAGAACAACTGCACGCAACACCAGCTATGATTTCAGAGTGCCAATGTTCTATCTCCCAGATATAACACTGCATTCTGGAAACGAGATGAAGATGAAACAATTTCATTATAAATTTGTCATTTGGTAGCAAAGTAAAATAAATAATTCATATTTGGGAAATCAATCAACTACTTTGAATCTACTATTATTCATTTTTTTTGTCTGTTAACAACAAAAGTAAGAACCGAAGACCACTACCATTGTTAAGCATATTCCATAAATGACTGAGGTTAGAATGAAAGTAGCTTATCTCACACTCGGATGCTGCTTGTAGTTGGTTGAGGAAATTGTCGTAAGGTTTCATTGGCTGTTGGAGTTTGCCCTTTCATGGCTGTTTCCAAATACTACACATGGATCAAAAAGACTGTCAATACATCAAGATTGGTTGTATATAGGCATCAGACAATGGCAGAGATGAAACAATTACATCCTAAATAGACAATAACCAAAATATCTCTATTTGTTTACAATGTGGAGACAGAACACTTGCATTCTCAATGGACCAGCATCAAACGCAACTCCAAAATCAGGAAAGCTTGAAGGATCAAACTCTTAAAATATCTCTCCAAGAAGATGTCGTCAACCAGGAGTAAAATTGTCTGAAGCATTAGTGATGAGTGCGTAACATCAAATCGAAAAAAAACCCTCACAATCTAGAAGGGAAAGCAGTTCTCCCTGATGAAACGAGGCAGTGTCGCCGAATGTGGAGGATTCCTGAAACCCGAAACAGGAGCTGTAAAAACAACAACCCTAGCAACGACGTCGAATTGTCTGTCAGATTCCCTGTCGCAGCGCAGTCGTATATTTGCAGAGCTGCCATTATTCTTTTATTGCCCCGCTATTTTGCCTTCTGGGAGTGATTTATGGCAAGGGGAGGGGGTCTTTTAAGTGTAGAGGAAACGTCTGCAGAAACAAAGCGACGCTAAGAACTGCGAATTCATGCACATTCTCAGTGTTATGATCTCGGTCCTTGGAAAAAACAATCAAAAAGTACTTGTCTTTCAAGAAATACAAGTTGTCAGATTTCTGGATATAAACTAATTACGACCCTTTTCTTCGCGGCTTTTGTCTTGCAGACATATTTCGCGACACCATTAATAACAGCAGACAATATTTCCTATGTTAAAGTTTGGGTTTTTGAACGTAATACCCCTCCTTCTTTAACGCCTCTAGAAAGACTTTGTCATTCGAAGGCTGTGTGTTGTATAGATTTACATGTACGTTTGCAGAAAGTTCTTCAGATGGTTTGAATTGTTGTCATGCTGATATTCACTGTACATTTAGCGAAAGCTTTTCAGAAGCTTCCAATTCTTGTCATAGAGCTTTTCACAGCGCATTTAGCGAATGCTTTACAGAAGGTTTCATTAGTTGTCATAGAGCTCTTTACGGTGAAATTAGCGAAAGCTCTTTTAGAAAGTTTAAATTGTTCTCATGTAGTTTTTACGGTGCATTTAGCAAAAACTCTTTGCAAGGTTTGAATTGTTGTGGTAGAGTTTTTACGACAAAAATTGTAAGGAAGGTTTGATTTCTAGTCATAAGGCGTTTAGCGAAAGTTCTTCAGAAGATTGTAATTGTTGCTAATCCTTTGAGATTTTAGTTACCGTTAGTTTCCTTGACTAGTCAATGTAACAGATCGCGAAATATAAATTCTAGTAGACAAAGTAGTGTTGGAATTAACATTTGGATAGGGGAAATGTTTAAAAATATATTTATTCTTCTTTGTAGCTGATCAGTGGTGATTCATTCATTCTTAGTTTTGGGCTTTAACTACTTTGTTAATCTTTAAATACCAACGTTTGAGAGGCTGATTCTGCTTCCGTCTTCAGGGTAGTGTGTTAATCTATTAAATCATAGTTCAGTCCTTGGACACATGATGTGTTTGGGAATGGTGTCTATTACGGAGAGTGAATAATTGCCTTGGAGGATTATTCTAGGGGGCCAAGGTTCCACCTAGTCTTCCGGTCACAAGGACCTCTTGTACATGAAGGTGTCAGGAAGGATTATCAGCCTCCAAAGCGTTGGTATTTAAAGATGAACACAGTGTAAAAGTCCAGAACTAAGAATAAATATAAAATTATGTAGTGATTTCTTAGGTAAATAGTTTACCCTAACACACTCCCACCGTTGGCTCTCCTAAAGTTTCATCTTTCACTTACAGCTCACTAACTGAACAATACATTTGACACTATTCTATTCAAACATGACATTTGTGGTGTCTTTATATATGATCTTCAACTTATTGTGTAAGGATTTAATGTGAGAATGAAATTGCAAGAATTGAAATGGTGTTGTTCTATAACTTGATGTGTGATCCTCTACCTACCAATGATGACACTGCATAAGCAGAGAGAGTCTGCGCAGGCTTTCTTATAAGAAGGCATTGCTTATTACATCTTGCGTTTACTTTTATCAAGTGTTATTTCTCCCTGGGTTTGGAACAGTCTGTAACACTTCTGTGCACACTCCAAATTGCTTTACGCTACTGCGTTCAGAACAGAAGTGTCAACAAAGTTGTCACGTGTCTCTAATACCTAAATTCAAGACTAACATAACCGCCTTGCTTACGACAAACTTAACCGCTGCACCGTATAAGGAAATTTTCTTTCGATTATCTGCAACCAAAGCGTTCCTCGCGTTCACACTTTTGTTTACTCTTTGCAAGATATCCAAAGTATATGACATGTTCGTGAGTGACTAGCAAACAGATTCACGCTCCTCTGAAATCCGTTGAAGCATCAATGTTTATCTGCTTCATGATCTTGCATCCGATATATGTGTATGTATGTGTGCGTATGCGCGCGCGCATCGAACTGGTTGCTAATAATCCAATGTTTGTTTTCAGAACTCGTGTTGTAGGCAGAGTTACGTTCTACAAGTTCTTAGATCACTCAAAGGACAGTACGAAGCACAGCAACTTTCTCGTTCGCCATTTAATTTCTCTAATTTATTTTCTAGTCTTGTCAATACTTGCCAACCTTAGCGAGAAATCACCAGACCTGATAAACTCTGTGGAGCAAGCGAACGAAAACTAGTCGTCTGTGGAAGTAGTGACTCCAGAGGCCTCGACCAATGAAGGCGCTTTCACCCCTTCTCCACCGTTATGTGCGACGTTGCTTCACATCACAAACTCCTGGGACGTATGATGTGGCAGAACTCATGAAAAAACTCTTTAGATCGTTATTAATAGACCTATATAAACAATAAGCCTATTAAGTACACGGCGAGCAAACGCGTTTAGACTTCCGTGTATTTGTTATCGATAAAGAAAACACCTATTTGTTCGGCGTATTGTGAAATAAGTGTTCATAAAATGCATGTGTAATTTTTTTAGTTATTAATAGAACATCAGTTTTTTGTTTAATATTTTTTACGTTTCTTATGTGAACATTGTGCTTAGCGAATTATTGTAGTATGTTTTATGTAATTTCTATGGGTTCTATGTTAGACAGTTGACAACACTGTATGCAACTCCTTTTGTCTTCATTAGTAATCACATTGGTCCATTTATCCATTGACTACTTTTCCGAACATTCTTCACAACCGTTTTTGCTCCTTACTAGACTTATTAACTTTCAGATCTTGACAAATTGCCCCTTTTCTCTCCCTTGTCTACTGATCACAGTACTGACCATCAGTAATATAATTCTGGAATTTATCGAATCATCTACCACATATCCATTGTACACCCAACAGTAGTAGTAGGAGAATTGTCTATCACCATTTTCATTCAGTTTGTCTGTTTTGCACAATGTGAGTATCATGAATTGAAATAAGAAAGGACAATATCTGCTTCACATCAACATAATTACATTCCTTAAGACAAGACAAAATGTAGAATAAAGAATGAAAATACCAATTGATAATTTGCTGTAGGATGTACAAACAGCAGCAAAGATAACATTAGGCAAATTGTCCACCCCTATCTACCCTTCTTTTTCTTCTTCATTTTCTATGTTTTTTAGTGAATGGAATTGTAACTGTGATAGAGCAGATATTGCCCTGCACTTATCCATGCTTTTGTTTCAATATTTGAACCCAACCTTGCGGAAAACAGAATGAATGAACGTGATTATGGACAATTTGCCTACTAATATATTTGCCTTTGGCTGCACTCATATGTTACCTGCAAACCCATTGCAGCGTGTGTCAGTGCATAACGCTATATACTTCCCCTCAGGGCACTGTATAGATTCGAAACATGAGTGTTCTGGTTTCATGTAAAATGTGCGCAGTGTCATATGCAGAATTCTCCTAATTGTCATACTCTGGTATCCCATTAGCCAAAACTAGTTCTAACATTTCTCGTGGTACTGTGGTTAATCACGTTATTATTTGGAGAGAACACTCTAAGGAAAATAGAAATGAACTTTATATTGGATGTTTTTTTTTAAAAGTGTTTTAGTCATAAACATCAGTTTATGGTATCGGTATCGGAAAGTATCGGTTGATATTCTTGCACCGATACTATACGATACCATTATGTTTGAGTCACTAGAAGTGTGGCCAAAACCAAAATTTGTTCCTTTTCAAAGGTTCATTCACCTCTTCCAACTTACCTTTGGCTTTGAAAAAAACTGAAAAAATTCGTATTTGTGCATTTGTTAGTTGAACGTGGACTCAAGTTCCGTGAACGGCAAATATGAAATACGTGACAAAGAATCCATACGCAGATAAGACTCCCGGTCAAGTATCTTGCACATCAAGGGTAACGTGAAATTACCCCCATAGGAGTTTCTTCGAAGTATATCATGCTTTGTTCCCACAAATGCTATCTCGTGTAACAATAATCCCAATGAGGTCCCGGTGCCAACAAGGCACCTGGTGTATTGTGGACATCTCTCTCCTTAGAGACCTCCCGCAGTCAAAACAGTCATCGCTCACGTCGTGAACGTGTCGTAGACATAGTACGTAGCATATTCCTGGAAATTCAAATACCTGGGCTAATCCCCCTTTCCTTTCCAACTTTAGACTTTTGATTGTCGCGATCTGGATAACTGGGTTTCAGCATGCGTGTTTCGGCACAGGGACGCGGCAGGGGAATAATGTTCTTTGAACGACAGATGATGGCTGGAACGTGTAGTGATGGGTTTGGATTTTCCTCCACGTCAATGGATAGAACTATGCAATTACCTCTTTATTAGAAATCATTTGCCGAAAGTATATGTGTCGAAAGCAAAGTCACGTCGGAATATCACTGTACTGAAGGCAATCGCCTGATATAGAAGCAAGGGACTGGTTAGTTCTCATTCTCTCCTTACATTTCGTTTGTAAATTTTTATTCTTCTTGTTAAAGGACATATAAGAGACGAGATTGGTTTTACATTACAGCTTTACTGTTATTTTTAGACGTCGTGTCCGGTCGGGGCTGGTAAATCGCCAGTTATTCTTGTGTTGACGGATGATATAATGTAAGTTTTGGAAGATTGATCCCTTAGTTTTAGAGGAGGTTCAAGAGGCATGATCTCATATTTCAACATTGGGGGTGGGGGCACGACGACACGATTATCTCGCTCTTAGCTTCTTATAATATTTCTCTCATATTTGAAACATCTGATCGATTGTCACTGATCTAAAAAGAATTGTAAACTTGAAATGCTCGTTACAACAGAGCGCAGACAATTTTAAATTGGAATTATAGAAGTATCGGTATCGATTCAAAGTGGTATCGGATCAGCCCTAGTCATAATAGGCCAGTCAATAAGGGATAATTTTGGGGTCCAAAAAGGAAAAAATCAGGAACAAAGTTTACTATCTTCCTAAAAGGGTTCTTAATGGCATATTAATTTTGCACCCCCGTACTTCCTCGTATTTTGCCGCCATCTTTGAAAAATGGCGCTCAAAATTAGTTTCTTGCAAATATCTCGCTTGGGAAGCACTTTACAGCAAAACGGGTTATGACAGAAAATAATCTACATAACATTCTCTACAAATAAGTTTCTGTGCATTTTTCTCCAGTAAGTGCCGTTAGGACGTTAGAGGAGCGGTAATTTCACATTTTTTCCGCTACATTTTATGTGCCTGTTTCGAAACTGACTGCTATTTGAGTTCCTAATCGCGAAAAGATGGTAAAAAAACTGCCTATTTTGTATTTTTCAGTGCTTTTCTGCTATTTTGAGTGTTTAGTGCCAATCGATTCTAGTCCTGCGTATAGTCTAAGCCATCCTCTCTTACTTTACTAATAACGATTTGACCACAAATAGTCTGTAATATTACAAGAGTCAATTCAAAACCTTAAAAGTCTAATAACAATTGTAGGGCAGACTGCATACAACTCAAATTTACATGACGTATCAACTGTTACTTACAAGACGACATCAAGGCTGCAACACTGTTCAAGTGAGCTTCAAAACGCCATTTTGTTATTTTAAAGGGGGTGCCTCCTATACACTCTTGCACCAGTAAAGAGGAGTGGTTTCTTGCCATCTGTCAGCCAAAAACTTACAGAAATTTCTCGGCAAATGAAAATTCAATATCTCTATGCATGCCTACCACACCAGCAAGTTTATTAATGGAGAAGAAAGTTCGACAATGGCCTCAGTTCGCAGGTAGATGGGTGGAAAGGCATTCGTAGTGGCTCATAAGTGACTGCACGTGGACCCCAAAGACGTATTCTTCTTGAGGAATACAGGCACTAACTCAAAAGTTGATAATATATGTAGATCAGTAATAGGTATGTGCTAAAATGTAACAAACTTGTGCAACGCTACATACATGAGGAGCATAAACAAAATTTCTCTCTCTTGTATTTTGATAACACTCAAGCGCGGGCACTTTATTTCTAAAGTAAAGTATAGTAAAGGCAAATTATTGGGTGAGCTCAAGCTCCACAGGCCCATATAGCTAAGTTGTCGTCACACGTTCTTCCTTGCATCATTTCCTTTCGTAATTATGCTACTTACAGTATCCAGCCGTCGCTCTTCAACAGGACAAGAGTTAGTGTAGCGAAGGGGATAAAACAAACTAAGGATCAAATCGTGTTCCACCTGCAAACTTCGACTCAATTAGTGCAGCTCGCCATTCGGCGAACGCAAACATAATTTCGTCAACATTTTCGAAACGTCGAGGAAACCGAACGCCATGAAATCTCCCCCCCCCCCCCCCCCGCGAAACGTCTGACGAAACGCAGGTTGCAGAATGCAATTGACCCCAGAGAAGTGAGTCTGGAGAATTCCTGACTGGTTATGGGGGTGAGAGAGAGAGAGAGAGAGAGAGAGGAAGGGGGACGTCTCCCCCTTCCCTCTTCAAGCGCAGAAGAAGGCTAATTAGGATCGCAGCCCAGTTTCAATTGATTGCGGTCCCCCGACTGTCCGCACCAAGTCAGCTTCCATTTTACTTGGTTATGAACGTTGGAGTCGGTCGTCACTCTTCATTTGCTGGGTACGACCCAGCTGACGGTGAGGATGCTTTCGCGAAAATTTCCCACCTCCCAACACAAAATTTCCCTTCTCACAACGAATATTCAATCCAGAATATTCCCTCCTACAACATTACATTTTCCTGTTAAATAAAGGATTTGCCTCGCCGAAGTGAAAATTTTCCTTTTAACATGAAATGAAATTACCAAATAAAACGAAAGTTTCAAGTGCTACTACAAAACAATTGCGATTTCCTTATCGGACAAAAATAGGCTCTTAAGCTGAAATATCTACGAAATTTTCAAAGATCTGAGGCTAAATTTTCAGTTGTGAAGTTTTCACAAAATGAGAGAAAAGTTATGAACGTAGAGGGTAATTATCTGCTAGTGTAGGAAAATGTTCAAGATGCAAATATGACACAAAATGATGGGAAATGTCCACAAAAAGAAGAAAAACACACGATAGGCTATAGGAAAAATATACACGAAGAGGAAAAATTTCCAGGCAAAGATGAACAAGTTTCACGGAAAGCAGGAAAAGTTTCACGGAAAGAGGAGATAAGTTTCACTGAAAGAGGAGGTCAGTTTCAAGCAAAGAGGAGGTCAGTTTCAAGGAAAGAGGAGGTCAGTTTCACGGAAATGGTCCAAGTTTCACGAAAGGAGGGCAAAGTTTCACGTAAAGAAAGCAAAGTTTCACGGAAAGAGAGCAAAGTTTCACGGAAAGAGAGCAAAGTTTCATAGAAAGAGAGCAAAGTTTCATGGAAAGAGGGCAGAGTTTCTTAGAAAGCGGGGAAAGTTTCACGTAAAAAGTCATCATGCTGAAGAAGTATTCAACAAGAAAAGGAAAAAATTTAAATAGACGGAGGGAATTATTTACGTGCCGAGGGAAAACAACTGAAGGATTATGAAAAATCTCCTCCGTGGAGGGAAAATTTTTGACATACATTACTGAAAGAGCTATCCAGTTCCCCACGTTTCCAGTGGCTTCCGGGAAAAGGGACTTGTGTTCGAGAGACAGGCTGTCTCCTGTGACGTTGTTTCTTCGGCTACGTGACAAGTCGCGCCGACATCTCAATCCAAACGATGCTCAACTGTTATTAGTTTATCGCTGCAGGCTCTGACACTCGGATAATTATATCCCGGCGTAATTAGCAGCTGGACGTTATTTGTAGACGAAGGCTGCCTCGGATAGTCACGTCCTATCTGCAGATGTATTGCTTCATTAGGGCTATTCAATGAAAATCTGATAACCGACGCCAAAAACAGAAAAAAAATCGATATGGTGCTTTAAAAGTACAGGGCTGCGTAATAGTTAGGTTATAAATTCTCCTATCTACATTTAGGAGCAGATTTACGATTTTTTTTCGTGAGGAAGGGGATGTTCTCTTTATACGCTACCGATTAGCGTATATTTGTTACCATTCCACGCAGTACCAAAATTGCATTGCAGTTCTACTTGAGAAACACTACAATTTAGTTTTCGTATTGAGAAATATGTATGAGACTTAAGAACGATGTCACCTTACATTCCAATTTTTTTTTTCATATGACTATGGGTCAGAACTTGAGGACTTAAAATCAAAAAATGGCGTGTAAAATGACCTTAAAATTAATAAAAATTGATGTATAATGTTACTGAAGCTATATTTATTTTTTTATAAATTAAGGAAAAGTCACTTATATCTGAAACCACTTTGGTTATTCGACGTAACTACTGAAGCTAATAGGAAGACACCGGACAAACACTAATCAAACGTCCTGATACATGATATTGGAAAGGTGGAACATTTATTTTACGACATAAAACATAAGGATTATCTTTAAGTCCGCCAACTTGGAGCCAATCTTATTTTCTTATATGGAAAGGTGGTCATATGAAATATCAAAATGGGATAGAATTTCACAAGGAAATAGATTATGTGCCCTAGATTAAAGAAGCCAGGCCAAGAACGGGACAGAGCTGTGTACAATTGAGATGAGACAGGGACTTAGTATCGTAGGAGAATCCGGCATACAGACTCCGGTATAGAATATGCGTGGTGTTGGAAACCTTCACACAATCCAAAAACTAAAATGTTATGTCATTTATTCATGCATATTAGTGTGTTGTTTATACTCTGTCTCACGAGTCTGTGGAGCAAGCGAACGAATTTTTGCGCAAGAAGTGACTCAAAGAATTGCACGGAGGGGGCTACACGACCAGCAGTTTGCTTCACTCCACCCACTCGCTTTCTCTCATTTGCCGTTATGCGCGGCGTTGTTCCATAGACTCGGGGTCGAAGGACAACTGTATTAGTTTATCGTAATGGCAACAATAGCACTATGTGCAGCGTGGTTGCATATTTTTGGGATAAAATTTCTGTTTCCGATGGTTCGTAGAGTCTAAACGAGGCGTCAAGCCGTAAACCATCATCAATTGATGTGGTGTAATGCTGTATATATTCCTTACACTATCATTTTTAATGCTCGAAACAAAACCGAGAATATGACGAGAACGAGACCGAGACTAAAACGAGAACGATAAATCGATACGAGACGGAGACAGATAAGATTCTATCAAGTTTTGATTTCATTCCTGCAGGAATTTATACATCGTGCTTTTAAAAGTAAGAGCTTTCAACACAAAACATTTTATGACCTTGGTGACCAAATATGATAAGTACCCCTACATATTTATAGATGCTTGTTACATTAAACGTCTGATATAAAGTTACAAACGATAATTGAATTCCATATACTCTCATTTTTGAAGTTGGGATATATTCAACGAGGCAAGAGCAAAGCCACAGGAACTTTATAAGAAGGTTGAGCTAATTCTCTGAATAAAACTCGTTACGTTTGCCAATTTCCGTCCGTCCTCTTTATTCGTATTTCTCCAAGACTCCCCATTTTCTGCACGATTTACCGCCGCGACTAATTGATGGAACCATGTTTCGTGTCGTTAAATTATTTTCCTCGTGCATGCAGAAGGAATGTCTGGTTGGACGGAGAGAAATGCGACGGGAAGGCTGAATTCTTTCAGTGGAATTCTGAAATGTTGTTGTGTGTGAAACCTGTGATCTACGGTAGTTGCTCTTTTTTCAAGTAAGTCCGTTTTCGCCACAGTTTCTTAGTAGCAACAGCAAACGAGTAACTAAAGGAACTAATTTTAGAAAGTAAGTTAGCCGAAGTCAGTGACAGTTATTGATTTGGGATAGTAACCTGGTCAGAGCCAGTTTCAGTTTATTGGTTTAGAAAGTAACTCAGTCATAATCGGTTACAGTTATTCGCTTTCAAACGTAACTCTGCCAGGATCAGTTAAAATTCGATACCTTCACCGACCTCTGTGGCAAAATGGTTAGCACGTCGTACTATGACGCAAGGAGCTTTGGGTTCGAACCTCGGCCTGGGCATATGTGTTCTTTTTGAGTGCCCCTTGATTAATTTCATCATATCATCACTCATCCTCATCGTCGCGATTAGATAAAAGTGGCAGAAAAGTAACGCTAAATAAATAACCAAAATCAAATCAAATCATTACTTGGAAAATAAGTGGATCACAATGGGTTACAGTTGATCACTTTAGAGATGCCATATTCACTTACAGTCACTGACTTTGGAGAGTAACTTTGCCACACAAAGTTAAAGTTACTGTCTTTGGAAAGTAACCCATTCTCACATTCACCTACTGTTCCTAACCTTAAAGAGAAATCGGTCATAACAATTTACAGTTGCTGACTTTGCAAAGCAACTCTTTTCGCATTCACCTACAGTTGCTGCCTGCCCCCGTGGCGGAGTAATTAGCATAACGTGCTACGACGCCATGGGTCTCGGGTTCGAATCCTGGCCTGGGCATGGATGTTTGTGAGTGTCCATTCATCAATTTCATCAAATCATCACTCATCCACATCCTCGCAAATTAGCCAAAAGTGGAACAAAAAGCGAAGTAAAATAAAGCAAATCAATCAACCTACAGTTGCTGACTTGGAAAAAAATCGGCCATAACAAATTACAGTTGCTGACCTGGAAAGAAATCGGCCACAACAAATTACAGTTGCTGACTTTGGGAAGCAACTCAGTGTGTTATTCACTTACAGTTCCTAAAGACCTATGAAACAGTAATGTAAGACAGAAGGTATCCCTCATCTGTCGTCAGTAACCAATGGGATATCAATATATAACGTTCGATTTACCACACTAGTTACTATGTGGAAATGTTGATCGCACTACTCTCAAGTCCATACGCCCGAGCTCATAGAGAGCCAACTTGTCTACAAAAGAGGGAAAGAGTGCGGTTTTCCTGTGTGAGCATGCGAAACTATAAATCACAACTCGGAAGTCGTGCAGAACACCCTCCCTTCCCCTTTCCTTTTTATGGAAGTAAGGGCCGCGTGTACCCCACTCAGCAAAAACCGCACCTGACCTTACGTGGAACATTCCACATCATCCCAACTGGCGTTACAGTCGCGCTCACCGCTGGCGATGGACATATTGACTCTGGAAATTATTCTGTCTCTGGGAAAGGAGATATTTTTTCTCCAAAGGGAAGCGCGCGCGAGAGAGGATGATGTACGGTGGACGGGTATGGGCGGGTGGGGGTGGGGGAACGGACGGGCAGAGTGGTGGCAGGGATTGAATGGACGAAATTAGAATGATCACCCTGACTCCGGGAAGGAAGCAATTACTCGATATTTGTGCACGTGACAGGTGCCGGAGAGTTTTCCAGTGAATTTTTTTTACCGGAGCCTGCATCATCACTCTTTTTTTCTTCTTTTTTTTACCTCTTTCCCTGTAAAGAGGAAAGAGAGGCCATTTCCAATTCTCCCAGAACTACAGACCAATGGATGTGTTGCGAGCAATGAACCAACGTGGAATGGCCAATGGACTGTTTGCTAATGAAGCGGCTTTATGACTGAGCGCGCAACATGCAAGATTCATGGTGCCCGAGCGAGACGGGTAATTGAAAAAAAAATCATCAAAGAAAATCGCCGGATTCGCAAAAATCGCAGCGATTTACGTTCAGTTAATTGCAAGGATTTCCTATTTCGATTCTCTGAAAAGATATGGTGTACGTTCGACGATACAATTGGTAGACCCATATCTACATTCCGTCTCTATCCTTACCAGCGACGCTTGTGCCAGGTGATAGGGAGCTCTCAGACCAAACCGACACGCGACACCGTCAGTCTGAAATACAGGGTGATTCTAAATTTCCTTACCACCCCCCTATAAAATGTAAAGAAATTTCGCTGGTACAATTGGTCATGAGAGAAACAGGTTAGGTCTAGGTCCACCATATTGGTGGCCACCATATTGACTTCAACTTAAATTTTTAAATGGGAAGGGGGTGATGTGATATATCAAATGAGGATAGAATTTCACGAGAAATGTAATGGTGAAGGTTTTTCCAACCTGTCCTTAATCCGGAAAAAGTTATAACTTGAGGATTGTAACAAATATCTCATTTTCCAAGTGTAAGAAACAGTGCCATATACACTGAACACAACGGAGATGGCAAAAGTACAATTAAACGACTCAGAAACAGTCATGCAGAATCTGAAACCAGCGACATCTCTACGATACTCTTCTGCCTCCCTCGCCTCTCTTGTTTTTTAATAATTAGTTTTCAGCAGAGCCAGATCTTTTGGATTACAGGTGTGGGGGTGGACGGGATCACCACCGAAGAGTAATTCAATTTATGGAAAGGTAGAATAGAGCTAACAAACATAGCCGCCGTGATAATTAGCGCTGACAGTCAAGGGCTATGTGCCTCTTAATTGAATTAACTACTTGCGAAGTGGATGTTTGCTTACAGTCGGTGAAAGTAAAATCGAAGGTAATTTTAGCAGGAGAAGCGTCATATACTGTTTAGTTCTTGTGAAAACTGCGTGTGGTTTCCATCACATAATTATTAATTCGGAATTTTTGAAAGAATGTTGTGGTGTGAGCGATCCGCGGATTTTCCCTGCTGTTGTAGCTCAAGCTGGAAACATAGAGATGATTTTACCTTGATCATGGAATGATTTCACAAGCAAGTGGCACGAGGCGTGCCACTTTAAAACTATCCTCAAGATTCAAATTCAACCCTTCATGACATAGTGTTACGGTTGACTCCATTAGTTTTCTAATGGTGGCTCATTCCCCCCATAGAATTTGTTTAGGGATTTGTCCGAATAAGCCACCATACTGCATGTGACGATTTGTATGAGGAAATTTTGAATGTGTGCAAACATGTTACATTTATTGATTTGTATAACCAAGTTGTGAATGTGTGCAAACATGTTGCATCCACTGATTCGGATGAGGAAGTTGTGAATATGTGCAAATATGTTGCATTTATTGATTTGTGTATACAAGTTCTGAATGTATGCAAACATGTTGGATTCATTGATTTGGATGGGCAAGTTATAAATGTGTGCAAACATGTTGCATACATAGATTTGTGTGACTAAGTTGTAAATGTGTGCAAACATGTTGCATCAATCGATTTGTGTGACTAAGTTGTGAATGTGTGCAAACATGTTCCATCAATCGATTTGTGTGACTAAGTTGTGAATGTGTGCAAACATGTTGCATCAATTGATTTGTGTGGCTAAGTTGTGAATGTGTGCTAATGTGTTGCATCAATTGATGTGAGTGGCTAAGCTAAGTTGTGAATGTGTGCAAATATGTTGCATCAATTAATTTATGTGGCTAAGTTCTGAATGTGTGGAAACATGTTTCATCAATCGATTTGTGTGACTAAGTTGTGAATGTGTGCAAGCATGATGGATCAATCGATTTGTGTGACTAAGTTGATAATGTGTGCAAACATGTTGCATCAATTGATTTGTGTGGCTAAGTTGTGAATGTGTGCAAACATATTGCATCAATTGGTTTGTATAGCCAAGTTGTGAATGTGTGCAAATATGTTGCATCAATTGATTTGGATAGGCAAGTTGTGGGTGTGTGCAAACATGTTGCATCCATTGATTTGTATGGGCAGGTTTTGAATGTATGCAAAGGGGAAAGAATTTGTTTACATTGTCCTTTTGGGGGGAAAAACTGATAAGAAACCTCTTGCTTTGCTGAGATGAAGATGGAAAGAAGAATTTTGGAATGGATCCAGAAGGAAATTGGCAAGGATGGTAAATATTCGAAGAGTCTTGACCAGGAGTGGAAAAAAGCGAAGTCCTGTATTGTTGTGCAATGAATCTTCGAGTTTATGATAGCAGAGAGTGTTCGAACGAGTAAAACAGGACGTAGTTAATATGTTTCTATTTCATTTGATACTTTTTAAACGTTTAATCTGTAAATATCTAGTCTTAGGTTCTGTAAGTGCTAACACCGAAGGAGAAGACAGAAGAAATAACATGGAAAGAATAGAGCCTGGAAATTCAAGGAATTTTGGTGACACTCGGAAAGGCACTGTCCTAGTGTTCTGCTTGCGTGAAGGAAAAAATAATATGGAAAAGTGCAGTCAGGATTTCCTACCGTGGGTTCGAACTCATGAACTACCGACCATAAGATATGCCCGACTCGTACGGCCGCGAATTTAAAATTTGCATTTCTTTGTTTTGATTCTGACGAGTAAGAAAAACGATGCAGGAAGGGAACGATCTATCACTGTCAAATCACATTGGTATAATCTGTACAGAAGCAATAATTTTGCACGGTTTTCTCTACTTAAAAAAAATAGAGAAGAACATTAGTGGTATTATTATCAGTGTTGGAAAGAGACAGTTTTCCTGAAGCGGAAAAATTTACATGCAGTTGTCAAGCTGCTACTGAAGACGTGTTGTAAACACTACAAGACATTTCCATTATTCTCCAGGCACTTGTTTCCGATACAAGGTTTCGTGAAAGCTCTTCGGGCGTATACATCTCTCATGCTTCGTCCCATGGCGCATAAATTCTTAAGATGCCTGCCTGGCAGGTTGATAGATGAGAGAACAGTGTGGAGGAAGAGGGTGTGGGGGGATGGAGGAGAGATTGAAACAGGGATTTTTGAGGAGGTCTCCTCTGCAGCATCCCTGCTGGAGCCGACCAAGGTGAGGGAGAGAGATGCTGAGCAGCTGCAAGATGACCTGCTGAGCTATCAGCACGCTATTTGTCTCCGAAGATTTGCTCCGGTTTCAGCTTCAAACAAATAACCCACCTTTCAAGGCAAATTACCGTTCTAATAGAACAACACCCTTCTGGATGAGGGAAGGCTCCCTCTGTGTGTGTTGGTGGAACGTAGTGGGAAATGGTTCCTTGTTATCAATTTGCCAGCAACAGTTTTCTTGTCAGAACGCAAGACAAATGACCAACAGTCTGTTGAGCAAAGGGTAGACACCCGTGCACGTCTTTTTTTCACCCTTTCTCCCGCTTCCTCTCACTTGGAGAGTTATTATCTTCTATTTTCTCCTTCGGCAACATCTTTCATTCCTCTTCGCCCTACTGCTAACAGAGTTGCAGCATTGTTTGGGGGGAAAAGTGACGCACTTAGTTCCAGATATTTAAGCGGCGGGTCATTGGCTGGAACTAGAAGCATTATGAGGATTTAAATCTTTATACAATTAATAATTAAATCAAGATTGTTGACAAAAAGGCATTAGACAACTTTGATCTTCGCTAAGAACAATGTTCGGCAACATATCTAAGGGGAACTGGTTATACACACTTATGCTTCATTGTATTTCTGATCCTTGTTCCATCCAACTCTGGCAACAAATTCCCAAAGATTAGTTTCACAATCAAAATACACGCGGGCATGTGTGTATATTCATATGTTTGCTCATTTTTTCTAGTAATATGTCAGCTCTTCGATTTCTTAACCATTCGTAAGGAAAAGATTCTTATGGAGCACAATACCCTCCCAAATAATACGATTGAAAAATCAACATGTCCATTGGAACATTCCACGAATCCACGTAGGGGAGTGTTTAGAATGTAGCCATTTGTGAAGGTGGTGTGATCAACGGCACGCTCTGACCGCTCCGGACTACAAACTTTTATGAAATAGAGAGAGAGAGGGGGGGGGAGACGGCAAATCTAAATACCTCCAACTCATCACTGTAATTTCCAAATGAATATTTTAGAGTCTTCCCGATGGCGCAGTGGTAGCGTCGTCGCCTTGTTATCAAGTGGTCCCGGTTTCGATACCCGGTGGAGGCACATAAACTGTAGGTCCAGTCCAGATTAGCCTTACTGTGCATAAAGTGGACTTAAAACACCAAATCAATCAATCAACTGTATATTTTCACGGGGTCCTTCTGAAACAAACCGATTTATCTAAGAAATAAAACAAACATAAAAACTGATGCTCGCATAGCGTGAAGATGAGATAGTACTTTTATTTACAGTGTTTATATGCTGTCATGAAACCGATGCGTACGTGATATGTAAACGGCTTCCGATTGAGTGCGTGACATGCTCTACGTACACAAATTTTAATCTAGCATATACATGTTCTGAAGAATAATTATTAATAATAATATTATAATTTCAATCTGCTTTAACTTCTTAATTCTGCATAAACACTTATATTGAATTTTCCTTATGTCCATCATGCATGATAACGTCTCTTCACACTTGATTGGTTGATTTGGTGCATCCATTTGGCTAAGTAAAAAAAAACTGTCTCAATCCATCGGGCCATGTATCGGAGTATCTGAGAGAGTCGGCAACTGTCCTGAGAGCGCGTAACAAGTCGAAACCTGGTGTGTATATATATACCTCCGACAAACTGACCAGCCCCCAAACACCGAGGCAAGGCCCTACTGTTACTTTTCAAACAGGAAAAAACAAAGGTTGGCTTCTATTTCTACTGGACAAAAAGCAACCTACTCACGAGCATTTACAAACATTCAAACTTTTACTTATCTATTTCTATATTCCAGCTGTGTGCGTTAAAACCACAAAGCAAAAATCAAATTAATGTGCATAATGAACATAATTGATGATAGTTGAAATTTTAGTTGGATTTGTTTTTGGTGACTTAATTCCATTGGCGAAGCGTCCTATGAGGCAAGGAGGCCGGGCCTACCCACGCCGTTACTCTTTTAAAGGTGTATAGTGTCGCAATGGAAAAGTTTGGAATTTTCATTTATGATAATTACAAAAAAATCTAACCCTGTCCAGCATACGAACTTTCCACGGAGTGAGGCACATTTGCTGGGGCATCTTCTCTTCACATTCCGTCGTACGGTCGTATATGCGGGAAGCCTAATCTTACGAGTACTGTACGTATGCTTATAACGTGCTCCTGAGGCCGGTTTCGCGGTGTTACCCACTAGGACGAACAAAATATCAGCAACACTGCATTTCCGCCAGGGTTGGAAATTTATGGTGTACCGACATTTTTTGTAAACATTAGCCTGTGCTCGTGCAGAGATATTTCTATTTCGTTGAACATTCTCCATATTTTGTTCATAACTTAGGTTTTCCTTCCTTTCATCGACAAGTGTAAGTGAAATTGAAAATTACGGAGTACTGTAGTTCTGACTTCGACTTCTGATGGTCTTGTCGATTCACCCAACACCCTAGCGTAAACAGACAGTCTAAAGACCTTATATTTGTAAAGTAAGTCTTCATACCAAATTATGTAAATTAAAATGCTAGCTACTCCTTATATTTACAAAGTAGTTTTACTTTCACTGGAAATAGAATAATTTATTTTTATCGTGAACGGGGATTCCCTCGTTTATTCTCTGTCTGTGAAAACTTGGCTCCTGCTCAGGACGCTACAAGGGAGCGTGGCTCGGAGCGCGAGGTTCGTGGCGGTAGCGTCGTTGCCTTGTAATCAAGGGGTCCCGGGTTCGATACCCGTTATTATTATTATTATTATTATTATTATTATTTATTATTATTTATTATTATTAAAGTAGGGTTACAATTAAGCTTACATTTTTTTTACATTGATTCCGAACAACAAAAACAGCTTTTTGCCCTACATGAATTAATATACAGTTATGCTATTTGTTTATAAGTATACATACAATGGAATATTATAAATTTATATAATTGAAAAATATAAGAAATAGACTAAAATAAACATTTTTTGCAGCTACGTTTTATGAAGGAAGAAATGAGGTAGAATAGGCACAGTGTCAGTATTCATAAATTAATGTCCTAATCTGTTGTTTAAATGTGGCCAAATTTCTCTCCTTTCTGCAATTTACAGGCACAAGTGGTTCGGATCCCACTTTAAACTGTAGGTCCTATCCCGATTAATTTTACTGTGCATAAAGTGGACTTAAAACACCAAATCAATCAATCTAGAGTTCGAACTTCGGGCTTCTGGCTACGTAGCGTGTTACGCTGACCACTCCGCCTCCGGCTACATTGTGTACAATTACATCTAAAAGTATAATCCTTTTCTTCAGTATAAATGAAATTGTCTCGAATTTATCTTACTGGGTACATGCAGAAATCGTACTCTTCTGTGCTACTAGTGTGAGAACCAGAAATCCTACGATGAGTACCTTGTGAACATTTTCAGAGGAACGAAAACATAGTGCAAGCTAAAAAAAATCGAAAAGGATTTGTCTCAAGTGTGTGACAACCCTCCCCTCACAACCCTTATTTACGCAAGGATGTTTTCGAAAAGATAAGACCGTGTTTAAATTTCTCCATGAAGCACCATAATTTTGGCTTAAAAGTGATTACCTCCCGAGTGCCATATTTGTACGCTTTTAAAAAGCGCAGGCTGGGTGGGCGATGGGGGGCGTCCGCGTGTGCGCGTGAGTGGGAGCATGCACCCCTTAGCATAATTAACATTGAGAGTATGTTTGCTCAGAGCGGATGGCCAATTAACGTGCCAACTAGCAGGTTTGGTGCAGCGAGACTATCAGCCTCAACGGTCGCAGACGGACCCATTAGGAGGTAGGTAACTGTTGACGTCGTGTTATAAACAGAAAGATTTAAAACGGCCCTGGCGTTATTTCAGCGGTTGCTGCTGGGTACTGAATTTGCTGCGTTCGCTGAATTCACAGGGTGTTGTGTTTGCACAGAGTCTGAATGTATTCCGCAACACGTACAGCTCGAAAACGGTTAGCCTTGATCGGTTACTATGGATAAGTTCGAAGTAGATCGACCGACTGGTTCCGTCAACAAATTCCCGAAGATTATGATGCCCAGAACGTAAGATTATCCTCAAGGACCTTGGAGAAGGAAGACTACTCGAATGTACCTCCGGTGCTGCCATCTGTGTTACAGCGCGAAACTATATGCAGGCAAACCGCAGTAGGCATTCTCTGATTGGCCAGTACTTTTATCTCTTTCCACGGCAGTTTCCTGGACTATGTATAAACACAATCACAATTGTAAAGTGATGGCCGGAACTAAAGATTATGCTCGGAGACCTTGGAGGAGAAAGAAAACTCGAATATACTTCCGCTGCTGCCATCTGTGTTACAGCGCGAAACTATTTCCAGACAAACTAAGTTTGGCCTTTCGATGTCGATTGCCAGGACACAATTACAATTGTAGAGTTAGAGTCACTATCATGTTTTATATGTTTATAATGTTTACGTAGAGCGAATTTTAGAAGTAACAGGTTGTCCAGGTTGTAAATTGCCTCAGTGCTACGCGGGGGGCCATGGTTCGATTTCCGAATGGGAGATAGAAGCAGGAATTATTCGGGCAAGACTTAAAATCAAAGTTCATCTTATGCTCAGATTGGGTAATTGGGGCTGGACCGAGAATTTATGTCGGAGGACGGGCACTGGGTAAATATTAACCTGAATTATAATTGTTTCAAAGCATTAAATAAAAAAGTCTCTGTTGATTAATCTAATTGTATTAATTTTAATTTGATTAATTGATTTGCTTTATTTTACTTCGCTTTTTGTGCCACTTGTGGCTAATTTGCGAAGATGGGGATGAGTGATGACATGATTATTGGACAATCACAAACATCCATGCCCAGGTCGGGATTCGAACCCGGGACCCCTGGTGTCGTGGGGGCCATTGGGGCCTGCAATTTTGAAATTTTGTATTGTGTTACACAATTGATAAAACTGAGAAACAGATCTACACAGGGAGTGTTTCTACAGCTCTGCGAGCAGAAGTAACGAGGTCTCTCAGCTGATTTAAGGAAGGGTTCACTGGAAAAGTACTGAGAAGGGTGGTCTCAGGCACTCATTGGAAATGACAAAAAAATATTTCAAAATCGTGTGTCATATCCTGCAAGTTATGCTTCCCGCTACACAGCACGGCGAATATGATTGCCTACACAGAAGGTGCGACGTTGCCATAGTTTTCGGGTTCGCTAAGATGAATAGTGAGACTCCCAATGGCGTTCAACTCCAAGTTCATCACCTATCGGCATGGGGGGTAAGAGGGAGTGAAAAATGACGTAGATTAGTGTCGAATCCATAGTTTTCGGAGTCGCTAAACTAATTGCTGACATTCACGATGGCCAAACTTGGTACACATATGACTTACAATTTGGAAATAAATACTGTGAGGGTAAGGCACCCCTGGCACCCCCGGGGGGTATGGGAAGGGGGTGAAATGTAAAAATAATCCAAAACGACTGATATTAGTGTGAAATACATAACTTTCGGGGTTGCTAAGATGAAGGGTGACTCCCAAATCCGTTTAATTTATTTATTCTTGCTCGTGGAGGTGAAACTAAAAATAATTTTTATAATCAAGTTTTGAGTTATATTAATGTTATAGTGAATATGTAAATAAAATTAGTTACATTTTACACTATACTTAGAATTCATTATTTTCCTGTCTAATAGAAGATTGGGATACATAAACCTGGCAACGCCGGGTAATCAGCTAGCATTAATATAAAATAAAGGAGGACTTAGATCGGTGCAAGAAATATGATAAAATAAGGTTTTCATACTAAGTGGATGTTAATATTGCAAATGTAGAGCATTCTATGTCGAAGTGTCAAAAACTACAAACTTGTGAAAAAATATTTGAACAACGCTTTGAGACAAAGCCACCGTATTCGATCGTAAAGTCTTCTTTTTACAATTGAAATTGGCAATCTCCAATACAAATCAGCCGACAAAACCAAAAAAGAGAATAAAAACAGAATCGATGAAAATGGTAGCTCGGATGACCAATTACATTTAACGGCAAGTAATCACTTCTCACTTAAGCAAATGAATAACAACCAACACGTTACCAGCCAAATCGCTATTGGTTCATTGGTCCGTGAAATCCAACAAATTGTTGTTTTCACGTATTCAGCTGCGGGGGAAAAGTTTTTTTTTTTTTTTTTTTTTTTTTTTTTTTTTTTTTTTTTTTTTTTTTTTTTTGGCGTTTCGGTACTCCGCCAATAAGAGTTTGGGGAGAGGCAGGATTGATTTTTCCACACACAAGATATATTCCCCACTTCCCCCTTCATTCTCTTGTATCTTTCTTCCTGTACATCGAGAGCAATGTTCCCGCAAGGGAGTATTGGGAGCAATGCATAAAACGAGATGAATATTTATCAGCGAAGGCGGAACACGCGAAACAATCATTTGGAACAGGAGTAACAACTTTTCTCGGTCGAATTAGCTGCTGACGAAGCATCTGTGGATAGGCTTTCCTTAGATCAATCGTCTACAAACTCTTCTCTATATGTTTGCAAGAAACAAGGTCAAGATCTGCCCACAGTATATTTATTTCCAGTACAACAGAAGAACCAGAACCAAACAACAGTAATAAAACAGTAAAACTACAATAGTGCTAAAAATAACAACAAAAAGACAAAGAAAACCGTACCGAGCTAAACAGAGATCAGTTTAACATTCGAAGAACTTTGGAGAGAGCGGTGGTCAAGATGGCTGATGACACGCCAGGTGAAACGCCAGGAGTCTGTGCAGCAAGCGAACGAAAACAAGTCATCTGCGCAGCTAGTGGCTCGAGCGGGCTGGACCAATGAACGCTTTAGAGGGGGCAACTCGACTGCAGCCCCCAACCGTTTGCAGCAGCGCGCATTGCTTTGCTCCACCCACTCGCTTTCTCCCCTTCTCTCCCGCTATGCTCTGCATAACTCACTCTCTCTCTCTCTCTCTCTCTCTCTCGTGCAGCATACGGAGAAGTATGTTCAGAAATAGTAATAATCTGACAAGAAATATTTGTATTTTGTCATTAAACAAGACGTGGACACCAATATGTGGGTACATAATGCCCCTTTTGTGATGTTAAAAAGATTAACTTTGGCGAATCAGTCCTGCTCAAATAAACTCAAATAAGAACCTAAATAAGAACCGAAAAGGAATTAAAATGATGGTGCCGGCCTCCGTGGCAGATTGGTTAGCACACCGCGCTACGACGTCATGGAATCCCTGGTTCGAATGCAGGCCTGGCCATATCATCTTCGCGATTAGTCAAAAGTGATATGGTTTATTTTACTTAAATTAAGCCATATGAATCAAACAGAAACGTAAATGAAATTTATCTTACCATGCCCCTTACGAAAAATTTCTTATCCTGTTCGGTAGTCAATCAACTTTCCTCTCGTGTACATCTGGATTGCGAACATCTAAGAGGAACTTATGAAATACTGCTATTATTAGCTTCTTACTTGAAAATTCGCACAAGACAGTCAATAATTTTGTGCCCTGTCGTACGATAAGCAAGTTTAGGGGGAAACAAAACGAATTTTAAATATGTAAACTTAAAACTAAATACTGAGCATAAAGATCAAATGTTATAAGGTCTCATAAAAAAAGTATTCAAACTTGTGCTTTCCTTGAATGATGCATTCAAAACAGTCTTCGTGAATGAACGAAACGTGCATTTTATCATCACTTTACCGGTTGTTGAACTTCTTGTACTCACGTCACCATAATTCCTTGCATGCACTTTCGAGGCATGAAATTTACATTATTACATTCAAAGTAGCTTTATAACGCTTGAAGACAAGATTCCATTTATCTTCCTGGTTATTTTTGGCCATTCTGTCTATCACTCCAGCACATAACGCCGTGACCTATTGTTGATGTTTAAGTTGAGTATGAGCATATTATGTACTTTTATGGGAGTAATTAAAGGGGACGTTCAACGGGTCCAACCCCCCCCCCTCTACCCCTTTGGATCAGTAAAATTACCAGATTACCTGTTCTATCCGCTATGCGCATAGACTTGTTCATACAAATTTCTTCAGACTTATTTTGTTCTCATAAATTACAAGCGTATAGAACGGGAAACGGATGGGAAAGAAATCAATTCCACACACCAGATGGGACTGCAAAGCAAATGTCTGCAATTTCCTAATAGTTTCGGAATTTCTCTGTAAAATGCTCAGAAAACTCCTGATATTCTACGAATTCTATAATGCCACATGTAATTTCTGTCCAAACAGCTTTTTGTGAACTTATAGCGCAAACATTATAATTTTATTAGAAGTTTACGATATTGTTGTACCCATTCAAGTTTTAAGTATGCCTCAGGTTCTAATTTATTGATAATTTGAAATTTCCCAACTGTTTGATAATCCCGAAAGTCGATAAACAATTTTCCAAACTCTAGATCGGAATGGGAAACTTGTCCCTATTGGAGATTGTAACTGCATCTGGGTTAGCTTCAGCTATTATCTAGTACTTCTACTCTCTCTGGGTTGAGTGGGTGTGGATTTAGAAAGCAAAATAGTTGGTGAAGAATATGATGGGGTTGATGTAATGGGTGGTAGAATTGAGGGGGTGAGATAGATAGATAATTTCAGAGAAGTGTCCAAAAGCAATTTTTGTACATTGTTCAGCACATATTTTAATCCTGGTTATTGTCCATTTCTGTGGAATTTCTGCGATATTGAAACTGTGAAATCTGCTATAATTTTTCCCTCGAGTCTTCTCAAAGGAGCAGCCCCCGTTGTTAGCACATCGTGGGTTCCGGGTTCGGAACCCGGTATGGGCATGGGCGTTTGCGGGTGTCCATTCATCAATTTCATCATGTCATCACCCATCCCGATCTTCGAAAATTGGACAAAAGTGGCACAAAAAGCGAATAAAATTGATGAGACACAAGATGGACAGAAAAGTATCAATACTCAGTAGGGTGACTTGTGAAATCGTATACACTAATAGTAGAAATTTTACTGTCCATTTTTGGACCATTTTGTAATAGAAATATACCCAAGTTTCTCTGAACACAGTCATTGAAAAATTGCAACAACTTATTCCAATATGAAATGCCCGCCCATTCCTCATTCATTGGAACAGTGCGTCAAAATGTTGGATGGCCTGGTTGATATTTTTTACATTTTCAAATCTGACTGAAAATGTGGCAAACAGTAATTGAAAAGACATAAATGTCCAGGATCTGCATTGTAGGCAGTAGATAATTGTGACAAGCTCTTGTACTCAAATATGCACAAATTGTTGGTGATATTGGCTACATTGCCAGTTTCATCTTCAACACCCGAGAGGATGTGTTTAACATTAAGGAGGATGAAATAATGTCCTCGAAATTCAACGGGAGATCCTCGACTAATGGACCCTGCACTGTTAAGTGTACATACATACGAATATAAAAATAACAGCGATCATGTTATTTTCAATTTGTAGCAAGGAGGAAAAGACTGATTCTAACATTGTAATTCTTTTTTTTAAAGAGAAGCTGGGATTAGCTTTTTGAAAAGGATTTGAAAAACAACTTCAACAACGGTTTGGTGCTGGCAGATATAGAAACACGTAACTTTTCCTGATAAACATTACTTCAATAGTGTTTAGTTTGTGCGTTACAAGCGCTGAAAAATTAACCTATGAGTATGCAACCCCACACAGGAATCTATCGCTCTAACGTTACTTGGTTGCAGGGTTGCCACTAGCGTTCCTTGTTAAGAGAACTCTGTTTCAGCTAACTTAGGGAAGGTAGTACTTGTTTTGCCCGAGCACATCACCTCCCATTCTATCCACAACTTTCGGTATTCGTGACATTACTTGTCAGAAGGTAATCTATTAATTGGGTTCATCCGAGGACAAGAATATCATCTGCATATGGTCATCCCGCTCCATACAATACCACCAGACCCGATTATGAGAACGATGCGTTGCTTTTAAGCGACAACCTTCATCCGACAGAAGCCTCTTCCGCGTGTCGAGCTGCAGACACGACATGTATTTCCCATATGACCTCACATTTTCATCAGCAGCGAAGGAACAGGCCACGCCTCTGACGTCGTCATCCGCCGTTAGGCTGTTAGACGGTTTTCGCGGAAGGCGAAGAGGAAGAGGAGAGAGTACAGGAGGTGGAGAATGAGGAAACGAGAGATGCAAAAGACCGTCACGTCAGGTTCTTCTGAATAAATCATGACTTGTTCTCTCATTCAATTACTACCTCAGAGAGTGGGATAAACACACCTTACGCAACGAACTTCTGTGCCCGCTAATGCAGAAGGGAAGGGAATTAGAAGAGTGGCCAACCTGTCTGTCTTTCTCCGTGTAATTTCTGTGCGGCAAAATGCACCAAAATATTATGTAACATACTAAAATGTGACGTTGGAGATTTATTAGGAAAATCCTTTATTGGGAACAGGGTGCGGAATCATTGAAGACTGGTGTGTGTGTGTGGGTGTGTGTGTGTGTGTGTGTGTGTGTGGAGGGGGTAGACCTTACGCTACACAAACACACACACACACAGTAATAAATAAATAACAAAAATATATATATATAATTATATGATATACATATGTATAATGTTATTAATATAAGAGTAAAATAAATATTAAAAAGGCATTATTATTAAATATCAAGTAAGAATATCATCTTACTAATCGTTGCGATTAGCGTAAATAAGCAGAAAAGCGTCGTAAAATAATACATAAGAAGTTAAAAAAGAAGAAATTTGAGATAGACAGAACGGATTTTTTCTTTAGTTAAAGATTTGAAATATGAGAGGTGGGGGTTGTGGGGGCGCGAATCTGGTAGGGATTGGCCACTGTATAGACATAAAAGATATGGGTGGGCCATGTCTTTAAATATATATGTACAGGGTTATTACAAATGATCTTTCCGATTACAAACTTGAATAACTCACGTTTAATAACACTCAGATACATGAAAGTGGTATCAATAGAAAGGGAAACTCAAAAAGTTTTGTATTACATTTGGTTCACAACATCACATCACATGTGCTCAATGTGAGCTCCCTGTGTCACGCTTCACACATCGAGACTGTAGTCCAATTCATGTCATACACGTTGTACCATTCGACGATCCACTAATGCAATGGCCTTTGTGATGCGAACACGAAGATCCTGGATAATAGGTGGTAAAGGTGGCCGATACACGTGTTGTTTGACAAAACCCCAGAAGAAAAAGTAACAGGTTGTAAGGTCGGGGGAACGTGGAGGCCAACGCAAGTGTTCACTATCGTCACGGCCAGCATGCCCAATGCATCTCTTTGCTAGTCGCCTATTTAGTTCACGTCTGACGTCTAAGTGGAAATGGGTGGTGCCCCATCCTGTTGAAAAATTAAACCTTCGATATCCTGTTCCAGTTGTGGAAGAAGCCATGTCCGTAACATTTGTTGGTACGAAATCCCCGTGATTGTGTTCTCGTCGAAAAAGAAAGGGCCATACACCTTTTTCATGACTGATAGCGCAAAAAAACATTCAGCTTGGGGGAGTCGTATACATGCATCACATATCCTTCAGGATTTTCCAGAACCCAGATCCTGACATTATTTTTGTGCACTTTGCCCGACAGATGGAAGGAGACTTCATCACTGAACACCAATGATTCCGTGAAACCATCAGTTTCCATTTCCATTTGCATGTCCTCGCAGAAAGACACTCTCTTGGCTTTGTCGTCCGGTTTCAGAGCCTGCAGCAATTGCAGACGGCAAGGATGGAACCGCAAACGTTTGCGTAAAATCTTCCACACAGTTGGTTGCGGGATGTCTAATTCTCTGCTGGCTGTGGTAGTGGATTTCTGTGGACTTCCTACGAAACTCTCTCTTACACGCTCCACAGTTCCCTCGCTTACTGGTGGAAGGCCGGTTGACTTTCGCTTGGAGACGCATCCCCTTGATTTAAAGTCAGAATACCAGTTAGTGATACTGGGCCCACAGGGTGCATCTTCACCAAACTTGCTTCTAAAATTACGTTGCACAGTGATAACAGATTGGCAGACGTAAAAATCCAGATCAAAAAAAGTCTTCCTGTCTTCGTTGGCAGCCATTTTCTCTCCTATCGCCCCTAGCGACGAAATCAATAACTACGCTACAGTTGAACCAACCACTGAAACCTTTTTGAGTTTCCCTTTCCATTGATACAACTTTCATGTATCTGAGTGTTTCTAAACGAGAGTTATTTAAGTTTGTAATCGGAAAGATCATTTGTAATAACACTGTGTGTGTGTATATATATATATATATATATATATATATATATATATACATACACACACAACATATATTTTATGTTTAGAGGTGATTACGTCACCCAAACAATAATTCTAAAATGAAATGTTGGAGTTAAGAACAAATTATTCGTGAAAATAACCTGTGGTGCAAGAGCCTTTGCAGGCCAAGGCCTACCTACCAACTGCCGGCCTCACTCCGGCCGTGTCCGAAAGGTGCAAGACCGTACTTTAAGCGAGCATCCTCCGAGTATGATCTTGGAGTGCGGTCTTCAAGTCGTGGACTGGAAGTACACGTCTTTCGAATTGCACTTCGACTGCAGCGCCAAATACGATCAGTAGATAAAACTGCGTTTTAAACACTTATTTTTCACCATAGAAATCACATAGCATTTTCAAATGTTCGTACATATACATTTCCACACATTAGAAGAACTATAACCAACAACTTGCTGGCCCATAACGTATATCTACCGGTGTCGCTGGCTTTCTACCTCCTTGATTTTAAACAAATCAACAAAGAGTGCGGGAAACACGTGACCTAGTCACCAACCATCTGCACTGCGAGCTGTGCACTTGCGTACTTCTGTTCTTGGCGCTTTCGAACTGTACTAGGTGACGTCACTTCCGCCAAGACCATATTTCAAGTCTGTACTTTGTACCTTTCGGACAGAGCCTCCACATGCCTCAGTAGAGGTGAGCGATCATCCAACCAGTTACGGGGTGACGTGTGGTAAGACCGATGAACCCCGAAACCCAGGTTTTCCACGACGCTATTCATTTATAGTTCTCCAATTCACGATGGTGGGTGGCAACCGGCCCCATATACTGGCCGAAATGTCAGGGGAAAAGCTGTTACGCTTTCCCCCGAAGACTTGAACCAGCGCGCGTCGGTAACCTAAGCCACGATGTGGTCTAATTATACCTATTACAACGATGAATTACAGAAGTGTTAAATTTTAAGTCCAGACCTCCATCCAAACGTGCTCTGAAACCAGAGACCCTGGGTTCCTATCGTATAAGGTTCCTCAACATTTTCATAAATATATATATTATTTCATTTTATTTGTGTTACGGAACTTACCTACTGTATTTTGACAGGTTGGGCTTTGGCCCACTTGGGCCCTCGTATGGCGCCGTCCATTGGGAAGGTGGTGAAATTAGACTAGAATAGAAAAATAACTGTTACACTGGATGGCAACGATGAAAACATGGTCGTTACTCCAATCGCATGGGACGCGAAACGTGACATCCTTCCATCCCTGGGAGTAAGCTTCGAGCATATTTTCCACAGCGGAGGCAGCGCTAATATACTTTGTGCGTGAACGCCGATGTTCTCGTAAGCACCGGTTGGGGATAAAATATGTGATAAAATTAGACTCTAGGCCGCGGCTTCAGTTCATCAATATTGACGCCTTCCGACAAAGCATAACGAGGTATTCACATTACAACGATTCTCATAGCACGACAAACAACTCAGGACGTTAGAGGGAGTTGCTAAGAGCACGCGCTACGAAACCAAAGGTTCTAGGTTCGGATCTTGGTACGGTGAAAAAACCCTAATATGAAATTCGGTTTTATTAAAGTAAAATGTAAATTTTGGTGAGGAGGGAGCAGGGCCGGCCCTAGGTTGAGCCTCGGTCATACAATATAAACAGGGACTATAACCAAAATTTTTCAGAGGTCTGAGAAAGAAACCTGAGGCTTTTGTTCCTTGGTCGTCGGAAGTAGCTATAGATATACTGTATTATCTCAATTTAAGCATTACAGTGAGTCCGAATTGAAACGCCCTAATGGCAACTCTCTGTAACTCCACTAGTATTTGATGAATACAAATTAATTATACAGTCCATTAATGAATATACCTAGTCATAAAGTTTCTGTGAGCAAAGTAGTAATTACAGTAAACCCTCGTTAACACAAACTCGTTTAAGACGAACACTCGGTTAACATGAACAAAATGTTGGTGCCGGAAAGGATGTATTATATCTTAGAAAGTTTTATCGGTTAACGCGAATTTTGGTTACCACGAATTACGAACTGTTTTTTTAGTCCGTTGCGTCATTAGATCTCAAGCACCACCACTTATTAAAGGACAAAGTAATGATATCTAGTAATACACATTATCCCAATCTGCGATCCAACAACACCAACAGTATCCGAGTACCAAAATGTAACAAGGCAAGAAACGGATCAAAATCCCTGTCATCACTGGCAAGTAAAGCGTGGAATCAACTACCTGTAAATTGCAGAAAAGAGAGAAATTTGGCCAATTTTAAACAACAGATTAGGACATTAATCTATGACTACTGACACTGTGCCTATTCTACCTCATTTCCTCCTTCCTCCTTAAAAAAATGTTTATTTATTTTAGTCTATTTCTTATATTTTTCAATTATATAAATTTATAATATTCCATTTTATGTATACTTATAAACAAATAGCGTAACTGTATATTAATTCATGTAGGGCAAAAAGCTGTTTTTGTAGTTCGGAATGATTGTAAAAAAATGTAAGCTTAATTGTAACCCTACTTTAATAATAATAATAAATAATAAATAATAATAATTTAACACGAACTGTCAAAGTTTTTCATATTTTTTTCTGTTGTTCCTCTGCTACGTATCGCTCAACAATCTCTTATCATCTTGTCAACAATCAACTTATACAGTATTGTAAACAACAGATTCAGATCAACAATGTGTTCAGATGTGTTTTTCTATTATTTAAAACGTACCCAGTATGAGTTGGATCCGAATTGACCGCTAGTTTTACGGAAGCTATGAGTACAGTATCGTGAAGTTACAAGGCATTTGCGTTCCCGTCTGCGACAGCGCAATATACAGCAATTTTTCACCAGAAAATGATCTGAGAGTACTTTTTTAAGTTATTTACTGTAGTACTATAGTAGTGTTTTCTATGATGACATACATAATACGTATTGTAAGTGGTTAATGTGTAGAAATAACTGTATTGCAACAATAAAATTTGAGTCCCCGACTTTGAGCTCGAATTTTTTTAACACGGAATATTGATTTTTCGGTCCCTTGTGATTCGCGTTAACGAGGATTTACTGTAGTACATTTAGTACTTTTAGTTCATTTCTACATGCACCACACGAGTCACTCGGAGGGTGTAAAGCCGATACTAAATTTCCCGCCAGGTTGTGGTGTGACTGTTCCAATGGCAATTGTAATCAATTCACGAAGCTGTTCCATAGTTGTTTTGTTTGAATACACCGGACATCCTCCGTGCAACTCATGGGGCGCATGTAGAAATGTACTAAATATACTACAAATGTACTAAATGTACAAATTACTGCTTTGCTCAGAGAAACTTTATGACTAGGTATATTTATGATGTACGTATAATTCATTTGGATACATCAAATACATGTGGAGTTACAGACAGTTGCCATAAGGACGTTTCAATTCGGACACCCTGTATTACAATTAATAAACAAATAATTTATATCTCGTATTATTACCTAACAGCAATAAGCAAAACATGTTAAACGCTTAAATCAAGAATTGTGGGAGGGTAATAACAGTGTCCAAATTAATGTATATTTTCATTTCCGATGTCCCACTGTGGTAACATTCATTATATTTTATTACAAAACTGGGTAAGTTCTATATCAATCAGAATAGCACTATGCATCATATCCAATAATGTTCTCTTTTGTTTACTTTTTATTGAATTTCGGAACTTAGTAAATGTACATTGTTTCGCATAAAATGACATTTTCACTTCATGATTTATTTCTTTAATTAAATAGTGCATATTAATTATTTTAATTGAAATAATTGAATACCATTTTTATGCACAATTTTGCTCAGATTATTTTTATTTTTATCATTATTTTTATCTGACGAGTGCGCGAGTTGCCCCTACCTAAGGACTCTGGAAAGGAAAGATTTCAAAACTTCCGTTTTGAACGAAAACAAGTCTACGCAAATAGAAACGACTCGGCCAATAAACACGCGAGAGGGGAAGTGGGTGCATACAGGGGAAAACGCGGCTGCAGCTAGCCCACTCGCTCTCTCCCCTTCTCTACCATTATGTGCGTCCTTGTTCCAAAGATTTAAGAGGCAGGGTGCAAGAAAAGAGATAGAATCTGATTGGAGCAACAGAGTATAATCAAGTGTCTTAAGAATGTCTGGAGCAAGAGGGTGACAATCACCGGAAATGAATGAATGAAACAAGATGTAGCTATTTTTAGCTGATCCCGAGCAGAAATGTCCACTTTTATCTCAATTTTGAGGGAAGATGAAAACGATAACCGTCCGGTAATACGCAAAGGCACCCACTCACCAACCGGCAATGCAGTATTGTAACCAGGATCCGCGCAATTCTAAAACCTAACTTGGAATGCGGGTAACCTAGCAACCAGCATTTTTGGGCCAATGGTGGGGTCGGGGCCAGGTTTATGAAAACAAATGAATGTTCCATCCTGGAGGACTGGAGGGAAGTCGAATCTATAACAAAAAGGTTAAGGGAAAATGGGTTGATGAGGCAAGGGTGTGGGGAAAAGTATGTATATACATTGCCTCACCCTTTCACGGCTGTTTTCTTGTTTTTAATGTGTTACCTATATTCTGGGGAAAGGGGAGTTTAAAGTGTTGTATATCACCTCTCCCAGCACAACCGCGTTATGCATGTTTTAAGTAGGGAAGATCATCAATCACCGCCGTGCGGTACTCTCATGGTATTAGTGCATGTCGCATCTGCAGATTTGGGGATAATACCCCGCTTAATGTCGTGTGTGTTTGCGAGGAGGGGGTGACAATAACCCCTTCCTCTTCCAACCCCCCTGAATACATTCTACAATCCCCCCTTCACCCCGCAAAAATGCATCCTCATGCTTGAATCTTTGCGCGTATTTTTCTGCTGTTGCTTTAGAATCATCGAAAACTTTTAGTGACGCCCTCGTTTTGAAATTTGGCCCCCAGATTCCATACCTTATGAATCTATCTTGAGATGTGGAACAGATATAATATTATATACAATACGTATACAACTCATTGCCCATGTTTAACATTCTAAAAATACTTTTTTTTTTATCATGAAACGGAACTCGTAAAAGTGAAATGAAACCACTTGCGATAAAACTTTTGAAATAACGTGCGTAATTCAGAAAAAGGAGAGGGGCATCAATTTTGTGACCACTGCAACTGTCATAAATGTTTGAGCAAATAATTTTACAATAGGCAGATGACTCGGATGACTGATATAGTATTGCATTTGAGCAAAAATGGTCAAAATGTTTCAAAATAAACAAAATGACTGATTTTCTCTGTATTGCAGACTCTATAAATTCTAACTATACTTTGATATCTCTGTTTTTATAGTATTTCAGTCATTAACAAACGCCAGGAAAGCTACAATTTATACCTTCAATTCCTTTATGAGGAGAAGAAATTCACCATATTTTACGTTTGCTTACCAATGTCTTACACGTAAGCAAGGCATTTTTCGGATTATTAAGGGGCACGTGCACTCCCTGTCCCCCCACTAACGGACTCTCGTGATGCTGCTGCTGATGTGGCGGAAGAGATATTTTGTATTCTGTTTCTACTTGCACGATTGATATGACCTTGTGCCTTTGTTAGGGACTTATTGAAAAACTCGTTGAAATCCATATGCAGAGAACAGCGTTGCATTGAGCATTTGTTCTGATTTTTCACCATTATTATACATAAACGAATAGAAAATACATGAATTATACGGTATTATTAATAACAACAACAATATTATCGCGAGTGTAGAATATAAAAGCAACGAACACGAAAGTAGAGCCCATCCAGTATTATTTCGATCAAACAAAATTCTCCAGAACTAGAGGCAATAACACTGAACACACTCATTTTCCTGATATTAATTTTTCATATCACCACTGAAGTTATTTTAACAGTTTTAGGTAACCATCTAACTTTTTTAAAACGTCCACAAAGATAACTTATCCCGCCCGTAGCTTTTCATCGATTCGGCTTCGTATTTTACGCTAACACCACGAGATGGCAGTGAGGTCTCGAATGCAAGATTAAAAACGGATGTATGTTTGTAGGCGGGCGAATCCCCCGGTTGTTGATTAGAACAGACGGGTGGATGACTATACAATATGTACGTGATCGCGTGAAACTGATAAGTGACAGTTCTTTATAAACCCAGCAAATTTCATATTTGTAGCTTAAACAGTTTCTAAAATATAGAAATAAAGAAACCGTGCCGCAACAGCCCATTGAAGATCTGGGCATACCTACCGACTGGCGGCCTCACTCCCACCTGACCCTACTCACTCACTCACTCACCCGAAGTGGGAGATCATCTAACCAGTTACGGGGTGACGTGTGGTCAGCACGACGAACCCCCAGTTCTTTGTTCTAGGTAGAACATAGAATATAGAAATAGTGAGTTTATTTATTGTTTTAGTGGCACAACGAGAAGGATAAACAAATATATTTCACAAATGTCGCCCTAAGCTATCGTCTGCTAAGTCTTGAACTTTTAAAAAAATATGAAATCTTTACATTGGTTAGTTTCGGTTGAAATGTATCGCTGGATGACTTCCTGGCCGAGATAATTTATGTTGTGTTAAGCTGCTATTTGGTAGGGTTATCAGTTTATCAAGTTTCATGCTGGAAGGCCTGAAAGTTTCCGAGATATCAACAGCAGACATGGACGGAAGAACTGACATACACGACCGTTGCTTTAAGATTTTACTGATTAATGATCTAAAAGGAGTGAACTGAGTTTTATTGCATTTCAAAAAGTGGCTCTCATTGTACATATGTATATCAAAATATGCACTAACAGATATGCTTTATGCTAGAATAGAAAAGTTCAAGAACCACCAATCCAGCTGGAAGCAGTAGGATAAATCGCTGACCTAAAGATCAAACAAACTGATCAATTGCCCAAAAACAATTATCCACTTCCAGTACAACTTTATGTGCTCAAAAAATAGTCTACATATCCTCTGTCACAACTACTTCCATCTCTGTCACGCTTACTTTATTCCAATGCAACAGACCTTATGTACTGCTTTTTACCCTGCCATCCTTACTTTATTCCAATTCAGAAGCCCTAAATACTGCTTCGTCCTGTCATACTTACTTTATTCCAATGCAACGGACATTGTGTACTGCTTTTTACCCTGTCATTCTTACTTTATTCCAATTCAGCAGCCATGAATACGGTTTCGTCCTCTGCCACGCTTACTTTATTCCGATGCAACAGAACTTGTGTACTGATTTTTACCCTGCCATTCTTACTTTATTCCAATGCAACAGAACTTGTGTACTGTTTTTTACCCTGCCATTCTTACTTTATTCCAATTCAACAGCCATAAATACTGCTTCGTCCTCTGCCTCCTCTGCCACGTTTACTTTATTCCAATGCAACAGACTTTGTGTACTGCTTTTTACCCTGCCATTCTTACTTGATTCCAATTCAGCAGCCATAAATATTGTTTCGTCCTCTGCCACGTTTACATTATTCCAATGCAACGGACCTTGTGTACTGCTTTTTCCCCTACCATTCTTACCTTATTCCAATTCAACAGCCATAAATACTGCTTCGTCCTCTGTCACACTTACTTTATTACAACGCATTAGCGCTTATATTATTTCGCACTCTGTTGGGCCCTGGGCGTGTAAAGGGTAACCTGGTAAGCCACCCAAATGTCAACCTCACTTCCACATAACACACCCGGTAACTAGTTTTTACAGACTAACAAGGCTCTGGCGTCTGTACCTACGGCCAGTATAAACTTCGTAGGACTGTGTGTGTGTTGTCCTGTGTTTTGTCCTTGTGTGTGCTGAGTCTCTCTTTACAGCCTCAGCTTTTAACCCAGGTAAGAATATTTTAATCCTCAAGGCACGTGTTTATTTTAGTTGTGAAGAGGCTGGGGCCCATATTATGTGACGGGTGCAAAGTGCTGACGCACCCACAACTCTGTCGGGGTTACTTCACCCCAGTGAAGAAGCACCTAGTAATTTGATCTTTGCCACGTATGTTTAATTCCAATGAAATAATTCAATATACATACACCTTCTTTTTCTATCGTGCTTACTTCATTTCAATGTCGCGGCTTTGTCCTCCATCACGCGTATACTTCATATTGCATGAACTCTTGCATGTCCCAACTCTTGCATACAAACTCAACCAGCTGACGTGCGCACACTTTGGAGACGAGTAGGGGCATAAGCTCCTCTCAACTTGCGTGGGCGATGATGTACAGTTTCAGCAGCAATTCCATTGACAATTTGTTAACAATGCATGCACCTAAAGTGTGCTAAAGGCACGTTACGTTAATATTTCAAATTGTCAACTACTTAACTTCCTTGCACTATATGGATCAAATGGTATTTTTATCAGCTGTTCTTCCATGCGATGCTCGGTGTACCGTGGACTAAACATCACGAGCAGATGCAATTTATAGTGCAAGAATGTATTATTCGCAAACGAAATTGAAGTAAAAAGATTGTCGTAGGCTGAAAGTAGTGTTCGTTCTCACATACAATTGTGCGGTTTCTGATAACTAACTCTCTAGCCTTCTTAAATCCGAAGGTTTATGGCAGCAGCACCACAAGACTTCCATCTTTCCCTATCCTGGGCAAGATCAATCCAATATTTTCCATCCTTACAGATTTCCTTTAGGTCCATCCCAACATTATCCTTCCATCTTCGTCTTGACTTTCCTACAAGGCTCTTACCATCAGGTTTCCGAACAAGAATCCTGTAAACTCTCATTTCCTCTCCCATTCGTGCTCACCTTAATCTTACTGATTTAATTATTTTAATAATATCTGGACATGAATACAAATTGTGTAGTTCTAAATTATGTAACCTTCTCCACTCAACTGTGTCCTCATCCCTTTTAGGTCCAAATATTTTCCTAAGGATTTTATTTTCAAATATTCTTAATTTATGTTCCTCTTTAAATGTAAGGGATCAAGTTTCACATCCATATAATACTACAGGCAAAATTACTGTTTCGTATATTTAAACTTTTAGTTTCTTAGATATTATACAAGACGATAAATGTTCATGCAGATAAAAGTAACACGCATATCCTGAATTAAGTCTGCTTTTTATTTCCTCTTTAATATCATTCTCATATGTTAGTATTAATCCCAAATTATTGAATTTGGAAACTGATTCAAACGAGTTGTTCTCATTATTAATTATTGATATTGATAGAGGTCAGCCAATCCCAATACTGTAGGGGACAGGATTACAAATAGAAGTTCGTCTGAATGTTACAGAGGTAGCTGTGTATTGTGTTAGTATGCGTTCGCTTTTGTTTATTAATTCTCGCTTGGTTGTGTTTGGGATGTTTCTTGCAACTCTTGGGCGCCTCTGATGGCGCAGTTGTAGTGGCGTCCCGGGTTCGATACCCGGTGGACGCACAAAGTGGTTCGGTTTCCATATTGAGCTGTAGGTCCAGTCCCGCGATTGTGATTGCTTAAAGCAGGGGTGTTTTAAGGCCAGGCGATCTGCGCGACTGCTCGGTGCGGGGGATGGATCCCTCGCGGGCGCCAAACAGAGGCGTCTCCCTTAATTAGCGCCAAAACCTTATTTCCGATTTCATAAGCGTGGCTATTTGTTTGATTTTTATAAGTCCTCTTGGTGCACAGGTAAGCTAATCTGTACTGGACCTACAGTTTAGAGTGGGATCCGAGCCACTATGTGTTTCCACCGGGAGCATGGACATTTGCTTTAAAAAGAGTTGGTTTCTTGTTGACAAGAATTAATTGAAGTTACTTCTGCAAGACATGCAGAATCATGGATCAATTTAAGATATTACCACAGATAAGGGTGATATCTGTGATATTACTGTTATTTTGATGCTATTATGTAAGTATTAAACATCTACAATAAACGTGTTCTTTAACAGTAACATTTAAAAGTATTTTAAAGAGTAAGGCTATTATTTTTCGGCATTAAAATCGTAAATACATAACATGGTGTTATATACCATAACAGGCATTATTATGCATGGGGAACTGGCAGCTATGGCCAATGTAATAGTTTGTGCATAGTAACTATGTTAAGATGTAAATCCACCTTGTTATCAGTTTAAATATGTATTATTTATGAAGTTCCACTCTTGAAATGTGTAATTCTGTTTATGCCTTACAGATTAGGACATAACACATGGTGATGTTTTTTATTACGCCAAAAATCCGCCTCGGCCGGCTGAAAAGTTTATCAACATCCATATCTTTCTGTTCAGATGAAAATTAAAGCCACATTTTCCTTCATGTTTATTTGTGAAATTATGCAATACTTGAATGTTGTTAATGGAAAACGAGAATCCCTTCTCTTTCATCATCTAACTGCAATTTAGTGGAATTTTCCTTCAATATTTTGCATTAAATTATCAAGTTACAAAGTGCCTGCTTCTTCAATGTTTCATAGCATGTCGTTCTGTTTGGGAGTCACAAATGACTGTAAATGCAAGGTTTCAACACAAACACGCACACGGCAAAAGCTTTAGCACACCCTTTCAGCGTGAATGTGAGCTGCAGGCTGTCTGCTACTGGTGCTCGAGACGTGTGTCCTTTCAGTCTCTCTATCCCTCCATTTACACACATTTCAACTAATCTACTTTCACTTTTCCCCAAACGTCTCCCTTTCATCTTTCTCCTCATTCACCTTCGTTACGTTCGTCGTGTAACTAGATTTCCGAGGGCATGAATTTTCGGCCCATTTCCAAGCGGATCTCTCTCCCGCTGTATGACCTCCACACACGGTCTACAAGGGAATCTATAACACAGAGGCACACGAATACGCACTTCTCTCTCTCTCTCTCTCTCTCTCTTGCTCCCTCTACAGAGATATTCCTCAACATAAGCACTAGTATCACCCATGAAATTACTGGGAGATGAGGAATAATTTTGCCCAAGGACTAAAGATGAATTCCTCAATGGAATGTTCCACTCATTCTCCCTCGCTCCCTCTCTCTCCCCATCTCTACATCTTTTCTTCCTATTTATCTCATTTTCCCTTTACACCTACCACCCTCTTTTCTAATTTTCTTTCTCTTTACACCTAATCTCCCTATTTTTCTTATTTCCTTTCTCTTTACACCTCCTCCCTCTTTTCTAATTTTCTTTCTCTTTACACCTACTCTCCCTCTTTTTCTAGTTTTCTTTCTCTTTACATCTACTCCCCCTCTCAATTTCCCTTTACACCTACTCTCCTTCTCTCACTTCCCCTCCTTTCCTTTTTCTCTTCTCTTTTTCTCTCTCTCTCTCTCTCTCTCTCTCTCTCTGTTTCTTCTCCTCTTTCACGCTATTTCTCCATTTCCTCCTCTGTCTCTTTCCTTCTCCCCTTCTCTCTTCCCTTTTCTCTCCCCATTATCTTTCTTTTCTCTATCATATTCGTTCTCTCCGTCTGTTTCTATCTGTCTCTCCTTCCCTCTCTTCTTCCTATTTCTTCTTTCTTTTTCTCCGACTACTACTTCTGTTTTTCTATATTTATCTCTCCCTCTTTCCTTCCATATGTTTTCCCTGTATTATACGTATAACTATTGAGAAGTGGTGATAAAAAGCTACTTACACTTATGTCTGACACAGTGGTTTAGAGAGTAGGCGGTAGAGGGCTCTTCCAGTAATTCTAGAGCCAACGTCTCTGAGATTATACTTAGCATTATTAAGATAGATTCCAATATTATTTTGAAATCCTGGCAACATAAAAATGTATACATTTCAAGAATTTTGAATTTTGAATATAAAAGCCACTGTTGCACTTGCTGACCTATTATCTTCCTCTTTCCATACCTTACGTTATGTATCTTCAATAAAATCACAATAATTGAAAGCTGCTTGACAATAGTCCTCTATAATCATGTCAAGTCACGAGAAACGCGTCAACCTCTATGATTTGTCAAAGCAATGAGGACCGGAGCCGGAGGGTAGGAGGACTTTAAGCAAGCATCCTTGAAAAAATCACTAATCTTCTCCAAAAGAAGTAGAAATTTGATTTACGCACAAGTATCTGCTGGAATTCAACTCGAGTTCCCACGAGCGATGAGCACATTTCTCCTCACGCGAGGAAGTTTATTAACATACTTTCTACTCGCGCAATCTCCACAACTTAACTTAACCAATCATCGGCCACAAGATTCAGTGCAGACTATTACTTGGATGTTCGGAGGATGATGTCTTTGTGATTCAACTACTTACAACAGGGGAACTGGAAGCCACGCAACTTCAGAACTTGTTCACAAGAAGTGCGACATTAGTGCGTAAGCCTCCTCTTTCTCCTCAAGACTTCCCGGGAATCTTCAAGCGAGAGAGAACACCTGGCGCCTCCAATCCCAGAAGGTTTACACGAGGTTATTATTTCGTTATCCCGACTCGATAAGGGAGTCTTGCCTCTGGAGGGGAAGACAAAAGACCTTAATGCCTCGGATGTGGTTGGGAAAACCGATTTCCTCAGCACGAGAGCTGCCTTCAACTTCCGAAGGGGCGAATCCTTTGTTTATGTACTCTGTACTGGTTTCCGGACACGTAACAACTCCTCTCGGGCGTTCGGAGCACAAAGAATCGAGCTAAAACCGATATTGCGCTGCGGAAACCAGAAGACTAGGTGTTGTGAAGCCGCAGTATGGTGGTTTACTGTAACTGGTGGTGGAAAATTTACTCGATTTCTCCAGTGGTGCGTGCCATAATTGCTGTCCATGAAGAAGATTGTTTATTTACTGGCAATGCCGTTCGTTACCAGCGAAATTTTATTCAGGTGGACTAAAAAAGGTGGTATCAAAAAACTTTCGGCTCACTTCTGTTTCCGTGGTCACAACTTCTAGTTTTATCTCTGTCTCTCTACTTGTGACGACTCATTCTAAATGTGACTTGTTTCTTCCTCTGCTTCTCTGTGTTTTTCCTTTTATCTCTGCTTTCTCTGACTCTGTCTTCGCTTCTTCCTCCGTTCCTCAATATATTTGTGTATTCCTCAGTTTCACTTCTACTTCAACTTTTTATCTTTCTTTCTTCATCTTTCTCTATGTACTTTGTTTCTTCCAGTTTCCGTATCTCTGCCTTTGTTTTCCCCTCTGTTCCTCTAGTTTGGTGTTGTTTCTTCCTCTGTTTATCCATTTTTGCCTTGGTCTCTTTACTTTTGCCTTTGTTTAGTCATTTTTGCCTTGGTTTCTACCTGAATCTTAACTTTTGCCTTTGTTTCTCTGTTTCTTTACTTTGGCTTTTGTTTCTTTACTTTCCCCTTGCATCTTCCTCTGTTTCAATACTTTTGCTTTTGTTTCTTCCTCTGTTTCTTTACTTTTCCCTTTGCATCTTTCTCCGTTTCTTTACTTTTCCGTTTGCATCTTCCTCTGATTCTTTACTTTTCCGTTTGCATCTTCCACTGTTTCTTTACATTTGCTTTTGTTTCTTCCTATGATTCTTTAATTTTGTTTTTGTTTCTTCCTCTGTTTCTTTACTTTTGGTTCTTCCTCTGTTTGTTTACTTTTCCCTTTGCATCTTCCCCTGTTTCTTTACTTTTGCCTTTACACCTTCCTCTGTTTCATTACTTTTCCCTTTGCATCTTCCTCTGTTTCATTACTTTTCCCTTTGCATCTTCCTCTGTTTCATTACTTTTCCCTTTGTTTCTTCCTCTGCTTCTTTAGTTTCTTTTGTTTCTTCCTCGGCTTCTTTGTTTTTCTTTTGTTTCTTCTTCTGTTTCTTTAATTTTGCTTTTGTTTCTTCCTCTGTTTCTTTACTTTTCCCTTTGCATCTTCCCCTGTTTCTTTACTTTTGCCTTTACACCTTCCTCTGTTTTATTACTTTTCCAACTGCATCTTCCTCTGTTTATTTACTTTTCCTTTCGTTTCATTTTCTGTTTCTTTACCTTTGCCATTGTTTCTTCCTCTGTTTCCCTCTCCTTGTCTGTCTCTTCTTCGATCTCTATCTTTGTAAATATAGTGCTTGTTTACGTTACACACAGAGAAAAAGTAGTAGCACAGACAAAATGCATGAGTACATCTTCGAGAAAGTGCATCGAGAAACGCATCAATTGATGCATTAAAGTACACCTCGACATGGAAAGAAATACTCAAATCAACACTTTACAAAGTGTTACCTTCACAAATTATATATACAAAAATACATGAAACTGTAAACCTGATTCCTGGCAAAAGTCAAATAAACGCACATTAGTGCATGAATCGATGCGTGTCTGGCGCATTGAATAGATCCCATGCATTTAGTTTTCTATTGTTTTGAAGCAGTACAAGTGCATCAAGCATAGAAGAATTACACATTAGCACGTATTCTTTGGTTATTTTACACTGTTCTACTTTGTGAAGGATATGACCCTGCGAGAATTCGCTGCATTAAATATTCATCAGAAATTACAAAACCAATTCAGGTGTCAATACATCTCAACGTTTTACGAAAGAGAAAAGCATGGAGGCTGAAGAGAAAAGCATGTGACGGCAATAACCTTCTACTCGTTCTCCAAACCAAAGATGGGGGCGGTAAGGAAAGCGGAAAAAGAAGAAGAAGATGAAAGCGGACACGAGAAGGAAGCTGCGATGCAATCGATATTCGATTTCGCCGTATACTTCAATTCCAATATTCAATTTAGCTTTCGATTTTTTACGCTTTTGTGTTCCCTCCCTCCCTCCGAGCTACTCTGAGGGCCTGCCTGCAACGAGGCGTTGAAATCTCTTTTAGATTTTTATCGTTTCCTTCCTCCTTTCTTCTCCAATTTTATCAACTTGCTCATTCACTCCCATGGCACCAAAACTTCCATAAACGTCTTGTAGAACCATGAAATCCACACACGGCTACAATAAAATCAAAAGTATTATTGGAGGTAGCATGGACCTTGTGTGCGGAAATAAGTGGTATAATCCGGAGCTAAAACATTTTATTCCTTAAACATCAACATAATCTACAACACTTTCAGTAAATTCAAGAAAGAAGTACTTCATATGTGAAAAAAACAAAAAAAACATGGAATTCCACCTACGGACGGAGAAACAATATGATCCTATTCTGACAGAACTTCCAAAAAAATCAACGTGAAACAAATTGCATTTGTAGCCATCCACTTGTATTTTCAAATTGTAAATGTACATTGCTAGTTCTCCTGTTTAGGCTAATTGCAACGACGAGATTAAAATTTTAGATACACACACAAGGGAATACCAACATCCAAACCCGAACAGCATATAACTGTTTCCGAACAGTTTCAAAGAAATTTGCATGCAGCTGTTTCAGAGCAGTTTCAAAACAATTTGCATGAAGCTGTTTCAGAGCAGCTTCAAAACAATTTGTATGCAGTTTTCGAACAGTTTCAAAGAAATGCGCATACAGCTGTCTCCAAAGTTTTAAAACAATTTACATACAGCTGTTTCCGAACAGTTTCAAAACAATTTGCATACAGCTGCTTCCAAGCAGTATCAAAGCAATTTGTATACAGCTGCTTCCAAGCAGTATCAAAGCAATTTGCATAAAGCTGCTTCCAAGCAGTATCAAAGCAATTTGCATAAAGCTGCTTCCAAACAGTATCAAAGGAATTTCCATACAGCTGTTTCCGAACAGTTTCAAAGCAATTTGCATGCAGCTGCTTGCAAACAGTTATTTATATCATGTTATGGCGTACTGAAACATCTAAGTGCTTAAATCTTGCAGAAAGTACAAAAGTCATACTCCTTGAAGCTCAGTTTTCTCGACACTTGATTGCTGTGCGATGGTGACATTATGAATACACTATTCGTTCAAAACTGTTAAAGGATCATCTAGAATCCTATTTAAGAATGATGCAAATCCAAGAATTATGACTGATCGTGTTATGCTACTAGATGTAATCGTTGGAAGCTTATTGGCTTATTTCCTATGGGAGTTATCCGGTTCAATGCGATTCTGTGGTCTGTGACACAAAGGTATCCGTCAACAGGCCAGCTTTATATATCTTGCATGCAACATTATTGGGCTGGATGGAAGCTTGCATTACTTACACTGCGGTCGTCTGGTGTTCTATGCTGGACCATGTGACGTACTTTGTGGTTCGACAATATGCCGTAGATGCGCTATGAAATTCCTTGAACATGGTCATAACACGGCGTTGTACTTGTTATCTATGTGACCTGGGTTCGACTCCCTGTCGTAGCATGGTTATTTCTCAGTGGTTTTCTCTTACCAATATCACGAGATCTAGTCTTATTATTAACTCTAACAAAATGAAAACAGCGTTTTCTTTCTATATTAGGTACACTGTGTCGTTTATCTACTTCTTGGAGGACAATTGGAAAAAGACAGAAAATTTGCAATCGATTGCACTAAGATTTTCTATGGCGACAATTTTACAACCAACAATATCGCCAATGTTTCAATATTCAGGATCCTGATTTCATATTTGAAGGACTCGGGTGTAAAACATGGGAAGTAACATTTTGGTCATTTCTTAGTTCATTAATAAAAAAAGGTTATTAGAAGCTATGCTGTAGATAAATTCTTTTCGTGTTGCGTTTACCGATTTCACAAAGCTTCACTGAGTCCAATGCAAATTGTACGACATGGCAATATCACTCGAAAACTTAAGAATGGCACATTTTACTTTGTAATTAAAAAATTACCAAAATTTTACTTACCATGTTTTACACCCGAGCCTTTTTTTACGAACGTTTTCAAAATTAGTTTACAAAAAAATCCTCTACGACCTTGGGCCTAAACCTATGGGATTAGAACAATATTGGGAAACCTTATCGGAATCCATACAGAATGCCTGGCGTCTAATTGCAATTCGACGGTCGTAATCAATGCTAAACGGAAGCGGAGCGCACTATGCAATTGAAGACGCGGCATTGTAATTAATGTCATTGATATGTGCAATTGGAATCTGATTAAACTCGACGGGATTATAAAAGCAAGCGTGGAGTGAAGATACACTGTGTTGCTTGTCCGCTATTCACTGTAGAGAAGCGAAACACCCTGAGGTAGTGTCTTCTTGCAGGAAACATTCAGAAGCACTGTTCGTAGACATGTTTTTCATCCAGTTATTTCCGCACAGTTTCTAAGTAGTTTACATTCAGTTGTTTTAACAACTGTTTCTAAAGGCTTAGAGTGTAGTTTTTTACCCCATCATACTTTTTCAAGCTGTACTTTGCATCATGTAGTTTCTAAATACCACTAAAATACTGTAGTTTGCTTGCAGTTCAGTTTCAAAGCAGTTTGCATGTATCTGTTTGCGAAGAGTCTCAAAGCAATTTGCATGTAACTGTTTATGTACAGTATCAAAGAAATTTGTATACAACTGCTTCCAAACAGTCCAAAGCAATTTGCATGGAGTTGCTTCCGAACAGTTTCAAGGCAATTTGCATGCAACTGCTTCCGAACAGTTTCAGATCGATTTAAATGCGTATGCTTCTGAATAGTTTCGATGCACTTTCCACGCATATTTTTCCAAAGAATATCCTAACAGTCAGCATTAATTTGTTGCTAAACAGTTTCAAAAGCGTTCACATTCAGCTGTTTCAGAATAATTCACACTTCTCGAACAAAATTAGTTGAAGTTATGTGAATCTGAAACCGACGTGCAACCATAACCACAGCTCTAACATGTTCACATGACTGTGATCTGTGATGCTTTGGTGGCCGATCACATAGGGTGGTTGATTTACATCGGGTTATAGATGACCTGGGGATGCCATTCTTCCTAGTCATGAGAACGGGTCAATGGTGGAAGAAATGCAATGCAAAATATGAAACACATGTGTTTGTGTAACCAAGGAAAGTAGATTTAGCTGAGTGCCAAAATTGCATACGTGCGTACGGTCCCCTGCAATATAAAGGGGACATCTAGATCCTGAAGTACTCGCTATCTTGCATTGCGTTGTGTGTTTTGCCTAATTCTATGTCGTAGAGTTAGGCAACACACAACGCCTAGGAGGGAAGTGAATATTTCAGGATCTGTGAGTCCCATTTTTATTGCGGGTGACGGTACATTCAAATGGACAAAATTACACGCTCTTTCTTTTGTAATTAAGTTAGCATGAAATATTAGAGCATACAAGCTGTTAGAAAAACAACTGTTAGGATTTATACTGGTTACAAAACGTTTGCACGCTGCAGGAACGAAATTTGAAATGTTGGCAGTTCTGAGTTAGTCTTTTGGTATCTTGACACAAGGCCTAGTCTTACTTGTTTGTAAGTCACTTGAGATCAAAAAGGAACTTCCGCGTGTTCTTTATCCTTAAATTTTTGCTCGTTCTACTTTCAAAATTCGCGTGCGCCGAGGCAGTATTTCCTCGCCCGCAAAGTTTATGTCACCCAACTTCCACGTTTTTTTTCTAGTTTATAGACGTAAACCTAAAAACACGCAAAGCGTTGTCATTTCCCTATGGTCCTTGCCACAGGTTTAGCCACGAGGATGTTTCTGTGGGTCTTATCGGTCTTCCTAATTATGGTTATTACAAGGATGAATGATTCAATTGCAGAGTGGGAAAGGAGATTGATTACGAGCGAATTAAAGGCAGTGCTCAGTTGCGGAACAACTTCATATAAGACAGCCGTAACGTGCTTACATGCAATGAAATAACCTCATTACCCAGATACAACAGTGTTCGAACCATTCTCGTTTTTATTTGTGAATTTTCTCGCAAGATGCCGCCTCGCTTCAGTACTATATTACTACAAAATATAGAGCATAATATCAGCAAATGCTGATATGTAGCAATACTTCTATTACACAAAATTAGTGTTTTTACTTAACTGAATTCGAGAAAGTTCATAAGGAAGTGGTATGTTAAGCAATATTAATTAATGCCTAAAGACATGCAATTCCTTCTTATTATGGCTATGATGATATGATCCTATAAAAAGTAATATGACATCTTCAGTTGTCTCAGTGCATCAATTAAAAAGTGTGACCAAATGTTGATATCGAGGAATAGTATTTCTCTTATGGCAAGTTTGCATTTTAATTAATCGGTTTGATTTGATTTTTGTTATTTAACGTCGCTTTTCTTCCAATTTTGGCTAATCGTGAGTGATGATAGGATGAAACTGACGATACACAAATAACATCTTTGTCAAGGTCGGGATTCGAACCCAAGGCCCCTGGCGTCCGGCACAGAGGTCGGTTACTTTGAATGCAAGACAATCCACAAGGAAGTGGTGTGCTGGGCTAAGTTTAGTTAATGTCTGAATCACACAATTCCTCACTATTGTGTTCTATGTAGTTGAGTTGTCTCTTATTTCCTGAACGACTAGGATGACTCCAATTCACCATGAATTCCAAAATAGCGGAATTTCATACTTAACTCGCAGCTAAATTTTATAAAGTCGATAATCCGCTGGTTCGTCAACTCTCTACCTTCGACCACCGTGCCTCAGATAAACATAAAAGGCCACTTGCGTTCTATGGATAATAATAGTTAATGGTAACTTTAGTATGTCACAACGAAACTTAACTTCACATGCGATAACCTGCAACGGTGAATGACATGGAAGGGCTATTCCTGTCGCGCCAGTCACTATCCCATGCTGTAAGATGCTCTGGCATGCAACCAAGAAGAGAACACTCCTGGAAAACCCCAGGATTTTCGGCGAGACTGGCAGCTGTAGCTCTATACTTCGCTCAACCCTCACCTTGCATTCCCAACCAGACACCCAGCTGTACGATCAACTCAGACCAAGCTCACTACACTGCATAGAGAGGCCTGCAGATTCGCGAAACGATCCAGATCTTCTCCCCTCTATTACAGCTCCAGAACGTTTGAACTGCCCGGTGCTATACCGCTCACAATTCCAACTGGCGGCTGGGAAACAACGAATCAGCAATCAGTTGAATTATTTTCGACTGCCATCGGGCATTTTCGTGTCACAAGGCACCAGAACGTTGCTGGCGGGACGAAACAAATGAGCGTCGGATACACAGCATGTTGCCAAACATACTGTGAAACGATGGAGAGTCGTTACTGGGTAAAACTTGAACAATAGTACACAAAGCACGGAAAATTAGTGCACAAAACACTCAAACACTGCGAACAAGCCAATGAAAATAGCTGACAAAAACAAACGTACGCTTGGCAACGTTGTAACTGGAGAGCAATGTTACCATTGGAGCTTTTACTTACCAACTGAGGTTGTTGACATTCATCTAGGCACACATCCCCGAAGACGATTGGTGGACACTTAGAGCTGCGTAGCAACAGGCAGGTCAGCGGACAGTTGAGCTTGCGATCAGTATAGTGTTGAGTACTAAGACGTTCTATAACAGTTTTCATAAACAAGTTTGAATGCGTGCGTGAATATCTGAGTGTAACCTATTTCAGGATAAGCAGATGTCCACCATTTCTGTCCGGTTTGTCAGTCCTCTTAATCGATCTAAGGTTGTCCACTCCATATCGGTCGTAAGTCAGGTTCTACTGTCACCCCCCCTACTTCACCGTACAGGGTGTCTACAAAATTCTTGACCTTTTTTGGCCCTTTTTCGTTTTCATTAATCTATATTTATACTTATATTTATATTTATACTTAGGTAAAGTTGGAAATCAACAATCAAGAAAATAAATATTTATTTAAAATAAAACCCCTACCAAAAGGCCAGTTAAGATGAAAATTGAAGCTTTATTTAACAAGAGAATTAGACGTATCTTTTAATGCACCCTGTACTGCATTTGGCAAACTAGCGAGGCTATAGCGAATGGACTAACAGCATGTATAATCTTATATGGAGCTAATGTTGTGGTCCCTATGATTGTCCCTTCATCCATCTTATCCTCATCTTCGCGATTAGCCAAGGGGGAAAGGGTGAAGTAAAATATACTAAATCTATCAGTCCTTGTGATAGCAAAAATTCTTGACCACGCGCAAAATTTCTTGACTTTTTATTGACTTCTTGACCTACTTGTTGGTTTCTTTACGTTTTCTTGACTTTCATGAGTTTCACTGGTCGGCACCCTACAGTAGTGTTTTTCACACATCTGTATCCCAGTGAAGTCCTTGCAATACATGACGCAGCAGCGGTTTACCGGGTTGCTTGGTTTATCCTGGAGATTTCCTTCCCCTGGGTTCTTGTAGCCTTCTTATTTCATTTGTGTTAAGTTCTGATACCTGTTGAAGAACTCTTTACCAGTATATAAACCTCAGGGTTTCTCTATGCTCGTTGCGGGCCCAACTGACGGCTGACCTAGTTTTTGTTCACCAATCGTTTAGGGACGTGTGTGGCTCGATGAAAGTCAAGAACCTCGGTTGCAAAGTAAAAGCTGTAGCTACCACGTTGCCAAGCGTACGTCTGTTTTTGTAAGTTGTTTTCATTAGTTTGTGCAGTGTTTCGATGTTTTGTCTAGTAATTTTCTGTGCTTCGTGTACTATTGTACTGATTTATTCAGCAACGGCGCTCATCAACCCCCCCCCCACCCCCGTTTTACAGTACGTTCGACAACTTGCTGTGAATCCGAAGTTCTTTCGTATCGTCCCGTCAGGAACGTTTGGTGCCGAAAATGCTCGATGTCAGTCGAAGACAATTCAACTGATCGCTGATTCGTTGTTTCACAGTCGCCAGTTGGAAATGTGATCAGTATAGAAGCCTCGTATATTCCCAGATAGTAGATTATCGAGTGGAGTCGCGAATTCACTACTATGCTGGTCCCTATTCTATGCTGCGAGCCTACGGGACCGCATTTTCACTAGTTTCCTCGTTTTTCGTCTTTGAGTTGTATCTTGTACCAATAAAAGAAACGTTAAATGGTTCGACGACTGAAAAGAACCATTGAGAAAAGCTTTATTTTGCCAATGTTTAAATGACATATATTTCCGCTTCAATTTCTACGACGACTTCACCCGCTGACACCGACTTAAGGTATGCCTTTATTCCTTCGAGGAAATTCTCGCGGAAAACATTTCTTTCCGTTGTTCTGGAGCGGAGCTTTGAAAGCACCAGGGAGATCAGTGTTGTGGAAACCTCTGTAGGAAACCGGCGCATCGAAGCGACCGCACACAAAGAGGTCGTTCATCCGAAACAAGAGATCTTCAGGTTTCGGAAGCAAAGACCAAACAACACGCAAGATGCCTCTCTCAACTTCTTGAAGGTATCTTTTCTATATTCACCCCTTTCTTACGGCAAGAGGATGCTCTGTGAAGAGAGCGAGAAAGAAAGCCTCGAGAGGAAAGCAAGAACTTACGTTTCCGTTTGTATTTTTCGTCATTTTATGTCGCTTCTCCATCTCTCTTGGTTAATCGCGGCAATAAGGAATGGTGGATCGACGAAGGAATTTGGGGCATTCCAGCGTTACGTGTGTGTCATTCACACATAAAATGTAACACTGTTAAGCCTTGTTTCCACGTTAATAAAACATTCAAATGCTGACCACGGCAAAAATTTATTGTATAAATCCTATATATACGTATATACCTATATCTTCCTGTTTTGTACCTTGTTTCATTTGTACTTGGTACAGAGTCTGAAGAAGACCTTGCTAGAAGGTTGAAACGTTACGTTTAGTTTATGTTTTATATTAAAATAAATTTCTGCCTTGGTCAGCATATTGAGTTTTTCAAACTATATACCCTAAAAACGTAACGTTTCCACACTCTAACAGGGTCTTCTTCGTTTCTAGTGTATATAGTTTTATACAATAAATTTTTTCCTTGGTCAGCATTTGAATTTTTAATAAAATGTAAGGTTGTAGACATGCAATTAGATTAAAATATTCAAAATGAAGAGATTTCATAGAATTATGAAGTACTCTTTGGTGTCTGTTAAATAGGAATAAAGTTGTGTATGATGGCATAGCCTGAATGCATAAAAAAGCTTTAACGAAAATGTGTTCTGTGTGTGACGGTTTAAAAATGTATCAAGATTTTACTCCATTTGTCTGTGAAGCACATAGGCTACAAATACTAATAAGTGTTGTTGGTGAAATATACAAATAATATGCTTTTAAAAACCATTTCAACTTTAATTCAATTCAAACAATAAAAATTTCCAGATAAATTCAGTTTTTTATTTACATGGGGTAGGACCATTTTTGTTGGAATGGACCATTTACGGAATGAAATGTTAAACCTCAGTACTAATAGCTTCAAATTCGTATAGTATGGATGGTAAAATAAAATTCAGACACAATATGTATATTGCATGATCTATTTACGTTGTGTTTTCAGGTTTTGAGATTGACAATTAATTGTAATTTACGGAAGTGCTTTGATACAATACGAGTAAGGTGCAATTCGGTATTTGAAAGAAGATTCTTAATACATGAATGACCCAATTTTGTTTTAGTACGTTTCAAGTCCTGATTAGCGTATCTGAGCATGAAGGGATACATAACGAACTTTGACTTTATAAATCTTATATTTCAAGATTTTAACCTTAATGTATGCACAGTGACAGTATATAAGAACAAACCCAAGTTAACACTCCAAAATAAAATGTGAAAAAATAAACGAAATATGAAGGTATGTCAACATTTGGCGCTCCTTGCATTCAAAACAAATCGAACTCAAAACTGCCTCACACGAAGGAATAGAGATTTCAAACTGTCTATGCCAGCAAAAAATGTTTAGCTCACACTGCAGTATGTTGTAGCTTAGCGGGTCTACCTTAGAAAACATCAAACAGTGTGTAATTGAAACTGATGGGTGCAATCAATGTAAAAGCCTCAAAGGCAAGCGATTATGATTGTCAGCACTTTTTTGTGTCTAACGTGGAAATGGTTCCAATATTGAATATATATAGGTTTGTACAACCGTTTTGTTTTTCGGGAATTTTAATTTGACGTAGATTGTATGCCATCAATTTCCTCGAAGCGATTGTACTAGTTTCTTTTTCTAATTAATGGTTTTCAAGCTAGGTTAAGATATACGTTGTTAATTAATTGCACAAAACTGTTAAATGATAATACATTATTATTATTTTCCAAAATTTAAAGACCACCTCGTGACGTCACAATCGTGTTCGTTGAAAATCTTGACACACCTGCATAAATATCACCTTGATCCAGTTCAAGAGATTTTTACTCAAAAGTACTAAATTAATTCCAGTTAATTGCTAAGCCAACAAAGATTCGACATAAAAGGAAAGCACACTGCTAATTATCTGCTGGTAATTGGTTGATTAAATTTCGTATCATTATTTACAGCGCTCACGAATTAATCAGTAAAGTTGATTAAAACCGCCTTGATTTTAAACATGCACTTGTACAATGAGGAGTTTAAATAGTCCAGGCTTCAATTACTATGTATAATGGGTATAGATTGAAAATTGAATGTTATTAATCACCGTATTTGTGCATATCTGTGATGAGTGCTGTAAATTTTACTACTGGTGAGATTATGTGGGTGCCTATAACGTGTGAACTTGAAATATGAAACGATCACAAAAATTTGTTCCTCTCGCCAAGGGCCCAATCAGAACACAGTGTCTCTAACCCTTAATTTAAGAAGTTGTAATTGTAATGTGAATAATATAGAGAAAATGTCCACTAAGAACTATCGTTCAGTTTCATGAAAATTTGAACGGTTTGATTGATTTAATTTACGTCGCTTTTTCTACTTTTGACTAACCGCAACGCTGAGGATGATACAATGAAATTCATGAGTAGGCACTCACGAAAAACACAAAATGCCCATGTCAGAATTCTAACTCCAGAACTCCGTAGCGCGCTGTGCTAACCACTCTGACATGGAGATCGGCTAAATTTTCAACGCATTACAGGGTATTGTCATTTCATTCTTGTAGGAACTCTCGTTCATACACTTCTCTACGTCCACACTCTTACCACATCCTTCCCCCACACAAGTGTTTCCAACTTTTCGACTTCGTTCCTCCGTATTCCGTACACAGTATTCAAGTAGATTGTTGCAAAAATAAAAGAAAATATTGTCGCTTCTTTTTGTGAAAATACAAAGTATAATAACATTCTCTCGTCGTAAGGTGTACATCAAGACAGTGGCCGATCCAGAAGTTACAGGTGTGAGGGGCATATTTCAGTTGGGTACATCTCGTCACCAAGAATCAAATCTAACCTGCACTTGAACTGTTGTACGTAAACAATACAAGACATAAATAGGTTGAGTGCGTGGTGCTTGCGCGACGGTCTTTCTCTTAATGCAGCAAAATGCTATTCCGTTACTTATTCTAAACAAAGAACGATCTTAAATTTTCAATATAAACTTAATAATACCAATCTAAAAAAATCTGAAACAGCAAAGGAACTAGGAATATATTTTGACTCTAAGCTAACTTTCACTCACCATATTAACAAAGTAATAGGCAACGCTTACAAACTTATCGGGTTCATTATTAGAATGGGCAGAGACTTTCGAGACACCCAAACACTTAAGGTATTATATTACTCATTAGTGCGTTCAAAACTTGAATTCGGGTCTGTTGTATGGAACACTGACAGTAGAGACTACAAAAATAGAGCGAGTACAATCAAAGATGTTACGTTATATGAAGTATAAACTTGAAGGTACTTATCCCAAATTTGATTCGTACAGTAATCTAATAGAGGAGCTCCGAATGCAGAGTCTTGACGATCGAAGGACAGTGCGCGACCTGCTGCTGCTCTGGAAAATATATAATGGAAAACTTCGCTCTCCTCATTGGATCTCACAATTTAAATTACGCGTTCCTAACAATAAGACGCGACCCAATCATCAAACCTTTTTTGTGAATAGAGCGCGAACAAACATTGTCAAGAAATCCCCTATCTGGAGAATGAGTATTCTCTACAATGCCTTAGAAAAGCGTGACAAAAAAATTGATTTGTTCTCTATGCCATATATACAATTTAAAAACTGTGTAATGAAAACAATATCAAATAACAGTAACTGAAGCATGTATGAAAACCTGTATCTCTGAACTCTCTAACTGGGCGCTAGCCTGTTGAGTTCATTATTGAAAAATAAATAAATAAATAAAGTAACAAAGCTGACATTTATGTTTTATTAAACTGTTAAATTTTAACGGTAGAATACTGTAAATATGACAGTAGCTTCTAACAGTGCATCTGAACAAAAAGTCTGCTTGAAACTTTAACAAATAGACCATTGTTTGTGGGTTCCAGACACTTTTTTGCTTTGGAGGGGGGTTCCCACTCAAAGGTAGCCCGCAGGATTTCTTTCTCAGAAAGGGAGGGGGGCAGAGTAAGATTTCATATCTTGCCACTCAGTGATTGGAACTTGTATTGTTGTTGTTTTTGTTAATATTATTATTGCTATTATTACATTATTGTTACTGCTGTATTATTATTAGTATTACTTTACAAATCATAAAATTCAAATTGAATTTAAAATACTTTGGGGCTATATGCAAATTCAGACTCCAGTCTGCTATCTAGATTAATACTGGGTTCGCCTTACTCCATTTCCATAAACATCTATCACTTTGTTGCTGAACAGTTTCTTGTCCTTTTGTACTGTTTCACAAAGCACAAGTATCAAACAGATACCACTTAATCTACTGTCCATCATGGTACCTCCATGATCCATGTTTTTTACATGCCGAAGGGTACTGTAAAAGAAGTAATAATTGAAAATGACGGGGTGTGAATTATCGAGGTCAGATCTCGACTCTTCGTAATCATGAACAGTAAAGAAGTTGCAAAGGATTTTATACAAAATAGGCTAATTCTTGACATTTTCTGCACTATAAATGTCCGAAATTTCTTTAAATGAAGAATTTTTATTCCAGAAGTGCAAAAACAATGACTTGAAGAGGAAATAGTGTACAATTTGAGATTTAAACCGTATAGGGAAATTTCGAAAATTTACCGTCCCGATACTGAACTCATGTTCCTTCTAAAAGCGTACACAGTGCAGACAAATAATGGACACAAATGATTTTCAGTTGTATTCCTTACAGTTAAGAAATGGTATCCTGTATCCCTCATTTTCTATTAGGGGGATAAACACATCCCTGGCAAGAATAGAAATAAAATGTTTTGTGGGGGATCCCCGGCATCACCCACCCGTCCCCCCCGTTAATTCGCACAGAACAGTTCCAGTGTTCCATAAAGCATTGTACGCACTTGAATTTCAGATTTAGCTCATGTTCCTTGTAGACAATTGAGGGGTCTAGTGAGAGAGGGAGCTATGCCACAAATCTTGAAAATTTTATTTCTTGCCATTTTCAGTCTTCTCCTACCATCTGTCATGTATCATGTGAACTACAACATTTGTGACATAGCTCCCGCTTGTTCTGCAGCGGATTTTCTGAGTTCTTGAATACGTCCTCATCAGCATTTTGAGTGAGAGAAGGAGCTATGCCACTTACTGATGGTGTCTGCAATAGGAGTGGCAGAGGTTGTGTTGCAGTAACCGGTGCAAGATTTAAAAGATCAATCAAGTTAAAAGATCTCATGGCAATAATGCTTTATATTCCTCCAGTTTTTCATGGTGTTTACCAAAAACTAAAATCCACAGAAACAATGGACAGTGAAGATGCTCCAGAAGACATATGAAGTTGTCTTTATGTAGATCATATGTGTTTGGGATAGATTAGTGTATGTATTATTATTTGTGTTATCAATGTGTGAAAATTTCTATATCTTAAGTATTCATTATACTTGTCGCCACTAGGTGGCAAGACAGTGCAGCCTCTACTTCGGAGACTGTGCAGGGAATGGTACGTATCGGGAAATACCCGCACTGTACGAGAGAATACCGAGAGACATTGCTACGCGGTGGTCAACTCCATTCCAATGTAGTCCAGTGTCAGTGTACATTAAATAGTGTATATAATCAGTCCAGTGTTTAAATAAGAACGCAAGATTTTATGGTCCTCCGGGCCGGATTAGTTTACCAAGTGAACAATCTCTGTAAGATATGACGTGTTATGCATCAGAACAAACGTCTCAACTCGCCCGCCATGGAAAGAACGAGTGTTTTCGCGCGGTGTCGAAGTGACTTTGTATGCATTCGAGTTACAGTTACAGTTTTTTCCAGTTACAGATGTGTACTGACATTCGTACTTACTTACGTCAATATATGGTTGCATGTTATGTGCTCAATCGTAGAACTTTCTGTGTCACAGTACTTATTACGTATTACGTGTAATTTTCAATCACAACCGTTACGCGTGTGGTTTTGAACAGACATTCCGTATCGTTATCGTGCGTACGTCGAATGTTTTGTTAGGAGACTTCAGTTATACACGGTAATTCAGTGGACAATAAGTTATCTGTTACGATAACTCATCACGGGACTGAGTATCATAAATTTGGACAGTTTCGAGCATCCACTACAGTATCCTGCTGTCGGCTGAAGTGACGTCATCGCCAACGCCCAGAGAAGCTTCAGATCAAGGTCAGTAGTTAGCTAGGCTCGCACTATATTTTGTTTACTCTTTCCTCACGTACTATTTCCTACATATCTTGCCCTCTTTCCTTCGCGATGAATGAAGAAGAGAAAAGAGTGTTGATACGCAAGAGAGCTGGATTTAGGGGCCAGTTAACACGAATACAAGCATTTGTCAATTCCTTTGAAGATACGGGGGAAGTTTAAGAAGTAAGGGTCCGTTTACAGAATTTAACACCTTTGTGGGAAAAATACGATGAAGTTCAAACACGTTTAGAAGTAGAAGATATAAACGAAAATCATGAACCTCACAGGGAGGATTTTGAAGATGTTTACTACAAGGTACGGGGTAAAATGGAATCCATTATAGAGAAACATAAACAAGCACAAGCTGCACCTACAGGTGGATCGGATGTTGTATACAATGCTTCATCATTAGGCACCAAGCACATCAAATTACCCACGGTATCTTTACCCACGTTTCACAGTAATTATCAGGATTGGTTAACATATTCAGATGCATTTCAGGCTATGGTTCACACAAATGACAATATTCCTAAAATACAGAAATTCCACTACTTGCGTTCATCATTGGAATCTGAAGCAAGAACACTTATCGATACTTTGCCCATGACTGATTCAAATTACGATATTGCATGGCAGTTGTTGAAAGATAGGTATGAGAATAAACGACTGATAGCAGCAAGTCATGTCAATAACATCTTGCATGTGAACGCAATTAACAAAGAAAATGCCACAGAATTACGTCAGTTCATCAATGGCGTCACCAGTAACTTAAATGCTCTTCGAGCCCTTGAATTACAAACACCGTTAGAAGATGTTATTTTGATACATCATTTTTTGGCTCAACTTGATTCTCACACAAGAAGGGAATGGGAATTAAGCCATACCGATCAGTCGTTCCATACACTAAAGGAACTGTTCACCTTTCTAGAACAAAAATGTCAAGCTTTGGAATCAATGAAGTCTGTTCACGTAAACAAAAATGTCAATGAATACAAGGTTAGCCCTAAACAGAAACACATCCGTCAGTCAAATTCTTACCTGACAACTACAAATACACAATGCTATTTCTGTAAATTAGCACATTCCTTATATTCATGCAAGTCTTTCGCAGGCGCCAGTCTGAAGCAGAAACAAGAGTGTGTGAGCAACAACAAACTTTGTTATAATTGTCTCAGATCGAATCATAATTTTAGGAACTGTACTTCAGGGAAGTGTAGACGCTGTGGATTGAAACACAATTCACTGTTGCATCCAGACGAAGGCGGTAAACGAGGAGGTCCTCTAAGGCAAGACCAACCAAGGAATGACTCACCAGACACAAGGAATGAAGCTGCAAGGACAACTTCAGTACAATCCACATACTGCACATTTAAGAGTAAACCAAGATCACACGTTCTGCTATCAACAGCTTTAATACAAGTCATCGATTCTAGAGGACAGCCACATACATGTAGAGCTTTCCTGGACAGTGGGTCTCAGTCAAATTTCATCAAGGAAGATCTTGTTCAGAGACTACAGTTGCGAAAGCAGAAAAATCATATTCCAATCAGAGGAATCAATAATGTTTCATCGGAAGCCAAGCACAGTGTAGACATTCAACTGCGCTCAAGAGTGTCAGACTTCCAGACTTCACTTACTTGTCTGATACTCCCACGCATCACAGGGAACGTACCTTCTCAAGTTATTCATCATGAACATTGGAACCTACCAACCGACATTGAGTTAACAGATCCAGATTTCTACAAACCAGAAGGGATAGATCTACTAATTGGATCGGAACTTTACTTGCACTTACTTCTTCCTGAAAGACAAACGAGAGATGAAAACTATCCAGTTCTTCAAAATACTGAATTAGGTTGGATTTTAGCTGGTCGGATGGAACAGCCTGTAGAACCTAGTATATCCACAGTAGCATGTTTTGTACGCATGGAGGATAATTTGGATTCTCAATTACGGCGATTTTTCGAGTTGGAGGAAATGTACTCGAAACCAAAAACAGCTGAAGAAGTAGCTTGTGAAAACCACTTCAATCAACACACCACCAGAGATGAAACAGGGCGTTTCATTGTTCGTCTTCCATTTCGATCAGATCATACAGAGCTAGGACATTCATACAACCAGGCATTATTCAGATTACATCAGTTACAGAAGAGGTTTCAACAATAACCAGAGTTGAAAGAGGAGTATAGCAGAATACCCGAGGAGTATGAAATGTTGGGACACATGAAGCCAGTACAACCAGATCCAAACGAAGCTGATGACGTGTCATACCATTTACCACATCATCCAGTATTCAAACCTAGCAACATCAGCACGAAGACCAGAATTGTTTTTGATGCATCAGCAAGAACAACAAATGGAGTCTCATGAAATGATATACTGATGGTCGGTCCAATCACACATGACGATCTTCAGTCTATTGCTCTTCGCTTCAGAACGCACGAGGTTGTATTTACGGCAGACGCCAATAAGATGTTCAGACAAATCCTGATTCATCCAGATGACACTAAGTTTCAACGCATACTTTGGAGAAATTCTACAGATATGCCAGTACAAACGTTCGAGCTCACAAGAGTCACATTAGGTTTGGCATCATCACCGTTTTTGGCGGCCAAAACATTGCAGCAGTTAGCTGAAGAGGAAGCAACCAAGTTTTCGAATGCATCCAAAGTTTTACAACGAGATGTTTACGTTGATGACCTCCTCACTGGAGCTAACAGTATTGAAGAAGCTAGACAATTGCAAGGAGAACTAATCGATTTACTGAATTCAGCAGGATTCACTTTGAAGAAATGGTGTTCTAATCATTCAGAACTTCTTGAAGCAGTGCCAGCTACTCATAGAGAAATGCAACTACCATTTCAGTTCGACAACGGAGCAAGCGTTACGGCTTTAGGCCTCACGTGGGAACCAGCAACAGATAAATTGCAAGCAAATAACAAGGAGATAGTGTCATGTTATGAAGACAACATCACTAAACGACAAGTAGCTTCTATTGTCGCATCAATCTTTGATCCTTTTGGACTAGTGAGTCCAATAGTAATTTCTTACAAGATATTTCTACAACATTTATGGTTCCATAACCTGGAATGGGACGATAAGTTACCAGATAAACTCAACATGGAGTGGAAACGTTTGTTTCAACAGTTACCAAACATTAATCAGATACAAGTTAACAGATTTGTGCTAGTTCAAGGAAAATTGGTTGACATTCAACTCAACGGATTTTCAGATGCATCGCAAGTTGCATATGGCTGTTGTTTGTATCTTAGATCAACAAATGAAAATGGTGAAACCACTGTACATTTACTTTGTTCACGTTTACGTGTGGCACCTATAAGAAGAATCACTCTTCCTCGTCTTGAATTGTGCGCTGCTTTGTTGTTGGCGAAACTAACACAAGGTGTTACAACTACTACAATTGGAAGTCAGTAGAATCAATCTATGGACCGATTCGAAGATCGTACTGGCGTGGCTTGCATCACCTGCAAGACGATGGAAAACCTTTGTAGCGAATAGAGTTTCACAAATTCAAGAATGTACTAAGCCTCAGTACTGGAAACATGTAGTGTCAGCACAGAACCCCGCAGATTTAATCAGCAGAGGGACAAATGTAGACTCACTACACACCTCTCAAATGTGGTATCATGGCCCTGATTGGCTATCACTTCCAGCAACAGCATGGCCTTCGAGTCCAACATCGTCAAGGGATGATGATGACTTCGAACTCGACGAACTTGAAGAACAAAGAACAACTACAGTAAGTCTAGTCACAAATGCACCAACAATGGAATTTATCAGCAGATTTTCGTCGTTATTGAAACTTCAAAGACTGATTGCATATTGTTTGAGATTTCTACACAATGTGAGGAACAAACGAGAGAAACACATAGGATCATTGTCAGCAAGTGACTTAAGATCAGCATTGCATACTTGCATTAGAAGCGTGCAACACGAAGTTTATGGCAAGGAAATACGAGAATTGTCTTCTAACAGCCAGGTGTTAAAGGATAGTAAACTTTAAGACTTGCATCCTTTCCTCGATGACAAGCAAGTACTCAGAGTTGGAGGAAGACTTAGACACTCGCAGCTACCATATGATAGCAAACATCAAATCATATTGCCACCGAAACATCATTTAACTGAATTGATCATTCTTTCAGAACACCACAGGCTATTACATGCAGGACCACAACTCCTTATATCTTCATTACGACAGGAGTACTGGAGCCAGACAAGTGGTCAGAGCTATTCTGCATAAGTGCCTCATTTGTTTCAAATTAAGAGCATCTATTTCCAACCAACTCATCCAACTCATGGGACAATTACCACCATCCAGAATACAGTCCACTAGACCATTTCTAAACACTGGAGTTGATTACGCTGGACCAATTATCATCAAGCCGTCAATCACTAGAAGCAAATCAAGGTTGAAAGCATATGTAGCAGTATTTGTATGCTTTGCCACAAAGGCCATACACCTAGAATTGGTCGGAGATCTCAGCACCAAGTCATTCATTGCTGCTTTGCGAAGATTTACGGCACGCAGAGGAAAATGTTTGAACTTGTACGGCGACAACGGAAGAAATTTCGTCGGTGCCAATCGTGAATTACAAGACTTGAAGAATTTATTCCAATCATCAGATTTCAGCAAGTCTTTAGAAGACCATGCAGCTCAGGAAGGATTCAAATGGCATTTTCTACCAACCAATAGCCCATATGGATGGACTTTGTGAAGCAGGAGTGAAGTCCATGAAGCATCACCTGAGGAGAATCGTAGGGAACTCTGCTCTCACTTTCGAAGAACTTGAAACACTCTTAGTTCAAATTGAAGCCTGTCTTAACTCCAGGCCCCTCACAGTATTGTCACATGACCCTACAGATCCCAGTTTTATAACCCCTGGCCATTTCCTTATTGGTGCACCCCTAACTAGTTTTCCTGAGCCTAGTCTAACTAACATCAAAGAATCCAGTTTATCAAGATGGCAGAGATTGCAGCAGATGTACCAACAACTATGGGACCGTTGGTCAAAGGACTACTTGCATTGCCTGCAGCAGAGGACCAAGTGGAACACCCAAAAGAAGAATTTGGAACCAGGAACAGTGGTCTTGGTGAAGGAAGATCACCTACCTCCACTTACATGGAAACTTGCTATAGTTCAACAAGTGCATCCTGGTGCGAATGGACTAGTGCGTGTTGCAACTGTTCGCACTTCGTCTTCAACTTATAAATGTCCAGTTAACAAACTAGTGCCTCTTCCAGTAGATCATTAGTTGTACTTTTGTTGATCGACTCGATCAAGAGGGGGGACTATGTTTGGGATAGATTAGTGTGTATTATTATTTGTGTTATCAATGTGTGAAAATTTCTATATCTTAAGTATTCATTATACTTGTCGCCACTAGGTGGCAGGACAGTGCAGACTCTGCTTCGGAGACTGCGCAGGGCGTGGTACGTATCGGGAAATACCCGCATTGTACGAGAGAATACCGAGAGACATTGCTACGCGGTGGTCAACTCCATTCCAATGTAGTCCAGTGTCAGTGTACATTAAATAGTGTATATAATCAGTCCAGTGTTTAAATAAGAACGCAACAATATGTAACCCTGTAAACATGATTTACACTCAGTCAAAAGTATGTAAGCCTTGTTCAAAATATTTGATGTGCTAGATTGATTTTTCCACATGGGTATACTACAACAATATACCATACATGTTCATAATAAATGGTATTTATATTGAAATTCATATTTTACCTTTTGAATAATTTACCTAACAATATGTTCAGCAAAAAAAATACCCTTTGTTATACAAATTATGACAACGCAATGCTTTAGAAAACTCAATTTATTTCCATTTCTTGTCAAAGTGGCATAGCTCCCTCTCTCACTAGACCCCTTAATTGTTTCGTGTTGCGTTTAAAAGAAGTGTCACGCTTTGCGCCTGTTAGCTGTCGTTCGAGGAAAGGCATTCAAACCTTACTTACGTCCTGTCCATCAATCAACACAATCAGGCTCTTAGCCTCACACCCAGGCGTGCGTCAGCTCGCGGTGACTGATGGGTATCGATGGCGCAAGACGCCGGATGTTGCTGGAAGCCATTTTGGACCGTCCGCGTCTCATACAGATGGGCTCTCAAAAACAGTTCTTATAACGTACTTGGTAAATAGGAAGGCGCGTCTAGTTATGGAGAATAATTATAGGAGACCAAGATAGTTTTAGGTGTTCAGCAATGGAAAATCTGATGCCTTGTGGTGAAGTAGCTATTACAAAAACTAATTAGAGGAAAGTTACCAACCGACATACCATTTTATTTATTTCTCTTAACTCGGAGTTGGGAAGGAATTTTGCGACGTGGAATACACCAATGTGTACATCAATTCCATGCCCAATTATAAGCTGTGTAACAATGTATATTACAACAATATTTTGTTCCACAAAATAGCTTTCTCAAAAAGATACAATTATACCATCTGAGAAAATGGGTTCCTAAACCGACATACCTGTTTAAGAAAGGAATTAAATTACAAAGCAACACAAACAAATATATGTAAATGGTTTCTATTAGAGAATATAGCAATACCTTTAATCATCACGAACAAAATGCAATTTCTTTGGACTATTTAGCTCTCAATGGCATGGCATTTACAGAAAACGCAGACGTAAAGGTCATGTTCTGCCCCTGCACATTAAACATGAGCCCAAAGATTGCACATGATACACATTATCCATCATTATCAGCACTGACATCTTCAGAATCAAGTCCTTCACCAAAATTGAATCAGCATCTAGAGTATCTTTATCTCGCACAACGGTTTAGGGAACCCAATTATTGACGTATGTCGTTTAGGGAACGACGCCATCAACAACAATAACCTAAAAAAAAAAAATTAAAAATACCACATCTTCACAACTGAAGGAAATGCATGTTCGGAATCGTTATTCTATCTACAATGACCTGATAAAACTGTAAAACTTTATTCACCCTTCCACTATGAATAATATAGTATTATGCGCAGACAAACAAAAGTATTGAAATCACCCAAAAACAAAAATCTCTCCCTACAAAAGAAAAACCGTGAGCAGCGCTCGTTTCACTGGTCGCACGTTATCTTGGAAGCCTAAAGAATAGATTTACCCTGTTACCGCAGTGTGTCAGTACTTCATGGCTGTGAAATTGTGGTGTGTCGGTTTAGGAGCCCTATGCCAGTTTTGGTGACTTTCCTCTACTTTTATGGTTCGAAGAAAACTTGAACCAATTCACCACTGTGTGAAGAGTACTCACGATACTCTATCTTGACAATCGCTGGAGAGAGCGAACGGAAACAAGTCTCTGCGCAAGTACTGACTCGAGCGGACTTGACCAATGAACTCGTTAGAGAGAAATTGATTTTGTACTCTTCGCGATTAGGCGAAAGCATTTTCCTTAACATTTATGCCATGACCAAAATGCTACCATATAAAGTGAAAAATCTTATGGCATTTCTCAAGGATAAAATTGTTTCTATTTCCGTAGGATAACCAATCATAAGCAAGATCTAGTTGAGATGTAAACAATGTATCACTTCACATTTTTAAAAGCCGATAACTATTCAATCGAGAGGAATTTCGTTTCCTATAAAAAGGTGTTAGGTACAGATCAATGGTGCTGCTTAAATACGTACATAGTATACCTAAACGCACAGTGTATATAGCATACGTATGGAAGAATATTTTAGTTGTTTCAATTGCAAACGTCATGCACTAACCATAGATGATGTTAACTCGGTGTGCCTTTTGTGCTGTCGTATTATGCATCGCAAAAGCTAACCGGAATGTTACATGAAATGCTTCCAAGTAAAGTAGTGGCCGTTACAAGGTTTTTGAAAGCATTTACATAGCAATTAAGCTAGCAAATATGTTAAAGGAAATTCTTTCGTCTAAAGCAGGTATTAGGAAAAGGAGGCCGAAAAGCCCAGTAGAATCATTGACTTCGTTGGTTAACCTGATGATAAGAGACCGAAAGGAAGGTCAAGTCGAAGATGGAAGGACAATGTTGAGGCAAAACTAAAAGGAATTGGCCGAGAAGGTCTTGATTGGATTGATCTTGTTCAGAATTGTATCGTTGTGGCTATAACGCATAGGATTCTAGATAGTCGGAAAAAGCATCTTGCAGAGAAGACCCACACGAGAAAGGAGCGGAGAGAAAAAGAGGTATAAACTCGGAGGAAGAGACGATTAATTAGCAACGTGGACCAAACAGGGTCGGCGTTAAGAGCAGGAGGTGGTAATTTAAAACCAGGGCTGCCGAAAGTGGAGGGGGGGAGGGAACGCTGACAAACAGAGTACTGCCGGGAGCTTCTGTTTGCCTGGTGCCGCCATCTTCCGCTGCGATGAACACCGGGCGATGATGGTCTCGAGGTGTCGGCGCTGCGTAGAGCGGACCCGCAGTGCCACGGCCGCCTGCATGGCCACGGCGGTGTTTGCTTCAAAGCGAGACATTGCGAAGGGGCAGCGGGGGGAAGGAGGGGTGTTTCATCTGTATGAATACATGCGGTTAGTGCTGGCGCCGTAGGGGAAAAAGCTCATGGTTCCTCTCCTAACATGGCAATTGCAGAGGTGACATTAGACAAACGGCCTGGCGTCGTCGGTTCTTCAAACTACGGACCGCGATAAATCCCTCTGCTTCCCCCAGTAAATTAAACATAACGAAACGTACATGGGTAGCATATATGATCTGGCCCTTATATGCCTATTTTTATATTAATATGATGGATTCTAGAAATATCCATAAAATACCACTGCAATAAACCAAAATAGTCCTCTACAAACTAAAATGAACAAACAATGAATAAATGTATGAATAAACTGAAGACGTTTGGTGCGTCAGCACTTGGGCTATATGCACCTATCACACGATACTAGGCCAAGATCCTTCCAATTATGTTTTCATGGAGTTCGATTGGCTCAGCAGCTACAATATTTTAACTAGAGTGTATTATCAGGGTGGCCACTCAAGGACCTTGTTAAAATTCAAGTATTTTCAAGGCGAACTTTTCAAAATTCCAAGAGTACAAGCAGATGTTTTCTCTATTTCAACCTTGCGTATTACCGCCTCACACAAAGGGTCGGTATGATTCCAATGTATCCAAAAATTCTAATTCAATTAAACATTCGTATGTATATACAAGTTAAAATATTCACTTCAAGGTGCGGAGTACACATTTGCCATTTCACATACTCAGACTCGAAATACATCTACAAACGCAAGTCACATATGTTAGGGGATATATTGATCTACTCTAATTCTACGAGAAATCTGTTTTATTTTCCTTTTTCCTTCTTTTGAAATAATAAAAGTTACAATTTTTCACGTCTACGGAGGAAAATTTACGTAGAATTCACGCATAATTCCCGGTATTCCCGGTGAGTAGCAACCCTGATTATATGCGTTATACGTAAATTAACTCACGAAAGTACATCCAAAAGAAGAAATTGCTTTCAATTCAAATACATAAGACAAGTAAAGAACCTGAAATCAATCAACAGCCCTTTACAGTTAGACAACCGGAATTGCACTATTGTTTGGCGCATGCAAAGATATTAGTTGCGATGGATACGGACAATATCAGGGGCTTCCGGAAGCTCAGAGGCCGATAGACATGCATATTTGTTTCTACTAAACCGTCTTTTCCACTGCTAATAGTATCAATGTTCAAAACAAATATTAAAATGATATATGTAGGAAAATGGTTTTATTTAACACACTTAAAAGGTACAGATGGATTTAATATTGCCGATTCCTGGATCTGAGTATAATGTGGAATTAACCGGACAATTTTTTTTTCTATAGCCAATACACTGTAAAAGTAAATGAAGAAATCAGAGAACGAAAACGTGGTTGTGAATTTTCTCTAACAATCACACCCACTGGAACATACTACAACAAATATTAAAGACTTAAGAAGATATGCGAGAACAAACGTAAACTCTGCACATTTAATTGAATTGAATTAAAAGTTTCGGATATATTGGAATCACACAGATCTTCAACATTTTTTAATATATTTATGGTAGTTGGTGAGAGATGTTTTTTTAAAAAAAAAATTGTTTGTCTCCCGGCGCCCACCCAGCGTCGAATAACATGGGTACCTGGGGGAAACCCTGGGGGGTAAAGGCGGTCAGGGGCGTGATGCTGATCACATCACCCCCACTCACGACCGGATCAAGAAAGTGTGGGGCGTTACCCCCACACCCCCTATACGCCTTCATGGCGTGGTGCTATGCACAGGGGAACACTTTACCTTTTTACCTTTACCTTGAATTTTTAGAAGATTCACCATGAAAACCGTGAATTATACAAGGTAATTTAAAATGAATGGTGCAACTTTACACAGTTATTATGACGTTACTAAGATAGAAAATCAGACAAGGCATCAATATAAAGGAAAAACTGAAAGTTTTACTCGCATCACTCACATTATAAAGATTCAACATGGGAACCACAGGGCGGAAAAGGTCCAAACGATAATGAAGTACTTGCCATGCACGACAGAACGGTTTCGAAGGCACTAACAATTCACAGTTGTAACTTTGGCAAATCTTTCCGGGGTGAAACATATGCATTTCTACCGAAAAGCATGCGAAAATGTCTTTGCACGATTGTGAGTGAATCAGTTCTCGATAGCTCCAACACACAATGCACCTTCTACTGGTCATTAGCCATTTTGCGACACTGGCGATCCTGGTGGAGCATCGGCTAAGCAGAATAAGCCCGCTAAGTGGGAATGAAACTTCCAGAGTTGTCTTCTTTATATTGATGCCTTGTCTGATTTTCTATCATAATAATTGTGTAAAGTTGCACCATTCATTTTTAATTACCCTGTACTTGAATTTTATCATGGTCCTAGAGTAGCCACCTTGTTAGAGCAACAGTCCTGTTTCTGCTGTTTTATTCCTCTCAACACCGGAGGACGCTACCATTCCTTTATCAAGTAGCTGAGCAGTTGTTCTCGAAATGCTATGTCAATGCGAAAAGATTAAGAGCTCCCACCAGCATCAAGCCTGGGACTGTCCACAACAAAGGCAAGAGTGTTAAACATTTTACTATATGGGAGTCCAGATGCTGTTCAGACATGACATGATTTCTGCCAGAAAGGTCAACATAGGAAAGGCATAAAATAACATATTTGGCAAAATGAGGTTTGTACATTATTAGTGAAATTTTATCCTGATACATTTTTACTAAACAAGAACTACGAAGGTTGATGAACATTCTCTGCCCCTGATACACTTCCATTTCTTGGAGGGGAAAAAAGTGTTCGTGTACTGCATAGACTGTCTTAGTGAGGAACACTCACCAAGTTTCTTTGATTTCATCATGTTTGTGTTTGTCTTACATGTAACTGAAGTGTGATAGGTGAAAGCATTCCAAAGAAGATGGAGAAAACGGTTATTCGTGCAGCCATCAAATATTTACTGAAGAAAAACTGTCACCAACGGACATTTATAATGGCATAAGGAAGACAGTAGACGAGTCTGTCCCCTCAGATGACATGGTTAAATAATCTCAAAAAACACCTGCGTGGGAAGAGTTTCAGCGGCGATTCTGAAGTGATGGATGCTGTAAACGTATGGTTTCAGGAGCATTTTCGTGCCGGAATTGAAGCTCTAGAGCACCGATTGATAAAGTGCATTTAAGTTTCAGTGTACTTTGTTCAAAAATAATAGTAGTGAAATGGCCCTCTGGCAAAGCATTCTAGGTCAGGGGCAGAGCATGCTGATTAACCCTCGTACAAACCTCAGAAATGTACAAGTCATCCTGCTTTAAAAACCTCCTACAATTAAAATTGAAAAAAATGTTTTTAGCCTTGAATTTTTAGAAGTAAATAACTAAGAAATATTGGATGTAAATGCACGGACATTGTCAGATAAAAACAACAAAAAGGACAGTAAAAGAAGAATGAAACAATGAATGTAAAGTTTTCAAAATGGATAAGAGGTACTACTTAGCCAAGAAGAATACAACTTTCAGTACATATAAAGCGCGTTGAATCATCAAGGACATGAAATGTTTCAGAAACATGCACCCAAATCTCCTTCCCCCATTGTTACAGAATATTACCACACCGTTCAACCCATGAACACAGGTACAAATGGTGTATGCCGTGGTCATTACAACCTCACCTTTAATGATGCAGTGGAGTACAATGGACATGCGCAATGCGAGAAGTATTCCAGAGGTTCATACTCTTCCACGCGTGTCGTGAGCGCTGCTGGCTTAAATGGGCCGTAAAAATTGACTAACTAGCGTGCGAAACCATGTCGCCGGCGAGGGGGAGAAAATATGCGACAAGGAAAGAGCATATAAAGGACTATTTGTCAGCAGGAAATGAGGAAAGTAACAAAAACACGGATGTATGGAGCGTGTGCCCATGACTCGCCTTTCCTGAAAGAAGGCAGGGTGTAGATTTATGAAGGTTTTTTGCCTCGGCGCCTATGCCTTCCACGTGCTAAAGAAGGAGAATTATCTTTACCACATGGACATGCAAAATGGACTACAAAGTTCTTATATGCCGTAGACTCTCCTGAGGTTAGAAAATGTAGTAATCAGAGTGTGGTAAGATATTTGCAGTTCTGATTAGATATTAGGGAAAGACACCTGCCTCTCTATTTTCCTCTTTATTTCGCACTACCTTTGAATCTCCTTAAGACGGGAGGCGGACATTTTGGTGCTAGCACTTCTTGGTGCCTGGCACTTACGCGCCAGGACATTTTGGTGCAAGCAACATATAACTTTGTGTACAGAAACAAATTAATGTTCTCTTGAATTGATTGCTCTTTACTATGTTCCTTACATACAAGCAATGTTACATGGAAAAGTTATGGGCAACAACTCGTAAATAGCGAACGATGTTTGTCCTATCGTATGCAGCCACAAGTGTTTCAAGTCGAACACAACAGTCTTTGCACTTCTTTCTTGGTAGTCTCTTTGCCAGAATAGTGCAACAGAAACTGCTGTCCGTGTTTTTGTGATTCTGTATTCTTCTGGAATCTCCAATTGACAAAGGCTAGTAGGCAGTGGATGCGCCTTAATAGACTGCTGCTTCTTTAAAGTGAAAGTGAATGCCAGAGGTGAAAGTGTGTGTAAAGAGAAAAGCACCAAAATGGTCAGACACAAAAATACCTAGCACCAAAATGTCCTGGCACCAAAATTACCTAGCACTAAAATATCCTGGCACAAAAATGTCGTAGACCCTCCGGGATGGAAGAGAGAAAGATCCTTTGAGGTTAAAGTAAAGAGATAAACAAGAGAATGTAAAGAGATTGAAAGAGATGGTAGAAACCTTCTAGTAATCTCCCTTGATAAGTCACTGATCCACAGGACAATGTGTTGGATTTTGCCCCGAATAGTAACTATCGAACCACTTTTAGAAATATGCCCTTACGCATCAACCAGAAAAACATTCTGGCTACACTGTTACTCAGCCAAATTACAGCTAGGCTCACAAAAAACACCTGACTAGCCATGGAGTTAGCAAATAGTTGAATAAGAGAGCATTACGAGAACTACAATTACTTAAAGACAAGATTAAGACCCTTAGTATCAAGGCAATTTGCCCATCTACCTGTGTACCTGACATTAGGCCAGAAATTTAACATATTCCCGACTTGGTCTCATGCAATCGTTTGTAATTGTGGGTTGTCTGTTTGATATTAGAATTAATTCAAAATATAAACATTTTATAATATTCATAGCACTATCAAAATATAATAGCCCGACCCTGTGGCCGAGTGGTTAGCACATCGCGCTGCGACGCCAAGGGTCCCGGGTTCGAATCCCGGTCGGGCTTGGTTGTTTGTGAATGTCCATTCATCAATTTCATCATTTCATCACTCATCCCCATCTTCGCAAATTAGCCAAGAGGCACAAAACGCGAAGTAAAATAAACTAAATCAATCAATCAATCAAAATATAATAAATTGATGTCATATTCGGAGCCTCGAGCTGGGCACGATTTGTTGCGATTTACTGCCTAAATTGAGAAACTTAAATAATGCCACGAACCAATATTATTGTCATCTTTTCATTATGTTCCTAATTAGGTACGTGCTATCTTGCATAAATCTGTAAGAACACACTGCCAAAATTAAACTATAAATGTACAGGATAATCATTAGCCGCGGTAGCTCAGTCGTTAGGGAGTCTGACTACCATGCGAGAGACTCGGGTTCGATCCCGGCGGGGGAGATCCGGGACTTTTTAAACCTGTTCAAGCGGCTCTGGAGCCCACCTAGCGTCGTATAAAGTGGGTACCTGGAGAGAAACTCTGGGGGTAAAGGCGTGGTGCTGATCACATCACCCCCAGCTCGGCCGAGATCAAGAAGGTGTGATGCCCTAACCCCACACCCTTATACACCTACATGGCGTGGTGCAAAGCACAGGGAAGCACTTTACATTTTTTTTTTCATTTACAGGATGATCATAAAGTCTTTCCAACATTACAAAGGTTTATTACAAAGAAACTATTACCGTTACAGGTGCATGACGTGTGGCAAAAGAAGAAACTCACAAACTCCCCTTGTTCCAGGTAGAGTCAGAGTTGGTATAGGAGGCGCTGCAATCGCTGGAACTGAAAAAAGCGTCAGTGCTGGAGAAAGATCATTTTGTTGAGACTAAGTCACCGACTGATGCACAGCGAAATTTTAGGAGGGAATATGGACGACCACCTGATTACACAGTGTATGCAACACGTGTAACTGAGCTGGACACATTGAGAAGAAGGATAACTGACACTGTTGTTATGCCACCCAAGAAACGTTGCACAACAAATGAGGCGAAATTAAATATCTCTTATACTTTCTCTTATACGAAAAGGAAATGCATTGACATTGTAAGTAAATTTCATGGGTTTCTCTATCTCTTGTCACAAGCCATGCAGCTGCAATTGTACAGTTATTTTTGTAATATTTTGTTTGGAAATTCGTGACAACCCTGTATATTTTAAAATTATCGTGAAGTTGAACAATGTAACGTGTTACAAGCTAACCGAAATGTACTAATAATGGTCCTCGAGAAGTAGAGTTACATACAAAATGGACTCGATACTTTGACATGTCCTTCCCGGACGTATGAACAGACTGTTGTACACCATCCCGCCTGATAGATATGAATCTTGGCTGAAAGTTACGAGATTAATGGAAGTGCACGAGAGAAAGATTGTGCTGTTACTGTGATTTCATTTTGTGAGTTTCGTTATGATGTACAACTTTGGTTCTTTTTAAATTGCATAATCAAGATAAATAGATTCTGAATGCATATGTTTAAACGTAAGTTCTGTTTTTTGTGTGTATTTACTGCAAATCTTAATGTGTTTCCCGTGCCCTGGGAGGTATCACGCGTATACCAATATATAGTCTCATGTTGCTCATTCTCAATTTGTATTGAGATAAATATATTCTTATGACTATTAATAATATCCTATGGTTCACTCTGGCACGACCGTGTCAACTTATGTCAGCTGTTCCTTTAACACAAGCTAATAATCTACTTCATTTGTTAGAAATGTTCTTGTTTTTAGCCCAAAATCAAATTTCAAAAAGACCCAGTACGTCTATCGTTCTTGTACTAGAAACGTTGAAACGTGGTTCCTCTATTTCCGAGCGCGTACATACGCTGACAGTGGACACAGGGATGTCATGCTCCTTTCCCATCTTTTAGAGAAGGTAGTTCCTATTAGTTAGGTCCTTTTCCATCTAACAATGCATTTCCGTTTCACCGTCAACCATTTATTACATTCGTATGTGGCATCTAGACTTGGGTGGAAAAAATAAAGAGGAATCGGAACGGTGACATTACAAAGTGACCTGACGGGTCAGAAATTTTAACTCGAATCCAACCTGTTTCTCACAGAAGGCAGGTCATTTACTGCAGGGATTATGGCTCGCTGTAGGTCCTAAAGTCTGCGGAAACTTTCAAGGAAGAGGTCAGTGAGCTCGGTTCTATCCAATCTCACTCGAGGAAAATATCATTATCTGATCTCGGCCTTCATTTTCTCTTTGTGTCTAATCCCTTGTAGACAAGCTATAATGTCTCTCATTCCCAACGTCTACCATCCCACTAATATTACCAGGATCAAAACCCCCTTTGCTGCACAAAAAAAGAACCTTTCCTAGGCCCGAGATCGGACGGGGTCCTCTTTTGATAGCGGGCATCTTTCCTGACCCAGATTACCAATTGATTTTCAACCCCTTTCCACGTCCCTGTTCCCTCAGGCTTGAGGCGGACTAGCATGAACGGGTGGCTATTGTTGGCAGATTGCCCGAGCACAAAAAGTTTCGACTTCCGGATAGCGGTTTTTGGTAGAAAGTCTCGATTCCGGGTGGGAGGAAGGGGGATAGGGTTGTCTGCAGTCGTATCGAATCCTACGGATCCTCACGTTCTTCTCTCTCTTCTGCCTTGTTCGACACACCACCTCTTTTCCCCCCTTCTATATTTTTCTGACCTTTCTGGACCTTTTCCCTTCTGCTCTATGCTGGGATGGGAGTAGGGCGCTCGGCTACAGAGCTAGTTTGCAGAGGTCATTGTCGTCCGAATTACAGGCAAGCGGGAAATTATCCCGAAATGAAGTTGTTATTAACTAATTTATTGCCGCCTCCGTGTTTATGGATCCATAAAGTCTCCTTGCACGTACAATGTGAATCGGCATCCACCGAAACGTCCCGCCTTAAAGGTTTCCTGCTTCCTGAGGGAATGATTACTTCCAATAACAACTTTCACAAATGTCGGGTGTCTGCAATAAATCCGGTCGATAAAGAGAATCGGGGCTAGACAAATTAGCTTCAACGCCAAGAAGTTTCATTACAGATAAGACAGGAATGGGCAATGCACTCGAAATTCCCTTCAGTCACTTTCGAGGCAAGAGTCGTGAGGCACATACATCAACATTCAGGTTCTTCAATGGATATGTGACAATGGGTGGTATTAATATGAGAGCATATACTTCTCTAGTTGTTGGATTAAGTTTGGTTTGTACAAAGGTAGGCGAATCGGGACTGGACCTACAGTTTAAAGTGGAATCCGAACCACTATTTGCCTCCACCAGGTATCGAACTCGAGAGCCCTTGATAACAAGGCGATGACTTCTAGTTGTTGAAGTATGTTCCTCAATATGGATTGTGTACTGCAGGGAGCAAGTATATCCAGTTGTAAATGTTAAAGGACATCTCAAAAGGGTGTCCCAGAAGGGTATACGGGCCGGGCCCCATTAAGGCTTTGAAGGCGTAGCTTGTTAATGGATTAAAGTTGTTTATTTTCACTTTAAATCTCTATATATTTCTTTTCAAAATGGCTTCCTCTTCATTCCTTATAGCTACTCCGTTCCTATTACAATTATAATTCTATTTTTGCATTTAAAGAAAATGTAAAAGATGGTAAGATACCTGTAGGAATGCCAAGACGAAGATGGAGGGATAACGTTGAGATGGACCTAAAGGAAATCGTTAGGGATGGAAAAGATTGGATTGATCTTGCCCAGGATGGGGACCATAAACCTTCGTGTTTACGAAGGCTAGAGTGTAGTTAGTTAGCCACATTTAAAAAAACATATTTTCAACATTTATGGCTGATTTACATAAACGTATATACGTTGACATAGGTATAGAGAGTTCTGTTACAAGTGACAATATCTCTATCACGTTCAAAACTTCTCTCGACATCACTATATGTTCAAACATGCCATGACCAAGCCTTGAAGGGTTGCATATATCTGATAGTTCTTGAAAATTTCTTCCGATATTCATCAATGCACAATTTGTCATCAACATTGTCCAGCATGTATAAACCCCATGCTGTAGAAAATTCATCTGGGGAGTGAATGTGATATGCGCAGTACTACTGGTTACTGCTCCAAGTTCATGTATGAAACAACATTAAGAAAGCTTTGTGCAATGATCTTAAGTAAAGAACAAATGAAGGACAGTACTGAAACTAAATTATAAATAAAGGACTTTATCAGTACTTACAATTTTAAAACACAGACCTTATAAAAACATTTGAATTTTAATTGAATGTTTTTGTTCTAAGTCCAATTTATACACAAAAAGGCTAATCGGGAGTAGACCTACAGTTTTAAGTGGGATCCGAACCACTATGTGACTCTATCGAGTATGGAACTCGGGACCCCTTGAGAAAAAAATACATTTGGACACACTGGGGAGCATCTCAATCAGTATCCGAGTTTTGTATGAATAAATAATAACGCGTTCTCAAGTGATGGAAAGGATGCAATAAACATTGTGAGCCTTGCCGATGGCGCAGTGGTAACGTCGTCACCTTGTAATCAAGGTGTCCTGGGTTCGATACCCGATAGTCACATAGTAGTTCGGATGCCACTTTAAACTGCAGGTCCAGTCCCAATTAGCCTAACTGTGCATAAAGAGGCACAACACCAACTCAAACAAAATATAGAAAGCAACACACATTGTGAGGACGATTACAATGAAGCTTGGTTGTAAATGAAAGAGAAATTGTTCTCACAGAAATCAACATTGGCCGGCTCGGTGCCCGAGTGTGCTAAATGGTGGACTTCCATTAAACCCACCGCTGTTATTTCTCTCTCCTGTATGGTAAAAGTAATGTAGACACACAGTAGTAACAGCAGAGCGTCAGTTGATTTTACAGTGAAGTTATGATATTTATTTTGTCGTTTTCGACCATCTGACCCGGGCCTTAACCAATAAGCTATCAGGTTGCCCAACTCCCTGTTTGTAAAGTAAAGCAAGAGCATGTCCATTCGGTTCTCCAAAAAGCACATAGGGATTAAATGAGCAAGTTTTCGGGTTGGTAAGTGCAGTTTACTCAAGGCTAAGTATACATCTGATATGACGGGCGTACAGACAGATTTCCGCAGCTAAGTCCCCTCCGTGATAATCAACGGTTGGAAATGAATGCCGCCTCTCATCATGAGCTTTATATAATCCCAGGAGGAAATTGAGTTCCGTGTAATTCGAGAACTCTCTGCGGACACCCTTGTCGGCGCTGTCCTTCCCGAAAGATTACCGACAACAGTGCTGACGGGTAAGCGGAGAACGCTTATGCAAAATTACACGCATCTCAACATAGCGGAGGGGGAAAAGTTTCGCCTGGAAGGCAGCAAAACGCGACACAGCACACCGAGGTACAAGGGGCTACGATATTTCGTTCCCTAGGGATGTGGAACAATCATCCTGCTTCTTGAAACTAAACTCAGTTTCTCTCCCCCTCCCACCCCACGTTCTCGCTAGCCCGCTCCCTGTTCCTGGATTGCAGCAGGATTCCAGTTCCCTGGGGACTCAAAGGTATCCCGGAGGCCCAGCTGGAACTTGGTCCGCTCCAGAAACCGCAGACCGGAGCAAGTTTTCCGGCAATGAACGCGATTGATGTGGTCCGAGTCCAGATGGATGCCGGAGCCGGAGTTTCGGATGAATCTCCAAGGTACGACCGCAGAAGAAGCACGTTTCAATGAGGCTGTTGAGGGCGTTTGTAGTTACTGCTCCACCCTGGAGCGAAATTGTATGGATCTAACAGCTTATGGTGCGAATGGGCTTGCCTCTGCGATATGTAATCGGAGTGTTATGGCATCCTCTCCCCGAATCTAGCAAGCACTCCTCAATTACATGGTCTCGGAGGCAAAGTTTGGGTGCCTTAGTTGAGCCCACAAAAGGTAATCGATTGCCGAAACGACCGCATCTTTTCATCTCCGAAGCAAGGAACCATTGTAGAAGCCAATTGGTTCGTGGTTTACCCTTCTGTTCTCTCATCCTGACCGTAGAAAGAGCATCGCCATCATCTGATTCAATCAGCGTCAAGGTCAAGCCCACTCTTTACCCTGTTTCCATCTCGTTCTTTCATCATATTTACACTCTCCATCTTGACCTCAATGCTCATCAACTACGTCCCTCTGCCATCAGGCCTTGCAAACCAAGGAGTCACAGGTACAATCCCCTTTGGCGGTACATATACTAAGTATCGAGAATCTATGTAGCAAAGACGTGCATGACTGTAGAAAACGGGAGAAAGCAAGTGGGAGGACCAAAACTATGTACGCAACTGCAAATGGCTGGTAGTTGTAGCCACGTTTTCCTCCCTTTCCTTCTTTCTTACGCGTTCATTGGTCGAGCCCTCTTGAGTCCCTACTTGCGCAGATGAATTGTTTCCGCTCCCTTCCTCCACATATTCCTTGAACAGTCTACAATGGTTCAGATTTCACTTTAAACTGAAGGCTTATTCCCGCTTAGCTTATCTGTGCATAAAGTGGAGTAACACTAAAACTTACCAGCATTGTAATATAATTAAGCCTTGTTTCCATATTGAAACCAATAAGTCGCTGACCAAGGCAGTTTATTAAGGTAAAAACACTTACCACGTAACGTTTCGACCCTGTATCAGGGTCTTCCTCAGACGAAGAACTAAACTAAAAATCCTGCAGTTCTTCGTCTGAGGAAGACCCTGATACAGGGTCGAAACGTTACGTGGTAAGTGTTTTTACCTTAATAAACTGCCTTGGTCAGCGACTTATTGGTTACCAGCATGTATCAGGCGAGTGAAAAGAAAAATATGTAAAAAAAAATCGATGAAAACTGGAACGATTCTTGCTGAATTGAATCGGACTATATTGCGGAATATGCACGTCCTCCTTACTGAGATCAATGTCAATAGTAGTAACGAAATTTCAAAGACATTTCATAAAAACTACATGTTCTGGAACTTCTGGAACTAACATGTTCACTCCACTCTAAAAAATATGCAACTGAATATGTAAATAAGACATCGAAAACAGCATGTACATGAACAGGAACGTTTTGACGAACCAGATTCGCGGACTATTCCAGATTTACCACGTGCCTTTGAATAAATATTTAGTCCATTCCGCAATTTTTTACATTGCTTCAACAATGTTTGCAATGCATTTTAGTGAAATCCACAGCTGCAGTAGATGGAACACCATGTATGTGTTTTTAAGAATTCAAACTTGCAAACACTAAAGGTAAAGTGTTCCCCTGTGCATAGCAAGTTGCATGAAATTAGGGTTTGTAATAAAAACGAAAATCGATATTCAGCAAAGGTGTTTTCATTCGAAATAATGCACTAAAACTTTGATCCTATCTTAATCAAGCTATAGGTATGTAGAACAACACTTGGAGCTGCTGAGAAATTCAGCAGAAACCAAGTACAAGCCCAGCAATACGTGAGAATTATTAATACTCTGCGATGCTCATCTTTTCCGCAATCCTCCCCTCGCGGTATGAAGCGATATTGACTCGTTCACATCCGATCTCTGTCTCTTGGGCTCCAGCAAACCCTTGCTGCATTCTCCAGAACCGGGCTCGTTCCAGGATCCTGGAGAATGAAATCCTTCAGCGAGTTTTCCTGGAGAGAATCAATATCCGGATGGACGATCTTGTAATCCTACACTTATCCAATATTCCCCCTCTTCGCCCAGTGCGAGAGAAAACTGAAAGAACAGGGGCTGTAAAAATACTCCATGGTCATGTTTCCTTTGTTCTTTCCCTCTTGAAACGTAGGTACTGCCATGATATTATTTGCTTCATGTGGCAGTGCAAGGGGAAAATTCAAATATTGATCCTAAGCATGCACAGTGTGTAGGAAGAATGTATCTGAACGCTTCTATTTTGATTTCCGATATTTGCGTCCGATGGAGATGTTTAAATAATAGTGAACAATGGATAAGCCCTCTGCAAGTATTATCGCACAAATCCAGAATTGCACGGTAAAATTTTGAATGCACTACATCACAGATGTTTCGGTGGAAATAAATTTTTGAACGTAACACATCACAAACATTTCGGTGCAAGGGAGTTTCCGAACGCAATACATCATAGCTATATATTTCGATGTAAGGTATATACATCACATCAGAAATATTTCGATGTAAGGGAGATTTTGTGCGCAATACATCAGAGATATTTTGATGTAAGAGAGTTTTTGAACGTAATACATCAGAGATATTTCGATTTAATTGATTTTTTGAGCGAAATGCATCATAGATATTTCGATGTAAACGAGTTTTTGAATGCAATACATCTATTTCGATGTAAGGGATATACGTCACATCAGAGATATATTTCGATGTAATGGAGTTTTTTTAACTCAATATATCAGAGATATTTCGATGTAAGGAAGATTTTGTACGCAATGCATCAGATATATTTTAATGTAAGAGAGATTGTAAACGTAATACATCCGAGATATTTCATTATAATTTATTTTTGAATGTAACATATCATATTCGATGTAAAGGAGTTTTTTTGAATGCAATACATCAGACATATTTCGATGGAAAGGACTTTTTTAATGTAACACATCAGATATATTTCGGTGTAACAGAGTTCTTGAAAGCAATAAGCAGAGAATTTCAGGGTAAGGGAGTTTATAAATGAATACATATGGATGTTTGGGGGTAAGGAATTTTTTGGACGCAATACATCATCGCCGTTTGAACGCAATACATCACTGATATTTCGGTGTATGTGGTGTTTGTGATCACGCGTCACGGTCGTTTATGGGTAGGGAATTTTTGGAGGCAATATATAAGAAATATTTCGGTGTTAGGGATTTTGTTTTTGAACGCAATACACCAGAGACATTTCAGTGGGAGAGAGTCCTTGACGCAATACATCAGAGATATTTCAGAGCGTGGGTAATTTTGAAAGCAATATGAAAGACATATTTCAGTGATAGAGAGTTTGAATGCAATACATAATAGCTGTTTCGGATTTCGGTTCAGTAGTCATATTTGGACAAATCATACTTATACAGAAGCACCAATTTGAGATTGATATGGTGATCTTCATTTGCTGTCACAATATTATAAAATCCGAAATATTTCGCATTGTCATTTTAACCGAATGTCAAATATATTTGGTTTGAACTTTATAGTACCGTCAGATGAAAATGAATTGTTAGTATATAATTTTGCATGGTTTAACTGTGAAATAACTTATTATGATAGATTTTTTCAACCCTACGTTATTCCGCCTCCTGTTATTTTTATACACTTCCTTTCGGTAGGTTAGTTATTAAAGTGACACGCTGCAAATTCAGGCATTATTACCCAGATTTCTTCAATCACTATTCATCATCATATTGACTAGCGAGAGGAGAAGTGACGTAAAGGACATAAAATACTATTGTCCTTGCCAATATATTAACAACACTTGTATTAAAATTGTAATTCTTATTTTATATTTCCCTTCATCGTCTTACGTTGGTGAAAGAGTTTCACATTGGGCATTACGATGTAAAAATTAATATGCAACTTCTTATTTTGCTGTAAAACATATTTCAATCATATATCAAATCAATATTTTCATAACTATTATAATAAATTGTATAGGGTGTCGCACGTAAAACCGGCCCGGAGTAAGTTTCTATGCCGAACAGGCGTGCTGGTTTTACGTGGGACATCCAGAATACCTGGATGCCTTCTAAATTGGTTTCGTTTGGTAAGTTATTTACCACATTTGGGACTGATTCTTTTGTCTGGTATTCTAATTGTGAGTGTTTAGTTTGACTACGTTTCGTGTATAATTATAAACGTTATATATATAAACTTGGAAGTGTTAGTATATTGTATTATTATTATTTTTTTATATAAAAAAGAGGTTTGCAGTTTTATGCGCATTTGCCAAAATACGCAATGCTGTATTTCTGTATTTTAAAAATTCTGTTCGACCGTGTCGCGTATTCCCAAAATTGAATGCCATGACTTTCGAAGTTCGCAAAGACATAGAACTGAAATGAGTTTTGCATTTAAATTCATTTCTGAAGTTTTTCTATTGTTTTCTTAGTTGAAAGGAGAAGTTTCGCTCCGCTATAAATAAGATATCAACTTCAATGGCTGTTTAACAGCAGTTGCAGGCTCGCCAAAATGCACAACCAAGCAACAACAGCTATTATGTTACGTGGCGAAATGAGGTGTACATTGTTTGTTGGAGCAAATACGAAAATGCCTAAAGACAGGCGTACCGTAAGCGGGAACGGTGTCTGTTTAGGGACTACGGTGAGGAACGGAGTCCCTGCTCTCCCAGTGCATCCCACTCCCGAAACCTCCCAACATCTCTGTTACATCCGCAAAAACCGGTTGCCTAGTCATACATTATTTACATCTTCATTTATATTCATATATATTTAATGCGGGGACTTCCCCCCCCCCCGTCCCCTTTGGCAGAAGCCATCCTGGGGAGGGGGCAAGCGTTGAATCCGTAATTTGGTTGTTAGTGGGACGTACGGGAAAAACCGGGGCGGAGAAGGTCGGGGGGTTGGGGGTGGAGGGAGGAGATGCAACCGAGTCGGAGATCGTCAGGGTTTATTTCTTAAGATAGGGCAAGACTGAATGCGACGCGATGCGATGCGATGCGATCTCGCGCCTTCTGCGCGCTTTCACTGGGTGGGAAGTGCACCCACGGGATCCCGCCCTTGCACCAAAGGATGCACCGCCAAGAACTAATCCCAAACGTGCACTTCTTTCGAAATGGGATTCCCTCTCAGCTTCTTCTTCGCTCTCTGTGTGTTCATTTCTTCTCCATTGCGAATGAGGGAAGAAGGAAAGGGGGGCCGTGCGGTGAACCAGATGTGACAAGGAACGGGGTCGCTTTCTGAGGGGTGGGGGTGAGTTCATATCTTCATGTTCTTTGGGATAATCCGGACTATACTATTTTCATGCTAAAAATGGGGCAAAAAATGAAAGATGTATATACCTGAAAATCTAGAGAAAGGAGCCAAAATCACACCACATTTCAGAAACTCCTAGGAAACTTAAGTTAGGTAATACAAGCCTGATAATAATATATCTTATCTTCTTGTTGGCTATGATATTTAAGATGACAGCTCGTCAAAAATAACATGTATAGTCACGGACAGTTCTGGATTGTCATTTGGTTGTCAATTAACTTTCAATGGAACTGTAGCAATCCAGAAGCGTTCATGCATGGCTGTAGAGGGAATATAATGTATAATGTCTAATCTGAGGATGGAGTAGGGAAAGTGGGATCATAGAAATGGAGTAAATAAATTAGCCAACGAGTGGGTGTGCTGTGCCGAACCGTGCCGTGCCAGCCGTTCTTAATGCATTCATGCTTCAGTCAAATTGATTTTAACAGTTAAGTTGGAAGTAACCAGTTAAGATCGGCTGCTCGATTCAACACACTTCGGTTCAGCCCGCGTATAAGCCGTAATGCTTCCTCGAGAATTAAAACCGGTCCCGCGAGTTCGCCCCAAACAATTTCCACAAATACCACCAATGGAACCTGTCGAATTGTGAAATCGTAAAGCTCTGAAGTGAGGCAGGAAACCAAGCATAAACTGTCGGCTAGGCAGAGTACACCAGTGGCCAGCATCAAGAAGGAAACCCATTTTGACGGTCGGCAAGGATCGGCACAACCCACCACTGGCCAGCATCAAGGAGGAAATCCAGTATGAATTGTCTGCACGCACGGCTCGTCACAACACACCACTGGTCAGCATCAAGATGGAAACACATTTGGGCGGTCGACACGGCACAACCTACCACTGGCCAGCATCAAGGAGGAAACCGAGTATGAACTGTCGGCACGAACGGCTCGTCATAACCCACCACTGGCCAGCATCAAGAAGGAGACCCATTTGGACTGTCGACACGGTTCGCCACTACCCACCATTGGCCAGCATCAAGGAAGAAACCCAGCATAAACTGTCGGCACGGCACAACCTACCACTGGCCAGCATCAAGTAGGAAACCCAGTATGAACTGTCGGCACGCACGGCTCGTCACAACACACCACTGGCCAGCAATAAGGAGGAAACCCAGTACGAACTATCGGCACGGCACAACCCACCACGGGCCAGCATCAAGGAGGAAACCCAGTATGAACTGTCGGCACGAACCAAGACTACTAAAAGGAAAGGCTGGGGTCAGACACTGCCGCGGGTGTGACGTCATGGGCGGACAAAACCTAGCTGAGTCTTTACCCCATACGGAAAGAAACGTGGAAAGGCTGATCTGTTTTGTTCTTTTCGCTCCTTTTTTCTTGTATTTCTGGATTGTTGGTTCGCCCCCCCCCCCCTCCCCAAAGTTAAGTGGACGCAACCAGCTTTCACATACCCGCCTGTGGGCACCCTTGTATATATATATATAATCGTTCAGTCGAAAGTTGTTTAAAGTGTTTGTGACATAATACACACGGAACTTCCTCACATTTCTCCCTGTGTAGTTCAAAGATTCATAAGACTCACAACTGTAATCTGAATAATGAAAATTAATGATGAAATAAATATCAATAGTCGAAGCAAAGTTACCAAATTTGAAGAAGTTAAGTGAAAACAGCTCCTCTCTCACTCCTAAAAGAGAGCAATAGATGAGGTTGTTTTCTTTTACATATTCAACTTATCCATAATTTTGGCTTTCTGCCTTTATTTAACAAAACGCATGACCAGGAATATTAACTTCAATTTTACATGAAAGTTTAGGTTTCAGAGAGAAATGTGACGACCTAAAAACTACCGATTCAATACATATGTTAATAGCTGTATAATCCAATTCTGAAGACATACATTATCTCGGATCCTAAGTAAACCTGTATATTCAGTCCCAGCTAGCTTCTGGGCATAATGACGGCTCTTTTTTGTTCATAATTTCTGCATTGATTCCGCTGCGAAACCGTGGCACGGAGCGATTTGTCTGCCCGTGACGTCACGCCTGACGTCAAGGACCACGTGATCAGGTATGGCTCCAGCCTTCCTTCTAATAGTCTTGGGCACGAACGGCTCGTCACAACCCACCACTGGCCAGCATCAAGGAAGAAACCCAGCATAAACTGTCGGCACGGCACAACCTACCACTGGCCAGCATCAAGTAGGAAAACCAGTATGAACTGTCAGCACGCACGGCTCGTCACAACACACCACTGGCCAGCATTAAGGAGGAAACCCAGTATGAACTGTCGGCACGGAACAACCCACCACGGGCCAGCATCAAGGAGGAAACCCAGTATGAACTGTCGGCACGAACGGCTCGTCACAACCCACCACTGGCCAGCATCAAGGAGGAAACTCAGCATGAATTGTCGGCACGGCACGGAACGGCACAACACACCACTGACCAGCATCAAGGACGAAACCCAATATTCACTGTCGGCACGGCACGGAACGGCACGGCACAACACACCACTGACCAGCATCAAAGAGGAAAACCAACATGAACTGTCGGCACGGTACAAGCCACCACTGGCCAGCATCAAGGAGGAAACCCAGCATAAACTGTCGGCACGGCACGAAACGGTACAACTTGAGGGGGAAATTTTCGTGATGTTATTTCTAATTATAATTTAGTTTAATGTAATCCATTTTATGTAATAAATTGTACCTCACTTTCTAATTTAAATTATATACTGGCCAGCAAAAGGAGAAACCACGTTATGAACGGTCGGTAAGGCACTGGGCTAGCGTAGCACACAGTTGCAATGGAAAAAACTTACCAGAGGTGGTTTTGGTAGTAACTCTGGCCGTTCACGGTCGTTGGGAAAGAACGTCCAGAACTGGTTTAGGAACTGCAGTATGGGCAAATGTTCAAATAATTTTAATTTCCAGGACTGCCGCAGCAGAACATTTGTAAGGGTTCTGATGACATCTACACTCTGTCCCAGGAATCTCTGCAGCAAGCAAAGAAAAATAAATCCTCTGTTCAAAGACTGGGGAGGGCTCGACCAACGAACGCGTGAGGAAAAATGAGTGCTTGAAGGAAAAACGCAGCATCAGCTACCAGTCGTTTGAAGCAGCGCGCATTGCTTTTCTGCCCACTCGCTTTCTCCCCGTCTCTAACGTTATACGTGGCCTTGCCCTACAGTTTACCAAGACAGAGTGTAGGCAGATAGACTACAAATTCCACATTCCCAAATAGGCGCAGTCTTTTCTTAAGGATTTATTTGATTTACACACACACATAGCTACAGGGTTAACTTATTCAGGTAATGCCTGTACAAAAATTGAGCTTAGATCTCGATAGAGAACTGCATGTTTTTACTCTATAATAAGCAGATAGAGTATTCGCTGTCGTTTTGACCCCATCCCCTCCTCTCCAGTACGGAAGAACTCAATTCCATTAATAGAGAAACTTCGAAATTGTCACCACGCACCTTTACAGCATAGCATAAATGAAAATCAATCCACATCTTAAAGATGTCCGTTCGACATGCAACCCCTATTTGTCATACCCTATCGCAACCATCTATTAAGGGAATACATTATTGTTTATTCCTTCTGATGCGACACCAGGCCCGAGGGAAAACAAATAATCTTGTCTCGGGCGTGCTTTTACAAATTGTATTACGCCTCGCACACGAACATTTATAAGCATATGTGGGCGAGGAGACAGCAACTGATTCATGACGTTCCCATGCATGTGCGCTCTGTGATATTAACGAAACAAGAAAAAAAGTGACGGCAGCTTATTATATTTCTTTGATGTATAATCCGTCACCCGTACTTCGCACCAACACCTGTCATCTACACCTTCATGTAATAGCACTGGTTAGAGCTTTCAGAAAATCAGACCGCAAAACTGTAAAAGAGAGTGTAGGGTAAAATGGGGGCAGATGACGTGGATGAATGTCGACAGAAAATTCAGTGTTTTCTGCCGATTACAAGCGAGCTGTGTGCAATGTCCTTGTACAAAGGTCACGTACAAAGTCAACAATGCATATGGGTTTATTTCGCCACCTTATGCACGGAATCTAATCGGGGCGGGTTTTTGCAATGTCAACGTGGAAATGGCAACTGTGGGCGTGGCTAATGGTAACAGCAAATAGTGGTGCTTGTGACAGCTACGTCGGCTGCTATATGCATCGTGAAGGAAATACGGGGCCCAGGAGCGTGCTTACAAAACCCACGTGTAAATGCCAACTGTCGGTGTGGTTAAGGCAGTAACCAATACTATCGCATTTCTAACGTGGCGCAACGAACCCGACTGCTACATCCAACATGAAGAAAATTTAAGTGCCAGGAACGTAATTACAAAACACACATGGAAACGCCAACTGTGGTCGTTCAGAAAATGAACCCAAAAAGAAACCTAAAAAAAAAAAAAGAAAAACGCCAGGCGCTTACAGTAGTTAGAAACTGCTCGTATAGGTTTCTACTTACTGGTTGGATCCACAGCATCAGATCTAACGGTCTCAGCCAAGCAATCATTTGTTACTCACCTGAAATCAGAAAAAAACTAGTTTTAGCATTAAGAATTGTACTCAGAAAGAAACTTGACAATTTGTACACAAAGGCTACCATATTATTCAATCAGGTGTGCGCAAACTGATATTGAAATTAGACTCGGAATTGCTTACACCTATTGAGGGAAAAGCCACTTTGGCATTGATGTGTATATATGGAAAAAACGGTGGGTTCCGTTAATGTTTGTTGGCTGTCTTAGTACTCGTTGACAATCTAACTTGAAAGTAACGCAAGAGAAGAATTGGCAACACCCATCCTTAAAAGTGTTCACTTTTTACACTGTATTCCTAGATTTTTTTATGTAAATGATGGTATTATAAAGTATGTATGAGACACAAATCCAGTTCAAGAACACAACTATCTCAAGGGATAGCCTGTAGTAGTCTACCGCAGAAGTCAAATGATGATAATGATTTCGTTCAATTCCCTACTCAAAGGCGATTTTCTACACTTTCGTGTAAAAAAATATAAAATGGCAAGTCATATAGGCTTTTGTATACAAAACAAAACTACAAGAAAACTATCCACATGAACAGCACAAATGCAAACCATACTCGCTTTTATATGCTTTCCCTGAAGACTTAATTTATGGGTGGGTCTTACGTTAAAAGTTGTTACGAATCGGAATTCCCGTGCGCACGGATTGTTACTCTTATTTTCAAAAGTCAAGGAATTGGTCAGCGCCTACGTCACTGCCAATCTAGGCTGTCAACGAGTATAGTCAATCTGGGTATATTTTTCAGTTAATTTATATTTTCCAATGTTGGTCACGAAACGTTGGCAATAAATTATTCAGGGTGGAGCAAAATAAGCTGTTCTTTTAAATCTAATTACTCGTATTAGGGCCCGGAACTTTATGTCCTATAAAACTGTAAAATATGTATGTAATTATGTCATAAAAATTAAAAAATATGTCAGAAAAAGGTAGAAATATTCCCAGTAAAGACAAAAATATGCACAATCGGTGGGATAAAAAAGTGGGGTTATTATTGTTCCATTTTTAGTTGGTAAGAAAATACGACATCTGCTTTTAAATTCTTGGTTCGTAATTTCCTCATCCAGCCATCCACAATGCGCTAAATATACGAAGAAAAATTATAAAATAACAGAGTATATGCAAGAAAATTACGAATGTCTTATTACGAGAAAATTGAAGAGACATGTTGTAAAAACGCGAAATTGGTAAAATATGCCAAAATATGCTATATCAAGTTGGTCTATTTTGGCTGATTTTCATCAGATATGTAAAGATCTCACTCCAGTACAAGATCCGATGCCAAATAAAAAAATATGTTATAACATAGTCACGGGCCCTACTTCATTTCTTTTTCTTTTATTACATCCCAGGTTTGTGGAATTTAAATATGACGGGATACACGATTGCCCAGTACCGACATAGATCACAACCAATAGACTAGTTAAAATGTATGAATACACAGGAACTGTAGGAGATTCTTGGAACACTGAAACACCTCGTACTGGTTGATCACTTGAAGGTACTGAACATGTACGGCAATGTTGAACAGCACTTAAGCCAAAATATACCATTTTAAAGGTATACAAATATAGAGTAAATGTTTCCTGCCATTGTATCTTGATGAAAGCTGACCTCTGTGGCGGAGTGTTTAGTACAGCGCACTACGACGCCAGGGGTCTCGGGTTCGAATTTCTGTCTGGGCATGGGTGTTGTTTGTGTGTATCCCTTCGTCAATTTCATCATATCCTCATCTTCTCGATTAGCCAAAATGGGCAAGTAAAATATCAATTAATCACTCTTGCCGAAATTCACTATAAGTAAGAAAGAAGTTTGTCAGTAGCTACAAAGGGCTCGAAAGGAAACAAATATAATTTATCGTTAAAAAACACTATATCCTACAGTATATAATCATGCTTGAACCAAAACATATAATAATTAAGAGTATTCAACCATCTACCGAATGATGTTAAAAGAAGGACAGTGTTTGATAATTTTAGTATAAATTTAAAGAATTCTTAGGACATAAGGGATATTACAGTGTACCTTAATATTAAATTAAAAACTGCATATTTTAAGTTAATGTCACTATGTTGTAATGAACGAAACTCGACTGAACATTCCAGATGCCAATGTACACTTGTACTGCAGTTCGAATGTGCGGTTCAAGGACCTCCACCCAGCTCCGCGCTTCCCTCTTCCTCTCCTATGCATTCCCCGTGCAGGACCCAATAAACAGACAGGAGACGTGTGTTGGTTGTGTCTGGTGACTGCGTGGGGAGACGATGCCGTGACCTTGAAGCGCAGTTTGGAAATGAAAGCAGTATAGTTGAAGTATGTGCCAATTTATGTGAACAGGAGTGTACAGTAATGAGAAAAATGTTTTGATGATATCTTTAAAACACGTCCTAAAAGTTATATAATTGTTTTTTGTAAGGCAAGACTAGTAAGGGTAAAAGCCGAAAGGCAATGCATGATGCAAATTTTCAGTATAGAACGTAAGTTGTAGGAATTTCATTGTATTTTTCGACAAGCCTGTAAAAGCGTCACTTTCTATCTTGCTGTACTATTGGTCGATAAAATAAGAGTAGGCAAATTGTCCATCGTTACTTAAGTTCTTATCTTATACACCATATGTTGTTTTAAGGTACTGACGTCTGCATATTGGAATATTTTATTTCAATCCATGACCGTGGAAAACAGGGTGAATGACTAGATCATCGGTGCCGTGCTGTTAGGGAACGTGCTCGTAGCGAAAACGTGCTCTTAGCGAGCACAGTTACGGAAAGATTTGCAGGTGCGTGCTGTTAGCGAACACACAAAAATGTCCTGTCTTTTTTGTTCTTGAAAATGGTCAGCATGCAAGTGTTGCCAGTGATATACCAACTTGCGTGGAGAAACACCTCATTGGCTGGTGCATCTTGGCTGCCTAAATAATAATTTGTCATTGTATTTATGCTAATGGAACCTAACCTAACAGGCTTAACCTAACCTCGTAGGCATTCCTCGTCTGACAAGGTAGCAAAACCGTTGTGCGACAAGGAAGACCTGACCTGACTTGGGTCTTCCTTGTCGCACAACAGTTTTGCTACCTTGTCAGACGAGGAATGCCTACGAGGTTAGGTTAAGCCTGTTAGGTTAGGTTCCATTAGCATAAATACAATGACAAATTATTATTTAGGCTAAGAGAACTAAACATAGCTAGGCTAATCTAACAACGTAGGCGTGACGTCAGAACACTAGGTTGCTCAAGTGTTGTGCGATAAGTGAGACCCCCTTGCCTCACCCCTGATCCATTCTTCAATCGACTGTGAAACCAGCTAGATAAGTGCAATAGAATTCATTAAAACGAAGTATGGGAATTTGTGTTTGTCCGAATATTTTCGATTTAATAATAAAACTAAAAGAGGAAGAGGTACATGCCATGTTCCAAATTAGGCAGGTAGAACTTAGAGTCTCTAGCGGTAAAAGAAAGACGACTTACGTGAATATCGACACCCGTATAAAAACAGCTTTGGAACAACTGAAAATTGATAATAACATTTACAAATTTCTTAGGATGTTGTATTTTGTACGAAAAGTAACCTAGGTTGAATAACATTTACATTTCCTATGTAAAATTTAATTTAAAGAAGATGAAATATATCAATATTATAACAAAAACTTTAATGTTGTTAACCTAAATTGTTGAGGATCCTTTATTTAGCTAATTTCAAACACAAAATGATTATAAGGTATCACTGGCAACACTTGCATGTTGACCACTTTCAAGGACAAACAAGGCAGGGCAAGTTTGTATGTTCTCTAACAGCACGCACCTGTAAATCCTTTCCTTCCGGTGTTCACTAAGAGCACGTGTCGCTACGAGCACGGAATCAGTTCGTCTACTGTTACTTTTGCCGTCGACCGTACATGGTTATATAGAGTAATAAATTCTAATTCTAAAAAACATCATTGGGTGCATAGAAACTTTGCACAGCTTATTATAACCTTTCGTCGTTCAAGTAAAATTAACTGGAATGACGGCGAAAAGTTGTTAACTAATACGGCAGTCTGAAATAGTGTTTTTTATGGCACGAATTTTATGGAAACGTTATCAATTTTCAGCTCCATGTTTTATGTTATACAGCTCATTTCGGTCATCCATTCGAATTTTATAATATGGAAACGCAATAAACAGCGTGGCGTGAAATTAAATAAATAACAATTACACTAGAATGAGATCTATCAATAATTTATATTCGCTGCTTTCTAAAAGATTTTTTTAATTACTGAATGTTCTTTATTTCATTGCATGATTTTTGTGGAGTAATATGCACGTCATAGAGATTTATCCAAAGCTGTCTTTTTAGTGCCCTCTTCCGTTAAATTTCCAAATATATTTCTTCGTTTCTTTTTTCCTACTGTCGCTTTTCATGTTAACTTTTTTAAGCCCCGAATTAGGTAATGCTTTTTGTTGGATTGCAGTTACGATTTGAAAAAAGAGGTAAAGTGAAAAATGCATTCGTTTATTGGAGAAAAATATACCTGAAGATAATTTCCGTTATGTTTTTGATGTACCATTCCGCTCTTATCTTGCTTGTTCAACGTTCCAAATCTTCTCTTCTGCGGCCAATCACGTGGAACGGTAGCCCCACCCCCTGTCTACGTCACTCACGCCATTACTCCAGGCCACCGCACAGCAGAAGCTCTTGCTTGTAGCTGCGTTTGGGGGAAAAGAGTAGATAGGGAGTAGGGGATGGACCACATTCGATACCCTATTACCTATTTAACAGGATAAGCTCAGCCCAGATTATAGAAAGAAGGTCGGCTGGCTTCATGAATGATTCAGAGCCGTGAAGCACCGGTAGTACAGCTTTCAGCCGTAACAGGCGCTGCAATCGATGAGGTATGGAAAAAGCGGGTAATTTAACACGCCCACGGTGTTAAATAGAAACTCTACATCCAACAATAGCTTGATACTCTTTATTATTGCCGATCACAATGCCTGGCCACTGTTAAATTTGATTTGATTTAATTCAAATTACAGGCCCGTAGCTAGAATTGATCTCCAGGGGGGGGGGGCTCACGGGTTATCGGGAGGGGGGAGCTTTCTAAACCAAGTCCATTTTTAAAAATTTAACAGTATTAAATTGAAGTTAAATTATGTGTGTGTGTGAGGGGATCAATTAAGTTATATAAAATTTATAAATATCACACTACATTTTTCTACATGTTTTAAAACAGCTCCTTGAGTGTTAATTGGCTGATATTGAAATAATTCCTTAGACTCTCCACTCTACTTTATTTGATTGATTTGATTGATTTAGTTTTTTTTTACTTCGCGTTTTGTGCCTCTTGGCTAATTTGCGAAGATGGGGATGAGTGATGAAATTGATGAATGGACATTCACAAACAACCAAGCCCGAGCGGGATTCGAACCCGGGACCTTGACGTCAGAGCGCGATCTGCTAACCACTCGGCCCACACTACTTTAGATGATACAGATATTTATATCACACACAAAAAATGCACAATATTCAGTTAAAGTGCCTATAATACATTCAACCCCCGGTCGAAGCAATGAAACTTCCCCTTCGTTCCCAAAAATTGGGAGCTGTTGACCTTTGACGCAGATACGGAGGGAATTTGCATGATGACATCAAAGCCAGACATTTCTGTCTAAACGGGAGGTCGCAACAGGGGTAGCGAAAGTACATATAAAGTAGCTTCCCTATGAAGGAACCTTCTAAGTCTAGAGAAGAGAATCTTCTAAATAATTGCAGCTACTTAGACTTCAGCTCATAAACAAGATGAGCGAATGTAATAGCTGCTGTTCATGTTCTGTTGATTTAACCCTAAAGTTGCGAGATGTCTACATTTTAACTCTTCACTGTAAACAAATTATAAAAAAAGTTTTACCTGATGTCAAAGGGGGCTGATGGCAGCGCCGGGGGGGGGGGGGGGCTGAAGGTGTTCAAATAACTTTTCTGCCAGGTTTGGCTAATCGTGAGGATGAGGATAGTGATGATATGATGAAACTGATGAAGGGACCCTCACGAACAACATAGATGCCCAGACGGGGAATCGAACCCGAGATCGCTGGCATCGTAGCGCGCTGTGCTAATCACTTCATCACGGAGGTCGGCTGGCATAGTTTGAAAGAAAACAAATACATGCAATTGAAAAATTCTTACTGAGTCAAAGGATAATTTAGCCAAATTTGAAAGTCTGGAAACATATAACATAAGAAAATTCGTAGCTATAGTCTTCGTCAAGTACCGGGTGGTTATAATTAAACTGACGGTGTTCAGAGTGGCACAGCACGGGCTGTAATGAGAGTACGAGTCTCAAACTTCGTAGATATGCTAATGAAGTAATGCGTTCGCGAATTATATATATAAGTTCCAATTCTCACCACCAGGTTAAAATATGGCGCTGTAAGCAAACAGAACGTGGTATGGGTACAGGAAAAGGGCAGGAAAGATCAGACACTTGGTAACAGTGGTTCTGGCACGTTTATTAGGAACTATGGTTGCAATAACTGTTCAATATGGCCTCCCAACTCAGCAACATGCTGCATCCGTAACACGGCATGGTCGACAGTTGCTCGCAACATGTCTGGTGAAATCTGAGCGACATGTCGTTGTATGCTAGCCTTCAGATCACTCAGAGCCCGGTTATGTCCCTGATACACATGATCTTTTAAATATCCCCACAATCAGAAGTCACATGGATTTGGGTCGGGGGATCTGGAAGGCCACACATCTGGAAATTGCCTAGAGATGATGCGGTCATTAGTGAAGGTTTCTCGCAGCAAATCTTTCACCTGGTGAGCGACATGTGGTGTTGCCCCATCGTGCATGAAAATGGTGGTGTGGTCACAGTTCCGTTCTTGCAAAGCTGGAATCACGTATTGCACAAGGAGATGTCACTGTACACCTAACAGGCCCTCAAGGTGTCATCTCCTCAATGAAGAATGGACCAAGAATGAAGGAGCTAGTGAACCCACACCAAACAGTCACGTAAACTGAGTGCAATGGTTGTTCCTGCACAACGTGTGGATGAGTGGAACCGCATATGTGACAGTTCTGTGTATTCACTGCACCGTCCAGAGTAAAATTCGCCTCGTCAGTCCACAGAATAATCCCCGGCCACATGTCATCCACTTCCATGCGTGCCAAAAACCGATGGGCAAACTCAGAGCGTTGTGGAATATCTTGTTATAACGGTCAAATATTGAGTAACAGGTAATTAATCTAATTGCTCGTTATTGAGATTTAATTGCAATTGGTAATATTAATATCCGTCGCGAATACAGGTGTCTAGCGACTGCCTTAGCCAACACTAGCTTGCTCAACCACCGTTTTTAGCCCGATTTCGGATTTACATGCATTCTTATGGGAATAGCAAGAAAAATGCAACTTCTAAACCAATGGACCGAATTGGATGAGATTTTAACCAGCGGAAGACCACATCTTGAAAGTACTGATTCCAAGATTTGAGCCTTATCAGAACAGAACTACTAGAGTTATGAATTATTAAAGATTCATCGCTGGATTCAATGGGAGACGGAACCCTACTGAGTTGGCCTTGCTTTTCGTGATTGACACAATAGAGGAAGATTTAGCCTAATCTCTGCACGAGGGGCTACTACCAGAGGTTAAGGACCGGAGTGAGCATTGACCAGGATAGGAGGACAACGGTCAAAGCACCAGAAACAATAAACAAGCACCTGATCATAGAGGGTAGAGCGTCACCACGTTCAAATCTGGAATAAAAGGGATGATTTGGAATAGCGAGACACAGTTTTGCCTACAATCGCCACCGGAGTGTGAGCCACGCGCGACCTAGCTGCGAGCTACAATCAGACCCGTGGTCTGGATTTGTTTTTCCTCGAGTGAGTGTTTTTAGAACCATGGAGTAGAGCAGAGGAGAACCAGGGGGTCGTTTTCCCCCTCGCCGTCTACGCATCCGTGCACATACGTGTGGGTATGTGAGAATAACGCCAGACACGTCCACCTGTGTCAATCGTCCGAAACAACGTCCTAAGTAGTAAAAGTTAATAACATTTGATATCCAGGTGAAACCGCGAATGGCTCATCGCGTATGTTCGTCTCATCGCCCAAGCCACGTATCTGTACTTACGAGTGACCGCGAAGAACTGACCTATTATTGCGCAAGTTGTCGTATGGAGTCGACAGTCTACGTGTACCGTCCTGGACGTCACTGCGAAGTGAACGAGTGAAGCCAGGATCCGATGATGCCAGATGGAGCTGCCGACTGATCCACTTTCGCCAACCAGGATAACCGTGAAGTGCAGCACGGGAGTGCGGACGTCTTCCAGAACTGTAGGACCACTTTCACCCAACCCAGGTCAGAGGGAATGCAGCGAAGGTAAGATCCAACCATGTGCGTGTGTGAGAGAGATGACGCCTATCTACCGCGAATCTGCGTAAATCAAATCATTGCATAACTTAAATCAGTGCTATGGCATCCCTAGACATCGGTATTCCGGCGGAGTAATCAATGTTAAAGATGAGAGTTTATGTTAACAGCAAACAATAGTTCATTGAAATATATTTATACCTTCAGAAAAGATAGAAGGGGTTCGCACAAGGAACAATTATTCACTTTATACTTAAAATCCTAAACGATAAATTGTAAAAGGCAATGTAGCCAAGACATAGCAAGATTATGGTCAAAGTAGTAATTAATCTAACCTTTGTAATTGTCATATTGTCGCCATATGCCATGGAATGAGAGTATGAATGTGAGATCGAGTGAAAGAGGGCAAGATGTACTGTGTATTTATCTGTGCTTTAATATATGTGTATATTCAGAAACACCGTAGTATTACGTAACGTTATTTCAGGTATTTAAAATCAAATCCTCCTAGGTTTATTCTCGGTAACTCCGACTGTTAGGCAATTATCCTGACCGTATTATAATTCATGTAATGTTTAATTCGCCCAGCAGGTGAGGCGAGCGATTCTTCGTTGTTGCGTTGCTAAGCTCAGTTGAGTTAGTTCAGTTGAGTTAATTAGTTAGTTATTAAATTAGCCAGTAACAATCTTGTGGTTTCAATTGGTGCACAGTTTGAATCTTGTAGGGATATCAGTGTAAAATGCACCGCAAAATCTTGCGAACTGTTGACCAGCGAAGAGGCAATTCATGTGCCACAGCTCGAGCACTGGTTGCAGCAGTTGAAGCATGTGTCAGCTACAGCTACAGCAACTTCGTCCACAATTTCCATGGGGATGGGCCGCCTTCCACTCCCTGGTGCGACACACAATTCACCTGTTTCCTCTGAACACCGTCAGTTTAATTATAACTACCTGGTATTTAAGGGGGGAAGGAAAATGACAGTGAGCAAATTTTGCGAGATGTCAGTCATATTTCGAAATTATGTTTCACGTTGGAATGGTTCCTTGTATATGATAAGGTCAAAAATAACCAAGGTGAGTTCGGGCTGTTTAGATGATCCTCGGCCTATAGATACCGAAATAACGTTACCGGATTGACTACATATCACTTATACACATAGGTCATAAATACAATTACATATTACTGCCCTATGTTATTCAAAAACTAACTACCTCTACTAAACTAGAAATTTTTTGCAGGAACATCAGGAGATGAATATAGGGCCATAAACTTCATTCTTGATGTAATCTTCTCCAACCTTCTAAAAATTTTATTTTCAATTTATTTGAACATGCTTTATATACTGTTTCTCCATGAACAGCTGTTATTTCATTTCAATTATAGCATTTAAAAAAATCCAAAAGTATGCGAATATGGCTGTATTTAGAGTTTTTTTTTAAGTCTTTAGTTGTAAGTTGTGTTTTATGTACAGAAAGGCTAATCGGGACTTGACCTACAGTTCCAGTTTAAGTGGGATCCAAAGCACTATGTGCCTCCATTGTGTATCAAACCCAGGAATCATTGATTACAAGGTGATACTGTTACCAATACACCATCTGGAAGGCTGTACACTCTGGTCCAGAAAATTGCATGAGCAAGCGAACGAAAAACAAGTCATCCGCGTCAAGAGGGACCGTCCAACGAACGCGCAAGAGGGAAAGTGAGTGCATGGAGGAGAAAATTCGGCTGGAGCTACCAGCCGTTTACAGCAGCGTGCGCTGCTTTGCTTCGTCCATGCGCTTTCTCCCTTTCTCTATCGTAATACGCGGCCTAGCTTCTCAGATCCCCGAGACAAAAGTGTAACTTCTAAGCATTTTGTGTGTTTCAACTCATATCCGCAGAGATACGAATGGATAAGTAGGGAAAAAGGCTTCACAGCAGTACATCACCACGGAAATAAAGCTGGAATTACACTGTGGGATACAGATTAGAATTTATGAATAAATTCCTAATATTTTGCATCATTCATGTTTATGAGAGGCTACATTTACTTCTGTAATAAAGGCCGCAGCAGGAATGTTACCATAAGCAGCGAAAAAAGGCTAACGACACATTAAAATATCCATTAATATGAATTTATAACAAAAGCTCTTTGATGTAAAGTTCAGTTACGCCTAATGCCCCTGAATGATAGGTAAGCCTTTGATCATTTTAATAAGTATATGCGTCCATCATAAATGCTAATTACAGGATTAGTGGTTGATTGATCCGCCGGGGGGTAAATTTTGTAACCGATTGGAAAGCCAACTCCCCTGGATGCCTCTGGTCACGGGAATACATTCCAGGTGAGAGAGCTGGAATTCTAGGTCGGGATGATTGAGAGCTTTCTGGTCTCTGCGAAACTGGTGACAGTCGATAATCGAAGGCGTGGTCTCCGCGTAACCTTTACCGACTTTACTGTTGCTTGACCATCATTGTATACGTCGTAGTACCACAGATGTCTACATAAAACAACAGGATTCCTAGTACAGGATATTTGAAAATATTGATTGATTTGGTTTATTTTACTTCACTTTTCTTCTAATTTTGGGGCATTACTTTCCTTTTCTTCTAATTTTGAGGCATTCCACGAAAAGTGGTTCTACTCTATGTTAATAACAAAATCAATTAATATGAAAATCATTGTTTTTAATTGCATTAATGTTTAGATCTTTGTGAATGCATATAATTTGCACATTTCATCAATAAAAGTTACTACTACCATCTGCAGCCTATATGCTTCACAGACAAATGAAGTACAAAATTGCTACATTGTTAAGGCTTTACACACGTAACACGCTTTTGTTAATGCTTTTCATGTACTCAGCCTATGCCACTATACTCAATTTTTTCTCATTTTTTAGCTGACAACAAAGTACTTCAAAATTTTATTAAATCAGTTCATTATGAATACTTTAATCCAATCTCATGTCTAGAACATTAAATTTTGCGTGTAAAATGTCACAAACGCAACACTGGAATGCTCCTTTTGGGGTAATCGCCAAGATGAAGATGAGTGATGATATGATGAGGTCACAAAGAACACCTACACCGGGAATCGACCCCGGGACTCCTGGTGCCGTAGCGCCCTGTGCTAATCACATTTGAAAATAATGCATTATAATGCCCTTAACATTGCATTACAATTGTATGTTACTTATCTGTGGAATTTTGAGTTCATTTCAGTTCAAAATGAACTTGACCGGCCATATGGAAATAAGCAATTCTACTAGTTGTGAAGTTCGTACACTCACCAGTGGGACTCACCGTGGTCATCGGGAGCACACTAGAATGTTGCCTATACTATGCACGACGAGAGTTTTAGGTGTAAATTATTATTTGTCACTATCATAGGCGGGTAGAGGGATGGTGCGTTACCAAGGAGACAATTTGTTTATGTTTTGAGTTTGAATTGATGTTTTAGGTCCACTTTATGGACAGGTAGGCAAATCGCGATTGGCCTACAGATTAAAGTGGGACCCGAACAACTGTGCAATGTGCCTCCACCAGGAATCAAACCCGGGACCCCTTGATTATAAGGCGACGACGTTACCACTACGCCATCGGGGAGGCCCATTGTTTTTGTTGTGTACTGCATTGCCAAGCTTAACAGCAGCAACAGTTTGCCAATGGAGGGTGATAACGAGAATGCCTATGCCCCCTCCCCCACCCGGCGATGTTTTTCGTTCAACTGGTAAGGGAGAGTATCTCTATGACTGACGTTAAAGTCTGAATCACACGGAACTGGATTTCCAGTAGGAATGCCCTAGTTAGCGCTGGACTGGCTACCCATTTGCTAGTTTTCGCTCACACGATACTTGTTACCGTACTTGTCCATAGACTTTTGTTCCCATAAGACATTGCGCAGAGCAGACAATCTGTAAAGATGGATGAGCAATTTGAAGAATGTTGTAGGAGAATTACTGCTTTGTGCTTTTATTAAAAATTAAAAGAAGAAAAGTATGGACTAGAGATTGGCTCGAAAAAAAAATGGTAATCAATCCGTACCGAACAAGCTTTTTAATTAACTCTGGTATGCATTTTCATACATGAGATTCGCAGGATTCATTCGCATTTTTTTAAAAAAATCAAACATTTAATTTAATACACTTGTAATAGTAAGCATTTTCATTTTCGGCTAATCATATTTGGCACGTACACATCTCGTCGCTTTGCATAAATACCTAAACCGAACACGAATGCACTGCACGTCATCTCTTTCCTTTTCTTGTCAAGAAACTAACAAAAATAGCCAACACTCGGAAAGCACAGACAAAAAAAAAACTTTGCAAAGTCACAGATTATCTTCACATGACCAAAATTTTCTCTGATTAGCTGTTCCACAGAATCCAGTCGAGGAAAACCAGTAGCAATTAGAACATGTCCTATTCCTCCAAACCAGTCAAGCAGCCAGCCAGGCAGCCATCACATCCAGGCAGGTAGTCAGTTCAGCGCCAACTAACTGGATATCCAGTTCCTTTTGATTCGGCCATAAGCGAAACTATAACCACTCTGGGCCCTACTACATGCATTTCGAACCGGACAGTCTAACCCTGTTCTTTCATCGCGCGGTGTATAGCGGTTTTATGCCATTTCTCTGGTTATGTTTCAGTCCAGATTATCATTCGACATAACCGTTGGGAGATGTAGCGTTAGACTTTTGTTTCGACCGCGTTTGTTTTCAGAACAGGCCATTTCCAATCGCCCAAATAACCCTTCTCCCCCAGGTCCATTGTTCTCGAAGCGCGTTCGGCTAACAGGATATGACAGGCAGCGCACTGATAGGAAGCAGATGGCCCACGCATCTGGAGTAGTATCTTGACGAAGGGATTTGTTGATGTTAATAGATTACCCCAAAATTGATTTCCCTGTTACGTTGGAAAATCCTTACAGGGATGGTTGAGTCCGGGGGTTGGAGGAGTACCCTAACGAATGCTGACAGATTGACAAGGGGATGAATTGCTACCGGTCCGGATGAAGACCCCTCTGTGGCAGTTGCGCTTCATCGGCGGCTTGGTCAAAAGAGAGAGAGAGAATTTACCCATCCATTCCCAACCTCCAACCACGTCAGGGACAATTAAGTATGGGCGACGGATGAGATCAGGGTATGCGCTTGCGCATCAGTCAAACGGTATTCGAAACGTCAAAGAGGCAGGGGGTACGGACTCTGATGATCGACTGAGCAGAGGAAATCTTGTCAATTGTCTGAGCGGAGTTAACAGAATAATAGGATCCTCCTACCTCTCTTATTTTCTCTCTTTTTTCACCCTCTATCTGGCGTTTGATCACAGATCTGACCCGCACTGTATAATGCTGGGCGAGTTGGACGTGAAAGAGAAGAAAGGGTGCCGATACCGCTGATTTCCTTTAAAGTATATTGTGGTGCGAAAAGATAAAAGTCATTCTGATATCAAAAGCTTTCTTGTCTATAGCATCAACTTCAACGTATAGTTTCCTTACAATTCTATGATTTCTAAGCTAAATTTCGAACGTTGCGTTAATATTATATACATACATATACATACTAGGTCTGATCACTTTCAACCGATATCCATACTCTTACAATTCCATCGATACAGATACAGATTCTTGAAAATTGTAACAATTAAAAGTCGTTCAAAATATTTATTAATATCAGTGGGCACGTATTCCATTCCAATTACATTTACCAGTTTTGCTTTAAAATTATTTAAAAATTACATAAGAATTTTAAAAAATATTGGGTATTTTTTTTATGTTCTTACGTAATTTTTAAATATGTTAAAGGGTATTTTCTTATATTCTTACTAGCTGATTGCCCGGGTATTTGATTATCCCAATCTTCTATTAGACAGGAAAATAATGAATTTTAATTATAGCATAGCCTGCTGAAGGGTGGGAATACAAAAAAAATAGCAACTTCGAAAACTATGGATTCGACGCTAATGTAGGTCATTTCTTACATTTTATTTTTCATCCCCTCTCACCCCCAATGTGATGAACTTGGAGTTGAACGGCATTTGTAGTGTCACTATTCATCTCAGCGACCCCGAAAACTATGGATTCCACACTAATATCGATCGTTTTCTATTATTTTTACATGTCACCCCCTTCCCACCCACACCCCTAGGGGTAACAGGGGTTTGAACGGCATTCGTAGTGTCACTATTCATCTTAGCGACCCCCAAAACTATGGATTCCACACTAATATTGGTAGTTTTCTATTATTGAATGTCACCTCCTTCCAACCCCCACCCCAAGGGTTGCCAGGGCTTTGAACGGAATTCGTAGTGTAACTATTCATCTCAGCGACCCCGAAAACTATGGAATCCACACTAATATCGGTCATTTTTTATTATTTTCACATGTCACGCCCTCCCATCCCAGGGGTTTGAACGTCAGTCGTAGTGTCACTATTCATCTTAGCAACCCGAAAACTATGGATTTCACAATAATATCGGTCGTTTTCGATTATTTTTACATGTCACCTCCTTCCCGCCCCACCCCTAGGGGTGCCCGGGGTGTCTTACCCCCACAGTATGTCTTTCCAGATTGCAAATGGTATGTGTACCAAGTTTGGTTGAAATTGCTCCAGGCATTCGAGAGTTATGCTGGAACAAACACACATACATTCATTTTTATATATTAGAAAAAAGATGATGTAATTTTCAAATATTTTAAAACAAAACTGGTAAATTGATGATTGTTATTGGAATTGAATACTACTCACCCACTGACTAATAAATATTTTGAATAACTTTTAATTGTTACAATTCAGTTTTTTTCACATAATATTAGTGCAAAATCAATGGAAACTTCAAATTTTGCATAACTTTCATACCTCGATACCTCGGTACTACATGGTATGTTTGCCAATAGAGAGAGACCGGCAAGGTGAAGTGGAAGAGTTGACCCTTCCCTTTAAATCATATACATGCATGGCCTGTTCGTAGATGTTGGATGTTCCATTTCATGCGTTAACATAAGACAAGAGCTACAAGTACAGGTAACTCCACGTTAGTATCAAAAAATACTTTCTTTAGCTTGGCCACACTGCCTTAAGCGCTCAAGTGCTAAAAGGTTTTTTCTTTGGTGCACACTGACAGAGCCAGTGGAGCAGCCATGTTCGCTCTGTAACAAAATAAAGATAAATGAAGCGATTGAGATCAAACTTCGGCCTCGTAACCACACACGAGCGCTGAAGGCAGTGTGGCCAACCTAAATAAAGTTATGGTTAAAGTGTGGATAACTTTTGACTTACCCTTGTACAAATTTCATGATAGGGATAAACAAGATTAAGAACCCAAACATAGCTAGAAAAATTACAAACACTGCTTAATTTATAACCTGCAGTCAGACGCAACTTTGCAGTACCTGACACCATTATTATCGGTTCAAAAAATGGCAATCGAACACCAAAAGAGGCAAATAAACTAACTCCTCCAATTCACGTGCACCTTGGATCATATCTGATCGATAACCACAGCTTCGCCACTTTCCCAAGTTCACGTCTGACGTCATCGTCACCCTCGATCAAAACAGTCAGAAGGCCGCAGCTGACCACCCAGTCTAGGAAGTTCTTGATAGCACCAGACTGGGACGGGACTTTTCCAAGATGCCTAATTTCTGAAGTCACCGCCAGAGAGGGGTGGGGGAATAAAGAGAAGACTTCATCATCCGTTAGTACAAGGTAATTAGAAAACGCTCTTCATTTTTTTCCCTTTGATTGTGAGGGATTCCCTCAAGTTTCTCTCGCCATTTAACCCCCACCCTTTTCTCTTTCTCTAACCTTGAACAATCCCCCCTAAAAAAAATGCACTGTCCTTTCCTAACTCACCCCCTGCCGTCTCCCGCTTTCATTCCTTCAGGACCAAATTCTGAACCAGGGAAGGAAAGAAATCAGAGGAGGAAGACCGAAAAAAAACTTTCTTGGAACATTCCTTCATTTCGTGTCCTTCCCCCCCTTTCCCCTCTCCTTCCATTTCTCTTCTGCGATTTTTGCATTTTCCCCCACGTCTTTCCTCCGTGCTGACATTCTAATTTGCCTAGGAGATGGAAGTACTTAATTTTTTGAATGTTTTCTTTCTTTCCCCGCTCCCTTCCTTTACCAATTTCCCTTTTCTTTATTTTTCAACGGTTTTCTTCTTTTTGATCTTCCCTCGTGTTTCATTTTCACCCGGGATTATGAAGTCTCAAAAATTTAGTACTGCAGGACAAGGAAGAAGAAGAAAAATCTGTACGATTGGGTGGAAACATGGATTTTAGACGTTTCTGATTGTTTGCCGCCGCCTTGGTGGCTGAGTGCGTTCAGCATTCCAATCATGATCCGGGTCGCATTCCATTACGACCCCATGTGGTCGATATTATTACTCTTACATGAAAAACTTGCCCATTATAACGTCCAGTTCCAACTATGAAATAATATAATGATCCAGCGAAATGTCCACAATTGTAAAATATTTCTTGTAACGCTTCGTCTTTTAATAGTAATAGTGTTATATTGAGTAATGCGACTCTCCCACGTCTCCGCCACTGTTCGGTCCATATAATAAGATGCGTGCAGTCCTTTCTTTAAAGATATATTCGTGATCATCACTGTTTTATTGTACTGTATTGTGTAACACGGCTTACTTGGTTGATAACATTTTTTTTAACATTGTCTATTCAATTTGTTTTGTGTTAGTCACGCATGTGCTTTTTGGTCATTTATATGTTGGTGATGCTTACGTGGTAATATACTGACAACTTTTTACTCGAGGCTAGCAACTCGAGTCAAGTGGGTTGACTACACTGAGAAAATATGACGTCACGAGTAGTTCAGATTTCCGCCGCGCGCCTGGCCTGCCATCCGACTTTATATAAGCAGCGAGCCCACGACATGGAACTCAGTAGGCTCATCGATGTCGATTGGCAAACATCCACAGCAACCAGACAGTCATCTCGAAAGGAGAAGGTAAAGAGGATTATTTCAGTAAACTTCCTATCTTTTCCACCTTCTTCGGCTGGAGCACAGATTGACCGCTCTCAGCTACAGCTCCGCGATACCGCGAGCGAGCTCCTCACCCTCCATTTTCCAAGAGCACGTGATGTCGATAGAGGCCTGTGTTTATCACCTGGCAATTCATACATAAAAAAAACACCTCTCCGACACCTCACTGAGGGGGAAATTGGTCCGAGCTCTTTCTATTCATCGATTGATTGATTTGGTTTATTTTACTTCGCTTTTCTGCCACTTTTGTCTAATCACGAAGATGAGGATGAGTAATGATATGATGAAATCGATGAAGGGGCACTCATAAAGAACATCCATGCCGGGGCCCGGATTATACCCGGGACCCCTGGCATTCTAACGTGCTGTGCTAACCACTCCGCCACGTAGGTCGGATCTATATTCGTAGAGACCTCCAGTAGAGTGACAATATACAGCAGGTGATTATAGCACATTTGTGTGTGTGTATGAAAAGGCTTTTCATATGCAATGTAAATAACTTGTATAAACAAACATTATGCCAGCCCAACAAAGCTCTCAGCATATTTAAGTGATTGGGACGTTGGGTAGTCTGGATAGCCTTGAGGTAGGACAATCCACAAAATCCATCATTCTCGTCGTTATTATCCAAATGAAGCAGAAACGTGACATAAAGTAAGAAAACTAATAAAAAAAATATTTTTTTTTTCAATCGTTTCGTCGCTCCGAACCGCCGTGTTTTGGGAAGATGATAGTGAACATTTGCATTTTGTTTGCTTCCGGCGCCTCTCGGATGGCATAGTAGTAACACTGTCGCCTTGCAATAACGGAGTTCCAGATTCGATTCCTGGTAGGTGCACATTGAGATCCCACCTTAAACTGTAGGCCCACTCCCTATTAGCCTATCTGAGCATAAAGTGGACCTACTTCTCACGTCTGAGAAGAGCCCCGCGTTAAGCGTTACATACAACAGAAAGGATCCTTGATTTATACGATGCCGAAGAATCAAGTCTCTATTGCTCAACAAACTAAGAAATGTACAGTCAACGGCAATGAAAATGGAACACCTAGATCCTGAAATATTTGCTTCTTTGCAGTGCGTTATGTGTGTTGCCTAACTCTCTGGCTACAACATAACTTGCTAATGAAAAGTTGCTATTGAAGTTTGCTCATCGTCGTAGTGTTAGGCAACACATTGCAGGGAAGCCAGTATTTCAGGATCTAGGTATCTTATTTTTATTGCTGGTGTGACTACATGTAATAACGTACTATTTATTTAAGAAGAACATCTCCAAAACACATAATGCTAAGTGAGCTAACTCTGGAGATAATATTCAGCACATTATTTTGGAATAGCCTATATATTCGACTGAAAGAGAACAGTCTATCAAGCTGGTCGTCTGTCCCCTTAGGACAGTTGAAGAAACTTACTCAAAACGACGTATACATGAAGTAATCTAAACTTACTTGCACAGTATTGTGCATTAAAGACAATTTTTGTGTTTTCAAAACCAACAAACAACACAAAATATACTACGATTTACTGGCGGTCGATCTAAAACAACTCTGAACATTTTCGATTAGTACAACTTGCAAGGTTTATCAGGGGAAAATGAATTCCACAATAACCTTAAATTAAAAATGACCGTATATGACGTACTTACCTGTTTACTCATACCATGCTTTAAATTTCCTTAAATAAATTTCCGACAGATTAATTTTCCTCCACCCCCCCCCCCTCTCTCTCTCTCTCTCTCTCTCTCTCTCTCTCTCTCTCTCTCTCTCTCTCTCTCTCTCTCCTCCCCTTTTTGAAAGTGGTTTTGGGGGTAATATATTTAGTCCCTTCCCCAGTAACGAGGAGAAAATATGTACCTCATTTTCTGTGTCCTTGCTCGTACAATGTATGGCCTTATCTTCTTTCTTGAAGAAATACGAAATACCTTAGATGCATCTTTACCTCTGTGTGCGTATGCATTATAAAATAATTATTTCTATCTGTAAAACAGTTTGTGTATGAGTAATTTGAGTACCAAAGGACTCCGCGTTCGTTGTGGGCAAGGATGTCATTCAATCTGCCACATAGTCATCGTCGCGATTAACCCAAGAGATATAAGAGTTTTGCACAACAAAATGTTGCTTTAAGTCTACTTTATGGTGTGATAGCCCAATCAGGTCAGGATCTTCAGTACGCTTAGCGAGCTGAACTGAAAATATCGAGTTGCTCCATGCAGACGGTTTTCTTCTGTTTTTGAAAATATCGCACAACTAATGTGTCCAAATTGTAAGTATTTATCAACCCTCTCTAAAATATTCAAAATACCCTTCTTCTACAGACATACATTTTATAGCTATATATTTTGTGCCGCGGTGGCTCAGTCGGTAACGCGTCTGACTACCATGATCGAACTACCGGGTTCGATCCCCGGCCGGTTCAAATCCGGGAAATTTTCTAACGATGGAAGCGGCCCCGGCGCCCACCCAGCGTCGAATAACATGGGTACCTGGGGGAAACCCTGGGGGGTAAAGGCGGTCAGGGGCGTGATGCTGATCACATCACCCCCACTCACGACCGGATCAAGAAAGTGTGGGGCGTTACCCCCACACCCCCTATACGCCTTCATGGTGTGGTGCTATGCACAGGGGAGCACTTTACCTTTTTTATATTTTCTGCCATTTATGAATGCTTATCTTTATTTATTTTTTTAAAAAAATACGTAATAAAAGTTATTGAAACACATTTTTCCATCAAAGAAAAATAACAGTCTAGTCAAGACAATGTCGCCTGGGGAACAAATTTCAACAGTAATGAAACCAACAGCCTCTGTAGTAAAACAAATGTGAAATATCCGATTTTAAGGTGTCTACCAATTTCTGACCTATAGGTTCGTCGCCATCTTGAAAAATGGCGCCACAAATTTATCTTGAAAAATGAAGAAAATTAATATCTCGGAAAAGGCGTACTGTACACAAAAAGTGAAGATAGCCAAAATAAGAGAGAAGCAAATTTGCTACATTATGGTGGTTTGAGCTACTGTAAATCTTAATTGAAATAGAGAGCTCCAATTATTTACTTTAATTTTTAGAATTAACGTAATAGTTGGTTTCTGACACAAATAACAGCAAATATGTAAGAAACTATACAATTCACGTCCTAAAGACACTTTAGTAACTTTGTTACTTTATGACTTCTCCGTTCATGAATGTCATCCAATCCTCATCCATCCTCGTCGTCGCGGTTAGCCCAAAGCGGAAGAAAGGGGAGCAAATTAAGAAAGAACGTGTGCGAGTGAAAGAATACCGTTGTTTAAGTAATTCACTTTGGGTCGGGGGATCGTGGCGAAGATGCTGCAACAGATTGTTTTGAAGTTCGAAAAGAATGAAGGTAAGAAGAACTCCCCTCCTAAAAAATAGACCGAGCCGCACTAAGTTTTGGCGCGAGCGAGCAGATGCGCATGGCGTCGAGACTGATCAAATAGAAGTACGGGCGTGTTGAAAGGATTTAATGTGGTATTATCTGACTGTTGTGGTTGTTTCTATTGTACGGATTTGCGAGTATCGCATGTCCAAAGCTAGTTCTGATCCTAGAATCTTAGATAGACACTTATAGTAATTGTTTAGACTTCCAAAATGAAGATGACGTTGCGCAATTGTATTATATGAGAACGGGCCGCTGTTACTAAGGACTTCATCAGGACGGATTGCAGGATTCTGAAGAGAAAGTTAAGTGAAAGATAAGTGCTGCTGCCGTTAAGTGTTTATAAAAAATAGGGAGCTCTCTCGATGTACCGGTAAAAGTGACGATAGCTAAAGTGTCGTTGCATTTTGTTTGAAGGAAGGTAAAGGCAACAAAAGCCCGATAACCATTCAAAACGTAAGAAAAATGGTAAAATGTAATTTGCATTAATCTTGCCCAGGAAAGGACAGATGGATGGTTTGTGTTGGTGCAGTCATAAACCTTCAGCTTTAAGAATGCTAGAAAGTGTGAGTGAGTCATATGAATATAAAAAAATGGGAAGAAATGTTATCTGTCACATCACCAAGATCAGTGGCGTCGCTAGTCCCTTTTATAGGGGGCTTTAGCCCCCCAATCCCTCGATAAGCCCCCCTAATTTTTAGCGATTTTTACATACAGTATTTCGAGAAAACATATTTGAACAATTGTTAATGCCGGAACATACCTCTAGATACATATTCTGGGAAAGAATCGTTTTGTTGTGACAGTTCTTTTAAATCCATGATCTTACATCTGACACGTCATGTCTTTAGCTGGCAACAGTGCAAACGATCGCCGCCATTTGTTCTATTTTCACAACGGTTGCTACGCGAGGAAACGGTAGTGGTGCGTTTTGTGTTACGGAGTTTGTGATATTGTGTGTTTGTTATCAAAGCTTTTTGTGACATTTACTGTTGTTCGTACAACAATGGACAAATTTATTATTCGAAGTAAGCGCCTGAAATCGGAAATCGGAAAAGGAAGAGTACCATGAATTGTGTGTGGATTGTGTTATTGATAATTTTGCAAGAAATTCGAACCGTAGAGTACAGCTGATACATAAAGACATAGTTCACCAGCATTAGAAAAACAGAACAAGAATATCCATCTGTTTTCATAAAAAATAATGCAGTAAATCTATGTTAGTTTTAATTCCTTATGCTTGTTATATATTATTATCTTATTAATCAATTTTGTATTTTCAAACATTAAAAATATTTACAATAGTAGTAAGTCATGTATCTGGTTGCAGCCCCCCCAAAGCAGATGGCCTAGCGACGCCATTGACCAAAATGATCTAAGGTACTGCTTGTACCCTTTGTATTCAGTTTTATCTTGTAAACCGAGGGAATTTGGTTCATTTCAATTTGCTAATTGGTTTAGAATTATAATAAAAGTAAGAAAAAATAATTCTCTATTTTTCTAACCCAATTTCTAAAGTGTAATAAAACCTGAAATGAATTCCCGCTTGAACGGAAAAGCTAAACGAAACTTCGTACAAATCACCTTTTTTCGTTACAGTGCCATATTCCTAATACACATCAGCTTATGGGCTTATGGGCTTTGAAAACAATGCTAAACCTTATAGTAGTCGGTTTGATTTCAGTTAGAACCAGAAAGCGTTGTTTATATTTCGCATCTTTTTGCACTTTCCGGCATATTTTGATCTTAGGTCATTTTTCACTATTTTATGACGTTATTATTGCATTTTTATCATTTTTGCAGTTTCTTTTTCCTCCTTCCCAGTTGTTTCATGAATTTAAATGCATTGATAGCGTAAAATGAAGTAAAAATATGAAAACATTAGCACTTAATTGCATTTTCTCCCTTTGCTTCGATAGTTTAAACCACCAAGCAACAAATTTTATCAAATTATTCAATTAATCTCTTTTAATTTATGAAAAATCTAGTTTTTATTTCAATTGCGGAAATTATTCTTAGGTCATTTCTTAAAATTTTTATATCATATTTTAATAATTTTAAGATCATTCTATTGGTCTTTTTTTTAGTTTGTTTAGGTCATCAACTTCCCAACCCTGCACAGGCTATCAAAATCGCACAACTTTGTCAACAAAGATCGGAGCAACAGATTAGACTTTGCTTCCCTGCTGACGACAAAACTTCCTCTTGGAACACAACCCAGGTGGTGGTCCTCTAGCAATCCTGTTTCCACTTTGACAGAAACCGGAGAGGCAGTGCTCTGTGCCTGATATCTGAAGTGATATTTTCTCTTTCCAATTTTCCTTCCCATGCGAAGAGTTCGTCTAAAGGAGAGAGAGGGGAAAAAAAGGAGTGCCTTATCGGATTTCTGCGTTGAATTCTTGCCAGCCCCAAACATCGAAAAGGATAGTTTCAAAATGTCAGGCCTTTCGAAAAGTTGCAGGAGGTTCTGTTTCCAGGAAAGGTTAATCAGAGGAGATCTCCGCTTTCGCAAGCAATAAGAGTCGCTTAGGAACTTCAATGTGCGGGAAGATATTTGTTGCTATGCAACAACATTCGTCGCGGTTGGAGATTCGTGTAGAAAATCGCAGGTGATAAAACCGTCGCATCAGGACAATCCCAGAAGATGTATATACTTCTTTCCCTTAGCTAAACATGTATTCTCCTAATGCAATGTTAAGACCTAGAAAATACCTCTTTGCATTTGGATTGTGGCTTAACCCTTAGGCTTACACATTACTTTCTAGAACCTGGTTCAAAATTCCGTATTCAAAATGTTAAACATACTCATAATTGAGTAGTTGCACATTTAGAATGCAAGGATTAAAACAAAATACTATTAACATAAATATAATTATCAAACCATTGTGTAGTAGAAATATTTTCGGAAAACCTTTTCAATGGAAGGAAAATCGTAATTGTATAGTCGTTTAAAATACACAATACTATGCAATTCAAATTTCTGAAAAATAATATTCCTTCGAAAATAAAACTAGAGGAGCAAAAGGAAAAAACAAAAACAAAGATAAGCTACAAGAAACCTTAAATAAAGTTGCTAATTTTAATCAACTGCTTGGTATTTCAGAGACTTGTAAATTATAACTGAAACTTAACATATTAAAGCGAGATGTGCAGACTATTTGTCCCTTAATTTAAGAATATTGGCCATAATAAAGTACCGTTACAGGATGCATAACTTTAGTATTAGATTCCAAGTTTTCTTTTCGTGGCAAATTATAATTCAAAAGATTTTGTTATAATAAACAAACTAGTATAAGATAAATGAATCTTGGCCCATCTATGAATGTTATTTTTAAGTACTTTGAACAACGCCATGTGCTCTACAGAGAAATGCAATATAATATAGTAAATTCATAATATGCTAAATGTGGCGAACATACTCCTATACTAAAACTAAGACAATATTAAAAGAACATATAGATTCGCATTTCCTCTGTATTTTACTTTACACATCACGTAGACATCCACAAAGTTCATGTTATTTAGCGATTTACTATACTCTGTCCCGTGAAACTCTCGAGCGAGCGAACGAAAGCAAGTCTCTGTGCAAGTAGCGACTCGAGAAGGCTCGACCAATGAACAAGTACGAGTGATCGGGATTGAGCGGGGTGGATTGCAGTTGCCAACCTTTGCATCAGCGTGTACAGCTTTGCTCCGCACACTCGCTTTCCCACTTCTCTACCATTATGCGCGGCCTTGCTCCAGAGATTTCCAAGATAGAGTATAAGTACAAAATTGTAGATATTTAAGTGATAAATGCAGGCTCGATCAGGGCTCAAATCCGGGTCTTTGCCATACCGTGGTCTTGCTCGTCCAACAGAGTCAATCCTAGCTGAAGTGAAAAATCATGCGGTACATTTTTCGCTAAAATTCAGTGCTCGTGGTGTATGGATAACATCCGTCACGGTTAAGAAAACGTTCATGAAGCAACGCTCCAACTAGGATAATTTGCATAAGCATCCCCCACTTACTGCATTGTTTCCATGTTGAACCATACAAGCTAGGAATTTCCACTTTTGAATCCCGTTGTACCAAATAATAAGGTTAAAAAAGGTGTTTTTCAGCATGCCGTTTTATCCTCTTTCTGCCAACAGTCAAAGTTTTTAGGTTCCGACTTCCTTTCGGAGTCAAGATTACTACGTCATGGTACCCTGGCCAATCACCTTACGTGTTTAGTTATGATACTCTTCTTAAACTATGACTGCACTAACTCTTCTCAGAACGTGATGTCAACACACATCGTCCACGACGCTAGCACAAACACAATAAAACCATCTGTTAAAACTGTGTCTTTCAAAAACTTTGACCTCTTCTCGTATATCTCATTCCATCTTTTTTGTATGAAAAAAAGTACCTGTTGCCCTTGGATACTGTGCCAACAATAGATTACTTACGGTAACAACATCGAGCAACGTTTTACAAAAACTTACAACGCGTATAGACCCCATTTCCGATATCCACATCAACATTAATCTTCGAACCTCGTATTGATGTTATTTGGATGATTTATAGCTACGCTCGAAAACACATCGAAATGTAAACTACTCACAACCAGCTACAACTAACTATTTAGACAAATTAAGTCACAAGACCTCGAATACATTAAGACGCTTAAGACCAGAATGGACATCATCATTCGATAACTAGGGTAATAAGGTCCTGAAGAAAGTGAACGATATTAATTAACGTGTCGGGACATACATAATACCTGAACTCGGAAACTTTGGCTAGAAATCGAAAAAAATAGACGGTGTCGGTTAATAAAACGACGACTGTCTCGTTACAACTTTCTGGACATTTCTAGAAGTTTCTGGAAACCAAAAGTAGGTTCAGCTTCCGGTGCAGGTTCCATGGGATCCAGACAACTCCATTGTGCACGACGAAGGCCCGTCACTAAGATGAATTTGGTTCAGATTCGGATCGATATTTTTTTTATCTACTTGTGTCAAATGAGAAAGTACTGTTATAAAAGAACTATTTATAAAACATAAAGATAATGATTGATTAATTGATTTGTTGTTTTAAGTCCACTTTATGCACAGTAAGGATAATCGGTACTGTGCCTACAGTTTAAAGTTGGATCCGAACCACTATATGCCTCCACCGGGTATCGAACCCAAACATAAAGGTAAAATGTCCTTATTGAAATGAAATTTGAAAAGTGTAAATGGCTATATCTCACTGACCAACAATTCGATTTTGCTTAAACTTGCGGCATTTAAAAAAATATATGACATATCTAGTCGGTAAGGCGTCTACAGCCGTGGTGGTCTAGTCGGTGGGACTGACTGCCACGCGAGAGACCCGGGTTCGATTCTCTGTTGGGTGATATAAGTCTGAATTTTCCCGGCTTTTCCCCGCACAAAACGGCTGTCGGGCTCACCCAGCCACAAATCAATGGATACCCGGGTGTAACCCTGGTGGGTAAAGGTGGCCGGAGCGTGGTGCTGTCACACCTCCATAATGGCCGAGATCGAGAATGTGTGTGACCCTATACCCACATCTCCTAAATGTGCTTTCATGGCATGGGGAACTTTACCTTGCTTTACCTTATTTCTATTGAATTTAATGAATATTCTACAATGTGAATTAAGCAACTGTGAATTCAATAGTAACAGCAACAAGAAGAGTAAACATTGAAACCATAACAGCCAGAAAATATACAAGAAGTAACGAGGTGTTATCGAAATTGCAAGAAATGAAGTTCGTTAACCATCGAGGCTGTAGAACTTTAAACTACCCTTGTAGAAGATTCCCAAGAAGCCCTAACAGCATGCTGTACAGAACTGCGCAGTCCATCATCATCGTTCCGGCACGCTTTGACCCCACTTCCCAGAGGCGAGAGTCCACAAACGGTCACGAAACGGCCCCGAGAGATTAGCATCGAGATGCGAACTCTGAATCTCGTATCTGATGCAAATCTGAACGTGAGTGGTTCTGCCTCATGAGGTTTTCATCACAATCGATAACCACCCCCTACCAAATCTCCACCCAGTATGCATTATCTTGTCCGAAACAATGAACTATTGATAGTATTGCGTGTTGCAGTGTGTATGGCATTGCCAGTCGATCGTAACCTACTTCCAGACCTGGCAACTATCTCGCCGTATGGCGTTATATTCGCATGTGCCGATTCTCAGTTGTTCCAGTTTGTATTACATATTTGAAGACTTATCTTGTAATCAATCTGTGGGTGGTGATACGATGGTGGTTATACAACAGAAAATAAAAATGGAAGAGATTAGGATAAGATAGAAATTACCATTGATAATGACTGAAAATAACAATATAGTTTTCAACTTGTTATATTTAGTTGCTATCTCCGCTTTCAGCTCAGTCCATGTTCAACAACTCATCATTGTCACAGCGGTTCATGTATCAATTAAGGCATCAAATTTAGAATACCAGTATATTGAGTAATTGTATTCGCTTTGCTATCTATCTAGGATAATAGTCACCACAAAAATGTATATTGATAGTGAAATTAGAAGATGAATCAAACACAATGAACACATATATGCCTTACTGAATAAATTCAAATAACTGAAGCTAATACAATTTTAATTATATTGAAATTAGAGTATTGGTGTTCAGAAATCAATGTGAGAGATAAAAATCGTCGAGTGAATAAGCAGTCGGCTCAATGAACGTAAACTTTGCCCTGTTTGAAACCTCACCACGTAGAGCGAACCAAGTTCATATTATCTTCGAGGAACAACATTGTTTTTCCTAACACATGCCTACGTACAGTGGGATCTATGAGTATTACCGTGCAAATTGTCCATCACCATGTTCGTGCACTTTATTTGACCCAATAAGAGCTTCAAGAATTAAAAGAAAACTCAAGACAAGCTGTTGACAACTTCTGCACCAGCATACATAACAATTCATCGTTTAAAAACACAAGATGTAACAGAAAAATTAATGAAAACAGTCATGGACAATTTGCACGGTAATACTCATGGATCCCACTGTACGTCTATAGCTTGACCAAGATAAGAATACCCCTGTGGCTCTGTAGTGGCAGGGGCTCACAGGCAAGAAAAAAGGGGAAGCGAGAAAAACAAATGACTGTCAACTGTCGAGTTTACCACGGTAATTCTTATCTTGGTCAAGTCTTACCACCGGAAAGTAAGAAGAGGTATGAAAATTGTGCAGGGCTTGTCCAGAATTGTTTCCTTTATCCTGAAATTCCAATAGATTTGTCGCCTATTCTCCATCTACCGGAACAACCAAACTAAAGTTAATAAAACCACGTGACTCCTGAGAAATAGTTCCTTTCTTATGTGTTAATTCTGGTGTTACTTTGCCCATGAATATATTGGCCGTAGCTCTACGGTTAATAATAGAATAAGGTACCACAACTTCAATATAGCAGTTACGTTGAATGGTATGGCTTTTGTATTTTCACGCACAAGGTTCCAAAACAGCTGAAATTCGAACAACCAACAAAATTTCTTAGAAGCTCCGTGTATTTATTTTCTAAAGCTTTGTTCTTGCAGCGTTCAGACAATAGCCATGTAAACTCTCCAATAGGTTCTCGAACAAGGAAAAATAGGACCAATCAAAGCTCCTCATTCACTGCCACTTACAATGAAGACACTTAAGAGTGATTGGTATTTGAGGGTGATCTAGAAAACGGAGTTACTAAAACGCACAACACACCTTGCACCCTAACTTATACAGTAAGGGGGAGGTCTCTAACAGCTTCGGTGTGGATGGACGAAAACTTACAACTGAAAATCCAGAAGAAGTTTCTTGGTCTTTCTACTTCAGGCAATTTACACTTTGACCTGCGTAAAATTGCTTCAGAATGTTTTTAAACAGTTTCTAGCTCAGAAATCATTCCTGAATAACATATGCAAAATCAGACAAAATCGGACCACGGGAAAAACCCCAAAAACGGATTTCAAAATGGGGGACTGGCTGTTTTCTACTAATGGCAAAAATAAAGTAATTTACGCATTTTAGAGAGAAGGAATGCTTTCATTTACATTTAATAATACTTAAACTAAAACTATATTTCAACAATATACTATTTCTTATGCAATTTGATATTACAAGATATTTATAGAAGTTAAACACTGAGAAAGTAACAATTACTTCAAATAAAAAATTTTAAGTTATCTTAATTATAAAGTCAACTTCTAAGGATGGATAAAGGTTAATTAATCGTCTTTATCACCGTAAACACTGGCATACACATGGGAGGGGGGGGGGGCTACAGTCCCTCCCGACATTTTGAGAAAAATCAAAATTTTTAAATGGAAGCAGCAAAGAACTTGGGAATAACGAGAGCGCTAAATGCAAATCACTCTTTTTAATTAATTCTTAGATTTCAATGTTGAGTAAACGTTCCAAATATACGAAATGAGTAGAACGTAGGTAATTCCCATTTTTACAATTCCACCCCCCCTCCCCTTAAAAATTAATCCTGCGTACGCTAGTAACTGTCATCATATTATTATTGCAACCACTCGTCAAGAGCTGTTTAAGAGGCCAATCGATTACGCTTGCATCCACATCGTGAAGTATCATCAAGGTTCGACGTGCAGGAACAGCAAACCACCTTAAGGAAGAAATCTAAATTTAGTGGGTGTACAGCATAGCGGGAATCATTCTTTACATACCAACCCCTTCCTTCTACCTCGATCGTCTCTTCTCTATACTTCCAGATTCTTATTTGAAAGTGTGTGCGAAATGTAAGATACTATGTGAACGAATCGGTAGGTGACAAACACTCAGGTGTAACAAACGATATACCTGCAGCTAATGTTTTCAATTAACATTCGACGACATAATGGAAACAAAATGAATTTGCCGCAGAACGGAGTTCAGTTACGTTCATCAGTTTTGTGTAATGCTGAGGATTTCCCAATTGAGCACATTGTGGATGTGGTTTCGAGTTTTTGTTTCAGGTCCGCTTTATTCACACATACGGTAATCAGTACTGAACATGCGATTTAAGGTGAGATCCTAATCACTACATGCCTCCACGAGGCATCGAACCCTGAGCCCACTAAATACAAGGCGACGGAAGTTATCATTACGCCATATGGGAGGCCAGATAAATTCTGGGTGTGGTATTAGAGCAGGTGAAAACATACAGAAAGAGGAGCAGCTTGCGGATGTGTCGACTCAACAATGATTGAATTTCGAGGATATTGTACACAGTATTGGGAGATGGTCTTTGTCTTATGTCACTGCGATCTACGACTTGAAACCATTGTCCTTCGCATGGTACAGAAGCAATTAGGCCTTTTCCCTCTACTACTGTTGTACAAATATTTGCATTTTGCAATGAGACTGCAGCACGAATAATGCCCACACGAGCATCCTCATCTGCGTTGTACACATCACACCTGTGCTTCCACAACATCTCACCTATAAGGGAAATAATTGCTTGGTTGTTTTCTTCATTAGCTAGGGAATGTTCTTTCTTGTCGGCGCTTAAATTATCATTCCTACTAGTCTTGATGCAGAATCTCCTGAGAATTAAGCCCTTGTTCGTAGGAAAGCCTCTGTAGCCATCAAATACGATATCCTTTCCATCTGTTTTCAGAGTGAAATCTACACAAGGGATTGCAATGTTCTTGTGTGTTTCATTGTTACGCCATGGAAGGGAATATTGGAGAGATCCATCATCCAAAATGCACTGGCTTCTGCACTGGATTTCTTCAACTTCTATTTGAAAGTTATTGCGTGACCTAACTGGGAATTCTGGGCCGCTCTCATTTTATCATTCGAATAATGCACGAGGATATGTACAAAACTCGTAATTCTCTCAAAGAGTGCTGCATCTACTTGTATATCGTATCCGAAAGGGTCCACAACGCAGCAGCAGAAAATTATATGATTTTTACTTTGTCAATCTTTCGGCAGAATATTTGAGAACAATCTTCCTTAATTATTTTGAAGATGATATGTAATGAATGGGGGTACGGATTCCAGTCGTTCTATTCCTTTTTTAATACCATTACGGTCTTCCGTTTGTCTACTTTCTAATTTCATTGTGTTGCTCACTACCCTTCGTCAAAACTCTGGTGTATTCTTGCATTACTAAGTTGTAAGAGAAACACAAGTGTATAGAAAACAGCCATGTTGCTTCCTAGATTTCTGTAAATACGTTTCCTACTGTCAGTCCTCAGCTGCTTTGCAGGGAATGCCACGAGGTCTGATTAGAGTCGCACACAGGGTCTCGGATTCGATACTCGGTGGAGGCACATAGTGGTTCCGACCCCACTTTAAACTTTAGGTCTAGCCCCAAGTAGACTTTCTGTGCATGAAGTGGACATCAAACAAAAAATCAATATGAGTCCGGTCCATAATCTGTCACTTCATCTCGTCACAAAATTACCTCCCAGAAACGAAACATTTTCTGAACGGTTGGATTTTCAGACGACAAACAACGTTTTCTGCAAGTACAGCTATAGGGGCTTGAGGAAATTGTGATCTATGTCTGCTGCAATGATGGAGAGAATCTTCAGCATAGCTTGAAACTGCAAATCATCCACGAGCCGGCTCTATCAGCATTTTTCAAGTTACATGTAATGCTGGTCATTTGTGGTGATCATATTTTACCTACATATTGTCCATTGTCCAATTTTCTCTCACAAATCGCGCACAATTCAGATATTTTCATTCTTAAAAGGCAAAATATAATTTGACACAACGAGAAAACACAAATTTTAAGTAATAATTCACAAAATATTAAAAATAATTCACAAAATATTAAAAATAATTCACAAAATATTAAAAATAATTCACAAATTAACATACAATGTAAGGAAATTCACAATAGCGAGTCCGCCATTTTGAAATCCGTTTTGGGGTTTTTTCCCGTGGTCCGATTTTGTCTTATTTTGGATATGTTATTCAGCAATGATTTCTGAGCTAGGAACAGTTTAAAAACCTTCTGAAGCAATTTTGCCCAGGTTTGATGGAAAATTGCTTTAGATTGCGTGGACTATTCTGGTTGTATGTGAAACAATGCTATCATACAGGACTACGACAGCCCTCTACAAGTGACAGAGACCCTCCGTAAAAATCCATAAAGTTAAACTCGGTCTTGGGAATCTGTGGAGATTGGCCGCACATAACAGTAGAGAGGGGATTAAAGCGAGTGGGCGGAGCAAAGCAGTGTGTGCTGCTGCAAACGGCTGGAGCTGCGTCTTCCTCTCCAAGCACTCACTTCCCCTCTCTCATGCGTTCGAGGTCTCTCGAGTCATTATTTCGCAGAGGCTTGTTGTCGTTCGCTTGCTCCAGAGACTCCCGAGACAGAGTGTACACGTTTAGTAGTGACGACGAGGCGAAACGTGTGGAAGACGTATACCTGAAAGTACCTGAAATCCAAATAAAAGTTTCAAATTTAAAAAAAAAAAGATTAGCCCTCGTATAATATGAGTAGATTCTATTAAAGAACAAAACACTTGATCAAGTCAAAGCATGCCTGTGGAACCTAACTTGGCATACCTCAAGGGGAATACCCTGAAAATTGGACTCACGTGCAAGATTCAAAACATTTATTTCCTGTCTTAAATCCCGAAGACTAAAAAAAAGTAACAAAGCATTTCCTGTTCGCCGTGCAGCTGTTCTGATGTTTTCCCTTCCAGAAACCATGACTCTTTGCCACAACCAATAGTGTTCAGAAGGGAAAAGCACGTACAAAAGAAAGGAAAGAAGACCAGAATCGATACCACAAGCTTGTGGGAAAAATATCTGCAGACGTTCGATAAGCACCTGCCATTATTCACATGTTCGATCACTCCCCAGTTCTCAGCTGTGCAAGCAAGCATGGTGAAGACTAATACACTGGCTTTATTGCATTCTGAAAATCTTTGTTAAGAGAATTATTATGAGCAGAAATAACGCAATAGTTACTAATTATTTTGTAAATGTGTGCACTAGAGAAAATATATCAAGATGTGTGTTGAGTGAAATAGAGGAAATACGATAATAATAATGTAGCCATTTTCTTATTCGTCCGAACTGTGTTTTCTATTTACAGCCAAGCAATATACATATCATTATTCACATGATAATTCAAATATCCCTAATATGAAGTGTCACATAGCGTTGAGTGATCTATTCACAATATCAGTCCAATAGTAACTAATATAATTGATTGATTTGGCTTATTTTACTTCGCTTTTCGACCACTTTTGGCTAATCGCGATGAGTGATGGTAAGATAAAATTGATGAAAGGACGCTCACAAAGAACATCAATCCCCGACCGAGATTCGAGCCCGGGACCCCTGGCGTCGTAGCGCCACATTGTTGACCATTCCGCCACGGAGATCGGCTAATTTATACAGGGTGTCATTTTAATGGCGCCCACGGACCACGGAAGCGTATCGAGGACATCAAAACAAACAACTTTTCTCAGTAACATTTTTCTCGTTGGTGCATCTTTTCTGCGCTACAGTCGTTCAAAAAAGCCCGTTTTGTCGCCTGAATGCTGGCAACCACACACATCATTTGATTGCATTTATGACGTCATATCCCGTCGTGAATCGATGCGTTCCAGGGTTGCCAGGAACACACATATTCTGTGAAAAATGACATAGCTACAATCAGCCTCATTATGTACCGTAAAACAAAACGAGAGAACACGTTCTGTAACCTAACAGGAAGTAAATAAATGGTAGAAAGAAAATAGAATTCAAGTGGAAGTGGTCATATCAAATTTTGTCTCAGCTTGCATGTCAAATATTTGCATGTAGTTACCAAAGTGTCATCTACAATTTAGCCTATCCACTTCGTCCTTCTGATACTAGTTGTCTGTGACACACTGAACAGATGATAAAATAGAAATGAAAGAACTCAAAATTCCAAAGGTAAAGAACACGATATAATTCAGGACATTATGAAGCAAGTGACAAAATTGGTTGAAAATACAGGGATATAAGTAGTAATAGTAATACAAGCTCTCCGACGACTGTGTTTATCTATGCACCGGATACACATGTAATGGTTTGCAACTGTGAACAGGGCAATATATTCGCTACTGATTCATCATTATATTGTTACTGTGGTTGTACGTGTTTTTGCCGTATGTAGATAACAACGTGAACGAGATTTGCAAATATTTGACATGTAGCTGGGCGTAAACAGCCACATGTAAGCTGCAAGTCCAATAAAATGTATTGTGGTTGATATTTGACATGTAGGCTGAGACAAAATCCGATATTGACATTTCATTTTGAATACGTTTTTTTACCATTTCTCATATCGTTCGTTCACTTCCCCCTTCCCCCGAGATAACTGCTGATCTGGCTGGTGGGCTATGATGTCTACTGGACGCGTGTCTCGCTTCGTTTTACAGCTAATAATGTGGTTGGTAGTTTGCCATTTTTCACAAAATTTGCGTGTTCCTTGCAACCCTGCCCTGCGCTGTTTCGACGCAGGAAATGACGTCACAGATACGATCAAATGTTGTGTTGGGTTGCCAGCATCCAGGCTGCAAAGGGGTCTTTTTTGAACGGCTGTAGCGTCGAATCGACGCACCAACGAGAAAAATGTTTCTGAGAAAAGTTGTTTGTTTTGATGTCCTCTAGATGAATCTGTGGTCCGTGGGCGCCATTAAAATTACACCCTGTATAATAATATGTAAATGCTACGTGGAACCTTACTTTCACACACCCTATATGGCTTTAGTACATGTTGCAATCCACAGTTGATAGTCAATTTTGCTTTATTACAAAAAGTTGATTGGTGAAATGGAGGGACTGGTCGATCAGGAGGGCCTGTATACCCAGGCTCCATAACATCTGACGCCATCACTACATCGATCCCACTACAGCTAAACACACCAAGATGAATCAAAATGTCGATTTTTCGAAGGGAATCAAAAGGTGGCAACACCTGTTTTGAAATTGTCCAAAAATATGTTCCCGCAAAATTTACGGATATTATGTGCTGCAAACGCCTGATATCTGCGTTTTCCCCTCCATGCACTCACTTCTCTTACGCGTTCATTGGCCGAGTCCCGTTTTGAGATTTACGTCCACTTTTTGCACAGAAGGGTAATTGCGACTGGACCTACAATTTAAAGTGGGATGGGAACCATTATGTGCCTTCACCGGTTATCGAACCCGGTACCCCTCGATTACAAGGCGACGATGTTACCACCATGCCACCTGCAGAGGCCCTTGTCTTTGTTCGCTTGCTCCAGAGATTCACTGGGCAAGAGTGTAGTTAATTGGTGGAAGACATCAATATCCATGGTTGGCATTTGCATTCTACTTTCATATTGTGCGCCTGCGCCCCAGAGCACGGTGGGTGGCGTTCGAGCTGCCATCTGGCAGGAAAAGTGGCAACTGCACTTCTAAGGAGCATGTCGATTCCGACGACTCGACGGTACAGGAAAGTGACGGGGAAAAACGTAACGGGCCAATTGGGGATTGTGACACTTGATCGTCTACTGCCCTCCAGTGCTGCCTATGCCAACGTTTTGGTCACTGAAACAACCACTGCGCAGTTTGCACGGCGCGCCCCTTTTCCCAGCAAAGGAGATGCCAGTCAACAAGGAGGCCGTAGGTAGGATTTAGGGCCAAGTTTTGAGGAATTCCTCCACCAACAATCCATGGGAAATTCCAAGAGAGGGAGGTTGTGGAGGGGGAAGGGGTTGAGTGCACAGGGAACCCTTGGAACGTCACGGAAAGCGAAAAGGGCCCTGTGAAGCAAAAGCAATTTACTTCCACTAATGCCTCAGCTTCTGAACAAATGAAACTCTCGTCGAGGGCAGCGGAATGCCAAGATCTATAAAACGTGCAGCGGCCGTGTGTACATTGCACTCCGCGTGTGTGTGTGCGGTCATTACAAACTAAACAAAGGCCGAGCAACGTTAGCATTGCGTAAAGTTCCTCCTTATAATTACATGCAGGAAGTCATTAGGTCGGCCGCCGCCTCTAGGATCTACAGTAGGCTCGCCGACCCCTTTGGAGCGTGGAATAACGCATGGGGGTTCCTCCAAAGACGTGAACGATGTGCTTCGGCGACTGGGGACTGTGTCAAGAGTTGAAATACAAGTTTCGCCATTGCAAAGCGTTAACTAGTTCAGAGTCTGAAGTTAATGGCACGGGAAGGAATCAGCCGTCTGTTTCCAATGGTGAGGCCGGTCCAGCAAGATGATTTAGGAAGCCTTAAGCCACCTGGAATGATATTGTAGTACAACAAGGGTCACACTGAAATGTTTTAATAGGGAAATGCACATAACCTGTAACCTATTAAAGGTCATTGCGTAGGGAAGGGTAGGCTGGGGGGCAGATGCCTTGGGTGTCATACACAGAGGACGCCATTCAAATATTAAAACACAACAAATTCAGAGTATGTGAAGGATAAATTTACATTTTGCAGAGGTATGAGGAGAAAGCAAACATATAAGGTGTTATTTCGGTTATATTGCGTCGTCGCTTCAACCTCTAGAGGTTTGTTACGGCGATGAAAATGAATGGTGTTTTTAAAATGAATGGATAAGCATGTATGGAATTCGAACCTATTCCCTCTCCGCTCAAAGAACACAGTCTATGATTTGGCCTGGCCTGTTTTCGATTTCGGCCATTTTGTGATCAACACCAAGTTCCCATCGCCCTTAGACCCCTAATTTAAATAAAAAGCTTGCTGTATCCCAGAGACCTGCCGGAAAAATTCCCATCGGAAATCTAGCACGAAGATCGTACTCGGATCTCCACGTGGTTGTCAGACCCCATACCAACTGAACCTACAGCGGTTCTCAAATAATATGAGAGCCAGTGTGGGTGGGTGTCGCTAGGTCTTTAAAAAGTTCGTAAGTTCGAGCAATTATGGAGGCATCAAGGATGCATGGAGACCTGTTCCCATAGAGAAGTGTTTTTCAAACGCCGGTCTCTGTCGCTCACGAGAGATTCTTCTAAAGTTTGCGAGTTGCAGCTCGAGCTGGTGACCACCTGGAAAGATAGTCTTTCGTTTAGGGTTCACCAGCGGTAGGGAAAAAATACTTTTCGCCAGTGCTGGTGAGGAATGAAAGTCACCAAAAAGGAACTGTAACCCGAACAGCCCCCAAATTAGAATTTTAACGGTTGAGCTTTTCGTGAGTTAAGAGCCGAAAGGATGAAGCAACTTGGTGCTAAGCAGAGCAATTTTCATTAACAAAAATATTGAAGTGGAAATAATCTGATTAATTGGAATTTTTCGGTGTTCGAAACGGAACACGTCAAATCGTCACTTCCCAATTCAATTAATGGCACTGGTCAGAGGAAACTAAAAGATTCGAATAGGTACAGTCGTTATGAACTAATTTAAACCATATTTTATGTTTGTCAACAAGTCTAGACGTAATTGAACTAAAACTCTCTTTGATTATGCCATAATTTATTTATTAATATTAATTTCCAAGTTACATATTAATTAACGTGTAAAGTTAAATGAATTAGAAAGCTATTTACGAATGAAATTGTTGGGATCGGGGCATCGACTTTTAAATTTACCGGGCCGCGAGCCCACGTAGGTTGAGAACCAATGCCCTAGAGCACCTGCTCCTGAAACTACGAGTATATTCTTGTCAAAATATACTAAATCCTCACATCTTGACCACGTAAAGTGCGTTTGAGTTAGTTCCGACCATTGACGCAAGTATGCATGCGCTGACTGGACAAGTCCAGTTGCAAAGTAGGGGAGGAACTGACAAGGAAAAAGATTCCGTGAAAAATTGTCTACCCTTAAACAATATTGAAGTTTAACACATAGTAACATCGCCACGCAAAATATGTTAAGAGGGGAGGTGAGAGTTGTACAAACCATCACACATCACAACAAAGCGAGCGAAAATATACAAAACAACCGAAATGCTGGTCTAGAACCTACAGCGCTGTTTCGTGCATCTTTCTACCTATTCCCCTTTGGCGTGTGGACTTGTCCTCTCGAGCAAGTTTCGTCTTCTGTGGTCGGACAGTAGTCCGCTACCACGTATTAATTTTTATTCATATCACACACCTGAATTGTCACCTTGAATGAATGCATCCCAATGGGTTACGCATTACTCATCCTTATTAATTAGCCCACGAACTTCCCTTTCAACTAGAACTAGACTTACAGACTTCACAAGATGTGGTCTACTGAACACAAAAGATTTATTCACATTGAGAGAAAAACATTAATTCAGAATAGCATTTTTAGTAACTATAAACTGTGATTTCTCCAGACAAAAAAATATAATTTGTCAAAGGTTCATCATGAAAGTTGAAGGTAGGGGAATATTCACATTCTGAATTCGAACGACTCACAAAAAGCGACCTTTAAAAAAGTATTAAAAAGTATGAATTGAATGAAATTAACCTTTTATGGAGTCGTTTGGAAAAAAAAAGTAATAGAATTTACGAGCAGTAGAAAAAGTTTCTTTGAAATCTAGTCTTAAATTCTCAAGTTTGGTCTGAAGCATCCTTGATATTTGAGAACTGATCGATATAGAGTTTTTGTCAACATGTTTGCTTGAAAACTCACTCTTTCCTTTCTAATCCTCTTTAATAGTTTTGGGGTACAAAATCTATGTCTGTTACATGGTGTAGGATATGTATAAGCATATTGCAAACCTTCTCACAAATTGGAAGAACGATGACCTGTCTTCATAAATGTCCACAATCAGGGTTCCACGCCTATGGAATTTTCATTGGTGCAAGTTAGCCCTATTGGAAAGACTAGCATGGACAGGATCAACTGCACATAATTTAAAATAGATTGAATCGAATATTCCACACATCCATTCGTACTTCCTTAATTAAATTCACATAGATTCGTGGGTTCCATACCGGCTTAGTTAAGCTATATCGATTATTGGGTTACATGCTCGGTTAGTAAAGCCATTGTGAATCGTGGGTTATATACTTACTTAGATAAGCCACATCGATTCGTGGGTTAAATGTTTGCTTAGTTTAATCACATAGATTCGTTGGTTATATATTTACTTAGATAAGCCTCATCGATTCGTGGGTTTAACGCTTGCTTAGATAATCCACATATATTCGTAGGTTCAATGCTTGCTTAGTTCAGCCGCATCGATTTGTGGGTTATATACTTACTTAGATAAGCCACATCGATTTGTGGGTTATATACTTACTTAGATAAGCCACATCGATTCGTGGGTTAAATGCTTGCTTAGTTTAATCACATAGATTCGTTGGTTATATACTTGCTTAGATAAGTCACATCGATTCGTGGGTTTAACGCTTGCTTAGATAATCCACATATATTCGTAGGTTCAATGCTTGCTTAGTTCAGCCGCATAGATTTGTGGGTTATATACTTACTTAGATAAGCCACACCGATTCGTGAGTTAAATGCTTGCTTAGTTTAATCATATAGATTCGTTGGTTATATATTTACTTAGATAAGCCTCATCGATTCGTGGGTTTAACGCTTGCTTAGATAATCCACATATATTCGTAGGTTCAATGCTTGCTTAGTTCAGCCGCATCGATTTGTGGGTTATATACTTACTTAGATAAGCCACACCGATTCGTGAGTTAAATGCTTGCTTAGTTTAATCATATAGATTCGTTGGTTATATATTTACTTAGATAAGCCTCATCGATTCGTGGGTTTAACGCTTGCTTAAATAATCCACATCGATTCGTAGGTTCAATGCTTGCTTAGTTCAGCCGCATCGATTTGTGGGTTACATACTTACTTAGATAAGCCACATCGATTCGTGAGTTATATGCTTGCTTAGTTTAATCACATAGATTCGTTGGTTATATATTTACTTAGATAAGCCACATCGATTTGTGGGATTAATGCTTGCTTAGACTACCACACGGGAGAAGCGGGTTCACTTCGCAGGGTGGGTGATCTTTGTCGGAATTTTTCCAGCCTTGTCCCCGCATGAAGCGGATCTAGAGCTCACCCAGCCTCAAACCAATGGGTACCTGGAGGCAACCTGGGGTGTTTGTAAAGGCGGTCAGAGCGTGGTGCTGATCACATCACCTGCAAAATGGCCAATATCGAGAATATGTGGGGCCCTGCACCCGCATCCCCTAAATATGCCTTCATGGCACGGTGCTTTACCTTGCCTTAGTTAAGCCACAACGATTCCTGAGTCCCATGCTAACTTAGCTAAGACACATCAAGTCACTACTTGCGCAGAGGACTTATTTTTGTTCGCTTGCTCCAGAAATTCCCGAGCAGGGTGGAACTGTGTGGTCTTGAGAGTACATTTTCAGTACACGTTTGTGTTGGGGTTTTCAAACGTTATCTCTGTACGGCGATCACCTTTAAGTACCCTTCCTTTAGAAATATGACTTCAGAGAAACTACCCTTCATAATGATGACAGCTCGCTTTTCCAAAACATTGGAATCAACAAAGAAACGTGGTAAAAAGCCTAATCCTAAGTCAATTCGCATCAGAAACCATTCGTAAGGAACAAAAGAGCTCCGACGATTCCTCAAACGTAGGTCGAACTTGTTTATCTCAGACGAAGCACACGTCGACACGAATCAGCAAGGGTGAATATCACCCAGTACCACCTACACCGCAGAGGTACACAGTTAATACGCAATTGTGTGTCAGGCCTTGATTGGTTCGAACACACATTTATCACGGTCTCTCGCTAATTCACATGCAAGACACCTGCATCGTGCTAATTGGCACCCGACTGAGATAATGCGCCATCAACAGCACGGCGGGAGCACATCACTCATTGGACAACTCAGGAAGCCCACAAAGATGTCGCATATAGAATATATAATTATAATGAACAAATTATTCAAAAGGTTTCGTTATCACTAGCCGGTAACTGGTACGAGGCATAACGCGAGCACTATTGAAAAAGAAAGTGAGACAAAATTCCTATCGCGCCATTTTCGTCCAGCAACAAAGTCCTCATCTATAAGGGTTGTCCAAATGAAAGTGATATTCTTGTTGTTTTTTTCTGTAATAATTTATTGGTTGGAATATATGAACAGACAGAAAGTAAGAGTGATCCATGGGTGACATATCCTATACACACAGTCACCTTGTCTGTTCAAGCAAATGTCCCAGCGCGTCACAAGGGTATGGATACACTGAGCGAAGAACATCCGTGGTTGACTGCGGAACCAATCTTCACTTTTTTCTTCGACGAGAAGGCCCCATTGCTTTTGGATTGCCTGGACGCAGGTGGGACTGTCAACGCAACCACATACTGCACTACTCTAAACAAACTGAAATCGGCCCTCAAAAAAGCGACCTGGCATGTTGTCAAATGGGGTTCTTCTGTTGCACGACAACGCACGCCCTCATGTTGTTGCGTCCACTGCCTCCCCTCCTAGGACCAGCCCAGAAAACACTAATTTCTTACCCGGTATCCAAATCCAGGAAATTACCTAGGTACATCTTTTGCAACATTTTGCTAACCAGTAGATCAAAGAAGCCAATAATTATGGTTTGCAAATTCTAAAGGGTTTCATCCCTCTCTTTCCCTCATTGTATATATATATATATATATATATATATATATATATACACACACACACACATACATACACACACATGAGGTATTTTATAAAGGCATGTGGACGTTAATGAGATCATACGCAAGTGAAAGAGGTGAGGTCAGCATCACGCTCCGTTCTCACAAAACTGCTTCTGGAACTAATTGTGGTTTCCTGAAACTCACAGAGAACATACAACTCCAGCGCAGTTTTCCTTTCGTTTAACTTAGCCGCTTGCTTAGGGAAAGTCGATGAATTTAACGTAACACCAATCTCCCCATTTTCCTTTGTAATAACCGGACATTTTCGAAGAGAAAAGAATTAGACATTTAAATGATCGAATAATTGGGGAAACATAGATTTGCATAATGGTACAAGATGATAGCTACGAAGAAGAGCGAAAGGGAGAAGAAGAGAAGATAATGTTAGAAATGAGCCACAGCGGAGTGTAAAACACCTCGACGAAATGGCATTTAAAATGCAATTACGGCAATTATCTCGGGACCAGAGTTGAGTTTGAAATTCATGATCGATCTTGTTTCCGTTATTTGGCGGCGAAGTATTCATAGAGGTGAGCTTCCTAATGTAGGTGCTGGTGGAAGAACTTGAGAATATTTCTCAAAATTGTAATCGCCATTTCTTTTGTTACAATTTGTTTTAAAACCTCAAAAGTGGGCAGGCACAAAGGCGAGACAAGACTTAAGTCAATCTCGTCTCGTCTCGACCTCAAAGGGAGAAGAATGTCTCGTTTTCGAAGAGGGAACATCGTCTCGTCTCGTTCTTAAAGGGAGAATATCGTCTCGTTTCGTTCTGAAAGAGAGAATATCGTTTCATCTCGTTCTCAAATCGAGAATATCGTCTTCTCGTTCTCAAAGTAAAAGTCTCGTTCGGTTCTCGAAAGGAAAGTCTCGTTCCCTTCTCGAAAGGAAAGTCTCGTTCCATTCTCGAAAGGAAAGTCTCGTTCCGTTCTCCAAGTGAAAGTCTCGTTTCGTTCCCGAAAGGAAAGTCTCATTCCGTTCTCAAAAGGAAAGTCTCGATCCGTTCTAGAAAGGAAAGTTTCGTTCTGTTCTAGAAAGGAAAGTCTCGTTCCGTTCTTAAGTGTAAATCTTGTTCCTTTCTCGAAAGGAAAGTTTCGTTCCGTTCTCCAAGTGTAAATCTTGTTCCGTTCTCGAAAGGAAAGTCTCGTTCCGTTCTCCAAGTGAAAGTCTCGTTTCGTCTTATTCTCGAAGGGAAAGTCTGCTTCCGTTATCAAAGTGAAAGTCTCATTCCGTTCTCAAAGGTAAAATCTCTTTTCGTCTTATTCTCAATGTGAGTCTCGTTTTCCAGGTTTTCTGATTAGTTCTATCAAAAACTTGATTGATTCATTCATTGATTTGGTTTATTTTACTTTTCTTTTCCGTACTTTTATCTAATCGCGAAGATGAGAATGAGTGATGATATAATGACATTAGCGAAGGGACACTCACAAAGGACACCCACGCCTAGAGCGGGATTCAAACCAGCGACCCTAGCGTCGTAGCGCGCCGTGTTAACCACTTCGCAGCGGAGGTCGGCACAAAACATTCCAGCGCGTTTAGGCAACGAATGTAAAAATTATAACAACGATATTTCCATGTTAAGCAGTAGAAAACATGTTTCAGTGAGACTTTGCTGTGCATAAGGGTCAAAGAAGAAGTAGAAGGGTAACTGTATTTTCCCCCTATCCAGTTCTCGGTTGAACGTTAAACTCCGCCGTATGCATGTTGTCGCATTTCCACCCCACAATCCCCTGGCCCTGACCGTCCACACAACAACATTACGACTCCTCGGTTAGCCACCAGGAAGGGGTGGGGGTTGCGTTTGGGGTTAGCGAGTTTATTAAATTCCGGGGTACGGTTGGGAGTTCAATTTCAGTATTGGAAGAGGGAATATTTGATGAATACATGCGCAAGGTTGGGAAGAGAGGGTTGGAAATTCCAACTTGTTCCATCGGACATTTTCGGACAAACAACAGTCTGGAGGGAATATGCCACAGGGAGTGTTATACCAGTGATTTTTCCGGGGTTGGTGGAGGAAGCTTGAACTGGAAAAATGTTGCCCGTTTGAGCAGATACGTACATTGTAGTGCTGCCTCTTTCCAGACGTTGTCCAAAAATTTCGCTGTCAATGGTTTTCTTATGGTGTCTTTCTCTTCTTCCCCCCCCCCTCTCTCTCTCTCTCTCTCTCTCTCTCTCTCTCTCACACACACACACACACACATCTCTCTTCTATCTTTCTCTCTAACTCACACACACAACCTGTAAGGGCTGGCCCTTTTCGAAGGAACTATGTGGCAACCACTTTTCCACGTAGTACACCCAGTACTGGATTTTGCAGGCTGACTAGGTTATGGCGCCTGGAATCTCAGCCAGTAAAAATCCTCTGTTTGTTGTAACGACACGATGTAATCGCTACATTCACATTAATAGACCCTGCGTGGTCGACAATTTCTGATTAAATTTATATTTCTATAATATGTATTTTATATTTGTTGAAAATATATGTTAAATGTCCCTACAAAGACATACGCTTTGAATGTTTATCTTATCTTGTACTCGAGTTCGGTAATTGTCGTAATTGCATTGTTGTATTCTTTGTTTTTGTACAGCTAAGCCCCGTGTTGCATATTCTTCATTGTATGCTTTTTCATTTACCACACAGCTAATGGATTTGTAACATTATGTGCTCTAATTTTTTTTCGGTTAGTGATATTTATTTATAAAAACATGATAATTCTCGGTGCAGAGATTGCAACCAATATTAAGAAGTGGGTTTGCACTTAGTTCAGCCAAATCAGTCAATCAAGTAACTAATGAAATACTTTTTCGAGCTTTGTCTCTTTTAAAAAATATGATCGTTGCTGCGGTAGAACGCGTACGGTCACATAAGGTTTGGTAACATTACAGTATATCCAACCCTCATTTGTGTATCCCGTGAGCAGAGTTCGGCTCCTTGAGACAAGAAAATGAATTATGTCAACCGAAAATAAGCGAGAGCATGAATCGTTGATTTCTAGCCGCCAATCCAAAAGGTAGCCAGGATAAATCATCATATGTGGAAAACCCTTGGGATAAATACAGCGGGAGATTTGTGGTAATAACATCACCTAAACTATAGCCGAGATCGAGAATGTGTAGCATTAGGGGAGATTTTTGAAATTCATGGAATAAAATGATTGAATCCTGAACGTGTCTCTGATATGCCACCAACAAAACCTCCCCGTGTGAAATTTTTAGAAATTCCCAACAAAAGTCCCTAAGAAGTTTTATATTTAAGATTTTGCGCAATAATCTAATTCATGATTTGAAAAATTACAACACGTGTGTTATACTGTTATCAAAAAATTGCGCGACAGAAAAATCGCCAGGCTGCGGTGGAATTTCTAAGGCATTTTGATTTTTCATTACATGTGTGTATTTTGTTTCATAACTTCCATACTATTACATATAACTTATTCAAATAACTTGCAAACAAATCTTACGGATGTGTGCTATCTTTTGTACAATAACCTTCATTTCGATAGAACAACTTGTTACAGAGTTATTTGAGAAAATATGTTAGTCATGATAAAAAAATCTAAATTTAGGTTCCATATCTGCAATTAAAACTACAATGAAAAACCAAATTAATTTCTTAGAAGTACATTCGAATGAATATTTCACTTTCGATTGCTGTAAGATCCAAGTTTCTAGGTGTAATGGCAAGTTACACCACCATATACACAACTTTAGACGGTTCGCGGGTCGCCATTTTGAATCCGCCATTTTGGGTCAAATGCTGACTTGAGTGAGCATACTCAGATTATACTAAAACGCCAAGTTCGCAAATTATACGTCAAAATGCACCTAACATTCATACTTCGGAAATATCTCTAGTCTGAGGACCTATATTACTAAGAGTAAATTCCGCAGATCTTCACTGCTAGCCTCGCCAAGAAAATGACAATCAGGTAGAAGATTAACAAAGTGTCTACCTTTTTCAATTAACTCCGGACAGCATTCCTTCGCAACACCTTCTTTGAGGTAGGGAGAAAAGCTGCGAGAGCACTTTGGACAGCATGATGTATGGGGAAAAGTGGTTGGATTTATAGCGGAGTGTCCTCAGATGAACACCTCAACTAAAACTAGAGGAAGATAGGAAAAACTTTCGTTCTTTCCTTCCACTTTGGGGAATATACTGTGATCAAGGGTAGCGGGTCCTATTGTGTGCCAGGATGGGAAAGATAGCTTTGCCAACGTCAGCGAGAAATTATTAATGGCCATATTAGGTATCTGAGAGAGCATGGAGGCAGAGGAAAGGAAGGGGAAAGCAGATTAAGGACAAGGAAAGAAGGGTGTAACGAAGAAGATAGCCGGGATGAGAAAAGTGATGAAGGTCATTAATTTAGGACCGAAGAAGTTTCGGGACCCAGTGCTCCAGATCGGATGCGCGAGCGGTCGTGCAACGAGAAACTTTTCTGAATGCGGCAGAGTAGGGGTAAGGATGGAAACAGGAGGAGAGAAAGAGGAACAAGGAGAAAGGGAGAAGGGAAATGTATATAGGTGGAAGGAGACAGAGAGAGGGGGGGATGGAAAATAGAAAATGAGAGTTATATAGCCGGAAAGAAATAATAGAGAATCAAGGGAACAGAGAGGAAGGGAGAAAAAGAGCGAACAGGAGAGTGAGAAGGAAATGGAGACAAGAGGTTGAAAGAGAGAGAGAGAGAGAGATGGAGAGAATAGGATATCCAGAAGGAAATTGAAACAAGAGACTTAGAAAGAGATAAAAAGAAAGAAGAAATGGATAGAAAAGACAGAAAAAGAGAATTAGGGGCAAAGTGAAAATAGGAGAGCGAGAAAGAATGGAGACAAAAGACTGAAAAAGAGAAAGAGATGCAGAATAGAAGAGCCAGAAGGAAACTGAGACAAAGACTTAGAGACAAAGAGTAAAGAGGAGAGCCTGAAGGAAATTGATCAGAAGAATTAGAGACAGAGAGTAAAGAGGAGAGCTAGAAGGAAATTGAGACAAGGACTAAAGAGGAGAGCAAGAAGGAAATGGAGACAAAATAATTAGAATAAAGAGGGGAGCCAGAAGGCAATGGAGACAAAAGAATTAGAGACAAGGACTAAAGAGGTGAGCCAGAAGGAAATTGGGACAAAAGAGTTAGAGACAAAGAGTAAAGAGGAGAGCCAGAAGAAATTGTAGACAAGAGAATTAGAGACAAAGAGTAGAGAGAAGAGCCAGAAGGAAATAGAGACAAAGGAAATAGACAAAGAGTAAAGAGGAGAGCCAGAGGGATTGGAGAAAAAAGAATTAGAGACAAAGAGCAAAGAGTAGAGCAGAAGGAAATGGAGATAAAAGACTGAGAAAGAGAGTCAAAAGACTGAAAAGGGGGAAAGGGATAAAAAAGAAAACAGAATCAAGGAGGATAGAGAAGCAGAAGAAGACTTAAAACGTGAGCTGAAGCTCGCACTACTAGTGTGACATAGCGAATGAAATGGAGCATATGAGTTGTCGTCGAAAACTGTAGCTCTATCCCTCCTTGTACAGTCCCGATTAGCCTTACCGTGCATAAAGTGGACTTAAAACACCAAATCAATCAATCAATCAACCTATCACTCCTTGTCGTTGCGGTGATACGGGTTGTTCTTTCGTGGTGAGATTCGTGATTATCCACCCATTGGTCGTTTCTTGATGAACGTTACCTACCCGATAACAATTACAGTATTCCAGCCAAGAATACATGGATCTATTGATTCCACGGATTATTTACTATTCACTGTTCACTATTCACTAACGATCATCAACTATGTTCGTAACGATAATTTATTTCTTTAGCAGATTAATATTTGTCCACTAAAGAAATAGTTTGCGTCTTGTTTCCATTCAATTTCGAAACTATTGTATTTGTTCTAAATATTCTTGGTACTGAGGAAAGGGAAATAAAAAGTCCTTAACCATCTAACAGTAATTAAAAGAAGTATCTATACAGATCTGCTTTACGTTAACATAGAGAGCAAGTGTTACTTTTTTTGCCTTTGCATAACATGTCAAGATTATTTTCCATCATTCCATTACATAAATCACAAATCGCACTTACTGTAGTAAAAGTAAAGGCATAACTTACCTTTTTCGAAGGAGACGACGAGGAGAATTGGCGGGAAAAGCAAGAGGGCGAGAATCACGTGTTGTCCAGTGATGCAATCCCGCATTCTGCTGCAAAAAAGAAGAAAAGAAGAAGATGAGAAAATGAAAAAACTTTTTTAAATACAACATAAAGACGGATAAAGCCAGCGAAATGCAATACGAGCTGGCAAACTTGGGCAACCACAGAAATTTGTGAATAAGCAGGGGGGAAGGATGTCTGTATCTTGACGTTTGACATATGCCGACGATATAAGCACCAGAACAGAGGAGGGGGGGGGCGGTAGAAATATATAAGACCCAAAATGAGGGAAAGAACCTGATTTAAATTATATAAGTTGAGAAAAAGGAACAAAAGAAGCTAGAGAGCAGTAGGTGTGGATGTAAAGAGAAACTTGGAGAAATAAAAATGGAAATCAAAATCTATGTGTGAAGAGGCTGAGAGAAAACAAAGCATCTCAGTGAGAAATGGAGACACTAAACGAGACACTAACAAGAGAGAATGAAGAGGCAAATCAAGAGGGGAAAGAAAATGCAAAAAGGAAGAAATAGTAAGAAGGAGAAGAGCGAGAATGCGAAGTTACAAGAAAATAAAAGTTAAGGTAAAGGCTTATATTTTTTAAAAAAATTAAGACCGACGGGTCTTGATTAGATCCTTACTGAGGGTAACCCTCTAAATATAACGGTTAGGTACACTGTTCAATACTGGATCTTAACACTTAGGTGCCATTTGGCCTCTAATGCCTTAAACCTAGTGAACAAATTATACCTTAACTAAGGAAAAAATTATGAAAAACGTGTATGAAATATTAGAAAGACAAACTTAATAGGATCAGAAATTTCTTATAAGGTAATCAACTACTCTTGATGCTTATAAAATTAGCAATGTAATGTCATTTTGTTGTCAAAACACTTGCGTACATTTCTTAATTATAAAAACATTTTGATAGCTTCTTTATCATATTTATTCAGTGTTTGAAAACAGTAAAAGCTTTTAAAAATAAATACAATGTGAGTGAAAATTTGCAACAACGTTTTGGAAGTAACATATTTCATCCATTTTACATGTTGATAGGTTTATATTATTACACTCTGAAGAAGAAGACAACTTACACATTGTCAGGGTATATTCTGTTTTGTTGATGGGTAAAAATGTTGTTTGCTGTTAATAAAATCAAAATGCTTAATTAACAATGCCCTTGTACAGTCACGGACACTGCCGGCTTGTAACGATTCCATTTAAACTTAATGTATTCATTACAAGCCGGCAGTGTCCGTGACTGTACACTTCACTCTTCATGGATGTCCATGGATATCTATTTTCAAAGCATCATCATTATGGCGCAGTAGGATGATAGTTTGAGCAAGGATATTCAAGTTTTGAACCAGCTATGGAAGTGTGGATTACACTAACGTCATCACGTGAAAGGAATTTATTGTTTCGGAATCATGGTTCTTCACTCTACATGGATGTTCATGGATATCTATTTACAACGATAATCACATGTTTTGCCATGCCATTGAATATTTGCTATTGAAGTTCGTGTAAAACGCAATTCGTCGATCGTTTTTTGGTCTACGCTGAAGCAAAAACACACAGCGCAGACCTTTCCGCATTCTCCACCTGACGTCATAAAAAAAAGTCTTTCTCAGGGAGCACTTACAGTTCTCCACAGGCGCCAGAGTACAAAATGAAAGCTTCTGCGCATGCTCCAGCTAACGTAAGTTGAATGTTGTTTTTTTTTCGTTCTAATGCGGATGCGCGGAAAGCTACAGAATTACCGAATAAACGGTTAGCTTCTCTAAGAGAAATCCAATCTTTAGCTACACTTTGGGGAAAGGTGGGAGTTTATAATAAAAGTAGGAATTATCATTTTTTTTTTCTTCAGAAATTGACGTTAACACTTTAACAGACGAAACCTTTTGCTTATTCTTCCTTGAATGGTCGAAAAGCCTTTCAATTTCGAATTCTCTCAGCTTTAACTGTCATTGGATTTTCGCTTATCCCAGCCTTCCGTCCTTTTCAAGTCAAAAGAAAAATATTGCGTTTCTTAGCGACTGACGTAAGCATTCAAATGGTTAAGGCGTTCTGAAGAGGTCAATGGAATTGTATTCCCCCAAGCTCTAAAAATATACGGTAGCATTTTCCCTGTGAATCAATATTTATATGTTTACTAAGCGATAACAAGAATGATATGTGAGTGGTGAATTTTGATTTCTGTGATAAAATCATTTCATTAAAACAAAATCAGTTTCGGTTGCATGAAATATTTTCAACTAAGAAACTTAACTTTCTTTGTCGAGACATTTTGTCACGTGCTAATATTCATGTCCAAACATCTTTTTGTTCTGCTTCATCTTCTATTTTGATTTTTCTTCCTTATCACCATCCAGCGTCTCCTTTAGTCAGAAGTCACTGAAGGAGGGCTATGTCAAACTATGATTTTACATAAAGCTATTAATTATTACGTCAGAAATGTGCAATCAAGGCATACAACGGGAGGGAAGTAAGGTTCCGGATATTTAATGTCATGATGTGATCAGCATTATGCTTCAGCCGCCATTAAACCCGAAGTCCCCCTCCCCTCCCCCTTAGGTCATGAAGTGGTATCAAATAATTATAAGTATAATAATTATAAAATATTACCCTGTGTTTATTTTTATAGAAACTTTTTAGGTTGGATCACATTGGGGGTCATATTCAATGTGGAGCTAATTGAGGTATTTTTACAATTGTATGAAAATGCAATCGAATAAGGCCTGAAGATGGCAGTCCAAGCACTTACAAGTGTTGAAGAAAATACTGATATTCAATAATACATAGAAAATATTTCAAGTTCGTGTAATACATTTCTTTACAATGTCATAAAATATGTGTGTTTTAATGAAGTAAGAAAGTGAACGAGTAAGTAGCAAAATACAGGGTGTACATAGAATACCGTTACCATTTCAATACATAATTATGAGTTACTGAATGGTAAACGGGGTTCATGTGTGTACACCTTATAGCTATTCACTATTCATCGTATGAGAATTAGTCATGCTTGATGCTTATGTGCGTTTCTTAATGTATGGGTGTTGTACGTAAATGCCATCATATGTTTATATGCTTATATCATGCTTATGATCTAACTCTGAATATTTGTATTTGCGAGATAGCATTTCCTTGTTGAGAAGCGAACAAATACTAAAATTGATGTATTAATTTGTTGAAGCGACATAAATAAATACCCCATTAACGTCCCAGTTAAGACTGTTCCAATATTTCTTGAACATTAACATCACCATTAATCTGATATTGTTTAAGTAACTACTGCGAACATTTGAGCCAGAACAGAACCTCCCACCTAGCAATTCCCACCCTCTCAGTGACCTTTCCTTGAACTAAATGAGATCCAGTTTCGCTGCGTCTCCAATTTTCGTTTCTTGTCCTCCCTCCGTCCCATTGTGTTCTCTTAACTATGAATAACCTCGCCGGGGCCTACGGGGAAACAACGACAATGAAGCTTTCAGCCAAATTGCTTCCGGAGAAAGGACACAGCGGCACTAGGATAAAGAGATCTAGTGGGCGAAGTATCTGTATTGGCTTTTCTCCTCTCTCTCTCTCTCTACTTACACTTCCTTCGGCTTTATCTCTGGTCAATGTTTCTTTGCTTCCTTCTTGTTACAAGGATTATCCTGCTTCTGACATCAAACGTTTATTCCACGATCTGTGTTTTGCGTTCATCTTTTTTCCCCACGCTTGTCTGTGCTACCATCTCTCGGAGTCTTTCTGCTTTCTCCTCTTTTAATCACACATTGATTCATAGTACTGATTCCGCCTTTTTCATCAACAAGTAAGAAGTCGCCTAGAGCCAATTTGATTAAAAGGGCTGTTGGCGGAGTCTTAACAATTGACCATGATAACATCAAAGATCCTGTAGATAAACCATACGCCACCAGATGGAACCACTGAGTCTTATTTAATACTTTCGACTTGGATTGAGTGGAGTAAAACGGATCTTAAGAATACCGTGCACATTAATTTGAACAATCTTGAAGCATTAGAACCCTATAAGCGGATACCAACATGTTCTTAACCTCGCCCCCGTAGGTGTGGTAGAGATCTGAAATTTCGTAAAATTATATGTGGATATCTTATTAATATGCATGCCTAAATTTGTAATTAGGAGGAGTCGCGATTAGCTGGAGCTAGAGGTATAAGTGCAGACTTTGGGGGAGCTATTGCCGCTATTGCACACCCTAAATTTATTAAGTTGGCTCCTCTGGCTAGAGGCACAAGAGTAGGAGGTGTGGCTGTTAAGATTTGCTTCATCCTTCGTATTCTCCGGAAATGGAACATTCAGACATGCAAATATAAAGAGGCTGTTACGCTGTAGAAGTTTTCCCACTCAATAGGCGATCATTACTGCTGTGGCAAGCTGGTTTTGCCCCCAAATCTGCAGGTTTTTCGAAGATGGTATTATGATTGTTCCACAGATGTGAAGAGTATTTGGCTCCATGAAATGAATCTGTGAAAATTCCAGATTCCTTGCGTATTCATTTTTAGGTTAGAACGTTTTGGCCTCCTTTGGTGGTATGATTAATGGTATTTTTGAGCGCGTTAGAACTGGGACCCAGTAAGTTTTGAATGCATTTGTTTTACTTCATCACAGTGGTACTGAGCCATTGTTTAGTCTCACCACAGCGCTTTTGATACATGAACAACATAATGCGCTTCATCTAAACACCCTACCTATTCCCCAGTTATTATTCCAATACTAACTATTTTTGTCAATTACATACGTTTTCTTTTCAATGCCCTCCTCCAATTTTTCAATAATCTTCACTAAACCTCAGATGTCATCAATTTGAACAGATAAGGCGAATAAAATATTACATTGTTACAATGTAGTCAAGTCGACAATGTTAGAAACGAAGCTATTGTAATAAAATCGTCTTCAAAGACAGATTACAGAAAATTCCTCACTAAATACACAACATTTTATTTTTAACACGTTCTTTAAGAAGTATTGTCATTATGTTTACAGAAATTTATTTTACAAAATAAATAAATGATTAAAAGAAACTTGCACGAAAGGGGCCCTGCCCTCCTATGCCACGTTCTCAGACTGATCTAGAAACCCCTCTAGCGTCTAGGTTAGGCGAGGTTCTGTGAATGTTCCTGTGCTGACTTCTTTCATCGGCACACGCACACACACCGCCGCCCGGGCATTCCCCTTCCTTGACGCAAGCAGCATTTAGCACAGTGACGTCAGGGAGCGTTGGCACACAGCCAATCATCGATCGCCTTCACGTCATGGTGTGAAATTACGTCACTCGCGTGGCTTTGGAATCTCTAAGTGGCGAGATGATACAAAAAGCGAAGGAGCTGGCTGCACAAAAGGCTGTTGAATAACCCTTTTCTTTGAAAAAAACGGTTCTTTTCAGCAAGAGGAACCCTTGTTATTTGATGACAGCGCTTGAAAAGAGAAACAAAACACGGCGCATCCTTCTGTTACAGGCTTTGTCTTCGCGTACAAGATTCCGTACAGAACGGAGAGGTGAATTATCAAAATATAAGCGTCAGGTCTAGGCCTCTCTTCCCTGTTTTCTTTGGAAGAACAGCGTTTGCGATTCAATTTGCCACCGGAGCGCTAGTGTCGCTACCAATATGGCGGCTGAAAGTAGGACGGATGCGGGCGTTCGTTTACATTTACCAGCGACACGTTTACAATGGAGGAAACTGAATTTGCCTAACGTTTTGTGAATCTTTCGTGACGGTTCTGTCGTAGACTGTAATTCGATTTACGCATCGCCTCAAAAGGAGTGAATGCGTTACTCAAATGTGGAATAAGGAAATGTACCACGTTTTCGCTCTAATCTCAAATTTCCAGGCGCTTATGAATGCCCCTTCATTATGCAATGCTTAAAAATGAAAATAATTAGAGCAGTTAATTTTCATCATACACCTTTGCTTATTTTAATACACTTCAAGCATATGGATGTTTAAATAAAGTTTTCTTTCTACTGTGTGCATTTCTAATTTTTACGTTGCTCCTCTGCTACTTTTAGCTTACTCGACGGTGAGGATAAATATTTTTCTATATAGGCAGCCATTATCTTGCCATATTTTCCTGCATATGACATTCCTTTTTTTCTTTTGGAATACTGGCCCAAATGAGGGGCCCCACCAATCCCAACTACCTCTTTGGCACGCCACTGCACCAATTCAAAGGTCAGGGCTCTAACCTGGAAGTATTGCAAAACACATTACGAGGCGTCCAGTCAATGTCCAGGGCCACCTGGGCATGCACTACTGTTAACTGTCGAGCAGGTGTCACAGGAGACGCCGTATTCGCCGCTACAAGTATACTTTGTCTCGGAAATATGTGGAGCAAGGCCGCGCATAGAGAATGGAAGACAGCGAGTAGCCGGAGCCAAGCAGTGTACCCTGCTGCAAACGCCTGGTAGCTGCGGCAGCGTTTTCCACTCCATGCACTCACTTTCCCTCTCACGCGTTCATTGGCCGAGCCCTCTCACTTGCGCAGATACTTGTTTTCGTTCGCTTGCTCCAGAGATTTCTGGGACAGAGTGTAGAAGCGAGCAGTTTTTATTTGGCAACCGTTGGTATCTAGAATTGGGTGCAGCTCATGATCTGGCCGGTGGATAGCGAGAATTCAGCGATTGTGTTCGGCTGCCGTTTGTTTTCGTGTTCCAAGGTGCCAAGCACCGCTCGCGGCACCAAACAAATGAGGATCGGACAACCTCCATGTTGCCAAATCCAATGTAAGAGCATTGTTTCCTCCTGTATGTGGTAGTAGGCGTGATAGTTGCTAAAGAACTCTCCTACTGATGAGGGTGCGGGCCAAAACAAGTGTGTGTGTGTGTGTGTGTGTGTGTGTGTGTGTGTGTGTGTGTGTGTGTGTGTGTGTGTGTGGTGTGTGTGTGTGTGTGTGTGTGTGTGTGTGTGTAGGCATATTATTATTATACCTAGGTATATTTCAGCACTTGTTGGCACATTCCCAAAAATACTGCGTACACAGTTTACGACTATTATATCCCTGTCAAAACACCTGCTGATTTCTTTCTGGGCACACCACCAGTGAACAAATGTCATATGTAAACCATATTCCTTTAGAAAATACAGTCAGGGCCTCCCCGTTGGCGCAGTGGTAGCGTCGTCGCCTTGTAATCAAGGGGTCCCGGGTTCGATACTAAGTGGAGGCACATAGGGTTCGTATCCACTTTAAACTGTAGATCCAGTCCCAACTAGCCTTACTGTGACTTAAAACACCAAATCAATCAGAAAATAAAATTAAAACAGGCTTCAAAAAGACGCGAAAGAAGATGTTGATGAAAACATCAGAGAACTGCCTTATATCAAGTGCCTCAAAGAATTTTACGCAAAATTTCCAGAAGACCTTCAACATTAAGAAGCCAAGGCGAAACTCCGTGGATACTCCTCTTAAAGATCTCCAGGCAGTTAAAAAAAATGCTCAAATTAATAAACTTCTCAGCATCTCAAAGAAGATTGGAGATTCCGTCTCACCCTCTCTCTCTCTCGCTCTCCACTAGAGACCAAAAGATGGGGGAGGGGGTTGTTCCTTGTTCGGCTAATGAAGTGTTCGTTAGTAACAAGCAATGAACAGCGTCTCTACATGACTGGATTACTTTATCTCAAGTACATGCCTGACAACGGAATAACTCACCCTGGATACTTTACGTAATTAGAGTTAAAATAACGTCTGGTGTAATGATTCGCATCACATCAATTTATCACAACACCCACTACCCTTATAATAGTATTTAAAAAAGATAATTCCTAATATCTAAAAATAGACTGTTAGGAGCTTCGTAAAAGTAACAATATTCCAGCGAAAATACTTAAAAGACGGCTTAATAAAAAGGAACACACAACACAACAGTTTTTAAATTTAAATTTCAGTACTTTTTACTATGCATAAACAGGGTGTCTACCAGAATAACAAATCCAAAACTATTTCCTTTTTCTTAGCATTTATTTATTCTCCCTTTATTTCGGAATAGTTGGAAATTAAGAAATATATATATATATATATATATATATTCAATGAAAAACACCTACCACAAGCCCGATCAAGATGAAAACTGAAGATGTACTTCAACAAGGACTTCATCCTGGATGGGGAATGGCCATATAACTTTACTCAATATTTTGCAAACCTTCACACATACAAGAATATAATTCTTAAGAAACAAAGTGAAGAAATCTTAACCACAACTCAATAAAATTTTAGATTCCCAATATACAACTTTATTAAATCCCAGTACATGTACAGGTAATGGACAAAATAATATGAACACCTTGGTTTGCAAAGGCCTATATACGCCGTCGTGGAAAAGGAACAACACTCAGCAGAGATTTCAACCATCTAGTGGCAATGAAAGCAAACATATCAGTCTATCAGAATCTGGTGTGAGAGTTGCATGCGAGCAGTCAGCTATCCGTCAAATGCAGGTATGTCCGACCTTTCAGACTTCAAAAGAGGCATGATCATAGGAGCCCGCCTGGCTGGAGCATCTGTGACAAAAACAGCTACACTTGTTGGTGTAGCACGGAGCACAGTGTCAACTGTTCTGAAAGCCTACAGACAACATGGAAAGACAACGTCTGCAAAGGAGAATAGTGGGCGAAAAACAAAGTTATCCAACAGGGATCGACGTGTGTTGAAGCGAATAGTGACTCGAAAGCACAAGACAACACTGTCCCAGATAACCGCGGAGATGAACAATCACCTCCAGGATACTGTATCAACGAAAACCATTCAAAGGGAGCTGCATTCTGTGAACATTAATGGCAGAGTTGCCATCCCCAAACCGTTGGTGACTCCACGTAATGCAGTGACACGAAGAAGGTGGTGCCAAGAGCACAAGAATTGGACACAGCAGCAATGGGAACATGTGATATGGTCAGACGAATCGTCTTTCACATTATTTCAGACCACAGGACGTGTTTATGTGTGGAGAACTCCTGCTCAAGCATTTGATATTGACTGCTTAGTGCCTACCGTGAAACATGGTGGGGGGGTCTGTGATGGTTTGGGGGGCTATATCTTGGAATGGTGTTGGCCCACTTGTCGTCCTGCGTGGGAGAATCAACGCAGAGAAGTACTGCACCATCCAGGGTGACCACCTCCATCCCATGGTTCAGACTTTGTTTCCCAATGCATGCCCCATCTTGCAAGATGATAACGCTTCTATTCACTGCTAGGTGCGTTGATGCATGGTTTGACGAGCACAGTGATGAGGTAGAACATCTCATCTGGTGTCCACAGTCCCCCGATCTTAACATCATTGAGCCTTTGTGGGGTATTTTGGAGGCCAAAGTGCGTAATCGGTTTCCACCTCCAATGACACTTTCGGAACTTGAGACTGTTTTGTGCGAGGAGTGGCTACGTATTCCAGTTCACACTGTACAGGACCTTTATTTGTCTATCAAACGTAGGATACAAGCTGTTATTCAGGCAAGGGGGGGGGAACCCCCTACTAATACAAGTTTTCTGCAATTGCATTGGTGTTCATATTATTTTGTCCATTACCTGTATATAACAATGTAAATTCAATGTAAAAAAAAACAGCAAACATTCTTCACCACAAGCATAATTTCTTGACTGGTAGACATAAAAGTACACACTGCTTCCGGGAAGCAAGGCCGCGTATAATGGCAGAGAAGGGGATAAACCGAGTGAGCGAAGCAAAATAGCGCGCGCTGCTCCAAACGGGTGGTAGCTGCACCCGCGTTTTCCCTTGTATGCACTCACTTTACCTTTGGTTGGTCAAGCCCACTCGATTCACAACTTTCGCAGTATTTTCGTTCGCTAGTTCCAGAGATTCATCGCACAGAGTGCAGATGGCAGCAGCTGTGGATTCGGACACTGTCACCCAGTGGGATGCGTAACTTTTATCAAGCAAATTGTCAAGCTTATTCTCTTTGATTTACGAGAGCTTCAAGAATTCAAACAAAGCGCCAGACCAGCCCTCTAGCGAGAATTTTATTTCGGTGGAGCTCATACCTTATCAGCAATCGCCAGGTAAAGGCAAAAAGGTTGCATTTCTCAATATATTACAACTTATGATACAAAAGTTTAATCCAGCTAAAAAAAGTAGAATTAATTACCACTGTACGCATTTAAATTAGATATTTTTAGGATTTTGGGGGGCGTTCCCCTGCGCCAGACAATATGCTGATAACCAATGATAGAAAAAGACAGGACGCCATCAAAATGTTCAACTGACGCCTTAATTTTCAAATTCAGTTTCAAAGAAATATATTTTTTAAATATTTCGAATTCTCTTATAGAAATTTCCATTATCTACTCTTTGTAAAATAACGAGTACAATATGTGTAATGTTTATGTGTTTTTCTGTACCACACCAGAATGATAAACAGGCCATTTTAATTTTTTGCAAAGTTGTTAGCCGAATTTTAAAATCTACGGCAATATGGTGGACAAGGCCACTCTGCCGCAAGAATTAATTACTTTTAATCCCATCTTCGTTAATAAATTAAATGTTTTAAAATGTGTAACTTTATCTTAGTTGTAATTATGGTTTTATTAGACCTTTCCCCCCCTCCCAAAGAGAAAAAAACTGGCTCTTGAGGAAAAGAGGCTGGCGTCTGAATTGTTTTAAGTTCTTTCTGTCCCTGCTGAGAACCTCTGAAACAACGTACGAAAATATCTAGGGTAGGTAAAAACACGTAGGGTGCAAGAAAAATCGAAAATAACCATTGGCAATTTGTGGAGCAATACTGCGCATCCCACTGTACGAATTTCACCATACTGCTGTATATCTATCCTCTAACAATACTAAATGTAAACTACGACAGTGTTGGCATCTCCTGAAGCAAGTATGCTGGCAGGCTGTCAGCACAGCAAAAGCAATTCTGTAAGAACTGGTCTGCCAAAATAACCAACCATGTCACTGATAATGTATAAATACATTTTAAACTTTTCTTTTCTCTCCAATTATAATCCCAACACCCTTCTCCCTTGAAAACAACTCGGATAACTAAAATTGATTGAATCCACGGAAGTGTCTTGAGATTTTCTTTACACAACATGTAAGCCCAAGAAAAACTTTCTCTTTATGCATTGTGACTCCCTCGCTAAAAGAAATCTCCATTCTATAATTCTTACACCACAATAACTCTTATATTCTCCACTCCCTTCTTCCTTCATTTCGCTTAGATTTCATTCACCCTTCCCTAACTTTGAATCATAATTTGATCATTCACCATCTACCTCCCACGCGCCTCTAACGTCACCACTGCCAGTCCTCGACCTTCAACAATGGAAGGGAGCCTGCATTATTGGAAAAAGCAAACTCTGAAGAATTATATCCAATATTCGGGGCAGAAGAAGGAGGGTACGGACAGCAGCGATACTGACATAAAATTTCCTTATGAAAAGGGAGAACGCGAATAGGTAGCATGTGGCTTGATTGTATCTAAAGCCTTGAGACATCTCCAAAGGTCTGCATCTTTTATGATGAAATGAAATAACTGAATTGGCAGATAAACAGTCATTATGAACAAAGTAAAGTAACTACACTCTGTGGAGCATAACGGTAAAAAAGGGGAGAAAGCTGCAAACGGCTGGTAGCTGCAGCCACGCTATTCCCACTTCTCTCACGCGTTCATCAGTCGACCCTCTCGAGTCACTACTTCCGCAGACATGTTTTTATTTGTTTGCCCCAGGTATTGCACAGAGTGTAGTCTGTTTTCATGTTGATATGAGAATATGTTTGACAGCGTGCGCATAAAGTCCTATGTGTGTACTACAGTAGCAGCAATTAGGTTCCAAAACCGGAAGCAAGGACGTTTACGTTTCCTTGGTAGATAAGGATTAGCGTAGTGCGGGAGCAAAAGTGGAAAAAAGTGTGGGAGGGGGCAACTGCCCCCTAATCGCCGCCACTGGTGTACTATAATGCAAATTGTAAAGAAAAAGGTATAAAATTTGTAATAATTATATTACATTAAGATTTCTTTTTCGTTTGTTGTTGGTTTCAAGCTTTTAAGTATAGTTGATAATAACGATTATATCACCCCATAAAAGGCAGTGCGCATAGTTTGCTGGCGGCCATTTTGAATTCGCCATACTTGATTGACGCAGACGTGGAATTTTGTGAGGTTTTCAGTAGGGAAATCCTAACTAACTCTCCATCAGTTTTTAGCATTACATTATGTAAGGCAAGAACCCAAAATCGATAGACTAGACATGAAAGTTAAGTGGTCATAGTTTCAAAGATGTGCGCTGTAACAGTGTTACTTAAACGCTTGAATCTCCACCATCTTGCAACCTACTATATCACAATAAGTCTATTTTAATGTAATTTTAGAAAGACCTGAATAGCATTTCGCTAACGTTAGCCCTTTTTGTACAATACACATCCGAAACTAATGTTATTTCATAAAATTTGGATACTGAGTGTAGGGTGCTGTGCTCCGCAGATCACCGCATATGGGTCGTATGAATACAGATGAATCCTTGCTCACTGTTTAAGCATTTTTTTCAGTATGAGCTTCACTTACTATCATTAACAAAAGTGAAAACCTGTTCACAACTGTGTACCTAATAGGAAGATCTGGGTAGCGGCACGGATCTCATGTTGTCTTAGAATAAGTATCTATATCTAGTTGACGACACTAGCGTAGGTAGATTTTTCTAAGGGGGCTGGAATTGTAAAGGTGAATATTACATAGCCGAATTATATTGCACACTATTATTATAATATAATTCGTAATTATAATTTTTAACCTTTGTTTTAAAAGCTCTTGAAGGACGAAAATGGTAATCGGATCATTTCAGGGTGTTTTTCTAATTTTCTATTCTACTGGTTTCATTTGATAATCTTGATTTTCTCAAACTTTCGGTAGGATCTGTAGCCCCATCAGATCCCACCTGCGTACGCCAGTGGTACAAGAAATAGACAATGGATACTGTTCAGTGACAGTCACCAGCAAATCTTCTTACTGAGCAAAATTGGAGTTGTACTTGAATACGAAAACATTTTGATGGCGATCAAAACTACAGTCGACGCGCTAGCTTCGTTAACGACCGGCTGGCTTTGGAGTACACGGAGCGCGCCCACCAGATACATCAATCACATTCAACGCACAGTGTTGCCACTCGTCTACTCTACGCCACCTTGTCCCTCCCCCGCAATAGCACCTTCCCACGGTTTCCACATTGAAGTTGCAAACTACGGCAACAGCGTATCCGCAGTCATGTGACTGAGACTCCACGTGGAGTAGACGAACAGAACGACAGCGCGCTCATTGCCTGAAGGTTGGACGAAAACAACTCGCTCGCTGTTTAACCCCACCAACGTTCGTGGCGGCGGCTTCCTTCAGTTCTTGGACGTTAACGAAGTAAACGCGTGGACTATACAATATATCCAGCATTCTAGTAGCAAAACCTAGTAAAAGTGTTGTAGTTGAGGTAGGTAAAGTAGACGAACAATTAGACACTCATTTCGCCACTTTATATGTCTCTGAAGACCTCTTAACTGCCTCTGACACTACGTCCTTGGAGGTTGGAGCGCGATGAAAACACCACCACCGCCATCTGCAGCCGAGATCGGAAAATAAAATTAATCCGTGAATGCTCCTTGTTAACAAAGAAAGTTTATACTACCGGAAATGCGCCTTTCCGGATATGACGCAACAAAGAAATAAGCGGCTTAAATCCGTTCAATTTGGAGTAAGCTTATCTCGGCTGAAGGGTAACGATGGTCACAAACCGGTGGCTGCATCGCGTCTATGCGAGCACGGCCAATTCCACTGCGGGCTGTGAATATAAAGTGGGCATTTCGGAGCGTTGGCATTAGCGATTAATTATTTAATGCTAATTAAAACTGGCCTCCACTATATCAATCATTCAACGTGTTGGCGAGGATTTAGTGCGTTGTCTCGACTAACAAAATCGAATGCGGACCGAGCCTGCATTCGGCAGTGCTACGATTTTGCATTGAAAACGTACCCGATGCATTTTTCCCTACCAACATTGTTGGGGGTGAGGGAGGGAGTTGAAATCGCACAGATTTCACTTGCCATTAGCTGTTGCTAATAGGAAGTGATTGTTGGCCTGGACAAACGCATTTTGGATTGGAATATTTTAAGAGAGCTTTTTACCTCTTGTTTTGACATCGGGGGTTTTGACAGAGGAAAGGGATTTACTGATGTATCCTACTTTGGGGATTTACAAAATGCAGTACTGGCAAATCTGTGTATGTATACTATGGAGAGCAATACGCAATAATGTAACTGACAGTTGTGCAATAATTGGAAAAGTCCCTATGGTCTGTTCCAGGAGTCTGTGAAGCAACGCCCCGCATAACGGCAGGAAGGGGAGAAAGCGAGAGGATAGTGCATAGCAGAGTAGTACTGTAAGTGGTTCAGTTCAGTATGCTTATATTAATAATATCGATTGCTTGATTGATCGACTTGGTTCATTTCACTTCGTTTTCTGCTACTGTTGGCTAAGCTCGAAGTTGAAAATGAGTGATGATATAATGAATAGACACTCACCACAAAGAACACCCATGCCCAGGGCAAGATTCGAACCCTGGACCCGTGGCGTCGTAGCGCGCTGTGCTAACCACTCCTCCACGGAAGTTGGCTACATTAAAAGCACTACATCTACGTTTGTCCGGAATGACAAAATCAGATGGGACAATCAATCGCTTGCTGAACAATGCCAAACAGACATAGCAGTTACAACAAACAGGAAATCAAAAATATAAAAAGTACACCGAAACTAGAGTAGACGAACTGTAACTTTGCGAGTTAACCTTGACCAAGCACGGCTGCGTAGTCGCAAGGGGAGGAGCTACAGGCTGCCTTAGCAAATGAGCCTCAATCTCTTCATACTTTGTAAGAGCTGTCGACCACTCAACTCTAACAGTGTTACGTATTTGTAACTAAAAATATATATATATCAATGCTTATTTGTAAAAAAATTGTCAGCTAGACGAAATGAAAGAATTAGAATAAACACAGAAGTAATTTCTGTTAACCCTTGCTTACCCGTGCCGTACGAGAAACTTACTTACCTGAGGAAGGGTTCACAGGCCCACACTCTTTTTAATCACTAAAATTTGTTATAGAATTGCTTCTTCCTTTTTGTTTATATAAGGTTAGTTATTTATTAATGATAATGATTACAAAAATTACCTTCATTAATAAGAAAATAACCAATTATTGCATAATAAGTACAAAAAATACCATCATTGCCATCCACTTGTCCACTCTCGCTAGCATGAGTGTCTCGAATAACAAGCTTTTAATGATGGCGCCTGATACGCCCTCTAAGTGCATTTTGCCTCCTATTTATATTACATGTATGTTCTTTATGAGCAAAACTAAAAGAGAATATTCAGAACACACTAGGGAACAATGTAATTTATTTTCAATTTTTCATAAAACAATTCAGTTGATAAAAAAGGTAAAGTGCTCCCCTGTGCATAGCACTACGCCATGAAACATTTTTAAAAATAGAGGTGATGAGCCTGTCACCCCCTTCTTCCCTCGGCTATGCATAAAAGTGTAAAACAATCACTGCGGGTAAACTAACCAAAACTATTTAAGTATTGTACGTTATCGTTCCTGTGTTCCAATGAGAATGGCATAACCATTAATGAATCAACTGTGTTGGTTTTGAAAAAGAGTTGAATGAATATTCGAGGAAATAGATATTAAAAGAACCGTTGAAAAGATGCACGAAAATATTTTATGCGATAAGGTAGAGGAAGCAAAGAATACAAGGTGGTTCTGGGGGTAAAGAGAAAAGAAATAATAGTACAGAAAATATAATGTGACAATCAGGAAAATACAAAAATGGGGAAAATCAAACAAGAAAGAAGAAAGAAAACTGGAAAACATAGAAGCATAGCAGCAAACGTTTAAAAAAAAACATAATATAGGGCAAATACCAGAATAATCTCGCTAAAGAGAACAACACCGAAGGATGATGGAATAACTGATGAAAGTTTCAAAAAATTGAACGGAACAGCTGTGCAATTAATACGTTTAACAGACGTACTCCTTCTTCAGGGAATCTCCTCTGTCTTCAGAGAACGCGTATGTTGGTAGCCCGGGCGAAATTTGAAAAATAAACGTAAATGTCTTACATTTTATGCATCACATAATTCGCACTGAGAATTTGAGTCAGTGGCAGAACGGAAAATCATATATTTATCACCGTTTACTGTGCTAAAGGTAGCAATTATGACAGTGGCGCAACCACAGGCGGAGGGGGCATTGCTCCCACACAACCCTGGACGGAATTGAGTTCTGGGGGGGGGGGCAAACATTGACGGCCAAGTGTACCTGCAGGGGTGAATTACCGCCCACAACTTCAAATTTTATGCAAATAAACCTACAGTTTAAAGTGGGATTCGAACCACTGTGCCATGTGCCTCCACCGGGTACCGAACCCAAAACCCCTTAAACACAAGGTGACGATGTTACCACTACATCATCGGGGAGGCACAAAAGTTGTAAACTAATAATACTAGTAATAATAATAATAATATTGGTCAAAAGTCAAAGGGTAAAGTCCTCCCCTGTGCTTAGCACCACGCCATGAAGGCGTACAGGGGGTGTGGGAGTAACGCCCCACACTTTCTTGATCCGGTCATGAGTGGGGCTGATGTGACCCCTGACCCCCCCTTTACCCCCCAGGGTTTCCCCCAGGTACCCATGTCATTCGACGCTGGGTGGGCGCCGGGGCCGCTTCAAACTTTAGAAAAGTTTCCGGATTTGAACCCGGGTTCGAATACCGGCGTGGGCATGGATGTTTGTGAGTGTCCATTCATCATATCATCACTCATCCCCATCTTCGCAAATTAGCCTAAAGTGGCACAAAAAGCGAAGTAAAATAAAGCAAATCAATAATAATCAACTATTATTATTAAAATATTATTATTATTATTAGTACGTTTATCCTGACACTTACCCCCAGACAAAATTTCGTTGTTGCGTTTCTGGATTATGGATGTATTTTCAACGCTGATGATGGAAATGATGTCCGTTTTTCCAATCACCTCACGTCACCAAGGTTGGTGGAACAAAGGTCAAAATGAGAGTGGAGAAGTGAATTTCACACGTAACTTCTGTTTCGCTCCATATCATAGCTTTTCCGAAATTCATACCTTTCGGCTTACCGGGTGTCCAAGACCTCAGTGCCTTAACACACACGCTGTGGGACGCACGCAACTTACATGGTCACCTAATTTCATGCGCAAATACACCAAGTACTGTTTCTTCACGAAACTTGTGATAGGCAATCTCTGTAAACAGTGTAACTCCCACACAAGCTCATTCAAGCAATGACGAAAACACAACGCTGACAAGGTGAAACTTTCCCCTTCGCTCTGAACAATCAACACACCATAACATTGATTTCTGGACATTCTGTGATGAATTTTTTTAAAGATATTCGTAAACAAAACTCTACGACGAAAACATTACAGTAGTTGTTGAAAATGGCGGCGCCGGTGTCGCTAGAAGCTCGGTCGTTTTCACTCTGGACTCTTTCTGACGATGTAGTAAGGATTTTGCAAACGGGTCCTCCTCACTCAAACGATTGACGATTGGGTGTTGAGCCGAGGGACACCCTTGCATCACCTCCTGGCATGAATCCTTGCTGCCTGTGATATAGTCAGAATGACTCCGGGAATGTTAAAGCAGATGCGACGGAGCTTCTTGCGATGCTACATGCCTGCATCGACGCTGGGAGCTGCCATTTTGAACAAGTACTGTAATGTTTTCTTCGTACAGTGGTACGATGCACCGTATTAAATCTACATGCCGCATCTTTCAGTTGTCTCATTCCACTGTCATAGGAAGCCCCAAATAGTTTTGGCTCTAACGTTTTAATAGTTCGTTTCCGGACCGGGGTTCCTCATGTCATATTGGTACTTGGGTCAGTCTTCATCACCCTGCAAGTTTGAATGATATCATCCTTATACATTCCTGTGTAGTTCAGTCATTCTATAGCAGAAAAGTTAAGAATGTGCCGACGAAGATAAGTAGGTATTGTACATTATTAGGCGCGTTGAATGGTAAGAGGAGAAGGGAGAATCTAATTAAGGGGAATGACCGAATGCTTGGAGGTGAGAGAGAGCTTAAGAAGTGTTGTTTTTTGGGAGAGAGGATCAGTTGTTGCTTGAGAGATTGAGAGGATCAGTTGTTGCTTTGGAGATCGAGGGAGAGTAAGTGTTGATCTTACAGAAAAGTTGAGAGCGAGTCTGTCGTTTAAAGTTCAGAAGAAACACTCAGTTTTAGACTCTAACGTTTGGGGAACACGGATCTCTCTTTTGGAGCTAAGTTATTGACGATCAGTTAAATAGACTTTCTGTGTGTGAGAGATTAAGAACCAGCTATCATAGGAGACCTACGTCACAAGACAGGTAAACCATTTTATTGAAAATGCAAGTACCGGTTCAGTCGTGAAGGTATTTAAACCAATCTGTGTGTGCCAACTTTCATTTCAGTGTTTATTCAGATTATGTTAATTATGCATCCTTCGCATGTTCTACGGAAGCCTAACCTACTCATTAGAAAGTAACGGACCCCTTGGTTCGATCACGTATCTTTCAGTTATGTTGACGCACCGTTAGTATTATTCATGGTGGTAAACTGCACTCATGAGTGTTGCTTTACGGAATCAAGGTCATGGCAACACCCTATATAAGGGTTTCGGACGTACCTAGGAAATTAACATTTCTCTATTTTCTATTATTGTATACGTCTAAATGGTTTTGAGTTTGTTCACAACAATTTAAACTGTTAGGCTATGAGTTCTATTTTTAGGGGAATCATTTGATAGATCCATACCTAAATAATATTACAATGTTATTAACATATCTTGTATTCAAAGTTTCACTTAAGGTTCATTATTACTGAACTGAAAACGTCAATTATATATAATGTTCTTCCATTTTATAGTATTATACATAATTTTACTGAAGATTAGCATGTTCCATATTTTGACTTAAAGTTCTACATTTTGGTATAGTATGTTGTTTGGTAACACTGAGAATGAGCGCGAAAATTTCGATTATTTCGATAAAATTATTTAGGTGCGCCATCTATAGGCGAAAATTCGAAAAGTTATTCCTGCATTGACTACATTCTTCTCTAAATTCAACTCTATAGAGAGTTATTTTATTTGTCGTATGTTGTTTGATTTATCTTGTTCTTTATATACCCAGTTATTTCCCGCCCATTCGCTTGAGGAAGGATCAATGTGGCCCAGACGGAACTATTTTCCAGCGAGGAAACGACGTTGGAAAAAAAACGTCAAATGGAACTCAAAAAACAAACCCTTCCCCACGAACTCTTTTTCTCTCTGTACGCAAGGCCTAAGGCCACGGTTTTGAGCGTGGACAAAAAAAAGGTGGAAAAAATAAACAACAGGGAGAAAGAGAGAAAACAAAATCGCGAACGAGGAATTTTTTTTTACGGTTACCGCACGGCAGCCCCTCTAGCGGACAAACCGACTAACTGCCCAAGTCAATCTGCCCTGTCGCTTTTCTAGAGTTGAGATGTTTATCTACAGTGTCCCTGGATGATGTATGTTTTCCATGTGGGCAAAAAATCCGTTCTGGGTAAAGGGGGAACTATCTTCGGAACACTGGCAAACAAAAGCGGGAGTTTTATGTACAATAATAGCGGAAGAAAATAGGTGAAAATATGCCATCGATACCTGGAGGCCTCCTATATAAATTTTGGATTTACTGACAAAAATGTTACATCCCGTGCATTAACAGCGTCTTCATTAATCACTTGCAAAACGTTATGGAGGAAAAAATCTAAAAGTATGCATAAACTAACTAACTAACTCTCTAGCCTTCTTAAACCCGAAGGTTCATGGCTGCAGCAACACAGGCCTTCCATCTGTCCCTATCTTGAGCAAGATCTATATACTCTTTTCCATCTCTACCGATTTCCCTTAGTTCCATCTCAACGTTGTCCCTCCATCTTCGTCTTGGCCTTCCTACAGGTCTCTTACCATCAGGTTTCCCAACAAGAATCCTGTAAACTCCTCTTTCCTCTCCCATTCGTGGCACATGACCTGCCCACCTAAGTCTTCTTGATTTAATTATTCTAATAATATCTGGATATGAATGCAAATTATGTAGTTCTAAATTATGTAACCTTCTCCACTCACCTGTCTCCTCATCCCTTTTAGTTCCAAAGATTTTCCTAAGGATCTTATTTTCAAATACTCTCAATTTGTGTTCCTCTTTCAATGTAAGGGACCAAGTTTCACATCCATATAATACTACAGGCAAAATTACTGTTTTGTATATTTTAACTTTTAGTTTCTTAGATACTAAACGAGAAGACAAACGTTTATGAAGAAGAAAAGTAACATGCATTTCCTGAATTAAGCCTACTTTCTATTTCTTCTTTAATATAATTTTCAATGTTAATATTACTCCTAAGTATTTGAATTTGGAAACTGGTTCAAACGAGTTGTTATCAATAATTAGATTTTGATTATTACCTAACACTTGGTTTCGGCCTGTAAGCATATATTTAGTTTTCTCTTTGTTAACTTCCAAACCTATCTCTTTAGCAGTTTTGAAAAATATTTTACCATTATTCTTAATTGTATTTATATCATCCCCTAATAAGTCTACATCATCTGCATATGCTAACAACTGAGTCATACCATTTAATTTTAGTCCTTCTTTAGTTTCTTTTACCTTCTTAACAGCATATCTAAGGCAAAATTAAAGAGGAATGGAGATAATGCATTTCCTTGTTTTAACCCATCATGAATTGTAAATTTGTCAGACATATTAATACCCACAAGAATTTTACTTTCTGTTTCACTGGTGCATACTTTTATCATACTAACAAAGCTTCTTAGGTATTCCAAACTCGACTAATATATTATATAATTTATCTCTTTTGACCGAATCATATGCTTTTTTGAAATCAATGAATAGCTGATGGACATTTTGATTATATTCCCACTTTTTTTTTCAAGTGTCCGTCTGATGTGAAAAATTTGATCTGTTACGTTTAAATCCACATTGATAATCACCTATAATTTCATTAGCATATGGGGTTAGTCTTGTTAAAATAGTGTTAGATAATATTTTATATGTTGTTGAGAGTAGAGAAATTCCACGGTAATTATTGCAGTTCATTTTATCACCTTTTTTAAACACAGGAACAATTATGGATTCTTTCCACTGTTGAGGGATTTCTTCTTTATTCCATATTAAACAAATTAATTTATGAATTTGACATATTAACGAATTTCCACCATATTTAATTAACTCAGCTGGTATTAAATCAATGCCAGGTGCTTTGTTATTCTTTAGCCTTTTAATAGCATCTTTAACTTCAGTCAAGTTAGGTTCTGGAATTAAAGGTTCTGCTGTGTGTACTTCATTCACTTCTGATTTATCTCCTACATGAACATTTAAAAGGTCATTAAAGAAGTTCTTCCATCTATTTAGAATATCACTTGGATCAGCTAGAAAATCACCGTCTTTATCTTTTATCAAGTTTACTTTAGGTTGCCACCCCTTTCTAAATTAATTTACACCTTTATATAAATCTCTGATATTTTTGTTTTTGCTGTTTGTTTCAAGTTCGTTAATTTTGCTTTTCAAGTAATCTCTTTTTTTACTTCTAAACGTGCGGTTAACTTCTCGCTTTATTCTATTATAATTGCTTAGATTTGTATCATCCGAGTTATTTCACTACCTAAGTCTAGCCTGATTTCTTATTTCTATTTGATTATGGTATTCATTATCAAACCATGGCTTACTTTTTCTCGGTTTATGGTACCCTTTACTTTCTTTAGCTGCTGATTCTATTGCATTACGTATGTGCTCCCAATTCTTATTTACATCTGTTTCATTTATATTTTCATCATCATTTAAATCCTGCAAAACATCAAATCTATTTGACAATTTAATTTGGTAATCTTTCTTAATTCTTTCATCAGTAAACTTTCCTGTATCAAATTTTATAACTTTTAGATTTTTATCACTGAGAGTCTTTCTCTTAATTTAGCAATTACTAAATAATGGTCACTGGCACAGTCAGCACCTCTATGTGTACGAACGTCAATTATAATACTATTATGCCTTCTCTTATCAATGAGAATATGATCTATCTGATTATGAGTTTTACCATCTGGGGAAGACCAGGTATATTTATGGATATCTTTATGTTTAAAAGTGATACTTTTCACAATTAAATTCTTTGAGGTTGCAAAAGTAATCAACCTTATACCATTATCATTACTAAATTCATGAAGACTTTCTTTACCAATCGTGGGTTTAAATGTCCCTTCTTTGCCAATCTGTGCATTACAGTCCCCTAACAGAATTTTCATATCATGCTGAGAAAATTTATCAAAGACCTGTTCTAACTCTGTATAAAAATCATCTTTAGTATTATCATCTTTATCTTCCGTTGGTCCATATATGTTTATTAAAATAATTTTACACCAACTACCCTGTAAAACTGCATACAGTATGATATCCTATCATTAATAAATTCTACTGTTTTAAGAGTCGAGATAATTATATTATTTATGAAAAAGCCTGTTCCAAAATTATGATTTTTAGTACCACCATAGAAAAAAGTATAATTTTTAGTTTTACAATTCCCTTCTCCTGGCCACCTAACTTCCTGGACAGCTACTACATCTAATTTATACTTAACTATCTCATTAACTGTACACTGAAATGCCCCAGGCCGGTAAAGGCTCAGAACATTCAAGATGCCTAATTTTATATCCTTATTCCTAACGTAGATCTTATCCATAGTCCAGGGACCTCCCAAAGTAGTCCCCACCCGGAGGTCCGAATGGGGGACTATTTTACCTTGGGAATATCCATGGCCTTATATTTTTGTTTCTTGACATGTCTTTCTACAGTGTAGAGTTGTCAACTCTACTCCTAACCCCGAATATGAATGGATGAACTATGCATATGTGTTCTAAATATGGCTTAAACATGTACCAAATATATTTCGCCACTGTTTTCTGTACTTTCTTCCTCACAAAAATACAGTCTTGTTTATATCGAATACTGGCTAACTTTATACGACAGACCTCAAATACCTAATAACTATGCTTTTCATTTGTTTGTTTAATTGATACCGGTTTCATCATGCAAGGTGGCCACTCTAGGGCCATAATAAAATTCAAGTATAATTCCAGGTTTTCAAGGCGAACTTTCAAAAAATTCAAGGGCACAAGCAGGTGTTTTCTATAATTTCAAACTACGGTTTTACCGTCTCTCATCACCCACCCACATACACATACGCAAATACTTATATTAACAATATAAATGAAGCACCAAACCACGAATATCGAAGGAAAAAATTAGCATCACCTTGACTTTTGAGCTACTTTGACGTGTTTTTTTCGGTTTCGGCTCGTCTTTTGTCCTCCATTCTGTTGGCTGTTGACTTGTTTGCATGTCAAACTCGTAGACCCATGTCTCGTCAACAGTTATGATGCGTTCCATGAATGTGGGATCAGAATTGGCGCGATCCAGCATGTCTAAAGAGACCTGCTCACGGTCCTGTTTTTGAAGAAAATTCCGCTCTTTTGGAACAAGTCGTGCGGCAACGCGTCTCATGCCCAAAATATCCACCAAAATCGAACGAACAGACTCGTGACAGGTGTTAAGGTCACTAGCTATCTCTCCTACGCTGGAATGGCGATTATTGAGCACAATTTCCTTCGTTTTTTTGATGTTTTCATCGGTTGAAGAGTCGAAGGTCGTCCAGAACGAGGCATGTCTTCGACGACCTCTCGGCCCTCCTTGAACTCTTTGTTCCACTCGTAAACCCGTGTTTTTGATAAAACTGATTCACCATAAGTCTTTTCTAACATTTTTTAGCGAGTCAGCACACGAAATTCCGTTCGCAACACAAAATTTAAGGCAAACTTTTTGTTCAATAATATCGTTCATTGTAAAAATCGTGATGCAGTACTGAAGTGGACTGATTCAACCAGCTGTTGTAAAGCGTGACAGTTCGTCATTGGAAGACCTTGGATTTTTAGGTTCTAAAAAATGTGCTTTTAGGTTCCTAAAAATAGGCTCTAAAATCCTAAAATAGGTTAGAACAATCCTAAAATAGGTTCTAAAATCCTAAAATAGGTCCTAACAATCTTGTTAGGCTCGAAAAATCTTAACATAGTTCATAATTCCTGAAAAATGCTGATTAGGTATAGTCACCGGCAATGAAAATGGGACATCTATATCCTGAAATACGCACTATCTTGCATAACGTTATGTGTGTTGCCTAACCCTATGCGATGGCAGAACTTACCATTGGAAAAATAAATTTTCATATTATCCACAGTCAAACTCCACAATTTTGTCTGCGAGGATCATCTTATGTGCTGAAAATAATCTTTCAACAGAAACATAGTCAGTAGAGCAAACTTCAATGCTGAAATGTTTGTTAGCAAGGCGTGAATGCCACAAAGCACCGACGTGACGCAAAAGTGAGCAAGACCACACTTTGGATTGTACAGGTAACAGTGACATCAGACATTTTGCTTTGTTTAGAGTTTTGAAAAATCACCACGGTCTTGGAGGAAGAGAAATAGACAGAGAGTACGTTTCAATCTCATTCTTCATTGAATTATTTTCGTAACTAAACAAAGAAAATGCCTCTGTGTGACATAAAAATCCTGTAAATATATAGAAAACCTTTAAAAAAGGCTTGATTTATACTCTGTCCCAGCTAACTGTAAAGCAGGCAAACGAAAACAAGTCTCTGCTCAAGTAGTGACGCGAGACGGCTCCACCCATGAACACCCGAGAGGAACGGGATTGCATGGGGGGAAGCGACTGCAGTTACCTGCCTTCCCAGCAGCGTGAACTGCTTCGCTCTGGCCAATAGATTTCCCTCGCTTCTCTGACGCTATGCGCGGCCTTGCTCCACAGTTAGCTGGAACAGGGTATAGCCGCATAAACCTAAAATAGGTTCTAACAAGCGAAATAATTTTTCTAAACTTCATCAGTTGTTTCGTTTTTTAACGAAACGCTGATATAACTTATTATTTCTTACATACCTGTAAAGAAAAAAATAGGTTAAAATTCTAAAATTGAGGTCTAGTCATTGGTGCAAATTTCAACATTTTCCCGCATATACAAAGATAGTAACGCCCCTCTTCACAACAGCCCAGTTTATTTTAAGTGACTTCACCTGTGCTACTAACCCTTTAACTTCCTTCCTGTGCACACTCTTAAGATTACTCATATCCAAAATTATTTATTCATCACGAAGGCACGGACACTAATGCAAGGTTCTGCAAAGAACGGTGCGCTAGAGAAAACAGCACAACGTAGTAGTATTTGATAAAAGATGCCTAGTAGACTGAAGAGTATCAGCTGCGATTATGTGGGTCATGAACGCAAGTATGTGAATCGAAAGATGTTATTTTCTCATTTGGGTTCAATACCCGGTAGAGGCCCATACTCATTCGAACTCCACTTTTTATATAGGCGAGTGTTGGTTTGGTTTGAATGGGTGTTTTAAGTCCACTTTGTGCACAGTCAGGCTAATTGGGACTGGAACTACGGTATAAAGTGGGATCCGGAACACTATGTGCCTCCACCGGGTATCGAACCCAGGACTCCTTGATTACAAGTCGACGACGCTACAACTGCGTCATCGGAGAGGCCTTTATAAAGGGGAGAAAGCGAGTGGGCGGAACGAAGCTGTGTGCGCTGTTTCAAACGGCTGGAAGATGTGGTATTTTCCCCTCTATGCACTCACTTCCCCTGTTATTGGTCAAGCCCTCTGAAGTCATTACTTGCGTAGACTTTTCTTTCTCCACATATTCCCGGGCAGAGTATATATCCTTTGGTTAAAACTATGTTGAGATTTATGCGTGATACCAAGAAACTAATCTTAGAAATCAAGCATGTGATCGGAATGCGCTATAAATCTTTCCCAGTGTAACCTACGACCGATGACATAATAACAAACTCACTTTATATTGAACAACGACTATGTCATCGGTTTGCGAGATATGAATGGAATTCTGGATATTGCGACCGTGTATTTCCCCTTGCGGTCCACGCCGTCAGTTATTCCTGCTGTTGGGGGCGGAGGGAGAGGTGGAGGGGGCTAGGTGAGGAGATGGGTCAGCTATGTTGGACCCAGGGGTTTTTGCCAACGACGCCTCTGCACGGCAAATTGAGCAAGCTTTCGTGATTTATGATGTGGCTCTGCAGAGCGGAGGGAGGAGACGCTCTGTGTGTGTGTGTGTGTGTGTGTGTTTGTATCTGGCTTGTATTTCTCAGCGGCGGTGTCCCAAAACATCATGTCCTCGGTCCAGATGCCCTGTCTCCAGGGGATGGATTCACCTATGGTGGGTTTATCGTACTCTGTGTGTCAAACTTTAAACGTATTTCTACCCTCCCTCCCTCCCATCCCCCCCCCTCTCTCTCTCTTAGGGCCTCCACGATGGCGCAGTGGTAGCGTCGTCGCCTTGTACTCAAGTGGAGGCACATAGTGGTTTGGATCCCACTTGAAACTGTAGGTCCAGTCTCGATTAGCCTTACTGTGCATAATGTAGACTTTTGTACCAGTCACATTATACGGGGTTCAGCCCCTTATAACTAAAGTAACATAACTGTTGTGTCGTGTAACTGAAATGAAGTGTAAGTGCCAAAATAATTCAAACCCCGTTTTCCACGTTAAACTGTGAAATGTACCACGTATTATAATGTGGTAAACGTGAAAGGTGTCTGGTAGCCCTCTAAGTAGTTCAAAGATCGTGTAAAGAGGTTGATAGTATGATCGTTCTTACGGGCTGATATGCGGGACGATGCGATTTCCCAACACTTTCGCTTTTGACACTTACAACGTTAACATGAACTTATGAGTGGAGAAGTGAGCGCGTGGAGGGGAAAACGCTGCAGGAGCTACCAGCAGTTTCCAGCTGCCCACTTCCTTTTACTATAAGCGTTCTATAAGTGTCATAAACTCCGAAGTGAATTAAGAATCACCCTGTATAGTTATTTGAATGCAAGATTCTATAAAACACAATTGCGTGGCCTTGAAGACAAACATACAGTTCATTTGACTTGTGTTCATGGATTTGGTGAGGGATGCTAAGGCTGTTGATATTTATCTCTTTTTTCCTTCACCTCTTCGTGAAACGGGCCTCCCCAATAGCGTAGGAGTAACTTCGTCGCCTAGCAATCAAGGAGTCCCTGTTTCGATACACAGTGCAAGTAAATAGTGGTTCAGATCCTACTCTTAACTGTAGGTCCAGTCCCGGTTGGCTTATCTCTGGAATAAAATGGACTTGAAAGAAAAACTCTTTTTAAATCAGGACATTCATTTGTTTTTCCGTGTCTCTATGGAACAGAAATATTTACATGAAAGATATTTGAAGTTTTCCTCGTTTCCTATTTCCTCCTCATTTATCTATTTGTGCATCCTCTTTATTACAGTACGTATCACAGATTTGTAAAACATTTTTGTGAGTTGGTAATGATTTCTCAGATTGCAATCTATTGAAGATTAAAACATGTATTACCAAAAAAAAAACGAGATGGGTTTATTGAAACGCTTTCGCAATTAATGAATTACCAATAATCCTCAGAAAATAGGCTTCAAATTTCATCCAATCCATCACTCTAAGCTTTTGCAAATAGAGGGCAAAACCAAATAAGGGAGTTGCGATGTGTGTGTGCGAGAGAGACCGAGCGAATCGTGCGTGCCCATACACACACACACACACACATACGCGCGCAGGGCAGTGCCAATAACTTTGAGGACTTTACGAGTGGCGGCTTGACATCGAGCCTGCATTATAAACTGTGAGGAAATAAATAAAGCTCATGACAATGTGTCTCAATTGCTGAATTTATGAGCCTGTGCTAATTGGTCTGCATACATCAACCGCAATTACATTGAGAGTTTTGCCCGTTTGCGGATCACATTCGCCTCCTCGCAAACCAACCCTGAATCTCTTCAAAGTTGATGAAGATTGAACGGCGAAACTTCGACATCTGTTAATCTCGTCCATCAGTCTTTTCGGAAACTCCATTCTGACGTTTCCAATTAAGTTGGGCGTGCTGGAGTAAGAGGGGGGAGGTATGCGAGGGGAGGTATTTGTTTTCAAAAGCTTACTTTGTTGGAGAATCTGTTTATCCTTGGATTTCCGGTCTTCTCTGTCTCTTTTTCTGTGTTTTGCGTTGGACCTAATGTAATGATAGCGAAGGAGATATGCTTGGATACTCGGAACAGTATTGCTCAGTTTCCCGGTGGCGAAAACGGATGAGACACGGTTCAAGGAATCTCTGGAGCAAGTGAACGAAAGCAAGTCCTCTGCACAAGTAGTGTCTCGAGAATGACCAATGCAGGCGTGAGAGGGGAAGTGAGTGCATGGATGAGAAAACTCGGCTGCAGCTAATAGCCGTTATGGACGGCCTTGCTGTACAGATTACAGGGACAAAGTGTAAGTAAAACAGGATAGGTTGTCATGTGACTTAACGTGAATCTGTCATACGTGGTTGCATACATACAGGATAAATAGTGCCGTTTATCGATACCCTGTAATGTTGAAACAAGGACTCGGAAGGGTGAAAATCCTTTCACATAGCAGTTCGACATGTATCCTCTACTAGCTGTGAACTTTTGTCGCTGTTGTGCCGTGACATCCTGTCTTTTCTCCGTTTATTTTGGTTGTTTTATATCACATTTATACATTTCTAATTAACCACGATGATGAGAATTACTGATAAATTTATAAAACAATTAATTTGATAATAAGAATAACGTATACGTGTCCTACTCAGGGCTTGAATCTGGAACCTCCGACTTCGTAGAACCGTTAGCCTGACCAATCGGCGTAGAGAGTGTGTGATCTCGTATATGTATATTCTTATGGTGCATCGCTTTTCTGTAACTTGAGACGATGATGAGTAGATGAAGGGGACACTCACGAAGGAACATACATGACCAAGTCAGGACTCGAAGCAAGAATATCAGGTTTGGAGATAAACAAAGGACTCGGGTGTAAAACATAAAGTGACATTTTGGTCATTTTTGAGTTACAATGTAAAATGTGCCATCCTTTAATTTTCTAGTGAAATTGCAATGTCATACAATTTGGATTGGACTCGATGAAACCTTTTGAAATTGGTAAGCACAAAACAAAAACAATTTATCTACAGTATAGCTTCTAATAACCATTTTTCTTAATGAACTCAGAAATGACCAAAGTTTCACCACGTTTTACACCCGAGCCTTTCAAATATACGATCACACGTGTGCGCGCGCCCAGAGAGAGTTGAAAAGGTCAAGTTCTAAGGGAATATTCCAGATAGTGAAGTGATTAAGGATATGTTTTCTTCTTTTATCAATGGGTTCTCGTTCCATTTTACTTCTTTTATTTAGCGTCGCTTGTCTGCTACTTTTGGATAATGACGCTGATGAAATGATACTCAGAAACTACACCCATACCAAGGTCGGGATTTGAACCCGGGAACTTTGGTGGCGAGATCAAAAGTTAACCACCTAACGAATTCAGGCACGAACCGGCTGTGACCGCGATTCGATTCCCAATCAAGTCAGCATCACCCTGTGGCCGCCTTTATTCTTAGGGTCTGGAACTCAACGATAAGAATCTGAATCACAATCAGAGAATTAAACCTAAGTGTTCGACATGGCATTCACCGTGGATTGTCCAAGAGCCATATTTATGTGTGTATTGGTTACTCTTTGGTACACTTGACGTTCAATGTGACTACAATTCAGTAAAAGAGACTTGAAATCGCAATTACGTTCACTTGACTATCCTGTAAGGTTTGATTTAATTTCTGCTATTTAACGTCGCTTTTCTGCCACTTTTAGCTAATAGCGACGATGGGGATGAGACATGATATATTGAAAGTAATGGGCACTCACAAACAAAACCCATGTCGGGATTAAAACCAGGGACCACTGGCGTCGTATCGCTCTGTGCTAACCACTTCGCGACTATCCTACAAGGATATGCAATCGGATATGTTTCAGTGTAATTTAGGTTGCATGTCTCTCAGAATGTAACCTGACGTTTTGTATAAAATGAACGACAGATACCTCTAACTCCCACTGTACAATAAGTGTGCCATGAACAGTCCGAAACTTCTGCCACGGTTTCTGCATCCATTCACCCTTAAGTATCTCCTGATCAAAATGATGAAAGAGATAGGTGAGAGGATGCTGAGAAACAGATGGGTGAAGCAGCAAGAAGAAGAAAGAAAGAGAGGGAGGGTTAGATGAAATCAGGGGACGGGAGGGAGGGAAGTCACGGTTTAAAGTAGTTCGAGGAGCGAAGAGAAAGAGCGAAAGCGAGATATCGATCTTGCGAGAAGCGTGATCGTGTGGATGTTGCCGAGTGCCTGGGGAAAAAAGAGAAGCGAGGCATCCTACGGAGAGGATATCTGGGGAGAGGGAAGGTGGAAAATCTGTGGAAGGAGACAGCCAACCTGATGAGGCTAAACGGTTGTAGATGAGACACTGATAGGTTTCGTGTGTGTAACATCCCCGCTCAACGAGGGAGCACCCCGCTTCCACCCGCTACCCTTTTAGCGCCCCGCCCAGCTAGCTCCTGTAACTTCTCGGTCTTCATATCGGAGACAATAGACCCGCGGGGGGTTAGCCGCTCAACACCGTAGAATTCCGAACAGCAAATGCTGTTTATGCAGAGAGTAAGTCTCGGACGTGACCCAAATGTGAAAGTGCGCACCGAGTTTCGAGTCCATGTTCATTGTTTTCCCCTCTTCCGTTTTATGGAAAGCTTCTTTTGCTAATTTGGCACGCGACTAGGTCGTGGTTGTTAATTGATGAAGAAACCCAAGAACAACCTTTTGTATTTCCTGCATTCGTTTCGATGCATAAGCGCGAGACGCTCCCTGGAACTTCCTTAATTTCTTTACAAAAACCTTTGAGAGATTTTCTTGCACGTAATTGGGCGACAACCTTACATTGAAATTTCTGTTATTCTTCTATGACTCCGTAAGCCACGAACATATGCAATAAGTGAAATATAATCTGCCCTTTACCGACCACGCTAAATCATAGAGAACGTGATGTTGTAACATGTCCAAAATCTTGCAAATATCTTTACTTGCCAATACTGCTGGTATTCAGTTCAGGAAATATACGAGGGACATTCCGAAAGTAAGTTTCGTCATTTTTTTTCACAGGGAAGCTAAGCTGTATTACAAAGTGAGAAAACACATTGCCATAACAAAAGACAATCTTCCTGAATTCACGACGGGAAGAGCGAGAGCAGAGGAGCGATGGCGCATGCGCAGAGTGCCGAAGAATAGAGATAAGCAGCAGACCGACGTGCCCGAGCTCCAAGGAATATAGATGTATTTTAGGAAGAGCATTCCGAGACACGGAGCTCTATCATTGGCCAGAAGCCGCAACGAGCTCTGACGTGACCAAGGGGATCTGTCAAGTGGCGAGGCTCGCGTAGCAATGGAAGCTTACGGGAAATATTTTCATTTTTAATTGTCCATATCTTGGTTCTATTAATCATTTGCGGCAGAATAATAAGCAAAACGCAAGGAATAAGACCTAGGCAATAATATGAAGAAGTTTACAGCACGCAATTACAATAAATGGCGTTATACAAATCAAACAAAAAGTAATCACGACTATCCTCTTATATCGCCCCTACATTGAAATCTGAAGTTGCGTATGGGTAAATAAATACAATTTTACGTATTAAATATTTCGCTACCACACCAATACTTATTATCCTTCATACCATCAAATTTTCACAGATGTTTGTTATTAATAATTTGTTCATTATAATTTATATTAGGCTGTCGCTGTTGTTATATGACGTCGCTTTTCTACGTATTTAGGGTAACCGCAACAATAAAAATTAATGATGAAATGATAAATTTGATGGGAGCGTAGGCTAGATGAGTGTGGCGAGCACTGGTGTACGCAGGGGGGCTTAAGGTGCTGCAGCCCGCCAAAATTCTTAGAAAATAAAAAAATCAAATGAAGACAGTAATGAAGTAAAAAAAAACAACTTTAAAATGACCCCCGATAATCTTTTTTGTGTTTGAATAACTTTTAAAACGAAGGATTAAAATGGTAATTGGAGCTCGTATCTAATGAAAATAGAACAGCGACAACGGGATATCAGCGAAATTGATTTTCGGCGATACATTCTATGAACCAATCTCATTCTGTTGAGTGAAGGTTAGATTCATGGCACTGAACCCTCGTACAATTTGAATTGATTTAACATAATCCTTGAGTGAGGTGGTAATGGGTTTTGGATATCTTTTTTTTGTAGATGTGAAAATCTTTAACTAGTGATGCACACATGCTTTCGCTTACATTAAGGTTTACACTATGGTAAAACTGCAGAGATATTCTACCTAAAATGATTTGTGTTTAAAATACCGTAACATCAAAATGTTTTTTTTAAAAATTAATAAATAAATAATAAATGGATAAAATGCAATGTCGTTGGAAAGCGTAATCCCTTAATAAATTCAAAGAAACTCGTGCCAGCTCGATGGCGAATTTGGTCAACCGCGTGTTCGACTTCGAATCCCATCACTGAAGTTCCCGACTTGGAGTCACGTCGTGGGCATTTATGTTCTTTGTGCCTGCCCTTTCATCAATTTTATGTGATCAACACTCATCGCCGCGATTAACCAAAAGAGGTAAAAAAGCGACGTCAAATAACAAATACATGAACAATAGGCCTGGCCTCTGTCTTGGTTTAGAAATGTGATTTGTTAATCACTATATGGTGGAGGCCGGGGCGGAAATAAATATCAGTAAGAATAAAAATTCATTACAACTTACCCTTCCTGGAGACTTATGATTTTGAAGACGATGCTACCCACTGTCGTCTTTTTCTCGCTGCACTTGCTTCCATGGACTTGAGTTTCTTTAGTTTATTCAAATGTCGAATTCTAATAAAAGTTCTTGTTCTGACATACAGGGAAATAATCTTTTCGTTAACTTCAGGAAATTTTGACTGAAGTACTGTCTTTAGTGTCCATAACGTTATGTTGCTTGGAAACAGTTGACCCATGGAAGGATGCAAACACAATCTCAAATTGAATAACTTTTTCCATATCCGAACCACTACGTCCCTCCACCGGGTACCGAACCCGGAATCCCTCGATTATAAGGCGATGACGCCACCACTACGCCATCGGGGAGCACAAGAATGTTTACCTTTGGCACGTTTATTCATGGTACAGACACCGAATACACGTAATACGACCTAAAATTACTCGCTTTAATACCCGTATTCAAGACCAACAGCACAAGCACTTCTGTAAACGAATACCTGATCGCTACTACTGGACCTGCAGATGTTTCTGACATCTGGGAGAAATCTGTGCCTCGAAGTTGGCTTATACCGAACAATGAAAGCCATGTCGCTTTCGGAAACTGGAAGCAATTACTTTCCATTTGAATGTTCCTAACTGCAGGTATGAACCCCCTTGGTGTACGTCAAATCGTCTATCGTATATCCCTTACCTGGAGAAATCGTTAGCGTAACGCTCTATGAACTCAGAAGCGAACCTTGGTTGAGGCATGTGTGTGTATCATTGTGTGTCTTATCTATTTCATCTTTCATTTCATTGCCCTAGTTTGCTCTATATGTCAAAAAGCGACGTGAAATATTAAAACAGATTGATTGAATTGGCGTTTTAAGTCCAGTTTATGCACATTGAGGCTAATTGGAACTGTACCTTCAGTTTAAAGTGGGATCCGAGCCACTATGTGCCTCCACCGGGTACCGAACCCGGGATCCCTCGATTATAAGTCGATGACGCCACCACTACGCCATCCGGGAAGCCCTCAAAATAGAAATAGATGAGAACGTTCATTGGTTCAGTAACGATCTCGCTCCCCAGCGAAGGTTTAAGGCTCGAATCCCGCCTGGACATTGTGTCCCTTTGCGGGTGTCCATCTATTTCATCTATTCATTACTCATCCTCGCCTTCCAATTAGGTAAAAGTTACAGGAAAGCAACCCAAAAATAAGAAAAAAATATTTGCCTCGTAATGACGCAATTTGACAAGGACGCCCGCAAGATTTTTTCACAGGAGAGGCAGCAGTGCTCAAAGAGGGAAAGGTTTTGGAAGGCTATCTATCTAGTTAAGAAAATCCTCTTAAAGAAAATTCCCCTACTAGGATAAATTGCATAGACATCCTCCGCCCACTACATTTTATCTATGATTTTGGAATATACTCGTACTTATTATGTTATGCAGCAGTAACTTCAATTAATTCTTGTCAACAATAAGTCGCCCCTGTAAAGAAGTTGCTGAAATTCTACTGCTGGAAATTTTTAAAATACAACACTACCTGAATATATGTACAATATATTGACATAATTTGATGCATGTTTCTTCCGTACCAATTGTCTTAATTTCCACGTAGTACACCCTGGACTGCATTTCACATACTAGTGACTAGCGAGGCTCTGGCGTCTGGACTCGTGGCCATTATAATCGTAGGTGGGGCTCGTATTGTGTTGTCCTTACATGTTTATGATTGTCCCTTCATCCGCCTCATCTTATCACCATTCATTCTCATCTTCGCGATTAGCCAGAAGTAGCAGAAACACGAAATAATAACAAATCAATATTTGTGTATGTGTCGTTCATTTAAAGACGAATTTCTACTGGGTTGATCGCTACTTTGAGGATGAATGATGAACTAATGAGTGGAGAATGAGACAAACATTGCTATATGCCTTACTATTGTTCAAACTGGGGCCTCTGGCTTCCTAAAGCGTTATGCTGTCATGGAGACCGGTTATATACATATAGAGGGACTTGCTTAATCCTTTCCGTTCAATCTTACTCTCTCGAACCTGTTGCAGTTATGTCCATGTTATAATTAATTAAGTTAGTAAACTATTTCCATGAAAACATGCGCACGAGACTCTACCCCCCCCCCCCCCAGCACACATAGGCATTTAAAATTGTTTCACTTTACGATTTTTCGGGTGCTCTATCTATTGTGCTCGTCTCAAGATGAGACTCTCATCTAATAATCATTTAACTTCATTGCTGTGTCTCGTAATCAAGGGGTCCCGGGGTCGATACCCGGTGAAAGCACATGGTGGTTCGGATACCACTTTAACCTGTAGGTCCGGTCCCGATTAGCCTTACTGTGCATAAAGTGGACTTAAAACACCAAATCAACCAATCAACCAACCAACCAACTTTATTGCTGCGTGTAGAAGTGTAGACAAATAGTGTTAAAGAACCAAAGACATGGATTCCCTTTTTGCTGAATTCAGCATGAATTTGTTCGTTTGCCATCCTCAGTTAACTTGAGAAGGTACGGGAAAGCAGTGAAGAAGAACTACATGTTATAAACATTGCTTCCAAAGAGTTATAATCGCCTCCATGAGGCGATAAACTTGTATGACTTTACATGTTATTAAGCGGCCCGCAGCTGAGGGTTCCCCTTTTTGACGTCACTCTAGCAGAAGACCTTCACGTGCCGCCGCAGCGCGGGAAGCCGGAATAGCACCCCCTGCCCGAGCTCATTCTAGTGCAAACTAGCATGGGACGTGTGTTGGAAACGTGGTCACAAATGGAAGTGCGTGCTGTCGTGCGGTATGAATGGGCTCGTGGGACTAGTGTTTGAGATATTCATCGACGCCTACAAAGCATCTATGGAGACGTCGTCAAGTCCCGTCAGATGGTTTGGCGCTGGTGTCAATGAAGGAAGGCATTCGTCGTTTGGGATTGGAGAGATTGAATCACCCGGCCTACAGTCCCGATCGTGCCCCATCAGACTTACAATAGTCAGCACTATCGGGACGTCACTTCGGAAGCAACGATGAGGTACAATAGGCTGTGAAGAACTACCTTCAATCGCTGGACACCGATTTTTCCCAGGAGGGTTTCTTGAAATTGATTTCACGGTACGACAAATGTATCAATGTCGGTGGCGACTATGTGGGAAAATAACAAAAACATTGTATTTTGTTATGACATTGCATTCTTCTGTTTGTAATAAAGCTTCCCTGTGAAAAAAATGACGAAACCTACTTTCGGAACGTCCCTCGTACGTGTCAAGTGAAAATACACTGAAGATAGGAATGTGCAATGAGTTTGAATTAAGCTTAGATCAGAATTTTAGGAGTTTAGAATTTTCGAGAAATAACGCGTGATTTAATTACGAAAAATATCGACCAACAACCTGAAAAAGCAGTGAGAAAAGACGACAAAAAAGCGACGATACTGCTCCGTGACGAAATTCTCTCCTGAAGAGTGCTCAGCGATTCGAAAAGCTTGCGAAGGAAGAGAGAGGATATGTTCGCCGCGACTCTATGCAACAAGCACAACTGTAGTATAAAATGGGTTGCATAAAACGAAGGCGGAAAGGTCTCTTAAATTTACTCACAGAAATGGGTCGTCGTGAGACGTTGGTTTAAATTTACGTGTAAATTCGGTGAATGAAAAAACGTTGGTAAATGCGTGTAGTAGTGTATAATCAGCATGTAAATGACAGTAGGGGAAGCGGGGGCTAGTTGCAACAGGGGTAGGTTGCAACACTCTTAATATCTTCTCAACGTGAAGAGTTACGAGAACGAACTTGCCCTTCGCGCATGAGCATTTTGTGGAGGAAGAAACGTTCTAGATTGTTGGTGCACGCGAGCTGATAACAGTTACAGGAAAGAAGAATTTTTGTTTTCAGACCAGGTGAGTAAAATTTGAAGAATTTATTTTGAAGTGACTAGCGACTGTCGTTGACTATGTTGCTATCAATGATACACATGTACTTTCACCTGTAAAAAAAATAACAGCCATGTTTACAATGAGATTCATGTTGAAGACATTTTCGTCCTTTTGTTAAGTAAAGTGGGTGAGGGGTAAGTTGCAACAGGCATATGAAGATGATGGAAGGGAGTGGGTACAATGTTTAGAGTATGAAGGGTGGGCACATTTCAAGAAATGTGCGAAAGAAGATGCGTTTTATGTCTGTCAATATTGTTTCTCAGATTAAAGAAAGTGTTTCTTTGTTTGTATGTATACTCCTTTATCTACATTTGTAAACCACAAATATGCTAAATTTAGGTCTAGGCCTACTTGAAGTTTAAAATATTGTTACAATGTCAGCATATGTTGAACAGTTTCTAACATAATATGTTGTATTTTGTATCATTTGTTAAATAAATTAAGATTTACGTTCTTGCTTTTATTTATGTTTCCATGTGTTGCAATATGCCCCATCCACTGTTGCAACTTGCCCCGCATATGGGGCAAGTTGCAACAAAAGTTAGGTGCTTGGAAATTTTAAATTTCCAAGAAAAGTACACGAGTGTCGAGGTTCTCAAATTTTCTGTGCAAGTGAAATGTATCCCGCCTTTCAACTACAAAGTTTCGTTGACGTATGTTGAAAAGAAAAATTATACAATTTTTTGAAGTTTAAAATTTTAAAAGCGTTGCAACTAGCCCCTGCCTCCCCTACATATTAAAATAAATGGTGAATGCATTTGGACGTATCTGATGCTTGTTGCAAATCTTAACATTTTCAATTGAGAGATTGTAAGCAGAGACTTGCTTTACGATTATATTCTTAAATTTGCTTACCAATAAGGCACGGTTGTGGTAACGCTTTCGCCTTGTAATCAAGTGATTCCGGGTTCAATCCCCGGTGAAACCACATTGCATACCCGACTAAAAGCACACACACCAATAGGTAAAATTTAACTTCATTACCAAAATGAAGTGAAAGATAAAAAAAAAAAAAAGCATATTTCATCGTTAGTTTGTAACTATGTGCCATCATAAAAAAATCAATCTTTTCTATTTCTGAAATACTGCTAGCAGGATCAATACTATTCATGTCATTTATTGCTGCACACACGCGGGTTGGGGCATAAGTCATGGCAACTATTGTTTCTTTCGCGAGAATGCAGGACCAGCACGAACATCCGAAATATACAAACGAAATGGTGGCATTGTATGGTATTGTGGATTGTATGATCAATGCAGATCATGTGGTACCAGATGTAGGCTAGGGAAGCGAGCATACATCCTTAAAGATAGCATCGAGCCACATGTCTGCAAGCATAGGAGAATTACATGAACAAAAGAGGTGCATACTACGGTTTGACACTATTCCCCACAGTTTTAACCAGCTGGTATTTCTTTCCCGAAGAACTGCTATTTTGATACAGGAACGCTGATCACGCCGTGAAACGGCGGTTGACTCAACAATGCCCTATGTACAATAACAGTTCATCACACTGCCTTCCAGTGACATGTCCACATACTACGGGTGTGTACCCATATTTCCATATGGACACATTATTATCAATATATATATTATTTTCTTCTACATTTATTATTATTGCATCGAACATCAGCACGTCTCCAAGTCCATGTCAGTTCCAGCGATGCCAAGCAAAGGTCATTTACCTTACCCCCTTTTGAGAGCCCACAGAAGGGGATGGCTATATTTGTTCGCTTTCTCTCCCAGAGACCCCTTGTCCTTTGTCCTCACAACGTCCAAAATTTTCCATTCTATCCCGCAACCACCCCTCCTCCACGTCATCCAATAGACATTGGACATGTATAAAACATAAACCGAACTGGAATTTTGGCGGTTTAGTGAATTCAGTCTGTGTTAAAAGGTGGTACTGAAGAGTCTGTGTTGAGAATTTGCGGTCAAGGAGTTACGCTGTAAGGCTGTGTCAAGAAGTTGTGGCGAACAGTCGGTGCTATGAAGTTGTGGAAAATAGGCCAGTGTCCATCAATGCTCAGAGTATAGCATATAACCTTTGAGTTATGATGAACGGGATAGATTTAGTTACATAACAAATATACAACTTTTACATTAAAAGTGTGCATGTAACGTAGGCGAGAAGAAAGTGTCCTCAAGTGCGTTTGACACCACATGAAGCAGCAGATTGTGTCACGGGGGCCAGTAGGAGAAGATGATCATCGGTCCGAGTTCCCTACCGCAGTGACCGACACCACGGACGCTCGGGACACATTCCCTAACGACCGACAATGAATTTCATCATTGGACGGTACAAGCACATCGTAGTAAGTGACCGAAATCAAATTAAGTGGTGAACTTAACACAATCACAATAGAAAAACATATGTAGGGAATCTTAATGTAGACACATAATCACATAATTACGGCAGTTCAACAATCAGAATCCCTATAGTATCACATGCAACCCCCTCCTTTTCCATCATTTCAATAGTATTTTCTATTTGTTTATGTGAACTGTGCAGGTACGGTCGGGCATCGAACCCTGGACGGCTTGCTCCCCAACCGCCTATTGTTCGGCTTCAACCAAGCAGCCCCGGAGGGAAAGAGCTAGCCTGTACGGCCACAAGTGCCATGTTCTCCGGGACATAAGATCATATTGTGGTATCACCGTTTAACTTTGAATAAAAATATAATTGCCATGACTTATGTCCCAGCCCTCGTACATGAACGTGTGTACGTAATATGTTTCTCTGAGGGATAGTTATGACCAAGTAGGGACTACAGTTTCGATACGTCGATTCCGTTTCAATAACCCTTTGTACTCAGATAGATTGACGATCCACAGTTTAGCATGTGCTTTGATCCATTGAACACGTGCCTCCACCTAGAATCGAACCTGGGAAGGTTTGATTAACATTTTTTTCAGAATAAAAATCTAATCAAACCCTTTCATTTTAAAAATCCATGAGAAAAGCTTACCGTTCCAATATTGGCGCAGAGAGAGGAGTCTGCGTTAGGCGTGGATAAAATCATGTAACGGGCGTATGGCTGGGTGCTACGACGGAGCCATTAGCAGCCCTTAAACTGCCGCACTAACCACCTTGATGGCCACTTATGAGATCATCGGATTACTAGGCCTTCATTCCTGAAAATGGGCACGCTACTTCCTCTCGCCTTCTATCCGCCTATCAGGGCGAACTGGCTGCAACCCACCAAGGAGCAAAAGTTTCAGATCTGGCGAATCGTCTCTCTCTAGTAAGTAATCACTTTTATCCGTCACAACGCGTTGCGAGAGAGGAAGATTTTCAAAGTGAAATTTCATTCATTTATTTTATTCTACTTCGCTTTTCCGCCACGTTTGGCTAATCGAAAATTTGAGGAAAAGTGATGATATGATGAAGTGACACTCACATAGAACAACCACGCCCAGGCCGGGATTCGAACTCTGAACCCGTGGCGTGTTTTATTATAGAAACGTACAGAAAAATGCAGAATTGACCAAGACTCGATATGCCGTGTCTTTGCTCTGCGACTTACTGACGTCTCTAGTTCTTCAAAGGGAACAGATCTCAGTCGATACATTTTTAACGCAGTTAAAATCAGGCAAAGTTAGGACTGGACGGATAAACTCAGATCATCTACTTGTATGTCACGTGAAATTTACATGTCAGTGAACATTTCTTGTGAAATACTGGATTGCCCTAAAAAGTTAAGCCCAATGAAACGATTCATGCCTCCCTCTGGATTCTAATCTAGGACCCCTGGCTTAGTACTTTCACAGGCTAACCATTTTACCTACAGAGGCTATGTCCGTTATAATATTTTCTAATCTCTAAAAGGGACTGCAATATCGGCTCAATTCTCTTCCTAAACATCACTTGTGTGTATTAAATTAAATTAATGGCAAATTATTGAAATTTTTGCCTGAAGACGGAGAACGAGACATGCATTTGTAATGAGAGATGAAACGAGAACGGCTTCATTAAGTTTATTTCACGTCGTTTTTGTAGCAATTTTTCGAAATCGCGGCGATGGAGATACGATTAGATAGATGAAGAAACAAGAACATGACCAACACAGAAAAAAACAGAATTATAGTGGCTTTGGGTCCAAACGCCAGAGCCTCGTTAGTCTACGAAAATGCAGGGTGTACCTCTTGGAAGAAGAATTACCTTCAGAGAAAGTCTGAAGCATCCTAAAACAGAGATTTAGACAATTTCACTTATTTGCGAGATGAAACGAGACGTTGCGAAGTCTCATCCGCGTCTAAACTAAGCTCGATAGCCCGCTATCGGCCATTGCCTGCCAGAGAGGACTTTTCATTGGTCAGCGCATCGAGTCCCATCGCCGCTGTTTTCTGGCTTTCGAGGCCGGAGCCCGCTACTTCTTTTCAAATAGCTTCACAATTGTCGTCACAACGCTGGGTCAATACCGAAATGTTTGGGCTCCCACCAGTTATCGAACGCGGGACCACCCACACCAAATGCGAGAGTGCTAACCATTTCGCTACGCGTCTCATATTTGTAGTTTTTCATTATTACGTCGCTTTTCTGTCAATGTAGTCAGATCGTGACGATGAGAATTAATTGTTTGATGCAATTGACGAAGGGGCACGTCCACGCCAGGGCTCGAGCTTGTATCGTGAGTCCAGTACTTTATCCTCTCAGCCACCGCTCCCGTCGCATATCTAACGCTGAACCGTATCGGTAAATAATGGTGCGTATCTCGCACGCGCCACTGCGTAGATTATCTGGGCCGGCAGGTGAAGAAACGAACAGCCGCGTAACAAAGCTATCCGGAACCACCAACACGTTACCACACGCCCGGCAATGGAGCATAAACGGCCTTTTTCCATCATAAAAACATCGGGTATGTGAGCACGAGGAAGTTGTTTGGGTACAATATGGTATCATCCGTTACCTCCATCCTCTTTCGGCCATTCACTCCTCGCATTTATTGTCCCCCTTTCGTTCGCAGAACTTGTATACAATAAAACACTTAACTAAACACGCAATATTGCAGTACTGGGCGAGATTAAAAGTAAATCTTGGCTTGGCTTGCGTTATGGTGGATTATAGGGAGGTCAGGTAAGCACAACTTTCGCTAATGAAGTTTATTGGCGTGTATGTGTACTAAAAGAACCGTTACAGGAAATTGTGCCTTGGTTGTTGTGCTGTAATTGCAAATTAATGGCCGATAGATTAGTCTAGATACATTAAGCGTTTTAACAACAACCTAACGTAATATCAAAACTTAAATGAAAGTCACGCCATATTCCCATCATTGTCTTCCACTTCTAGCCGATGCTTCACTGTCAAAGTATCGTAACATACCCTTCGGTATGTGGGATCGAACTGGGTTGATGCAGCTCACTGCATTCATCCTTGATTATGGAGCAACTCGCTATTCACGGTAAGCTTGATGGTAAGGTGCGACAGGTACTAACTACACACTTATGATTGGCAAAACACAACACGAGTTTTATACCCCTAAAGGCTGTATCAGCGTGGCTGATGGAAAGCGGTATATCTGTCTCTGTACTGTAGTTGAAGTTCTGCGAAGAAAGGTTATGGTCGCGACTGTACAAAAGAGTCCGACTTGCGACTCGCTCCAAGACGTCCTTGCACAAATCGTACTCCTGCCTCTCCCTGCTATGCTCCTAACTCACTGACCAATGACATCTCTGCTCCCACATATTTATCCCGATCGAATTTAATAATAATTCCGAATCAGTTACCTGTAGTCTCTTCCCTGACTGCAATTTTTTACACCTGTTTGCAACGATGGCGATCAAGGAAGCTCGGCAATGTCTGACAAGACATTCCTCAGATGCTTCTGGATATTTCCTGTCTGGAAAAGTGACTGCTAAATGTCTGGGATTTGGAGTTCTCTGTACTTAAACATTTCCAATGATTTTATAGATTGTTACGGTATGGTGCACAGTTACATCAAGGGCTTCTATAAATACTTACATTTGTTTTTTTTTTGTTTTGTTTTTTTCAAATTTGAATTACATTTTTTTGGGTGCATCAACACTCAACCCTTTACCGTAAGTAAAATCACTACCGGTCTCTGAGGACTAAAATGTCCGGACAACACAGCCCTACAAAGGATTATATTGTCGGTAGGTTCAGACGGCAGAGCCTCGTTGGCCTCCAAGAATCAAGTTACTGGAGTGTACTACGCGGAAGTGAGCTTCAACTTACAAGTGGGGTAGCAGAACATTATTTTTGGTATCATTGCGTAATTGCCTTTGTTTGACATCGTATTAGATGTCCTCCTTAATGCTAGCAGTCTTAATTCAGGGTGGCCACTCTAGGACCATGATAAAATTCAAGTATAATTCTCGGTTTTCAAGGCGAACTTTTAAAAAATTCAAGGGTACAAGAAGGTGTTTTCTATATTTCAACCTTACGTATTACCGCCTCTCACCACACACACAAACACAGAACTATATTAACAATATAATGATACCAACGTATCCAAATATCCTAATTCAGGTCGATGAATAAATATATTATATCTACTTAAAATATTTAGTTTAAAATGCGGAGTTTAAATTTGCCATTTTATATACTCAAGACTCGTAATACATCTCCAAATACAAGTCGCAAATGTTACGGGATATACTAATCTACGAAAAATTGTTATTTGTAACAATAAATAATCTTTCATGTGTTACATAGATTGTTCTGCAAAGGACACTAACAAAGTGAACGAATAAAGATAATTCTGTTTTATTTTTCACGCAGCTTTTTCTCCTTCGTCGATACAAAAATGCTAAACTGTAAAATACTTGCCTCAGGGAATTTTAAATATGTATAAATTCAATGGGATTTGGATTAATAAAAGTTGCAATTTTTCACGTCTAAGGAGAAAAATTCACGTAGAATTCCCGGAGCCAATAATTCACGCATAATTCCAGTAATTCAAGGAATTCCCGGTGAGTAGTAACCCTGTAATTGCGAACATTCCTAATTGCGAACACATTTTTCTACCTTGGGACCTACAACTTCTCACACATCCTGTGTATATTTGATGATTTTTTAAAGGAACTCAATTCCACACTTCAGACTCTTCAGTTTCTTGTGGATTACAGTTGGAACATAGAAAATTAAACGACCATATTTTTACCCCTTTGTCTCCCAAATAACAAGTATAGCGGGACATAACATTCTAGCCAGGGAATATGTTGACCAAGCGAACGTGAACAAGTCTCTTGAGCATGTAGGACTCGGGAGGACTCGACCAATGAATGCGTGAGAGTGGAAGTGAGTGCATGGAAGGGAAAACGTGACTTCTGCTACCACCAGCCGTTTGCAGATAAAACACTGCCTCATTACTTAATAAGAAATTTATTCTCTTTCTTGGAATTTTCAAATGACGAGAAATAAATTATTTAAGACCACGAGAGAAGGTAATGACCTTTTAGTATTCTAGTGGAGTTGAAGGGAAAAGGTAACAGTTAAAGGAATTTTGTGTGTGTGTTACGGGTGGAACACAACACATAACAGAATTAAATCAAGAAGTTGAAAAAACGAGCAATATGTAAACTACATTCTGCCTTCTAACTTAATTATATAGCTATAATAGTTGAATTTTTATGCAAATTTCAATTCTAGATTGTTCCTCACGTGATAGTATAAAGCTACAGAATTGCATTTAATTTTAAAAAGTGAGATTCAAGTTCACGTTGAGATTGAATGATTCCATATGTAACAATCCATACCATAGTAATTGAAAAGTTGCACATACCACAATGAAGCACCCTGTAGATATATGCGAAATGAAGCTTCATCGCGGGGAGTTTCAGGGGGGAACTAGTTTCAAACCCTGTTGCAGTTTCATCCAAATGCGGGTAGCCAATTGCGCTTCCGCTCATCCGAGGACGCCAGAGGAAATCTCCAAAATCGTCGGGAGGACGCAGCATCTTATCTTCCGTCCCAGCCTACGGAGAAGGAGCGGACGGCTCCGGAATCTTCATGCGGAGGAAGAAGGCGTTATCCTCCCCCTTCAGCGCGGAATGAGATGCTAAAGGGGTTGCTTTGTAGGCCCCCTCCGAGGTCCTTCTGGAGGAATCCATCGCATACTTCCCTCCAACACTGCAAAACTCTCCGCAGAGGATGTTACTTTGTATGGCAGCCTTGCACCGCAAATGGAGGGACTTTGAGTGGGAAGCTCGTCGCCGTCGGTCACGACCTGAAGCATAAATAGGACCGGGGGATGTAATATATAGGGAAAGAACGTGTGCATTAGGAATATTAGGAGGGGTTTCTCCTGGTTCTCATAACTAATCCACCTCCATATTTCTTCGCCCCTACCTTTCTTTGCTGTTATATTCTTCCTTCCTCTATCTTTCTATCTCTCACTCTTTCTCCTTATCTGCTCCCTCCCCCCTCTCTCTCTATCTTTCTCTATCGCTTATCCGGCTTTTACCTGCCTTCTTTTTTCCCTCTCTTTCATCCACTTCCATCATTCACTAATCATTATTCCGATCTCATTCCCTTTTTAACTGTCTTATTCTTTAACTCAATATATCTCCTTCATGTTCTCTTTCTTCTAACTTTATCTGCCCTTTGTATTTCATTTCCCTTTTTCGATTTTTCTTTCTTCTACTTCCATCGTTTCCATTCTCTCTCTCTCTCTCTTTCTCTTATTTTTCTCTGACACTTGTCTCTCACTTTCTCTCTCTCTTTCTCACACACACACTCTCTCTCCCTCTCTGCGAGTGTTTGCATGCTCTCCGCGAGGGCGTACGTGGTACTTTCCGTTATGGTACTAACTTCTTGTGTTCAGAAACCGTTCAATCTTAAGCACTCTAAACAGCTCAAAGTTCCTCCACACTTGACAATGCAGGATTCAGAATGTTAAAAAAGCCATCTTAAAAACACGAAACTCGCCTCTGTGCTTAGGAATGAACCCATAAAGATGGAAATGTTGATTGATACCGACAGAAAAAAATACAAAAGAGGGAGATCTCGTAAGAGAAGGGGTAATTGATAGGAATGTAATAAAATTATCATGACGCTAATACATAAAAAGAGCACAAGGAGAAATTTTCTCAACACTGACACAGCCTAGAGTTAAGGAGCTGTATCCATGCGGGTGAAGCGCTAAAAGAAATGTTTTTCGTTAATTCAAACGACCGCCCAAACCTTTCCGTTTAATTTAAACGCTGAACGAAACGTTTTTGATTAATTCAAACGCCCAACCAAACGTGTCCGTTTAATTAAAACGCTGAACAAAACTTTTTTGTCAATTCAAACACTCAACTAAACGTTTCCGTTCAATTCAAACGCTGAACCAAGCTTTTTTGGTTAATTCAAACGCTCAACAAAACGTTTCCGCTTAATTCAAATGCTGAACCAAACTTTTTTGGTTAATTCAAACAGCCAACCAAAACGTTACCGTTTAATTCAAACGCTAAATCAAACTTTTTTGGTTAATTTAAACTCTGAACCAAACATTTTTGGATAATTCAGACGCTCAACAAAAAAGTTCTCGTTCAATTCAAACTCTGAACAAAACTTTTTTGATTAATTCAAACAGCCAACCAAAACGTTTCCGTTTAATTCAAACGCTGAACCAAACATTTTTGTCAATTCTAACGCTCAACTCAACGTTTCAGTTTAATTCAAACGCTGAACCAAACGTTTTTGGTTAATTCAAAAGCTCCACCAAACGTTTGAGGGAAATTCAAATGAATCATTCTTTACAGCAAAAGCTGAGAGCAATGAAGATTGCTTCACATCTAACACGCTATTACAAAAACCATGTTCGTGGCTGAAATACGTTCGCAAAATTTCCATTAGAGTAATTACAAGTATTTGAGGAGAACAAACTAGCAATTAACACAAGAGAGAAATGCAGACAAAAAAACAGCAATTTTACAGAAAAACACGTGAAAGGAACATGGCAAACCATTGCTTCGTAGTACAAAGAAGGTGTCCCATTAGTACGCAGCTCACATATTCCGACCTCAAACGCCACCTTCATCAGACTATCTGTACCACAATGATATTACTACCCTTATAATAACCCCTTCGCTATCTTCAACCCTCGTTCCATACGCACTTTCAATATAAACGAAGGGAGGGTGATTACGCATCGCTACCACTACTTTCCCACCCTACGCACATTTTGTGCGTTTCTCCGGCTCTGTTATTGCGTCCCTTTTCTTTGATCTTGCCACGAGTAAGAATTTATGCTTGTGGCTTCGTAGGCACTGTTTCCGGGTAATTAAAGGCAGGTAAGTGGTTTGTCGTGAACGTTTCTAGTCTGCGTTCACAAGCAGATGTACGTTGGGTTGTGTTACTAAATATACGAGCACATGCTCATAAGTACTTGCTCTAACGGTTGGGGAGGAGTGTTTAAGAAGTGAGATCGTTCTCCACTTTCGTATTAAAATTTCAGGCTCTAATTCGAGCATATTTATTTATCACCTATAACAGAGCACTGGCTCCAATTACAGTAGGTGTACATAGAGTAATGACAATTCGTAAATACCAATTATAACAATACGATAAAACAGAAGAGGTTAGAAATAGATAAAAACACAACTACACTGATAATTGCGTAAAACTACAGCACAAATTTTGTACAGTGCATAAACCAATACCCAGGAAAAGCTGAGCAAGTGTTCCTTCGCAGAGTTGCCAACCTACCAGTTTTCTCACTAGGACAGGCATTATAGTGTACATGGGGCAATATATAAGTGGTATCGTATGGGCATCATTGTCTTGGTTCTATGATGCCCTTCTCATGTAATCGTTCAATACAAATGAAATATACCAGGTGGTTATAATTAAAGTGACGGTGTTCAGAGTGGTACAGCACGGGCTGTAATGAGAGTAGCAGTCTGAAACTTCGTAGATATGCTAATGAAGCAATGCGCTCGCGAATTATGCAAAAAAAAAAAAATAGTTCCAATTCTCGCCACCAGGGTAAAAAAATGGCGCTGTAAGCAGTCAAAACGTGGAATTTTCCGTAACTCTGACGTCAAAGTCGGTGAAATTGCCTAACCATTGTGTGAGCTCCCTGGTTGTTGTTGGTGACGCTTGTTGCTTTTTCCTTTAGTAATGTTCATGTAATTCGAATAGTGAAATTGTAGCGATATTTTAGTAGTGCAGGTGGACCGGTTCACAAACCTCTTGTGGTGAGCTGAAGTGGTGAGCAGTGTTGCCAACTCCTCACTCGAAAAAATCACCAAGGTTTTTGTTTTTGGGTCTAACCTAACCTAAAGCAAGGAGCTGGCAACCTTGCTTGAGGTATTTTCTCGCAGTGTTGCCAGCTCCTCACTCGAAAAAATCACCAAGGTTTTTTTTTTTCTTGGTCTAACGTAACCTAAAGCAAGGAGCTGGCAACCTTGCTTGAGGCTTGCCTTACAGTGCATAAAGCAAGGTTGCCAACCCACTGGTATTTTTGCCATAGCCTTTTACAAGAAAAAAAAAGAGAGAGGGAAGAGTTAAACAACCGACAGCTTACCCACAGCCTTTTTTGCTCTAACCTAACCTAAAGCAAGGAGCTGGCAACTTTGCTTGTGCAATCAACCTGGTTGATCGCCCCTCAAGTGGAGATCAGCGTTGCCAACTCCTCACTCGAAAAAAAAATCACCAAGGTTTTTTTTGCTCTAACCTAGCCTAAAGCAAGGAGGTGGCAATTTTGCTTGTGCAATCAACCCGGTTGATCGCCCTCAAGTGGAGATCAGCGTTGCCAACTCCTCACTCGAAAAAAAAAATCACCAAGGTTTTTTTTTTGGTCTAACCTAGCCTAAAGCAAGGAGCTGACAACTTTGCTTGAGGCTTGCCTTACAGCGCATAAAGCAATTTTTGCCAACCTACACACACTAAACAAGGAGAGCCGACAACAAATATGTACTGCCGTAAAAGAGAGAGAGATGGGTGGATGGTAATATAGTATGTGTGTGCGTGTGCGCGTATAATATGCAGCATTATTAACTAGAGTGTGTTGGCAATTTACTTACAACTAAAAAAAAATAGAGATGCCAACTTTGCTATAAAATGAAGAGAGAGAGAGAGAGAGAGATTTATGGCTGGCAAGAGTAATGAGCGAATGCGCCATATCGTAATTTTCCAACTCCGTATATCGTGACCTTTGTAAACCTCTCTCGGGGGAACATTGTAACACAAACAAACAAACAAAATAATAATTGTTGTTTTTAGGATGCCTGGCCCCTATAACCTCGCCAGGGTGCGTGGTGCCCAACCAAAAATGTAAAAGTTTTCTAATGGCTGCGGTTATAGATTACCGCACCTCTGTAGAGTTTCACGTGTTTTTTTTTCTCAAACTTCTTATATATTTTTTTAAATTTTTTTTACAGGGTTTATTAAAATACATATTTGAGGAAAACAACGCCACCCATATATAAATAAACTCCTCAAACTAACACTAATTAGAATTAGCCTACAAAATTTTTCTCGTAAGGTATTTTTTTTTGTAAACACTCTACCACCAACAGATCACATATAAATAAACATACCCCCAAAAAAATGCGCTCCATGAAAAGTTGCCCTGTGTGCAAGATAGCCATATCAAGCGCACATTTTGCAAGACATTGTCGTACCTGCGCACCTGGTAAGCGTGTAACCGCTAAAAAACCATGTCCCAGGTGCGGTATACCTATTACTATTAATAATTTGAAGAGGCATATAACATCATGTAAAGTTGTCGTCGGAGCACCTGTTCCCCAACCGTCGACCAGCTCGACCAAGAGGAAAGCGGAAGCCGACTCGCCACCACCCGCCAAACGCGTCAAGCCTGTGACAAAAACAAACCAGACTGCTTTCGAGCGGTTGTTAGAGGACTTTGTCATCACTTCGGAGGGCTCATGCGACGTGCGTAGCTTTTTGGAGAACGTGCAAGCCGAAATTATTTCCATCCTCGGCGATGCGCTTGCAATGCACTCCACCAAATTCTACGCATCGCTACGTTGCCAGTACAAGAAGCCGTCCGACGAAATTTACAGCTTCTGCCACAACACCAAGGCGAAGACGCTGCATCTGGCGGATGTCGACAACCTCGAGGTCATCTACAACCAGTTTGCCGATGAGCTGGTGGCAAAACAAGAAGAACATCAAGCTAAAGGCTCGGGGGGTTCGCTGTGTGGCGAGCCTCACGAACTGTGCGTCAAACTTTGCAAGTTCATACCTCTCTCCGCCTCCAGCTACGTCCCCTTACCACCTACCATTGCGGCAAAGAAGGCTGTCCTGAACATTCAAAACAGTGATGCCAAGTGCTTTCTCTGGTCGGTGCTTGCAGCATTACACCCTGTCCACTGGAAAAACCAACCACGCCGAGTTAACCACTACCTACCCTACGAGTCGGAACTGGAAGATGCGATGGTTGGGATCGACTACCCGGTAGAGGTCACGGATATTCGAAAGTTCGAGGCTCGTGCGCGGTTGGCCATCAACGTTTACGGTCTCACTGACGAAAATGCGGTGTACCCCATCCGGGTGAGCGACGTAAAGGACGATGGTGCGCAGGAAATCCATCTCCTACTTATCAAGGACGAGACCCATCACCACTACACTCTTATTCGCTCGCTCTCTAGACTTGTTTCGAGCCAGCGGAGCAGTGATAGTCACCACGTCGAGGTGTGTCGAAGGTGCTTGTCAACTTTTGATAATCGAGAACAGCAGGACTACCAGCGCATCAGAGGTCCCAACATCGCTGCAGAGAAGCTTGCCAGCCACAAGATCTACTGCAATGCCAACGAGCCTGGTGTGGCAGTCTTGCCCAAACCTGGCACCGTGGAGCGTTTCCACATGCACGGTGCCATGGTAGAGCATCCCGCTATCATCATCGCGGATTTCGAAGCCTTCCTCAAACCCCTGTCCACTTGCGATCCCGACCCTGAAGTTTCTTCCACCACCCCTTACCAACTCCACGAGGCTTCGAGTTATGCATACGTTGTGGTGCGACGTGACCAGCACATTGCCCCCGAGCCCTACGTGTATCGCGGTCCCGACGCAGCCAAACACTTCCTCGAGAGGATGGTTGTCGAGGCCAACGAGATAGGGAAGGTACTGTTGGCCCCCAAATCTATACTCCCACTGTCCCCCGACGATCAACGTAGACACGACGAGGCCATCGCTTGCCCTGTCTGCGTCAAGGAGTACACCACCAACAACCGTAAAGTCCAACACCACGATCACTTTAACGGTAGGTATGTTGGTCCTTGGTGCAACGGATGCAACCTCATGGCCCGGGACCCGCGATTTATCCCTGTGTTTTTTCACAATGGCTCGGGATACGACTTCCACCACCTCGTCAAGCATCTTGGGTACGACGACATGCGAATCAACGTCCTGGCGCAGAACGAGGAGCGTTACATCAGTGTGAGCAAGTGGGTGCGAATTTCAGGATCACACTCCACCGTCGAGCTTCGCTTCCTCGACTCCCTGAGGTTCCTCCCGGCCAGCCTCGATGCTCTCGCAGGGAAGCTTAGCGACGAGCAAATGCTTATTACCTCCGGAAATTTTCCGAACTTGGACGCCGGCCTCTTCAAGCGTAAGGGAGTCTATCCCTACGAATACGTCACAGACCCTTCCAAGTTCGCGGAGACGACGCTACCTCCCCAGGCGAAGTTCTACAGTCAGCTGCGAGGGTCGAACATCACCGACGAGGAATATCACCACGCCCAGTCCATGTGGCGCGAGCTGGGCTGTCGAACTCTCGGGGACTACCACGACGTCTACCTCAGACTTGACGTGACGCTCCTCGCCGACGTGTTCCAGACGTTCCGTGCGACCGCAATGAAGATCTACAAGCTGGACCCCGCCTACTTCTACAGTCTCCCCGGACTGGCGTGGTCAGCCATGTTTCTGGTGACGAAGATCAAGCTGGAGCTTCTTTCGGACGTGGACATGATGCTGTTTGTGGAACGCGCCGTGCGGGGTGGAATGGTCCAGGTGTCGCAGCGACACTCGCGCGCCAACAATCACCACATGGCCACCGGCTACGACCCCTCACAACCGTCCAGCTACATCATGTACACGGACGTCAATAACCTCTACGGGCACTCCATGATGCAGTCACTCCCTTTTAGAGGCTTCGAGTGGGCTGACCCTTCCAACTTCGACGTCGAAAGCTTCGACGATTCGGAACATGGATTCTTCGCCGAGGTGGACCTTGAGTTCTCCGAGAAGCTGCAGGATTTGTTCAGCGATCTCCCCCCTGCACCCGAGTTCAAGTGTCCACCCGATTCCAACCAGAAGAAGCTCGTCATGGATTTCGAGCCCAAAGAGCGTTACGTCCTACACTACCAGAATCTCCGGTGGTTGATGCAGCGAGGGGTTGCAGTCCGCGCAGTTCACCGCATCCTCAAGTTCGAGCATTCTCCATGGTTGAAGCCATATATTGAAGTCAACACCAAACACCGCACCGCAGCCACGTCCGAGCTTGATAAGGATTTCTTCAAGCTTATGAACAATGCGGTGTTTGGCAAAACTATGGAGAATGTACGGAATCGCATGGACATAAAATTGGTAACGAGGAAAGCACAATGTCGCAGGCTCGTAGCGAACCCATTATTTAAATCGAGGACTATTTATAATGAGCAGCTTGCTCTGGTGCATATGAGGAAAAGTGAGGTAAAACTCGACAAGCCAATTTATGTTGGTGCCTCAGTATTAGACCTGAGCAAGCTGCACATGTTCGAGACGTACTACGACATATTACGTCCACATTATAGCCACAACATCTCGCTTCTCTACACGGACACGGACAGCTTGGTGTACCACGTCCACTCAGCCGACGCGTACAAGGACATGGCCACGGTTCCATCTTTGGTTAACCTCTTCGACACCTCGGGCTATCCCCAGCCGAACCAGTACGGCATCCTGCCCCGAAACAAAAAAGTACCTGGCAAACTCAAAGACGAGAAGGACGGTGATGTAATTCTCGAGTTTGCAGGTCTTCGCGCCAAGGCCTATGCCATCAAAGCCGAGGGCAGCGTTACCAAGAAGGCCAAGGGTGTCGGCAGACAGGTGGTTCGGGAGCATCTCGCATTCGAGGACTTCGTCGATTGCCTCAAGACCAGGTCGTCGGTTCTAAGAGAAGAACAGCGCATCCAGAGCGTCGACCATATCATCACCACAAACAAAGTTAGAAAAATTGCCCTGGATCCCAACGACGACAAGAGGTGCGTCCTCAAGTGTGGTATTCACACATTGCCGTGGGGGCACTATCGCTTAGCAGAAAGCAAAACCTGCAACATATGTCCATCTTCAACAGAAGATTCATAAAAACAAAACAAAACAAAAAAAAAACACTTTGACTGTCATTTACAAAAAAAAAAAACACTGACTGTTATTACAAAAAACTTTGACTGTATTCTTAAATAACCAGCATGCCTATGAATTTGTTCGGTTTCAAAAAACAGATCATTATGGAAACCATACCAGATCATGAAGTCTTACCTTCCGTATTACCTAAACTCAACGGTCTGTTGATCATTCACCTCAACAGCATTTGGACGAAACTGAATGACGATGTGGGCAAGATGTTTTATGTTTTTAATAACAATTTACATTTCTACGAAATTCCGATCGACGGGAAACTTCAAATCACCGTGAATCCGGAAAACGCAGGCGAAATCAAAATTTCTACCGGCAAGAACATTTTTCGAATCAAGCACGACAAGATGCTTTCTAACATTACGTACGATGTGTCTGCAGGAGATTATTTTTACATGGAACTCCTCGGAGATTACGACAAACTTATTCCTCTCTTCGTAGAATTACGAATCGTCTATCCTATTATAAATAACCGTTAACAAAATGCCTAACGACATTTTCGGCAACACCAAGCGTGTGGACCACGCAGAAGAGATTCTCATGTTGGACATTCGAGTTAAGAAGTTGAGGACCGATTTGATCGCTTTGCAGGAAACCTTAAACAAAAGTTTAGAGTCGGAAATCGCTACGCTCCAAACGCAATGTCTCGACCCCATTCTGAAAATCGATTCCGAACTGAAAACGCTGATAAAAAATTATGTCGACGTACCTTCTTACGACAGCGTTCAAAATATACAGTTGAGCGTGGATTCGCTTCAAAATGATTTGGCCAAATTACAGCAATTTCAATCGAAAAATGAAGATTTGGAAAAATTGAAACTCGAAATCGAAGAACGAACTTCCGCAATAGAAAAGAATTTCTCTGAACTTCAAACCGTGGTGAACGATATAGACGCAGAACGCTTGCATGTCGTCGTTTCCAAATTACAAGAAGAATTCACCAGCACGTTGGAAGAAATTAAATCCAAGTTGCAGACTTTGGAAGATACAATGACGAACCTACCATCGTCGGACGAACTGCAGGTCATCGGTAAAAGCGTCGCGAACATAAAAATTCAATTGGAGGCCTATCAAGATTTCGAACACATTCAAACCACCATCGCTACGCTTCAGGCGTCCTTGGAATTGATCAACGAAGAAATTAAAAATATTCACGCCGAAGCGAGAGCGTTGACGAGCATTCAAGACACGTTGAGCACGGTTCAGCAGAAGATCGAATATTTAGAAAATTTAAACGTCGAAACGAATCTCGCTCATTTTCATCACGTACTGGACAACATACAGGGTGACTTGGAATCGTTACGAACGAGCGTGCCTTCGAGCGAAGATTTGGAAAAATTGAAAACAGCGGTGACGGCACTATCAGATTCGAGCGACATCAAAAATTCGTTGAGCGATCTCGAGAGTAAAGTGGCCAATCTCCCCACCTCCAAAGAATTACATGCTTTGAAAAGGAACATATCTCGAATGCTGAAACGACTGGAAACGGAAACGGCGAACGTGGAACAGATTCGAGACGAACTTGCTTCGCTGGTGTCGACGCTGCCCACTTCCCAGAGCGTAGCCGACCTTCACACGCAGTTTACAGAGATGCGAAGCATCGTGAACGATCTTACCGAGAAGAGCTCGAAATTGAATCAAATTGAGAACCTTCAGAACATTGTGGTCAATATCAGAGATCAAGTTGGAGTGCTGGAATCCACGCAGGAATCGACGCTGGCCTCTTTCGGTGCCAAGTTGCAAGAACTCAACGAAAACTACAAGCAGTTGAACGTGGAAGTGAAAATCAAACCGTCGTTTTCTACCGTAACGGATACCATAGTCGAGCATTTGTTGCCCGTACAAAACACACTGGGTCAGCTTCACAGCAACCTCGTTAGCATCGACACTAAATTCGCTAAACTGCATTCTCTGCAAGCCATCGAAATCAACAGCGTTCCCAATCAACAGAGAATCTCCACGTTCGTCGAAGGTAACAAACTGTACATGCTACATCCTTATCATCCGTACTACAAGTTTCTCCTCGATGGCACGATTCAGATAAACGAATTTTCGTACTGGTCTCACGGCAGAAAAGCTAGCGTTCCCACCATGACTTTGATATCGAATCGTGGTGTCCAGAAAGCAGGAAACATTCCTCTGGCACGTTGGAACGAAACGCGCAACATATATGAAATACACGAAGACGAAGATCTCACCGTTTTCGACGTGAGTGCCGGCGATAAGCTGATCATTCAAAACACGAGCGAAGTGCCACCCTCTTTGAATCCCATCACGCTTGTGCTTCTCTTGAAACGTAATCTCTAAACAAAAAAATGTCTAGGCAAGCCATCGTCGAAGAATTGCATAAACCTGCACGCCGCAACTACAAACGTTTGGCTGTGGTAACCAAGAGAATCGACGACCTCTGGGAAAGCGACCTCGTCGAAATGAGTAGCGGCAAGTTAAAAAACGTGCATAAATTGAACAATGGCAACAAGTACCTCCTCACCGTCATAGACACATTTTCGAAATTCGCATGGGCTCTACCTTTGAAGGCGAAAACAGGAACGTGCGTCACGGAAGCATTCAAGACAATTTTTCGCGAAAGCAGCGGCAGACGACCTCGGTTTCTGCACACGGACAAAGGGAAGGAATTTTACAACGCCGTATTCCAAAAATTTATTCAAAAACACAAGATTCGACATTATTCTAGCTTCAGTCACATCAAAGCCAGCATCGTGGAAAGATTCAATCGAACCTTGAAAACACACATGTGGAAACGATTCACGCTTCGGGGAAATTACAAATGGGTCGACATCCTGCCGGAACTCGTCGACACTTATAATGATACGGTACACAGAACGATAGGCATGAAGCCAGCCGACGTTACCAAGTCCGACGAGCAGCGTTTAATTTCTACAGTTTACTGTCCAAAGTACACTCCCACGACAAAAAAAGCTAAATACAAAATTGCAGACCAGGTGAGGATCAGCAAATTCAAACGCACCTTCGAGAAGGGATTCACAAAAAATTGGAGCACGGAACTTTTTACGGTGGTTCGAGTTCTACCCGGAAACCGACACACGTATATAATAAAAGATAGTAGCGACGAGATTTTGAAAGGAAGATTTTACGAAGAGGAACTCTCTAAAACGAAACACCCCAACACGTACCTCATCGAGAAAGTATTGCGTAGGAAAGGTGACAAACTGTTTGTCAAATGGCTGGGACTTCCGGAAAAAAGTTGGATCGACGCGAACGAAGTGATCTTGTAAGTACGTGGAACGTGGTGAAGCGTCTACCGGATCCGGAAAGTCAAACGAAGAAAAAGAACGGCGAGTTGCTTCCCGACAGCATCCGCTGTCTGATCGTAGGTCCTTCGGGGTGTGGGAAAACAACACTGCTCGTGGACAATTTTCTCCTCGCACCGAATTGGTTAAATTGGAAGAACAGGCACCTGTACGTGTTCTCGAAAAGTTTGGAGCAATCCAAATACCAGCAACTGATGAAACTGTACGATGGTCTGGACATTGCAACGTTCGCCTCGGAAATAAAACCACTCGACGATTGTCGTGAAAATTCAGTCGTTGTGTTCGACGACGCCATCCTGGAAAATCAAAATGAAATTCGCAACTTTTTCACGCAAGGTCGTCACAAAGGAATGGATTGCTTCTACCTAGCTCAAACGTTTTCCAAAATTCCAAAACAGTTAGTGCGCGACAACGCCAATTTCATATGTTTGTTTCGTCAAGATCACACCAACCTCAAGCACGCGCACGATGACTACGTAGGCGGAGACATGAACTACAATCAATTTTCGGAAGGCTGCTCTACTTGCTGGAACGGTGACGATTTCGGATTTGTGACGATCGACATGACGAGGAAACCCAACGACGGAAAATACAGAAACAAAATCAACGACTTTCTAAACGTTGCAACGTTGTGAGAAACGACGTATATAAATAACGTCATGACGAAACGAAAAATCGAGGACGAAAATCTCAAGTTGCGAAAATACCTTGCGAAACGCTTCAAAGGTTGGAAATCCGAGAATCGCGGATTCTACGAAGAGAAGAAACGTCAGGATCAACCCGTGATCGATGCCATCAGCAGTCTAGGTAAAGAAATTAAAAGTGTCACGGAACAAAATAAAAATTTGATTAATGAACTCGTACCGCTCGCAGCTAAAAGTTACGCCGTACCCACACCCATTTCGAGTATTCCTTCGACGCCGTTCGAACTGAAGGATGCACCGGCACGACGTCGAGCCATAGGCAGCACGTCTTCGGATAAAATCGAGTTGGGACCTTTGGCACGAGACTACCTGAGCACGGGGAAATTCGACAAGGATGAAGTGTTCGGATTGTATCCCAGCATGGAAACCAGCGAAGGCGGCGGTGTGGTGTGGAAGATTGGGAAATCGAAGGTGACCTTCGAAGGCAACGACATTAAAGTCAATTTAGGCGACAAGGATAGTTGGACCAGGTATCCGGGTACGGTGGGACTGTGGGAACTCGTTGCCAAAAAGCAGCCGAAAGATTACACCGACGAAGATTACCAGAGTTACAAGGAAATTCTGATCATGACGGATGCCTTGTACCAGAACAACGACGCCTCGCAGAATAGGGTGAAATCGAGCAGCGGCGAGAAGTACAGGAATCTCATCAAACCGATTTGGAACCAGGTCAAAACAGGCAGCGGCGTCAAACGCTACAACACGTTACCCAAAGAATTCGTTTGGGTGGACGACGTGAGGAAGCTCGTGGACCGATTGTTGGTGATAGCCGGCGAAGAGAATGCAGGCAACCGTAATTTCTACAACGAGAAGGTTGGTATTGTGGACATGATCAGCACGAAACTTTCCAACTTCATCGTGAACGACGACAAGGGCATAGGTTACCTGATCAAAATCATCAACACGCTGCCTCCGAAATTTTGGAACGTGGCCGAAGGAAAGGGACTCGTGAACGACATCATCAACAAGTTACCTTTCGAGATGCATCTACCTGGCTACCAGTACTGCGGACCGGGCACCAAACTCGAGAAAAGATTGGAGAGAGGAGACAAGGGTGTGAATCCGTTGGACGCCGCATGCAAAGATCACGACATCGCCTACAACACCACGCAGACGGATCTGAATGCACGTCACGAAGCAGACAGAAAGTTAGAGCACGCAGCTTTCGAAAGGTTCGTGAGCAGAGACGCATCGTTGGGTGAACGGGTCGCCGCACTAGGCACCACCATCGCCATGAACACGAAACAAAAATTGGGGTGGGGTATATAAATAACATACAGTAAAAAAACAACATGGATTACATAACTAATTTGCCACCCGAGCTACTATCTAAAATATTCAAGAAAGTAGTTAACGGAGATGTTAATAAACTTGTAAGCATGGCAAAAACAATGCCGGAATTTCGCATCCCTTGTGAAATGGTTCTCAAGGACCTTCTTCGGGAGATCAGCGGCCTGAGGTGCGATGATCTCAACATTCTGCTTTCGGCTGCAGGGCAAAAATTGGAGGAGAGGTCGGACGAACTGTACGAGGCGATGCAGGGAAGAAGACAGTATACTGATGATTGGTACAAGTCTATGCAGGAGAAGGATGATATCACTACGCACATCCTCGCGTTTTCCGAAGCACGAACTTTCTTCCTCCGTTAAAAAAATAATAATATATATACGTGCCAAAAAAAAAAACTTGATATATAAATAACACACATCGTGAAAAAAAAAATAATCTTCGGTATATATAAATAACACATATCGTGAAAAAAAAAAAAAAAAGCAATTAAATTTCTCTCTAACACTTTGAAATTTTTCTCTTCTTCGATATGACAACCGAAAAAATAAGTGATCTCCAAGCATTAAAACAAATGCTAAATTTGTCAGTCGAGTATGTAAAAATTCAGGAATTGGAAGTCGACAAACCTTACACGATAACTTCCGGTTCAATCGTTTCTACCCAGTATGGTCCCAAGGTACGCCTGTTGCTCAACGCACAATACAGTCTATTTTTACCAGATCGATACGCTAACATGTTATCCGACGAGAAGCTATCTATTTTAATCGAGAACAAAACTCGAATCGTGTACAAGGGGACAAAGGAACTTCTTGGTAAGAAAACGAAGCACGTAATAGAATTTGTGTAACGACTGCGAAGCCTTGAAAATATATAAATAACATACCGTAAAAAAACTACACAAGAAAAAATCTCAGAATATATATATAAATAACATACCGTGAAAATAACACATAGAGCATCAACATGAAGCCCAAGGGTGTCGTGTACCAGATACCATACTCCAATCTTAAAAATCTAGGTGCTCTCGATGGGTTACTCACCAAGAAACAACGCGAAAAGAAACGTTCTTGCTTGTCGAAAGGACACGGAATGAAATTGCTGCTCAGCACACCTCAATTGAAAAGATTGCAGCGTTCGCGGAAACAGCAAAAGATCGGAGGTTTCATATTCAGCATCCCGGCCATCCTGGCAGCATTGGGGGCCGTTGGAAGTTTGGCCGGCGGAAGTGCCGCCATTGCGAAAACCGTCATCGACTCGAAGAAGAACAAGGCGGAATTGGAAGAACAGAAACGTCACAACCTGGCCATGGAGAAGAAGGGGAAAGGTATAACCAAAAAACAAAAAAGCAACCTCGATGCTTTGAAGAAATATAAAAAAAAGAAACAGAAGCACTCACCAACCGAGACATTGAATCTCTGATTGAACCGTTACAAATCAAACACTTCAGAGGAGTTTTCATGTCCGACTCGTTACCTTCAAGCGTTAAAAGAAGAGAATGCGGAGTAGTCAACTTGGACGGTCAAGAAAATCCAGGCACGCATTGGATATGTTACCACAAAAACGACAATGATAAAGCATTCGTTTTCGATTCTTTCGGAGGTGTTCCACCTGCAAATTTAATTCATTATCTGAAAACGAACAAAACCTCCATATACTACAACGACGAACGCATTCAAGATTTCGGAGACGTGAACTGCGGTCATCTCTGCCTCTCCGTGCTCGCGTTTCTCTCTAAAATAAATAACCCTACGATCGAGGATTTCCAGAAAGCATTGTGGAACCTCAAACAGCATCACTAGGATGGGCGTGTTCCATCTCACGAGCGAATCATCGATCTTGAAACTCACGCTGCACGACGACATCGTCTATCCTAAATCCGTGGCTCTGCGTGCATTCTACAGCATGTACCTCATACCCAACGTCACGCAGCACAACAACAAAATTAGCGTCGGAAGCGAACACATCGTCGTCACGCCGGGCCAATACAATCTTTCCACTTTGCAAGCTCAATTACCCAAAGGCACGTACCTTTCTCAAAATTCGGTCACGCACAGAGTGGAAATCCTATCCGCGACGGAGACCGTGGACCTGGGCACCATGGGAGAACTTTTAGGTTTCGAGAACAACACCAAACTCGAAGCTGGCATCAAGCACGTAGCAACCAACATTCCTAAATTCTTGGCCATAGAGACTCTGAACGTACACTGCAACGTGGCCGAAGGTATGATCACGAAATCTTCGGACGGATTGTTAGGAAGTCACAAGCAGACGGGAATCATAGCCACGTTCAAACCAAGTTCCGAGTTCATGGAACCGATCATCTACACGCCCTCTTCGCCGATCTATTTTCCAGTATGTCGCAACCGCATAGACGACATAGAGTTGGTGGTGACGAACGAGAAAGGAGACGTGGTGGATTTCGCAGGTGCAACAACTACTGCCATCGTGGAGATCAACGTATAATAAATAACCATACATGTAAAATGGAGCAAATCGAAAGTTACGAATTGCAATCTTTCCCTCCCAACCGTCGCACGTTCGCCAATCTCAACGAGGCGAACAGGGAGATCGAATACGACGTTGACGTAGGCGACGGGTTCATTCATCCTCACAGAGCAGACCTCTACCTTCAATTCGACGTGGTGAAGAAGGAAAGCGGAGACGCGTTTCCCGCAGCAGCAAACTTAATACTCGTGGACAACTTCGTGCCTCACCTGTTCTCGCAGGTGGAGGTGAGGAAACACAACACCGTCATCGACAGAATAGATTATCCAGGCATCACGTCGACGGCAGTGGGAACTTTGAAATTATCCAAAACGGACGCAGCGTACTACCAGGCCGGGGGATTCGAAGCCGGGACCAAAATATCGACGAGAAGTCACACGGTGCTCTTTCCCATGCGTCTGCTGCCGGGTTTCTTCTCGGACTACAAGGAGATCATGTGGAAGGGAGGACTGAGAGTAACATTTCGAAGAGCGACCAACGACAACGACGCACTGATGCGATACGCTACTTTGGGTCCGGACGGCACCACGCCGATAGCCAATACTTTACCCGAAGCGGCGAAATGCGTCATCCGAAGCATGGAATTGAGAATGCCGGTGGTGGAATACGAAACAAACTACGCCCTCAAGTACAAAGCGGAGATCTTGAAAAGTCCGCAGGTGTTGATTCACTTTCACGGTTACCAGTGCGTGCAGAAGATGGCGTCGGGAAGTCACATGGAATTCGACGTGACGACGCAGTTCAACAACATACAGTTCGACATGCCAGATTTCGTCGTAGTGCTTTTTCAGACCGGGAGGGACAAGAATCAGGAGAAAGATTCCAGCAAGTTCGACGACTGCAAGATCAAGAACGTTTATCTGAAGAATGGACGCAACGAAGTGTTCCCGCGCGAGAATTACAACCTCGACGTGACCAAAAACGATTACCTCAAACTTTACGAAGCGTTCTCGGCTTACAAACGCGTGACCGAGGGAAGCGTGGACATGTACTACACGCCCAGCGAGTTCAAAGCACGGAGACCCATGACCGTCATCAACACATCTAAGAGGAAGAAGGTTGTGGTCAACGATCGAACCAACATCAAGGTCGTCTGCGAGTTCCACGATGCCTTGCCCGAGGATACCCTATGCAGTGTCATCCTGATTGCAGAGAAGTCCTTCGCCTACGACGTGAAGAACGAGAGGGTCACAGAGCAGTTTTAACAAGTTTTTTAACATCTTTTCTTGCACAATAAGAAATTTTCTGCACTAGCACAATCAGTTACAATAGCACAATACGAATTTCACTAGTTCAGATCACTTACAAATGTTAATTTCATTAGTTATCAGTCACAATATCTTTTTTGCACTATAGCACGAGAGACAATCAGAAAATTTGCACAAAAAAAATTTGTTGTTGTTTTTTTTACACGTGAAAATTAACAATAATTTTTTTTATCGTTTCAGATGCTGTCGAAACATCAAAAACACATACACACACACTAAAAAAATAAGCATGCAACTTTATTTGTAACACACACATACATTCTCCATCTTCATCAAGAAAATATTATAATAAACATAATCATTTTTTATCTATATCTCACAATAAAACTCTATATCCAAAAATATCACAACATCAAATAACACTAGAGTCGTTAGTACACGTTGCATGCATTACGGAGGTCCTCTGTAGGGTTTCATGGAAGTTTGGGGGGGGGGAAAAAAAAAACACGTGAAACTCTACAGAGGTGCGGTAATCTATAACCGCAGCCATTAGAAAACTTTTACATTTTTGGTTGGGCACCACGCACCCTGGCGAGGTTATAGGGGCCAGGCATCCTAAAAACAACAATTATTATTTTGTTTGTTTGTTTGTGTTACAATGTTCCCCCGAGAGAGGTTTACAAAGGTCACGATATACGGAGTTGGAAAATTACGATATGGCGCATTCGCTCATTACTCTTGCCAGCCATAAATCTCTCTCTCTCTCTCTCTCTTCATTTTATAGCAAAGTTGGCATCTCTATTTTTTTTTAGTTGTAAGTAAATTGCCAACACACTCTAGTTAATAATGCTACATATTATACGCGCACACGCACACACATACTATATTACCATCCACCCATCTCTCTCTCTTTTACGGCAGTACATATTTGTTGTCGGCTCTCCTTGTTTAGTGTGTGTAGGTTGGCAAAAATTGCTTTATGCGCTGTAAGGCAAGCCTCAAGCAAAGTTGTCAGCTCCTTGCTTTAGGCTAGGTTAGACCAAAAAAAAACCTTGGTGATTTTTTTTTTCGAGTGAGGAGTTGGCAACGCTGATCTCCACTTGAGGGCGATCAACCGGGTTGATTGCACAAGCAAAATTGCCACCTCCTTGCTTTAGGCTAGGTTAGACCAAAAAAAAAAACCTTGGTGATTTTTTTTTCGAGTGAGGAGTTGGCAACGCTGATCTCCACTTGAGGGCGATCAACCGGGTTGATTGCACAAGCAAAGTTGCCAGCTCCTTGCTTTAGGTTAGGTTAGAGCAAAAAAGGCTGTGGGTAAGCTGTCGGTTGTTTAACTCTTCCCTCTCTCTTTTTTTTTTCTTGTAAAAGGCTATGGCAAAAATACCAGTGGGTTGGCAACCTTGCTTTATGCACTGTAAGGTAAGCCTCAAGCAAGGTTGCCAGCTCCTTGCTTTAGGTTACGTTAGACCAAAAAAAAAAAAACCTTGGTGATTTTTTCGAGTGAGGAGCTGGCAACACTGCGAGAAAAAGGTTGCCAGCTCCTTGTTTTAGGTTAGGTTACCCCAAAAACCTTGGTGATTTTTTCAAGTAAGGAGCTAGCAACACTGCACCATCAAATAGAGCTCTTGCCTTACAAGAAAAATCCATTAAGGCAAGCTCACCACTTCAGCTCACCACAAGAGGTTTGTGAACCGGTCCACCTGCACTACTTATTTTATTACAAAGAGTATTGTTTTCTGCGATTTATAGTGTTTTTCCTGTAACTATACCAACTTTTGACTGCTTACAGCGCCATTTTTTACCCTGGTGGCGAGAATTGGAACTATTTTTTTTTTTGCATAATTCGCGAGCGCATTGCTTCATTAGCATATCTACGAAGTTTCAGACTGCTACTCTCATTACAGCCCGTGCTATACCACTCTGAACACCGTCACTTTAATTATAACCACCTTGTACATGTCTTGGCTGACAAGGTAATAGTCCAAGGGCATTTGTAATTCAGCGAGTTCTTTAGTGAAGATATGACTATCGGTGATACGTTATTAGTACGAAACAAAATCATGTACTACGAGGTGTTTTGACTGCGATTGTGCGGGTATGTATGTCCTGTGTGACGACATAAATACAAGATGGTTGCGGTCTCACGCAAAAACAAAGGAAATAGGTTATAACTTCTTTAGAAGTACTTTCTGACGATTTCGTATGGAGACATTTTTGGTTCGGAATTATAAAATGAACAAAACATATTCTTAGTCATTTCATACCTCACACTGCTGTGGGTAGATATCTAGTGAAACTATTCTAAGAAATATTTTACTTCTAATTCTCTCAAACAAAGACCAACTTGTCTGGTAGTGGGAAACAACAAACAAACAAAAGTGACCTGTCAAAGATGTAAAATATTCTCCGAATTAAGTACCAGTAAATGTTAGTGTAATGTAACGTAAATTATATATTTTTATCTGTCTGGCTGTATATGGTGATCAAAGAATCGACATATATTTAATCTTATGATAGAAGTGACATCTTGTGAGTTACTTGGAAACTACTGCAGATAAAAACATATTCCGAGGCTTGAAAGAAATACCAGATGCTAGTATAATGACATATTTAATATTTCTATTTATACACGTCTGTCTATGGAAATCGAAATTTAGTTACCTTCTAGCACGCAGAAGTAAATGCATCAGTTTAAACAAAAATGCATAAACGTATCTCACACCAAATGTTTAAGTGCATCGTCGGGAAATATGCTGAAAGGTGCATCAAAAAACGAATCAAATTGATGCATGAAAGTACACTCGATAGAAATACTTGCTTGCATTACATGATGCATTTTGGCGTTATCTTTATAAACCTTAAAAATGCATCCAACTGCAAACCCGATTCTTGGCAAAGACCAGAAAAGAAAAACTCCTTAGTGCATCAATCGATGCGTTTCCGGTGTATCAAATAGATATGATGCATTCAGTTTTCTGCAAGCTGCGGTATTGTTGTTTAGGAAGTTATATGTACGTTAGCAGTTCGTTATAACATCTATAATCAATAAGCCGATGGATTTTTGTAATGTTCTGTTATTAGTAACTATGGAGTATATACAGGGTGTCCCAAAATAAATCTTACCATTTCAAATGTAAGTAACATTTTTTTTAAATCAATCTGTTGACAACAAATTTGAATGACACATAGTATACAAACAGGAGATTCATTATTTAGGTGTCGAATATGATATCACGTAGGTGGGCTCCATTATTCGCCACATAGACACGTACCCTTTCCATGGCTTGTTCCATGACTTTTCTTAATGTGTCTGGGCCAATAGCTTGAATCTCCTCCTGGATGTTGTTTTTGAGATGGGTAAGTGTCCTGGGCTTACTTCTAAACACCCGGTCCTTGAGGTAATCCCATAGGAAAAAGTCTGGTCAGTTAAAGTCTCCAAAGATCCAAAGTGTCTGTCTGACGAATAATGGAGCCCACCTAAATAATGAATCTCACGTTTGTATACTATGTGTCATTCAGATTTCTTGTCAACAGATTGATTAATAAAGATGTTATTTACATTTGAAATGGTAACATTCATTTTGGGACACCCTGTAGTTGTTGCATAATACTGAAGTTGAAACTTGATTAAACTCTACACTCCACTCTGTCTCGGAAATTTGTTGAGCAAGGCCGTGCATAACGGCAGAAAATTGGAGAAAACGAGTGGGCGCAGTCAAGCAGTGCCTGCTGCTGCAAACGACTGGTAGCCGACCTCCGTGGCGGAGTGGTTAGCACAGCGCGTTACTACGCTAGGGGTCTCGGTATCGAATACCGGCCTGGGCACGAGTGTTCTTTAGGAGTGTTCCTTTATGAGTTTCATCATATCATCCCTCATTCTAATTTTTGCAACTGACCAAAAGTGACAGAAAAGCTAACTAACATAAAACAACATCAAGCAAGCAAGTAAGTAAACGGCTGTTGGTCGCTTTTTTTACCCTCTCACACCGTTCGTTTGCTCCATAGATTCACGTAACAGAGCGGTCCATAAAGTGCGCTTTCAACATGCACAGTTAAAACGCCAACGCAGTTCTTCAGAAGTTGCGTACGCTGGCCGTGAAAGAAGCTATTAGAGTTAATAATTTGCCCCGATGCCGCAGGGGCTACGCCGAGAGAAGAAAAGGTTGTTCCTCTCGAAATGACAAATGACACCCAAGGCCTCGCGTTTCGTCGGTTGACTTCGGAACGGCTCGTAGGGAAATTTCAACCCTTCCTCCCCCCATCCCCCCTCCCTCTCTCGACGTTCTACGCTTTCGCCGCCGGCCCGACACGCAAGAGAATCGATACAAGCTACAGCGACTCTTGCAGTATTGCAATGCAGTGGGTCAACTTGGGAAAGCTATCTCTGGAATCGCAATGAGAAATGACACGGGGGGGGGAGAAAAGAAACAAAATATAAACATAACATGAGGAAAAAGCCATTTTAAGGGCGTACTTCCATGTGCATCTGGCATCTCTTGTAGGCAATAATGCGCTCTAAGCATATGAATTGGTATTTATGAAACGAGCATGACTCGCCAAAACTTCGTTTGTATTTTAATTAACGAATATAAAATTCTGATTTTTCATTTAGTCTTTTAGCTTCATTCAGTTCCCGCAGTAAGTTAATGCATTTCCTCAAATATAATTTTGATTGATTTATATGGTTCATTTTAATTCGCTTTTCTGCTAATTTTGGCTAATCGCGACGATGAATATCAGTGATGATGCAATGAAATTGATGAAGATGGCACTTGCAAAGAACCCTGAATTGGAACCCTGTACTTTTGGCGTCGTAGCGCGGTATTCTAACGACTACGCTTCGGAGGTTGGCGCTAGCAATTCGAGTTCTGCTTAGGCAGAACCCATCAGATTTTTCTTTCATTTTTCAGTTTGCTCTAATGAAATTTTATGGCCTTTTCCGTGCCCTGTTCCGGCATGGACCGAGGGAAGCCAGTGGATGGGGGGTAAGAGATGATGATGTAGGGGGGCAAACAGAGCGACCGGCGTGATTACGCCATGCTTTTCGCTTTATCTTTCACCTGGTTCCACCGGGACCCACTGAAAAAAAATGAAAAAAATAAATAAAACTCTTAAACAAGTAACCCGTCCGGCCATACGGTGTGCTGCGTAGGCGTTCGCGTGATACGGAGGCATTTCCGTATCGCTTTACGGAACGAGCATATTTAAACTGCCGAACAGAAATCACGTGATCTCTCTCGACCAATCGGCTCGTACGCCACCCACACGGCAGGGAAAAGCCACGTTGCATGACGCAGGAAGTGACTTCGAAATGGAATGCGTGAGGTGCCCCCGCCCCCCTACTTTCTACCCCCATCGGGAGGCTAAAAGGGTTTTATTTTAAAACGGCGCACCCTCGACCGCCCCCCGAGTCATTTCCTTCTTAATGGATTCGGTCACACGAAAATCAAAGGCCGAATTGAAATCTACACCCGATATCCATTAAAATCAAAGGTTGGCAACGTCCAGGTCGACTTCATGCACAGAAGAACTAATCGGGAATCTACTTAAATGTGACTCCAAAATTTGTGTCCAGAGGTTTAGACAGACCCACACTGCTAAAATAATTTACTATCATAACATAACGTCTCAGTATTCATTGTAAGAGTCATAACGGTTATAAATGTTGTAATATCTAATACAATTTGTTCCAGACGACATATTATGGCACATCAACTACCAGGCTTACATTAATGAGATAAATACAGTTTCACAAAGAGCACTTTTATTTCCATTATCTCAAATCTCAAATTGCTGACGAGTATTACAAAAATATAGATGTACAGTTCAGGCCTGGGCAACCCGTCGTATTTGTGGAGGAACGCTCTTGCCCACACGTGTGGACTGCCGAGCTGGCAGCGGTAGTGTTGTAAGAGAAGAAGGCGGCTTCGTCGGTCGCGTTCATGCACTTGCAACATTGTAATCGTGGCAGAATAATCAGGGGGTTCTTCCATGTAGAGGAGGGTGCCTCCTCATACAGTACTTTTACCACTGAGCGCAGCTTCTCCCACACTCCCAAACTGCTTACTGGCCTTGAGTTAGGGTGTGGAAGCGGGACCATACCTTCAAGCTACATCCTCAATTTGCCTTCTCTTATTTACCGTCGCTCTTCTGTCACTATTGGTAACGGGACCTGTGTATCTATAAATAGTGACAAGCAACTAACACGAGGAAAATTCAAGCACGTGATAAAGATGGGGAAAATATTTATGTGATTACATGTTGATACATTATTGCAGCTTGCAATCATAGTAAGTAGTTTTACAGTGATGTTTGCAGTAGATTTCGATGTATAGATCTACCTAGACGTAGCATTCACAATAGTTTTATGGCAGTACTAATCCACATTCTCCGGCTACTGGGTGAATATTTATGTTTATATTGCACATGCACTTTTACAAACCCTGTACTGCAGAATGTGTACAGTAAACATGTAACAAACCAAAATATATATATTTAATAACATACTATACAGTACTGCCCAAATTATTGGACTCGTTGTAGAAAAAAGAGCCCATTTCCTTGTTTTGAAAGTGTTCTAACTAAATATACATATTTGACGATTGTAATAGCTTCTTATAGGATTAAACTATTTGTCTGCTTCGATATTATCTTGTTTCCCACAATCCTTTCTTTTACTGTGTCCAAAAACTAGGTGGCAGCACGAATTTACAATATAGAGAAAGTCTCCAATTTTGTTAATTTTGGGTATACTCCTATACCTCCTAATCACGAATCTGTTGAAAAAAACCGGGGGTCACGTCTAAAATTTGAAAAAAAAAGCCGATTGAATTTTTTTTATATATATAGGTGTATATGCGTAGTTTTACGAACAAAAATGTAATCTCCTGTCATTGTGTCCAACCACGCCGTTGTTTTACAAGAAAATGATTTATGATGTTCAATTCTAGTACGATCCCTATTATTTCGATGAATTTAGGGGTGAAATGAGTGCAAATGGAACCTAACCTGACAGGCCTAACCTAACCTCGTGTGAATGGTTCGTGGGGCTACCTGTGGATGGTTTTGGGGCTAACGTCAATGGTTTGTGGAGCTACCCGTGGATGGTTTGTGGGGCTATCCGTGGATGGTTTTTGGTCTAACGTCAATGGTTTGTGGGGCTACCCGTGGATGGTTTTTGGCGCTAGCAAACAATTTTTCATCAAAATGTACAATTTCCAGACGTGACCCCCGGTTTTTTACAACAGATTCGTGATTAGGAGGCCAAAATTAGTTAGTTTACCGAAAATTAACGAAATTGGACACTTTCTCTATATTGTAAATTCTTACCCACGATTCTTTGCACATTCGCAAAAATGCCTGGAACAATACATACATTGCTTACCGTGCTGTTTATGCTATTTTTTAGTTATAACAAAGAAAATAATATTAATTCTGGTTGATGTAAGGGTGTTTCTTTATTTGTATCTTCGGAGCAACGCGTAATTTCATAAACCACGTGGTTTGAAGTTTAGAAAAAAAGAGTGAAAGGGAATTGTACACAGACAATGATAAATGGGCTAAAAAAAAAGAGCCAAAGGTGAAGGACAAAGGTGGTCATACGAAGTACTGACAGCACTTGCAGTGTGTATAATAATGCAATGTGTATCACAAAATATTAAATCTGTCAAATTCTCTACATAAAGTGAGTTAATCTGTGTTTCATATTTTCAACTAACGAGTCTAATAATATGGGCAAAACTGTATATTTCTTGCTTCTTGTATCCATTACTTCTCGTTTTAGTTTTGAAATTCTGAAGTGGCACATTAGTGGTTGCAGATGGCACCCATCACTCCGCTGCAAGTAACTTAACTCTGCATTAACTCGTCGATCTCGGAAGTTAGAGTTAACCGTCCTTTTACTCCCAACTAACCCGACGTTTCTGTTGGTGCAACAGATATTCAGCCCATCCGTGGGTTAACCGTGAGTAAACTCTAACTCGCGAGTAAATCCATGTTGGTGTAAACGGACATTAAACTTGAGTTTAATTTTAACCTAGGTTTAGTGCGATGTTCTTGAATGCAGACATGTTATATGCATAAAAACAAATGTGGAACAGTGGCGAAGAGTATGAAGAACATAGCGGGAACGAGATGAGTTAATGGTAAGTTTGGGAGGAGAGAATGAGCTCCAGAGAAGTCACATCGTTGCAAACTGCTTCCGTGTGCACATACGAATGGGCGAGCGTGCTATCTGCAGGTCAGCAAGTTACAAAAGGAGTTCCTTTGTTGCCGTCGCAACAATTAACCTGCCATCAAGAGTTTGAATGCCACACGCTGATGCGTCTAAAGTGCGTTGGTAGTTAAGGGCGTTTTTTATAAGCCACCGAGTCGTTACGTTTGATGGTGTCTCGAAGAGAAAAACAGCTGGGAACATCAATTTTTGTCATACGCTCTGCAATGATGTTCGTCTTGTGCATCTCATTTCTTTCAAATCATTTCTTCCATTTGCCTAGTGAGGGACAGAGAGAAGAGAAAGTTCTGTTAAGATTTGTTACTTAATATTAAAGCCTGCAGCAAATATACGAGGGCCGATTTAAGTATCCAAAATGAGGGGAAAGATTAAGAAAATAACACGTTTTCCCTCCCGTTAATTATTGTGCAAATAATGTGTCATGGTAGGCTCTGCTTATCGGAGAGAAAATATAAAAGCTAGTGGCGACAGTGAATCTTCACGGCGTGGTTGCATATGTATACAGTATACATGATAATGTCTTCTTGTGTGTCCGTAGCGTCGAAGCGATGGATCAACAATCGAAACGTTACGAAGTGAAGTATTTCATCATCATGTCCTCTGTAACAGTTTGATGGCGTTTTACGGTCTCGTTTAATTATAAAAGTTAATTTTTCGAATGTTAATACAGTGTGTCTGAATAATAAATACGCAAATTTAATTTTGTCTTGCAAAACTAGTTTTCCGAATACTCTTGATACATATGTGTGATTTTCTTCTACAAATTCCCTTCAGCATTTTTTTTGTAGACTGTAACGAAGGGTTCACTTGAGTATAGTGGAATGAACAACTATTCCTCAGCAAAGTGTCCATGACAAGACTCTGTCCCGGGAATCTCTGGAGCAAGCGAAAGAAAACAAGTCCTCTGTGCAAGTAGGACTCAAGGGAACTCGACCAATGAACGCGTGGGAGAGGAAGCGAGTATATGAGTGGGAAAACATGGCTGCAGATACTAGCCGTTTGAAGCATTGCGCAATGCTTTGCTTCGCTCACTCGCTTTCTCTACCGTTATGCGCGACCTTTCATCACATATTCTCAAAACAGAGTGCACTTACATTAAATTTTCTCTTGCATTCGACACGGTTTAAATGAATCGTTGTCATTAGTTTGTTTATTGTTTCGATTCAATTCTTCTCATTGCGGAAAGCAAAGAGAATACATACTGGTGGGTAATTTGCTTGGTACTACTTATGTATCCTACCCAACCATCCGTAACCATGGGCACAGTACCACCAGTGGGTTAAGTCTGGCAACCTGGAAGACCTGCTGCGTGGCCATGATCAATGAGTTTTCTTTATTGGACCATATTAGCACGTCACCAAGCAAGATTGAGTCATAAATGCTAAAATAGGAATTGTAGCTTTCCTGGCGACGTGATTCGAACAAGTGTTCTCGGGTTACCAGCCAGGTTAAATTGGAGTTGGCTTCCAACGTTTCGAGGGCATGCATTGCTCTCATCTTCAGGGAATGTTGAAATGGGGACCAGTGTAGGTTAATATACATGACTATAATGCTGTTACAATTCTAAAAGCTGTTCCTTCCGATGGAAAATTCAATGCTTTTGAATAGGAGGAAACCACGTGTCAAATTTGTTTGGAATCAATCTTGCTCACTTGATTGTTGGTGACATCACCACTAATATGGTCCATTGTTATGGTCGCGTGTGTACGCGCTCCCTTGGCGTGTACAGATCTGAAGGTACTCTTGAGTATTGTGCAAAACCCAGTACTGTGCACTTTGGATGCTTAACAAGTTGAACACACTGTACATAAGTATGATCGATGCGTTCAGCGATGATAATCCCACCAAAAAGCACGCTCTTCGCAAAAATAATACGGACAAGGGGACAGCCATTTTAATACCGAATTCCTTCTGTTCCCCAGCCACTGGGCTTTGCACTCGGATGTGAAAATAGCAGGCAGGCTCAGTCTGCCGTTAAATCTGACAACAGAGCCCAGCTAGACGCAGCTGACGTGTTTGATAACAAGCCGCTCCCTTTTCAGCACGTGGATGCTTCCCACACAGGTTTCCGTGCGGTGGGTGGTCGAAAATCTCCCCCACCCCCTCCCCCGTAGCCATGCCATTCCCGTTAGCCGTATATGGAAAGCTGGCGAGCCGGAATGGTAATAAGGCTTAGCCTAAGTTAGTTGTCAACGTGTCAAGTGTTAGAATCCACGCTGGTTCCAGGTGAAAATGGCTCTGTGTTTAATCCCCCATCGACGCTAGTTTCATTAACCTGCCACGGTTTCGTTTATTGTGGGACCTGATAGATTGAGTAGGTGTCGGCGGTGTTTGCCTGTTTGGTCCTCGCTTTATATCTCTGCGAGGGTCCACTGTGTCGGTAAATACTGCCTCCCGATGGGCAGTGTGCATTGTGCCCCATTCAACTGCGAGGATTGGAATTCCGCCATTTTGCACGTGGTCGGTCACGTCTCTTCGATTCGAATTTTTTACCCTATCTGTGGGTGATATATTTAGGATATAACTTATCGCACAAGCCTCAAGCAACCTCCCCGTCTTTAGCCTTCTGGGATTGACCAACAAATGCTTAGAGAACTAAACCTGACAAGCAAGGACGCCACCAGAGGGGACCAGCGGGGGAACTTGCCACTCCTGAGATATCTAGAAAGACTTCACGTAGTTCAAATTTTGAAATTGTAGCGTGAAAACATAGACGAGAGGTGTTGTGAAAGACAGCAGATTAAGTGCTATGCAAATTATCCTAATGTTGGGAATGCTTCATGAGAATTCTGTTAACTGGGGGAAAGACTCACCTCCCCTTTCCACCACTTTAAGCCCCCCACCCCACTCCTGAGAATAATCATGCCTTGCTGATAAGCCTTAGGCCCACTTTAGGCGAAAACATTTTCCTTACCATTTTTATGCCATGACCAAAATGCTACCGTGTAAAGTGAGAAATCTTATGGCATTTCAGATGCCATGACATATTTCATGGCATTTCTCAAGGATAGAACAGGCTCTATTTCCAAAACATTTTTCGTAGCATAACCAATCAGAAGCGACCTATAGATCACGAGTGCAGATGTAATGGTGGCCGCGTGAGATGTAAACAATGTATCACTTCACATTTTTAAAACACAATAACTATTCAACCGAGAGGAATAAGGTTTTTCCTATTAAATGGTTTTAGGTACAAACCAATGGCACTGTTTAAATACATGCTTTATAATGAGTCAATTCTTTTTAACATAATGGAGTCCTCTGTTTTTTTTAGCGAAGGCGTGACCCACCCTGTTCCCCCTTTATCATCGCCGCTGTTATCCTAGCAGCGTAAATAAGTAACTATAAATACAGAAATCAGACTGTAATCGTGTTACAACATTGTTCAAAATGGCGCTTTTATTGTATTTGTTCTGCCCATGTGCTTTTCCTAGCATTCCCTTCGAGCAAAAAAATACCTTTTAACTGTTCACGAACACACAGCCGAGGAAAAAAAAAACTTGTCGATTCTTTCCTTTGCTCCCAATGGCCTATTTTGTGGGGGTAAAACCTTTCTGCTCATGCCGTATCAGGAAACGCTCAATTGAATAAAATGCTTTCTCCGAGAACATAACAGAACTGGATAAAGTACCGCGGAGTAGAATGACAACACATCAGTACACAATCGGGAAAGAAGGAGAAGTTCTAGAACTGTCCGCATGATGGCGCTGTATTCTGTAGGCTTTCCGAGGCACTTCCTCGGAAAGCATGGTTGGAAGATCGTTTATGGAGTTGTTTGTCAATGGCAAGTAGCCACGCGCATGCGCACTGACCTTGTAAGATAACAGTAACACGTGCAGGTACGTCACACATTTCTTCTATTATTGTGTCTTCCGTTGGTTGTTTTCAACGGTTCACTGAAATTCCTCTGAGTGTTCCTCTTTCCTTTGGTGGGAGGGGGTGTGTCGTGGTTGGGTGGGGACCAACATGTGCTAGCTCCAATCTTGATCTTAAAGATGCTTTGTGAGTCGATGCTGGCTGATGTTTTTTCTTGCTTTCTCTGACACTCCCGACAAATCTTGAGATGTTACGGGCACATTTTTCCACCCAGCCGTTTCTCTTAACGTAGCGGCATAAGAAAAAGTAAAATGTAGTCTTTCCCCTGGTGTTGTGGAGAAAAGGGTACACACATTCACTATCTCGCCCATCATGGAGGTGATGTGGGAAGCACCATGCTCTAATCGTATTTACCCCTCACTCTTTTCCTCTCAGATCACCCCAAGTATTGCGAGGTTGTGTAAACCCTAGAGCCACTTATGCAGGATTCTCCTCTGTATACATCTCAGAGTATCTCTTGCTTCCCGACTTCTCTGTAGTCGACCTCGTCACCATAGATTCTGGTTTCGAGTCCTGGCGTGGATGCTGGAGTGTCACTTCATAAATTTCATCCAATCATTTTCATCGCTGTAAATAACAGACAGAAACGCTGTATTAATACAACAAGAAAAGTACAAGTAAGTCACTTTTAAGGTAGAGCGCGCACATTGTTACAACGAAGAAACAGCTGTTCCAAATGTACAGGGTGGTTCATAAGTGCTGAAACACCTGTTGAAAACAAATACGGGAGGGGAAACACGAGTCAAATGTCCTTATTATTATAAGAAGGGGAAAACTTGTTGTAGCCACGCCGCCGTATCCCTCCTCCCTGAACCAGCCAGCAGGGAAAGAGGATATTGTCAAAATAGTCGTTCTGCGCCGTGAATGGGGGCCTGTTCCTAGGCTGAGCCGGGTTTAGTTTGTCACCAACATGTCGAGGCATTTTGAAGTCCATCTCACTTTCTTACACTCTTTCCCGGGAATCTCTGGAGCAGGAGGACGAAAACAAGTCTCTTCGCAAGTGGTGCCTCGGAGAGCTCGCTCGGCCAATGAACACGTGAGAAGGGAAGCGAGTGCATGGAGGGGAAAACGCGGCGCTCTCCCCCTGCTCTACCGTTATGAGCGGCCTTGATCCACAGATTCCCGAGACTGACTGTAGTGCGTCGAACACTGAACATGTTATCTCACATTTGTAAGTTTTCAAAAAGAAAACAAGACTTTTGAGTGTTTTTCCGAATCGAGCCCAATCCGTCAAGCCTCAACTTACATGAGACCAACATGCACTGGAGAGCCATCCAATCCGCACCCTCTAAAAAAAAAATTCGCCTTCAATTTTTTTTCTCTCCCTCGCTACAGCTGGAGAGATTGATAGCTTCCCCGGGGCGAAGCCAGCAGGGGCAGAGTTCGTCGCTGTCTGCTGGTCCAGCCAAGGGATGCTGCGTCTCAAGAGACCTGTTTCCCCGGAAGCATCAGATGACACGGACAACCGTGTTACCCTTTCAAGAGGTCGCCAGGACAGGAAGGGAAGAGTAACGACTTAAGAATAAACCCCGGCGAGTATCCGCCTGAAGCCGGGGAGTGGCCGCAGGTGCACGCTGACGTCATTCGAGCCACTTAAAGGGAACTTTTACGTTCCCGCACAGGTACAATCTTCAGCTCTGGAGTCTTCCAGGAAAACCACCTGAAGACCCTGCTTCTCCTCTTGTCCTTGAGACGCACTTAAACCTGAATAATTAAGAACCTGGCAGGATTAATCTTCGTCCGGGTTACTAGGCTATTGCGTCCAACGGACCAACGATATACAAACATACAAAGAGATGAGACTGTACAAAAGTATTGAACGCAAAAATCTTGGTAAGAATATATAGGCTAAAGGAAGAGAAATTGGACAGAAACATCTATAAGACCATAGGCTCCGATTTGGCGAGTGGCGGAATCAAGGCACTTGTAGTAATTTGCAGATGATATACTGACCGCGGGCTCAACTGGCTGGCCTATTTTTTGCTACATAGCTCCATTTGTCTACCAATCGTCTTCAGGGGTGTGTACCTCGATGAGTGTCAAACAATATCATTTGCAAGGTAAAAGGTGTAGACGTAACATCGCTCTCCCGTTACAACGCTGCCAAACGTACGTCTGTTTTGTCAGTTGTTTTTATTAGCTTGTTTGTACAGTGTTTTGCTGTTTTGGGTACTTATTGTCCGAGCTTTGGGTACTATTGTACAACTTTTATCCACTAACGGCGCTGATAAACTCTCTCCCTCCCCCCCTATACCACAGACAAATTTTTACCTTTCTCTGTGCTTATACAGTACGTTTGGCAACATGCTGTGTATCCGACGCTTGTTTATTTCATCCCGCCAGGAACGTTTGATACCTTGTGACACGAAAATACCCATGTCAGTCGAAGAAAAGCAACTGATCGCTAATTCGTTGTTCCCCAGCCGCCAGCTTGAAATGCGTGCAGCGTACTTACAAATGATAATACTGAACTGTGATAGGGTTAATCTATCAATGGTATCAAGATGATACGAGAATTTTCAGAGTTGCAAATGCCTCTCCCGTTTTCATCCTGGACCTCTCCCATCGCCTAGTCGCAACGTCGCCGCCTTGTAATCAAGGGATCTCGGTTTCGATACCCGATGGAGGCACATTAGTGGTTCGGATCTCACTTTAAACTGTAAGTCTAGTCCCGATTGGACCATTCGTGTACTTGAAACGCAACTAATCCATGCCTTGGTCTTGAAGGAAAATTGGGAACGTTGTTGCATAGTAAACGAAGGGTCCTGGTTTCGATACCCAGTCGAAGCAAATGGTAGTTCGCATCCTACTTGAAATTGTAGGTCTATTTCAGACTAAGTGCTTTTTCGGATTATATGCAGATGTGAAGAGGATTGAATCATTGTTTTGGTTTACTTTAATTAGCTTTTCTGTCACGTTTGGCTACTCGCGACGATGAGGATGAGTACTGATATGATGGAACTGATGCAGGGACATTCACAGAGAACATCAATGCCTAGGCAGTGATTCAAACCTGGGACTACTTGCGTCGTGGCGCGCTGTCCTAACCACTCCACCACGGAGATCGGCGGAACATTTGAGTGAGGAAGTCGCTTCTTTGAATGATGACGCAGGCCACAACGATAATGATTTACAGAATATTACCGTAAAAAAACGCATCTTACCACAGACGCTACACACAGCTGTAGACCACGGTAATGGACAAAACGCTTCTTCTTGCAGTGGCCAATCTCTTTGTCTCATCGCATCAGCTTCTCATTAATGTTCCCCTTCCCGTTCTCTCCTAAACCCGCAACCAACCCGTTCTCGTTTTTCCCAGAGTATCGTGACGTCACCAGTTATTATTTTCTATTCTGCCAAGAGACTTACCAACATCCTCTCTTTCTCTCTTTTGAAAAGCGATTCTTCAGTTTTGTTGCACTGGCAGACATCCAGATATAATTTCCTTCCCTCCAGGATAAACATAATACACAGTGGTCCTGCTATTGTTGTCCACATCGATCCATATGTGAAGGAGAAAGACAGAGAGCGAGAGAGTAATCCAGGCAGTGGTTCTTAGAAACACCGCTACGTGGCGCTGAAGCGAAACGGTTGTGTGCGGAAACTACCAGGACTCGTGCGTCTTGAGAAGTTGTTCTCATGGGATTCGAGCTCCGCACCTAAGACCAAACGGTTATCGAAAAGAACTACCGAGAGTTGGGTGAAATCTGAGACGGTGAATCTTGAAGGTACAGTCACGACATTCATCAAGTAAGTTCAAACGTTACGCGATTTTCTAGAATTCAGGCGTGCTCCTGTGTGGCAGAAGCAATAGTAAAACAGTAACTGCTGACGTCACTCGTCTGTTGTTGCAGAGTTACAGATACTTTGCCCTGTTGTAATGTAGCTAACTCAGTTACAACTAACATTACTCTAAAAAGTAACCCTAATTTACTTTTACAGTTACATTATTACAAATAAACTACCATTTGCGATATGTTTTGCTTGCATAAATGATCTGATTTGATTTGATTTGTTATTTTAAGTCCACTTTATGCACAGTAAGGCTAATCGGGACTGGACCTACAGTTTAAAGTGGGATCCGAACCACTTGTGCCTCCACCGGGTATCGAACCCGGGACCCCTTGATTACAAGGCAAGAACGCTACCACTGCGCCATCGGGGAAGCCTTGCATAAATGATCTGTTAGTTTTGTGTCACTAATAAGAATCTAAATTTAAGACTAATTTTCATTGAATTGCTTTATAAAACATGTTTAAATATGAAAATATAGAGCAACGTACAATCAAATAAAGTAGTATTATACTTGAAAAATTACACGCACAATATTGGTGCCTACATGAAGATTAAAATATTATTTATTTTGGACTTCCCACAGGGAAGTAACTGTTCGTTTCGTCATTTGATTTTCACCTGTAAAAAAATTAACAAATTTAGTTACTCTTTTTAAAATATACAGAGTTACAGTAAAACGTAAGTAGTTACAGTTAATCATTGTAAAAAGTAGCTTATTGGAGCTACTCACTCTTGTAAAGTTAGTTACAAAGCAGTTACTCACTTTTGAAGAGTAACACCAGCCATAATTATTATTGTACATTAAGAGTAATATAATAAATTCAAAAGTAGTTAATGATTATAGGAATTCGTGGAGCAGCCTATTTTCGGTCAATTTAGCTCGCAACCGAGAACTCAGCCTACAGGAACCCAAACTACAGCTGTGGCTGGAATTTTGAACTTCAAGCCTAAACAAACAACTTGTCTAAAAATTAAGTCCACTTAACGTCTAGACCTAAACGTTCTAAACAAAAGGTCTGGAGAAAGGTCAACACACAAGACAGCTTGCCTTTTATAAGGTTTCGAACGCAAGATCGTGTGTATTCACTGGCAATGTTACTAGGAAAGTAACAAATTAATTTTCGAGTAGATACATTGCCTCATAATCTAGATAGGAAACTAACGAAGTACGATGGAAACAACGATATTAGACTAGTATATATAAGAATCATCAACAAGCTATAATCATATAACACTAAATTTGGTAAAACTCCAAAATATCACATTTCTTTTCCATCCTTGGTCTCATGCGTACTGCTCCAGTGAAGAGGAAGGGGATAGGGGGCATTCCATTTTCTCTTCGATTCTCATCGGATCTGGAACTGGGTCAATTACCTATTAAGGCAGATAACACAGACTGCACTAAAATAAATACTGGATAATGCATGGCTTTGAGGTGGAATTGCCGCTTCTATTTCATCCTCTTCTTTCTCCTTCCCCTTCAACCACCCACCCTTTCCGCTTGGCCTTCTTTCTTCCTCTCTTAATTAACTGGAAAACTTTGAAACTGCCTTTCGTTAAATTATGTGGATAGCTCAGTAGAAATAACCAACAAAAGACTGTGAGGGTTAGATGATGAAACAGCGATTATCAGGAAAACTGGAAAGCAAGAGTTAAATATTGTCAGAGACTATGAAGAAGAAATTGTGAGGAAAACAGAAAAGCAAGGGTTAAATATTGTCAGCGACGATGAAGAAGAAATTGCGAGGAAAACAGGAAAGCAAGGGTTAAATATTGTCAGCGACGATGAAGAAGAAATTGCGAGGAAAACAGGAAAGCAAGGGTTAAATATTGTCAGCAACGATGAAGAAGAAATTGCGAGGAAAACAGGAAAGTAAGGGTTAAATATTGTCAGCGACGATGAAGACGAAATTGCGAGGAAAACAGGAAAGCAAAGGTTAAATATTGTCAGCGACGATGAAGACGAAATTGCGAGGAAAACAGGAAAGCAAAGATTAAATATTGTCAGCGACGATGAAGAAGAAATTGCGAGGAAAACAGGAAAGCAAGGGTTAAATATTGTCAGAGACTATGAAGAAGAAATTGTGAGGAAAACAGAAAAGCAAGGGTTAAATATTGTCAGCGACGATGAAGAAAAAATTGCGAGGAGAACAGGAAAGCAAGGTTTAAATATTGTAAGCGACGATGAAGAAGAAATTGCGAGGAAAGCAAGGGTTAAATATTGTCAGCGACGATGAAGAAGAAATTGTGAGGAAAACAGAAAAGCAAGGGTTAAATATTGTCAGCGACGATGAAGAAGAAATTGCGAGGAAAGCAAGGGTTAAATATTGTCAGCGACGATGAAGAAGAAATTGCGAGGAAAACAGGAAAGCAAGGGTTAAATATTGTCAGCGACGATGAAGAAGAAATTGCGAGGAAAGCAAGGGTTAAATATTGTCAGCGACGATGAAGAAGAAATTGCGAGGAAAACAGGAAAGCAAGGGTTAAATATTGTCAGAGACGATGAAGAAGAAATTTCGGGAAAAACAAGGGTTAAATATTATCAGCGACAATGAAGCAGCAATTCTGACGAAAACAGGAAAATAAGAGATAAACATTGTCAGATACGTTGAAACAGCGATTATCAGGAGACTGGAAAGCAAGAATCAAATATTGTCACAGAAGACGACGGTGAGGAAAAAAGGAAAATGCGAGTTAAATAATCTCACAGACGATGAAGCAGTAATTGCGAGGAAAAGGGGAAAATAGATAAACATTGCTAAGAACATTGAAACAGCTATTATCAGGAAAACTGGAAAGCAAGGGTTAAAAATTGTCAGGGACGATGAAGCAGTAAATGTGAGGAAAGCAAGAAAATGAAATTGTAGATTAGGCACACACAATGGATGTACTACGTAGAAATTTTCAGCGAGAAATTCAGGCTCGACAAAGACTCGAACCCGGGTCTCTGGCACACCGTGCCATTGCTCTAACCACTGAGCTACCGAGCCGGCCTGGCCGTCTCCTGATTTCTCGCTATCGCTGTTTTTCCTGCGTGGAATCGTCTCTGCCAGTGCTACCGCAACGGGATCTGTTGCTTTTGAAACACAGTAGACTTCGACGTTGCCTGGTTCCTCCTAGCGTAGAGATGTTAATTATTTTAGATTAGGTACACACAGGAGTTGTACTACGTAGAAATTTTCATCGAAAAATGCAGGTGAAACAGCGATAGCGAAAAGTCAGGCGAGGCCACGCCGGCTCAGCAGCTCAGTGGTTAGAGCAATGGCACGGTGTGCCAGAGAGCAGGTTTCGAGTCCTGGTCGAGCCTGCATTTTTCGCTGAAAATTTCTACGAAGAAAATGAAAGTCAAAAATTTTCACAGACGATTAAGTAGCAATTGCGAGGAAAGCAAGCAAGTCACACAAGTTTATAAATTACGTAATGTTCTTCTAGATACAAACTTTGTTGACGGTTTATTAAAAAAGTGTGTTAAGGCTTTAAAATGAAATTCCTGATCTACTGATTAGCTGTTCATTTGACACCAACTTGTTAATTTCTCACGAGTCTCATTTCCAATATTTCAATCTTTCAAATCTTCAAAAAACAATCAGAATAAAAAAGAAATATACTGTAAATATATTTTCAACTAGATAGAGAGAAAACGAAATTCCAGACACATAAAGAAGAGACTGGCTTTCCTTTGCACGCCAATTCTCAGGTACGCGCAATATTGCTACGACAATGGCTTGCAGGGGATCATAAAAAAAGTCCTTTCGAGTTTGCGAAGAACAGGGAAAAGAAATAAACCGAAATAGGAATGTTTCCCTCTAGGAATGGGTCAAAGGGCGAACCGTAGTTTCTTTTACTCCTCACAGATGGCGTCACTTAACGCGTCAAATAAACATTTGAGTTGTGTTTATTTTCTTTCGTCAGGTAGGCCGGCGTTCTTTCCCTCCATTTTATTGCATCAAGCCTGGATGTAATTTCACTGCCAAATAAAGGAGTTGGGACTTGAACGTGATTTCTCAGAAGCACACAAAAGAATGCGAAAATCTACATGTGATTGGTAGTGTTAAGATATAAAACAAGGCATGTTCGAGGTAAGTGCTGCTTGGGTTTTTGTAGGAAATTGGCTCCCACTGATGAGATAAATAGAGATTGTTTTTTCTTCGAAAATAACTATTCTTTACAGCATCTGATTTAGTTTCAGTTAGCTGAAGTAGCTATTTACTGACAGTATGTCAAGTAGTACATTTGGCTGCAACGACTATTACTGACAGTATATGGTTGTGTTTCGCTTGACAGAATAAATTATTACAGTATCTTGTTGTGTTTCGCTTGGCAGAACAAACTATTATTTACAGTATCTGGTTGTATTTCGCTTGACGGAATGAATTATTACAGTATCTTGTTGTGTTTCGCTTGGCAGAACAAACTATTATTTACAATATCTGGTTGTACTTCGCTTGACAGAATAAATTATTAGAGTATCTTGTTGTGTTTCGCTTGGCAGAACAAACTATTATTTACAGTATCTGGTTGTACTTCGCTTGACATAATAAATTATTACAGTATCTTGTTGTGTTTCGCTTGGCAGAACAAACTACTATTTACAGTATCTGGTTGTACTTCGCTTCACAGAATAAATTATTACAGTATCTTCTTGTGTTTCGCTTGGCAGAACAAACTATTATTTACAGTATCTGGTTGTACTTCGCTTGACATAATAAATTATTACAGTATCTTGTTGTGTTTCGCTTGGCAGAACAAACTACTATTTACAGTATCTGGTTGTACTTCGCTTCACAGAATAAATTATTACAGTATCTTCTTGTGTTTCGCTTGGCAGAACAAACTATTATTTACAGTATCTGGTTGTATTTCGCTTGACAGAATGAATTATTACAGTATCTTGTTGTGTTTCGCTTGGCAGAACAAAGTATTATTTACAGTATCTGGTTGTACTTCGCTTGACAGAATAAATTATTAGAGTATCTTGTTGTGTTTCGCTTGGCAGAACAAACTATTATTTACAGTATCTGGTTGTATTTCGCTTGACAGAATGAATTATTACAGTATCTTGTTGTGTTTCGCTTGGCAGAACAAACTATTATTTACAGTATCTGGTTGTATTTCGCTTGACATAATAAATTATTACAGTATCTTGTTGTGTTTCGCTTGGCAGAACAAACTATTATTTACAGTATCTGGTTGTACTTCGCTTGACAGAATAAATTATTAGAGTATCTTGTTGTGTTTCGCTTGGCAGAACAAACTATTATTTACAGTATCTGGTTGTACTTCGCTTGACATAATAAATTATTACAGTATCTTGTTGTGTTTCGCTTGGCAGAACAAACTACTATTTACAGTATCTGGTTGTACTTCGCTTCACAGAATAAATTATTACAGTATCTTCTTGTGTTTCGCTTGGCAGAACAAACTATTATTTACAGTATCTGGTTGTATTTCGCTTGACAGAATGAATTATTACAGTATCTTGTTGTGTTTCGCTTGGCAGAACAAAGTATTATTTACAGTATCTGGTTGTACTTCGCTTGACAGAATAAATTATTAGAGTATCTTGTTGTGTTTCGCTTGGCAGAACAAACTATTATTTACAGTATCTGGTTGTATTTCGCTTGACAGAATGAATTATTACAGTATCTTGTTGTGTTTCGCTTGGCAGAACAAACTATTATTTACAGTATCTGGTTGGGATACGAGGGTGGGAGACTCGAACGAGTTCGGGGGTGCGAAAGTGGTACCATGCAGTACTGTATCACCTAGAGTATCTGGTCGTGTTTCGTTTGGCAGAAGTTGCTATCACTGACAGTATGTAATTATGTTTCGTTTGGGATAAGAAATTATTACTCACAATATCTGATTATGTTTCGTTTGGGAGAATAAATTAATACTCACAATATCTGATTATGTTTAGTTTGTGATAAGAAATTATTACTCTCAATATCTGATTATGTTTCTTTTTGGAGAAGAAATTATTACTCACAATATCCGATTATGTTTCGTCTGGCAGAATAAAAAATCACAGAGTATCTGGTTGTAAGTATTTCGATTGGCAGAAGATGTCGATTTGTTGTTTTAAGTCCACTTTATGCACAGTAAGGCTAATCGGGACTGGACCTACAGTTTAAAGTGGGATCCAAACCACTTGTGCCCCCACCGGATATCGAACCCGGGACACCTTGATTACAAGGCAACAACGCTACCACTGCTTCATCGGGAAGGCCCTGATTGGCAGAAGATGTTTCGTTTAGCAGAATGAACTGTCACTGACAATACGTCATTTTGTTTCAGTAGTGCTGCAACAAATAGTATTGCCAGAAATCCGATTTTGTTTTACTTTCGTGAACAAGCTTGTGATAACTTTCACATCGCCTCTCTTTTAAAATATCCCATTATTATTTCTTATCTAATTTATAATGAGGATATAACTCGCAAATTGTAAGAGGAAAGTAAAATTAAGAACACGAAAAGGACGAGAGAGATAGCTTTTGCGGTCTTCCTCATTCTAAATTAGTAGCTCTGCAGGAAAGATTTTCGCTAGCGAGGTTTATAATCAACAAAAACATGTCTGGAAGAGATCAGCGTCGGCTGCTGGAAAATATGCAATCAACAACCGGAGCTGCAAAAGTTCTTTGGTCTTGGGTAAATTACCAGAAAGGAAAAACACAAGTTTTCGCTGTAACAATTGCACTTAATGAATCTAATAGGAAAAAAAATTCTCGCTATCTGGGAGCCGAAAGAAAAATAAGAACTAAATTAGTTTGCATTCTTGTCCGTTGGGGTAAAGGGACAAACGTAAGAGTAATTAAGCTTAGAAACGGCGGCAAACGTGTATTACTGTTTGTTAGAGACAAGTAGAGAATGATTTAACTACTGAGAAAACTAATTTTGGTTGGATCACGAAGTTGCACGTCCATGTTGGATTTAGGGCGGAGTTTTGGGGGCTACAGGCCCTGGTTTCTTTCTGCAAAGGTGCCTTAACTCTGAGTTGAACAGGGCCACAACATTCAAAAATGAGATATTTGAAACAATAATATAAGGGAATGTATGGGCTGAGAGAACCAATGTTATCCTTACGAAGTCAATAGCTACCAGAAAGCTGTGCCAGGTAAAACATTCGTTATTTGCGAGGCGGCTGGTGATGATTCGGTGTGGAAAAGTTCGAAAATTGCGCGGGAAAGGAAAAAAAGAAAGCGGGTGGATCAACAAATGGCTCTGAAGAAGGAAGTATGAGCTTAAATCGAGGATAGAACTAAAAATTATAACTTAAATTTTGTGTTTGTGTGTGTAGTCAAGCCCTGGGCATGAGTATTCTTTGTGACAGTACTTTCACTAATTTTATCAAATCACAGTTTGTAACGACCCTGCGTGGTCGCCATATATTATTAGACCCTGCGTGGTCGCTATATTCTTTTTGATTTAACATTTCAGTTGAGCGGAATGTCCCTGCGAGGGATACGCTTTCAGTTTCAAACCCAACTTGTTCTTTATAACGTTAAAAATTGTAATTTACATTGTTAATACCCATTGTTAGTAATGCCGAGTTCTGCAGAACTCGTCACTGTATTGTCTATATGTACACAGTTTTAGTTTATGTTAGCACGTGCATCTAGTGATTTTCCCACTAGTCATTATCAAACCATGATAATTCTCAGTACGGAGTTTGCAACATGTAATCAAAAGGTGAGGGCAACGCATACTCTTAGTTAGGATTTTCGCCGGCCATGCACCACCGCGAGTATAAACACCCATAAGCCAGACGTCACAGAACGACCTTCAGAGACAACGGAAAAACGACCTCCATCGCTATTCTTATTTCACACTGAGAATAGATATGCATTCACCACAGCCATCACCAAGGTTGCAGAGGAAAAACCGACGATGAAGTTAACCCGAGATGGCATAAGGGTACAGCTCAAGACGAGAAAGGCTTTTGATAAAGTCACAGAATACTGCAAGCTGAGTGACACGAACACGGAGTATGCTACTTCGACTCCAAAAAGAGAAAGTCCTACGAAATCCTCCACGCCTCCCAGATGACAAAGAGAAACAAACGCACCCATGTCAAAGTGCCGATGCCTCTATTTATGATTGCCACCAGAAGAACAGCGAAAGCTAGAGGCGTTCGCCAAAAAGACGACCTGTTAGGCTACGAAGCTCAGTTCACGCCATACAGATCCCCGGGAATACCTCAATGCCACAAGTGCCAGAGGGTCGGACACACGCAGAGAAAGTGCCAAGCGGCGCCTAGATGTGTAAAATGTGCACAGAGTCATCTGACCAGAGAATGCGAGAAGAAGGACCGCAGCTCGAACGCTAAGTGCTGCAATTGTGGCAGAGAACATCCAGTTAACTTCAGAGGCTGTAAAGTCTTTCAAACAGCCAGAAAACCAACAGCAGCTGAGTCTCTTCAAAAGTCAACGCCAAGAAGAGAAGCACCACCACCGTCTGAACGAAAGAACAGCGGTGACACTACATATGCCATAGAAGCAACTCCAAAACAGAGATGACCTCAATACCAAGAAATAAAGAAACAAAACAGCGAAGAAGATGAAGAAACACTCCAGTTGCTACTTCAGAAAATTCGCAGCGGCAACATCCTTCAGAGAATAAGGAGTGCCAGAAACAAGATGTCACAACTTCAAATTAAGAGGACAAAGCCACACTCCTGATGGAAGTCTGCCTAGACATCGTCGCAGCAGGGAACTTCTAAAACTTCCACAAATACGACATCAAAAACCAAGACGGCCCTTCTTAGGACCAAGAACGAATTATCATTCCAGGCCCTTTTAAGGACCAAAATATAACTGTTCTAAAGGAACCAAAACAAACCACAACGCAGATGAATCCACCAAGCGACAATTGCAGGAGAAAAAGGAGGACAAGTCAACCAACCCACGTCAATAGTTAACTCCACACAGGAAGAAATAGGAGCCAGGCCTGTTAAAGGCGATACTCCACAAAACCAACGTCAAATAAAGAGTCAGTCAGCCGGAGCTCAGTTGTCTCCCTGATGTCAACGGGCAAACATCCAAGGTAAACCGGCCTCCAAGCCAGAAGCCATTCCAGAAGGAAGGAGGGAGAAGAAAGAAGAAGAAGAGCCTAGCAGCAACCTACCTACCTGGTCCAATCGCTTCGGCTGACAGGTACTCAGGTTCTACCTGCCCGGCTTGACTGGGAGTACCAGGACCTTTCCTTCCTAACCTGCCGTCCCTGCATAGGGGACACTGGTTGGATTGCCAATTCCCAGCTAAAGCCGGGGGTGTCGCGTATCCTATGATCCTACCACCCAAGCGTCCCGTTCGTCGGGGGTGCCGATTGACTACGGCCAGTTCCCGGCTGTGGTTGGGGGTACCGCGTCCCTTCTACTTTTTATTACCTTACAGAGGAGTCTGTGACGTTGGTAGCGATCAACGCCCTAAATAAAATAAGGTCCCTGTACTCCCCCTGGCGCCTCACTGCGAGGAATAAATTGGATTTTCCCTGTCCCCCCTTTCTCTACGAGAACAGAATTAGTGCAGGTAAAAGTGTGTGTGTGGTACAGGTAAACGCACGTAAGAGTCACAGGTAAAACACACGTGTGTAAGTGTGCTAACAGACATTAATATTTTGTGTTTACAATAAAAACTTAAATTAAACTGGTGAAACCTTTCCTTAACCCTCCAAGCTCTGAGAATATTTTGGAGTCTGTGTTCACAGACTGTATTTCAAAGGTTAGCACGTTCATACTCATGCTAACCTAAGCTGAAGAGGATACATAGCTAAAGGAGAAGCTACGCCCTCTACATTCCGTAATGCCGTGAAGGCACATGATGGGTGGGGGTGGGGGGAGTTGGAGGGGTCTATACACATTAACACTCTCGGCCATAAGTGGAGGTGATGTGATCAGCATTACGCTCCGACAACCTTTACCCGGCCCCCCAAGGTGCCCATTTATTAGAGGGTGAAACAATCCCAGAACCCCTCCATGACATTGCCGGGAAAATTCCCACTTGAAATCACCCACACCGGGAATCGAATTCCCGCGTAGACATACCGCAGCTCATGGAAAGACATTTACAAACATAGGTATCATATAAATCAAATGAAAACCTTTAAGTCCAATAAAAATTGTAGGGCAGACTGTATACAGCTCAAATTTACATGAGGTATCAACTGTTATTTACAAAACGACATCAAGGCTGCAACACTAATCAAGTGAACTTCAAGCGCCATTTTTGATATTTTAAAAATGGCGCCTCCTATATAGACTTGTATTAGTGAAGATGAGTGGTTCCTTTCCCTCTGTTCGCCTAAAAATTACAGATATCTTGGCAAATTAAAATTCAATATATCTGTGAATGTTTACCACACCAGCAAGTTTACTAATGAAGGAGAAAGTTTGACAATGGACTCAGGCAGATGGGTGGAAATGCCTTCGCAGTGGCTCATAAGTGACTGACTGCACATGCACCCCAAAGACTTCTTCTTCTTAAGATGTACAGGCACTAACTCAAAACTGAAAATATATGTTGATTAGCAAAAGGTATATGCTAAAATGCAACAAACTTGTGCAAACTACATACACTAGATAAGAAACAGAAGCAAATTAAGGATTTCAGTTGACTCTCCCTTGAAATAAAGATCACCTTTATAGTTGCAGAATAACATGCGACTTAAAAAGAACGCAACAAATGTTGTTGTTCTTATTGAACACAGCAAAACGAATAATCGATTTTTGCCAGGGGTGACGGTCAATTATAATTGGCCGAAGGGACAATATGTCCCTGCCTGGGTGAACGACAGCAGTCACCTCGTTAATCATCCAACGAATTTCGTTTCGCTTAGCAAATTACAATACTTGAATGAAGAGACAAACTGAAGCTTTAAAATTTGTACAGTACCTCGGCAAGATATGTTCAGAGTTAGCAACGTTTCCAAGACAACACTTCACAGAGATACCTCTTCCTTTCGAACAGACGCTTGACCCCATCTATAATTCGTATGCACTGTTGTTGGGGGACAGGGGGGCAACACGTGGAGACGAAAGGGCTCATCACTCAATCTCCCCTCCCTCAAAAAAGGGGGATTTCTGGTGAGGGAGGGAAAAAAGGATGAGGCGAATCAAGCCCCTCCTTGCATCCGGTGGATATAACCCTCCCGCGGAAACCCTCCCCCCTTTTGCTCTGCCCCGCTGCCTCTGTTAAGCATGCAACCAGACCAATCTGAAGGCTCTCCAGAGATCTCCGTACCAACATGAAAAGTTCTCCTGCTTCCGCAGTTCCCGAACCAAGAATAAATATTTAACAAGGAGCCACAGATATGGATCTGCCCTGAGTTTGAGAATTCTGGCGCTCTCACACACTAGTGCGCGCGCGCTCCTGCCTTGCTCACGACTCTTTTCTTTTTCGTCTCCTATTCCTTCTTTTCGTTCAAACATCACAATATTAGGTTCTCTCTCTTCTTCATCATCTTCTTCTTCTTCTTCTTCTTCTCTCTCTCTCTCTCTCTCTCTCTCTCTCTCTCAATTTTGCTGTCTCTCCACCTTCTTCAAAACTATCCTGCCATTTCTCTGTCTTTTTCATTTTGCAATTCTCTCATCTTCTCATCCTCTCATTGTTCCCATTCTCTCACCTTCTCATTTTGCCCTTCTCTCACCTTCTCCTCCTCTTACTTTCCCATTCCCTTACCTTGTCATCCATTCACTTTCCCATTCAATCACATTCTCAACATCTCTCTAAATTTTGCATTCTCTCGTCTCATCTGCTATCATTTTCCCATTCTCTCTCATTTTCTTCTTCACTCACTTTCTCGTCCGTTCCGTCTTTCTTTTCTTATTCACTCTTCCATCTCACATCTCAATCTGGTTCTTTAACTCTTTTCCTCTCTCCCTCTCATATCCTGCTTCCTTCTCGGGTTCTCTCAAGCTCTTTCACGTTCTCGCACTCTCTCCCAATATCTTGAATTTCTCTCTTTTTTGGTTCTCCCTTCTCCGTCTCTTTCGTGTCCTGCCTCTGTTTCTTTTTCTTTACATCTCTTCTATCTCCTTCTCCGTCTCCCTATCTCTGTGTGAATCCCTCATGTATCCATCTCATTCCCAGCTTTTCTCTTTTTTCTTTACGTTTTTCTTCTCTCTCTCTCTCTCTCTCTCTCTCTCTCTCTACTACTTCTCCCGTTCTTCATATATCTATCACTCTCACTATCCTTTTCTTTCTCCCTGCATCAACCTAAATCGTGTTCGCCAAGGTAGGACTGGGTCCTTCAAGTCTTGCTTTTCCCAACCAATAATATTCATTCCAGATTTTCTAAACGAGCGTTGGTTCCTTTCCTAATGAAATGTAAATAAATCGGCGAAGGATTATGTACACATCACGATTGATCATCCTTTTCTATAAATATTGGCATACACACGGTGAATTTCCCCTCAAGGGAGGGACACCTTCGATGTTTAAACGCCCACATTATTAAGACAGGCAATTTAAGATTCTGCAACTCCACACCTTCTCTGCAGTTAATTGGTCTGTACACTCGAACATTCCTTGTCTGTCCCGACATTTCGCTCAACATCTTGACAAGCAGAGGCCGGATTTCTTGGCCCTAAGAATTGCCCATATTAGGTAGTTAGAGGTACTACTATATAGAATAAAAGGCATGTAATAAACATTACTTCTTAATATGTATATATTCTTATTGGTTTGTTCTTGAATTAATTGGCCAATTGGTCGTATCCACAAGTTTTGTTTTGATATGTGTAATGTAATATACAGGGTGTCCGGATTGGAATACCTTAATTTTATTTTTTATAATCAACATATGAGATCATTTAGTTTCGTAAGCCAGGCGGTAGATGGTAGCATAACTGTGAAAATTTGAAATAGTTACAATGTTCTCTTTTTTGCATTCCAGGTGGTGAAGGAATTCGAAGTAATAATTTGTCTTTAAATCTGAAGTTAGCAACCAATACTGTGGGGGTATGTTAAGGACATGGTGTATTCAACCAAAGTGACACTATGCAACAGCTTCGTGAAAGGATTACAGTTGCCCATTGGGACATTCACTCCACACATGCTACAGGCAACCTGGCGGGAAAATGAGTATAGACTGAAAATCATCCGTGTGACTCGTAGGGCACATGTAGAAATATACTAAATGTACTAACTACTACTTTGCTCACAGAAATGTTATGACTATGTACGTTCCATGATTAATAATTCATTTGAATAACATCAAATACATGTGGAGTTACATGGACAGTTGCCATTCGGACACTCTGTGTACTTGCACGGACTGCTAACCATCCTCTTTATTTATTAATTTTCTGGGCATTCAACTGACAAATGTTCATTCACAATCAGATAAATATAGTCGCAAAAGAGAAGCGACGTGAAGTATTGAAAATAATAAGGAACCAAAATGAAGAATCTTATTTACGGGGCTGTGGATATTGGCGATGCACTTGATAGTCAATTTGCGGAGATGCGAATACTCTATGCTACAAAGCTTCAAAGAGAGAAGCATGATGGAAATTATGAAGAAATGTGCAGTTCTACCATCCCAGAATCTGCGACACGGAGTATATTCCCGGAAGAAATTAAGCACTCCGCTACATTGGAAGAACAGAAATAAAAGCTGTGCCCCTAACGGGCTGAAAAAGGCTGAAAAGGAGACAAAAGATGTGGGAGAAGAAAAAGTAACAAAGTACACAGCGACGCGGCGATGAACAAACCCGAACCAATGCCAATGTTTACAATGTACATACACCAGATATTTTAATTTTTTATACCTTCTTTATAATTTTTTTGTGTTTGTTTCCTTTTTCCTTCAATAATGTCCTGTGTATTTTAAATTTTGAATTGTTTTTAAGACTCGCCCATCTCTAATTACATTTATTGTTCTTACCTTCTTTCCTGCATATTTCATTAAATAGATTAAAGATTTACTCATTCCACAAATATATGGATATGTTAACAAGTGGTAGCACTGCCACATGTGCACAAAACCTCTCGCTTTATTTGAGTTGGTGGTTTTAAGTCCAATTTATGAACAGTAAGGGTAACTGGGACTGGGCCTACAGTTTAAAATGAGATCCGAACCACTATGTGCCTCCACCGGGTACAAGGCGATTACGGTACTACTGCTCCATCGCTCTCGCTTTATGTAATTTGGGGCTTCGGTAACAGTCTCCTCTGACGTCACATAGTTGACTGCAACCCAGGGGTGCCCATCCCCTCCAAGGCCTATGACGCGCTTCTCCCCAAAAATGTAGAACATTCCTCCCTCCACACCCCCTGATGAAAATTTTCTCAGGATCCACTTCCAAACTTAACTTCCAGAACTTTGTACCTTACGGGGAGATTATTTTTAATTTTATGTACATGTTTAAGCTCACAGTATATTTTCCACTTATCGTGGTGATGAATGGTATTACACATGATCTCTATACACCTGTATTTGAACTGCCTTGTAAGACTTTTTGGAATTACTGTTCCCTTTCATTTTACATAATCAACAAGAGTAAGCTTTAGAGACAACAAAAACTGACAGTATGCTACAATTATCCAATCAGTCGTAGCACAGGAACACATACAAGCGAAACAAATTGTGCTTGAAATCATCCAGCACTAAAACTGAAGTCCACATGTCGGAAGTTCCGAGCCGACTCGGAACTACCACAAAGAAAACACCAGACATTGTTTACCACTGGACGAGATTCCATCAAGCGAAAGGCGCATGACATTCGAAACATTTCATTCAAGTTGAAAAGCCTAAAGAAAGAAAAATGACGGCTCACTTTCATGTTTGCTAAAATAAAGCGTACAAAACTGTTCAGGCTCACTGCCATTGTTAGTGTACTAAACCTTATTCTTAACAGTTTGTCTGCTTGACTCAACTTGTATTAATGCGAACAGCACGTCCCTCCCTAGGCAAACTGATTCTAAGATCATAAGAGGTGGTGTTTCATTTCAACCCCATCGCCGCGATCACCCACAGGTAGGCAGAAAAACTGTCCAAAATAACCATAACTAAAACAATAACAAGTCAACAAATGAAACGATCCCCCACATTTTTGTGAAGATACTGAAATTGCTAGCTAAACTATGCAATCCCCACCCCCTTTTCAAACAATTATTCCTCCATGACGAGGGCGCGTCATGTATTCCAGGCAGCCCTGCTGCAGCTATTGAGTGCTTTTTTACATGCTTTTTCACATGTGGCGCACGATGCCACTACGCATCCGTCTAGGATCGCTGGTTAGCATCAGTATTAAATTCATACGTATGTTGCACGCGAGAGAATTCTGCTACGAAAGCACATGTATTTGTGGCATGAAGATCAAGATCACTTAATGATATTGGTAACGTCACCAATTTATTACTTCAATTATGCAGTATCTTAAAATATATATTTTAACATTTGAATTACACATTAAATTTGAAAAACTTTGACTTTTGATATTCGGAAATCAAGTTAAGCATGATATTAAAGATAAAGAAACAAAACCGTTTCTTAAATCTGACCGTATTGATATGTCCAGGAAAGCTATTAAGTAACAAACGGTACAGTGCTGCAATCTAACCACAGAAGTCTGCAACTAAATTCAGAAATATTGAGTTAATAGGCGGAGTCGGCTAGCTCATTAGATAACCTTAAAAGGTGATTCAAACATAAATACACGCAAATGTTCTTGAAATTCAGATGTCCCAAATCAACATAGAATTCGATCGAAAAACCAAAAATACAGGTATTGGAGAAAGAATCAAGAGATTTACATGGTTTCATTTCTTTTCAGCGTCTCGTTTGGTTTCCAATCTCGGCGTCATTTACAGGATTTTTATTTCGGTAGTAAACAGAGTTCAAGGTAAATGCCTCTTTGATGGAGGATGGGTACAAAGGAGCACAGGAGGAAAGCCCACTTTCACCCCTTTCCCTCGATGTTCTCGGTGAAAGACATCTCTGCCGAGAAGCATTTTCTGCTACTCCGCTGAGAGATGCAAAAGAGAGAAGAAATGGAGTAAATGAAAGAGGGGGAGGCAAGCGAAGAGAGAGAGAGAGAAATAAATATACAGAAAAAGAGAATCAGAGATAGAATGGGAGAGAAGCTCACTAATACTCAAGATGAATCTTATGTAAGTGTTGGCGACTTTAATTTCTCCTCTTCTTCAGTAGAAAATACACTAAGATGGCAACTTCTACTTCCATTTTTGATAAATTACGTCTTTTTATCCTCCGGCTCAAGCGAAGCAGTGAATAAATAACGAATTGATGAAATATATAATGATCAACACAGTTAAACATCCAGGCATTAGTCAGTAGATGTTTCTGTTATAGTACAGTGACCGGAAATAAAAAATCCTAAAATACTGTCTAGCTGCATAATGCTATGCGTCGTTTAACTCTAAGGCGATGGCGAAACGTCCTATTGAAAACTTATTTCTAAAGTTAATTTATCGCCGTGGAGTTAGGCAACGCTCATAGCGTCATGCACTCGAATATATAAGGTTTCTTATTGCTGGCGACTGTACATTACGAAGTATGTAGTATCAAGAGGCAACTGCAACAGGGCATCACAAAGTACAGATGCAGTATCTGGTTACAAGCGTTACTTCAGTGATGCAGTCTTAAGAATATTTATGTAACAAAAATAGATTAATTGAGTTGGTGTTTTAAGTCCACTTTATGCAACAGTAAGGTTAATCGGGACTGGATCTACAGTTTAAAGTGGGATCTGAACCACTGTGCCATGTGCCTCCACCGGGTATCGAACCCAGGATCCCTTGATTACAAGGCGACGACGCTACCACTACGCCATCGGGCAGGGCGTTAACAACACCATTAGATACAAGTACTTTTCACAATTTGATTACTCGGAAAATATACGAGGTTCATTCAAGTTCTATTTAAGGTTGATGAGGCCAGATGGCAGCACGGTCCGGCTCATTGCAAGATGTGGGGCTGTCTAGCGACGTGGACGTGTTTTTGATACTGAAAATGGCATCGTTAACATTGATACATGCTGTGGTTGTGTTATGGACTCGAAAAATGTGCGTTCGTGGGTGCGACAGTTAAATGAAGGCCGAACATCGTGCGGAAACAGATCAAAGAACCACAAATCAGCAGTCAGTTACCACCATTGTTGAGACAGCAAAGCAAAGGAAGGTATCCTAAGGGTACCACATTGACGGGTGCAAACTATGAAGATTTTTTGAGGACCAAGTTGCTTCTAACATTGCTAGAGAAACGGTCGGAAAAGGCTGCAGCTGTGTTGTTTCATCAGAACAACGCACCTCCTCATCGGCCATTGGTCACACTTTTTTCAGGAAAACCAAATTTGAAGTGATTCTACATTCTCTGTCAATACTCGCCTGACCTCGCACCTAACGATTTTTGGCTCATTCAAGGACAGTCTATATTTTCGCACATTTTCAAGCCAGCCCGCACTTGTCCGCGATTTTTCAGTATTTAAAACAGAACCCTAAAGAAGCTTTTCAGAGGCGATTCTATCGTGGCACCAGCGTTGTGAAAAATGTGTACATCTAGAAGGTGATGTAGTTCAGCTTTCTGAGGCGAAGACATTTTTCAAAATAAATTTGGACACCTTAGAACATGAATGCACCTCGTATAATTTCATTTCTGCATCATCTGCTTCCTGTATCGTTCCCCTTCGATTCCCTCACACATTGATTGCACACGCAAAACATTCTTCTGCTTCTCAAGCTCCACTTCCTCTGCCATGTACATTCCTCAAGCGTGAGGGTACGCATATGCAACTTATGGGGCATCTTCCAACCCCTTCATATTTTGCAATGTAGCTACAAAACGTCAGGGACCTTAGTGTGTTGTTGCACCTCATGAAAATTTATATTCCACCAGCAGGAAGAGTATTGAGTTAGTGAGAGAGCATTGCCTGGCTCCACGTGTCGGCAACCAAAACTGGCCGCGGTTTACGGAAGCAGTGTTTCCTACCCCCGATAATATCGCGAAGTTGATATAATTTTATCATCTCCTGTTCTGCATAACGGGAGCATGAAACACAACAATTCACATTGTTGATTTTTAGAATTCATTGTTTGCCTGCCAATATATGTGAAAGTAAAGCAACATTGCAACATTCCGTGAAGGCGCGTGGGTGAATGTGAATGTAGTGCCCCGTACATTCACGATCTCGGCCATTTGTTGAGGTGATGTTATCAGCACCACGTTCCGGCCTCTCGTCTGTGAGCAATACAATTATTCATCACAAAATACTGAATACTTGAACCATAATTCGAAAAATTTTTAGCTGTTAACGAGTAACCCAAAACGTGTATCTCCCTTAAGTTTTCACCATTACCCCACTCTTCTTTATTTAGGAATATATTAGACATGAACCCCTTCCCCCCGCCTCCGCACTCATTTGCGTTACCGTCACTGTCTTATATCCCGAGTTTTGAAGCAAATTTCATGTCCATATGAGTGGTTCATATCATTTCGCCTAATAATATGGAATCTGAAAGTCCTTCGTTCGAATTCAGGCCGCACAATTTGGCATTACACGTTCGTTCAGCAAACAGGAAGAAAACAGCCAATAGGATGAATGAGGGAGCACCCTTGCAGATGTTGAGTGCATAGGGGAAAGGCACTGTCCTGCCCTATAAATAAATGTTACCAAGAGGAGCAGATATTATATCGTATATTTACTTAATATATACAATATTGTTAAAGATCTTACAAATTGAGAAAGCTTTCAAAATTATCGAGATTGTATCTTTTGTTAAAAGATGGCAGCGTACAATCATATTTACTATATGACCACAAAACCTACATAAGAGATCGATGTTCAATTTAAAATTGTACATATTAAAACATACTTATTGAAGTTTGTAAGGAATTGTGATAAATATGGATTTCTCACCGAATTGTTAATAAAGAATTAACAATAAAATTTTAATATTGCAAGACAAATATTTTAAAAATATATTATCATCAATTATCCAGAAGAAGAAATGAACTATGGATAAATTAAGGCGAGAAATATTTCAAAGTAGATCTCAAATAAAATATCTCCATATTGGCGTAGTAGTATTGCACATAATCCACAATGCCATCGACGTATGTTGTCGTAACGTGGCATATCATATACAGGGCTATTCAAAAAGAAAGAGCAGATTTCAAATGTTTATTTCTCACAAACTATAAAAGATAGAAACACGTGCCATACATCAATGGATAGAATAAGGTTCAAAGTTTTATTGTTGAAAGTTTTAATGTATGCACTGAACATGAGCACCATGTGTTGCCCGACAAACATCGAAACGGTACTCCATTTCTTCATTTCTTGCCACACACGAATTAACTGGCCCCTAGTTATTGAATTGATAGCTACAACAATTCGATGTGTATTGAATGGAACTAATAGGAAGAATTATAAAACTTTGAACCTTCCTCTATCCATTGATGTATGGCACGTGTTTCTATCGTTTATAGTTCGTGAGAAATAAACATTTCAAATCTGCTCTTTCTTTTTTTAATAACCCTGTATATCTGATTGGTTGCTTACCCACAGGTTGCGGAATTAATGTCTATTTGGAAAGTACGCACCCCAATCGAGCAACGGGTCTTCGTATTTCATCTAATCATCTCCTCACCATTAACGTGCAAAAGATGGTTAGGAAACGATGCGATGTAATTTTAAAAAAAAGGTACGTTCTAACACATTTGACGGTATCTGGTGCTTTTCATTGCTGGGTTGGAAACACTGCCTGGGAAGATGCAAAGCGACATATTACGCTAGCGAGAGCTGGGGCGTTCCGAGGCTTCCATTCAAGGGCGTTCAAATTTACGACGCAGAGCGGAATTGCAGGGGAAATCCTATGGATATGCAAGAGGAGTTGAGGCCGCCGAGAGCTGCCTGCCTCTTCGCATGATGCGAGGCCTGTGTTCCGCCTTTGGAGCCTTCATGGAGCTTCTCACTTACGCAACCTGAGTTAAATATTAAAGGCAGGCCCTTTCGAGGGTCTTCGAAGACCGGAGAGTGGGGCAGGAAGCCGAACGGGGAGGCAGATGTTCATGAAATTCCCAACTCATCTCTTCTACAGTCATGCAGGAAGGGATGCGACCCAAAGTAATTGTGCTAATTACTTACAACGTCGTTCCGAGCTTCTTGCGCCAATCAGACACCTAGACCATAGATACCAGACATCTGGATGGTTGAACACAAATAAAGAAAGATAACCTAACTTAAAATGAGTTATCTTGTTTAAATCCACTTTAATCACACATAAGATAATCGGGACAGGACTTACAGATTAAAGTGAATCCGAAGCGCTGTGTCTCCACCTAGTATCCAACTTTGAACCTCTTGATTACAAGGCAATCCGTCATTGTTGAAGCTCATTTTACATATAAATTAAAAATGCTGTCGTCATCCGTGGCGAAGAGGTTATCACAGCACGGTACGGCGCAGGGGTACCAAGTTCGAATCCCGCCCTGGTCATGGGCGTTCTTTGGTAAATGTACCTTCATCAATTTTATAATATCATCACTCATCCTCATCGTCACGATTAGCCAAAAGTTGCAGAAAAGCGACGGTAACAAATAAGCGTTGTCCAACTGACACATTAGAATATTTTCGCAATTCTAAAAATTACTTCATTTTAATTGTCAGTGCTAGATTTTTCTATTTTTAGCTGTTTTTATAGGAAAGCCGAGAAAAGGATTAAAGTCACTCCATTACTCGCCTCCAAGACACCGCCACCTCCACTGTTCCACTTTAGATACTAGTAAGTAATATACATTTATTTATTTATTTATTTATTTACTCAGGGTTTCTGATACAGTCGTATTTGGCCATTTTACACTGAAACAGCATAAACTCGTATTAACACAAAATAACAAAAGATAAATACAATAACAGGATGGGATAGATTTACATGTTCTTGGTCAGTAATATACAAAAATTACGTTCTGGAAGGAAAATATCTACATTCAGGGGAAGTTTGTTCTAGATTTCTGGGAGCCTGTAAAACAAGGAGCGTTGTAGAAGGGATAGCCTAGTGGTTGAGTTGTGGAAGAGTTGCAGGTTGCGTGTTTGCTTTTGGGGTACCCTAAGTGTGAATTCACTGATTACGAGATCTGTTCTGATTTTGCCATTTATTATCTTGTATAAAAATTTCATGTCAGCTAGATCACGACGATAGGATGGAGTGTGAATATTCAGAGCAGCCATGGTGTCTGATTTGGATACATGTCGAAAGGAAGGTATTCTATGGCGAACAATTGCAAGAAAGAAACTGAGAACAGAATCTATTCTGGTGAGATTGGTTTTTGAGGCCATTGCCCAAATTGGGGAACAGTATTCAAGGATGGGCGAGATGAAAGATTTAAAGAATAAAGCAAGAGATGATGGGTTTTGAATTTCGCTAAATCTGTATAGAAGACCGAGAAGGCGCATGGCTCTTTGAGTGGTAGCAATAATATGATAATTAAAAGTGAGTTTTTCATCCATGATAATACCTAGGTCCTTTTGGGTGGAAACGTTTTGGATTGGTTTGTTTTCAATAGTATAAGTAGACACCACTTTGTTCTTTTTTAGGGAATAAGTAAGGAAAGAGCATTTCTGAGGGTTTAGTTCTAAATTCCACTGACGACACCACTTAACAAGTTCTGTGAAAGTATTTTGAAGAATCATCATGTCATGATGCGATGAGATCTCCTTAAAGAGTTTACAGTCATCCGCAAACAAAAGTATATTGATAGGGAGAGAGGACAGTTTTTCAGGAAGGTCAAAACGGGAAGAAAGTTAGAAGAGGTACCTGAAAGAATAACACGTTGTTCACGCTCATGGAGGTAGTCCTGGAGTAAAGAGAGAAATTTGCCATGGATGTTAAATCTGGATGATAATTTATGAAGAAGAAATGTATGATTAATTTTGTCAAAGTCTTTCGAAATGTCCAAATATATAGTGTCAAGTTGGGAGTTATTATCAATAGCTCTGGCAGCATGCGAAAGTAAGACGGAAATATTTGTTAGGCAAGAACTGCCTGGAAGAAAACCATGTTGTGCTGTGTTGATATATGGTGACGTAAACTGAAGTAACCTGTTAAAGAAAAAGCCTCACCTACCTATGTCTTTATTCACACTTAAAGCATCCTAACACAATAACTTCAAGAAGAAAGAGAGCATGAACAACAACTTAATGTTAGTTACTGGAAGGGAAGATCGTATCACCTTTTGTTACAAGTTTTCTATAAATATGGAATAAATTGTTCACATGGATCAAAGTAGCTAAAATTAATCGTCGAAAACTTCGACCCACCCTAACACACACAATACAGTTCCTGTTTGTTCCAAATTTTAATAAAATGTTTAAAATGATGAAAAAGAAATTAGTGTTTTCGGGGTCTGCATGTCAGTTGGAAACAGAGATAATGAATGGATCGAATATTAAGTTAAAAAACCAAACTGAAATTTTAATAAAAGCCTATCTCGTGCACTAGTGCATTTTTTTGCGGGGTGGAGGGTTGCATGCATGCTCATGGGTCCTAAATGAACAATGCAGCAAGATTAGTCAAAATCGGAAGGGACCAGACATTTATCTCAGGAATTTCTCTCTCATAACTTTCACATTGCGAGATTCACACCTACACCGACGGACATGCTATGATATTTGTGACAATTACAAGCTCATATGTTGTTACGAGTGGCACCATTGAGATGAAAATTTACTTTTGTTGCTTGGGTACTTGATTCTAGTGTTGAGGGTGGGTAATTTTTTATTTAAAAAATCATAAACTTCAAATTGAATTGAAAAACCTTGACGTTGTTCAAGTTCGGACTTGAGTCCACTATTTAAATTGAAAATGAATTCGCCTTGCTTCCTTTCCATAAACATCTATCGCTTTATTGATGAACAGTTTTGCCTTTTTGCATTTTTTCCACGATGCACGGAGATCACTTATTCTGCTTTCTTTCATCCATTCGAATCACACGAAGTTTTCTGATATCTCAGGGGGACTTGTGCCCTCTCTACGGGCGCCCTTGGTCAATTCTTGGGAACCAGGCAGAAACTTGAACCGAACCTTCGATAGCGGGATCCACTAGCTTAAAAACTTATTTCCCCACTTCATAAGAGATATTGTAACGAGATTTCAAGGGAGATCTACGCTTGAAGCAAATTGACTGCTTGATTCGCAACGGAAGCAGATGTGAAGACGTGAAGCCTTCAGGCTGGTAAACAAGTGGGTAATTAATTCCCTAGCTCAGCCGGGCTTAACCCTTCTGCTATTGTGGACCGTTCACTTTAGTTGTTTCGAAGCACGGAAGCATTCAATTTAAGAACCAGCTTCTTTTCTTGGCGGCTAAGAACCACAACAGAGTTAGCCAGCGTTTAGCGATACTAGCGCCGTGCCGCGGCGGAGTGATTACTCTGCCTCTTCTATGCTCTATGCCAGTACAGGGCAAGGATTTCATGTGTCTGAGGAAGTCTAGATAAACATCCACTCCATACATTAGTAAAGCTGTTACCTTAGGGCTATTGTTGCTTGTTCTTACCTTCATGAGAACTGCAGAGAATTGAGGCCTTTGTTGTATGTACTTGTCTGTTACATTGTTCAGTGTATTGGCGTGCGTTGTTAATAAATAATAAAATAATATGAACATGGGCCAGTCATGTTATGCATTGATTAATATGAATATTTGAGTGGATGACTAAGACATGCTATGTATTAATTAATAATGGATACATGAGTGGCCGCGGTGGCTCAGTCGGTAACGCGTCTGACTACCATGCTCAAGGTCCAGGGTTCGATCCCAGGCCGGTTCAAATCCGGGAACTTTTGTAACGTTGGAAGCGGCCCCGGCGCCCACCCAGCGTCGAATGACATGGGTACCTGGGGGAAACCCTGGGGGGTAAAGGCGGTCAGGGGCGTGGTGATGATCACATCACCGCCCTTCACGACCGATCAAGAAAGTGTGGGGAGTTACCCCCACACCCCCTATACGCCTTCATGGCGTGGTGCTATGCACAGGGGAGCACTTTACCTTTTTTTACATGAGTTAATGGTTGATTAAGGCATATCTATGTTATGCGAGTTTTTTGAGATTAAGTCTTTGTTTTAAGTCCACTTTATGCACAGAAAGGTACGGTGCTATATGCATGTGGGAATATCAAGAAATTGAAGTACAGTAACATATACTGTACTGCATAAGTTACGTCCAAATGTAATCATTAAAATACGCGTATCATATTCAGATTAATTGATTGATTTGCTTTATTTTGCTTCGCTTTCGTGCCACTTTTGGCTAATTGCGAGGATGGAGATGAGTGATGATATGATGAAATTGATGAATGGACAGTTACAAACATCCATGCCCAGGCCGGGATTCTAACCCGAGACCGCTGGCGTCGTAGCGCGATGTGCTAACCACTCCGCTACGGGGGCCGGCACGTATCAAATTTTAGAAATATCTTCTTTATTTTAAGATGCCTCATTTGTTCCAATTATCAATATTTTACCATAAATGTATCTTTTTCCAGTAGTTGAATCATGGAAACAAAATCCAAAGTTAAGATCTCCCCTTAACGTTTAAGGAAAGTAGCGTACACCCTCAGAAAATTTTTGAATTACAATAATGTATATATTTATATTCATCTCCACCATCACAAATTGCCCAAGACGAAGATAAATGACGTACAACAGCCAAATTAGAAATATAATGAAAGGGACTTGTTACTGTATAGTTGAAGTCCTGATTCGAACGCCAGTTTGGTATCTTTGACACAGCTCGAGAGGAAGCCGACCGGACCTGTATCTGGTTTCGAGCCAGCACCTGTATTTTTTTTCTGAAAAGCGCTGTTCTCACTTTTACTTGCAGTGTTAAGACATCCAATCATTCACTGCGATGTTCTACTCCCAATGTCTCCACATTGTATAAAAAAATAGCATAACAGAATAACACAATCTAGTAAAGACAACGCATCCGCAACCTCACTTAAGAATTCTCTAAAGAAACTAAATTGGCAACATCTCATTTACTCCACGTGGACTTGACAAGAGCTGTCAGTTCCTAGAACGGACGCTATTGGTGGGAAATGTTTGAGGGGAGGATGTACTGGGCTCTACGCGGACGTGACGGATGGTTGTTTACTGCTGTAACAGAGGGAACTGATCTTTCGGAATTTTCTTTGAAGTAAAGTAACGTTAGAATCAGGACTTAAACTATACATGTACACCACGATGTTCCCAAAGAATATGTTGTACCATCGTGATTACGTCACCACCGACTTCATGTCCGAAAACTTGTAGGCGAGTTAGGGAAGGAATCTTCAGACTGAATCAAAAATATCGACCTTACATTCAATATACGTCTTGCTAAACCACATCCCGTAGGAGTTGGACGACAAGAATTTTCATATCAGCGTCTTCCACTCGGCTGCAAGTGTATTCGAAATGGATGGGGGTAGGACGGACGTGGCCCAGGGGATGTGGGTGAAGGATGCTGACCGGTCTCTTGAGTTCAGAGGAGTCTTACGTTCCTGAATTGAATGCGATCCTGGGACGCTGTTATAGAAGGAAGGGCCAGTTCGCCTACAATGATTGGCCGATGCAAGAAAGATGGGGAAAATATGGTGAACCCTCGGCTGGTACTTGAGGGCGAAGGTATTCTATGAGGTGAATGCCTTTTCCTGGTGACCCGACGATGCATCTCGCGAAAACATATGCCCACGAGCTGGTTTGAGGTTTTTTCCGCAAGTGTGATGACGGATGCTGTCTAATGATCATCTCAGGATATATCGAAAGCCCTTGACAAACTTGTGACTTCGTTATCCGTAGAGATGGAATATGGCAGTTAAGGTTCGGCCAGCGTTCTCGTTAGTGTCAACAAAGTGTATCCAAAACTCACATGGATGTCCACAGATGGGTGAAGAGTCATCATATTACACCAGTCCAGTCCAGAATTTATTTTGGTCAAGAGAGTTTATCTGTGGATATGTGTTTCAGATGTATAGGGTTTGAGAAAAAATGAGTAGACATCTTGGTTTTGGCGACTCTTATAACAGTGGGTGGTTGGGCTATCTGTCACTTTTAATATAACGTTCTAACAGACCAATGAGGTTAACATGGAGTAGGAAGTTTACCTATTACTTTCTCCGTGTTCCATAGAGCCCACAAATATCATCTGATCCTCCACATTATGGGCTACTTGTTTGTATCCTTGCACATTTACTTATTCTACAAAACTTGTGACTTTTCTTTGTTACAATATAAATTAATTTGCTATCTTTCCTTGTGAATTTACAATGCCATTTGCCATGCCTGTTGTAAACTTCAAATGTGCAGATCTCTGTTTCGTTAATGTGCAATGTTCAATATCCTTTTCTCTGTCTATAATAAGTGTATAACGCTTATGTATCTGGCACCATTGACGTTGATGTGCCAACAATAACATCAGTTTGGGATATAGGGACAACAAATGGATTGATCAAAACTTGATTTGCTGCTCTTTGGTGCGGGACACGTCCAGCTGCTAACACTTGGGCGAAAATCGGTTGCTCAAACATGCTGGTAGCATCAAACATAACCCTCGTAACGAAATTACATGCATTATTTTCACAATTAGAAATCTAATAATTGCCTTCGTTGTTAGATTAGGTCAGATTTGAGACTATTAGCAACCCCTTTTGAAGGTAATGTTCATGTCATTATCAAAACACGGATTCGAAACTAAATTGGAATCAGTGTTTAACAGCAGAACACGTATCACTACATCACAAACAATTGCATTGATTGAACTTCTGCAAACAGATGCATCACTTTTAATCCTTTCTTATTTCAAAATCCGATTATTTATTTCAAAACTGCAACAAAATCTACGCCTACCACTCATCAGCTGCCCGAAAGGTAGCTTACGTAACTCAGCGACGTGATTATAGAAACCTCAGAGCCATCTAGTAAAGATCTTGAGAAGCAGTGAAGCAAACCGAACACCCTTAAGATAAAAAAGTAGGAAGGAACTTACGTAATGTTTGGGAAATGCATCAGAAACTCTGAGCAACAAAGAAAACGCTTTGAGGAATGCTAACTGCCGCCTCTGTATCGACCGACTTGCTATCTGGAAGTTCGCACTTCCAGCCTCCTCCTCCTCCTCCTCCTCCAAGAGATGTGTACGTCAAAAGACTAACGCCTTTTCCTCCTGCCATTCTCAGGCCTTCGCTTTTTCATCTCCCCCTCCCCCATCTCGAGAAACATATTTCGCCGCGGGTAATTTTGTTTTCTACTTACGAATGTAGAGAGTCTTCCGAAACACACGCAAAAACACAAATTCTGCTGGATTATGGGAAAAGAAATTCATTCAGCCCCTGCTTTTGAGTTCCTCCTTTATATAACATGAAAATAAAATTGGAATTGCCAGTACAATTGCGTCACTCGTACAGTTACGGACACTTCTGGGTTGTAGCAATCCCATTCACTTTAAATGGAATCGTTACTCAGCCCAGAAGTGTACAGTGACCGGCAATAAAAATGGGACACCTAGATCCTGAAATACTCTATTCCCAGCAAGGCGTTGTGTGTGTTGCCTAACTCTACGGCGATAAGTGGATTTTAATAGCAAATTTCCAATGGTAACTTCTACCAACGCCGTCCAGTTAGGAACCTAGCAGGGAAACTACTATTTCAGGATCTAGGTGTCCCACTTTTATTGCTGGTGACTGTACATGACTGTACATCAGTTTCAAAGTATGTTACTGGTTAGTGATTTATTTCGGTGAAATGCTCCCCTGATTCCAGTACGTGACTAATTATACTAGTCCCTGACTGCCATCCTGATGCATTCCTGCACTGGCTTCAGACGAACTTCGGCTTATACAGTCACCGACAAGTTTGGGTTATAAGTATTTATTTATCTATTTATTTATTAACCAGTCGCCTATAACAGAGCGAATGCTCCAATTACAATAGGCATTACAATTTGCTATATACAATATATTTTACATAAATACATAATACATGATACAAACACATAGTAATTATTACACAAAACCTTAGATAAATACGAATACAAAAAGGTATACAAATACAAAACTTACACAAATACAAAAATTTGCATACATATATTACAAATTTTGAACAGACGAGAAAACTAAAGGACAGAAGAAACAAAACATAAACAAGTAACAAACTATAAAATCTTGAGAATAATAAAGAAATTATACAAATACCATTATTTAAATAAGAAACAGCAATAATCAATACAAAGCAAAAGTTCAAATTTGAATTCGTTTATATGTATACAAAATTTAATTCTCGATATACGAGGGTCACTACTTATATTTTGAGCCTTGGCAACACTGCTTGAAGTTAGGCGGGATTTGACGTTTGCACGGAATCGTCTGGCATTATTGACCATAACGTACTTCAAATGTTTTGTCAATAGCTTCATTTGTGTTGTTTATGTTGCCTTGGAGATTGCGCAACAACAATAAAATGGAATTAACTCGTGAACATTTTCGTGCGATGATTTTTTACGATTTTCGACGTGGATTATCAAGACAAGAGTGCATCGATCAACTTACTTCCACATTTGGCGATGAAGCCCCGTCCTTTGCCACTGTGAAACCCTGGTATAACGAATTTAATCGTGGCCGCCATTCGCTCACCTACGAGATTCGCGAAGGTCGTCCAAAATCAGTTGTTGTTCAAGAAAACATTGATGCTGTGCAAAACCTAATACTGCAAGATCGTCATGTGTCATACTGTGAGATTGAGGCAACCATAGGCATTAGTTCCACCAGCATATATAAAATATTACATGATCATTTAGCTGTGAGAAAGGTATGTTCTCGTTGGATCCCACACAATTTGACAAAAACTCAAAAAGACGCTCGCGTCAATTGGTGCAAACAAATGATCAATAAATACAATCGTGGTGCTTCAAAAGACGTATATAAGATTGTAACAGGTGACGAATCATGGATAAATGCATATGAGCCGGAACGTAAACAGCAGTCGACTGTATGGGTGTTTCAAGATGAACCCAATCCAACAAAAGTTGTTCGCGCTCGAAGCACATCGAAACAAATGGTCGCCTGTTTTTTCGGGAAAACTGGTCATGTGGCAACTGTGCCTTTAGAGGAACGTAGAACGGTCAACTCTGAATGGTACACAACAATTTGTTTGCCAGAGGTCTTCGGTCAAATACGGAAAACAAACAAACGCCGTCGGATCATTCTTCATCAAGACAATGCCAGCTGTCACACATCTCGTCTAACAACCGACTTTATGAACAGTCAAAAAATCGAATTGATGGGTCATCCGCCGTACAGTCCTGATTTGGCACCCAATGACTTCTTCTTGTTCCCGAATGTCAAGAATAAATTGCGTGGACAACGATTTTCGTTCGCGGAAGACGCCGTTGATGCCTAAAACCATATTATGGAGGTCTCAAGAAGATTGGAAAAACTGCTTTGACAAATGGTTCGAACGAATGCAAAAGTGTATTGACCATAAAGGAGAATACTTCGAAAAACAATAAAGCAGTTTTCAATGCCAAATTCCTGTTTTTTCATTGTTAGGCTCAAAATATAAATAGTGACCCTCGTATGAGATAAATGTTATAAATTGTATTTGAGACTATACATATATCACTCTAGAACTGGATCTGTTTTATTTGTATATTATATCTAATATGTTATTTAAACTATATAGAAAGTTTTTAATATTAATAGCAAAATCCAAATCAATTCCATTCGATACAATATTATCATGCTTACTTAATAATCTAATGATTGGAGAATTTTGATAGAATTTTGTGTTTGATTTATTGCAGTAAAATGGTTGTCTTACTCTTAATACCCTATAATTGACGTTATAGTCTATCAACTGTAAAAGATTTTCACACTCAAGTATACCATTGATACGTTTGTATAGGAATATATGGTCAGCCGTTTGCATGGACTTTCAACAGGACCATTACAACATGTACACTTCTGTTCAGATAAACTGACACACCCGTTTAAGTTCAACTTCGGAGGCGATGGAAGTGGTGGTACTACACGCGGAGTAAACGTTCGCGGGGAAAAGTACACTGATGTGTTGCTAACTTTTTTAATCACATGTAGGACCTTCTTTGACTTTCCGAATGAAAGAAAACGGTATCAACAGGAAAAGCTTGGCACTATACAATTTCATGGACTAGAGTGACAAATTTCACGAAAATTAATGAAGAAGTGAATCTGAGTAACTGAGTCGAAAATAAATACTATCTTCCTTTTTTGGCGTATTGCATATGCAGATGGAAAGACAGCATAACAAGACTGTAAGACAGTGATACTCTTAGGAACAGTATTTACGTTGTACCCTGTATGTCAGTCCGTAACTTGTACAATAAAAATAAAACACCCTGTATATCGGAATCCTCTTGACAATGAAGAACATGCTTTTGACAAATTTTCGCGAGAGGCTGCTCAACTTTTGAGAAGCGTTCGTGAAACAAATGCCGCTTTCCAGTTCACTCAATCATACGCTCGGTTGACTGTACTCAAACTTCCAATGTATTCTTTGCAGAATTCATCTACACGGTCTCTCACCATCCCCTGCCCCTCTCTCTCTCTCTTATCTCTGCTCGGCCCTTGCGAAAGTTTTTCCACAGTCACAAGGGGCAATAGAGTTTTCCATCTTTTCGCCAGCTATGAAGTGTACATTACGTCATCCGACGAGGCAGAAGTTTCAAGAACTTTCCAAAACTCGATGGAACGCAGCGACTTGTCTGAAGGGCCGGATGGGCTGAGGAAATGATCAAACCAGATGGTACTGGGAAGATGGCCGCCTTCTTTTTCTTGTGTTTGGTGTACATGAGAAGGTTGGACGTCAATTGCGACTCGAGGTTTACAACCATTGCTGAAATGACGTCAATTGGAGAACAATGCGATATTCCTTCCTTGCTTTCGGGCTATTAGTTTGCTGTTTCTATTTGCGTTATTATTGAATTCATAGTTACTGAAGTTACGTTCAGGGGTAATCATTTGAGCCCGGATTTGTATGTAATACTAAACCTTGGATTTTTAGGTTCTAAAAAGTGTTATTTTTAGGTTCCTAAAATAGGCTCTAAAAACCCTAAAATAGGCTCGTAAAACCATAAAATAGGCTCGTAAAACCATACAATAGGTTCTGAAAATAAAATATGTCCTGAAAATCTTACGTAAGGCGCTAAAAATCCTGAAGTAGGTTCAAAACACTTAAAATAGTTTAAAATTACTGAAAATACTGATTAGATATAGTCACCGGCAATGAAAATTGGACACCTATATCGTGAAAAACGCACTATCTTGCATAACGTTATGTGTGTTGCCTAACCCTGGCAGAACTTACTATTGGAAATTTGCTATTAAAGTTCACTCTTCGCCGTATAGTTAGGCAACAATCTTTTTTCATGTTATCCACAATGGAACTCCGCAATTTTGTCTGCCAGGATCATCTTATATGCTGAAAACAATCTTTCAACGAAAACAGTCAGTAGTGTAAACTTCAATGCTGAAATGTTAGTTTGCAAGGCGTGAATGCCACAAGGCACCGAAGTGACGTGAAAGTGAGCAAGAGTACACAGATCAGACCACTTTGGATTGTACAGGTAACAGTGGCACCAGACATTTTGCTTTGTTTAGAGCTTTGAAAAATCACCATGGACTTGGAGGAAGGGAAATCGACAGAGAGTACGTTTCAATCACGTTTGTCATTGAATTTTTTCGTGACCAAACAAAGCAAATGCCTCTATGTGACATAAAAATCCTGTAAAACCTTTAAAAATATATAAAAACCTAGGCCACAAACCTAAAATAGGTTCTAACAAGTCTTTTAGGTGTTTAGGCACTATAAAACTTCATCAGTTGTTTTTTTTTAACAAAACGCTGACATAACATATTATTTCTTACATACCTGTTAAGGATAAAAATAGGTTAAAAACCTAAATTCCGAGATCTAGTAATTACATATTCTACTTTTTTTCTAAATACATAACTTGAACAGTCAAATGTCAAGGAATTATATAACTGACATGATTTTGCATATGTTTTATGTTACATATTTTTACATGTTTTACATATTTGCTAATTTACTTTAACTAAAAAATCATATTTCGATAATTGTTTAACATCTCGATCCTTTCTCCTATATTTTTGATCTCTGAAACATGAAGAAAATTTGTAGCTAATGTTTCTGTTTAAATATTTTCGTCTCGCTTTTAGGTTTAGGCAAAGCACCTAGAAAATGTGCATCGGTGAACAAGAAAGCTACTTTCCTGTACGTAGCGAGTTACACAGTATTTTCATTTGATTGTTCTTTCAGTAGATGCTTTTTCTTATTTGTTTCGATAGTTACAAAGAGTTCTCTTACATATTTACATAGTCTACAATAATTTGTGATGTGAAAAATAATTAATAGTTGACAAAATTGGTTTCTTATATAATATATACACGTTGCTGTGCTTTTTTGAGTTTATAAATTTGATAAAAATGTTAATGTCATTTTTATGTCACTAAAATTATATTGAATATGTTAAAAAATATCTAGCAGAATTCTAGAAATTGCTTGGATAATCGTAATGTTAACATATTCTTTGATACTACATATTAGGGTACATATTTTATCAATTATTGTTACATATTTATGTATATATTTTTGCTTTGATATTTCATAAAAATCTGGGATCTAGTAATCTTTATACGCAACAGTAAAAAACTAATTTCTACCTTTTAAATGTCGCAAGTTTATCAAAACCAGACTGTTGGTTCGTGAGATATTGCCATTTCAATCTTTCAAGTTGATTTCAATATAGAGATATGCTGTTCGGGAAGAAAGCACTCAAGTCAAAAAATTCAATTCTACAGCAGACATTATATTTATGTTTATTGCAAACATTACTGGCATGATATACGTAAATGATGGATCATCATTTTTAAGAATCTTTACACATGCCCAACATAAAATTATACTTTTGCTTTAATTATTCAGTGCAGCTTAAATTAAAAGCAACAGGAAAATCGCAGTTCTTTACTTATGTGTCTTGTTTCGAACTTCCTAGATTTTATTTTTATATTTTATAAAATAATTTTGTAACAATACTTTTGCATTTTCCAAAATAGAAGGGTTACAGCAAAAGTCATGGCAACTACTTTTTCCCACAATAATGCGGGTCAGGCAAAAAATTGTAAAATATACAATTGGAAGGTCACGATATATGCTAACGTTTAATGTATGAATTTTGAACAACTTAGAGATCTGTATCAGCTTAGAGAAAATGACAAAGTACGCGTAGTCACTGGTCGTCTGTCTTAAACGTTGCATGTCGGCAGTTGCTTCTCTTCTACGCCCGAATGCTGCTGCCCACCTAGCAACAGTTCGGGATGGTACAGCTACATTTCGTAAAGCTTCCACAAGCTCAGTGTGTCATTCTCACGCATTCCTTCCACGGAGAACTGCTATTTTCACATAAGAACGCTGTTCACGCCGGGTCACATTCATCCTGCACGACTGTTAAACATGCACTGACTTCCCACTTCCCTCAGTTCAATGTCTTGGCAGCCACTGCCATCTAGTGGCGTCACAATACATTGCATGTGACGGGGTCTCGACTGTATATTTAAAAATTTCTTGCCTGACCCGCATTATAGTGGAAAAAAATTGTTGCCATGTGACTTTTGCTGTAACCGTCGTAGATAAATATCTATATCCAAAAATAACTGCGGCTTAATAATGTGGTATGAATCAAAGAGTCATCTTAGTGGATGGCGTTTGTTACGACAACAATGGGGTTTCCAAGAAGTCCAGTGCATCTGCACTGGAAATCAAGTCTATTTCCGGATTCCTGAAGTTTTATCGTAGGATATATCATCTTTGATGGAAACCAGAGACCCGGGTTCGGGCCTTTTCCACTAAAGGCAGTGTTGCAAATGGCCGATTCCGCATTAGCACCAGGAAGAGCGTATATTTAGACCCCTCGCGCTTGACGTTATTTAATGCCTGAATCGCATGAGGCTACATCTTCCTGTATTTTCTAGATAGACTTGGACTAGTTGTGTGGAACTGGCTCATCTGCTAGTTCTCGCCTCACACGATACTTGCTACCGTACCCATCGGTATGCTTTGAACAAAGCATTGCGAAAAGCAGAGACGGACGAGCGATTTGAAGAACGTTGTGAGAGAATAGTTACTGATATTATTAAAAATTAGAATTAAAAGAAACGTATGGATTAGAAATTGGCTCGAGAATATGGTAATGAAGGTGTACTAAGCAAGCTTTTTAATGAACTCATACATAAAATTCGCAGGATTCATTCATAAAAAATATTCTGTTCAACTAATTATGTCAAACATTTAATACACTCGTAATAATAAGGATTTTCATTATCGGCTAATCACATTTATCGTGTACAAATCTCATCGTGTACAATTCGTAAATATTAATGAACACATCATCTGTTACTCTTTCTCTGATCGAGCAGCGAACAAGAACAACCAACACTCTGAAACCACAGACAAGAAACTTTCTCTTTCCAAACTCACAGATTCTCTTGACATTATTAACTTTCGCTCTGATTGGCTGTTCCACAGAATCTAGCAGAGAAAGCCTGTAGCAATTAAAACACGGGTCTTCAAAACCAGTCAAGCAGCCATCATTTCCAGCCAGGTAGCCAGTCCAGCGCCAACTAGGGCATTCGTTCTGGGTCTCAAGTTCCGTGTGATTCGGCCTTTACTTTATATCTAGGAAATGAATTTCTACGTACATACCTATTTTCTTTTGCAACGTCCTAGACATATGCTGTTCAGAGATCTTTGCGTTCCATGTACACAGCACCCTTCTACTGAAATTCTATAGAACCTAAAAATGCCTAAATGGACTATAAATTCCTACAAATGCCTAAATGATCTATAAATCCTATAAATGCCTAAAGTTCTATTTTGACTTGAAAAAGGCCTTTTAAACCTTTCCCGTAACTTTACAAATAACGAACGACGCTTAATTCCCACCATAAGTTTGAGATCCTTGAACATATGCTGGTAAGTTACTTCAAAATATGATAATGTTATTACATTAGACAACTGTATATTTTTATAAAATTATTATAATTATGCCTAATTATTTATTATAAGCACCTATAAGTCCTAAAATGGATTTTAGAAAGTCCTAAATTCCTCTTTTTTAACAACTAAAAATCCGTTCCCTATTTATATCACACCTTTTCCAGTGCAGAGAGATAATAAAGTAATGCATGATAATCAGAACATTAACATTAAACACAAAAACATCCTACCACATAAAAACACACAGTGTAAGAAACTTTGATTCGCCTGCACACAAAGTCCAACAGCACGAAAAGGCCCAGGGGCAACAGTAGCCCGCGCGGCAATGGGACACCAGATATTAGCTGTGTCAGTTCCGACTGAAAAGTTTGCTACAAGCTACGATCCCGGACGGAACCATAAACCGGCTGTTCCATCACATGGCACAGTTAACTTCTGTTGGAACACGTTGCGAGGCGGCCATAACGGAGGCCATTACACGGGTGCTGTAAACAATAGAACTGAAGACAACAGCTCCCTCTAACCGTCCTGCCCCCAACCCCCATCATCGCACACACACATACGCAAGCAGTACTCCCTCAAGAAGTTAACAGTCCAAATCTTACCCTAGTTGTTGCCCAAGTATTCCATCTAGAACCAAAATTTACGACTGCAATATTTTCCATGAGAGCTACGACGTTTCCAAAATATGATGAGTACCCGTCTCTCTTTCTAAGTTTTACAGCAAGTTTGAATTATCTGTTCTCATCATAAGGACGAAATCATCATGTCTTGAGTGAACTTTCTATTAATACCTCCATGCTGGAACCTTGAGATACGTGGGAAGTTTTATCTCATTCGCTAAAAGCCCAGTTCATGTCTGGTTAATCCATCATACTTATTTCTGGATGAGACCCTTTTTGGATAAGAGTCACGCAGTGTTGGTGCTAATATTTTACTTAAGGTCAAGTTGGTTGGAAATGAGACATCTCAATCCGCCTTAGCAATATATACAGGGTGTATACAATTAAAGTTGCCCTGCTCAGAGCCCTCTGGAGACCGTCCGAAACAACTGATGGCGCTGAAACTTGGTACAGAGGCTATGGAGACCTTGGGGAAGCGGATCCAGATGGAAAAAAATAGTTCAAATTTTCACCACCAGGTGCAAATGTAGCGCATAGATTTAAATGTCTCCTACTCGGAACCCTCTGGAGCTTGGTAGAAGAAATGGATTGCCGTGAGAGGCTATGGAGACCATCAAGAAGTTAATGCTGACGGGGAAAGAACAGTTCAAATTTTCACCACCAGGTGCAAATGTGGCGCATAGATTTAAATTTATCCTACTCAGAGCAGTCTAGAGCTTTGTCAAAGCAGTGGATTACCGTGAAGCTTGGTACAGACGATGTAGAGACCAGGGGGAAGCGAATTCTGATGAAAGTTAAAATTTTCACCAACTGGGTTGAAATGCGTCGCTGAAGCAACAACAACCAGTAATTTGAGTTTATGTCGCTACAGCAGTGTTCAATATGCCCCTTGTCAACCTGAATGACCCTTAGGAAGAGTAAGATAGCGTAAGCTTCACTATGAACCATATTTCAGCGCCATATTTCGACCTGATGTTGAAAAATCGAACCTTTTCTTTCCCATCAGCGCTCGCTTCCCAAAGGTCTCCATCCACTTGCTCAGATACTTGCTTTCGTTCGCTCGCTCCAGAGACAGAGTGTACACTTTGTAACGGAAATCTATGGAGAAGGCAGCACATAACGGTAGAGAAGGGGAGAAAGCGAGTGGACGCAGCTGATTTATTGATTTCGTTTATTTTACTTCGCTTTTCTGTCACTTTTGATGAGGGACACTCATGCGAATTTTGACCAAGGGAATCCTGGCATCGTAGGGCGCTGTCCTCAACACTCCGCCATGGATGTCGGCTAGAGTGGGCGGAGCAAAGCAGTGCGCGCTGCTGCAAGCGGGTGGTAGCTGCAGCCGTCAACGCCTCCCATCACTGGTGAAGCAGTTTCGAGTCACTACTTGCGCAGAGGACTTGTTTTCGTTCGCTCACTACAGAGGTTCCAGGAGCACAGTGTAGTGGTGCTGTTTACCAGGATAATCCTGGCAGAAGAGAAAGCGACTTGGACTCCCCATAAAGATACACACTGCAGTCAGAGAAGCTCCAAGCCGTTAAGTTGGCATCCAGCATAAACTAAGAACACGCATCAAGAAGTGCGCACATCTCAGCAATAATCCGCCGAGCTAGGAAAACCGAGCGAGCCGTGTTTGAAGCCGGTTGACGTGAACTTCTTTAATTAATCAAGCAAAGACGCAATAGAAGCTGAGGAACCTGTGTTGAAGTTGGGGGAAGGGGGTAAATTCCTCAGCTCGCACTTTCCCTACTTCTCGCAAGACCTGCTTTTCGTTAAGAGCGCCGACTGAACTTTCACCTAACTCGGTTACACCGGAGACAGATGGGGAAAAAACTGGGAGATGCGGAAGATGCACAAGGGCGAGATGAGGAAGGGGGATGATGTGCTAGCTTGGTGACAAATTCACTTCAGAAGATGAGGGGGGGAGGAACTACGTGACAGGAAATTATTGGATTAATTTATTTCGCATCCTTGATTAATATCAATATTGATCGAAGGGGGTAGGTCCCAGTTCTTTTGCGGAGTAAGGAACGAATTAGGCGTCGACTATTCGTAAATGTTCACGAACAATGGCGGGGGAGTAAATATATACTCATGTTCACAAAAAGTGGCACAATTTAAAAGTCTGGATAGTTGAATTATGCGCCACTTTATCTGAACTGGAGTCTGTTAGCGATAACCTTCAATGCACTAATATGAAGTTCTCCTGTTTCTACATAAAGTTATATGACAATACACTTAATATTAAGTGCACTGTACACTCCTGTCATATCCGTAGCAAGGGGAGCTCAAGCCTAGGGAGCCATGCACAGAGGGCGCTCTTCAAAGCTTTAATAAACAACAAAGACCTTTCTTGACGAATCTAGGAGCGTCCTAGCCTCTCCCTGGTTAGAAAGACCCTCCTTAACAATTTAAGTGTCGTAAAGTAAGTGTTGATAACATTACCGCAAAAAGTAATTCTGCAACCGTTAGAGCTAACTACTTATAAAATTCGACTTCCGTCTCAGAGTGGTTAGCGCGAGCTACGACGCAAGGGGTCCTGGGTTCGAATCCCGGTCTGGCCATAGGTGTCCTTGCGAGTGTCTCTTCATCGGCTTCATCATATCACCCTCATCGTCGCGATTAGCGGAAGTGGCAGAAAAACGACGCTGAATAAAAAAAATTAAATTAAAATCAAATTACTTATAAAAGTAAGAAGGTAAAGGTTACCTTGTAACTGCCTTACAAGTAAGTAGTTATTTCCAAACACTGCCCCTCAGTAAGATCAAAACTCGTTTGAGAATCTGAAACGCGTTTCCTTCTCTAAATATAATTTTGTTCAACACCTAAAATTAATTAAACTTTTATGCACGCTCCCATCCGCCCCTCCTTCCCATTCAATTCTATGAACGTCAATAAACTTTCATTTCGAAAACTCCAGAAAGTTTACTTTCGATTTCTACCGCGAGAGGTCACGACCTCCTCTGACGCAAGCCAATATCCACTTTATCAGCTGGGTCAACAGGTAGCGGCGAAATGCAAAAATTTCCAATCTGAAATATTTCAGTCTAGCGTATAGATTTTAGACATGCACGAGATGTACGGTTTTAGGAAGAGAAAACATGGAGCGATATTGTTTCCCTAAGGTAAACCTGATGGTAAAGCTAAAGTATCTATGGGTAAGACTGCACTGAACCGTTAAAGTATATTTACACCTAATATATGAATCTGTTATCCGGACACAAGGTTTCATTGACAACCTGAATATTTTTTTGCTTGCCAAATGAAAGAAAATGCGTTTCAAGCAAATATTAAATAACAAATATACGTAAGATGTAAAAAGTATTACAAACAAAAAATAACAAAATTATAATAACTAAAATATAAATAGCACTAGAGTTACCTTATAAACTCCATTCCCTCTTCTTCTTAAAAGTAGTATTACACTGTTAACAAGTTCAGCTTACCTGTTGAAAGAAAATATATTATTAGAAATGTGAAAATGTAGTTGTTGAATTGAACACAATATACACAGGGTGATTCAAAAGTCCTGCGCCATAGGACAACTCCTTTATTACTGTACGTAGCGAAAAAAGGAATGATGGGTGGGTTTCAATCGAAAATGGCTGAATTTGCATGCTGAACACTGGCACGAATCTCAATGGTAACATAAAATATCATGTAACCATATGCTTCGTCCATGATACCGTAAGTAATCTCAATTCCGTACAGTACTGTTAAGTTAAGAATCGGTAACAGTAATTACAGGCAAAGTAAGAAACGTGGACATGCAAAGGCACACTAGACCACTAGAAAGGGCTAAAAGAGCACAAATGAAAATCTGACTACGCCCTTTGTCACTGACATCCGTCGGTGTCTTCTTAATCGCAGAAAAAGACAGAGGACGCCAAGCAAAGACATCAAGTGACACTACAGACCTTTCGTACAATTAAACACTGAAACACCCAACACCTTCTCTAGTGGTCTGGGGGAGACCAGACTTTTTCAATCACCTGTATGCATAGATCTTATGTATTTAAATCTACCTAAACCATATAATTAGTTATCTTTATTTATTGAATTATTTGTACTCTCCTGTTCAGTTAAACTGGCACCCTATAAAGTGTTGATACTTTATGTGAATAGGAATTCTACACAATTACATGTAGTGTGTTATATATAGACCTAGGATTTTTAGGTTCTAAAAAGTGTGCTTTTTAGGTTCCTGAAATAGGCTCTAAAAATCCTAAAAATAGGTTCGAAAAATCCTAAAATAGGGCCGTCTTTAAAGTCCTAAAATAGATTAAGTTATGCTCGAAAAATCCTGAAGTAGGTTAAAAATACTTAAAATTGTTGAAATTCTATGTGGCCGCGGTGGCTCAGTCGGTAACGCGTCTGACTACCATTCTCAAGGTCCCTGGTTCGACCCCCGGCCGGTTCAAATCCGGGAACTTTTCTAACGTTGGAAGCGGCCCTGCCGCCCACCCAGCGTCGAATGACATGGGTACCTGGGGGAAACTCTGGGGGTAAAGGCGGTCGGGGCGTGATGCTGATCATGACCGGATCAAGAAAGTGTGGGGCGTTACCCCCACCCCCCGTATACGCCTTCATGGCGTGGTGCTAAGCACAGGGGAGAACTTTACCTTTTGTTTACCTTTAGTTGAAATTCCTGAAAGAAGCTGTCACCTGCAATGGAAATGGGACACCTATATCCTGAAATACGCACAATCTTGCATAACGTTATGTGTGTTGCCTAACCCTACGGCGATGGCAGAACTTACCATTGGAAATTTGTTATTAAAATCCACTCCTCGCCGTATAGTTAGGCAACAATCCTTTTTCATGTTATCCACAGTCAAACCCCGCAATTTTGTCTGTGAGGATCATCATGCTAACATAGTCAGTGGTGCAAACTTCAATGCTGAAATGTTAGTTTGCAAGGTGTGAATGCCACAAAGCACCCAAGTGGCGCGAAAGTGAGCAAGACCACATCCGACCACTTTAGTTGTACAGGTAACAGTGGCACCAGACATTTTGCTTTGTTTAGAGCTTTGAAAAATAACCATGGAATTGAAGGGAAATTGACAGAGAGTACGTTTCAATTACGTTCGTCATTGAATTTTTTCGTGACCAAACAAAGCATATGCCTCTGTGTGATAAAATCCTGTAAAACCTTTAAAAATATATAAAAACAAAAAAAAGTTTGATTTAGGCGCATAAACATAAAATAGGTATCTTATGCACTATAAAACTTCATCAGTTATTGCGTTTTCTTAATGAAACTGTGATATAACTTATATTTTCGTATATACCTGTAAAGGAAAAAAAAATAGGTTAAAAACCTAAAATCCGAGGTATAGTAATATAAGAGTCGCTGTGGCCAGTCGATATAGCGTCTGACTGCCACACGGAAGACCCGGGTTCGATTCCCTGGGTGGGTGATCTCAGGAGGGAATTTATCCAGCAATGCCCCCGTATGAAGCGGGTCTGGAGTTTTCCCAGCCTCTAATAAATGTGTACCCAGGGGGAAACCCGGGGTGTAAAGGCAGCCGGAGCGTGGTGGTGATCTCATCACTTCCAGAGATGACGAATAATTTGAATGTGTGGGTCTTACGTCCATGTCCCAATATATGCCATCATGGTCTGTTGCAATTGTGCAAGGGTTAGTTTGACCTATCAATGGGGATGGCATTTCTCATACCTATTCACCTGAGGAATAAAAGTGCAAGGAAAGAGAAAGCGGGACACTTAGCATTCTTTAAAAGTACCTAACCAACACTGGACTCTAGTAATTGAGGATTACCACGGCAAAATCAATCAGCATGGTTGGCAGCTGGGTTTCAACCAACAACTTGCAGAATGTGAGACAGTCACCTTAATAACTTGTTTATCTCATGAAATCTTAGCAGGTAGAGGGTAATCGGATCAAGAGGTAACACACAGGAGGAGTGGTCCAGATACACACTGTCCCAGGAGTTTGTGGAGGAAGCGAACGAAAACAAGTCCTCTGCGCAAGTAATGACTCCAAAAGCCTCGAGCAATGAACGCGTAAGGGTTTGTATAGAGGGGCAATGTATCTGCAGCTACTTGCCATTTGCAGCAGGCCAAATTGCTTTGCTCCGCCCACTCGCTTTATCCCCTTTTTGCCGTTACGCGCGACGTTCCTCCAGAAATTCCTTGCACAGACTGTAGTTTACGTCAAATGAAGTGGAGTTTTTCAGTGACGTAGAACTAACAGAAATCCGCGATAATCATGGCCGGTTGAGATGACCCTTGAATAGAACCAAAAAATCGACCAGTGGCTGTATTTACCGATTTCTAAACAGTCTTGAATAGTAATCGACGAAGCAGAGTGGTGAGAATAATTCCACAAACAGGGCAGCGAGACAAACAGGCTTTGAGTGAACCAAAGGTTGGCAACTTTTGAGTGGGGGATGAACTTTAGGGATTTCGCATTTCGGTGACAACGGACGACCGTGTGACATTTCTCCAGTTTAAGCTCCAACCGGCAGCTTCAACAGACCTTCTCATCAATATTACGTTGTCAGGGCGACCTGAGGAAAAACACAAAAGCGGAGGGGATAAACGGGAGGGAAGCAGAAATAGGTTAGTGCATACGTGACTCGAGAGAGAGAGAGAGAGAGAGAGAGAGAGAGAGAGAGAGAGAGCGCATCGTTTATTTCACATGTTGTTTGTTCCGTTAAGGCACAGCGCCGCCAACGGCCCCAGTGACAACATAAACGAATTCTCAACTCGCTCGCAATTTTCAGATCTCCAAAGAACTTTCTCTGCTGTGACGTTGTCAAGGCTCCATAGAGACTTCAACTGCCTGGTCCATTACACGTTGCCGCTCTCCAACGTCAGGTAAGGGAAGGGCAGAGGACGGAGAGAGATAGAGAGAGATGCAAAAGTCCAAAGCAGAAAAGGAAATCAGCATTAAGGAATAAAATGGTTGCAGCTCTCGTCACGATGGGGTCTCTTGAATGACGATAGTGTAGGACTGCCACATGGCGTTAGTCTTGTTGCAAGAGTTTCCCTCCTGGTTCTGGGTTTTTGAAAAAACGGGAAGCTGTCTCCTCTCTGCAGGATGGCTCGATCGATTTGAAAGCATTTCACGCGATAAAGCCTAATATGATACCTGTTATCTACTCCAGCCTGTCACACGATTCGGAGGACCGTGGTCGTTTTTTCCCCCCCAGGCAAAATCCAAAAAAAGAATCCAGGTTTGTAATTGTGATTACATAGCGAAATACAAGATTTGTTAGAGATTATCCAGCGTTTAAATCAATAAGACATAGATGGGCAGGCGATGTGGTACGAATGGGAGAGGAAAGGGAAGTTTACAGGATTCGTGTTGGGAAACTTGATGGTAAGAGACCTGTAGGAAGGCCAAGACGAAGATGAAGGGATAACGTTGAGATGGACCTAAAGGAAATCGGCAAGGATGGAAAAGATTGGATTGATCTTACACAGGATAGGGACATATGGAAGTCTTGTGTTGCTGCAGCCATAAACCTTCGGGTTTAAGCAGGCTAGAGAGTTAGTTAGTCAATATATTCCTGTAGAATGTGCACAGATTTACATGTGAAGGAACACTCAGCGCGCATTTACTCCTCCATAGTCTGTCCCGGGAGTCTCTGGAGCGATCGAACGGAAACAAGTCTACGCAAGTCGTAACTCGAGAAGGGGAGTGAGTGCAGCTACCTGCTTTGCTCCACCAACTCGCTTTTTCCCGTCCTCTTTCGTTATGCGCGGCCTTGCTATACAGATTCCCGGGACGGAGAATAGAAGGTGCACAACGAAAGCGATAGGCTTCACTGTGAAAGAACACTCAGTACAAGTACTCATTTACTCCTTCCATAAGAGTAAAGTGGTGGGCTTTGCACGTGAAAAAAATCTCTCTTCAACAGTGCAAAATCAAAATTATTGACTTTGTAAGTAAAGGAACACCAATGATTTGTTGATATTCCTGTAGAAGATATACAGGGTGAGTCAGAAATATGGCTACACGTTTGAAGAAAATGTGGTGTAAAATGTAGAGGGAAATGATGAATGGTATATCAAACTTGAAACTCCATTATTTAATTTCAGACAAAGAGTCACGCGCCAGAGCTTAGGCCCTTAGCCAAGGTGACGCTGAACATGCAGCAGCAAGTTACTGTTGCAGCGTGGGCAATTGCATTCCAGAATGATTGAGAGAGCAGTGTGCACAGGAATGGACTTGACGTAAACAACAATTTGATGTAAGCAGTAGTTTACTCCACTTCCCCACAGTTGACGGCAACAATGTTACGTTAAAATCACGTCTCGCCAGTTAACCTGATGGTTTTCGTAGGCGAATAAACATTCCACGTAAGTGCCGATTAACTATTGTGGAAGATACACAATGAAACTGATAGATTACATGAAGGAAAAGGAGAATATGTTTGAAACAGACCTAAGAGAAGCGCGATCTAAGAATAAAAAACCTTTGTAAATCTTATTTCCATTCTCCCTTCAGAACTTTCACGACCATGAACTTTCCTTTTCCACACGTCGCTTTGTATTTTGGTCGATTGAACTTGTTCACACACGTGGCTCCAAAATCTTTCATTGTTGGGCACATATGCATATGCACCCGTCTGGTGCGGACCATTGTCGAACGTTCTCCTCTATTAGTAAACTTGCTGGTGTGGTAAGCATGCACAGATATATTGAATTTTTATTTCCGAGAAATTTCTGTGAGTTTTAGGCTGACAAAAGGCAAGAAATCACTCCTCTTCACTCGTACAAGTGTGTATAGGAGGCGCCATCTTTAAAATAACAAAAATGGCGTTTTGAAGCCACTTGATCAGTGTTGCAGCCTTCAGATCGTTTTATAATTGATTGATTGATTTGATGTTTTAAGTCCACTTTATGCACAGTAAGGGTAATCGGAACTGGACCTACAGGTTTAAGTTGGATCCGAATCACTATGTGCCTCTACCGGGTATCGACCCCGGGACTCCTTGATTACAAGGCGACGACGCTACCACTGCGCCATCAGGGAAGCCCTAGATCGTTTTATAAATAACAGTTGATACCTCATGTAAATTTGAGATGTATACAGTCTGCCCTGTAATTATTGTCGGACTTTTAAGGTTTTCATTTGACCCACCCTCGTATAATTCTTCATGCATTTCTGGATATGTACACAATTTTTCAATTCTTTGTGGAAATGTTTCCTACCAAAAGTGTTAACTTCCCTCAGCTGCGGTACGTGTTCGCAAAATCTTGGTATGATTAAAATCATTAGTAAAATATTCATAGTTGTTTAATCCTGGTTTCCTCTTCCCACCGGACGAAGAATTCTGGACGCTTGTAATAAAACCTGAGGTGAATTTATCCCTCAGCTAACAGATTCTGCGTTCCTTAAGTGCCTCCATCTACTTGTAATTGGATTCTCATGAGGCGCTTCGTTCCTGTGATGAGTCTGGAAGTTTGTTCTAGCTCTTACCGAGGACTTGAGCTGAGGTAGCTCGCAGGACGCCCACCTTCTCACTTTTTATTGAAGTGGATCCAACATTCTTGCACACTGGATAATGCCCGGATGGTCTGCATTAGGTGAAATCAGCATATTTAAATACATTAGCGGTTTTAATGCAGAAAGTGAACATCTCCTGCAGAGGTAATTGAAACAGAAGAAGGTATATCTCTGAATGAATATACTCATTGGTACAATTGCTCCGTTGTCTGGTAATATGAGGCATATGCAGAGTTCGGTGTTGGAAAGTAACGAGATCTTTATAACGCAGATACAAATACCAGCTACTCTTTCGAGTTCCTTTTTTAAATGAGCACCTGTAGCCAAGTTACTGGTTGAAATGAGTTCCTGAAGCCGAGTTACTTTTTCAAATGAGTAGCTGTAGCAGAGTTACTTTTTCAAATGGGTAGCTGTAGCAGAGTTACTTTTTCAAATGGGTAGCTGTAGCAGAGTTACTCTATCAAATGAGTAGCTGTAGCAGAGTTACTTTTTTCAAATGAGTAGCTGTACCAGAGTTACTTTTTGAAATGAGTACCCATAAACTATAGCTGTTTTCAGTTCTTACGGCGGGCGCTCTAGAAGCTGGCAGGGGAAGTGGGGAGCAGGGAAGCGACCAATCCAGCACGATAAGAAACGTAGCGGCCAGTAGAACGAGTTTCACGTAGTACCTTTTCCGTCCGCGTCGTCTCTCTCGGCGCCACTGTTGTTGTCTGGTTGGTCTGTTGCGTAATCCCAGCTCCCCACTTCCCCTGCCACCTTCTAGAGCGCCCGCCGTAAGAACTGAAAAGAGCTATACTTACTCCTTGAAATGGGTAACTCTAAATGAGTTATTTTTTACGCCTATCGAGTGGTGAGGGAATTAAAGAGTTACTTTTGAACAGTATGGTTTCCTAAAAATAGAAATAAGATGTTAATATTCATGTACGGGTATATACGTTTGTTAGAAGCAAACGATTTGCTTTGGATATAATTATTTCAAGTATAAGGGTTTACTTGAAATTTTCGTTACCTCTATTATTAAATATATTAGGTTCATTAAAATTAATAACATTAATTCTAGTCTTAGTGAATAGGTAATGTTTGAAACATTTTGAATGAGTTACATCTTATCGAGAATGAAGTAACTGTGAAGGAAGGCCGCGCATAACGGCAGAGAAGGGAAGAAAGGGAGTGGGCGGAGCAAAGCAGTGCTGCCGAGAAAGGCTGGTAGCTGCAGCCGCGTTTATCCCTCCACGTTCTCACATCCCCTCGAGTGGTCGAGCGCTACTTGCGCAGAGGACTTGTTTTCGTTCGTTTGTTACAGCGATTCCCGGACAAAGCGCAGCCTCTTGCGTTTTTAACCGAACACGTGGCAAGCTAAGGCAATAACCGCAGGAATAGCATGCACGAGATGGTCTCTCCCTTATTTGGCAACCAATCTTGGACGTTATCTCACCCCCGCATGATGCACCAAGGCTGCAGCACTTAGGCAGCGGGCCTGGTATCAACCATTACACGCTTTTTGCATTTTCCGTCCCATTGTCTGGTCCAAGATGGATAAGGCAGCTACGGCGGCGGAGGCTATTAGAGCGATAGGGGGAGAGACAATATTTCCCAGATTCCATCACGTGAATCTTATTTACCGTTCTGCATCATTATCCACGCCCTACTTTCTTCCGCACGCAATCCTCATAACGGTTACATTTTAACAATGTAAACAGAGGAGCAGCCACGAGGAGGGACCCAGGGAGAGAGAGAGAGGAGAGGGGGTGAAACTCCATCATCAACCCTACTCCTTCCCCCCCTTTTCAACCCGTCCGCGTTCTTTTCTGCTGCAACGCGGTAGGACCGCCAGATAACCTTATCTAATCTCGTCATGCCATACTTGAAAGCGACAAGCAGTGGTCAGCGCGCGGTCTGCAGTTGGAGGTCACGCCACTATTTTATGACCCCTGGTTAAAAATCTCTCAGTTCCTGAAACGACCCGCTTTCAAACCTCCGTGAATCAGCTGCTTCTCTTTTTTCTAAATTCCATATAATACTTTTAAGTTTTTTTGGTTCAGTTTTAGCTCAAGTCCACAGACGCTCGTCTTGGCTTGTTCGATTTGAAACTCTTCTGGCTGCACATGATTGGACAAGGGTCTAAGTTTGTGGCACCAAAATGTCCGACTCCCGCAAATATGATAATTTGCTGCAACAGAACCCAAAGAATGGTCCTTAGGAAAAAATGCAAACCAAAGGGCTTGTACCAATTCTGAAATAGAGTAATAGAAAGGATCAGTGGCGGAGATTTGGTTCCAAAACTGCGGAGGCAAAGTGCCAAAACTGGGGATGGGGGGCTAATATAGTTTACTTTCCCTTGTTAGATAAGCTTTAGCATAGTACGGGCACAAAGTGGGAAAAATTGGGGGGGGGGAGACTGCCTCCCCATAATCGCCGCCACTGGAAAGAATTGAAGAATGTAAACCTTGGTCTATCGAAAGCATTCAAGTTTGGCACGTAGAGGAAAACCAGGCTGGAACTACAGCGTGGCTCAAAAAGTCACTTAACACCCACGGTACAAGGCCACTGCAGCACGCAACGTGGAAATGGTGATGACCAATCGCTGCCAGGCCAAGGGGGAACCACATTGACGCCACCCGCACGGTCGGCAGCCATCTTGATGTCCGCCATCTTGAATTCAACTTCAGAATTTTAAATGGGAAGGGGGTGATATGATATATCCTATCAGGCTAGAATTTCACGAGAAATGCAATGGTGAAGGTTTCTTTGACGTATCTTTAACCAGTAAAAAGTTACGACTGAATTCTTGTACCAATTTGCTCCTTGTCGAGGTGTTAGAATAATGCCTTAAAAATTTGTTTAGCGCATCGGTAACGGATCGAGATCAAAGTGACGTCTAGGGAGAGAAGTTCGTATGCCATTGCACAAGATTTTAATCGGATACATCCATGAAGAGCTGCGCATTATGAATGGTTGTCGCGAACAATTACAGTGTGACGCTTCCATTAAATGAAAAGTCCTTCTCAGTGACAAGGCTAATGTTTATGTTAATAAGGAAGTTCATAAACAGAATATTCGATGCTTTTTATCTGATAACACATTTTCGACAGATCAAAGCTGAATTGTTAGTGCTGGTAAATTAATGGTGTGGCGTGCTGTGTGGAACACGATTGGTTAGTCAATTTTCCATCAACGGAACCTTAAATGCTTAGGGCTACTTAGATTTGTTAAATAAACAGGTTTTTTCATCCTTGCTTATCGAAGAAGGTACTTTTACAGAGATTTTTTTCAATAGGGAGGCACACCAGAACACTATGGGAACGTTGTGATGCAGTTTCTGTCCAAAGTTAGTTATCAGATGACAAGGGTCGCATATTCTGTTTATGAACTTCCTTATGAACATAAACATTAGCCTTGTCACTGTGAAGGACTCTTAATTAAATGGAAGCGTCACACTGTAAATTGCTCGCGACAACCACTCATTTGCGTGGATGTATCCGATTAAAATCTTGTGCAATGGCATACGAACTTCTCTCCATAGACATCACTTTGATCTCGATGAGTTACCGATGCGCTAAACTGAACAAATTTTAAGGCATTTTTCTAACACCTCGAAAAGGAGCAAATTTGTACAAGAATTCAGTCATAACTTTTTACTGGTTAAAGATACGTCAAAAAATCTTCTCCATTGCATTTCTCGTGAAATTCTAGCCTGATTTGATATCATATCAACCCCTTCCCATTTAAAATTCTGAAGTCGAATTCAAGATGGTGGACATCAAGATGGCCGCCGACAGCGCGGGTGGCGTCAATGTGGTTCCCCCTTGGCCTGATAAGGATTGGTCGTCATTTCCATGTTGCGCGCTGCAGTGGCCTTGTACCGTGGGTGTTAAGTGACTTTCTGAGCTACCCTGTACAGTACATTTAGAGCATGCCATCTTTTAAGCTGTTATACGTGGGTTGAAAATGTAATAGTGGAAACACTGCTGTATACAGGGTGATTCTAAAGGTATAGTACAAACGAAAACCACAGATACCTCCCATGAAATAGAAACGAAAGTTCCCCTTCCACTTTGCCGAGAGATGCCTCCGTGAGGAGCTAGACAACGCCGAAAACGTGTGAAAATGAACCTCACACCTCTGTACAGCCAGTACCAGTGAAGATAGAAAGGCGGAACAAACGAAGTCAAAAGGAACACCAAAGTCGCCCATCCGAAAAACACTAGGCGGCAGCTGCGCAACGCATGCGCATGGGGTTCCACAAAGGAAATAGGAGTGTCCCGCAAGACAAGTGAAGGGAAAGGGTAGCGATCGACAACGGTAGGGAGAAAAGAAGCAATGAAGCATGAAGTAACAATTGCACAGCGGGAAACAAACACATGCAGGGCGTGGGGAGTCCCCAAACACAGTGGGGAGACACCGCAGCAAGAACAAAGCACGGTGCAACAAAAGAGAAAGAGGACCGGACGGGGAATGGTACCTGCCAAGTAGACAACAAATGCGGGACGAGGGATTCCCCGTAGCAGCACCGAGGGGATGTCACACAGAGGTCGTGCGCCAGCAGGACAAACACAGCAACTACGGTCACAGGAGGTTTATTGCCACGCAAAGGTGGACTTACAGATAGAAATAGTACGTAGTACGTAGTCGTACCCCAAACTGACGTTGTTACAAAAGTTGCTCAAATTGACGACCACCACATTCAATGCAGGCATTGCAGCGTCGCAGGAAATTCTGGCGAACCCTATCAAAAATCCCTGGCATGGTACACACCTCGGCCGATGCTGCAAGTATCCGCGCTACCAATGTTTTTTTGTCAGACACCGGGGTCTCGTAGACGAGTGTTTTCACATGGCCCCACAAGAAGAAATCCATTGGTGTGAGGTCAGGCGAACGGGCAGGCCAGGGGACGGGGCCCTCTCTGCCGATCCAGCGCTGTGGGTAGGTACGGTGCAAAAGGGTTCGCACTGTGCCATCAAAATGTGCAGGCGCTCCATCCAATTGAAACCACATACGATGTCGCACGTTGAGGGGTACATCTTCTAGCAGCTCTGGAAGGACTGGTGCAAGAAAGGTGCGATAGAGGCGGCCATTTAAACGTGGTGGCAGCAGGTATGGACCGATAATCTGTTCATCGATGATACCTGCCCAGATATTCACTGCAAACTGGGTCTGATGGTGCACCTCGACTGCTGCATGTGGATTTTCATAATCCCACACATGGCTGTTTCGGCAATTGAAGATGCCCTCACGGGTGAATGTTGCCTCATCCGTGAAAAGCACATGGCGCAAAAAACGGGGATCATCGGTACAAAACTGCAACAGTCGTTGACAGAATTCCACACGTCGTGGGTAATCCCCAGCCTGCAACGCGTGGACTCGCTGTTGATGATAGGGATACAGCAGATCATCATGAAGGACACGCCACACTGTCGACTGTGATACTCCCACTGCACGTGCAATGCTACGGGTGCTAGTGGACGGTGTGTCGTCCACGCGAGCAAGTACGTCCTCCTCGACCGCCGCGGTGCGCACATGTCTTGGGTGACCGATATGATGGCCTGCACGTAACACACCCGATTCACCAAGGGTACGGTGCACGTTCGAAAACAACCTGCTGTCGGGTTGTCGCCTCTCCGGATACCGTCCGCGATAAAGGCGTGCAGCTGCTCGGCCATTGCCATCTGCAAGGCCGTAGACAAAATGCATGTCCCTCAGTTCTACAAATGTGTAGCGTTCCATGGTACGGTGAGGATAGTGCCAATTATGGAATACTGTACTGCAGTGCACAGGTGGCACACACACACACTGGTCACAACGGCTTCGAAACAACGTACTCAATTGTCGTACGTCAAGCACACCACCACCGCACCGGCTCTTTCACTGACACGCTCCCTGACGCTGCACTTCCAATCAGCCCACACGTCCGCACGGCGCTGTGGTACAATCAGCTGACGTTCGTGAGCCACCCGTGGCTGTGCTCTTCACTACCTGACCACTGCCGTCAGGTGGGGGCCATGTACTCTGGGGCCTTGTCATCGTGGAACACATGTAGCGTCCTTCATTCTTGCCCCATACACCCACAACACGTACTTCGTCCGTCTTGCTCGAGCCGACGGGGAGCACTACGTACGATCGTGTGGTGTTTGTGTACACCAATGTGGGGTAACCCAGCAGTTGAACAGACGTGCATACCCCCACGTAGCTTCATTACACGATTGTCCCACGCAGTTTATCTGTCCAGCCTTGCTCGGCCCGGTCTCACACCCACGCGACAGTGTGCGGCTGCGGTGGTGTGAGGCCACGCTTGGTTTCGGAACGGAAGGCTGCGGCCGAGGAGGTACTCGAGTTGTTCGGCTGGGGTTGCGCTCGGAAGCAAGCAGCCGCGTCAGGTCTGGGAACGGTGGACCTGGTGATCGGGATGGAAACATTCCGACCTCGTCCATTAGTGTCGTCCACCGTACGAAGTGGTGGGGTCCGTACGACACTCCAGCAGCCTTTCGCCCGCTCTCACCCAGCGATGTGCCTCCGGCTTCATTTCTAAGAGGCTGATTGGGCCCCTTCACGACGTTTGTTACAACGTCAGTACGGGGTACGTGGTCCTATCTGTACGTGCACCTTTCATTAGAAATAACCTCCTGTGCCCGTAGTTGCTGTGTTTGTCCTGCTGGCGCACGACCTCTGTGTGACATCCCCTCGGTGCTGCTACGGGGAATCCCTCGTCCCGCATTTGTTGTCTCCTTGGCAGGTACCATTCCCCGTCCGGTCCTCTTTCTCTTTTGTTGCACCGTGCTTTGTTCTTGCTGCGGTGTCTCCCCACTGTGTTTTGGAGACTCCCCTTGCGCTGCACCGCCAGCGCCGCCATTTCTGCCCAGAACCATGTATGCGTCTGTTGCCTGTCGAGTGTCACGGACCACTTTGCTTGCATTCTCGGTGTGTTTTTACATCCTACGTCGTCCTCCCGTGGTTCTGCAACCCCGCACTACTTTTCTCGACTGCACTGCTTCAGTCATGGTGTTTGTTTCCCGCTGTGCAATTGTTACTTCATGCTTCATAGCTTCTTTTCTCCCTACCGTTGTCGATCGCTACCCTTTCCCTTCACTTGTCTTGCGGGACACTCCTATTTCCTTTGTTGAACCCCATGCGTTACGCAGCTGCCGCCTAGTGCTTTTCGGATGGGCGACTTTGGTGTTCCTTTTGACTTCGTTTGTTCCGCCTTTCTATCTTCACTGGTACTGGCTGTACAGAGGTGTGAAGTTCATTTTCACACGTTTTCGGCGTTGTCTAGCTCCTCACGGAGGCATCTCTCGGCAAAGTGGAAGGGGAACTTTCGTCTCTATTTCATGGGAGGTATCTGTGGTTTTCGTTTGTACTATACCTTTAGAATCACCCTGTATAGGTCATGAAACGGAACTGGTGCTTCTGACTTATACCACATGTTAGTTTGATACCTAAGATACTTCAGTAAATGGACTCTTCCATCCAACACTAGGGACATGCGTAGTAACGAGAGGAATAGATCATCTTTGGAGTTGGCGGTCTAGTAGTCAAACCCCACTAATGTGAAAGTTCTTGTGATTCTCGCCGTACCTCCAGAACAGACCGTCAATGCGCAGTATTACTCTTCATTTTTGAAACATAATCTGCGTTGCAACTTGTGGCTGATTTGTTAGCTCGATGGGGTTAGCAGATGCTCTACCTGTGACTTTGATTTGATCCCTAACATGAAGCTTCCGAACTGTTCCAGAGATTCTTCAGCCAATAGACGGCTCCATTCAACCCATCAACAGAACAGGCGCTGCTACAGAAACACTACGACTTCCACATCGCTGGCAACGATTGTACACAGTGCTGGTGACTACATCGAAGGGCTGTAAAAGTTTCACAGAGGTATCTCTTTTGTATCATTTCAGAATAAATAGTTACCCCTATTAAATTTCCAACCCATGTATTTCCAGCTGTAAATTTCGGATTACAAGCGTAATTTGGAAATTTACTAAGCCATAATATGCTGTACATACAGTATCATGCCAGCTACTGGCGAACGCAGGATTTCCTTTCGGGAGGGATTGGAATTGTATAGTAGATGCTTTCAGTGGCACTAACTTGTATCTGTCCGTGGAGCCCTACGCTACCAAATAATTTGTCGTGTTATAATTATTATTATTATTATTTGTTATTGTTAAGTATGGGATATCAGTAAATAACATATTTAAAATAGTAAGAAAGCATTGTAGATGTGTATTAATATAATGTTACATGGAAGGGAGGATTTGTGGGGATTTTTTAAACTTATAAAAACACACTGTTTTTCAGAAGTTGGCACCCCTGGCTGCTTTCTAGGGGGCAGCACACACAATATATTTCGTATATTTAGAATTGGGGGTCATTTCAAGGGGGTTTTCATTTACCACTCTGGTCTTCCCGAGTTCTTCAGTGTTTTTATTTGAAAACGTAATTTTCTCAAAATTTCGTAGCGAGCTGTAGACCCATCAGTCCCCCTCTGCGTATGCCGATGATGCCAGCAGATATATTTTTTTCGGTGGCGACCATGGATCAGTGTGTCCTCGCTCCATATATACAGGCTTTTTAATGCGGCTTTCGAAGGCTCATAGGGTTACAACATCATTAGAACCCAGAAATATCTGTACAATTTTCCGTTCCAGGGCTGAGACAACCATTTACAAGACTGCCTTAACTAATCAGAAATAGCTAAATCCTAAGGATTAGGCTATTTGCGATTAATAAGTACCTTGATTTTTTACCAATACTAGTTTCAAAGTCCAATAAATGTACAGTTTTAGGTATATTTAGCAAAAAAATGTGCTATAATAAAAACACGAATTTTGCGGAAAATGACACCGATTTTTTTAAAAAAAATACGCCCACGTAACACCGTAACGACGTAAAAAAATAAAAAACCATACCGATTACATAAGACTGCTTCATTAGTTCAAGTAATCTTGTGAACGTAGAATGAATGTAATTCAATATACTAGCTGAATGAGGCACAAGCTACAGATTGAATTATGTAAAGTGAATTGACGACATAATCTTCGAGAAGCAGACTATCTAGCTCCGGTTTCACAACTCGATGATCGAAGATCTATTTCTGGACTTGCGGAAAACAGCCATGGGCTGAAGCGACAATTTGCGTTTCGTATGCCCTAAACTTCCTCATCTAATGCGGTCCGCAGCTCCTTGGTAGCGCATTTGCGGATTTGTCGCTCCATCTCCCCAGGGGAAATGTAGACGGGCCTCAGGAATCCGCAGCAAGGGTCACGTGGTGCGGTACGTGACCTCCTAAGGGGGCTTCCCCGGGTGTTAAATGCATCTCCCGAGAACGTCCTTGTTCGATCTCGTCCTGCGGTTAATCCCAGCGCCGTGGTGCCTTTGGAGCGTGGAAATGCCGGCGTGTGTCTTTTCTAGTATTGCAATGATGAATGTTAAGAACCTTGAAGGCACGTTGTGCGATCTTCCTCTTCTAACTAGCGTGTCTTCAGCGTGGATTTCTACAATTCAACACCATTTCTCCACTAAGGAAATACTGCAGGTTGTTTTCAGAACATGTCCAGCTCACTGCATTAGCCTAGGCAGTGATTCCCAAAAGGGAATCTATCGTGACGATAGATATTGTAGGGATAAACGAGGTGGGAGGGGGGGATTTTTTTTTATTAAAAATGTTTCTTTTATTGTATTTCAATAAGTTAATAACATTAGTACTGGAGTAGGTATTTATTTGAAAATAAATTAAAATTGCTCCTGATAATATATTCCACTTCGATTTAAGGTTAAAACTTGGCAATAAATTTTTAACAAGGGCGCCCCAAATTTTTAATCTCATTCCCAAGGATGCCGCGAACGTAAAATGGTTGGGAGACCCTGGTCTAGACTGTCTGGGGAATCTGTGGAGGAAGGCCGTTCATAACGGTAGAAAAGGGGAGAAAGCGAGTGGATGGAGCAAAGTTTCATAAGGCTGGTAACAGCAGCCGTGTTTTCCCCTCCATGCACTCGCTTCTCCTTTCACGCGTTCATTGGTCGAGCCCTCTCGAGTCTACTTGTGCAGAGGGTTGTATTCGTTCTCTCCCCCCAGAGATTCTCGAGACAGAGGATATTTAGCGAAGCTACCAACAGTAAAGCGTGAGAAAGAGGGTTACCGATTGGTGCTGGTTTGAGATGACGTCCTCGGCTCGCTTGTTGATTGGATGCTTCGGGAGTTGTGACTTGCTCTCAAGCTGCACATGCATAACGCCCAGATATGTTACGAAACTAATCTCACTCTACTATATTTTTAGCATCTGATACACAATTTGCGGATGTTCTGATATATTTTGAAAGGGAAGCCTACAGGATACAATTATCCAATACGAGGAAGCCTGAGGGAACCTAGAATCTGATATATATAGGGAGGATCGGAAAAAAGAATACAAAGCCTACAAATTGCAGTAGGTATTTATTAGACGAATACAAACGGACTCACGTGAAAGAACACTTCATACACTATTTTTCAACATAGTCCCTCCCCGATTCAGGAATTTCTCCCAGCGCTACACGAGGTTCATGATGTCTGTTTAATAGAACTCTGGGTCCTGTTGTCGGAACCCAACCTTTGCTTCATGCTTGACATCATCATCCGAGTGAAGCCAGCGTTCTCTGAGCTGAGATACTTCTTCAAAGAAGCGGAGAGATGGCAATCGCCCGGAGCAAGGTCCGGCTAGTATGCTGGATGATGGAGCACATGCCACTCAAATCCCGCCAGGCCAGAACGTAAAGGTTGGGTTCCGACAACAGGAAACCGAGTTCGATGAGACAGGCATCATGAACCTAGTGAATCGATATGAGAAATGCCTGACTAGGGAAGCGACTATGTTGAGAAATACTGTATGAAGTGTGCTTTCACGAGAGTCCTTTTGTATTCGTCTAACAAATACCTACTGGAATTTGTAGGCTTCGTATTATATTTTCCGATCATCCCTAGTAGTTCTGTGGAAGAGATACGCGTGTCTCTTGGTAGCCAACTATCAGAAATAAATGCAATATTTCGAACCGAATCTACACAACAAGATGAAAGTGTCGCTTGCGTTTTCTCAATGCTGTGCATCGTGTTAGTCCGGTCTACTTTTTCGCGCATGCCCGGTGAACGGTGAATGAGTTCTTGTGGGCTGAAGAGTGAAACGACAGCCTGTTGCGTGCGAATTTGGTCTGAAAACATCGTCAGATCGAGACAAAATGAGACACGTGTCATTTGGAAACAAGTCGTCATAAATAAATATAATCTTTCGAACAGAATCGATATGGCAAGTTGCACGTGTAGCTCGGAGTAAGCCGTTTTCTCATTAGTTCATCGTGTCGCTTCGGTCTGTCTCGTATGTGCTTTTGAAGACTGAAAATGCCAATTGTACTTCTCGTTTGTCACTTAGGTGTGAAATCCCCGTTTCGCTGTGGTCTCAAAGCTCCCTAATGTTTCTAACATAACTGATATTAAAAAGTGTGCTGCTCTTCATTGACCAGTCTATTATTCCCTTTAATTCCCTCTTTCCCCCTCCTCTCTCTGCGCTGTCATTTCTGCCTTTGAATTTCTCTCTCTTTCAATTATTTCTAACTTTTCTCTTTTTCATGCTCACTTCATCTCTATATACGAAGGTCGTTAAAAAAAGTGACTACTTAACAATATGCACACTGTTTGTTCTGCTAGCAAAAATCAATAATGGATTTAGATAATGGCTTTATTCCCGCTTCTACACGTGACATGTAGTTTCACAGAATGACGCGTGGCGGCAGCACTGCGCTGACTAGCCATATTAAATAGAGCGCTCCAAAACAACATTCTCACGACATTAACAAATTGCGGTAATTAAAATGCTGTTAAGTTTCACAGAGAATTTGTGAAAGCTTGTGGTTATGAGGCACTTCAATATCCAACAGTGATTAAGTGGTTTGCCATCCTGCTTCTCCAAAACCGTGAAAGTCCCAACAAGCACCCAGCAACGTACTGATGTTTTTGTTTGCTACGACTACGAAGTCGTTTTCCTTTGTCACACAGTACCAAATGTGGGTGAGTAACTTTCTGGACAATCATCTGGGTACAAATATTTGTTGGAATCGTCCAACTATGCACTGGACACCACCAACGCTTCTGGCGAGACATCAGATTGTGCTGCACCACAACTCAAGGTGCCATTTTGCAAATTCAATAAGGAATCTGCTTGAGCAGTGGGGTTGGGGAGTGCCAAAGCACCTCCCTATAGTCTGGACATGGTTTCTTGCGACTATGACTTGTTTCGGAAGCTGCAAGATCCTCTACGAGGACGTCGCTTCAAAGCCATCGAAGACGTAGTGCAGACCTTAGGGTGGTCCCTCAGTAACATATGGAAAAACGATTCTACTGACGACATGGAATTTGCCAGAAATTTGGCAACATGTACTATACACGACCGGAGACTATTTCGAATTAAAACAGTAACCCAGTCCTCCACAATTATATAAGTAGGCAGTTATGAGCATGTAATAACTTTGATTTTAAACGATCCTCGTATTAGACCAGTAAAAGTTGGAAAATATTTGAAAATTATAGAAAGCGTAACTGTTATACAGATGTCTAGAACGATAATGTATTGAGTAAAACATACAAAAGTTCCCAAATAATCCGAGCTGAGTGTCATAGTAAATGAGATAATTTTATTATTTGGATGGATAATAAACCTTTTCCGAGCAGGCCTCATCTCCAGGAAGCTCGAGATGAGCTCGAGATGAACTCGGGGCAAGCCACGGCACCTAGCGACCTGTTGGGTGAGATGAGTCAAGGCAAATAGATAATAAACCTTTTCCTACTCCCACAAAAATAGTCAATAGCTAGGCTGGAGAGTTCAAATGAACTAACCAATCTCTAACTACGCACTGGTTCCAATCTCTTCAAGAGACCAGGTTTCATAGGTCTACTTTATTATTTGCATTTTTTATAAGGTACAATTTGTTTACAAATATTTCACCAAATATAACTACGATAGTGAAAAAACGCATACACATTGAAATGAATTAATAGCATAAAACAAATAAGACTATTTCAATTTATAACACTCAATAGAGAAGCATTTTTATCGGTTTCACTAATTCAACCAGGTCGTATAAATTAGTACAATACTGAACACTAAAAATAGAATACATATGCTTTCATCTAGTGGAGAATTTTTGAAATTTCCACTGCATAAATATCTAAACGAGAACAAAAGATTCAATGTATCCCAGTGGTTCTGAATTGCACCAATAAATTAGCCGTTTCAATGACGACGCGAAAACGAAAGACTGTGAACTTTGTTAAAGGTACTGCCTTGCCATTCACGGAGTGAGGAAGTTGTCCAACATCGGGGTTGACCAGAGTTGAGGCCGCCAGATACAAGTTATTGAACTTAACCGCTCCATGGAGAACCTACTTGCATGCATAACAATGCCTTCTTAAAACAAGGCCTGTGCAGAGACTCCTTTTACATGTAACGTCACCACGGTAAGGTGGTAGAAAGCGACACGATATCAGCACCACAGTCGCAGGAATCACAATAGTTCAATAATTACACAGTATTTGCACGGCACACTAGATCAAACTATGACAATTTTCCCACTATTCAACACACATTTGCCAATCTGATGCTGATACCGACTACTAATGATGACGTAGCATGCCAACAAGGAATATTTACACGGGCCTTGTTACAAGAAGGCATTGCGTATGTACGATCTCGAATTCATCTCTTGTGCGTAAATCAAAAATGGGTGACATCAGGTGGCCTTGAAGGTCACTAGCTGCAGCTAGCGTTTCAGATTGGTGTGGATACTTTTGAGACACCCTGTGAACATAAAAAGCAAAATCAGCTGGTTTATGCATTGTAAATTATTCTCTCCCGTGATTTCCAAGTCTGCTGACGAGAGAGCAGAAGCCCCTTACCCTTAACTTAGTCTCAGGCTGCTTCTTCATTTTTCACAGCCGAACCGTCACATCAAACACTTTAAAGTTAACGAAGTTTCAATCGTTAATTAATCACTCGCTGAGGAAACCATCGCCGGCTGAGCCGTCAAAGCGAAGACCGCGCATAAAGGCTTTTCCAGCCCCCACGTCATCTGGTCGAGCAACTTGCTATTACACGCCAAGAGAATGGTCGGCCGGGAGGAACCAAACCAAGAAGACCGCCGGGGACCGAAAACGTTCACGCAAGCGGACTTGGTAATTAATAGTACCCTTAGGAAACAATCAGGCTTCACTGGGCACATCAGATATTCAAGGAACTCGATCCCGGTTGCATTCTCCGTTCGAAATGGGGTTTTGCACTTGGCGGGCTTCTGAACGTAGAGGGTGCCATAAGCGGGAACTTTGCGAGGGGAGGAGTTGTGTAACGCTATTCAGAGAAGAGTAATGTTTCCCTAGCAATAGTTCAGAGTCCGGTTAAAACACGATAAACACTCCAGAATTGTTTATGATTAGGCATTCGTAAAACAGAAGTGGCCTGGTCCAAAATGTACAACCCCCCCCCTTTTTTTTAGTAAAGCAAGTCACTCCTCTGTTGTGTGCCAATTGAGATAAAACACCCAAAATAACGGTTGAGTTCCGAGCGAAATTTACCGGCCGTGACCCTCGCGTTTCTATTTTTCCCAAAACAGGGTGTACACCAAAATAAAAAAATCCAAAATTCTTGACTTTTTCTTGACCTTTCTTTCCTTCTTCTTAACATTTATTTAATCGCCCCCTACTTAGGCATAGTTGAAAATTAAGAAAAATAGATTTTAATTCAATGAAAAACCCCTACCACGTGACCGGTTAAGAAACACAACTTCAAGTATACAATAATGTACAAGAATGTACAAGAATTAAGAAACCAAGTGGAAAAAATCTGAACCACAACTCAATATAATTTTACATTTGCAGATATGCAATGTTATCAAATTGCAGTACAGATAGGCTATATAACAATGTAAATTTACTATACTGTAAAAAATGATAACAATTATTGACCACAAGTATAAATTCTTGACTTTTTCTTGACTGGTAGATACCTTGCATAAGGACAACATGTCTAGAATGTAAGCATCTCCGCCGAACCTGGCCTATGGCATTCAAAGGATCTATTCACATTAACTTTTTTTTTTTTAACTTGACCTCAAAGGTTTGCAGTATGCACTTAACACACTCAACTACACTGCTCTCCATAAATTAAGTAGTTGAAGTTGAATTTTCTTGAAGTTTTCTTGTAGAAGTACCGTTTCCTTGACTCCCATCTGTTTTAAAGATGTGGTAATGGCATAGTGCTATGAATTGGCTTCTGTTACCTCTGCAACTGTCGCTCGAGGTTCGGTCTGTGATGGCAGTTCAATTACGAACTGAGTGTTGTGGTCCTTACAAGGGCCGACAGAATTTTGGTCCTAAGAAGGGCCGAACTAAATTTTTGGTCCTAAAAGGGCCGTTTTGCTATGACATTTCATGTTATATCTGAGTTGTTGTTGGTTGTCTGTCTAGAACATTTCTGTGACGAACTCGACGAGTGCCTGTAGGACTGCAACGGTTCTATCTGATTCGTTCTTTGTCTTTTCGATCTTGTCTTTCGCCGTTTTGATGAGCGTTCTTATTTTCTTGTCTTGCAGTTTTGCCAGTAACCATTTGATGATTTCATTTCTCTCTTCTTGTTCTTCAGTTGGAGTCTGAAGTGTCTGGCTATAATTCATGGTAGTCGGTGGTTTGGTCTTCGCAGGTGGTTTCTCTTGTGGTAAGCTGAATGGTAGTTGTTTCTGTTTTTCCTTCCCATCATCTGGCTTTGATTTTGGTTTCGTCTGATGTACTGATTGGAACATTTTACAGCCCCTGTAGTTGGCCGGATGGTTTCCTCCACAATTGCAGCATTTTGCAGGGAGTTTTCGGTCTTTCGTTTGGCATTCTGCTGTGAAATGATTATGGTTCCCTTTGGGCCTATACAGTTTCTATCATGACCAATTGTACCCAGTATAACTCATTTACATGTTATTGTGGATGCAGGGCTGGCCCACAGCGTTACAGTTGCAAAAATACTTATTTTAGCTTTTAATTTTTCATTATTTTTTCTCTATTGGCTCAACAGAATCTACCTGCAAACCTCCAAGTTTCATTCTTTTGCTACATGGGACCATCAGCGCCCTCTTGTGGCGTGTTCACAAAACATGAGACCCATCACCTGGCCAGGGGATAGCCAAGGCAAGCAGAGTTTGAAAATGGAAACAAGCGACCTTGAACCATCCAATGAGAGGCTACTTTATATGGAGGGAAAGTTTTTCTCCCAATCTGCAAGGTCTAAAACCAGTGTTGCGAACTGCACGATCGGTCAAGTGTCAACGTATACTGATTATTGCCAGATTTGTAGCAGATCAACCAAGAAGCTTTTAATTTTTATAAATTAGAAAATGTCAAAGCACAGTAGAAATACGACACATGTATGACATATTCTACAGGAAGATAAAGGTTTCAGGATTTATAATATCTTACCATCTTTCGAGCCAAAGTCTAGAGTAGCAGCAAATCGGACACACATTACAATTTCATAAAATCCAGAAGATTTCAATATTCCAATAGTCTTGTCCTGACCTTCAGCCCATCTATGATAGCATATAACCTACCCTCTGTTTCGGGAATGTCTAGTGTAATAGAACGAAAAGAAGGCTCTGTGCAATTAATGACTGGCGTGACGGGGGAAGTGAGTGCATAGAGAGAAAAACGCGGCTACAGCTAACATCCGTTAGCAGCAACACGAACTTCTTTGCTTCACCCACTCGCTTTCTCCCATTCTCTACCGTCATGGGCCTTGTTCCACACATTCTCGAAACAGAGTGTAATCCAATCTAGGAAAATACCTCGCAGTGTCTTGAGGGGGAGGTTCATGGTCACTCGTCCTTCGGAGATTATACGATATCCAAGTGATATCACTTTCAAGATTGAACATGAATAATTTAGGAAGTACAACGTTCTAGCTTTTCCAGCACTAAGCCACAGCAACTTCCTATCATCAACCTTGACCTTGATAGCACGGAAAGCAAGCACTCTTATCAGCACACATATTGAATGTCAGACAAGTACATGTGTAGTACTATAAGCGCCATCTCTCTCTTCCTACAATCTTCTATACTACCTTTCTAATCCAACAACCTGTTGTGTAACTTGCAGAAATCCGCAAGTGAAATTGTCAAGATCAAATGCCTCTAGAGCACATTTATTCACTTCAAATATTCACTTAATGTAGAATATGTATAAAGTATACATTTATAATTTTTGTGTAATGCTCACACAAAAACACACATAAATGTTACATTTGGTTGCTAATAACTTATAAACGAACAAATATACGTGAAAATTGATTATACTGATTTTCTGGAATCTTTTCAGTCTCAATGTTTCACATTAAGCTCTTTCAACTCGAAAGGGATCGACCAATGACTGTGTGTGAGAGAGGGGATTGCTGGGGGGGACGCTATTGCAGATATCAACTCCTTTCCAATTATCTTTCTCCCTTTCTCAGTGGTGTTGCTCCACAGACTCCTGGAGCAGATTGTAGAAACATTATGGCGTGTTGTAATGATTCCACAACTTCAATTTTCCCTTTGGCTGGGATAGTTTTTGAAGAGTAACGCATATCCTGAAACGTGAAAATCCAGGAAATCTCTGGAGCAAGGGAACGGAAACAAGACTCTGCGGAAGTAGCAACTCAAGAGTGCTCGATCAATGGAAGTGAGTGCATGAGGAAGATTGGTTGATTTGGTGTTTTAAGTCCACTTTATGCACAGTAAGGCTAATCGGGACTGGACCTACAGTTTAAAGTGGGATCCGAACCACTTGTGCCTCCACCGGGTATCGAACATGGGACCCCTTGATTACAAGGCGACGACGCTACAACTGTGCCATCGGGGAGGCCTGCATGAGGAAGAAAATGCGGTTGCAGTATCAGTTGTTAACAGCAGCACGTACTGCTTCGCTCCGCCAACTCGCTTTCTCCCCTTCTCTACCTTTATGCCCTGCTCCACATATTCCCGGGACAGAATATAGCATATCAGTTGCAAGGTTTTGGAGTAAACTCTGAAACAGACCCCAGAAGGCAAAGAAATCTCATCGTAAGAAACAGTGGAGAAGCTCGACCGTTGACCTCGGTTCGTCTGTTATATCCAAGTTCCTCTGGCATAATTCCTTTTAGATGTCGGAGTCGAATGTCAATACCGGAGGCGGAGAGTGACCTTGGGAGGGAGGAGGGAACAGCGAAGCTCAGATTTCTCGTTCGAATCGACCAAGCTTTTTTTTTTTTTTTTGGCCCCGAAAAAAGAATAAGGAAGAAAGTGAGGAAAAAATAAGCTTTCTTTCTTTCTTTCTCTGCGTCCTCTTATATCTTCTTTTTGGGACTGCTGATCTTGCGCTCTCTCTGGTGGTGAAGTGGAGAATCACGGTTTTGGACTGGTGGCTTTTGGTATTTCAAATATCCCCGGCTGATATCCAGACGACATGAAACTTATGGAAAGTCGATTCACAAAATTGAAAGAGGCCGAGGGACGGATCTCTTCTTGTAAAGGGAAAGATGGGGAGGGGGAGGGGGGTTGACTTAAAGAGAAAAATCCATCAGACTTCGTTGACACATTTTCCCCCTTATCCCACTCCTCCTTTCGTAATCTTTTCATTCCATTCCAGATATCTTAGCACAATATACAGGGAGACAAAACTATTTTTGCTGGTTTTATGAGACAAAACGATGAAGTGTTTTTTTAATCTCATTAGACTAAATAAGTTATTGGGGGGAAGAACTTCTTGTACTCAATTTCTTGTAATTTCTCATTGACGTACACAGAGTGTGAATTAGCATGAGCTTTCCACGCACAAAACAAAGAATCCCCGGCAAAACAAAACTATTTTTTATCCTTTCCAGGGATAGTATACCATTTCATTACTATATGAAAAACACAATTGAAAAATCATTCGTAAGCATTAATTGGTCCAATCATCAAAGACTTCTCTGCCAACAAGTATGCAGCCTTGTGGATTAAAGAAGGCGCTATTCTCAACTGACCGAGACAATAGAAGGTTGTTTTCCACACTGTGCTCATAAGTGTTCACAAGAAACTTGTAGATAGGTTTGATGGACATTCACTTTGAAATAGACAATATAAATTTGCTCAAGTTATCGGTGTTAGTAGTTCGAGAGCTCTTTTTGTGTATGAGTATTATTTTTAGAATGTACATTTAGAAAATGTACCCTCATTTTTGTATATTAAACCAGGTTAAGAAAATAGTAGTTAAAAATTTCAACTAGAAATCATCATTAAAGAAGGGCTCAATACAATTAGAATCTAAGGATTTCATTAGAATTCAACATTACAAAACCTAATTATAATTTAAGTAGGGAACCTTAAACATTCCTCCAAAGCATACAATGCCTCATAAGCAGTATTCGCTCAACACATAGTACTGGTACTAACTATTCAAATTTCTTATTTTCTACTCTCAAATTCTTAAATATTTTATTCACCCTAAATATTATATCTCATATATATATTTCATATTCCAAATTTCTTGGATTTTAAATATTATATTTATTTTATTACCTTATATGATATCACAATATTTTATTATACTCTAATATTATGTTTTATACTTTTATTATTCCAAATCTCAAAAAGAAACCCACATCATCTAAAAATAAGTTTAATATTAGGTACTAGGGACCACATACATACATTAGGAGGTGAAGGAGGCGGTCCGAAAGGGTGCACGGTACGGAGGTCCCGAGAGAAGTAGACGCAAGTCAACCAAAAATGCAAATCCAAAATACCTACATGATGTACCAAAAGTCCCATTACCCCCCCCCCCTTGAATTCTAGACAAACCGGAAAAATGTTATTTTAACAGCATGCATATGATGAGAGGATGGTATACCATTAAATCAGACAATGACCACTATTTACTCCAGAGGATCTGTGTGCACACCGCCATTTTCATGGCACAGTATTATTTGCCTCCAGGTGCGATGTGAAATCCTTCGTAACATAAGATGTCTCTGGATTTAAGAGAATTCCTCAATGATGTGTTCAGAGACAAACGGATTAGACGAGGATCACCAAATTTACCAGCACCTTTAAAATGGCCATCCCGAAGTCCAAATCTGACATCTTGTGATAATGCGCTATGGGGGCACATCAAACAGACAACTGAGGAAATTCAAGAAGCTGTTAGCAGTGCGTTTGCTTCTTTCACGCCAGCCACGTTACGGAGGATTTCACATCGCACCTGGAGGCGAAAAATACTGTGCCATGAAAATGGCGGTGTGTACATAGAGTAAATGGTGGCCATCGGTCTGATTTAATGGTATACCCTCATCATACGCATGCTGTTAAAATAACATTTTGCAGGTTTGTCTACAATTCAAAGAGGAGGTCAGGGGACTTTTGATACACCCTGTACATTGCAGGGCTTCCTTAATGACAGCGTTCGATTCCCGATAGAGACATAATGGTTCGGTTTTTGCTTTAAACTGTAGGTCCAGTCCCGCTTGGCTTAACTGAGCAAACCTTTGCTTTACTTCAAACTGGTAATAAGTTTCAGCACTTCTAGATCTTTATAATACGGAAGTGCAGAAACTGTAGATTGCAACACCACCTTCTTGAAACAAACAATGCAGTAATGCAGGAACTGTCGACTGAAAAACCACCGCCTTGAACCATATCAATGAAGTAATACAGGAAATGTCGATTGTAAAACCACAGTCTTGAACGAAATCAATGAAATAATACAAAAACGGAAGTAGATTCCATAACCGAATGCTTCAACGAGATCTGAGGAGAAATGCAGGAAAAAACATATCCGATAACCACTTGCGGTGTAAATGTTTCGCACACAAGAACCTTTATCCCTTTCATTTTATTTTTCCCGTCCGTTTCTTTCAAAATTCTGAAGAAATGTAAAAGAAAACAGCAAAAAACATGATTCTTCGGAAGACTCTTCCTCCATTCTCTCCTTTTGGGAGGTAGAAGGCGTGGTCTTGGAAACCGGCTGGGCCCGCTTTGCATGACGGTTGCCGGAGAATTGCGAAAGCAGTTGACATCCTTTGAACCGACATGGGAGCCCGACGTTCCCCCTGAGCTTCGAGACAGCTGGGAGCGTGGGAATGTTGACATTCGGTCCTCAGAGCATCCGCATGTCTTTGACGTTCGCGGCAAGAAACTTCATTTCGCCTCTTCCCTCCCTCTTTGTGAATAGAACAGCTTCCCCCTTTCAGGATTCCCCACTTTGATCCATCTAAATATATAACTCTTGTGTTTACCTGTTGGGAAGTACACAGTGTGTTTGGTCATAGCACTTTCCTATTACGCCTTTCGTGCTTTTCCGTAATGACGAAAGCACACAAATTAACATCGGATGGAGAATGGTTGAGGATGCGCGATTCCCAGAGAAACGACAGAATCAAGGAGACTGAGAGGCAGAAGGCAAGGAACAGGAATACAGGAACTGCTGATTCGAAAGGGCCACAGTCTTAAACCAAATCAAACCAGAAATGCACAACTGCCAACTCGGAAACTAGTGTCTTGAATAAGTGGGTGAAAAATGCAGGAACTATTAATCGAATCAATAAAGAAATACAGATACATGAAATGTTGATTCGAACCATCTTCTTGAACTAAATCAATACGGGAATACAGAAAATGTCGATTGAAAAACAACCTACTTGAACCAAATCAATGAACTAATACAGAAACTGTTGACTGATAAAACACACTTTTGAACCAAGTTAATGAAGTAATACAGGAACTGTCGATTGACAAAGCTTCCTTGAACCAAATCAATGACAAAATGTACGAAATGTAGATTATATAAACACTCTCTTCAAGCAGGCCTGGAATCGAAGCCGGGATTGCTGACGTCCAGAAGAAGGAAATATTGATCCTAAAGCTATACTCTCCAGCCAAACCTATGAAGGCAATTCCACAAATGAAATGAAGGGAAAATTGAATATGTGTGTGTCTGTGTGTGTGGGTGGGTGTGTGTGTCGATTTGAAAAAAACTGTACTGAAGCAAATCAAAGCAGAAATGAAAGAAACTATTTTTTCATAAGTTAACGTCTTGAAATAATAGAAATTAACCGGAAGTGTTAATTAGAATAGAAAGCTGCTTCTTAATTGAAGAAATACAAGGACCTTTCAATTTAATCTATAAAACCTCTCTTCTTGAGCCTAAAAGAAAACCGAATCAAATAAAAAATATAAAAACAGCACATTGTATTCCATTTTTAAAAAGAAGATCAATGGAACTTGTCATTAATAGATCATAGAACGTACCTATTGAAGTCGTAATGTGTCGGATATGCATGTAAAGTGAAAGTAACTTCATCAAAATATTTACTCAGCTAATCTTACTACATTTTACAAAGAAAATTATATAATACTCAAGATGCTACTAGAAAGAGTTTAATATCCTCTGTAGAAATGGAACTTTGGAAAATTCGAAAAGTGATGTCGTAAAAATTGGTAATCTCTAAGATTTTTGAACCATGGCTGTATCAATTTCGCGCCACAGTGTGACATTGTGCTCACGAGAGCCAACTAACCACTACGCGTCAGCAACTTGTCGCTACTCAATTGGCACTTGAACTGGCGAGCTTGTAATTGGTTTTAAGATTTTGGCGCGGAATGTAAAACCGTTGCAAAACATCCAGAGCCAACCATGTTCCCTAGCTTCTCTCTTTTTCTATTTACCGTTAATACGGTAGGTGATTACGGCATCCGGTACTTTTCAACGCCCGTAAAGTGGGCCGATTAATATTGAAGAAGACATCGTGTTGGAAGGAAGCTGCGTTGCTGATGAAGCCTCTCCTTTGATGAATAATCTATGAGCGCTGGCTTTTTTTTTTCGGAAATAGTTGAGTGACGGCAGAAAGCTCCCTAATGTTACCGTCGCTTGCGCATATTGTTTTCGGAAGTAAGAGATTGTATGTATGTAAAATGCAAGCGTTCTCACAAAACGCAGGAAGTGGTCATTGGAGTTTGTTTGCAGGGCCTCCCCCATGGCGCAGTGGTAGCGTCATTGCCTTGCAATCAAGGGGTCCCGGGTTCGATACCCGGTGGAGGCACAAGTGGTTCGGATTCCACTTTAAACTGTAGGTCCAGTCCCGATTAGCCTTACTGTGCATAAAGTGGACTTAAAACAGCAACTCAAACCAAACTCATTGGAGTTTGTAATTCTTGATTCTGCAAATCTGGAAGTATGAAATAAACCGTGCGTGTAAAAAGTGGCACGTTCCCATCAGATGCATTTCCTTGTACACTGCTTGACACGGTTGGTTCGCTTTCTAGGGTGTGGACTGGCCTCCCTGATGGCACAGTGGTAGCGTCGTCGCTTTATAACCAAGGGGTCCCGGGTTCGGATCCCACTTTAAACTGTAGGTCCAGTCTCGATTAGCCTTACTGTGCATAAAGTGGACTTAAAACACCAAATCAATCCAATCAATCTAGGGTGTGAACTAAACAAACGTTTTATTTGCGTTTGCATTCTTGTCCGCTTAAACGTAGCTTTTCTATCGAATGAGAATAACTGATGATAATGACAAGAAACAGATAAAAGAAAAACTAATACAAATACAAAATTACAATATTAACGGTGTCGTCGATATCGGCACCAAGAGCTTCGATATTTGATACATCGACTCATATCAATATTCAATCGATATCGCTGAGCCATAAAAGAAGTATATGGAAATACTAAGGCCCAAAAAGAGAGAGAAGGATACAAAGAAATAGAGTAACAAAGAAAGAGAGAAATAGGAGAGAAAGATACAAAAGCAAGAAGAAGAGGAAGAATGAATGAAAGATAGAAAAATATAAATGTAGAAGTAGAGAGAGGTAAAGTCACGGGCAAAAAAAATGGGATTCCTAAATACTAAAAAACACGCTTCCCCATATGACGTTATGTGAGTTACCTAACTCTACGGTGGTGGCAGAAGTTGTCAAGAAAATCTTCTCATAAAATTCACTCATCGCCTTACAGTTAGGCGACACACACAACACATTGCAGGGAAGCAAGTACTTTAGGATATATATATATATATCCCATTTTTATTGCCGATGACTGTACAAAAGAAAAAAAGTCCGAGAAAGATGCTCTTATTAGCCATGACCACCAAAGCATAGCCAAACGTATGGTGACGTCACTGTTCTGCTTTTAACAATCAGTGAACAAACATGGTGATGACCATAAAGCAGGGGACATCTCAGTATTATAACAATTACATTTCTTGAAACTAAATAGTGCAATAAGAAAAGAACAATAATAAAAATGGATAATTTGTCTAATGTTTATCTTAACCGTCAACAGTAAAGTGAAAAAATGACATGTTGTGACGTAAGCTTCATTCACACTTTATTCTATACTCCCCCTCAACTGCAGGAAGGTAACATGCGCGCGCACCATTTAAATCAGACCGGATTAATTCCCGAGAACAGGGGTAGATATCATACGAGAGTCTAAAAACACAGAACACCTATTTATAGACCCATGTTGCGGTTCGTCCGGTCATGTTGTTGCACCAAAATTTGCTTCAAGGGATTTAACGAAAATAACTCACAAGCTCAATAGATGGCTGTGCGCTCAAAATGACCATCACCGAAAGAGAGCAATCCCGTCGCCAGGATTTTTCAGCGTGAAGACAAAGTAAAGCTGTGAAAATTTAACCTGTACTTGATATGCAATTCAACATACCTGATTTCTGTCACATTTTCAGAATAAACCCATGCATTTAAGTTAACTTCAAGATTTTCTACATAATTTTTAATTATATTTTTTACATACTGTTTGTGGAATATATTTTGCTAAATATGATTGAAAATAAATTAATGAAACACATTAATAGAAGGAGAAACGTCATATAAGTTGCTTTTTGTTTAGGCACACGAGTAGATAATTTTACATCCTACATTGCGCCAATGAAAACAGATGACAAAGAGGAATGGTTATAAATGTTTACTTTTTCCCTATAGTTCGAACACGAGAAACTTTTTTTTTTTAACGTAATTGAAATAAACAGTCATTCTCGCTCTTCCATTTTTCGTTTTTTTTTTTCAGGGTGTCTACTAAATGTCCGTTTTTAAATTCTAGTCTCTTTCCAGGTGTGTCCAGGTCTATTTATATTATTTTCCAGGTCTATATCTTTTTAAACAAAGAAAAGTTGTTATTGTTGATAACCCCTACCAAAAGGCCAGTTGACAAATATTTGCAGTAAATAACAAAAGCAAGCTGAGTTCTCACCTTTAACTGCCATGTAATTCATAACATATCACTTGGTAGTAGTTTTTTTTTTTTACATTTTGTTTTTACTATAAAAGTTCTAAAAATTATTAATTTAAATTCTGAGCATATAATTACATCTTACTGCATATTCTTCTTGCATGGCGAATGGCAAGTTACTTTATTTTTACAACGTTTACTCATACTCATACATACTTGGTCACGCCCAGGACCAAGCTTTCACTGATTTTCTCAAAATTAACGAATAAATCCCTTGAATCGCAGCATTCCCCCTCCAAAAAAAAAATTCAAGTGGAGGCAGTGACAGACTCTGCTCAGGTATCCCCGTGGTCGCCATCCACATATTCACAAACCATAAGTGGACATATGTAGTGAAAATGGTAACTTTGATTTGATTTGAAAAATCCTGGTTTCTGGTTAAATTCCAGGCTGTTTCCAGGTTATCCAGGTACAAAAGTAGATTCCAGGCTAATTCCAGATTTTCCAGGTCAGTAGACACCCTGTTTTTTTTTTCAAAACCTATATATTAATTCCTATTCTCCTTCTTTATATCGCCCTACGTTCCATCTCTCTCCCTCACCTGATTCTTGTTTATCTATCTCCTTATTATCTCTGTTTTGCTTCATTTCTATTACCTCTATTATTTTCTCTCTCACTCTGCTTCCCTTATTTCTTTTTCTCTCGTATTCGCTTATTTTTCTTTCATCATCTAGTTATCTCCTCCTGGGTAGTTTTCAACAGTACCCGACCTCTTCTATTCTCAGATGCCATTCTCATGATCCTTGTTTGCTCTCATACATCCTCTCTCCCCGTCCCACATACCTAATTCTTTTTCCATTTTCTTCCCTATCCAAATTCCCTCTCTCTCTCTCTCTCTCTTGCAGTTCTCACTATGCCTTTCTTATTGTATTAACACATGTCCTATCAAGTTCATCTCCTTTTATCTCTCATAAAATCTGTTTCGTGTCTTTAATTCTTTCAATTACCTGCCCAATTCGCACCGTATCGATCCAATTAATTCTTTCCAATCGCCGCCAACTTCACATCTCCACTACTTCTAGTCCAATTTTCTGATTCATGCAACAATATGTTGCATACAAACCACTTTTTAATTTTGTGTTCATTTTAATATTAGACCGCGCTGCGACACAAGGAGTCTCAGGTTCTAATACCGACCTGGTCATGGGTGTTACTTGTAAGTGTGCATTCATCAATTTCAATTCATTCAACCTCATCTTCGAGATTAGCTAAAAGTTGCGGAAAAAAAGCGAAGAAAAATAAACCAAATCAATCAAACTTCCTAATAAACACTAGTTTTGTCATGAGTATTCATCTTTTATCATTTCTCACATTTCGAATCATCTGTAAACGTTCTTAGTCTTTTCTCTCTCTCTCTCTCTCTCTCTCTCTCTCTCTCTCTCTCTCTCTCTCTCTCTCTCTCTTTCTCCTATTCGTTGCCCCCTCTATCTTTGCCGGTAGCTATGGCGGAGTGGTTAGAACATCGTGCCACAACGCCAGAGGTCCCGGGTTCGAATCCCACCTGGGCATGGATGTTTATGAATGTCCATTCATCAATTTAATCACATCATCACTCATCCCCATCTTCGAAAATTAGCTGAAAGTGGAGAAAAGGCAAAGTAAAATAAAGAAGAAAAAAGAACCCCCCCCCCTCTCTCTCTCTCTATCTTAATGCTAATTCCCAACATGATGAAAAATGAAAATATTTTCACTCATAACACACCAACTTAAGACACTGGTACGAAGTATTATAAATCCTTAATGCGGTTAGCGCAACTCGCGTGAACTTCTGGAGGCCAGTAGGTACTCCGTGCGGTGAGAGCTTTCCGGCTGCACACTGTAGTTCAAGGCCAGTAAGTACTAGCAGAGCAGGAGTAAGAAGTTACTCACCAATACGATGATGGTAGCTTTACCAATGCGAGATCTCTCCCCCCCGCCTCTCCAGCGCTATAGTACCGCTGCTCACTCTTCAGTCCGTATGTGCATACGAGAACGCTCTTTCACAATTGCAGCGAGTTGCTCAGGACTGCCTTGAGAGTAACTACGAATCAGCGCTGACGAAATGTATTAACGGGGAACAGATTTTGGTGGGATTCCGACAAAGGCCGTCGATTTCGACCATACACCCAGGGCGAGATGGTCCGTAGAAATCTTAGTGGATTAAGCCAAATGGAACGAAACAGCAAGACCACGCCTACTCAACCACGAGGCAGGGTTAAGAATTTTCAGTCTCCTAATGCACTTAATTGCTACCTGCGTCGTAGTTTCCCATAACCTGGATTTGGACAAGTCACATTAGACCAATCGCCTGTAATGTATTCATTCGGGCACCATCCAATGTTCACATTCCGTGGCTAAATGAAATTAGAAGTAGACAATTGTTGGAAACTGGGAATAAATTCACAGCATAGACATCCGCTGATTTAAAGTTATCGATTTTGTTGTCAGATTTTCTTGAAGTGTTAGAACCTGAATTAAAGTCAACGGCAACCCTTCTGAGGTCCAAGGAATTACAAATTCTTTTTTCACTGAACATTATCACATCACCGTGGTTATCACATCGAGCCCCATTGCGGTGTCTCCCGTACGTCTTGTTATCAAGGAGTTCGGGGTTCGATACCCGTCGGGGTGAGGATCCCACTTGGAACTGTAAGCTCGGTCCTGATGACCCAATCTGTGCATAAAGTGGATTTAAATTCAGGAGTTCCGCCATCGCTGTTATGTTGCTTCTTAGCCCCATATTCGCCTACCCCTATGGCGGAATGTTCAAAGCATTGCACTATATTTCCAAAATGTCTTAGGTTCCAAGCCTTTTAAGGTATGGGTGTGTATGTTATCTGTTCAATCTGTTCATGCTCATTGTCGCCATTACCGTAGACACGTATAAAAACCAAAGTAAGAACTAATATTGAAATAGATCTGAACCCCCAAAATTTTTTGAAGCAACTCCTCAACTGTGCTAACGATACTGGATCGATATCGACATTTTGGATCCCCACCAGTGGACGAACCCGAGACCGCACGCATCAAAGGCGATACTATTAGCCACTAGGGGTACTGTTATGTGTAACGCGTTACAACAAAGACGATAGTTTCCAAGGCTTTCAGTCCCCTCAAAGGCTTTTTAGAAGACTCTCGTCCTAGAAAGTGTATTATAATTCTGCTATTCGGCGATGTGTCCTAAATAACTCATGCATATTTAACTCTCTCTTTTGTTGAGTTCGATTTTAGTTTTAAGTTCACTTTATGCACAGATTGGCTAATCGGGACTGGACCTACAGTTTAAAGTACGATACGAACCACTATGTGCCTCCAACGGGTATCGAACCTGGACCTCTTGATTACAAGGCAACGACGATACCACTATGCCATCTCGGACGCCTTCTCTTTGGTTGAATGAATGAATAAATGAATTGAATGAATGAATGAATTGTTATTTTAAGTCCACTTTATGCACAGAAAGGCAAATCGAGATTGGACCTACAGTTAAAAGTGGTGTCCGAGCCAGTATGTGCCTCCAACGGATATCGAACCCGGCACCCCTTGATTTCAAGGCGACGACGTTACCACTGCGCCATCTGGGAGGCCCTCTCTCTTTGGTTGAGTTTTCTAAAACAAACTAATACGAAAGATGATGGAATGACGAACTCGCTACTTGAAAGAAAACGAAATACATCCACCCCTTACAGTAATACCACTTACAGTAAGACCTTCCTAGGCCCGCAACTGCGGTCACTTTACGATCGTTCTAAGCAGACGGGAAAAGGCAAACATTGACGAAGTGAAGCGGCTTAGCATTCGTCCAACAAGAAGCATCCCCTCTTATCCGGGAATGGAGCAGCATCGTTGCCACATACCTCCTCATGCATGGACGCCGGGGTGCACAAACATCTCGGGGAGATTGCCAACAACGTCCAACCCCTCATCTCCCAAGAGAATTTATAACCAGGCGGTCGGCCGGACGAAAGGGAAGGTAATTTACGAGGCAAAGCAAAACTTTTTTTTATCCTCCCCTCCTCCCTTCCTTCAACTCCGAGAACCAGACCAACGGCCCAGCATTTCCGATGATACAGAGCGGAAAGGTTTTTCGAGATAAACTACCCTCCCTTTGCCCTGCATTGTTGAACGCTACCCCTCACGGCTTGCATTACACTGAGAACTGGAGCAATGCAATCGTATTAAGTGGGAGTGGGCGGGTGGTAATTCGGTGACAGATTTTTTTAATGCGTGAGATTAATGTTTACCTTGACGGAGGTCGTAGGTTCACACCCAATGACCAGCAATTATGAGATTTTTCTCAAGCCCACATTCAATGCTGGGGTGCTATATTTAGGACGAGGCCACTTTTTCCATTTTCGTATTGATTTTAAGGCACTAAAGTGCAAATAAGTACAAGGTGCAGCAAAAAAACTTAACATCTTACCTGAAAGCTTCTTTCCCCTCCAAACAATACGTTACTAAGTTGTGTTAGAGGACAACTAACGTCGAGCAAAGAAGAAATTGGTGACTGTTTTTTTAATTCAAACAGTGAGTAGTGTTTGCCTCAAGTTACCCCAAGCAACCAGTCATTGTGGTTCTTCACCGAGCGCCTGCGTGAAGGGACACACACAAAGAACAAATGATAATGTCGGTCGTGTATTAGACAACGTTTTGCAACTTTATTTTTATATAAATCCACAGCCAACCTTCACGCCAAAAAAAGTATGCAGCATATATGTCCCTTGAATTTCAAATAGAAGAAACAAGTGTTCGTCGAATAGTGAAGGAAATTGGTGCATGCTCGTACAGATTCTGCATGAAATTAAATAAAACGCGAGATCAGCGTTCCAACATGGTCCAATATATGATAAGGCGAATGGAATACGTTGTCAATAATGGTGGCAGACATGTTGAACATGTAATTGTTTGATATGAAGTGTATTGTATCACGCAGTTGCTTACTTCTCAGAAATAAATGAGTTCATCTTCAGTTAAGGTTTTTTTTTTGTTGTTTTTTTCCCCCGTACCCTGTAGCTTCAAACGACGGTCAAGTCTGGCCGTCCAATTGTCCCGAAAACTACCAGAGCGTGGACTTATAGACTTTGGTCCGATCTCCGTGACGGAGCGGTTAGTACAGCACGCTACGACGCCAGGGGTCCCTGATTCGATTCCCGGTCTGGGCGTGGGTGTTCTTCATGCGTGCACCTTCATGAATTTCATCATATCATCACTCACACTCATGGTAGCGATTACTTAAAAGAGGAAGAATTTCGACGCTAATTAAATCAAATTACACAGTTTAAAGAAGACAACAACACGCTGCAACATAAACTGGCCTTAAAATGCAAGAAAATATCTGTTATCTCGAAAACTTGCATCAAGTGCTAGTAAACGAGATGCAATCATTTTGATTGGCTTGTCAGTCTCCTTTTGTATTGTTTTTCGTTCCAAATCACATTTCCTTTTCCTCCGCCATTGTTACCTGTAATCCACGGTAAATAGTAAACCAGGACATTAAAACTATCCATTTGTAGAATCAAGAACATTTCTGGGTTATTACAGCCCCATTGGCTTTGAATGGGATCGTTACAAGCCAAGAGTGTCCGTGACTGTACAAGTGAGTCCAGAAGTTAATGGACAAAATTTCATGAATAATGTGAACAGGTGTCAACTGATTTATGAGTCACCTTGTGATTCTGATTCATTTGTTTTATTACACTTCGCTTTTCTGCCTTTGGATAATTGCGAAGATGAGGACCACAAACACATATGGACGACACATAAGAGAAAATCCTACAGAGGATTATACTGTTATTGAACCAGGCACTAGAACTTCGTAGGGCCTTCCCGATGGCGTAGTGGTAACATCGCCGCCTTGTAATCAAGGGGCCCGGTGGAGGCAAAAGCAGTTCGGATCTCACTTTAAACCGTAGGTCCAGTCCCGATTAGCCTTCCCGTGTATAAAATGTACTTAAAACTCAAACACACTCACCAGAGCTTCGTTCGACTGCAACAGTGCAGTTATCAGGTACACTACGTGGAAGTGAGGTTGTTTTTGTATTCCCCCATTTTGTATTTGGAATCCTTTGTTAAATAAATACAAGACTTTCTTCGCGGCTACTCGGATATCTTTCGCCCTTGTAATTAGATAACAATCTACAACGTGGGCAATACATTTCGGAGACCTTATATCTATATTGACTATGCCCTCCCCCACTTGCAACACGTTTCCAGTCAATTTTGCCGTACTGCCTAGAAATTGCGTGTCGGTCATCAATTTTGCACCGAAAACGTGCGAAGTTGGTCCGAAGCATGCGTAGGGTGGGATGACATATGTTGGTAATTGCGGAACCAGAGCACAGTGTCCTTGTCGCATTCGTTCAGGCGGAAAGCACAGGGGAGGTGAGAGGGAGGAAGCAGAGGTGGGGTGGGAATTCATTATGATATCCCCTCGCTCCCTTCCACATGTGGCACGGTGTGTGTATCATGCGTGTTCGTGCTCCTGTGCGTATGTGACTGATAAGGATTAACTTCAGCATATGCGAGGGGGGCTGTCAGGCTCACCACCACAATTTTTTCTATTTTTCAACTGCGAAAATATTTATAAAAATTGAATATTGATTACATTGTTTCCTAGGGGGTTCTGAAAATTCTCTTTCAGTTTTGCTCATAAAGAACATACATGTAAAGTAAATAGGAGGCAAAATGCACTTAGAGGGTGTATCAGGCGCCATCTTCAAAAGTGTTATTCGAGACACTCATGCTAGTGAGAGAGCACAATTGGTTGGTAATAATGGTAATTTTTTTATTATCATAATTAATAAACAACTGCCCCTCTGTAAACAAAGAAGCATTAATAAAAAGTATTATGGTTTTTGTGAGTTTTAGGGAATGGTAAAATATGGGTGGGACACTCATAATTGGTTATTATTTTTATTAATAATGGTAATTTTTGGAACCATTATAATTAATAAATAACTAATCTTCTATAAATAAGAAAGCAAGAAGCATATGAATAACCAAATGTCTCCTTGAATTTTAGTGATTAAAAAAAGTGTGGGCCTCTGAGCCCCCACCCCCCTCAGTTAAATAAGTTTCTCGTACGGAACGAGTAAGCTAGGGTTAAATCCTCGTTGCAGATACTGAAGGAGCGAAAAAAAAATCCTATCACAAGCGATTGTTCGTAGAAAAATGAGATCGACAGAAGAAAATCGAAGGGGGCGTGGGGGGGGAGGGATTCGTGATGCGAAAATATGATAGCACAGGAACGCATGTCCAAAGTCTTACGGATCCGATATCACGCAATGCGTGTTCACTTGTCCTTGACTTATTAATGAGGAACCTTCTGTTTCTGAGCCCAGAGGTGGAGTATGTCTGACTCATTTGTAAATCTCACATTCGAATCATGTAAGGATAGGGGTGGAAAGTCTGATCATTCGTGCAGATCTTTCCTTGACTGTTAGGCTATATATCATCCAACTCTTCGCTTACTGCACGAATAGTATCTTAACGAATACTGCAGTGCCCTATTCCATACAGGGTGTCCCCAAAGTCAGTATCTATTTCAATAAAGTAAGTACGTAATTCTAAAAAAAAAAATTGTGTAATTTGATATGCATGCTTTGCTGATGGCGTATTGGCAATCTTTCTTTCTACTTCTGTTATTATTCTACGTCACATTTCTACCACTTGGATTAATCGCAACGATGAGGTTCATCGTTCATGTGATGATGGGACAAACACAATTACACCTACACTCCGTCCCAGGAATTTCTGGAGGAAGCAAGTCATCTGCGCAAGTAGGGTTCTACCAATGAATACGTGAGAGGGGAAGTGAGTACATGGAGGGGAAAACGTGGCCGTTTACAGCAGCGCGCACTGCTTTGCTCCACCCACTCGCTTCCTCCCTTTATCCACCGTTATGCGCAGTCTATACTCTGTCCCTGGAATCTGTGGATCAAGAGAAATCGAGTTGGCGGAGGAAAGCAGTGCGCGTTGCTGCAAACGGCTGGTAGATGCTGCCACGTTTTCTTCCCCTCTCACGAGTTCATTGGTCGAGCCTTCTCGAGTCACCATTTGTAAAGAGACCAATTCTATGTTAGTTCGCTCCCTCCATAGATTTCCAGAACAGAGTATACCTCCACATATTCCTCAAATTCCTGAGACAGGGTGTACATGTGTCATCATATATACATGTGAGTAGTTTCCTATAGTCTCCAACCTATTTTCAGATGTAATTTTTAGTCCTCCTTGTTCCATTCTTACGATGTGTTCATTTTTAAAAAAATGTTTTCTTGTATTCTCTTCTTTCCTCCCACGTTGCCCCTCTGTTACCAATCTTTTCCTTAGTTTCTTTTTCGTTCTCACTACTTCTTCCTTGTCTGAGCACATGTTCTATCCAGTTCCATTTATTCTACTTCTCACTTATAAAATCTGTCTCTTCCATTTAACTCTCTCAAAAACCTATTCAATTCGCACCGCATCGAATCACTTAATTGTTTACAATATTCGCCAAATGCACACCCATTCAACAATAACATTGGGCCTCATTGTAGCGCCTTACAACTCCGGGACCACGTCTTGATAGCAATAATGGAAATGATGTGAGCAGCACCATGCTCTTGCCGTATTTTTGGTATCTAATGAAGAGAGGCTGGACGAGCCCTGGAGCCTCTTGATGCAAAGAGAAAGTAGGAAAATATCCCAGCTGAGATCATGCATTCAGGGAATCGAACTGTGGTATTTCCACCATTCACAACATACGTACATGCTCGTAAATTCAGGGAAAGAAAGGCTTTACGGCCTGAATCATCCGTGCATGCTCCAACGGTGGAATCTTGCTCAAATTAAAAATCAATTCCAATCATGAGCTTCATTTCCAGCAGCTACCGAACTCCCCCCCTTCCCCCTCTTTGAACCGTCATCATTTGAGTTTCTGCAAAAGTAATGGATTCTATTGTGATGCATGCGGGCTCATACGTGCTATACGACTTTTTTTTTGTTACCCCATACCACGTTCAAAAAAACCTTTCTTCATGTGATCTGCCGGCGGAATTGACCGAACAAATGTTCATATCACACACGCACACGCATACGCATATAAGCCCACGTGCGAGACGATAAACGAGTCCACAATGCATGTAAAGAATCAATCAGCAGAACGAATCGCGTTCATTAAAAAAATTGGTCGATATCGTGATGGGGGGCGCTACCCTCTCCTCCCAACCTTTCTGGGGGGAAATGAAAATAATTATCTCTTTGACGTGAAAAAAATATGTTTACGATAATGAATGTGTTCTGAAGTAGAACTGGGTACTTTTATATCATCGTGAAATTTTGTGATGCAATTTGATTATTAATTGTGAATTGCCTTAACCTTGAGTTTAAATAAGGCGTTGTGCCTACAGTTCCTCTACAAGTTTCACCACCTTTACTTCAAATGAGGCTTTGTGCCTACAGCTCCTCTAAAAGTTCACTAACCTTGAGTTGAAATGAGGCATTGTGCCTACAAAAGTTTCACTAACCTTAAGTGTAAATGAGGCGTTGTGCCTACAGAAGTTTCACTAATCTTAAGTTGAAATGAGGCATTGTGCCTACAAAAGTTTCACTAACCTTAAGTGTAAATGAGGCGTTGTGCCTACAGAAGTTTCACTAATCTTAAGTTGAAATGAGGCGTTGTGCCTACAGTTCCTTCACAAGTTTTACTAACCTGGAGTTGAAATGAGACGTTGTGCCTACAGTTCCTCTACAAGTTTCGCCAACTTTACTTCAAATGAGGCTTTGTGCCTACAGATCCTCTAAAAGTTCACTAACCTTGAGTTAAAATGAGGCATTGTGCCTACAAAAGTTTCACTAACCTTAAGTGTAAATGAGGCGTTGTGCCTACAGAAGTTTCACTAATCTTAAGTTGAAATGAGGCGTTGTGCCTACAGTTCCTTTACAATTTTTACTAACCTGGAGTTGAAATGAGACGTTGTGCCTACAGTTCCTCTACAAGTTTCGCCAACTTTACTTCAAATGAGGCTTTGTGCCTACAATTCCACTTCATGTTTCACTAAACTTTAGTTGAACCCTACAGTTCCTCTCAGAAAACACGTAGCTTGTGGCTCTGATGCAAACGGCTAGAATATTTCAATTCGTGCAACAAGAATACGTTAGAGCGCTACGGGAAAGTTGATTTTTATTTCTTGTGGAACACGGAAGCAGGATGCCGCATGCCACAACAGTACAGAGAATGTGACTGCTACATGCTACATGTTGCTTTAATGTCGCCTCAGTGGAACTGATTGATTTGGTTTATTTTACTTCTCTTTTCTGCATCTCTTGTCTAATTGCCGAAATGGAGATGAGTGGTGAAATGATGAAATTGATGAAGGAAAGATCACAATGAACGCCCAAGCCCATGCCGGGATTCGAACCTGAGACATCTGGCGTCGTAGCGCGCTCTCCTAATCATTTCGCCACAGAGTTCTGTTACAGCTTTTATCTGTGGTATTTTAACACTACTGAAGATAAACTTTAACCAAAATAGGGTGGAGCCTCGTTGCAATATACGGTGTAGGTTCTTTTACACGACAGGAAAAAAAGTTGAATGAATGTCATCATGTGAAGGTAATTTACTCTCGATTGTACAAGAGTACAGAACATTCCCATCATGCGTGACATTCGAAAACAAGCTAGGAACACTCACAAAACTAGAGGCGCCCCCTCGCGCCTTCCAAAAGGAGATCCGTCTCAAAACTTTGCTCTCTCTTTTTACATCCTCTGCCTTAGCTCGACACATCGCCACTTCAATCCGTCATCGATTACGGATATCGGAACGACCAAGTCGTAAATCAAACGAGCGATATCTCGCGAGAAAGACGCCCGCCGAATACTCGATGCAGCGGGGCCCAGGGCTCGGACAGTGCAGCCTGAACGAGGAAGCGGAAACTGGAAAGATGGGGGGAGCTGTTTTCGGCAACGAGCCTTCCTTTCGCGATAATGAATTACGTCGAGAAGGAAGTCGACAGATTGAAACGAATTAGTCTAGGGTCGACCGGGGGAGAGATCGGGGAAATGAAAACAGGAAAAATCTTGAAGCAAGTAGAAACGAAAATAGTTGGCAGAATAAGATGAATCTGAAATACCGTTAGGCGAGTTAAGTGCTGAGTTTAAGGATGATGTCAAGCCTAGGATAAGCTGATTCTGAAAAGTTTGCTTGATTCTCAAAGTTTGTTCGAGTCTAATTTTGTGCTCAAATGTGGCAATCAGGACTGTGAGATCGCAACAACTGTTCAATGAACTTCCACCGGGGATCGAAAACGGAACACCTTCATTACATACACACAGATTTACCACAACGCCTGCGGGGACATCCCTGTGCAGACACTCGTCTCGTCTTACGCCTCCCCGATGGCGTAGTGGTAACGTCATCGCCTTGTAATCAAGGGTTCCAGGTTCGATACCCGGTGGAGGCACATGGTAGTTCGGATCCCACTTTAAACTGTAGGTCCAGTTCCGATTAGTCTTTCTGTGCATAAAGTGGACTTAAAAACTAATTCAAACAAACAAATTTGTCTCATCCGGAGTTGGAAGTGCTTGTTCTGTCTCGGGAATCTCTGGGGCAGGCGAACGAAAACAAGTCCTCTGCGCAAGTAGTCACTCGAAAGGCTCGACCAACGAACGCGTGCGATGAGAAGAGAGTGTATGGAGGGGTGCAGTCGTTTGCAGCAGCGCCCACTGCTTCTTTCCCTTTATGCACAAACTTTCATACATGATAGAGGAGCGAACATTAACAGAAACACAATTTCTTAGTCTTTCGGTTTGACCCTCGGCCGGAGGCTTGGTTTTTACACTAGGAACGCTGGAAAAGCTTCAAATTTATTCTGAATATATGCAACCACACAGTTACCACCATGCTTAACTCAAGCTCATTGTTGCGATTTGCCAAAAGTGACACCTAACCCAAACTCAGCCGCGTGCCATGCCAGCCAGTATTATACAGATTCAGGCCCTCTGTAACTCCTTGTACAATCAGAAGAAAATGGTTGTTGCCATGGAATCATTCAATACACGCTGTCAAATTCATGTAGTCCTTTTATGCAAACACACCTAAGTATTATAATTACGATAATCCAGAGGAAATACTCAATCCAAGTTTTTCTTCAAGGTAAGAGTTTAAAACGACACGGTACTGTTGTTTCTTCGTTTGTGTATAACTTAGGAAATTTCCAGCAACATTACTTCGAATATTCTTCCATGTATTTCCCTTGTAAAATTCTATTCTCAAACAAAAAAACGTTGTTTTTATCTGCCATTATATTTTCTCATTTGATGCTGGAATTTTTCGAAAATAGGTGCCCCCTACTGAATAGAAAAAGCCGCGGTGGTCTAGTCGGTTGTGCGTTTGTCTGCCACGCGGGAGACCCGGGTTAGATTCGCGGAGTGGATGATCTAAGGTCGGCATTTTTAGGGCCTTGTCTCCGCATAAAGCGGCTCTGGGGCTCACCCAATCTCAAATCAGTGAGTACCTGTGTTCAACCCTGGGGGGTAAAGATGGGTGGACAGTGGTGCTGATCACATCACCTCCAAACTGGCCGCGATCGAGGATGTGTGAGGCCCTACCCCCCATTTTCCTAAAGAAGAAGATAACATTTTGCACTCCACCTAATGTAAGGAAGACCTATTTTGATTGGCTTGAGAGTTATGGCCAGGAAACAAAACACAATGCCCAATATCCAACATGGCAGACATTTGTTCACAAAATGGCGGAAAACCGACATGGTTTATTTTGCGAGGCATGATTTCTGCTTTTTATTTCAATGTTAAGATTTACCTCTCCCTTTGCTTGTCTAATTTCAATCCACCATGATTGTAGCATGTGGGTAATCAGTGTGGAGCATAGCTTGAACCCGAGTTTTCTTAAGTTCCACAAGTCGTTACATTCGCCAGGAACTTTCCACGTCGAGTTGGGCTTAGGGGGAGGGGAGTGGCCCCGGTCGCCTTTGCAACTCGTCCGAGTTGGAATACCAACAATGAGAGGAGATTTTCATCTTTCAAAATCAGCGTAAAGTTCAACAGACCGGCTTCCGGGGATGGATGAGGACCTCCAACTTCCCAAACAGGACGCGGTTTGCTGAGCAGTTTGAGGCCGTGAAGCGGTTTGGAGCTCCGGGAAGTAAGTTTCTGCCGCCTGACCCCTCGGGCAACTTCAAAGTTCACCACAAATCACGTAATGCTCTTCCAGAAAGGTCCGCTTATGCTTTGTGTGTGCAGAAGTAGTCTGGGGGAGATAGCTAATTACATATCGCATGCATTCAAACTTCTAGAACATGGATATAACAGAATAACCAAAATATAGATGTTGGTAACCAAACATTTGCTTAAATAGAAAGGAAACAAATAGTCCTTCACAAGCACAATTTCAAATGCAATTCTTCAGAAATAATAAATTTAGAAAAGCTACCATGCATGTTTGCTTACGATTTCTAAAAGGTTTAAACAAACGTTTCTGCTTCATGCAAAATTTCAATCAAGCATATTTGGTTAACATAAAACATATTCGCTTAATTCAAAACTCAACCAAACTTTTTCGGTCATTTCAAAAGGTCAACCAAACCTTTTCGGGCATTTCAAAGGGTCAACCAAACTTTTTCGGTCATTTCAATAGCTCAACCAAACGCTTTTCGGTCATTTCAATAGCTCAACCAAACGCTTTTCGGTCATTTCAAAAGGTCAACCAAACGCTTTACGGACGTTTCAATAGCTCAACCAAACGCTTTTTGGTCATGTCAATAGCTCAACCAAACTTTTTTGGTCATGTCAATAGCTCAACCAAACTTTTTTGGTCATTTCAATAACTCAACCAAACTTTTTCGGTCATTTTAAAAGGACAACGAATCTTTTACGGTCATTTCAAAAGGTCAACGAATCTTTTACAGTCATTTCAAAAGGTCAACGAAAGTTTTTCGGTCATTTCAAAATGTCAACCAAACTTTTTCGGTCATTTCAAAAGGTCAACCAAACTATTTCGGTCATTTCAAAAGGTCAACCAAACTTTTTAGGTCATTTCAAAAGGTCAACCAAACTTTTTCATGTTAATTCAAAATCTCTAATAAACAATTTTGTCATTCCAGAAGCCCAATTAAACATATTTTGATAATATAAAAGTTCAATCAAACTTTTTGTTAATTCAAAAACTCAACTAAATATTTTGGTTAATTCAAACGATCAACCATACGAATTTCCTTAATTCAACACACAAACCAAACGTTTTCGTTAATTCAAAGGATCAACCAAGTGTTCTGGTTAATAAGAAGGGTTTTGGTTGATTCAAAAAACCAACCAAGTTTTTTTTTTGTTAACTCTAAAATTCGATCAAACATTCTTAACTAAGGTTCCTAAGGCTCACCCTAACCTATATGATCAAGTCAAAGGAATCAGTTCCTTTTCTGGTTGGGCACAGGCTGATTAAGGGGTAGAGCGAAGAGGGAGATTGCCCCCACCTGGTACATCGGAAACTGGCAAATTAGTTGCCAATTAATACAGTAAAAAATTAAATGACTATCGCCACTTCTTGACATCTCAAATAAGGCAAAGACATTCGAAAGATTTAGGAAACGTAGTACTAGATCATCGATTAAGATAAGACTAAAACTGATTTCCCATTGCGTTACGATAAAACTTCTGAAACAATAAAACCTTAATGAACTTTTATCCAGGCCAAACTAATTTGTCCCTACAAGACAAACCAATGGGCGATGTCAAATTAAGACAATCGCGATCGAATTCCAGTGTCTCCTAAAAGTCACATCTATTTAAGCACATGCTTGTTTACGTCAGCGTGCAGGTAAACCCCCAAATAAACATAAATGGCGACATAAGTATGAACTCCCGACGGTGTTGTTTCTGCCAAATGGCTTGCAGATCTTACACGCCCGTGAGGTACCGTGGGACGAGTCTATAAACCGAGGAGAAAGTTACTGCGTGTTGACATCCAAGAAGATTGCGGGAACGCGTTTTTTCTTTCCACGAAGTAGGTTTACAAGCGAAGGAGAAGGTGTTTTTTTTCCTTCCTTTCGCTTTATATCACCCACTGTTTACGATTCTTCAAAGTAAGATGTAAAAATAGTTGGAAAACGGATGTAGAAAACACTGAGTTGTTGATTTAGGTGTTTTAGATTTTCTCACCGAGAGATTTATTTTCTCTTGTAAAAGTTCATTGAGCTCGCCTTGTTGGACTGTACGTACACTGTGTGCTACCATATGCAGACAGTGCTTTTTGCAAACAGGGTCAACGAAGTTAGTAATGAGTTGCTCTATACAGCGTATATTGATAATCTTGTATGTTGAATTGTATCGTCTGCAAATATACTTAAAGAAACAAATTGCCGGAGTAATAATTGAGGCCAGTGTACGTACTATAAGTGAAAAAAGTGTAAAACACAGCCAATGTATTCTGAGCCGTTGTTGATACGCCGTATCTTCTGCGCATGTGCAGAACAGAGAAATTATGTGCTTGGGAGGGGACTCTGCCAGGTAGGGCATGCGCAGCTAGTTGCGCCTCAGCTACCTGTGCTTGTACAGGACAAGGTGTTCTCTGAAAGTATCTTTATTAAATACTGCTGAAAGAAAAGTTAAGTATTTAATTAAGCTACGACATTCGGATGACAAAAAAGTAATCAACTTACAATTGTGTTGAAGTCTCTTGGAATAAAGTAGAGATTAGCATCTGACATAGTTTACTATAGTTTTTCAAAGGATGCATTTCCTATAAAAACATCGGCAAAACATAACTGATTTAATATTTTCAAATCGCTAATCTCTGTCGATTCAGTCTGCGTTGTCATGTGCATACATTATTAGAATAAATAAATCAAGAAGACTTAGATGGGCAGGCCATATGGCACGAATGGGATTACAGGATTCTTGTTGGGAAACCTAATGATAAGAGACCTGTCGGAAGACCAAGACGAAGATGGTGGGATAACGTTGAGATGGACCTAAAGAAAATCACTAAACATTGGATTGATGTTGCCCAGGGTAAAGACAGTGTTTCTACAGCCATAAACCTTCGGGTTTAAGAAGGCTAGAGTGTTAGTTACTTAGTTGGTTTTCAATCTGCGGTGTAATTGATGAACCTTTCTCAAGAGACCCAAGTCGATCACCTTTCCTTGCAAACTAGCGAGGCTATGGTGATGGACTCACAGCCAGTATAATCATCTGTGCGAGTTTGTGTACTGTCCTTGTGTGTTAGGGCTTGTTCTTTCATCCTCATTTCCGCGATTAGCTAAACGTTGCAGAAGAGACAAGCTAAATAAAGCAATCGCTTCAATCTCATTGCACTCTAAATACAAGAAAATATGATTAGAATCTGAAATAATCTGTATGCAAGATTTCTTGACTCTTAGCAATCGCGTTGTTATAAATGAACACACGTACAGTCACGGACTGTAAATGGAATCGTTACAACCTAGTAGTGTCCGTGACTGTACAACCTGGCAATAAATCCACCCACATACAATACCTTGACCCTTGCTGATCAAATTGATTTTTCCTCGAAAAATCTTCTAAACGATAATCAGGAATGGGCGGTACCCAGCATGCAATTCTCCAGAATAGTGGGGAAGGAGACATGTACTGCCGTGTCGGAATCACAGATATCCATACCCGATTCACAAACATTGATTTCTTTATGGAACTTCCGTGTCGCTTTGGCAGATTGGAAAAAAGACAAAAAAAAAAGTAGAATCTCTAGGAAAACCTGATAGGTGCGATGCCAGTTTACGGCACCAAGTAAGCGTAGCATGTTATACGCAAGGGGAGCAATGGAGTTATCGAGAAATCTGCTATCTGATTATTGCTTGTGTAGCTGTTATTTATTCAAGATATTGCTAAGTATGTGAAACCTTGAACCTTAGGCACGAGCGGTTTTACTCCAGAACTACTTCTGCTATGCACTGAGAGAACTTGCTTATGACCTTCGAGAATTTCGTAAATGAAATTTTTCAGCTGACTATTAGAAAGAAAAAAGATTAACTCTAAGTGACAACTAAAAATTCAATAATTCACCTTAAACACACAGTGAGAATAATCTGTTGCTATGTGAATTTATCAACGACGTTTATAAAATTTAAGATACAAAATTTTTACATCTTATCTTTGTAATTTAGTGACAATCATGACAACACGAGAGCAAAAATTTCCTATTTAAATCATTACAAAGTGACTGCATTTCACTGAAGCTGATCAAAATCGAATTTTGTGAAAATTTACTAACTTTTCTTATAGATTTCGACATACAAAACTCTACAACAAGGTTTCTTAGAGAAAAAGAGATTAAACAATAACAACTTTCTGTCAAGGTGTCCCGGGTACGCTACCCGGTGGAGGCACATTGCACAGTTAGGATTCCACTTTAAACTGTAGGTACAGTCCCGATTACCTTTTCTGTGCATAAAGTGGACTTAAAAAACAACTCTCAAACGTTGAATTCAATAACATTCGGTTGATTTATTAATCGATTTGGTTTACTTATTCGCTTTCGTGCCACTTTTGACTAATCGCGAAGATGGGGATAAGTGATGATATGATGAAATTAAAGGGACACTTACAAAGAAATTAATGCCCAAGCCGGGATTCGAATCTAGGATCCCTGGCGTCATAGCACGTTGTGCTAAACACTCCGCCACGGAGTCCGGCTACTTTCGGCTGAGTCCAACAAAACAAAATGCAGCTTGTTTAACTATACAGCGGCGATATGCAACAAGGATACAGATCAGAAATCAATCAATATAATGTTACTAGTGTTGGGCAATATATATCGTCCAGACGATATATCGCGATATTGAAATAATATCGTCCAGGCGATATTAACTAGACAATATATTTGTATTTGGGAGGACACCTTTTCCAGCATCCTTGCTACAAGGTACGTGCTTATTTCAATTGTAATTGTAACTGTAATTGTGAAAAGTGGAAATATTACAAAACAAGCGGTTTCTGCTACGGACTTCCTGTAACGCAATTTACCGGGACCTGCTGCATGACTGAACCGCCGAGCGGCCGACGCTCTCGCGGTAAACGACCTCCCTGTATTAGACAGGAATATAATGAATTCTAACTATAGTGTAAAATGAACTTGGAATTTAACGGCATTTGGAGTGTCACTATTCATTTCAGCGGCTCCTGAAACTATGGATTCCACACTAATATCGATCGTTTTACATGTCACCCTCTTCACACCCCCAGGGGTGTCAGGGGTGTCTTGGAGTTGAACGGCATTGAGAGGGTCACTATTCATCTTAGCAAACCCGACAGCTATGGATACCACACTAATATCGGTCGTTTTCGATTATTTTTACATGTTCCCCCTTCCCACTCCTACCCCTAGGAGTGGCAGGGGTGTCTTGGAGTTGAACGGCATTAGGAGTTTCATTATTCATCTTAGCGACCCCGACAACTATGGATTCGACACTAATATCGGTAGTTTTGGATTATTTTTACATGTCACACCTTCCCACCCCCACCCCTAAGGGTGGTAGGTGTGTCTTACCCCAACAGTATTTCTTTGGAGATTGCAAGTGATATGTATACCAAGTTTGGTTGAAATCACTCCAGGCGTTCGAGAGTTATGGCGGATCAAACACACACACATATCCATTTTTATATATTAGAAGATATATCTCGTCGTTGATTACAAGGTAACGGCGTTACCACTATGCTATCGGGGAGACGTGTGAGAGTTTACAGATGTTCTCTGCGTACTCGTATTTGTGTTATTTTACGTCGCTTGTCTGTCGCTTTGGTTAACTACCACGATGAAGGTGATGGATGATGAGTAGATGAAGGTGTTGAAGAAACAATGAGAAACACACATGGAGATGGCATGGAACATGAACCCCACAGAGCATTTTTCAGGTTGTATGGAACATAGCCTAGAACATAGTTTCGTTTACCTGTAAGAATGCAGTTTTCACGGTGTGAAGACAAGAATGCATGGACACATATTGTATTACCTTCATTTTATTTACAGTATATGCGGTTACACGATGACGGCTTGTACAATCATCGGCAAAAGTTAAGTCTTGGTTTGAGCTCTAACGTACACTTTACGCACAGATAGGCTAATTGGGAATGGATTTCGAACCTGGAACACCTGGATCACTACGCTATCAGCGAGGTGCAAATGAAAGTAAATTGTCCATTGATTACTGTACAGTCTTAGAAAATAATACCTGGGCCACGGGACGTAGAATTTCGTAACGTCTTAAAGCCTATTGTTTATGCAACCCAAATAACAAAATATTCGCTTAAGTTTGCCTGGTGATTCCGAGTTCTCGGGAAGGATTGAGCTTTGATAGCATGAGTCACATGACTCGTGCCCCAGCCACAACAATACAGCTGGGTGCTACGATGCCTCCAGAAGAAAATTTCAGGAACTGGTTTCTTGACAAGAGCTACTCGTAAGGAAATACTATTCTTTCAAGTGATATTAGAGTCATTGTCAAGAAGGTTCGCTTAAATGATGGTTCTCATCACAGACCACATGCCACACGTTAATTGTTTTAAGTCCAGTTCATGCACTGGACCTACAGATTAAAGTGGGATCCGAACCAAATGCGTCTCTATTTGGTATTGAATTCGGAAGCCTTTCATTACATGGCGAAGACGTTACCACTACGACATCAGAGAGGCAATGGAACCCCTTGAAAAAGACATAAGCGAAAATTGCTACGTGACAAACCATATTTGCCCGTAAATTTTAAAAATAAGACAATATTTTGTACCGACAGTTTCGAACCGTGGGAGTCCCGGGTTCGATACCCGGTGGAGGCACAAATGGTTCGGATCCCACTTTAAACTGTAGGTCCAGTCCCGATTAGCCTTACTGCGCATAAAGTGGACTTAAAACACCAAATCAAACCAAACCAAATCGAACCGTGGGAGAGGCATATATTTTTTTGTACCATCGTCCATTTCACGAGTTTATAATTCTTCCTCACCGACACGAGTAACGCGAGTGGTAGAAGAAAAGCGAAGTAAAATAACTGAAACAGAAATAAAAGGAAAAAGGGAAATAAATTTTATTCATAATATTCTGCAGTCACTTGAGTTGTATTCACGGGATGCTATCTTTAAAGAAAGCCGTGGTCTCTTCCTTGTCTTTTTCGCTTTCTTTGTGCTCTTGCTTCCCCCGTCACGATTGGTCTAAAACTAATTAATGCGACGTTAATTAAACAATCCAAACAACGAAACAATGCACAATCAACTGCACAAAACAACATTCCAAATGTTTTCGAATCGGAAAACAATTGAGATGCTGGAAAATTACTTAAGATGCAGTAATAAAGTGGGAATTCGGTACCGTATAGAATTAAATCGGTAGAGATGTTCGATTTGATTGGATGTTTGTTATTTAGATTTGCTCTTCTTTCACTTTTGGCAAATAGCGACGATGAAGATGAATGATGCTATGATGAAATTGATGAAGGGACACTCACCAAGGAGACCCACGCCCAAGTCGAGATTCTACCCAGGGACCCATGGCATCGTAGCGCGCTGTGCTAACCACTCCTCCATGGAGTGGACATTATAGCATATTTTGTGTGCTCCATTGGGATCAATCAATGGAATGAATAGGCATATTATATGATTAAAAAATTCATATCATAATACCACGTCATATTATTCGGCACGAAGTAACATCAGAGACATTCAATCTTGCATTTTTGCCTTTCAACTAATTCTTTGAATTCAGGTTAATCACAACAATAAGATAAATTATGAAGTAAATGATAGTGAATGTGGGATATTATTACGAATTACCTGACAGAAACAACATTAAGCGGGCTCGGTGGTCAAGCTCATTAAGTGATTGACATTCGATATCGTCGCCAAAGTTCCCGGGTTTGAGTACCGTCCTTGTCGGGGGTGTTTGACTATTTCGTCATCAATTTCATGTAATGGTCACTCGTCCTTATCGTCGCGATCATCGAACAGGGAATAAAAATTATAAAAATAAATACGATGGAAGAGTACTTATTTCATCTCTCACGAAATCTCCTACAAAACCGGAATATATGAAATACATGTATATTCATTCACATACATTTTCGATTTCTATATTTAACTAATCGAGACCGAGAACGGGAGAGCAATTTTCAATTCGACATACAGAGAGACGGAGACACTGTCAAGTCTCGTTTCTTCTTGGCACCTCCGTAATCGAGTTGTTCTGTTTGTCATTGGCAATTATTGTCATTATTCTTCCCCTGCAGGTAAACCATAACGATGAATTATGATGAAATGAAGCAGATAAAAGGGCAAGAACAAGAAAGTCATGCCTGTTCGGGACTCCAACCCAGAACCTTATGTAACGAGATTTGAAATTCTGGAGAAGGCGTCCGTGTTTCGCTTGGTTTTCTCTTTCCTCTACTTCTCTTATATTATCATACATGTATAATAAAAATGGATCTGATACGATATGTTGCGATTCATAATTGTGCTGGTTAGATGCTACAGATGTGAACTCCAACCTGCAATATATTATTCCCTTTTGTTTCGTATCTGGTTGAACATGAAATTTTCTTACACTGTGACAATTTCTTTCTTAGTTTTGGTTTGGTGCACAGATATGCTAATCTGGACTCGACCTTCAGTTTAAAGTGGGATACTAACCACTATGTGCATCCACCGTGTATCAAACCCGGGATCCACTGATTACAAGGCAACGACGTTATCACTACGCCATCAAGGAGGCCCCATGACAAAATGTTATTCACTCGATCTCTACCATAATTTATTTCAGCATTTACATTTTCGTTTTCTTCTTCTTTTTTCCTTTTGTTAACTACTCTTATACAACTCTTTTTGCGTCGTCGAATTTCTTCTTGTTTCAGGAAAAAATAATACATGCAGGCTGTATAAAAATCCCCCGTTCAAATAGATAAAACGTTCACTCTCGAGAACTAATTTACATGTTTATCACTAACGTAACCATTAGGAAGGAAATTATTGAAATGTTAACTGATATAACTGCAGATGAAACAATACTTACAGCCACTGACGAAATATCTATTCTTGTGTAGCCTCACAGACAACAAGTATATGGTGAGTCATTCACTCTTGCTGACTACGGGCGAAGGTCACTGAACTAAAAGGTGGTGGCAAGCAAGCAGGCTTCTGCTCTACCAAAGACGAGGTCACGTGTTCCAGTTATCAATGGCGTACGAAATAAGGAGGAACACAGCTATCTGACGTATGTTTTGGTCCCGTCATTGCACGTAAAACACTTTATCATCGTGGCCTTGAAGTTCCCTCAGGGCACTCCTACGTAAAGGCTTCTCAGCTACAAGGATATCTTCCCCATTGAGTGGAGGAAAAGTGGGTGCGTATAGAGGTCATTCAACTTTCGTATTCTTTTTCATTTCAGAACCCGTGCTGTATCGTCGACTTAATCCAATCTATCCGATGTAGGTTTTAGGTTCTGTTTCTGTTCGGTTATTTCACGTTGTCTTCCTGCTTATGTTATTCGCGACGAAGGTTCTGGATTCGATAATCTGGACAATAACGGGATTGTGTTGGTTGCTTGATTTGGTGTCTTAAGTCCACTTTATGTCCTGTTAGGATAATCGTGAATGGACCTACAGTTTAAAGGGGGATCCGAACCACTATGTTCCTCCACCGAGTATCGAACCCGGGATCCCTTAATTACAAGGCGCCCACGATCCCACTGCGCCATCAGGGATTGTGTTCGAAACGAATGAATCAAATTTGAGTGATATGATATGCAACCATTGGAAGACTATTGAAGGAAAAGCTATGGGAACCTGCCAGTTTTTCTACTGCAGACAGGAAACCATAAACATGGAAGAGAAGCTTATATTCTATGAAATCTGACGCTATGTGCTCGAATACTGGCTCAATATAATCAATCCATAGAGGCATAGCAACGTTAAACAACCTCTTATATGATACATATAGGTTTAAAAAGGTCGAAATACAAAGATTGTGTGCGCCTCACTGATGGCGTAGTGGAAGGCCTTGTAATCAAGGGGTCTGGGGTACGATACCAGGTGATCGCACATAGTGGTTCGGATCCCACTTTAAACTGTATGCACTTCAGATTAGTCTGTCTGTGCCGGTGACTCAGTCGGTAACGCGTCTGACTACCGTGCTATAGGTCCCGGGTTCGATTCCCGGCCGGTTCAAGCCCGGGAACTTTTCTAACGTTGGAAGCGGCCCCAGCGCCCACCCAGCGTCGAATGACATGGGTACCTGGGGGAAACCCTGGGGGTAAAGGCGGTCAGGGGCGTGATGCTGATCACATCACCCCCACTCACGAACGAATCATGAAAGTGTGGGGCGTTACCCCCACACCCCCTATACGCCTTCATGGCGTAGCGCCAAGCACAGGTGAGAACTTTACCTTTTTTTTCTTTTTTGCATAAAGTGGACTTACAACAAAATTTAAACTTGCGATAAAGATTATGATAAGGTATTAAAGAATTGGGTCTAACACATTTTTTTATTGTTTACCAATGACATTGTTAACTAATATTCTTAATTTCAGTTTCAAGATGAAATCGGCTACGAAATAAAAGGAGTGGGTTCATATTTCTGTTACGAAATTCCACTTTTGTAGTAGACCTGTGCCACACTAAGTTGTGACAATAAACAAATCTGAGACACTTTCAAAGTATTAAATTGCTATCTACGTATTTGGGAAAAATCTTTCAATATAATACTTTTTTTGGACGCGTCAAATCATAGTATTTAATTCCTGTTTTAGCAGCTTTAAGAAACCTGATTTTTTTTTGGGGGGGGGTTACAAATGCCCTTTCTGCTCCCGTCAAGTTACGCCTATGACAAACAGGAATTCAAAGTAAAAGACTGTCCCGACTAAATCGGGAGACACGTCTGATAGATTTACAATTGGGAAAATCATAATTAAGCGTGTAGTTGAAAACAACATATTTTCATATATTGCATGCAGCTCTACTTTTTCTGCAATGTGGATCAAGAACTGGGGACGTGGAGAAGCACAACACTCCACGTAACCAATAGTCACGTGACCCTCTTTGCTTTCCTGTCATGTTGACCTTCGCGTGGAACACATTTCTCGGTGTTAAGACAGGCAAAATCACCCGATCATCGAAGGTGCAATATGTGTTGCCTACCCTCCTGCATTACTTGCTCCTATTAAAGCCTTATGGGGAAGAACTTTTTTCCATGACTGTACACCCCATGTTGTAGTAAAGAATAAAACTTTGCTGATTTTGAAGCAGGTATTTTTCTCTGCTTACTGCTGATATTACTTCCTTTCCTCGCCGTGGCTTTATGGAAAACTGAGTGAATGAACTATTACTTTTGTCAGCAGGTGTACTTGTGCTGTTAGCGAGGGCAACCTGTGTCATATCGTTAATAATCCTCAAACATTGAAAATACATTACATTAAAACAGCTCAAAATCCCAGACAATGGCCATCATTTTCCAGACAGGATCTCGACAATAAGGAATGCGGTGTCAGATATTACCTAAGCTTTACTGTGTCACCAACGGCGTAAACATGTAAACAGGCGAAACACAGGAAGAGAATAGAGGTGACTGACTCCGCATTGCTTAGTAAAATCTATGACAATATGGGACAAGAGAGGTCATTGGAGAGTTTTAGAGCGATCGTTGAGAGAGGCAGAACGAGGATTGAGCGAGGAAACGTTGGAGCGAATTGCAAGTCAAACTCTTGAGATATTGTACAGTCACGACCATAATCGCTCACCGCCGAACTTCCATCTCCAGGCAGAGACAGGTATATCATTCCACATTATCATGCTAATCCTTTCTTCGAGGGTATGAAACTCAAGTGTTGTGTTTTGCCATTTATGTGTATATTTATCACCTCTCGCACATTGCCATTAAGCTTACCATGGATAGCGAGTACGCCGTTAGTAAGGATGAATGAGCTACACTACCCAGGCACGATCCCGGTTCACTTGAGGAACGTTACGATATTGACCACAATTCTAGAACCACACGTCGCACAAATAAAAATGGATGCTTATAGTGGACAGTCCGAGTACAAATATCTTTGAAATTTTCGGTACTGCATGGAGGAGAGGCTGACTTGAGTACCTTTTACTCCTTATTTACAGTATTCGAAGCTTGAACCGTTGCACCTGGCCCCTTTACGTTAACGAGCAGATCTTCAAAACACCCCGGACCCCACCTCCCCCCGCTAGCGACGCCGCTGGTAGCAGGAATTGTTTAAGAGCAAAGATTAAGTGCAGTGAAGAACTTCAGTCTTCCACTTTTCCCCCTAATTCCACTCGTCCCACAATGCCAGGAATGGGAGGAACGTCTCGAGGTAAGGGGAGGGCTATATTTACATTTGGACACGTGATTTGTCGCTTCCACGCTTTCCGACCCAATATCGTGGTGGCTCTGGAGGGACCTTGCCCCGACAAACAAAAGAGGACGAACAAAAATAAGACGAAAAGAAGGGAAAGAGGGAGACAGATCGATAGGATTGCTCGGAATCGAAACGTAGCGTTGCATCTTGGGAATTGTTTCCGAAATAGAACACGCGTGAGAGGCGCTATTTTTTTTTTACCTGAATAAGACGGAAATAACGGAGATTCTTTACGCAAGATCGACTGGCTGTGCTCCAGAATTGGGGGGAATTAGAATATCCTGTAAGCGGCGTAGGGGCGCACGGAGGGTGGGTAGCCTAGCAACGTCAGATGCGAAGAAACGAGATCTCATCATGTAAAGTTCATGGTTCGTGTCCCGACCTTGGCATGAGTGTTCTATGCGAGCGCCACTGCATCAGTTTGATATAATAGTCATTCAGAAATTATGTTTTAAGTCCACCGTATGCCCATATACGTTAATTGCTGCTGAATTTATGGGGACTCCTCGATAGCGTGATGGTAACCTTACTGCCTTGAAATCAAAGGATCCAGGATTCAATACCTGGTGGAGGCACAATGTAAACCGATTATAATCCTCCTTTAAACAGTAGGTCCTGTCCCGATTAGCTTGCCTGAACATAAAGTGGGCCAACAATTAACTTCAGCTACTGGATTTCAATCCAAATTGTGTAATGTGCCTCCACCGAGAATCGAACCAGGGACAGTGTCAGTCAGTCACTCTCATCTTCGAGATTAACCAATATTGGTAGAAAAGTAAAGCCATCCCCTGTGCATTGTACCGTGTCGTGCACAGTGTGCGTATGGAACTTTGCTATAGTGAAGGTGAAGTTATCAGCATCACGCTTGGACCACCTTTACCCTCTTAGAGATGCCACCACCGTGTATCGAACCTGAGATCCCCTGATTGCAAGACGACGACACTTCCACTGCGCCATCGGAGTGTCCCGGTATCTGGTTGTTAAACTGTACAGTCACTACGAGACGACACATTGGACACTTGCAAGTTTCGCAAACTGAGTGGCGCATCACATATGCATACATTTGTTGTTAAAAAATTGGTATCATATGACATACCTCAAACATACTACGTTGTTTGGTTGGTTGATTTAGTGTTTTAAGTCAACTTTACGCACATTAAGGCTAATCGGGACTGGACCTACAGTTTAAAATGAATTCCGAACCACTATATGCCTCCACCGGGTATCAAACCCGCGACCCCTAAACATACTACGTGTCTCATGCTATATTAGATACGCGTGCACACATGTTTGTGATTTATCTGAAAAAGTTTTAAACTTTTAGTTGAAATGATGACTGACTGGTAATATGTTTGTTTTATGAAATAGAATAGTATTTCATGCAAAATAAAAAAAATCATTAATAACCATTAGTAGAACCGTTAACATTAGGGAATGACTTTTTGAGCTTTTGTAATTATTGTTACTAATTCCGAAACTGGGATTTTTTTGTAGCTGAATTTTTTGGATTAATGTAAATGACAAGCAGTAAAAGGTGACCTCTCTCGAAAACTTTGCTATGAAAAAGAAATGTTTTTTGTGTCTGGGGTCCAAAATGTACCCCATTGGTATTCCAATAATGAAAGTAAATGCAGTGTTTCGGGCATTAGAAAAATTGTTTGTCAACTACATTTTCATTTATTCTTGGATGCCGTGATTTCTTGCAGCACGACAGGTGGCTCTGCGATGCGGATATGCTAATATTTCTTTTTTATTTACCAATCATTCAAAATTATGAAAGCTACGTATATGGGAGAACATGAATATAAATAACTGTGTTTACTACAAATTATTAATACTTGTAACTTGGGAAATATATTATAAAAACACTCTGTGTATGGTATTTGAAAAATCCTCATTTTTAGACGCGAAACAAACAAACACATCATGTACAGACCGGGACTCGAATCTGAGGACTTCGGTAGAGATATAGGAAATCGACCACAGTAGTCCCAGGTTGGAATCCCGGCCAGGTTATGGGTGTTTTTTGTGACTATCCCTTCATCAATATCATCACATCATTATCTTCCCGATTACCCAAAAGTTGAAGAAAAGGTAAGTCAAATAAAGAAAATCAATGAAACCACCAAGTCCACACTCCACCCCTACAAAAAGAAGCAAAACTATTTAACTCGCGTACTGCACACCACTGTGTAATACCCTTGAATCACTCGGAATCCAAGCCAAGCTCGCACACCACAACCACTCGAACAGACAGACAGGTATTAATTTCAGAAATCTAACTCTCCATGTACACACTTCGAGTTGACCTCCTTTGGTGAGAAAGATTCTATCATTGGAGCCATAAAGCAAAGTTTTTACGTGGACTCTTGATAGATAATGAACTTTTAAAAGTTAGTTCAACTCCTCCTTAAGTGATATAGTTTGGGTCCAAGGGGCTGCAAAATCTTGAACTCTGAAAGCGTTTCCTAGGGACTCTCTCTCTCTAACTTCTAAATCTCTGGAGGTGTTTTGAGGTTGTTCCAGTGTTGGTAAATTAATAGTTCCGAGTTCCTGGACATGAAGATTTACGAACTTCGATAACCCAACGAAAGTTATACTCCCTCTGTCCCATAATTATTGTCCGGTACACCTTTGTTTGTTGTCCCATAATAATTGTCCGATATTCAAACTGTGACATTGGTGTATACAGAAGAAGACAATGAAACACGGGAATGAGTCATACAACTTTATTACTCAAGGATCAGTACAAATTGGCCGATCAAGTATCCAAAAGAACCTAAATAAAAAGTAATCAATCCAGGATCAATACAAAGTGACCAAGAAGTTCGACAAAATAAAACATCAAGACGAAAGAGATTGTTGGTCCAGGAAGGTTGTCATCCCATCAACGAGGTAGATCTAGTGCTGCTGTAGCCTCGTCGTAAATGTTTCGAGGAGACTCCAAGCGAGATGGCAGGACGTTTCGGCGGTTCAAATGTGCTTTTTGCATATGGGGAATCCTGTAGTTGTTCCCACCTTTGGAGGCGCATAATTTCAATGAGACAGGACTGCAAAGTGAAAAAGATGTTGTTGAGCTTGTCGCGTGTCAGATCAGAGAAAGATGTTTCAACGGTGGCGATCAACCCATCAATAGTTTGTGGAGCTGCCTGATGCTGGAGAGACTGAATTGCCCGGAAGTACCCCAGATCTAAAACATTCATGTCCGGACTGTTTGGCGGTTGGCATAGGAGATCCGAAGTGATTTCACTGGCCGCTGCAGCATCCATCCAGGCGCGGTCATTGGGAACGATATGCAGACGCGCATTGTCCTGCTGAACGGACACCTGGATTCTCCCACGAGGCCATTGTGCATCTATTGCTGGGATTAACTTGTTGATGAGCATGTCCCGGTAAACATCTTTGGTAACAGTTAATGGTTTGGTGACCATTGTACCAGTATGACGATTCCTACTGTTCCTCTTGGCAGGTTCCTTGCTGACGAACGGCCAAATGCCTAACTTACCATTAAACCATTGCTTGCGACCAGGATCTCAACGAGGCCGGGCGACGGCAGCCAGAAACATGTTGGGAATAAAACATTTGCTTTTACATGTTCACTGCGGGTCTGGTTCGTTGGGCAGCTAGTATAATTTCTGACCATCCTTCATCAGGTAGAACGATTTTTCATCCACATGAACTGTCTCCAGCATCATGTTGAACTTCGGATTTCCGCTTTCAGGACAAACGACTGTGGCAGGATCCAGCATTGACAAGGCAAATTTTAGACGTTCCGTCTTGTTGCTATCAGTCAATAATGGCTTCAGCGCATTCGTATGAACTCTGATCTCTCCTGCCTTCACACGCCTGTGTAGGGTACTCTTAGCAACATTTACCGCCACTGCCATTGAACATTTACCGCCACTGCTTTTGCAGCGGTAGGTGCTGTAGTCGTTGTAGGGCGAGATCCTTCTTCTTTGATCCGACTTTGCCTTTCATCCGAGATGCAACCGCAGCACAAATGGCCCCATTTTTTCAACGATTGCCGCCCCTGTTGTCAACTGTGACGTACTGTTCTCGTACTTACATGAAATTTCTCAGCCGCACTTGTCGTGGCACCTTTCTTCACTACGCCAGCCGTACTGTTTTCAAATAGAAACTCGTACTCTGCCTGTCGCTTACTGTCCGTGAGGTTCTTGCTACCCCTGTCGCTTCCTGTCATGGGTTGTTTGTTCATGGCTGTTCTTCTCGCACGTACTCACTGAAGGAGTGCTCTACTAACGATTTTCAGCGTGCCTTGCTAGACCGGTTGCCATACAGTGCCACACCGGTGTGTTACAACCCAACGCCTCCTTTTGGTAATCGTCTGGGCGGTATTTCTTGCTCGTTGCGATAAGGTCACGTTGTTCCTCTTCATAATCTTGAAGACTGATCTACTGTGCCTCTCCTCATGCGTGTGCTTTCCATCTGCCTCTTCGTCCGTAATTCCTGTACTACCATTTTGGCATACCGGACAATAATTATGGGACAGAGGGAGTAGGTAATACGAGCCAATTAGAAGATTTTGATTTAATTTGGCGCATTCCAGTGTTACGTGTGGCATTTTACACACAAAATTAAAGGTTCTAGACGTGAGACTGCATAAAATAACTAGCTGATTACCAGCCGTTGCCCGGGTATTTATTTATCCCAATCTTCTATTAGACAGGAAAATAATGAATTCTAAGTAGGCTATAGTGTAAAATGTAACTAATTTTATTTACAGGTATTTAACAGTATATGTACAGTATACAAATTATAAAGTAATATCTTTTACAAATTCACTATATTAATTTAACTCCAAACTTGATTATAAAAAAAAGGTTAAAAAGGTAAAGTGCTCCCGTGTGCTTAGCACTGCGCCATGAAGGCGTATACGGGCTGTGGGGGTAACGCCCCACACTTTCTTGATCCGGTCGTGAGTGGGGCTGATGTGATCAGCATCACGCCCCTGACAGCCTTTACCCCCAGAGTTTCCCCCACGTACTCATGTCATTCGACGCTGGGTGGGCGCCGGGGCCGCTTCCAACGTTAGAAAAATTCCCGGATTTGAACCGGCCAGGGATCGAACACGGGACCTTTAGCATGGTAGTCAGACGCGATACCGACTGAGCCACCGCGGCCACAAACTTGATTATAAACAACATTTTTAGTTTCACCTCCAGGAGTAAATAAATAAATTGAACGGCATTGGGAGTGTCAGTATTCATCTTAGCGACTCCGAAAGCTATGGATCCACACTAATATCGGTCTTTTTCTATTAGTTTTACACGTCATCCTCTTCCCACCTCCACCTCTAGGGGTGCCACAGGTGTCTTACCCCCACAGTATTTCCTTCCAGATTGTAAGTGATAGGTGTACCAAGTTTGGTTGAAATTGCACCAGGCGTTTGAGAGTTATGCCGGAACAAACATACTTACATACATTTTTATATATTCTTGTACAGAAGATGAACTGATTTCATAGAATTATGAAGTACCTTTTCTGCTAACAAATGAATGATGGAAAGGGCTGAATGCATGAAAAGCTTTAACGTTACATGTGTGACGCTTTACAGATGTAGCAAATTTTTACTTCATTTGTCGGTGTAGGCTGCAGATGCTATTACGTTTTATTGATGAAATGTGCAAATTATATGCATTCACAAACCTGTAAACCTTAATCCAACTAAAACAACATAGAGTAGGACCACGTTACGTGGAATGCACCATTTTTGTTATTTAGCATTGAATTTCTTCCACTTTTGGCTAACCGCAACGTTGTGAATTACTAAAAGGATGACATTAATAAAGACACATTCGCAAGAACACCCAAGCCCAGGTTGAGATGTGAACTCGGGACTCCTGCAATGTTGAGATGGACCTAAAGGAAATCGGTAAGAATGGAAAAGATTGGATTGATCTCTCCCAGGATATGGCCTGTGTTGCTGCATCCATAAACCTTCGCGTTTAAGAAGGCTAGAGAGTTAGTTAGACTCCTGCATCGTAGTACGCACTGAGGTCGGCAGAAAAATTATACAATTATATTTACAGAAGGGAGTTATCGAATTGACAACTCTTAAGCAACATCCACGGTGGCGTGATTAGCGTTTTTAAACGTTGTTAATACAGTGTTTTAAACATGTCTTTTTAGACTTGTTTAAACCCCTTTTTGACACTTGATATCTGATAGTCTGTGGTTATTTATACGTGTTTCGTAACTCTGTAATTTCACTCAATCCGTGTGAGTTTACTGTGCACAGAAATCTGTTCAGTTGCTGAAAATGTATATTCAGCTAATAAAGAAACATATCGTAATGATTAACCGTGGGTCACGTTTAAAACACACAGCTATGTCTTTTTATAAATGTTTATAACATTTTGAAAATTAAATAGCATATGGATCAAACAGTTTTGTTCCGCACTTAACGTACTGCACGTAGTCGTTAATAACATATTTGGATTTACGATAAAATGTCGTATTTAAGATAACAGAATAGCTACCACGTAGATAGAGCTGGGCCTAGCAACTGTGGATTGGGCCTCCGCGATGGCGCAGTGGTAGCGTCGTCGCCTTGTAATCAAGGGGTCCCGGGTTCGATACCCGGTGGAGGCACAAGTGGTTCGGATCCCACTTTAAACTGTAGGTCCAGTCCCAATTAGCCTTACTGTGCATAAAGTGGACTTACAACAACAAATCAACAACAACAATCAACAACAGCAACTGGGGATTACTTGAACCTTCTCGAACAGCTTACATGCGAGATTTAAAGGTAATGTAAATAGGTATTTTAAGAAGTTAGACAAGTGTTTACTTTATAACTAGAAAGTCAAGACAGTCCTTCCTTGGATAATTCTTTATTAATCTTTATTCTTAGAAATTTAGTATTTTTGGCATTATGTTTTAAACGTTTTATCTGTTTTCATTCTTCCTTTTATATAAAAAACACATTTTACCAACCATGGTGATGAGGTACCCAAAATTCAGTACAGAAACAAATATAGACGCGATCTAGTGCGCAAACGTAGTTGGCTAACAAGTCGAGACCACCAGCAAGGCTTCATGGAGGAAACCACGTTACTTAGTCAAAAGGATTTTCACAACATTAACGTCTTGATAGTTGTGTCGATAAGGAAAGATCAATATGACCGCCTATTGGTCGGAATAAGAAGAGAACCGACCGCCATCACCGTGGAGTACAAATTAATTAGCATGCGTATCACTCTAATTGAAGCCTCCACCTGATCGCGAGCTAAAGCATTGTTGTTTCCTTTGTTGAGCAATCGCCGCCTGCCATTGGCCTATCGATCAGCGGCCATGACATAGCATGTTGGCGCGTCATGCTCCAAGTGGCGGCGGATGATATCCCAAAGTTCTAATTAGGGTAAAACGGTTGCGGTTTCTTCAGAGTAAAAGGCTTCGTAATTCTTCAACTGACAACTTAATGACTGAAAGCAATTTCGATCATTTATCATCAGCCTGATCTGAGAACAGAACTGGTGTTTCTTTCTTAATTAATGGATTGGTATTATTTCAAAGCATTAGGGTATTATTGGGTGCAACAATGGAAGTCTACGACACTGAAGAACTGTTGCAGTGAATGTGATACTACTGTGGTATTTCCAACGGGTGTACAATCATAGTGTTCAGTATGCATGTTAAGTTGTTTTTTTAAGTCCACTTTATGTACAGTATGGCGAATCGGGACTTAACCTACAGTTTACAAGATTAATGTCTAATGTTCAGTTAATGTCTTGTCCGCCACTTTTTCTCGTCGCGAAAATGAGGATGCGCGATAATATGGTGAAATTGATGACGACGGGACACACAGAAAGAACATTCATGCCTAGCCTAGGCCACGTGATTTCGTAGCCCGCTGCGCTAACCATTCCGCCACGTAGGCCGACCTAGATTTCCATACGATCATTGCTATGAATAATGTTGTGCCCATGTGGCACGAAACGTTGGTTCAACGTTGGCAAATTGTTCTAGATTTTTGTACCAACAGTTGGGAAACTGTTGGCGATGTCCAACTTACCATCCATCTCTCAAGTAATAATTTCCCACCGGTGGGCCAACAATAATGGAAAAATTTGCCAACCATCTCCCAAGGGTGCTGAAACTTCTTCCAACGTTGGGCCAACATTGGTACGCTGTGTTCATAAAACAGAACTTCCAGCTACCGCATGGAGTTCAGTTCAACCCCCGCCCCTCCCCCCGCAATAACTCAACTTATCTTGATGTCGGTAAACCGCTCGCTCACCTGGTTCGTTTCAGAATTGCACCAACACACGAACACATGTATGATATCCCTTGTTGCTATCAAAAAAGGCACGCAAGGACGCACATAAAAAGTAGGTTAGCGGGCTCAAGTTCACACATGTGCGTGAGCATGAGCGCATTTTCGTCTCCAAACGCACATCCGCCACTGGCAGTCTCCACGCACCCGAAGCCAATAATCTGATATTCGCATACCACCCGAGTAGGCTTATCTACCCTTGCGAAAAAAGTGGTTGAATAGACACGAAAGGGTTAAATGGTAACGATGTGAAATGCATGCTGCATTTCTTCACGAACAAATAGTGATATTGCCATAGGTGCGTAATTAACTAGGATTCGCACGCACCTTGAAGCTAAGACAATTAGCGAATTCAAAATGTCTGCCATTAGATAAGAGAGGCTGTAGAGTCATTGCATGTCGAAATGGGACAAGATTGTTATATTTTTTTCAGCCAACGAAAATTAAAAAAAAAAAACTGATATGATTTTCAGTTCGATTGACAGCAGTCAATAACACGCATTGCGTGTATCTGTATCAACGTACGAAAGTAGGTCAACACATGCGTTGCTTAAAGTAAAAAAAAAGGCACTGATTACGGTGGAATTGATTTAACAGTGCGGTAATTGCTGTCTACATTTCTGGTTTCTCCCTCAACACAAACTAGGTAACGCACATTATGTATATGTTGAGTTTTTGCATTTGTCTACCAGGTGTCACTACTAGGTCAGTAATATGCAATATAGATCTTTGCTACAAATGTGAAGCACATTTCATATATACCTGTTTGTAATTGTTATTACTTAAGTAATTTTGTTTATTTTTATATCCTAGATTCCTCAACTTGGCAAAGGACGAAAAGTACAGGATAAGTTCATTACAACCGCGTGTAAGTATTTTCTTTAGCACTGGATATAAAAGCGACAGTAAGTGGGGGAAGTGTTACAAAAAGGATTAGAAATTGTAATCTAGTTATTAGCGCCGCTTTCCTTACAGTTTTGGTTAATCCTGACTATGAGAATTAGTGATGAGACAGGGCATTCGCAAAGAATTCCTATCTTCAGCAGTACTGGGTACGAATTCTGGCCAGATAGCTCCCTGTGTTAACCACTGCGCCACGGAGATACAAGGAATAAGATTAGTAGATACAAAAATAAAAATATACTACATAGTATTGCGAAAAGCTTTATCAGTGTGGTTAAGGCGAACATTTAAGCGTGCCAAGTGGACAAAGAAAGGAATCGGATGAAGAAAGAGCAATACTGGCGTCAGTAAGAGAAATCTGGTTGTGGCACTGGCGAAGAAGGAACTACCTGCAACAATATGGACTAGAAGGAATGCAGAAAGAGTCCAGGGAAGATATCTGTTAAATCTGATTAAATTACGAGTAATTTATTCGTAACCAATTCTCTTTGCACGAGCCGCGAAACATTTTAACCTACCCGTTTATCCACGCAACCACCAATACCGTAGAGAAAAGTGGGTTGCATATGTCGAAAGGCGAAACATTCCCAAGGCATAGCAATTGATGAATCGTGCGAAATTTTTACGTTGTTTCATTCATTCCCCTCCGCCCATTCGTCAAGATGTTTCTAGCGCACGTTTGGTTGGTTGACTTGGTGCTTTTAAGTCCACTTTATTCAGTAAGGCTAATACGGCCTGGACCTACAGTTTAAAGTGAGATCCGAACCACCATGTGCCTCCACGGGTATCGAAGCCGGGACCCCTAGCGCAGTTTTATGACTTCAGCTCTTCTCACACTCTCTACTCCTCGCATAAATATATTTGCAAAACTTATTTTCCTCACTCCTCCATCAGTAAACTACAATAATCAGTTTGATTTCGCAAGAAATTTGATTGAATTAGGTTATTTTGCGTTGCTTTTTTTCACTTTTTGGCTAATCGTGACGATATGAAGAAACTGATGAAGGGGCACCCACATGACCAGGTTAGGTTCGAACTCGGGACCCCTGGCGTCGTAGTACGCTGTGATAACCGCTCCGCCACGGATGTCTGCACAATTTCAGTTCCTGACGTCAGATTAAATGCCTTCGTTGTTAGGCTAAATGTAATGTATTCTTGCTAAGAGATTTAAACCTAACGAGCCTATCCTAAACACGAAAATATTCGGCGGTTTTTTCAGAAGATCAAATACGGAGCTTGACCGATAAGGATAGGTTTGACTTACGTGCGATGAGTCACTCCTGCAGAAAAAAAACTACCATATGTTCATGAAACGTGTCTACAAGATTCTAGAAGCCTCAAACAATTTTTCACCAATTTAGTCTATATGTCGGCAAAACTTCTGGTTAGAACTTTGTTCGTGTGACCGATTCAAATATTGAAATCCAGGTTCATTGATCTCTTAGCAACTTATACAAATCACTACACTAGTGGAACACCAATTATCCTTCTTAAACAATAACCATCGCTATAAGAATCACATGAGTTATCTTTACGTCCAATGACGACACATGATGCATCCTTCAGTCCGACATTTGCTAGCATATGAATCAACAAGTTCTATAACCAAACAGTACTCGGAGATTAAAACTCATGGGAAAGGTTCGTATATTTTATCTCCGACGTTGGATTCATCAGACTTCAGCGAAAACATTCTCCACTTTGTTTGTTGGTCTGCTGCATTGCGTATTGGTAATGCTGAACGTCAAGTATTCAGTCTCTTTAAAACTATTTGCAAACAAGGGGAAATATTGAACGAGTCAACAAAGTTGAATAAACGCAGAGGAATTTCATTTACTCCGCTGCATACCACGCATATTTCAAGTGTTGCCGATGCAAATAAATTAAGAGTGGCGCGTAATAATATTTAAACAAGGATATACCAACACAATCGCCTTTAGGGAAATGTGAAGTTGTAAAGCTATTCATCTATGCACTCCCGGTCATGTTAAACAATTATAGAAATCGCAGAAATATTGAGTCTCTTTGTACTTTATAAGATCGTTCTTGAGGATTATATGTGTGTGTAGAGTATGGAGTGGTTAGCGTAGGGCGCTATGAATACAGGAGGTTTAGTTTCGAAACCTTGGTAAACAATGGACGTTTTAATATGCTTTTTCTTCTTATATTTTACCAATTTACCAACATCGGTAACATCACTATTAACTATGAACGGTGAGAAAGACTCGTGAAGTAACAAAACATCATAGGCGTAACTTGAGGGGGGGGGGGGGTACAGAATCGAACTTGGAGCTTAATTTTGGAGAGGGATGCAGAATCAAAAAGTTTTGAAGCCCTTAAAAATATCATCCAGGGCTATTTTGATAAATAACTTACATTTGCAAAATGATAGAAATTACTCGTTGCTTTGATCATAAGTTTCCAGGAGGTTAACAAAAGTATCATTGACTTGTAAGTTTTCATAAACCGGAAATTTTTAGTTGGGCAAGTGCCACCTTGACCCCGTTAAGTTGCGCTTATGAAAAATCAAGTGTGTCCATGCGCGTGAGTAGCCTTTTAAAAATATATTTTTAACGTCTGTAGATGAAACAGGTGAAATTAGTGTGTCCAGTTGACAGATAACCTTGAACGCAAAAAATGTTGATTTGTGATATGTCTCTTGTTAATTTGCATATTCTGCCTCCTTTCTGGTTAAACGCGAGGATGAAGACGAATAATGATGAAGAGAAGATACTCGAACGCGGAACCTACAGAGCCGCCATCATGGCGTGAAATCTGTCGAGCTTTGTCTTGCGTTTTATTCCTTAGTCCACCTAGGGACATTTCTTGACAGTGCTTCAAATTTATGTAACAGTTTCTGAAGTAAAGTATTTCCATAGATTAACCTACTAATAACTTGTACTTTCCACTACAATTGTCCATCATTGTATATGCTGTCGTGTGATATAGTGTGTTAACCTGAAAAATATTGGTCAACCCGTCGGTTATTAGAAATTTACATTTGTTTCATCCGTCCGTGTTGAAGGTAACCGCGCATACAGACTAAATTCACAATATCTGGGTTCAAGCTTTTATGAACTCCGTGAAGGTTTAAATACCTAATACCATGACTAATATGGAAATAATTATAGATTTCCTTATTTTCACAATTTATTTAGAATTTTGCTCTGTAACGAATTGGAATGAACTCTAAAAGGTAGTCAAACTCAGAACAAATAATGGTATCACTGCGTTAAAAAACTCTGGGATTGAAACAATATTGTTTTGTAAGAGTCTTGGTATTTTATGACATTACTGTTACTTTAGTTGAAAATGTTCCAATAAAAACGTAGCCACTACCAATGGTAACGTCGTCGACTTGTAATCAAGGGGTCCCAGGTTCGATAAGGTGGAGGCACAAGTGGTTCGGATCACACTTTAAACTGTAGGCCCAGTCACGATTAGCCTTACTGTGCATAATGTGGACTTAAAACACCAAATCAATGAATCAATCAAACCACTATCAATGGTGTAGTGGGTAGTGTAGCGTGTTGCAATGCCAGGTAAGGATCCTTGATATGGATTTGTCATTGTGTTTGTCAAATCAATTCATCACCACCGTCGCGGTTAACCGAGAAAAGTAGACAAGGTATGTAAAATAATATTATTATCTCATACAATGAGTAGTTTATGGATATATCTAAAGGAATAACTTCGAAGCAAAAGTAGAAATTTCAGCAAGAATGCAGGCTCGACCAGGACTCGAACACGGGTCTCTGATATGTGCCATTGCTCTACCAACTGAGCTACCAAGCAAACTCTAGTTTCGAATGTTTTCTTTACTGTCCCTGTTTTACCTGTGTGGAATTTCATGCCAGTGCTACCGCAACGGGATCTGTTGCCTTTGAAACACTGATGACGTCGAAGGTGTCTAATCTCTCCCAGCCTGGAGTTCGATATTGCCTTATAATTTACCACACAGAGGAGACTCACTACGTAGTACATCTCCTGTGTGTGTACAAGTTACAAAGCAGTTGGAAGCAAAAGTTTAGACAAAGCTTGTTTCGTTGTCACCTTACACACAGTTAGGGTAATCGAGACATGACCTATAGTCTAAAGCACAATAGGAACCAATGAAATGCGCCTCCGTAGGGAATCGAACCCTGGAAATGAGTTTCCATATCTAAGCAACAAATGATAAGCGACAACGACACGGAGATTTCATACCGAAACGGCAACCGACAAGAGCGCCTTCAGTCTAATGCAAACAATTCAACACACATACGTGAACAGCACGCTGAGACGACACGAAGCACGGTATTGGGAGAACGGCCAGTCCGAGCGACACGTGCTTCGCTTCGGTACGGAAAATTGCGTTCATACCTGTAGGTTGGTTTCCAAGAGAGACGTGTCGCTTCGATCTGCAAGCTCCCCTAGACTGGAGAAGAAAGCAACATCTAAGACAAATTATGTAGTAGTGCAGTTTGGATATCCGGAATATTCTAGCTCTCACCCTTGGTGCCAGCAGTCCTCGGTTCGATCTTCGGTGTAAGCTTTCTTAATTATGACGTTGATCCAGCATCGTGAGGGCAGCTGGGGAGCTATACGTAGGGAACTGCTGTCTAGAAAGCCAGAAAACAGCGACGATGGGACTCCAAGCACTGACCACACGTTATTAAAATGAAAAAATGGGGGAATCCCCTAAAGATTGCCAACCTCCACCCGCGTACATTCAGGGGTATGTGCATATGGCCCTGGTGCATCGAAATCTAAACCAGAGCATCTGTATCCTCGAAATAGTGGTTCTCCCGTTTTTCTTGTGTTTTTTATGTTTGATTTAGATTTACATTAATTGATTATTTTACAATATATGGTGATATGGATTATTTTTTTTGTGTCTGAAGTTGTCCAGGTGTCCGCAGCAGATTCAGATATTGGGATGCCATAATTGGTTTTACAATATACATGTGGTTAAGAAATACATAAAAATAATATGTAATATTTGGAAGCATTAATGTAAACTACTTCATAAGTAAACAATATATATCTAAAAGGTAATGAGAGATAGGCCCATACGGGTTGTTGCAGCAAAGTAGGAGTTTGTTGAAGATTTCCTGGACATTCAGGAAGTACAGGTTTAGGAAAGAAAGATTATGTGGTTGGGAATGTGTTAAGAGTTTGATGTATGAAGTAATGTGCGTTTGTTTAATCGGTTTTCTTGAAGCGCAGGGAATTGGCATTCCTAGGGCGTCAGGAACAGATAAGGAAGATGAGTTTCAGGTGGCACAAGTTTTGAATAAAGGAGAGGTTGAAGTTTTTAAGAAAGTATTATAGCTTGTGTGTAAACCTATCAAGGTGATTCTAAAAAGGAGAGCAGCTTTACATGCCTTGTCCCTCAAAGGGATGTTGCGCCACGAAGCTTAGCACAGCAGAGAGATGAAGAAAAATGGGAGTCGATGCGCTGACCAAGCCCAGACGACATTGCTCATCATGGCTTGGCACTGAAAGGGCTGTCGCGTCTCGAATCTAGCGTCTTACGTTAAAACGCAGCATCCGGTAACAAATGACCACAAAAACAAAAGTCGCACTGCTGCTGTATGCAGGACAGAAACAAAAAGACCCATTTCGCTGCGTCAAACCTATTTCTGGCGCATTTCACTTCATTAAAACAGAGGAAAAACCTCTATTCTACACCTTTTTCCCCCTTTACACAGACAGAAGTGCAAGATAGCATCAGTCAAGAGGAAACAAAGGATGGCTTCAGGGAAAAGTGACTTTTCTCTCGTTTCCACGCTCATTTTCCCCTCAAGGAAACACTGCTCTTTGTTACAGGCTCTTCCTGAAATTCGGAGGAACGCAACGCAAATTGGCCCAGAAGATGGTTTACAAAACAGCAACAACTGTTCCGGATACTTTTTACCTCCAGTTTCTTATTTCAGGCGTCTCCTTTTTTTTGTGTCTAAAATAGGCACTTTCTTTTCCCCGGCTGGCCTTTTCTTCCCTTTTCCACTCTTTTTTCCGGTAAAAAAAGTATCTTTGACGAGACTTCCAAGCTGACTTTGTTCGACTATTTTTTCCACCTCGCCACTGTCGCCACAACACACACTCGCGCGTGGAAACACACGCAGGCCGCGAAACAGCAGTGTTGCCATATTGCGAAGTCGAATTATTTTCCCTCGGGACAAAATGTTTTCCCTTCTCATCAGGTTCTTAAAAATCCTCAATGCGTGTGGTTCTTGGAAGTCTTCCTTCCGCGTGCCGAGACCAAATTGGGCTTGCTAATCGAGACGAGAACGAGAAGTATCGAAAGGGGAACGAGACAGACTTCTGTGAAATGGTGTCGAAACTCTCCGTCTTCTGCGGGGTGTAAAGGGGTAACCTATTCAACAAGCACCCATTGATTTATTAATTTTGTGTATTTTACTTCGCATTTCTGCCACTCTTGGCTAATCACCCAGATGCGGTTGAATTATGATATGATTGATGAAGGGACATTTACAAAGAACATCAATGCCTGGGCTTGGATTCGAACCCAGGATCCCTGAGGTCGTAGCGTTATGTCCCACAGAGGTCGACGATGTTTTATCCAGTATTTTGCATGCAAGTGTAACGACCATGCGATTTATTTATCTGTCCATATACTTACAGACGTGTGCAGACGAAATCCGAATCGCTCTGAATATTTTTTCATTGTTTCAACCTCAAGTTCAGCTCCATAGAAAATATGTTATTTACTTACGCACCTACCTACCAAAGTCGACTATGGATAGGTATATTTTTCGGCAGACATATGTTACGGGATGTCAAAATCTTGACTTTACTCTTGTCATCTTTCCGATTCTCTTGATATAAATGTCCATTTTTGCCCGCCAGCCACTGCATGCCTTGCAGTTTCCTTACTTCCCTCGTCATAAAACATATCAAGAACCGACACTTGCTTACATCTCTGCTTACGGTTCTTCCCTTCGCAAACACTGGAAGAAGATGGCGAGATTTTGTGGGCGTTGCAGGCTCTAGCAACGCAGGGGCAGAGTTGCAATGCAAGCTGGTGATTGCATCATGCAACGATTATGATTTGATGAGATAAAGAAACAATTGTAATGACATATCCGCCCTACTTTCACCTTCAGAGGGATTGTTTCCCTACGAGAAAGGGAAATTTCCCTCAAGATGGCAACACTGTCGGTGGCTACGGTTCTTTCTCTTTCCGAAGTCTTTTCGCCTCTCTCGCTCAATTTCTCTCCACCTTGCGCAAGCACTTCTCTTCTTCCTTCCTGCATCCTAACTGCCCAGGGAGGTTCAAGAACTCCTCGCTGCTATTTTGTGATAATTGCTGCGAGAGGCCGCCTTATTACGACAATTAAGAGAACGCAGTGGGGGGGGGGGAGTTCGGGTCTGTCCATGTGAAGGTAAAGGGGAGGGATGAGGCAAGAAGATCTAGAAATCACTCTTCCCTATGCTTTCAGGATGGAGAAAGTATATTTTGACTGCAGAAAGTGGTTTTTTCTTGAAAATAAAAAAGCAATATTTAATTTTAATTAAATTTGGTCGCAGTTTCATACGCGTGAGTGACTTGGTTCGTTTAATTATCATCGCTTTGGTTAATCAAGATGGGGAGATGAGAGGTACATAATTACGTGAAGCAAACTTGGTCTTCGTTAAAGGTTCCATCGCAGTATGCGGATTGGACGACGGCCCGCGGAAACATAAGCGGACGCGGGATTTGGACTTACGACCTTAAGAAGTGTAACCAAAATTGGTTACTTGACTCCGCCCAGTCGCTTTTCCCCCTTTTTTACCGTTATGCGCGGCGATGCTCCATAGGCATCTGGGAGACAGCGCCCTTGGATGTTATTTTGCACACTGGAACTGCATTGGTATTCTTTCGTGTAGCTTGTACTTAACTTTTGACGATTCGCGGTGATGATTATGAATCATGATTATCTCAACTAATAAATTTACCATCACAAATAAATACCATGCTCATACTAGAACTCAAGGGTCTCCCCGATGGCGCAGTGGTAGCTTCGTCGCCTTGTAATCAAGGGTGCCGGATTCCATTCCCGGTGGAGGCACATATTGGTTCGGATCTCACTTTAATCTGTACGTCCAGTCCCGATTAGCCTTGATGTGCATAAAGTGGACTTAAAACACCAACTCAATCAATCATCCTAGAACTCAAACTTGGAACCTTTGGTCTTAAATTCTGTTTTGAACCACTAAACACGCAGCGAAAGGACAAAATATTGGGGAGTACTGACAGGTATATGACAGAAAATAACAAGATACATATTTCATTTTAATTTAAGTCTGCCCATCAAATTTGAAAAATGAAAGTTCCCTACGAGCTGCAACCATTTACGACTTTACACTACGTAACTATAATTATTAAAAAAGAAAAAAAAAGAACGGATCTGTAATATAAATCTACTCTCACACGTTTAATTTTTTGTGTTTAACAGAAAAGGTTTTTCTCACAAATGAAGATAACCAGAACCTCTAATCCAACACCATACCATCTGATTCACTTTGAACGAAATTAATTTTTAAATTCATATACGCAAGTTCCCTCGCTTAGAAACTTTGTCGTAGCAACTTTTGTGCGGTAAGTTCTCGCGAATTTATTCACTTTACAAGTTAATTAACGAATAAAAACAACTCTCGCTCATACGAGACATCTAATTTTCAAGAACAAAAATAATAAAGAAAGGGAAGAAACCTCACGTCCTTCTCAGTTATACAGGATGGCCCATAAGACATTTGACACTATTAAATATTCACCTCTCCACTGATCAGCATCTTGACTAGAGCAGTAGCTATTTGAGATTATAACTCGCTAACAGCATGGCTACTGGTCTAATCAAGTAGGTACTGTGCTAGTCAATCTAGAGGTAAACAATTGATTGATTGATTTTGTTTATTTTACTTCGCGTTTTGTGCCTCTTGGCTAATTTGCGAAGATGAGGATGAGTGATGAAATGATGAAATTGATGAATGGACATTCACAACCAAGCCCGAGAGGGATTCGAACCCGGGACCCTTGGCGTCGCAGCGCGATGTGCTCGGCCACAGGATTCGGCTAGAGGTGAACAACTACTAGTGGCAACTAACTTATTGATCACCCTGTACAGACACAACGTTTTCAAATCGAAATAAGAGAAGGCAAAACAGTTTAGAAAAAAAGGGCAGTTCTAAAAGCGCTGCACTAATTTCTAATGTTTCGAAATCAAGTGACGTGTCAAGTTGCTTTTCAGATGTAACATGCCACCCTCTCTGTACACTGATGGAAAGAAATGCTTCCCTCACATAGGTTCTTGCATTAAACTCCGATGTGGGGAATATTTCTTTCCACTACTGTACACTGAATGGAAGTATTGTAAAGATTGTGCCGCTGTAATTTAACAGAAGTGTACCATGCAAAACTAGCAGCTCTGTTATTACCCATTTCTGTTGAGGGCTTACTACAAAATTAATATTTTCAGTCATAGTAATATACCAGACAAGTTTTGGGAATGAGAATATAGTTCCGGACAAACTAAAAGAAACTCAGATCTTATCATCCTCACGATGTTGACGAGGCATTCATTCATATCAGGAATGATAGTCAACAACATAAACACGAAGTAGGCAATCATTTAGAATCTTAACAATACTTACATTAATGGATTGTTGCGCACAGGCACGATCAACTAACCTGAAAGATAGAAATTAATAATTAGCTCGACTGTTGTACATCATCATACGTAAAACAAAATTAAATTGTTAACTTTAAAAAGATCTAATAAACCGACTAAGCAAAATTACAGATATCTAGACAAACGTCAGGTTTTCGATAGGCCTACATTATGCTTAATGAACGGTTTCATCTTACAGGGTAGGTTTAAATGCAAAAATAAAATCATATTTAAAATAATTTTCGATTGTATTAATAATATTCCTTGGTGCGTGCTCCCAAAAATCTCAATAATGTATGTAGCCAGTATACAATTCTTAGGTATCCGAGATATTGCCGACGAAATGTTAAGGTTTGGAGCCTGAATGCTACAGCAAGACTAACCAAAGGCACCTAAATGTGTTGTGTTAGTCGTCAAATGGCCCCATGTTTTTGCATATATCTGTAAATGTTGCCCCACACGTTTTTAAATTAGTCGCCAACTGGACCCACATGTTTTTGAATTAGTCGCCAAATGGTGTCCCACATGTTTTTGAATTAGTCGCCAAATGGTGTCCCACATGTTTTTGAATTACTAACCAAATGGTGTCCCACATGTTTTTGAATTACTAACCAAATGGTGTCCAACATGTCTATTTAGTAGCCAAATGGTGTTCCACATATTTTTAAATTAGTCGCCACATAGTATCCCCAAAATCATTTTGAATTAGTGGTCAAATGGTGTCCCACATGTCTTTGAATTAGTCGCCACATGGTACCCCCACATGTTTTCTTGAATTAGTCGCCCAATAGTGTCCAACATTTTTTTGAATCAGTCGTCAAATGGTGTCCCACATGTTTTTGTTTTTTTTTAATTAGGCGCCAAATGGTGACCAACATGTGTTTTTTAATTGTTCGCCAAATGGTGACCCACATGATTCTTAATTAGTCGCCAAATGGTGTCCACATGTTTTTGAAATATTCGCCAAATGGTGTCTCACATATATTTGAATTTGTCGCCAAATGCTCCTTACATGTTTAGACATTAGCCGCCAAATAACCCTTACATATTTTGAAAAAGTCGCCTAATGCCCTTACATATGTTTTGCATTTGTTTTTCAAGTGACACCTAAATATTGAAGTCTTATATTTATATTTTCATTACTATACGTTGCTTTTCTTCCACTTTTAGAAATGCGACTATGAGGATGCGTAGTGATTAAAAACAACTGATTACCAAGAACACTCATGCCCAGGCAGAGACTCAAACACGAGATCGAAAGCAAACCACTTAACGCGCTCGGCGTATAGAAGTATTGTTTCGAAGAGTAGGAAGACAATCTGATTCCGCATTACGCAACCTTTAGTCTGCCACCTTCCATGTTGTCGACCTTGGATCCAACATCGAAGCTACGACACGCACCGTCACTCTGGGGAAAAATTTTCGAGATTTCGCGTCAAGTTATTCCGAACCATTAACCCCGACCGCCCCCCCGCCGGGTCGTCAACATATCGGCAAGCCCGTAACCCTTCCAATTCCCATAGCAACCTATCATGCTGTGACGAGAGGGATGCTGCGGGTCGGAAATGAATAGACTTGTCAGGATGCTGCTAGCGCCATCGACGAGAATTATCCACGCCATTTTGCGATAACAGAAAACTTGACGTAGAAAACAGCCATTCTGGTGCGAAAGGGGGATATCGGATGAAAGGACACTGTTCAAGAATTAATAGTAATTTTATTTGTTATTACTTTTCGTAGCTTTTGAAGCCTAAGTTTATAGCCGTCGATTTTCTGCCACTTTTGGCTAATCGCGAAGATGAAGATAAATGACAATGAGATGGATGAGTTTGAGTTTTAGCTTCTAGTCCACGCTTTGCACAGATAAGCTAATCGAGACTGGATATACAGTTTAAACTAGGATACGAAGCACTGTGTGCTTCCACTGGATATCGAACCCGGGACGCTTTGATTACACTCTAACGAAGTTTTCATAACTCCCTCTGGAAGGCATGGGATGGATGAAGGAACAATCACAAACACATATGGATCACACAACACAATTTGTACAGAGGTTTGGAATATTGTTAAATTAAGCAAAGTTTGGAATATTGTTAAATTAAGCACAAAAGTTTGGAATATTTTAAAATTTAGCACAAAAGCGTGAAATATTGTTATATTAGGCGATAGGTTTTGATTGATTGGTGTTTCAAGTCTACTTCATGCACAATAATGTTAATCGGGACTGAACTTGCAGTTTAAAGTGGGATCCAAACAACTATGTGCCTCCACCGGGAATCGAACCCGGGACCCCTTGATTACGAGGCGACGACGCTTAGGCGATAGGTGATAGGCAGGGTGTCATATGTCGGTGAAAAGACGGGAACGTCCACCAGACAGATACCATGCGTTGTTGCATTTCAAGGCTGTGTCTATGACCTATTGTCTAACATAACAATATTCCAAACTTTTTGTGAGGAGTGTATGTATATAATTGATTTGCTTTATATTACTTCGCTTCTTGTGCCACTTCTTGGCTAATTTGCGAAGATGGGGATGAGTGATGATATGATGTATGGACACTCACAAACATACATGCCCAGGCCAGGATTCGAACCCACATGGGTCGGCGAGTGTGTGTGTGTGTGTATATATATATATATATATATATATATATATATATATATATATATATATATATATATACACACACACACGCGCGCGTTTTTGTACCGTGAAAACGAGGAACAGGTCAAAGCAACGACAAAGTTGGGAACCGAAAAAAAGTGCTCCAATCCGCTTGAGATTTCGAACAATGAACTACACACACACACACACACACACACACACACACACACACACACACACACACACACACACACACACACACACACACACACACACACACACACACACACATGGGACGAGCGGGGGCTCGGTGGCGTTGCGCATTAAGTGGTCCACTTCCTGAACTGGCTCCTATTTTCCAGTCGATATATTTGCTGAATCAACAACCAGTTTAAGCTTATTTTGTGAGTTTCGGGCACATTTTTACCCACGATGTCTGAGCTTATATGACATCCTTCAAAGGGAAAAACACTAAAAGAGCTGTGCTACATGACAGTATACGTAATGACATTATGGCATCATGCTCTTCAATGAAACCGTACGTCCATAGCAACAACAATACAATGAGTACTAGACACTGGTTGAAGCTGAAATCAACAGAGAGATCACGGAAACAGAAATTCGATGCGCACAGGGTTCAAACAACAGAAAGAGGAAAGCTTTCGCTACGAAAACAAAACAAAATCGTGACCCGCAACTGCAGTTCCGACATGAATAACAGATGCCTTTTAGTTTCAAGGATTTCACATTCAAATCAGTTGCTAATTGTGATGTTTTGTCTCTGTGAATTTTGCCCTGAATGTTGATGGTTCGTTTATTTACATAAAAATCTTCAAATTCGCAGTTTATGCAGCAGTTTCAAAACTTTCAACGTCACTGTATTTGCAAATTATCCCATAAACAAATAAGGGACTGGGACACTAGGCAAGTGGTTAACACCTGTATTGAGGTGGTTTATATACATGTTACTTCCGTTTTTGTCAGGTGTGCAATATTTTTAACCTATCAACTCGTAGGAGGCAAGTAACTGGTTCTTCACTTGGAAATCTTTAGTTTATACTATCCATTGTTTATTTTCCTTACCGTATCATAAAAGGGATTACCCCTTCTATTGCTTCAGGTGAACAAATATATCTTCCTCTTTTACCCCACTTATTACGATGGAAAATAGGATCCTTGATGATGCTGATCCTAAATAGCCTGCCTGATGTTCAAGTAATGAATATTAAAATAATAATATGCATTGCTATTTTCATCTCTGGAGAAAGGGATGACCATATGGTCGAATTCTATAGCTTAGTGACTTTCCCTACATTCCCTCAATGTTGGAAACAACAACTTAATGTCTTATTCCAACACTTATTGTTTCACATCTTATCATCATATTTCGCTCGTGATTTCACTGAAAATCATGTTTATTTAATTAAAACTGCTACCGTCAAATGTAGCTACGTCTGAACTGAGCTACCAGCATAAGAGCGCGAAATCTTTGGCTGGAAAAAAATAATTAAACTTAGTGATGTATTGATTTTCTTTAATCCATTTACTAACTACGTGCCAAAACTCTATCTCGGGAATCTGTGCAGCAAGGTCGCTCATAACAGTAGAGAAGGGGAGAAAGCGAGTGGGCGGAGAAAAGAAATGCGCGCTACTGAAAACGACTGGCAGCTGTAGCCGCGTTTTCCCTCCATGCACTCACTTCCCCTTTCACGCTTCATTTGTCGTGATTTCGAGAGTCACTACTTGCGCAGAGGACTTGTTTTCGTTCGCTTGCTCCACAGACTCCTGGGACAGAGTGTACAAAGAAAACTTTCCCAACAAAGCTTCCGAATTAACTCTTAAGAAACACACTATATCAACGACAAGGTTGACACGTACTATACATTAATTCTCTGAACTATCCAGCCTAACAAACGCCTATGGGGGAGGGGGTTATCGCCCTCCCTCATATTCATCCAACGAGTCGCCAGATGCCTGGGCTTGCCTAGTGTAGGCGGTTTACCGGGAAATAAGCCCGGCTCGAAATGGAAATAACTTTTCTTTAATCAATAAACCACAAACTGTAATCAGTTCTGTAGCAATGAAAGTTATTTCCATCATCAAATTTATATCTAAGCGTCAAGTGTCCTTTCTTACTCATAGTCAAGCTCAAACACCTAACACTAGTCTAACCTAACCTAAATCTGCTGCACATTTACAAAAATAACTTCTCCACATATATAGCATACAATTTTGTACAACTAATAGGTATATGTAAACAATGAGAAAATGTCATATTGAATAAACTACAGAAGCTCGATCACACCTTTATTAGAAAGGGCATACTTATCTGTAATGTCATGAATAATTTCACTTTGAAAGACACTTTTCACATAACGATTAACAGAGCTATCCATAATGCAATAGTGGTATATATATGCACAATTGTGTTCAATTAAATTTGAAGGGTAGTAAACAAAATTAGCTGGAAGTCTTTTGAAAACATGATAGAATTCTATGTCTCATACGTGCGTCATCTATGGACACAGTTCTGTACCAAAACAGCTTTTATAACAACTTCCCACCGCGCATGCGCAAGACGATTGGTTACCTTACTTACCGACAAACCCACACATTCATTAACGATTTTCAGTGATTCTCTGCATTACAAGGAAGAAGCGAATTGCAAGAGAAGAATTCAGAGGTGGATTGTGTTCATATGCTGTAACCATCTTCTCTGCAGTAGAAACAACAAGATATTGTTTCGCTTCTCACTGCAGTAATTCCTGACTGGCGGTTTTGCGGGCGCAAGTAAAACAGAGGACATAATTCTCTGCTTTTGGGTTTTGTCGCGCATTGTCCCATTTGTGTCGTTTTTTCCCCTCCTCTTCTCTCTCTCTCTGAAGCCGCTGCAGCAACGTCTTCCGTGGTTACTAGGTGGAGTTTCCAGAGAAGACGCCACACTGGGGTCCCCTTTCCAGGTCCCTTAATTCTTGCTTTCTTTAATTCTCGCCCCGCGTCTCCGTGTCGTCCGTCCCGACATCCGGCATCAGTTCACGTTAAAGCGAGGTTATTCCTCTTCCCGCTCTGACAAACAGAACCGCTATTTCCCTGTGGGTTCCCTAATCAACCACCAGGGGGTGTGCCCGTCTGACAAATAGGAGGAGTCGGAGCTCGGTTCATGTTCGTGAAATGAAGACGATTTAGTAGCCTCAATGGGGATTGAAGAGGACAATTAAAATGTTCTCCCGGCCGCAGGTGAAAGACTAGGGAGTTGGAGAGAAGATTCAGATGAAAGATAAGAGTAATCCATATTTTGAAAAAATAAGATTTATTTTTTGCTACATTTTAAGATTTTTTACAGCACTATAGCACAGCTGGTGCTATTTATATCCTCCAATCGCAAGAGCAAGAGGGGAGATATCGAGTGACTCGCTGTTGCATCCACCTACTGTGACCAGTGGTCCTTCGGGTGGGACTCCACTTCTCAATCACTATCTTCCTCCACTTCTCCATCACTGCCTATCTTCTTCAATTACTCCAACACTGTATATCGTCCTCCACTTCTCCATCACTGCCTATATCACTGTCTATCTTCCTCAATTTTTTAAACACTATCTATCATATTACATTTCTCCATTACTATCTTATCCCATTAATCCATCATTGTCTACCTTACTCCATTTCTAATCACTGCCTATCCTCCTCCACTTCTCCATCACTGCCTATCTTCTTCCATTACTCCAACACTGTCTATCTTCCTCCATTTCTCAATAACTATCTTCTTCCATTTCTCAATCACTCTCTATATTCCTCCATTTCTCAATCACTGTCTATATTCCTCCATTTCTCAATCACTGTCTATCTTCCTCCATTTCTCAATCACTGTCTATCTTCCTCCATTTCTCAATCACTGTCTATTTTCCTCCATTTCTCAATCACTGTCTATTTTCCTCCATTTCTCAATCACTGTCTATTTTCCTCCATTTCTCAATCACTGTCTATTTTCCTTCATTTCTCAATCACTGTCTATCTAATTTCACTTCTCCATCACTGTCTATCTAATTTCATTTCTCCATCACTGTTTCTTTCTTCATCCATGTTTCCATCACTGTTTCTTTCTTCATCCATGTCTCCATCACTGTTTCTTTCTTCATCCATGTCTCCATCACTGTTTCTTTCTTCATCCATGTCTCCATCACTGTTTCTTTCTTCATCCATTTCTTCATTACTGTCTATCTTTCATATTTCTCCATCACTGTCTATCTTTCATATTTCTCCATCACTGTCTATCTACCTCTATTTCTCCATCACTGTCTATCTTTCATATTTCTCCATCACCGACTATCTTTCTAAATTTCTCCATCACTGTTACAATGTGACTACCATACCTTTGCCGCTGGCTGTAGTTTTAGCTCACATTAGCGTCAACTTATCATTCATTCAAGTAATCCAATACAACCAGTTGTGAAATTTAATTTACTTTCCGCACACGTTCATAATTAATTACTTTTACCGGTCAAGTAATTACATGCAAAACTATATTTAGTGCAAACACAATGTGCAAACAATTCACCTTCATTAACAAGTATTTCTGTCTTCAACAAAAGCAATTAAGCGAGCAGATCCACAAAACGTAACTTAGGTCCAGATTCTAGGTTGTTAGGGATGTTTTCAACTTTCCTCTAATTTAGCTTGCTGCCAAATAAAGGCGTGTGGACGCTACGTCTAGAGCAGCTTGTTCTCGCAGGTAAAGTTGTTAGTGACGCTCAAAATCCTTGCAGATACTGGCCACCCAGACGTTTCCTCATCGTGGGTCTTTACACAACAGTATGTTGGTCGTTATACAGTTATTTCTTTGGTAATTTACATGGTTATCACTCTACGTTAATCACCTTGATGAGGAGAAAGAGATGAAAAAACACAATGATGAATCCATACTTTAGCCATGATTCGAATCTGGAACCTCTGGTTTCGTGCTAAACGATAGCCACTGAGGATGATACTATAGCAAGATAAACCCAATGCTACAACCTGACTTTTACATATACTGCTGAATACAAGTATTCAGAACGTATCAGGTTTGACTCTTGTGAAAGGACAATATGGCTGATGTTTTTACATTCCTTTGGAAGTTATAGGCACCCACCTCTTAAGGTTGATTGATTGATTGATTGATTGATTTTGAGTTTTAGGTCCACTTTATGCACAGAAGGTTAATCGGGACTGGACCTACAGTTTAAAATTGGATCCGAACTATTATGTGCCTCCACAGAGTAACGAACCAGGGACCCCCTGAATACAAGGAGACTACGTTACCACTACGTCATCGAGAAGGCCCACAAATCTTAAGGAAGATTTTTAATTGCTACTGATTGCCTTAAAATAATTACAAGCTAATATAAAATTATTAAAATCAGTATCCTACATTTAAAAATGTTATGAACTGTTGAAAGAATGATTTATCGTATTAATACAGGGTGGCTCAATAAGTCACTTAACACCCTCAGTACAAGGCCACTGCGGCATGGAATGTGAAAATGGCGATGACCAATCATTGTCTGGCCAAGGGGGAACCACATTGACGCCACCCACACGGTCGGCGGCCATCTTGATGTCCGCCATCTTGAATTCAACTTCAGAATTTTAAATGGGAAGGGGGTCGTGCGACATATCAAAATGGGCTAGAATTTCACGAGAAATGCAATGGTGAAGATTTTTTCGACGTATCTTTAACCAGTAAAAAGTTATGACTGAATTCTTGCACCAATTTGCTTCTTTTCGAGGTGTTAGAAAAATGCCTTAAAATTTGTTTAGCGCATCGGTAATGTATCGAGATCAAAGTGACGTCTAGGGAGAGAAGTTCGCATGCCATTGCACACGATTTTAATCGGATACATCCATGAAGAGCTGCGCATTATAAATGGTTGTCGCGAACAATTTACACTGTGACGCTTCCATTAAATGAAAAGTCCTTCACAGTGACAAGGCTAATGTTTATGTTCATAAGGAAGTTCATAAACAGAATATGCGACCCTTGTCATCTGATAACTAACTTTGGACAAAACAGGTTCATAACGTTCCCATAAGTGTTCTGGTGTTTTTCCCTATTGAAAAAACTCTGTAAAAAGTACCTTCTTCCATAAGCAAGGATGAAAAAACTGTTTATTTAACATATCCAAGTAGCCCTAAGCATTTAAGGTTCCGTTGATGGAAAATTGACTAACCAATCGTGTTCCACACAGCACGCTACACCATTAACTTACCAACACTAACCATTCAGCTTTGATCTGTCGAAAATGGGTTATCAGATAAAAAGCATCGAATATTCTGTTTATGAACTTCCTTCTGAACATAAACATTAGCCTTGTCACTGTGAAGGACTTTTCATTTAATGGAAGCGTCACAGTGTAAATTGTTCGCGACAACCATTTATAATGCGCAGCTCTTCATGGATGTATCCGATTAAAATCGTGTGCAATGGCATGCGAACTTCTCTCCCTAGACGTCACTTTGATCTCGATGCATTACCGATGCGCTAAACAAATTAAGGCATTTTTCTAACACCTCGAAAAGGAGCAAATTGGTACAAGAATTCAGTCATAACTTTTTACTGGTTAAAGATACGTGGAAACAACCTTCACCATTGCATTTCTCGTGAAATTCTAGCCCATTTTGATATGTCGCACGACCCCCTTCCCATTTAAAATTCTGAAGTTGAATTCAAGATGGCGGACATCAAGATGGCCGCCGACCGTGTGGGTGGCGTCAATGTGGTTCCCCCTTGGCCAGACAATGATTGGTCATCGCCATTTTCACATTCCATGCCGCAGTGGCCTTGTACTGAGGGTGTTAAATGACTTATTGAGCCACCCTGTATATATTAATTCTTTCACACGAGACGAAGAGGCCGAATCTAATTATTGTGCTCTAATTACACAAGATAATTATTATAAATTTACTGCAATGTTTCTGTATTATTATTTTTTTAAGTTTACATAAATTCATATCAATGGTGTTGTTTTCACTTAATTTTCACTTCCACGTCGGGAAGGTTGAAAGAACTGACCTTTTCGTTCTCCGAAAATAAAAGATTTTGTGCTTGGGAAGTGTTTTTACAACGGGAACATTAAATGCTGCTGCCGATATCATGTTGGAAACGTGTACGTTAAGTTCTTGCAGGGAAAGAGCAAGTCACTTACTTGTCGTAGAAGTGATAATTCACTGAATTTATACTCTGAAAGTACAAGAGTTGTGGCCACTGCAATTGTATCCACTTCTCTCTTGCCCTTTCACAACAAATTCCTTATCAAGTATGTCAGGAATGTTTCTGTAACTGTACGCATAGATTGTAGTTAGCCTATGGTCTTCGTGGACGCAATATTAGAGATAGATGCTCATCAATATGCGCAGTAGCCTCTTGCGCATGCGCAAACTTTATAGGGGAGGGGGCGAGTAGGTGTAGTTTTGCCTGAAATGAAGATGCTGGACGCATCCATCATATGCACGTATAAGATTCAACGAGGGGTATTATGAAAGTAAGCCAACTCTATCAAATAGTTCGGGATACTGGAAACTAACACGTTAGCAGTAGCAATAAATACTAGATCGACGAAGTGATGGTAACAGTCCTAGATATCAATTTATGACATCACCACTAAAAGCAATAGGACCTCGAGAAATTATTGGTTATTATAAGAACGTTGAATTACTCATAAAAACATGTTCCTAAATGTATACATATTACACTAATCAGTTGAGCAAAGCTTAATTTAATTTACTGAACACTAGATGGCGGATGAAAATTACAGTCACAGTCTCTAAAATTTAGAACCAAGATTTACCTTATTTGTAGCATACTCACAAAAAAAACATATGCGTATTATTACATGTTTATGCATATATTTACAATCTTTCATATTTTGAAATAATTGAAAGGTAATCCTCTTAATAATAACATTTCATGCAAAAATATTGTTTGTTTAAATCTACTTTCAGATCGAAGTAGCATGAATCTCCATATTATTATTATTTCCATTCTTATTGTCTTGGAAACTACATTTACGTTATTAGTATTCACGCGAACTTTCTACAAAGTTTAAGTCTAACTTCGTCCTCAGATAGGCTAATCGAGACTGGGCCTACAGTCTAAGTGGGATCTGAACCACGGTTCAAGATGTCTTTACAGGGTATCGAACCCGGGACACCAAACTTATAAGGTGACACCGTTATCACTACGCGAACGGCCTTCGAGGCAGTAGTTAAGAGTAACGTGCTACTAGGCCAGAGGAATCTGGTACGAATCGTGGTCAGAAATGGATGTATCATTGTGAGTTTTTTCTTGTTTTTGTTTTTGTTTGAAGTTCACTATATACACAGATAGGCTAATCGGGACTGGGTCTGCAGTTTAAATTAGGATAGAAATCACAAACCACTATGCGCCTCTACCGGTGATCGAATCCGGGACCCCTTGATCCCATCAGCAATTTCACTAGTTCCTTATTCATCCTCGTCGCACGATTAACCTAAGAGATAGAAAATTGAAAAATAACCGAAATATAAATAGTGTAGTTTAGAATATGTGACCTTGCGATATAGTTTAGTGAATAGTTAGAACTTCCAAATAGTCTAGTGCACAGGTTCCCAAACTTTTTCGTTTCACGGCGTCCTTAGTGTTTCAAAATTGTTCCGCGGCGCCCAAGTCAGGCACTTGCAACGCTCAGTTAGTGTGGTTAGGTTGCTATAAACACCCAGGGCACCGCGACGCACCCTTTGGGAACCACTGGTCTAGTAAGAGGTAAAGTACCTCACTAGGCCATCTGTCTAGTCGCGGTAGGTACTGATCTGGCCACATTGCTGCCAGTCGATCGAGAATATGTCAGGACACCTCCAATGTGCCTTCATGACACAGTGTTGCTACGTACCAATGGGAAGAGAATATAGGAACCAAAAAAATAATCAAAAAATTAACGCAGTGAACGAACATTATGGACATATGAAAAGATTTTCTCGGGCTATCGACCAGGTGAGTTGTGGAAAAGATTCCAAGCTTTGAATCGCAAGCTTGAAATCTTTTCCAATATTCACCTGGTCGATAGCCCGAGAGAATTCTTTCATAATTCGTCGCCAGGAAAACTTCATGACTTACCACATTATGGGCTTATTTTGTTGTTCATACTTGAAGATACTGATATTAACAATACAGCGTATGTGTGTGTGTGTGTGCGGGGGGAGAGGGTAAACTCAATCTGCTCGCTCATCAATTGAGGCTCTGGCACCCGGAACGGCAGCCACTCTGTGCCCTGTCAGTGTGTGTTGGTAATTATTAGACCTAGGATTTTACGTTTTTAACCTATTTTGTCCTTTGAAGATAAGTATAAATTAACAAGTTATGTAAGAATAACATTAAAACACTCAACAACTGACGAAGTTTTATAGTGTCTGAAATAACCTATTTTGCTTGTTAGAACCTATTTTAGGTTTAGGAGACTAAATTAAACCTTTTTTTAGGTTTTTATATATTTTATAGGTTTTACAGGATTTTTATATCTCACAGAGGTATTTATTCGGTTTGGTAACGAAACAGTTCAATGACTGGTGTACTTCAAACATGATTTTTGTCTATTTCCCTCCCTCCAACTCTACCATGTCTTTCAAAGCTTCAAACAAAACATCTGACGCCACTGTTGCAGTATGGACTCGTAATGCTAAGCCTTATCTACTAAGAGAAAGTGAACTGTCTTTGCCCCATCCCTTCCCAGTTTTGACACCCGATCGCCTCTACTGCCTGCACAGTCCGAAGTGCAAACTTCTGATCCGTGTGGTTTTACTCACTTTCGCGTCAATTCGGTCCTTTTGTGGCATTCTCGCCTTAAGGAGTAACGTAGCAGCATTCGAATTTCCACCACTGACTATGTTTCTCTTATATATGTTTTTTTTTCAGGACATGAAATGATGATCCTCACAGACATATGGCAGAGTTTGATTGTGGATAACATGAAAAAAAGATTCAGGGTGGTTGGTCACTAGGACCATGCTAAAATTCATTCTATTCCAACCTTACGTATGACAGACCCTCACCACTCACACACACAAACATATTAACAACATAAAGGATTTGTTTGATTCCAATCCACCCCAAAATTACCTAATTCAAGATATCTTATTTTACAATAATAATCTTTCGTCTGTCAGACAGATTTTTCTGCAAAAGACACTAACAACGTAAACAGAGAAAAATCTGTTATATCTTCCATGCAGCTTTCTTCCTCGATAAAAATGAAAGATAAAGTGAGAGAACCTGGCTTCAGGTCATTTATAAATATGTATAAATTTAATGGGAATTGGATTAGTAAAAGTTGCAATTTTTCACGTCTATGGATAAAAAATTGGAATAGAGAAAACATCTGCTTGTACTTTTTTTTCATGTTCTGCCAAAATTCACGCATAATTCCCAGAGCCAATAATTCACGTATAATTCTCGGAATTCCAAGTGAGTAGACACCCTGATATTGTGCACCAAATTATACAACGTAATTCATCTTTCATAACAAGTAACTTTTGTTAACAGCACAAATATAGTATTACGTATATACATAAATACTACTACTATATAGCCTATGCATACCGTATAAATATTTCTTACTGTTCTTGTGAATTTTGTTAACGGTTGTATGAAATCAGTGTTTTTCAGAAATTTTGTACCATTTTAAATTTTTTGGAACCTACTTTAGGATTTTTAAAAGCTAATTACAATTTTTAGAACCTATTTCAGGATTTTTAGAACCTATTTTAGAATTTTTACAACCTATTTGTTTTTTAATTTTTACAACCTATTTTAGGAAACTAAAACCACACCTTTCAGAACCTAAAAATCCTAGGTCTAGTGATTATACGTTTGATAAATTTGTCTAACCACAACCTATCACCATCGTCACGATTAAACAATACTCACAATCTCTTCACCAAAAGTTCCAGGTTCGACATCCGAACTTGTCATTGACTGTATTTGTGAGCACTTCAACATTCTTCAATCTCGTCGTGATTATTTTAAGAAGACATTGAAAAAATATTAGCATTACTTCTTCATGTAATCACCAGCTAAACTCAGACCCTTCAAATTGCCGTGGAACGAGCTTTCGCAGTCCTTCATCAAAGAACAGTGTTGCCAGTGTGCTCAGCCAGTTGTTAGTTACAGCCACGAGGTCCCCTTTAGTTTCGAAGCGCAGTTTAGCCAAACAGACATTCGTCTTTGTGAAGAGATGGTTGGTGGCAATCCCATAGTGAATAGTCCTCAGCGTTCCAGCTTTCTGAGCTAGTCAGTAACCCTTGCCCTTTACCTCTGACTTGATCTGGTCACTTAGCGTCGCTTTTCTTCCATTTTTGGCTAATCGCGACGATGAGGATGAGAGCGATATTGTTTATTTTACTTCGCTTTTCTTCCGCTTGGCGATATTAAATTGATGAAGGGACACTCACAAAGAACAGCCATGCCAACGCCAGGATTCGAACACACGATCACCTGGCGTCGTAGTGAGCATTGCTAACCACTCCGCCCCGAAGATCAGCAATGAGGATGAGTAATGATATGATGAATGGACACTCGCAAACATCCATGCCCATACCGGGATTCGAACCCGGGACCCCTGGCGTCGTAGCGCAATGTGTTAACCACTACGCCACGGGGGCCGGCTAGGCAGCCTTTGAAAGGAACGTGGACGTCATGGACTGAGTCAACAACATAACAGCCCTCGTATAAATATTTTTTCTCGGTATTTTTGCTATTGCGTCACAAAGCACAGTTTCAACTACGTACCAGTAGAAATTCAAAGATTCCTCTTCAGGGGAAAGGGTCAACGACATCTTTCCGGTGGCATCACTGGACCGAGGCAGAAGACCGCATCCAGTTCCGCATTCGTTACCCGAGCATTCCCTTTAAATATGAACGAAGGGGGTTGGGGGAGACGTCACTCAGCCGGGCATCCTGCACCGGGGGCATTGATCATTCCAGCGGCCGGAGTGACGGCCCATCCCACGCCAGAAAGCAAATAGCCCTCACTCTTTTATTTCTGCAGGTTGCGAGTCGGGGCCGGAAGGGGTGCACGCCAAGGAAAGTCACCCTCAACCCTTCTTTTTTCGCGTCCGAATGGCGATTGTCGTGGCCCAGTAATTGCTCTGTGTGCTATAAGGAATCGCCCCTCACCCTCCTCCACCGACGCCAAAATTATGGTCGAATATCTGTCAATTGCTCTTTGTTTGACGCTCTATGGAAAGAGCGCACATGCAGAAATATAGAATGTTGCAGAGACCGTAGAAACTAGAACTTTTTTCGATAACGATAATACTATATTCAGTTTGTTACTTATAAAAAAGGACGTACATTTCTCCCAAATTTATTATGACCAGTATCCTTGTGCGATAGCCTACCTCTCAACATAGTCACCACGATTGACAATCACTTGTAGCGAGCAGTGACGGCGCCAGCCTGAAATAAGTGGAGGCTACAGATTTCGGAGTCAAATTTTTGGGGGCTAACTAATACCGTCTAAAATATATTTACTTAATACTTTACTACGGTTATAACACCATTAAGCCTTGTTTCCATGTAATGAAAAACTTAATATGCTGACAAAGGCAGTAACTTATTTTATTATAAAACAAACTAAACGTAACGTTTCAACCTTCTACCAAGGTCTTCTTCAGACTCTGCACCAAGTACAAATGTAACAAGATACAAAAACAGGACGATATACTACGGTATAATTTTACCAGTGACATATTTTACAGTCAAATAGTCATTGGAGGGTGCATGCACACTTCAATGACACAAACTTGTAAGAATCGTAAAAGGCTATTTTAAATATTTCAGCCATTGCAAGCAGCTGCTGAAAGGTTTTTCTGCCTCAGAGTGTACCATAACTCTAAACTGTTCAAATCACAACAGTAGGGAGCGGCGAGAGATTGTAGCTTTTGGTGCTTCATAAATGTATCACTAACTTAATAAAGCAGGCATCAAATAAACAATATCACTAACAATACCAATGACGCCAATTTCTCTGCCATGACATATCTTACGCAACTCTTTCTTACACTGGGCAATTTGATTACTGAAAATAACTGCTGAAGATTATAATTTTATTTCAGAATATGTTATGCTTAAATACTGATCAGAATTAGATCAATAGTTTTAGATGTGCTGTAAAGACCGATTCTTCTGCACGGAACTAAATTTGGCCAATATGACAGTACTGATATTTTCTAACCTCTCATTAATTAACAAGTAGGATTAGGACAGCGAGCAAGCGTTCTGATTTTCGCACCGTATTGCAATGATTAGTTTATCGGACTGTATGCACAGAGGATAATTGGGACAAGATTTACAGCTTCCAGTGGAATCCGAACAACTTAATGAATATCTCCACCGGGGATCGAACTCCGGACCTCTTGATATCAAGGCAGCAGTTTTATCGCTAGACTATAGGAGCTGGAAGCCCAATTTTTATCTTTCCAATTCCAATTTAAGAATTAGGTAGTTTGTGTACTATTTGTTTCTTTAACAGTGTATTTCTCCCTTTCGAATATTTGCAGCGATAAGGATAGATAAATCGATGAAACTAATTAGAGAACACCGCTAACACTCATGCCATTCTCGGTACTCGAATGAGGAACTAACACACACAAAATATACATAATTTATTTAGATTTTGAATGTCTTACTTATAAAAAATACATTTCTCACAACTGTTAGATAGTGATACGATTTATAGAACCTCATAACTAGGGAACGAAAATTAACGTGCAGCACCTTTCCAAAAATATACCTGTTTTCATCTTTTGAGATATTCATTTTAGAACATGAAATCAAGTAAAATGAACCCATTTTTTCACCTTTTTGCACCTGTTCGTGCGATTAGTACATTTATCCCATTCTTACCCCCTCTTTGAGGCTTCAGCAACCTTTTACTTCCTTTTCTTTCATGTTTTGTTAAAAATATGGACAGAAAAATAAATAATTTTCACTTTTCTTGAGCAGCTACATAAAATCTTGTAGTCTCATTTTGTAGAGCAGAACGAGAGCTATAAATTGGTATAATATAATCATTGCAGCCCCAATAGTTCCCAAGATAATGTAGCAAAACCCGCGAGAGAAAACACAAACTTCAACAAAACCTATTCGGCAGAACCACAGTTGAACAGTTCTCTACGCGGTCCGCGCGCGTTTTTTTGCAGAAGAAGCAGAAAGAGAGAGCATTGAATAAAGGCATATTATCAGCACTATTTTTGCACCTTTTAAAAAGATTTTCAGAACCTTTTTTCCTTTCCTGACCATCATTTTGCACCTTAAAATCAGTTACCTACTCTTAACTGAACACATTTAGCTTTATATGCCAACAATCAAAGAACAATCTCACAGCCACTGAATACGTTCATCTACCAGGCAGGCAACAGATTTCGTAGCAAGTTTGGCGACTAACGATTGGTCAATTAGTTAATATCAAATTATCTGTGGCCACTGTTTTCATGCATATCTGCAGCTGCGCCCTTTGATTTTAGAAGACATCGTAATAAAGTAACTTTGCAAGCTAACCGAACTAGAGAATGTACTTGAACATTGTACTTTTCCCAATATAAGTTTTATCCACTAATCACCCACCTGTGACAAGAAAGGAAGAGGACAATGGCCATCTTGGACAAATAGGTCAAGATTCCACCCCTCCTCTAGTTCAACGGTACCCCAGGCGCCAAGGCAACAACCTACAGAGAATTTGAAGGGACGAACGCGGACTCGGGAAATGTAAACAAGCAAGTGCACGTGCCAGTTTGGACCAGATATCTGAAAGTGGTCACTTTCATCTTGGGCTTGGAAATCCCCACCCCCTCCCAAATCCCACCCCTCCCCCAAGTGACGTGGTAGCAGTGACAGCAACGGAGGAAGAATGTCAGCCCGGGGGCAACTCCCACAAACATAAACACGTAAGTTCTCAGACTAAAATATTTAGCATAGTGTACCAAAATGTTCGCGGGTTGCGTACCAAAATGCAAGTGTTCTCTCAGAACATATTATCTAACAATTACAGCATCGTAGCAATTACAGAGACTTGGCTTAATGAAAACCATCTAAGCACGGAACTTTTTGACGATCGCTATAACGTGTTCCGATCTGACAGGAACCCGACTGACTCTGGGAAAAATCTGGGCGGGGGTGCTCTTCTGGCAATTCATAACAAATACGCAGCGACGCTCGTAGGCAAATTTAACGACGACCCTAACGTCGACTCATTGCTTGTGAAAATTGTAATTCATGGACTGCCTACCTTATACATCTGTATTGTTTACTTTACTCCATGCTGTAATGACATGTCTTACAACTTATTTTATAATTTTCTTGAAAGGCATTGTAGACCCGCACATAACATTCTCCTCATAGGGGATTTCAATATCCCTTGCATAACAAGCAACGAATACAACCTCGTTAACGCCACTCCAGTATGTCGCGAATTATACAATCAAATGTGCTTTTTTCAATTACGCAGCGTAAATAACATTCAAAATAGTAACGGCAAAACTCTCGATCTTGTGCTAAGTAACGTTTTTGGCATGCAGTTGACACGAGAAACTCAGCCACTCGTGCCTGAGGATAAGCATCATCCTTGTCTCGTAATTGAAATAAAGCACACAAAAAGGACACAGAGTAACCATCCACCAAACAACCTCTCGTACAATTTCAAAAAAGCTGACTTTAACAAACTATACAACAAACTATCGGTCGTTAACTGGGATACACTAAAACTCTGTGATAACGTAAACGAAATGACACATATGTTTTAGAACATAATATACGAAGCATTTGACGCGTGCATCCCCTTAAGACGCCTAACCCCTCCTAAATATCCATGCTGGTTTACCGCCAATATAATTAAAAAAATAAAAGCAAAGGCTCACCACCACCAAAAATGGAAGCAAAACGTAGGTAACCCAGTTCACCATGCCAACAAATTTAAAGAACTCAGAAAAGCAATCAAAAAAGAAATATCAGCCGCCCATAATAATTACTTGTTCGACATCGAAAGCAATATTCAAAGTGACCCGTCACTTTTCTGGTCATACATAAATCGCAACAGGCAAAACAAACAGTTTCCAGTTTCTTCAAACAATGAACCCATATTAAACCTAAATACCGTCGTTGATGAATTTGCGAAATACTTTCAATCTGTGTATGCAAACAATACGGCAAAGTATAACCTCGAGATCATGGCGGGGCACACAGAGTGCAAAACGCTAGATTCACTCAACATTCAGATGATCAGTATGTCTGAAATTGAAGCAGCTGTAAAAAAATTAAAGCCAAAGAAGTCGGCAGGGCCAGACAAAATCCCACCCTACATCTTCAAAGGATGTGTAGACATTTTAAAAATTCCACTCTTTATTATCTTCAATGCGATATTATCTTCTATGCAGTTTCCCGAACGGTGGAAAGTTACTGCTGTATGTCCAGTACCGAAATCCTCGGAGAACAGAAACATACAAAACCATCGTCCTATAGCTCTTTTATCTGCCCCTGCTAAAATATTTGAGCAAATCTTATATTGCCACATATATAACCATGTCAAAGAAACTTTTTCTGAATACCAGCATGGCTTTCTGCCCAACTGCTCAATAGAAACAAACCTTGGCGAGAAACTGCATTATATAAGCACGGTGCTAGATGATGGGGGGCAGGTGGATGTAATATACACTGATTTTTCCAAAGCCTTTGACACTGTAAATCATGATGTACTACTAAGTAAATTGGGCACTTTCAACTTTTCCCTTCCCCTCAGGAAACTTGTGGCGTCATATTTAATGAATAGAAAACAATATATTTCGTATAAAGGCCACACATCCAGCGAATTTCTAGTACGTTCCGGAGTACCTCAAGGGTCGAACATAGGACCTCTTCTCTTTCTTCTATTAATCAATGATTTACCAGAGCATTTGATTAATTCTAGAAAACTGTTATTTGCAGACGACCTGAAATTCTTTCAAAGAATAAAAAATATTGAAGACTGTGTCTGTCTACAACAAGACATAAATAGGTTAAGTGCGTGGTGCTTGTGCAACGGTCTTTCTCTTAATGCAGCAAAATGCTATTCTGTCACTTACTCTAAACAAAAAACGATCTTAAATTTTCAATATAAACTTAATAATACCAATCTAAAAAAATCTGAAACAGCAAAGGACCTAGGAATATATTTTGACTCTAAGCTAACTTTCACTCACCATATTAACAAAGTAATAGGCAACGCTTACAAACTTATCGGGTTCATTATTAGAATGGGCAGAGACTTTCGAGACTCCCAAACACTTAAGGTATTATATTACTCATTAGTGCGTTCAAAACTTGAATTCGGGTCTGTTGTATGGAACACTGACTGTATAGTACAGACTACAAAAATAGAGCGAGTACAATCAAAGATGTTACGTTATATGAAGTATAAACTTGAAGGTACTTATCCCAAATTTGATTCGTACAGTAATCTAATAGACGAACTCCGAATGCACAGGCTTGACGATCGAAGGACAGTGCGCGACCTGCTGCTGCTCTGGAAAATATATAATGGAAAACTTCGCTCTCCTCTTTGGATCTCACAATTTAAATTACGCGTTCCTAACAATAAGACGCGACCCAATCATCAAACCTTTTTTGTGAATAGAGCGCGAACAAACATTGTCAAGAAATAAGAAATCCCCTATCTGGAGAATGAGTACTCTCTACAATGCCTTGGAAAAGCGTAACAAAAATATTGATTTGTTCTCTATGCCATATATACAATTTAAAAACTGTGTAATGAAAACAATATCAAATAACAGTCACTGAAGCATGTATAAAAACCTGTATCTCTGAACTCTCTAACTGGGCGCCAGCCTGTTGAGTTCATTATTGTAAATAAAATAAATAAATAAATATAGTAAGGGGAAAAAAATAAAAATAAAAAATAAAAAATAATGTTTTTACTTTTTTAACTTTTCGATCGAATTGCATCTACCGTACTACAAAAATCTAGGAGAGCTACGGGGGGGCTGAGACCTGTTTTAGGGGGGCTTCCCCCCTGTAGCGTCGTCTCTGGTAGCGAGAGAAAAAGTTCTGTTGACCCTCGTCGAAGAAATCTGACGCATGCGTGGAATCTGCGCTTGCGCACGCTCAACTACAGCCCTCGATTACGAATGACGTCATATGCACCTTAACCCGTGTACCCACAAAATGGCGACAACTAACAGCTGTCTACGTATGTACAATGAGTGATTGCGCGATGTGCTGCGCAAAGTTATTAGTTTTGCATTAATTTGCAGAAAATTGTGCATTTTGGTGTTACGATTATTAAAAATTATTAATTAGCCTACTAATATTAGAACTATAAATGGGTGTATTGCCGTCCACCAAAGTACTTGGAAATGTATTTTAAATTTTATTTATCTGGCGTGCCACCTCTTGGCAATTTTTTAAATTACTGTAATGTACGATTTCGTGAAGAAAACTACAAAAAAGTAAGGAGAGGGCATGTAAGCATTTGACAAGTGTTTAATTATAGTTTCGCATGTTTCTAAGGTAAAATCCGGTCTTTTGTTAAACTTCTCACAATCAATATTACTTTCAAATGAGTAAAGCTTTAATTAATATTGCTATAGTCCCACCAACAACACTAACTTACACAAATCTTAACAAGTGCAGCTGCACTTACACATCATGTAAGGCATACCTATCATCCTCCCCTCCCCCGCGCGCGCACACACCCTCAACATACTACTAATAATGGCTTATTGCAAACATTTTATTCACAGTTTAAATACTGCTCAATTCAAGGCCGGTTCTTCAATGTTCAGTTAAGGTTCATGTTAGCACGTAACTGCAAGTTAGTGAAAATTTCGGTTTTTTAATGTACAGTTAGCTCGTAACTGGAACTCTGGTGGCGATTATCTTTACTGGTACTTCTTCTTGCAGTTACCAGCCTAACTGGCTGAGCTTACCAACGTCCATGCAAATATGGAAATTAAACAGCGTAGTTGCTAGAATTCGCTTGGCAAGGTTGAGTTAGAGAATTTGTGGCCAGGATGTCCAGTCTACTAGGCGGGATAATCTCCAATCGGTAATTTGGTGTACTGGTTAGCGGCAACACCTTCCGGAGCTTGTTGTGTTTTGTAATACGAGTTCGAGTCCTGGTCACGGTAATTTTTTTTCTTGTCGATTATTTATTACGTGTGTTGCATTCAATTCACGCTTTATTGTTGAATGATTTTCTCGGATAAATATTACAGTAAATTTTAAAATTATTTTTACTCGTACCTTCATATTCTTAGAAGTTTAGAAAGCATGCTTATTAACATGTTTTCTCGCTCAACAACATTCATAGAGAGGTACAAAGCATTCAGTCAAATGTACAATATTTACATATTAATAATAATAATAATAGTGTTTATATCAACAAACAGTTATTATTAATGTCTCGACTTTCGAGTTCTTCACGATTCTTCTACAAGAAAGTATCTGCGCTTGCGCCTCATAACATCATTTCTCCCAAGTGGAATTGGCCTTTATTAGGCGAAAACAAAATTTGTAGTGCTGTCTTTCTTTAATTTATTTCGTAAGCATACAAAATGGATGCCCAGCCATTGTTCCTATCGTTTCACAACGCAATAACGTACTTTCCAGCGCGGCGTGATTGTAGTTCTATATTTAAACGCCAGGCTGTGTGCCAGTCGACGCGGTTTGAAACTATACTAACAGATGGCGCGCAGATCGATTTCCTGTTATTTCCGTGCTTCAGAATTGCCAACACACTGTTTCGGAGAACGAACCATGGTTTAGTTAACTGGCAGTTACTTTCACATTGAAAAACCCGGTGCTGGTTAAGACTGGCTGTTATCTCCAACTGGCAGTTAGTTAACAGAAAGATTAACAGGACATTGAAAAAGTAGCCCTCAAGGTATTATTCTATCATTGCATATTTTTTATTGTACAGTCACGGACACTTCTGGGTTGTAGCAATCCCACTGACAGTATATGGGGCTGTTACAACCCAGAAGTGTCCGTGACTGTACAAGGATTCTATATTTATTACGAAGATCATTGTCTTCTTATCTCTGTCTCCTATTGATTCATGGCCTACACGATGGAGCAGCTTTGTAATCAAGGAGTTCCGAGTTCGATACCCGGTGGAGGCATATAGTGGATCGGATCCCACTTTAAACTGTAGGTCCAGTCCTGATTTGCCTATCCTGTGCAGAAAGTGGACTTAAACACAAACAAAATGAAACTGATTGATTCAATTTATCTAATGGGAATGGTTGGTTATAAGTAAGAAGGACACATGCTTGCTTAAATAAGAACCCATTCTAATCTACTCCATCCACACAGCCAGATTCACTGGAAAGAAGATGGGGCTACAGCCCTTCTCGAAATTTTGACAAAATCAAAAGTTTCAAATAAAACAAAAAACAAATGTTAAATGCAAATCCACCATAAAATTACTCCGATGACAGTTTTTGTATTTGAATAAATTTCAAAAGGAAGGTTAAAAAATGGTAATTTCGAAATATTTGTAGCGAGTAACGTCCACTGCTTACAACTCGGCTACCTTCACAAATCCAGTCTCCTCGGAAAAAAAGGTTCTGTGTATGCTAGGGTCGAAGCGCTATATGAAAGCGGGTGACCTTGAACAAGCCTCGATGCACAGTAGCAAAAGGAGGAGGTACAGAGGAATTCGAAAGAAACGCCTCCCTTACGGTTATGCAACCCGGTATTTTATATCGTCTAGTTTCGCCTGGTAGAGTAGTTCCCGAGAGGAGCAGTGTTTCCAAACCTATAACCGTAGTGTTTCCAACCCCGTATTGATTGGTTGGCTGTTGATTTGGTGTTTTAAGTCCACAATGAACAGTATGACTAATCGGGACTGGACCTACAGTTTAAAGTGGGATCCGAACCACTTTGTGCCTCCACCGGAACCCCTTGATTACAAGGCGTCGACGCTACCACTACGCCATCCAAGCCTGTATTGCTTCGTAGAAGACGAAACCTTCACGTAACTTCTTCATTCGTGATTTACATTTGGTTTACGGACACACATTACAGGACACTCTTTTCCTGTATTGCATGTTTTCTGGAGCATTTATTTTTCCTTCTGTGGAGAAAATTCTGTTATTATTTTACATCTTATTTTTCGCAGCTTCTCTACCATTTATTGGCTAATCGCAACAATGAGGATGAATGATGACTCGATGGAATTGATAAAAGGACAGTCATAAAGGAACCATGGGGAGCTAGATTCATATTTTTATTATTACTAATATATTTCTCTTTTTTTACTTTACTTTTGGCTAGTCGCAACGATGAGGATTAGTGTATGATAAAATTCATGAAGGAACACTCATAAACAATCATACCCAGGCCGGGACTCGAACCCGGGAATTTCGGCAGCGAGATCAAAAGCCGACGGCTTACCACGCTCGGGCACAGCGGCGGCCAATTATTATTAGTGATATTGTCTCAAGTAGTGTATTTTTCCACCATATTCTTTCACACAATCATGAAACGGATGAAAATTATAATGCTAAAATACCTGCCTACGTTGTTTTTTTTAGCTTGCAATATAAAGCCCTACTGCACGAAGCTAAATTGTGGAAATACGAAACAGAACCAAGTTAACATATCTTGGCCGTGGAAAGTGTTAATAGAAAATCTAGAAAAGAGCCATTTAACAGTTGCCTGATTGCTTTTCCATTTGTTGTATGGGAAGAATTGTCTGAAATGTGTGTGTAGTGGCAGGCAAAAGAGAATACAAAGATCGAATAGAGAGGCAACACTGTCATTGTTCTGCACTGCACAGACCACGCGTCTCGTCGAGTGGGCGGGGCACTGTGTGTGCGAGCGAGCTGCTGTTGCTTCTGCAAAAAGAACACTCACAAACAACTGAATGACGCTCCGCTTAAAATCTAGTCAATCGAGAAAGGATTTGTTGAGGAAGTGAATTGAAATATAAACGCCAGAATTTGGTCTAAGCCTATAATGGTTACTAGCAATAAGAGCTGATCAATTTTTACATGTGGAATTCCGTAATGAACGAGGCAACAGGCCGCACTCCACACCTTTAGCCTGGTAACCCTAATAAATCATCTCATTATATGCGTCCGGTTATGCTGATAGTCATGTTTAATATATTACCTTCAAACATAAACAATATCATGGACTCACTCAGAGGCAGAATTCAATTTTACGCTTTACTTTCCTGAAGATATTGTAGCAATATAATCATTCCGCTCTATTTTCGTATTCTCAATTGAACTCGCACTATTTTCCCCCCTCCCTTCTCCCACCTTAAAAATTTTTGGGTGAGAGGCTACAAACTATACTAAAACTGAATTACAGACAATACTTTACGACTCAAAGTGACGTGACCTAGAACGTAGTGAAAAATCACTGGTGCAAAATTCAACGTAATGATGATAAAATGAAGGTAGGAAAATGGATGTGCTAGAAAGTTTTACATACATACACACAGTTAGCTCCGTGTAGAAGATAGTTCTTCACATTTTTCTCACCTTGGCTTCCTTGAATTCACGAAACTGTAAAGCCATGAACGCGTTAACCCCCTATAATCACGGAATCCCAGGTTCGATTCCTGGTGGAGACACAACTGCCTAGTGGTTCGGATCCCACTTTCAACTGTAGGTCCCACTTCGGGTAGCCTTTCTGAGCATGAAATGGAATTAAAACAAAATTGGAACACGGTAACCCATCACAACACACGCGCAGAGAGCGTTGAACTTAATGACTGACAACTACATCGAACTTTCAGCGAAGCTGGAATAAGGTCTATTTGCCATGACAAATAGTGTGAATTTTCAGTCTCGTGGTGCTTTCTATACGAAGTGCAAGCAAGTTATCTAAAAAAATTCAAATGTGAGGGTGAGTCGAGCTATGTTTCATTCAATAAGACTCTTCACTTCAAACATATTTTGCTCTATAGCTGTCGATTTCGAATGGGCATCTAAGACTGGTTGCTTAGCGGACCGGATTTGGAAAAAATCACGGACTGTCATAGTTCCAATCACACTACAGACATAGCAAAAATTGATCGCCTGAAGATGAGAGAAGAGGTGATCTCTTGATATGTCTCGAAATATATAGATATAGATAGAATATATAGTCAATCAAAAAGAAAAACAATGGATAATGTCCAATTAAGTATAGAAACGCTGTTAGAACCGGTGTTCATTCACAGAGCAGAAGGGTTATTTTGACAAAATTCTGTTTCCCGGCTGGCTGCTTCGGAGAAGAGGGCTTTGTGAAGTTGCCGCTTCTTGCCCAAGCGGTAGACCTAATTCGTTGTTTGGCCACGAGTTCCTTCGTAGGTAAACGCGGCAACAGAGGATCACTGCCATAAAGGTGGTTCCCGCGCCGGCTGAAAGAGCGACGGAAAATCAAAGAACCATTGTCACTTACTTCAGACAGACATCTAATCATTTCCTTATGTTTCGAATCTGATCCGAAGGGACAACAAATACCAAAAAAACGTCATGAATTAAATGATCGATTGGTCCGTCCTTCTGTTGATGGATGGCAATCCATATTAACAATAATAATCGTAAGCTTATCATTAAAGAGTCAACAATCAAAGCTAATACGCATCTATTGATCAGAAATTACTAGAGAGTTAAAGTTGTTTTTGTACCTCTTTGTTATTTTAAGTCGCTCTTCTGCCACTTTCGGCTAATGAGGATGAGTGACGATTAGATTAAATTGACACCATGATACCAATACTGAAGCCGTGACTCGAACGCGGAAATTTCGTGGTATCGGAAGTGGACCATTTAACGCGCTTGGCCACCAAAGAGAACCTTGTCTGCGGCCAAGCGCAGTTAGTGATGGACTAACGATCCAGACACCGAATGTTCCGGGTTCGAGTCCCTTCACAATCTAAGACATAACACTTTATCAAAACTTTATTCACCTCTCCTCCACCTCAAATTTAATACTCAATCTTCCCAACCAAATTTTAGACTTCCTGTTGATATTGCTCCCTCCAAAAAAGCAATCTAA